>NW_026947485.1:149795076-152195076 GCF_034190915.1 Cavia porcellus | reverse complement strand
ACTAGTGAATGGCCTGTTAGAAAGCCTTACAATGCGCACCACCTGGCGATGTTTTTCAGAAACCTATCCGACATTGTGAATGCATGTTTCCTGACCTAACCATGCTGACGACCCCGTGGTGCTTTTCTCCATCCGATGTTGCCACTCACTGTCTATCTTGATTCAGGCCCTCCGATTCACACCAAACCATGATGTATTTCTCACTCCTAATAGTGAATGGCCTGTTAGAAACACTTACAATGCGCACCACCCCGTGATGTTTTTCAGAAAACTATTCTATATTGCCACTGCATGTTTCCTGAGCTCCCTATGCTGACCACCCCGTGCTGCTTTTCTCCATCCTACATTGCTACTCACTGCCTATCCCAAATCAGGCCTTCCGATTAACACCATCCCGTGATGTTTTTCTCACTCCTAGTAGTGAATGGCCTGTTAGAAAGCCTTACAATGACCACCACCCAGTGATGTTTATCCAAAACCTATTCTGCATTGCCACTGCATGTTTCCTTGCCTCCCCATAATGCAAACCCGAGGTGCTTTTCTCCATCCTACATTGCCACTCACTGCCTATCCTAACTCAGAACATCTGATTCACACCACCCCGTGATGTTTTTCTCACTCCTACTAGTGAATGGCATGTTAGAAACCCTTACAATGCACACCACCCCGTGATGTTTTTTAGAAACCTATCCTACATTGCCACTGCATGTTTCCTGACATCCCCATGCCGACCACCCTGTGGTGCTTTTCTCCTTCCTACATGCCTACTCTAATTCAGGCCCTCCGATTCACACCACCCTGTGATGTTTTTCTCACTCCTACTAGTGAATGGCGTGTTACAAACCCTTACAAGGCGTACCACCCAGTGATGTTTATTAGAAACCTATTCTACATTGCCACTACATGTTTCCTTGCCTCCCCATAATGACAAACCGTGGTGCTTTTCTCCATCCTACATTGCCACTCACTGCCTATCCTAATTCAGAACATCTGATTCACACCACCCCGTGATGTTTTTTTCACTTCTACTTGTTAATGGCTTGTTAGAAATCATTACAATGCCCACAACCCCGCGATGTTGTTCAGAAACCTATCTTACATTGTCATTGCATATTTCCTGACACTCCAATGCTCAACAACCCGTGGTGGTTTTCTCCATCCTACATTGCCACTCACTGTCTAACTTGATTCAGGCCCTCTGAATCACACCACACCGTGATGTATTTCTCACTTCTACTAGTGAATGGCCTGGTAGAAACCCTTACAATGCGCACTACCCCACGATGTTTTTCAGAAACCTATCCTATATTGCCACTGCATGTTTCCTGACCTCCGCATCCTGACCACCCCATTGTGCTTTTCTCCATCCTACATTGCCACTCACGGCCTATCCTGATTCAGGCTCTGCGATTCACACCACCCCATGATGTTTTTCTCACTCCTACTGGTGAATATCCTGCTACAAAACCTTACAATGCGCACAACCACGCGATGTTTTTCATAAACCTATCCTACATTACCATTGCATGTTTCCTGACCTCCCAATGCTCACAAACCAGGGTGGTTTTCTCAATCCTACATTGCCACTCACTGTCTATCTTGATTCAGGCTCTCCGATTCACACCACCAGGTGATGTATTTCTCACTAATACTAGTGAATGGCCTGTTAGAAACCCTTACAATGTGCACTACACCGCGAAGTTTTTGAGAAACCTATCATTCATTGCCACTGCATGATTCCTGACCTCCCCATCCTGACCACCCCGTGGAGCATTTCTCCATCCTACATTGCAACTCATGGCCTATCCTGATTCAGGCCCTCCATTTCACACCACCCCGTGATGTTTTTCTCACTCCTGCTAGTAAATGGCCTGTTAGAAGCCCTTACAATGCTCTCTAACCCGCGATGTTTTTTAGAAACCTATTCTACTTTGCCACTGCATGTTTCCTGAGCTCCCCATCCTGACCACCCCATGGTGCCTTTCTCCATTCTACATTGCCACTCACTGCCTCTCCTGATTCAGGCCCTCTGATTCAATATACGCCGTTATTTTTTTCTCACTCCTACTAGTGAATGGCCTGTAAGAAAACCTTACAATGCGCACCACCCCGCGATGTTTTTCAGAAACCTAACCTACATTGACACAGCATGTTTCCTGACCACCCCATGCTGACCACACCGTGGTGCTTTTCTCCATTTTACATTGCCACTTACTGCCTATGCTAATTCAGACCCTCCGATTCACACCACCCCGTGATGTTTGTCTCACGCTTACTAGTGAATGTCCTGTTAGAAAGCCTTACAATGCGCACCACCTGGCGATGTTTTTGAGAAACCTATCCTACATTGTCAATGCATGTTTCCTGACCTCCCCATGCTGAAGACCCCGTGGTGCTTTTCTCCATCCGACGTTGCCACTTACTGTCTATCTTGATTCAGGCCCTCCGATTCACACCAAACCATGATGTATTTCTCACTCCTACTAGTGAATGGCCTGTTAGAAACTCTTACAATGTGCACCACCACGCGATGTTTTTCAGAAACCTATCCCACATTGCCACTGCATGTTTCCTGACCTCCCCATCCTGACCACCCCGTGGTGCTTTTCTCCATTCTACATTGCCACTCACTGCCTATCCTGATTCAGGCCCTCTGATTCACACCACCCTGTGATGTTTTTCTCACTTCTACTAGTGAATGGCCTTTTAGAAAGGCTTACAATGCGCACCACCCCGCTATGTTTTTCAGAAACCTATCCTACATTGCCACTGCATGTGTCTTGACCTCCCCATGCTGACCACACCATGGTGCTTTTCTCCATCCTACATTGCCACTCACTGCCTATCCTGATTCAGGCCCTCTCATTCAAATCACGCTGTTATGTATTTCTCACTCCTACTAGTGAATGGCGTGTAAGAAACCCGTACAATGTGCACCACCCCGCGATGTTTTTTCGAAAACTATCCTACATTGACACAGTATGTTTCCTGCCGACCCCATGCTGATCACACCGTGGTGCTTTTCTCCATTTTACATTGCCACTCACTGCCTATACTAATTTAGACCCTCCGATTCACACCACCCCGTGATGTTTTTCTCACTCCTACTAGTGAATGGCCTGTTAGAAAGCCTTACAATGGGCACCACCTGGCGATGTTTTTCAGAAACCTATCCGACATTGTCAATGCATGTTTCCTGACCTCCCCATGCTGACGACCCCATGGTGCTTTTCTCCATCCCACGTTGCCACTCACTGTCTATCTTGATTCAGGCCCTCCGATTCACACCAAACCATGATGTATTTCTCACTCCTACTAGTGAATTGCCTGTTAGAAACCCTTACAATGCGCACCACCCCGTGATGTTTTTCAGAAAACTATTTTACATTGCCACTGCATGTTTCCTGACCTCCCCATGCTGACCACCCCTTGCTGCTTTTCTCCATCCTACATTGCTACTCACTTCCTATCCCAAATCAGGCCTTCCGATTAACACCACCCCGTGATGTTTTTCTCACTCCTACTAGTGAATGGCCTGTTAGAAAGCCTTACAATGCGCACCACCCCGCTTTTTTTTTTCAGAAACCTATCCTACATTGCAACTGCATGTTTCCTGACCTCCCCATGCTGACCACCCCGTGGTGCTTTTCTCCATCCTACATTGCCACTCACTGCCTATCCTAAGTCAGGCCCTTCGATTCACACCACCCCGTGATATTTTTCTCACTCCTACTAGTGAATAGCCTGTTAGAATTCCTTACAATGCCCACCACCCAGTGATGTTTATCCAAAACCTATTCTGCATTGCCACTGCATGTTTCCTTGCCTCCCCATAATGACAAACCCGTGGTGCTTTTCTCCATCCTACATTGCCACTCACTGCCTATCCTAATTCAGAACATCTGATTCACACCACCCCGTGATGTTTTTCTCACTCCTACTAGTGAATGGCATGTTAGAAACCCTTACAATGCACACCACCCCGTGATGTTTTTCAGAAACCTATCCTACATTGCCACTGCATGTTTCCTGCCCTCCCCATGCTGACCACCCTGTGGTGCTTTTCTCCATCCTACATTAGCACTCAATGCCTATTCTAATTCAGGCCCTCCGATTCACACCACCCTGTGATGTTTTTCTCACTCCTACTAGTGAATGGCGTGTTACAAACCCTTACAATGCGCACCACCCAGTGATGTTTATTAGAAACCTATTCTACATTGCCACTGCATGTTTCCTTGCCTCCCCATGATGACCAACTCGTGGTGCTTTTCTCCATCCTACATTGCCACTCACAGCCTATTCTAATTTAGGCCCTCCGATTCACACCACCCCGTGATGTTTTTTTCACTCCTACTTGTAAATGGCTTGTTAGAAAGCATTACAATGTCCAGAACCCCGCGATGTTTTTCAGAAACCTATCTTACATTGTCATTGCATGTTTCCTGACACTCCAATGCTCACCAACCCGTGGTGGTTTTCTCCATCCTACATTGCCACTCACTGTCTGACTTGATTCAGGCCCTCTGAATCACTCCACACCGTTATGTATTTCTCACTCCTACTCGTGAATGGCCTAGTAGAAACCCTTACAATGCTCACTACCCCACGATGTTTTTCAGAAACCTATCCTATATTTCCACTGCATGTTTCCTGACCTCCGCATCCTGACCACCCCATTGTGCTTTTCTCCATCCTACATTGCCACTCACGGCCTATCCTGATTCAGGCTCTGCGATTCACACCACCCCCTGATGTTTTTCTCACTCCTACTGGTGAATATCCTGCTACAAAACCTTACAATGCGCACAACCCCGCGATGTTTTTCATAAACCTATCCTACATTACCATTGCATGTTTCCTGACCTCCCAATGCTCACAAACAAGGGTGGTTTTCTCAATCCTACATTGCCACTCACTGTCTATCTTGATTCAGGCTCTCCGATTCACACCACCAGGTGATGTATTTCTCAATAATACTAGTGAATGGCCTGTTAGAAACCCTTACAATGTGCACTACACCGCGAAGTTTTTGAGAAACCTATCATTCATTGCCACTGCATGATTCCTGACCTCCCCATCCTGACCACGCCATGGAGCATTTCTCCATCCTACATTGCAACTCATGGCCTATCCTGATTCAGGCCCTCCTTTTCACACCACCCCGTGATGTTTTTCTCACTCCTGCTAGTAAATGGCCTGTTAGAAGCCCTTACACTGCGCACTAACCCCCGATGTTTTTTAGAAACCTATCCTAATTTGCCACTGCATGTTTCCTGAGCTCCCCATCCTGACCACCCTGTGGTGCTTTTCTCCATTCTACATTGCCACTCTCTTTCTATCCTGATTCAGGCCCTCTGATTCAATCCACGCCGTTATGTTTTTCTCACTCCTACTAGTGAATGGCCTGTAAGAAAGCCTTACAATGCGCACCACCACGCGATGTTTTTCAGAAACCTATCCTACATTGACACAGCATGTTTGGTGACCACCCCAGGCTGACCACACCATGGTGCTTTTCTCCATTTTACATTGCCACTCACTGCCTATCCTAATTCAGACCCTCCGATTCACACCACCCCGTGATGTTTTTCTCACACCTACTAGTGAATGTCCTGTTAGAAAGCCTTACAATGCGCACCACCTGGCGATGTTTTTGAGAAACCTATACTACATTGTCAATGCATGTTTCCTGACCTCCCCATGCTGATGACCCCGTGGTGCTTTTCTCCATCTGACGTTGCCACTTACTGTCTATCTTGATTCAGGCCCTCCGATTCACACCAAACCATGATGTATTTCTCACTCCTACTAGTGAATGGCCTGTTAGAAACCCTTACAATGTGCACCACCACGCGATGTTTTTCAGAAACCTATCCCACATTGCAACTGCATGTTTCCTGACCTCCCCATCCTGACCACCCCGGGGTACTTTTCTCCATTCTACATCGCCACTCACTGCCTATCCAGATTCAGGCCCTCTGATTCACACCACCCTGTGATGTTTTTCTCACTTCTACTAGTGAATGGCCTTTTAGAAATGCTTACAATGCGCACCACCCCGCTATGTTTTTCAGAAACCTATCCTACATTGCCACTGCATGTGTCTTGACCTAACCATGCTGACCACACCATGGTGCTTTTCTCCATCCTACATTGCCACTCACTGCCTATCCTGATTCAGGTCCTCTCATTCAAATCACGCCGTTATGTTTGTCTCACTCCTACTAGTGAATGGCCTGTAAGAAACCCTTAAATTGTGCAACACCCCGCGATGTTTTTCAGAAAACTATCCTACATTGACACAGTATGTTTCCTGACGACCCCATGCTGACCACACCGTGGTGCTTTTCTCCATCCGACGTTGCTACTCACTTCCTATCCTAAATCAGGCCTTCCGATTAACACCACCCCGTGATGTTTTTCTCACTCCTACTAGTGAATGGCCTGTTAGAAAGCCTTACAATGCGCACCACCCCGCTTTTTTTTTCAGAAACCTATCCTACATTGCCACTGCATGTTTCCTGACCTCCCCATGCTGACCACCCCGTGGTGCTTTTCTCCATACTACATTGCCACTCACTACCTATCCTAAGCCAGGCCCTTCGATTCACACCACCCCGTGATATTGTTCTCACTCCTACTAGTGAGTGGCCTGTTAGAAAGCCTTACAATGCCCACCACCCAGTGATGTTTATCCGAAACCTATTCTGCATTGCCACTGCATGTTTCCTTGCCTCCCCATACTGACAAACCCGTGGTGCTTTTCTCCATCCTTCATTGCCACTCACTGCCTATCCTAATTCAGAACATCTGTTTCCCACCACCCCGTGATGTTTTTCTCACTCCTACTAGTGAATGCCATGTTAGAAACCCTTACAATGCACACCACCCCGTGATGTTTTTCAGAAACCTATCCTACATTGCCACTGCATGTTTCCTGACCTCCCCATGCTGACCACCCTGTGGTGCTTTTCTCAATCCTACATTGCCACTCAATGCCTATTCTAATTCAGGCCCTCTGATTCAAACTACCCTGTGATGTTTTTCTCACTCCTTCTAGTGAATGGCATGTTACAAACCCTTACAATGCGTACCACCCAGTGATGTTTATTAGAAACCTATTCTACATTGCCACTGCATGTTTCCTTGCCTCCCCATAATGACAAACCCGTGGTGCTTTTCTCCATCCTACATTGCCACTCACTGCCTCTCCTAATTCAGAACATCTGATTCACACCACCCCGTGATGTTTTTTTCACTCCTACTTGTAAATGGCTTGTTAGAAAGCATTACAATGCCCACAACCCCGCGATGTTGTTCCGAAACCTATCTTACATTGTCATTGCATGTTTCCTGACACTCCAATGCTCACCAACCCGTGGAGGTTTTCTCCATCCTACATTGCCACTCACTGTCTGACTTGATTCAGGCCCTCTGAATCACACCACACCGTGATGTATTTCTCACTCCTACTAGTGAATGGCCTAGTAGAAACCCTTACAATGCTCACTACCCCACGATGTTTTTCAGAAACCTATCCTATATTGCCACTGCATGTTTCCTGACCTCCGCATCCTGACCACCCCATTGTGCTTTTCTCCATCCTACATTGCCACTCACGGCCTATCCTGATTCAGGCTCTGCGATTCACACCACCCCATGATGTTTTTCTCACTCCTACTGGTGAATATCCTGCTACAAAACCTTACAATGCGCACAACCCCGCGATGTTTTTCATAAACCTATCCTACATTACAATTGCATGTTTCCTGACCTCCCAATGCTCACAAACCAGGGTGGTTTTCTCAATCCTACATTGCCACTCACTGTCTATCTTGATTCAGGCTCTCCGATTCACACCACCAGGTGATGTATTTCTCACTAATACTAGTGAATGGCCTGTTAGAAACCCTTACAATGTGCACTACACCGCGAAGTTTTTGAGAAACCTATCATTCATTGCCACTGCATGATTCCTGACCTCCCCATCCTGACCACCCCGTGGAGCATTTCTCCATCCTACATAGCAACTCATGGCCTATCCTGATTCAGGCCCTCCATTTCACACCACCCCGTGATGTTTTTCTCACTCCTGCTAGTAAATGGCCTGTTAGAAGCCCTTACAATGTGCACTAATCCGCGATGTTTTTTAGAAACCTATCCTACTTTGCCACTGCATGTTTCCTGAGCTCCCCATCCTGACCACACCGTGGTGCTTTTCTCCTTTCTACATTGCCACTCACTGCCTATCCTAATTCAGACCCTCCGATTCACACCACCCCGTGATGTTTTTCTCACGCCTACTAGTGAATGTCCTGTTAGAAAGCCTTATAATGCGCACCACCTGGCGATGTTTTTGAGAAACCTATCCTACATTGTCAATGCATGTTTCCTGACCTCCCCATGCTGACGACCCCGTGGTGCTTTTCTCCATCCGACGTTACCACTTACTGTCTATCTTGATTCAGGCCCTCCGATTCACACCAAACCATGATGTATTTCTCACTCCTACTAGTGAATGGCCTGTTAGAAACCCTTACATTGTGCACCACCACGCGATGTTTTTCAGAAACCTATCCCACATTGCCAGCATGTTTCCTGACCTCCCCATCCTGACCACCCCGTGGTGCTTTTCTCCATTCTACATTGCCACTCACTGCCTATCCTCATTCAGGCCCTCTGATTCACACCACCCTGTGATGTTTTTCTCACTTCTACTAGTGAATGGCCTTTTAGAAACGCTTACAATGCGCACCACACCGCTATGTTTTTCAGAAACCTACCCTACATTGCCACTGCATGTGTCTTGACCTCCCCATGCTGACCACACCATGGTGCTTTTCTCCATCCTACATTGCCATTCACTGCCTATCCTGATTCAGGCCCTCTCATTCAAATCACGCTGTTATGTTTTTCTCACTCCTACTAGTGAATGGCCTGTAAGAAACCCTTAAAATGTGCACCACCCCGCGATGTTTTTCAGAAAACTGTCCTACATTGACACAGTATGTTTCCTGACGACCCCATGCTGACCACACCGTGGTGCTTTTCTCCATTTTATATTGCCACTCACTGCCTATCCTAATTTAGACCCTCCGATTCACACCACCCTGTGATGTTTTTCTCACTCCTACTAGTGAATGGCCTGTTAGAAAGCCTTACAATGCGCACCACCTGGCTATGTTTTTCAGAAACCTATCTGACATTGTCAATAAATGTTTCCTGACCTCCCCATGCTGACGACCCCGTGGTGCTTCTCTCCATCCGACGTTGCCACTCACTGTCTATCTTGATTCAGGCCCTCCATTCACACCAAACCATGATGTATTTCTCACTCCTACTTGTGAATGGCCTGTTAGAAACCCTTACAATGTGCACCACCACGCGATGTTTTTCAGAAACCTATCCCACATTGCCACTGCATGTTTCATGACCTCCCCAACCTGACCACCCCGTGGTGCTTTTCTCCATTCTACATTGCCACTCACGGCCTATCCTGATTCAGGCTCTGCGATTCACACCACCCCATGATGTTTTTCTCACTCCTACTGGTGAATATCCTGCTACAAAACCTTACAATGCGCACAACCCCGCGATGTTTTTCATAAACCTAACCTACATTACCATTGCGTGTTTCCTGACCTCCCAATGCTCACAAACCAGGGTGGTTTTCTCAATCCTACATTGCCACTCACTGTCTATCTTGATTCAGGCTCTCCGATTCACACCACCAGGTGATGTATTTCTCACTAATACTAGTGAATGGCCTGTTAGAAACCCTTACAATGTGCACTACACCGCGAAGTTTTTGAGAAACCTATCATTCATTGCCACTGCATGATTCCTGACCTCCCCATCCTGACCACCCCGTGGAGCATTTCTCCATCCTACATAGCAACTCATGGCCTATCCTGATTCAGGCCCTCCATTTCACACCACCCCGTGATGTTTTTCTCACTCCTGCTAGTAAATGGCCTGTTAGAAGCCCTTACAATGCGTACTAACCCGTGATGTTTTTTAGAAACCTATCCTACTTTGCCAATGCATGTTTCCTGAGCTCCCCATCCTGACCACACCGTGGTGCTTTTCTCCATTCTACATTGCCACTCACTGCCTGCCCTGATTCAGGCCCTCTGATTCAATCCAGGCCGTTATGTTTTTCTCAGTCCTACTAGTGAATGGCCTGTAAGAAACCCTTACAATGCGCAGCACCACGCGATGTTTTTCAGAAACCTATCCTAAATTGACACAGCATGTTTCCTGACCACCCCATGCTGAGCACACCGTGGTGCTTTTCTCTATTTTACATTGCCACTCACTGCCTATCCTAATTCAGACCCTCCGATGCACACCACCCCGTGATGTTTTTCTCACGCCTACTAGTGAATGTCCTGCTAGAAAGCCTTACAATGCGCACCACCTGGCGATGTTTTTGAGAAACCTATCCTACATTGTCAATGCATGTTTCCTGACCTCCCCATGCTGACGACCCCGTGGTGCTTTTCTCCATCCGACGTTGCCACTTACTGTCTATCTTTATTCAGGCCCTCCGATTCACACCAAACCATGATGTATTTCTCACTCCTACTAGTGAATGTCCTGTTAGAAACCCTTACAATGTGCACAACCACGCGATGTTTTTCAGAATCCTATCCCACATTGCCATTTCATGTTTCCTGACCTCCCAATGCTCACCAACCTGTGGTGCTGTTCTCCATCCTACATTGCCACACACTGCCTATCCTGATTCAGGCCCTCTGATTCACACCACCCTGTGATGTTTTTCTCACTTCTACTAGTGAATGGGCTTTTAGAAACGCTTACAATGCGTACCACCCCGCTATGTTTTTCACAAACCTATCCTACATTGCCACTGCATGAGTCTTGACCTCCCCATGCTGACCACACCATGGTGCTTTTCTCCATCCTACATTGCCAATCACTGTCTATCCTGATTCAGGCTCTGCGATTCACACCACCCCATGATGTTTTTCTCACTCCTACTGGTGTATATCCTGCTACAAAACTTTACAATGCGCACAACCCCGCGATGTTTTTCATAAACGTATCCTACATTACCATTGCATGTTTCCTGACCTCCCAATGCTAACAAACCAGGGTGGTTTTCTAAATCCTACATTGCCACTCACTGTCTCTCTTGATTCAGGCTCTCCGATTCACACCACCAGGTGATGTATTTCTCACTAATACTAGTGAATGGCCTGTTAGAAACCCTTACAATGTGAACTACACCGCGAAGTTTTTGAGAAACCTATCATTCATTGCCACTGCATGATTCCTGACCTCCCCATCCTGACCACCCCGTGGAGCATTTCTCCATCCTACATTGCAACTCATGGCCTATCCTGATTCAGGCCCTCCATTTCACACCACCCCGTGATGTTTTTCTCACTCTTGCTAGTAAATGGCCTGTTAGAAGCCCTTACAATGCACACTCACTCGCGATGTTTTTTAGAAACCTATCATACTTTGCCACTGCATGTTTCCTGAGCTCCCCATCCTGACCACCCCATGGTGCTTTTCTCCATTCTACATTGCCACTCACTGCCTATCCTGATTCAGGCCCTCTGATTCAATACACGCCGTTATGTTTTTCTCACTCCTACTAGTGAATGGCCTGTAAGAAACCCTTACAATGCGCACCACCCCGCGATGTATTTCAGAAACCTATCCTACATTGACACAGCATGTTTCCTGACCACCCCATGCTGACCACACCGTGGTGCTTTTCTCGATTTTACATTGCCACTCACTGCCTATCCTAATTCAGACCCTCCGATTCACACCACCCCGTGATGTTTTTCTCACGCCTACTAGTGAATGTCCTGTTAGAAAGCCTTACAATGTGCACCACCTGGCGATGTTTTTGAGAAACCTATCCTACATTGTCAATGCATGTTTCCTGACCTCCCCATGCTGACGACCCCGTGGTGCTTTTCTCCATCCGACGTTGCCACTTACTATCTATCTTGATTCAGGCCCTCCGATTCACACCAAACCATGATATATTTCTCACTCCTACTAGTGAATGGCCTGTTAGAAACTCTTACAATGTGCACCACCACGCGATGTTTTTCAGAAACCTATCCCACATTGCCACTTCATGTTTCCTGACCTCCCCATCCTGACCACCCCGTGGTGCTTTTCTCCATTCTACATTGCCACTCACTGCCTATTCTGATTCAGGCCCTCTGATTCACACCACCCTGTGATGTTTTTCTCACTTCTACTAGTGAATGGCCTTTTAGAAACGCTTACAATGCGCACCACCCCGCTATGATTTTCAGAAACCTATCCTACATTGCCACTGCATGTGTCTAGACCTCCCCATGCTGACCACACCATGGTGCTTTTCTCCATCCTACATTGCCACTCACTGCCTATCCTGATTCAGGCCCTCTCATTCAAATCACGCCGTTATGTTTTTCTCACTCCTACTATTGAATGGCGTGTAAGAAACCCTTACAATGTGCACCACCCCGCGATGTTTTTCAGAAAACTATCCTAAATTGACACAGTATGTTTCTTGACGACCGCATGCTGACCACACCGTGGTGCTTTTCTCCATTTTACATTGCCACTCACTGCCTATCCTAATTTAGACCCTCCGATTCACACCACCCCATGATGTTTTTCTCACTCCTACTAGTGAATGGCCTGTTAGAAAGCCTTACAATGCGCACCACCTGGCGATGTTTTTCAGAAACCTATCCGACATTGTCAATGCATGTTTCCTGACCTCCCCATGCTGACGACCCCGTGGTGCTTTTCTCCATCCGACGTTGCCACTCACTGTCTAACTTGATTCAGGCCCTCCGATTTACACCAAACCATGATGTATTTCTCACTCCTACTAGTGAATGGCCTGTTAGAAACCCTTACAATGTGCACCACCCCGTGATGTTTTTAAGAAAACCATTCTACATTGCCAGTGCATGTTTCCTGACCTCCCCACGCTGACCACCCCGTGCTGCTTTTCTCCATCCTGCATTGCTACTCACTTCCTATCCTAAATCACGCCTTCCGATTAACACCACCCCGTGATGTTTTTCTCACTCCTACTAGTGAATGGCCTGTTAGAAAGCCTTACAATGCACACCACCCCGCTTTTTTTTTCAGAAACCTATCCTACATTGCCACTGCATGTTTCCTGACTTCCCCATGCTGACCACCCCGTGGTGCCTTTCTCCATCCTACATTGCCACTCACTGCCTATTCTAAGTCAGGCCCTTCGATTCACACCACCCCCTGATATTGTTCTCACTCCTACTAGTGAATGGCCTTTTAGAAAGCCTTACAATGCCCACCACCCAGTGATGTTTATCCAAAACCTATTCTGCATTGCCACTGCATGTTTCCTTGCCTCCCCATACTGACAAACCCGTGGTGCTTTTCTCCACCCTACATTGCCACTCACTGCCTATCCTAATTCAGAACATCTGCTTCACACCACCCCGTGATGTTTTTCTCACTCCTACTAGTGAATGGCATGTTAGAAACCCTTACAATGCACACCACCCCGTGATGTTTTTCAGAAACCTATCCTACATTGCCACTGCACGTTTCCTGACCTCCCCATGCTGACCACCCTGTGGTGCTATTCTCCATCCTACATTGCCACTCAATGCCTATTCTAATTCAGGCCCTCCGATTCACACCACCCTGTGATGTTTTTCTCACTCCTACTAGTGAATGGCGTGTTACAAACCCTTACAATTCGCACCACCCAGCGATGTTTATTAGAAACCTATTCTACATTGCCACTGCATGTTTCCTTGCCTCCCCATGATGACCAACTCGTGGTGCTTTTCTCCATTCTACATTGCCACTCACAGCCTATTCTAATTTAGGCCCTCCGATTCACACCACCCCGTGATGTTTTTTTTCACTCCTACTTGTAAATGGCTTGTTAGAAAGCATTACAATGCCCACAACACCGTGATGTTGTTCAGAAACCTATCTTACATTGTCATTGCATGTTTCCTGACACTCCAATGCTCACCAACCTGTGGTGGTTTTCTCCATCCTACATGGCCACTCCCTGTCTAACTTGATTCAGGCCCTCTGAATCACACCACACCGTGATGCATTTCTCACTCCTGCTAGTGAATGGCCTGGTAGAAACCCTTACAATGCGCACTACCCCACGATGTTTTTCAGAAACCTATCCTATATTGCCACTGCATGTTTCCTGACCTCCGCATCCTGACCACCCCATTGTGCTTTTCTCCATCCTACATTGCCACTCACGGCCTATCCTGTTTCAGGCTCTGCGATTCACACCACCCCATGATGTTTTTCTCACTCCTACTGGTGAATATCCTGCTACAAAACTTTACAATGCGCACAACCCCGCGATGTTTTTCATGAACGTATCCTACATTACCATTGCATGTTTCCTGACCTCCCAATGCTAACAAACCAGGGTGGTTTTCTCAATCTTACATTGCCACTCACTGTCTATCTTGATTCAGGCTCTCCGATTCACACCACCAGGTGATGTATTTCTCACTAATACTAGTGAATGGCCTTTTAGAAACCCTTACAATGAGCACCACCCCGCGATGTTTTTCAGAAACCTATCCTACATTGCCAATGCATTTTTCCAGACCTCCCCATGCTGAACACCCCGTGGTGCTTTTCTCCATCCTACATTGCCACTCACTGCCTATCCGAATTCAGAAAATCTGATTCACACCACCCGTGATGTTTTTCTCACTCCTACTAGTGAATGGCCAGTTAGAAACCCTTGCAATGCGCACCACTCCGTGATGTTTGTCAAAAAATTATCCTACCTTGCCACTGCATGTTTTCTGACCTCCCCATGATGACCATCCAATGGTGCTTTTCTCTATCCTACATTGCCACTCACTGCCTATGCAAATTTAGGCCCGCAGATTCACACCACCCGTGATGTTTTTCTCACTTCTTCTAGTGAATTGACTGTTAGAAAGCCTTACAATGCGCACTACCCCACTTTTTTTCCCGAAACCTATCCTATATTGAAACTGCATGTTTCCTCACCTCCCCATGCTGACAACCCTGTGGTTCTTTTCTCCATCCTACATTGCCACTCAATCCCTATCCTAATTCAGGCCCTCCGATTCACACCACCCCGTGATGTTGTTCTCACTCCTACTAGTGAATGGCCTGTTACAAACCCTTACAATGCGCACCACCCAGTGATGTTTATCAGAAACTTATTCTACATTTCCACTGCATGTTTCCTTGCCTCCCCATGCTGACAAACCCGTGGCGCTTTTCTCCATTTTACATTGCCACTCACAGCCTATCCTAATTTAGACCCTCCGATTCACACCATCCCGTGATGTTTTTTTCACTCCTACTTGTGAATAGCATGTTAGAAATCCTTAGAATGCGCACCACCCTGCGATGTTTTTCAGAAACCTATCCTACATTGCCATTGCATGTTTCCTGACCTCCCCATGCTCACCAACCCGTGGTGCTTTTCTCCATTCTTCATTGCCACTCACGGCCTATCCTGATTCAGGCCCTCTGATTCACACCACCCTGTGATGTTTTTCCAACTCCTACTAGTGAAAGGCCTTTTAGAAACCCTTACAATGAGCACCACGCAGCAACGTTTTTCAGAAACCTATCCTGCATTGCCAATGCAAGTTTCCTGACCTCCCAATCCTGACCACCCCGTGGTGCTTTTCTCCATCCTACATTGCCACTCACTGCCTATCCTGAATCAGGCCCTCTGTTTCAAACCACTCCGTTATATTTTTCTCCCTCCTATTAGTGAATGGCCTGTTAGAAACCCTTATAATGTGCACCACCTGGCGATGTTTTTTAGAAACCTATCCTACATTGCCAATGCCTGTTTCCTGACCTCCCCATGCTGACCACCCCGTGGTGCTTTTCTCCATCCTACATTGCACTCACTGCCTATCCTAATTCAGATCATCTGATTCACACCACCCCGTGATGTTTTTCTCACTCCTACTAGTGAATGGCCTGCTACAAAACCTTAAAATGCGCACCACTGTGCGATGTTTTTCAGAAACCTGTCCTACACTGCCACTGCATGTTTCCTGACCTCCCCATGCTGACCAGCCTGTGGTGCTTTTCTCCATCCAACATTGCCACTCAAAGCCTATCCTAATTCAGGCCCTGCGATTCACACCACCCACTGATGTTGTTCTCACTCGTACTAGTTAATGACCTGTTAGAAACCCTTACAATGCGCACCAGCCAGCGATACTTATTAGAAACCTATTCTACGTTGCCACTGCATGTTTCCTTGCCGCCCCATGCTGACAAACCCATGGTGCTTTTCTCCATTCTACATTGCCACTCACAGCCTATCCTAATTCAGTCCCTCCGATTCACACCACCTCGTGATTTTTTTTTCACTCCTACTTGTGAATGGCTTGTTAGAAATCCTTACAATGCGCACCACCCCGCGATGTTTTTCAGAAACCTGTCCTACAATGCCTCTGCATGTTTCCTGACATCCCCATGTTGACCCCTCCGTGGTGCGTTTCTCCATTCTTCATTGCCACTCACTGCCTATCCTAATTCAGGCCCTCCGTTTCACACCACCTCTTGATGTTTTTCTCAGTCTTACTAGTGAATGGCCTGCTACAAACCCTTAAAATGCGCACCACGCGGAGATGTTTTTCAGAAACCTATCCTACATTGCCATTGCATGTTTCCTAACCTCCCTATGCACACCAACCCGTGGTGCTTTTCTCCATCCTTCATTGCCACTCACTGTCTATCTTGATTCAGGCCCTCCGATTTACAGCACACCATGATGTATTTCTCACTCCTAATAGTGAATGGCCCGTTAGAAACCCTTACAATGCGCACTACCCCAGGATGTTTTTCAGAAACCTCTCCATATTGCCACTGCATGTTTCCTGAACTCCCCGTCCTGACCACCCCGTGGTGCTTTTCTCCATCCTACATTGCCACAAACTGGCTAAGTTGATTAAGGCACTCTGATTCAAACCACACTGTGATGTTTTTCTCACTGCATCTAGTGAATGGTCTGTTAGAAACCCTTACAATGCGCAGCACCCCGCGATGTGTTTCAGAAACCTGTCCTACATTCCCACTGCATGTTTCCTGACCTCCCCATGCTGACCACCCCGTGGCGCTTTTCTCTATCCTACATTGCCAATCACTGCCTATCCTTATTCAGGCCCTGCGATTCACACCACCCTGTGATGTTTTTCTCACTGCTACTATTGAATGGCCTGTTAGAAAGCCTTACAATGCGCACCACCCGGCGATGTTTTTCAGAAACCTATCCTACATTGCCAATGCATGTTTGCTGACCACCCCGTGGTGCGTTTCTCCATCCTACATTGCCACTCACTGCGTGTCCTAATTCAGAACATCTGATTCACAACACCCTGTGATTTTTTTCTCACTCCTACCTGTGAATGGCCTGTTAGAAACCCTTACAATCCTCACCACCCGCGATGTTTTTCAAAAACCTATCCTACATTGCCACTGCATGTGTCCTGACCTCCCCATGATGACCACGCCGTGGTGCTTTTCTGCATCCTACATTGCCACTCACTGTCTAACTTGATTCAGGCATTCCGATTCACACGACACCATGATGTATTTCTCACTCCTACTAGTGAATGGCCTGTTAGAAACGCTTACAATGCTCACCACCGCGACGTTTTTCAGAAACCTATCCTAAATTGACACTGCATGTGTCCTAACCTCCCCATGATGACCATCCCATGGTGCTTTTCTCCATCCTACATTGCCACTCACTGCCTATCATAATTCTGGCCCTCCGATTCACACCACCCCATGATGTTTTTCTCACTCCTACTAGTGAATGGCCTGTTTGAAACCCTTACATTGCGCACCATTCCGCTTTTTTTTTGTCAGAAACCTATCCTACATTGCCACTGAATGTTTCCTCACCTCCCCATGCTGACCACCCTGTGGTGCTTTTCTCCATTCTACATTGCCACTAAATGCCTATCCTAATTGAGGCCCTCCGATTCACACCACCTCGTGATGTTGTTCTCACTCCTACTAGTGAACGGCCTTTTAGAAACCCATACAATGCGTACCACCCAGCGATGTTTATCAGAAACCCTTTCGACATTGCGACGGCATGTTTCCTTGCCTCCCCATGCTGACAAACCCGTGGTGTTTTCTCCATCCCACATTGCCACTCACAGACTATACTAATTCAGTCCCTCCGATTCACACCAACCCGTGATGTTTTTCTCACTCCTACTTGTGAATGGCTTGTTAGAAATCCTTACAATGCGCACCACCCCGCGATGTTTTTCAGAAACCTATCCTACATTGCCACTGCATGTTTCCTGACGTCTCCAACCTGACCACCCTGTGGTGCTTTTCTCCATCCTACATTGCCACACACTGCCTAACCTGATTCAGGCCCTCCGATTCACACAACCCTGTTATGTTTTTCTCACTCCTACTTGTGAATGGCCTGTTAGAACCCGTTACAATGCGCACCATCGCGCTTTTTTTTTTTTTCAAAAACCTATCGTACATTGCCAATGCATTTTTCCTGACCTCACCATGCTCACCAACCCATGGTGCTTTTCTCCATCCTACATTGCCCCTCACTGTCTATCTTGATTCATGCCCTCCGATTCACACCACACCATGATGTATTTCTAACTCCTACTACTGAATGGCCTGTTAGAAACCCTTACAATGCGCACTTCCCCACTATTTTTTTCAGAAACCTATCCTACATTGCCACTGCATGTTTCCTGTCCTCTCCATCATGACCACCCCGTGGAGCTTTTCTCCATCCTACATTGCCACTCGCGGCCTACCCTGATTCAGGCCCTCCGATTCACACCACCCTGTGATGTTTTTCTCACTCCTACTAGTGAATGGCCTGTTAGAAATGGTTACAATGTGCACCACCCGCGATGTTTTTCAGTAACCTATCCTACTTTGCCACTGCATGTTTCCTCATCTCCCCATGCTGACCACCCTGTGGTGCTTTTCTCCATCCTACATTGCCACTCACAGACTATCCTAATTCAGGCCCTCCGATTCACACCACCCCATGATGTTTTTCTCACTCCTACTTTTGAATGGCTTGTTAGAAATCCTTACAATGCGCACCACCCCGCAATGTTTTTCAGAAACCGATCCTACATTGCCACTGCATGTTTCCTGACCTCCTCATCCTGATCACCCCGTGGTGCTTTTCTCCATCCTACATTGTCATTCACTGCCAATCCTGATTCAGGTCTTCCGATTCACACCACCCTGTGATGTATTTCCCACTCCTTCTAGGGAATGTCCTGTTAGAAACCCTTACAATGTGCACCACCCCGCGATGTTTTTCAGAAGCCTATCCTACATTGCCACTGCATTTTTCCTGACCTCTCCATGCTGACCACACCGAGGTGCTTTTCTCTAATTTACATTGTCACTCACTGCCTATTCTAATTCAGGCCCTCCGATTCACACCATCCCGTAATGTTTTTCTCACTAATACTATTGAACTGCTTGTTAGAAAGCCTTACAATGCGCACCACCAGGCGATTTATTTCAGAAACTTATCCTACATTGCCACTGCATCTTTCCTGACCTCCCCATGCTGACCACCCAGTGTTGCTTTTCTCCTTCCTACATTGCTACGCAATGCCTATCCTAATTCAGGCCCTCCGATTCACACCACTCCGTGATGTTGTTCTCACTCCTACTAGTGAATGGCCTGTTAGAAAACCTTACAATGCTCACCACCTGGTGATGTTTTTCAGAAACCTATCCTACATTGCCACTGCATGTTTCCTGACCTCCCCAACCTGATCACCCTGTGGTGCTTTTCTCCATCCTATATTGCCACTCCCTGCCTATCATAATTCTGGCCCTCCAATTCACACCACCCCATGGTGTTTTTCTCACTCCTACTAGTGAATGGCCTGTTAGAAAGCCTTACAATGCGCATCACCCCACTTTTTTTTTCAAAAACCTATCCTACATTGCCACTGCATGTTTCCTGACCTCCGCATACTGACCACCCCGTGGTGCTTTTCTCCATCCTACATTGCCACTCACTGCCTATCCTAAATCAGGCCCTTCAATTCACACCTCCCCGTGATGTTGTTCTCACTCCTACTAGTGAATGGCCTGTTAGAAAGCCTTACAATGCGCACCACCCAGTGATGTTTATCCGAAACCTATTCTACATTGCCACTGCATGTTTCCTTGCCTCCCCATGCTGACAAACCCGTGGTGCTTTTCTCCATCCTACATTGCCACTCACAGCCTTTCCTAATTCAGGCCCTCCAATTCACACCACTCCGTGACGTTTTTTTCTCTCCTACTTGTCAATGGCTTTTTAGAAATACTTACAATGCGCACCACCCCGCGATGTTTTTCAGAAACCTATCCTACATTGCCACTGCATGTTTCCTGACCTCCCCATGTTGACCACCCCGTGGTGCTATTCTCCATTTTCATTGCCACTCACTGCCTATCCTAATTCAGGCCCTCTGATTCACAGCACCCCGTGATGTTTTTCTCACTCCTACTAGTGAATAGCCTGTTAGAATCCCTTACAATTATCAGCACCAGACATGTTTTTCAGAAACCTATGCTACACTGCCACAGCATGTGTCCTGACCTCCCTATGCTGACCACCCCGTGGTGCTTTTCTTCATCCTACATTGTCACTCACTGCCAATCCTGATTCAGGTCTTCCGATTCACACATCCCTGTGATGTATTTCCCACTCCTACTAGGGAATGGCCTGTTAGAAACCCTTACAATGTGCACCACCCCGCGATGTTTTTCAGAAACCTATCCTACATTGCCACTGCACGTTTCCTGACCTCCGCATGCTGACCACACCGAGGTGCTTTTCTCTAATTTAAATTGTCACTCACTGCCTATCCTAATTCAGGCCCTCCGATTCACACCACCCCTTAATGTTTTTCTCACTAATACTATTGAACTGCCTGTTAAAAAGCCTTACAATGCGCACCACCAGGCGATGTATTTCAGAAACTTATACTACATTGCCACTGCATCTTTCCTGACCTCCCCATGCTGACCACCCAGTGTTGCTTTTCTCCTTCCTACATTGCTACTCAATGCCTTTCCTAATTCAGGCCCTCCGATTCACACCACTCCGTGATGTTGTTCTCACTCCTACTAGTGAATGGCCTGTTAGAAACCCTTACAATTCGCACCAATCCCGAGATGTTTTTCATAAACATATCCTACATTGCCACCGCATGTTTCCTGACCTCAAAATGCTGAGCACCCCTTGGAGCTTTTCTCCATCCTACATTGCCACTCACTGCCTATCCGAATTCAGGCCCTCCGATTCACACCACCCCGTGATGTTATTCTCACTCCTACTAGTGAATGGCCTGTTAGAAACCCTTACAATGCGCACCTCCCCCGACGTGTGTAAGAAACCTATTCTACATTGCCACTGCATGTTTCCTGACCTCCCCATATTGACCACCCCTTGGTGCTTTTTTCTATTTTACATTGCCACTCACTGCCTATCCTCATTCAGGACCTCGAATTCACACCATGCCGTGATGTTTTTTTCACTCCTACTAGTGCATGGCCTGTTAGAAACACTTAAATTGCGCACCAACCCACGATGTTTTTCAGAAAACTATCCTACATTGCCACTGCAAGTTTCCTGACCTCCCCATGATGACCATACCGTGGTGCTTTTCTCCATCCTACATTGCCACTCACTGCCTATCCTGATTCAGGCCCTCCGATTCACACTACGCCGTGATATTTTTCTCACTCCTACTAGTGAATGGAATGTTAGAAACCCTTACAATGCTCACCACCTGGCGATGTTTTTCATAAACCTATCCTACATTGCCTATGCATGGGTCCTGACCTCTGGATGCTGACCACCCCTTCGTGCATTTCTCCATTCTAAATTGCCACTCACTGTCTATCCTAATTCAGAACATCTGATTCACATCACCCCGTGATGATTTTCTCACTCCTACTAGTGAATGGCCTGCTAAAACCTTTACAATGCGCAAAACCCCACGATGTTTTTCAGAAACCTATCCTACATTGCCACTGCATGTTTCCTCACCTCCCCATGCTGACCACCCTGTGGTGCTTTTCTCCATCCTACATTGCCACTAAATGCCTATCCTAATTGAAGCCCTCCGATTCACAACACTTCGTGATATTGTTCTCACTCCTACTAGTGAATGGCCTGTTAGAAATGGTTGCAATGCGCACCACCCGCGATGTTTTTCAGAAACCTATCCTACATTACCACTGCATGTTTCCTCACCTCCCCATCCTGATCACCCCGTGGTGCTTTTCTCCATCCTACATGGTCACTCACTGCCAATCCTGATTCAGGTCTTCCGATTCACACCACCCTGTGATGTATTTCCCACTCCTACTAGGGAATGGCCTGTTAGAAACCCTTACAATGCACACCACCCCACGATGTTTTTCAGAAACCTATCCTATATTGCCACTGCATGTTTCCTGACCTCCCCATGCTGACCACACCGAGGTGCTTTTCTCTAATTTTCATTGTCACTCACTGCCTATCCTAATTCAGGCCCTCCGATTCACACCACCCCGTAATGTTTTTCTCACTAATACTATTGAACTGCCTGTTAGAAAGCCTTACAATGCGCAACACCAGGCGATGTATTTCAGAAACTTATCCTACATTGCCATTGCATCTTTCCTGACCTCCCCATGCTGACCACCCAGTGTGGCTTTTCTCCTTCCTACATTGCTACTCAATGCCTTTCCTTATTCAGGCCCTCCGATTCACACCACTCCGTGATGTTGTTCTCACTCCTACTAGTGAATGGCCTGTTAGAAACCCTTACAATGCGCACCCCCCGAGATGTTTTTCATAAACATATCCTACATTGCCACCGCATGTTTCCTGATCTCAAAATGCTGACAACTCCATGGTGCTTTTCTCCATTCTACCTTGCCACTCACTGCCTATCCGAATTCAGGCCCTCCGATTCACACCACACCGTGATGTTATTCTCACTCCTACTAGTGAATGGCCTGTTAGAAACCCTTACAATGCACACCTCCACGCGACGTGTGTAAGAAACCTATTCTACATTTCCACTGCATGTTTCCTGACCTCCCCATATTGACCACCCCTTGGTGCTTTTTTCTATTTTACATTGCCACTCACTGCCTATCCTCATTCAGGCCCTCGAATTTACACCACGCCGTGATGTTTTTTTCACTCCTAAGAGTGAATGGCCTGTTAGAAACACTTAAAATGCGCACCAACCCACGATGTTTTTCAGAAAACTATCCTACATAGCCACTGCAAGTTTCCTGAACTCCCCATGATGACCATACCGTGGTGCTTTTCTCCATCCTACCTTGCCACTCACTGCCTATCCGAATTAAGGCCCTCCGATTCACACCACCCCGTGATGTTATTCTCACTCCTACTAGTGAATGGAATGTTAGAAACCATTACAATGCGCACCACTTGGCGATGTTTTTCATAAACCTATCCTACATTGCCTATGCATGGGTCCTGACCTCCGCATGCTGACCACCCCTTGGTGCATTTCTCCATCCTAAATTGCCACTCACTGTCTATCCTAATTCAGAATATCTGATTCACACCACCCCGTGATGATTTTCTCACTCCTAATAGTGAATGGCCTGCTAAAACGTTTACAATGCGCAAAACCACGCAATGTTTTTACGAAACCTATCCTACATTGCCACTGCATGTTTCCTCACCTCCCCATGCTGACCACCCTGTGGTGCTTTTCTCCATCCTACATTGCCACTAAATGCCTATCCTAATTGAGGCCCTCCGATTCACACCACCTCGTGATGTTGTTCTCACTCCTACTAAGGAACGGCCTGTTAGAAACCCACACAATGCGTACCACCCAGCGATGTTTATCAGAAACCTATTCGACATTGCCACGGCATGTTTCCTTGCCTCCCCATGCTGACAAACCCGTGGTGTTTTCTCCATCCTACATTGCCACTCACAGACTATACTAATTCAGTCCCTCCGATTCACACCACCCCGTGATGTTTTTCTCACTCCTACTTGTGAATGGCTTGTTAGAAATCCTTACAATGCGCACCACCCCGCGATGTTTTTCAGAAACCTACCCTACATTGCCACTGCATGTTTCCTGACCTCCCCATCCTGATCACCCCGTGGGGCTTTTCTCGATCATACATGGACCCTCACGGCCTATCCTATTTCAGGCCCTCCGATTCACACCAACCCGTGATGTTTTTATCACTCCTACTAGTGAATGGCCTGTTAGAAAACCTTACAATGCTCACCACCTGGCGATGTATTTCAGAAACCTATCCTACATTGCCACTGCATGTTTCCTGACCTCCCCATCCTGATCACCCTGTGGTGCTTTTCTCCATCCTACATTGCCACTCACTGCCTATCATAATTCTGGCCCTCCAATTTACACCACCCCATGGTGTTTTTCTCACTCCTACTAGTGAATGGCCTGTTAGAAAGCCTTACAATGCGCTCCACCCCGCTTTTTTTTTCAGAAACCTATCCTACATTGCCACTGCATGTTTCCTGACCTCCGCATACTGACCACCCCGTGGTGCTTTTCTCCATCCTACATTGCCACTCACTGCCTATCCTAAATCAGGCCCTTCGATTCACACCGCCCCGTGATGTTGTTCTCACTCCTACTAGTGAATGGCCTGTTAGAAAGCCTTACAATGTGCACCACCCAGTGATGTTTATCCGAAACCTATTCTACATTGCCACTGTATGTTTCCTTGCCTCCCCATGCTGACAAACCCGTGGTGCTTTTCTCCGTCCTACATTGCCACTCACAGCCTTTCCTAATTCAGGCCCTCCAATTCACACCACACCCTGACGTTTTTTTCTCTCCTACTTGTCAATGGCTTGTTAGAAATACTTACAATGCGCACCACCCCGCGATGTTTTTCAGAAACCTATCCTACATTGCCACTGCATGTTTCCTGACCTCCCCATGTTGACCACCCCGTGGTGCTATTCTCCATTCTTCATTGCCACTCACTGCCTATCCTAATTCAGGCCCTCTGATTCACAGCACCCCGTGATGTTCTTCTCACTCCTACTAGTGAATATCCTGTTAGAAACCCTTTCATTTCTCAGCAGCAGACATGTTTTTCAGAAACCTATGCTACACTGCCACAGCATGTGTCCTGACCTCCCTATGCTGACCACCCCGTGGTGCTTTTCTCCATCCTACATTGTCACTCACTGCCTATCCTGATTCAGGTCTTCCGATTCACACCACCCTGTGATGTGTTTCCCACTCCTACTAGGGAATGGCCTGTTAGAAACACTTACAATGCGCACCACCCAGCGATGTTTTTCAGAAACCTATCCTACATTGCCACTGCATGTTTCCTGACCTCCCCATGCTGACCACACCATGGTGCTTTTCTCTATTTAACATTGCTACTCACTGTCTGTCCTAATTCAGACCCTCTGATTCACACCACCCCGTGATGTTTTTCTCACTCCTACTACTGAATGGCCTGTTAGAAAGCGTTACAATGCGCACCACCTGACGATGTTTTCAGATACCTATCGTAAATTGCCAGTGCATGTTTCCTGAACTCCCCATGCTGACCACCCCGTTGTGCTTTTCTCCATCCTACATTGCCACTCACGGCCTATCCTAATTCAGTACATCTGGTTCACACCACCCCGTGATGTTTTTCTCACTCCTACTTGTGAATGGCCTATTAGAAACCCTTACAATGCGCACCAGCCCATGATGTTTTTCAGAAAACTATTCTACATTGCCACTGCATGTTTCCTGACCTCCCCATGCTGACCACCCCGTGGTGCTTTTCTCCATCCTACATTGCTACTCACTTCCTATCCTAAATCAGGCCTTCCGATTAACACCACCCCGTGATGTTTTTCTCACTCCTACTAGTGAATGGCCTGTTAGAAAGACATACAATGCGTGTCCACCCCGCATTTTTTTTTTTCAGAAACCTATCCTACATTGTCACTGCATGTTTCCTGACCTCCCCATGCTGACCAATCGGTGGTGTTTTTCTCCATCCTACATTGCCACTCACTGCCTTGCCTAATTCAGGCCCTCCGATTCACACCACTCCGTGATGTTTTTTTCTCTCCTAGTTGTCATTGGCTTGTTAGAAAACCTTACAATGCACAAAACCCCATGATGTTTTTCAGAAACCTATCCTACATTGCCAATGCATGTTTCCTGACATCTCCTGGCTGACCACCCCGTGGTGCTGTTCTCTATTATGCATTGCCACTCACTGCCTATTATGATTCAGGCCCCCTGTTTAATACCACCCCGTGATGTTTTTCTCACTCCTACCAGTGAATGGCCTGCTACAAACCCTTACAATGCGCACCACCCCGCGATGTTTTTCAGAAACCTATCCTACATTGCCACTGCATGTTTCCTGATCTCCCCAAGGTCACCAACCCGTGGTGCTTTTCTCCATTCTACATTGCCACTCACTGACCATCCTGATTCAGGGCTTCCGATTCACACCACCCCGTGATGTATTTCTCACTCCTACTAGTTAAAGGCCTGTAAGTAACACTTACAACGCGCAGCACCCTGCGATGTTTTTCAGAAACCTATCCTACATTGCCACTGCATGTTTGCTGACCTCCCCATGCCGACCACACCGTGGAGCTTTTCTCCATTCTTCATTGCCACTCACTGCCTATCCTAATTCAGGCCCTCCAATTCACACCAGCGCTCGATGTTTTTCTCACTCCTACTAGTGAATGGCCTGCTACAAACCCTTACAATGCGCACCACCCGGCGATGTTTTTCAGAAACCTATCCTACATTGCCACTGCATGTTTCCTGACCTCCACATGCTGACCACACCATGGTGCTTTTCTCCATTTTTCATTGTCCCTCACTGCCTATCCTAATTCAGGCCCTCCATTCACACCACCCCGTGATATTTTTCTCTATCCTACTAGTGAATGGCCTGTTAGATAGACTTACAATGCGCACCACCCGGCTATGTTTTTCAGAAACCTATCCTACATTGCCAAAGCATGTTTCCTGACCTCCCCATGCTGACCACCCTGTGGTGCTTTTCTCCATCCTAAATTGCCACTCACTGCCTATCCTAATTCAGAACATCTGATTCACACCACCAGTCATGTTTTTCTCACTCCTCCTAGTGAATGGCCAGTTAGAAACCCTTACAATGCGCACCACTCCGTGATGTTTTTCACAAAAATATCCTACATTGCCACTGCATGTTTCATGACCTCCCCATGTTGACCACCCCATGGTGCTTTTCTCTATCCTACATTGCCACTCACTGCCTATCCTAATTCAGGCCCTCCAATTCACACCACCCGTGATGTTTTTCTCACTTCTTCTAGTGAATTGACTGATAGAAAGTCTTACAATGCGCACTACCCCACTTTTTTTCCCGAAACCTATCCTACATTGCCACTGCATGTTTCCTGACCTCCCAATGCTTACCACCCTGTTGTTATTTTCTCCATCCTACATTGCCACTCAATGCCGATCCTAATTCAGGCCCACCGATTCACACCACCCCATGTTGTTGTTCTCACTCCTACTAGTGAACGGCCTGTTAGAAACCCATACAAAGCGCACCACCCAGTGATGATTATCAGAAACCTATTCTATATTGCCACTGCATGTTTCCTTGCCTCCCCAGTCTGACAAACCCGTGGTGCTTTTCTCCATCCTACATTGCCACTCACAGCCTATCCTAATTCAAGCCCTCTGATTCACACCACCCTGTGATTTTTTTTCACTCCTACTTGTGAATGGCTTGTTAGAAAGCCTTACAATGCGCACCACCCCGAGATGTTTTTCAGAAACCTATCCTACATTGCCATTGTATGTTACCTGACTTCCCCATTTTGACCACCCCGTGGTGCTTTTCTCCATTCTTCATTGCCACTCACTGGCTATCCTAATTCAGGCCCTCCGATTCACACTACCCCTTGATGTATTTCTCACTCCTACTAGTGAATGGCCTGCTACAAACCCTTACAATGCCCACCACCCGGCGATGATTTTCAGAAACCTATCCTACATTGCCATTGTATTTTTCATGACCTCCCTATGCACACCAACCCGTGGTGCTTTTCTCCATCCTACATTGCCACTCACTGTCTATCTTGATTCAGGCTCTCCGATTCACACCACACCATGAGGTATTTCTCACTCCTACTAGTGAATGGCCCGTTAGAAACCCTTACAATGCGCACTACCCGCGATGTTTTTCAAAAACCTATCCTATATTGCCACTGCATGTGTCCTTACCTCCCCATGATGACCATCCCATGGTGCTTTTCTAAATCCTACATTGCCACTCAATGCTTATCCTAATTGAGGCCCTCCGTTTCACACCACCCCGTGATGTTGTTCTCACTCCTACTAGTGAACGGCCTGTTAGAAATCCTTACAATGCGTACCACCCAGCGATGTTTATCAGAAACCTATTCGACATTGCCACTGCATGTTTCCTTGCTTCCCCATGCTGACAAACCCGTGGTGTCCTCTCCATCCTACATTGCCACTAACAGACTATCCTAATTCAGTCCCTCCGATTCACACCACCCCGTGATGTTTTTCTCGCTCCTACTAGTGAATGGCTTGTTAGAAATCCTTACAATGCGCACCAACACGCGATGTTTTTCAGAAACCTATCCTACATAGCCTAGGCATGTGTCCTTACATCCCCATACTGACCACACCGTGGTGCTTTTCTCCATCCTACATTGCCACTCACTGCCTATCCTGATTCTGGCCCTCTGATTCACACCACCCAGCGATGTTTTTCTACTTCTACTAGTGAATGGCCTGTTAGAAAGCATTACAATGCGCACAACCCGGCGATGTTTTTCAGAAACCTATCCTACATAGCCACGGCATGTGTCCTTACATTCCCATGCTGACCACACTGTGGTGCTTTTCTCCATCCTACATTGCTACTCACTGCCTATCCTGATTCAGTCCCTCTTATTCAAATCACGCCGTGATGTTTTTCTCACTCCTACTAGTGAATGGCCTGTTAGAAACCCTTAAAATGAGAACCAACCTGTGATGTTTTTCAGAAAACTAACCTACATAGCCACTGCATGTGTCCTGACCTTCCCATCCTGACCACCCCGTGGTGTTTTCCTCCATCCTACATTGCCACTACTTCCTATCCTAAATCAGGCCCTTGGAATAACACCACCCCGTGATGTTTTTTTCACTCCTTCTAGTGAATAGCCTGTTAGAAAGCCTTACAATGCGAACCACCCCGCTTTTTTTTTCAGAAACCTATGCTACATTGCCACTGCATGTTTCCTGACCTCCCCATGCTGACCACCCCTTGGGGCTTTTCTCTATTCTTCATTGCCACTCACTGCCTATCCTAAATCAGGCCCTTCGATTCACACCACCCCGTGATGTTGTTCTCACTCGTACTATTGAATGCCCTGTTAGAAACCCTTACAATGCGCACCACCCAGAGATGTTTATCCGAAACCTATCCTACATTGCCACTGCATGTTTCCTGACCTCCCCATGTCGACCACCCCGTGGTGCTTTTCTCCATTCTTCATTGCCACTCACTGCCTATCCTAATTCAGGCCGTCCGATTCACACCACCGCTCGATGTTTTTCTCACTCCTACTAGTGAATGGCCTGCTACAAACCCTTACAATGCGCACCACCCGGCAATGTTTTTCAGAAACCTATCCTACATTGCCACTGCATTTTTCCTGATCTCCCCATCCTGACCACCCCGTGGTGCTTTTCTCCATTTTTCATTGCCCCTCACTGCCTATCCTAATTCAGGCCCTCCATTCACACCACCCCGTGATATTTTTCTCTATCCTACTAGTGAATGGCGTGTTAGATAGCCTTACAATGCCCACCACCCGGCGATGTTTTTCAGAAACCTATCCTACATTGCCAAAGCATATTTCCTGACCTCCCCATGCTGACCACCCCGTGGTGCTTTTCTCCATCCTACATTGCCACTCACTGCCTATCCTAATTCAGAATATCTGATTCACACCACCCTTCATGTTTTTCTCACTCCTCCTAGTGAATGGCCAATTAGAAACCCTTACAATGCACACCACTCCGTGATGTTTTTCAAAAAACTATCCTGCATTGCCACTGCATGTTTCCAGACCTCCCCATGTTGACCACCCCATGGTGCTTTTCTCTATCCTACATTGCCACTCACTGCCTATCCTAATTCAGGCCCTCCGATTCACACCACCCGTGATGTTTTTCTCACTTCTTCTATTGAATTGACTTTTGAAAATCTTACAATGCGCACTACCCACTTTTTTTCCCGAAACCTATCCTACATTGCCACTGCATGTTTCCTGACCTCCCCATCCTGAGCACGCCGTGGTGCTTTTCTCCATCTTATATTGCCACTCACTGCCTATCATAATTCAGGCCGTCCGATTCACACCACCCCGTGATGTTTTTCTCACTCCTACCAGTGAGTGCCCTGTTAGAAAGCGTTACAATGGGCACGACCCGCGATGTTTTTCAAAATCCTATCCTATATTGCCACTGCATGTGTCCTTACCTCCCCATGATGACCATCCCATGGTGCTTTTCTCCAACCTATATTACCATTCACTTCCTATCCTAATTCAGAACATCTGATTCACACGACCCCGTGATGTTTTTCTCACTCCTACTAGTGAATGGCCTGTTAGAAACCCTTACAATGCTCAACACCTGCGATGTTTTTCAGAAACCTATCCTACATTGCCATCGCATGTTTCCTGACCTCACCATGCTCACCAACCCGTGGTGCTTTTCTCCAATCTACATTGCCACTAAGTGCCTATCCTAATTCAGGCACTCTGATTCACACCACCCCGTGATGTTTTTCTCACTCCTACTAGTGAACGGCCTGTTTGCAACACTTACAATGCCCACCATCCCTCGATGTTTTTCAGATACCTATCCTACATTGCCATTGCATGTTTCCTGACCTCCCCATGTTGACCACCCCGTGGTGCTTTTTTCCATTCTTCATTGCCACTCAGTGCCTATCCTAATTCAGGCCCTCCGATTCACACCACCCCGTAATGTTTTTTTCACTCCTACTTGTGAATGGCTTGTTAGAAAGCCTTACAATGTGCACAACCCCGCGATGTTTTTCCCAAACCTATCCAACATTGCCATTGCATGTTTCCTGACCTCCCCATGTTGACCAACCCGGGGTGCTTTTCTGCATTCTTCATTACCACTCACTGCCTATCCTAATTCAGGCCCTCCAATTTACACCACCCCGTGATGTTTTTCTCACTCCTACTAGTGAATGGCCTTTTAGAAAGCCTTACAATGTGCAACACCCGGCGATGTTTTTCAGAAACCTATCCTACATTGCCAATGCATGTTTCCTGACCTTCCCATGCTGAACACGCTGTGTTGCTTTTCTCCTTCCTACATTGCTACTCAATGCCTTTCCTAATTCAGGCCCTCCGATCACAGCACTCCGTGATGTTGTTCTCACTCCTACTAGTGAATGGCTTGTTAGAAACCCTTACAATGCGCACCACCCCGAGATGTTTTTCATAAACATATCCTACATTGCCACCGCATGTTTCCTGACCTCAAAATGCTGACCACTCTTGGTGCTTTTCTCCATCCTACATTGCCACTCACTGCCTATCCAAATTCAGGCCCTCCGAATCACACCACCCCGTGATGTTTTTCTCACTCCTACTAGTGAATGGCCTGTTAGAAACCCTTACAATGCGCACCTCCCCGCGACATGTGTAAGAAACCTATTCTACATTGCCACTGTATGTTTCCTCAACTCCCCATGCTGACCACCCTCTGGTGCTTTTCTCCATCCTACATTGCCACTCATTGCCTATCCTAATTCAGGCCTCCAATTCACACCACCCCCTGATGTTGTTCTCAATCGTACTAGATAATGGCCTGTTAGAAATCCTTACAATGCGCACCACCACGCGATGTTTTTGAGAAACCTATCCTACATTGCCACTGCGTATTTCCTGACCTCCCCATTTCGACCACGCCGTGGAGCTTTTCTCCATTCTTCATTGCCACTCACTGCCTATCCTAATTCAGGCCCTCCAATTCACACCACCGCTCGATGTTTTTCTCACTCCTACTAGTGAATGGCCTGCTACAAACCCTTACAATGCGCACCACCCGGCGATGTTTTTCAGAAACCTATCCTACATTGCCACTGCATGTTTCCTGACCTCCACATGCTGACCACACCATGGTGCTTTTCTCCATTTTTCATTGTCCCTCACTGCCTATCCTAATTCAGGCCCTCCATTCACACCACCCCGTGATATTTTTCTCTATCCTACTAGTGAATGGCCAGTTAGAAACCCTTACAATGCGCACCTCTCCGTGATGTTTTTCAAAAAACTATCCTACATTGCCACTGCATGTTTCATGACCTCCCCATGTTGACCACCCCATGGTGCTTTTCTCTATCCTACATTGCCACTCACTGCCTATCCTAATTCAGGCCCTCCGATTCACACCACCCGTGATGTTTTTCTCACTTCTTCTAGTGAATTGACTGATAGAAAGTCTTACAATGCGCACTACCCCACTTTTTTTTCCCGAAACCTATCCTACATTGCCACTGCATGTTTCCTGACCTCCCAATGCTTACCACCCTGTTGTTATTTTCTCCATCCTACATTGCCACTCAATGCCGATCCTAATTCAGGCCCACCGATTCACACCACCCCATGTTGTTGTTCTCACTCCTACTAGTGAACGGCCTGTTAGAAACCCATACAAAGCGCACCACCCAGTGATGATTATTAGAAACCTATTCTATATTGCCACTGCATGTTTCCTTGCCTCCCCAGTCTGACAAACCCGTGGTGCTTTTCTCCATCCTACATTGCCACTCACAGCCTATCCTAATTCAAGCCCTCTGATTCACACCACCCTGTGATTTTTTTTCACTCCTACTTGTGAATGGCTTGTTAGAAAGCCTTACAATGCGCACCACCCCGAGATGTTTTTCAGAAACCTATCCTACATTGCCATTGTATGTTACCTGACTTCCCCATTTTGACCACCCCGTGGTGCTTTTCTCCATTCTTCATTGCCACTCACTGCCTATCCTAATTCAGGCCCTCCGATTCACACTACCCCTTGATGTATTTCTCACTCCTACTAGTGAATGGCCTGCTACAAACCCTTACAATGCCCACCACCCGGCGATGATTTTCAGAAACCTATCCTACATTGCCATTGTATTTTTCATGACCTCCCTATGCACACCAACCCGTGGTGCTTTTCTCCATCCTACATTGCCACTCACTGTCTATCTTGATTCAGGCTCTCCGATTCACACCACACCATGAGGTATTTCTCACTCCTACTAGTGAATGGCCCGTTAGAAACCCTTACAATGCGCACTACCCCGCGATGTTTTTCAGAAACCTATCCTATATTGCCACTGCATGTGTCCTTACATCCCCATGATGACCATCCCATGGTGCTTTTCTAAATCCTACATTGCCACTCAATGCTTATCCTAATTGAAGCCCTCCATTTCACACCACCGCGTGATGTTGTTCTCACTCCTACTAGTGAACGGCCTGTTAGAAATCCTTACAATGCGTACCACCCAGCGATGTTTATCAGAAACCTATTCGACATTGCCACTGCATGTTTCCTTGCTTCCCCATGCTGACAAACCCGTGGTGTCCTCTCCATCCTACATTGCCACTAACAGACTATCCTAATTCAGTCCCTCCGATTCACACCACCCCGTGATGTTTTTCTCGCTCCTACTAGTGAATGGCTTGTTAGAAATCCTTACAATGCGCACCAACACGCGATGTTTTTCAGAAACCTATCCTACATAGCCAAGGCATGTGTCCTTACATCCCCATACTGACCACACCGTGGTGCTTTTCTCCATCCTACATTGCCACTCACTGCCTATCCTGATTCTGGCCCTCCGATTCACATCACCCAGCGATGTTTTTCTACTTCTACTAGTGAATGGCCTGTTAGAAAGCATTACAATGCGAACAACCCGGCGATGTTTTTCAGAAACCTATCCTACATAGCCACGGCATGTGTCCTTACATCCCCATGCTGACCACACTGTGGTGCTTTTCTCCATCCTACATTGCTACTCACTGCCTATCCTGATTCAGTCCCTCTTATTCAAATCACGCCGTGATGTTTTTCTCACTCCTACTAGTGAATGGCCTGTTAGAAACACTTAAAATGCGAACCAACCTGTGATGTTTTTCAGAAAACTAACCTACATAGCCACTGCATGTGTCCTGACCTTCCCATCCTGACCACCCCGTGGTGTTTTCCTCCATCCTACATTGCCACTACTTCCTATCCTAAATCAGGCCCTTGGAATAACACCACCCCGTGATGTTTTTTTCACTCCTACTAGTGAATAGCCTGTTAGAAAGCCTTACAATGCGAACCACCCCGCTTTTTTTTTCAGAAACCTATGCTACATTGCCACTGCATGTTTCCTGACCTCCCCATGCTGACCACCCCTTGGGGCTTTTCTCTATTCTTCGTTGCCACTCACTGCCTATCCTAAATCAGGCCTTCGATTCACACCACCCCGTGATGTTGTTCTCACTCGTACTATTGAATGCCCTGTTAGAAACCCTTACAATGCGCACCACCCAGAGATGTTTATCCGAAACCTATCCTACATTGCCATTGTATTTTTCATGACCTCCCTATGCACACCAACCCGTGGTGCTTTTCTCCATCCTACATTGCCACTCACTGTCTATCTTGATTCAGGCTCTCCGATTCACACCACATCATGAGGTATTTCTCACTCCTACTAGTGAATGGCCCGTTAGAAACCCTTACAATGCGCACTACCCCACGATGTTTTTCAGAAACCTATCCTACATTGCCACTGCATGTTTCCTGACCTCCCCATCCTGACCACGCCGTGGTGCTTTTCTCCATCCTATATGGCCACTCACTGCCTATCATAATTCAGGCCGTCCGATTCATACCACCCCGTGATGTTTTTCTCACTCCTACCAGTGAGTGCCCTGTTAGAAAGCGTTACAATGTGCACCACCCGCGATGTTTTTCAAAAACCTATCCTATATTGCCACTGCATGTGTCCTTACCTCCCCATGATGACCATCCCATGGTGCTTTTCTAAATCCTACATTGCCACTCAATGCTTATCCTAATTGAGGCCCTCCGTTTCACACCACCCCGTGATGTTGTTCTCACTCCTACTAGTGAACGGCCTGTTAGAAATCCTTACAATGCGTACCACCCAGCGATGTTTATCAGAAACCTATTCGACATTGCCACTGCATGTTTCCTTGCTTCCCCATGCTGACAAACCCGTGGTGTCCTCTCCATCCTACATTGCCACTAACAGACTATCCTAATTCAGTCCCTCCGATTCACACCACCCCTTGATGTTTTTCTCGCTCCTACTAGTGAATGGCTTGTTAGAAATCCTTACAATGCACACGAACCCGCGATGTTTTTCAGAAACCTATCCTACATAGCCAAGGCATGTGTCCTTACATCCCCATACTGACCACACCGTGGTGCTTTTCTCCATCCTACATTGCCACTCACTGCCTATCCTGATTCTGGCCCTCCAATTCACACCACCCAGCGATGTTTTTCTACTTCTACTAGTGAATGGCCTGTTAGAAAGCATTACAATGCGCACAACCCGGCGATGTTTTTCAGAAACCTATCCTACATAGCCACGGCATGTGTCCTTACATCCCCATGCTGACCACACTGTGGTGCTTTTCTCCATCCTACATTGCTACTCACTGCCTATCCTGATTCAGTCCCTCTTATTCAAATCACGCCGTGATGTTTTTCTCACTCCTACTAGTGAATGGCCTGTTAGAAACCCTTAAAATGCGAACCAACCTGTGATGTTTTTCAGAAAACTAACCTACATAGCCACAGCATGTGTCCTGACCTTCCCATCCTGACCACCCCGTGGTGTTTTCCTCCATCCTACATTGCCACTACTTCCTATCCTAAATCAGGCCCTTGGAATAACACCACCCCGTGATGTTTTTTTCACTCCTACTAGTGAATAGCCTGTTAGAAAGCCTTACAATGCGAACCACCCCGCTTTTTTTTTCAGAAACCTATGCTACATTGCCACTGCATGTTTCCTGACCTCCCCATGCTGACCACCCCTTGGGGCTTTTCTCTATTCTTCGTTGCCACTCACTGCCTATCCTAAATCAGGCCTTCGATTCACACCACCCCGTGATGTTGTTCTCACTCGTACTATTGAATGCCCTGTTAGAAACCATTACAATGCGCACCACCCAGAGATGTTTATCCGAAACCTATCCTACATTGCCACTGCATGTTTCCTGACCTCCCCATGTCGACCACCCCATGGTGCTTTTCTCCATTCTTCATTGCCACTCACTGCCTATCCTAATTCAGGCCGTCCGATTCACACCACCGCTCGATGTTTTTCTCACTCCTACTAGTGAATGGCCTGCTACAAACCCTTACAATGCGCACCACCCGGCAATGTTTTTCAGAAACCTATCCTACATTGCCACTGCATTTTTCCTGATCTCCCCATCCTGACCACCCCGTGGTGCTTTTCTCCATTTTTCATTGCCCCTCACTGCCTATCCTAATTCAGGCCCTCCATTCACACCACCCCGTGATATTTTTCTCTATCCTACTAGTGAATGGCGTGTTAGATAGCCTTACAATGCGCACCACCCGGCGATGTTTTTCAGAAACCTATCCTACATTGCCAAAGCATGTTTCCTGAGCTCCCCATGCTGACCACCCCGTGGTGCTTTTCTCCATCCTACATTGCCACTCACTGCCTATCCTAATTCAGAATATCTGATTCACACCACCCTTCATGTTTTTCTCACTCCTCCTAGTGAATGGCCAATTAGAAACCCTTACAATGCACACCACTCCGTGATGTTTTTCAAAAATCTATCCTGCATTGCCACTGCATGTTTCCACACCTCCCCATGTTGACCACCCCATGGTGCTTTTCTCTATCCTACATTGCCACTCACTGCCTATCCTAATTCAGGCCCTCCGATTCACACCACCCGTGATGTTTTTCTCACTTCTTCTATTGAATTGACTTTTGAAAATCTTACAATGCGCACTACCCACTTTTTTTCCCGAAACCTATCCTACATTGCCACTGCATGTTTCCTGACCTCCCCATCCTGACCACGCCGTGGTGCTTTTCTCCATCTTATATTGCCACTCACTGCCTATCATAATTCAGGCCGTCCGATCCACACCACCCCGTGATGTTTTTCTCACTCCTACCAGTGAGTGCCCTGTTAGAAAGCGTTACAATGGGCACGACCCGCGATGTTTTTCAAAATCCTATCCTATATTGCCACTGCATGTGTCCTTACCTCCCCATGATGACCATCCCATGGTGCTTTTCTCCAACCTATATTACCATTCACTTCCTATCCTAATTCAGAACATCTGATTCACACGACCCCGTGATGTTTTTCTCACTCCTACTAGTGAATGGCCTGTTAGAAACCCTTACAATGCTCAACACCTGCGATGTTTTTCAGAAACCTATCCTACATTGCCATCGCATGTTTCCTGACCTCACCATGCTCACCAACCCGTGGTGCTTTTCTCCAATCTACATTGCCACTATGTGCGTATCCTAATTCAGGCACTCTGATTCACACCACGCCGTGATGTTTTTCTCACTCCTACTAGTGAACGGCCTGTTTGCAACACTTACAATGCCCACCACCCCTCGATGTTTTTCAGATACCTATCCTACATTGCCATTGCATGTTTCCTGACCTCCCCATGTTGACCACCCCGTGGTGCTTTTTTCCATTCTTCATTGCCACTCAGTGCCTATCCTAATTCAGGCCCTCCGATTCACACCACCCCGTAATGTTTTTTTCACTCCTACTTGTGAATGGCTTGTTAGAAAGCCTTACAATGTGCACAACCCCGCGATGTTTTTCCGAAACCTATCCAACATTGCCATTGCATGTTTCCTGACCTCCCCATGTTGACCAACCCGGGGTGCTTTTCTGCATTCTTCATTACCACTCACTGCCTATCCTAATTCAGGCCCTCCAATTTACACCACCCCGTGATGTTTTTCTCACTCCTACTAGTGAATGGCCTTTTAGAAAGCCTTACAATGTGCAACACCCGGCGATGTTTTTCAGAAACCTATCCTACATTGCCAATGCATGTTTCCTGACCTTCCCATGCTGAACACGCTGTGTTGCTTTTCTCCTTCCTACATTGCTACTCAATGCCTTTCCTAATTCAGGCCCTCCGATCACAGCACTCCGTGATGTTGTTCTCACTCCTACTAGTGAATGGCTTGTTAGAAACCCTTACAATGCGCACCACCCCGAGATGTTTTTCATAAACATATCCTACATTGCCACCGCATGTTTCCTGACCTCAAAATGCTGACCACTCTTGGTGCTTTTCTCCATCCTACATTGCCACTCACTGCCTATCCGAATTCAGGCCCTCCGAATCACACCACCCCGTGATGTTTTTCTCACTCCTACTAGTGAATGGCCTGTTAGAAACCCTTACAATGCGCACCTCCCCGCGACATGTGTAAGAAACCTATTCTACATTGCCACTGTATGTTTCCTCAACTCCCCATGCTGACCACCCTCTGGTGCTTTTCTCCATCCTACATTGCCACTCATTGCCTATCCTAATTCAGGCCTCCGATTCACACCACCCCCTGATGTTGTTCTCAATCGTACTAGATAATGGCCTGTTAGAAATCCTTACAATGCGCACCACCACGCGATGTTTTTGAGAAACCTATCCTACATTGCCACTGCATGTTTCCTGACCTCCCCATTTCGACCACCCCGTGGAGCTTTTCTCCATTCTTCATTGCCACTCACTGCCTATCCTAATTCAGGCCCTCCAATTCACACCACCGCTCGATGTTTTTCTCACTCCTACTAGTGAATGGCGTGCTACAAACCCTTACAATGCGCACCACCCGGCGATGTTTTTCAGAAACCTATTCTACATTGCCACTGCATGTTTCCTGACCTCCACATGTTGACCACACCATGGTGCTTTTCTCCATTTTTCATTGTCCCTCACTGCCTATCCTAATTCAGGCCCTCCATTCACACCACCCCGTGATATTTTTCTCTATCCTACTAGTGAATGGCCTGTTAGATAGACTTACAATGCGCACCACCCGGCTATGTTTTTCAGAAACCTATCCTACATTGCCAAAGCATGTTTCCTGACCTCCCCATGCTGACCACCCTGTGGTGCTTTTCTCCATCCTACATTGCCACTCAATGCCGATCCTAATTCAGGCCCACCGATTCACACCACCCCATGTTGTTGTTCTCACTCCTACTAGTGAACGGCCTGTTAGAAACCCATACAAAGCGCACCACCCAGTGATGATTATTAGAAACCTATTCTATATTGCCACTGCATGTTTTCTTGCCTCCCCAGTCTGACAAACCCATGGTGCTTTTCTCCATCCTACATTGCCACTCACAGCCTATCCTAATTCAAGCCCTGTGATTCACACCACCCTGTGATTTTTTTTTCACTCCTACTTGTGAATGGCTTGTTAGAAAGCCTTACAATGCGCACCACCCCGAGATGTTTTTCAGAAACCTATCCTACATTGCCATTGTATGTTACCTGACTTCCCCATTTTGACCACCCCGTGGTGCTTTTCTCCATTCTTCATTGCCACTCACTGCCTATCCTAATTCAGGCCCTCCGATTCACACTACCCCTTGATGTATTTCTCAGTCCTACTAGTGAATGGCCTGCTATAAACCCTTACAATGCCCACCACCCGGCGATGATTTTCAGAAACCTATCCTACATTGCCATTGTATTTTTCATGACCTCCCTATGCACACCAACCCGTGGTGCTTTTCTCCATCCTACATTGCCACTCACTGTCTATCTTGATTCAGGCTCTCCGATTCACACCACACCATGAGGTATTTCTCACTCCTACTAGTGAATGGCCCGTTAGAAACCCTTACAATGCGCACTACCCCACGATGTTTTTCAGAAACCTATCCTACATTGCCACTGCATGTTTCCTGACCTCCCCATCCTGACCACGCCGTGGTGCTTTTCTCCATCCTATATGGCCACTCACTGCCTATCATAATTCAGGCCGTCCGATTCATACCACCCCGTGATGTTTTTCTCACTCCTACCAGTGAGTGCCCTGTTAGAAAGCGTTACAATGTGCACCACCCGCGATGTTTTTCAAAAACCTATCCTATATTGCCACTGCATGTGTCCTTACCTCCCCATGATGACCATCCCATGGTGCTTTTCTAAATCCTACATTGCCACTCAATGCTTATCCTAATTGAGGCCCTCCGTTTCACACCACCCCGTGATGTTGTTCTTACTCCTACTAGTGAACGGCCTGTTAGAAATCCTTACAAAGCGTACCACCCAGCGATGTTTATCAGAAACCTATTCGACATTGCCACTGCATGTTTCCTTGCTTCCCCATGCTGACAAACCCGTGGTGTCCTCTCCATCCTACATTGCCACTAACAGACTATCCTAATTCAGTCCCTCCGATTCACACCACCCCGTGATGTTTTTCTCGCTCCTACTAGTGAATGGCTTGTTAGAAAGCATTACAATGCACACCAACACGCGATGTTTTTCAGAAACCTATCCTACATAGCCAAGGCATGTGTCCTTACATCCCCATACTGACCACACCGTGGTGCTTTTCTCGATCCTACATTGCCACTCACTGCCTATCCTGATTCTGGCCCTCCGATTCACACCACCCAGCGATGTTTTTCTACTTCTACTAGTGAATGGCCTGTTAGAAAGCATTACAATGCGCACAACCCGGCGATGTTTTTCAGAAACCTATCCTACATAGCCACGGCATGTGTCCTTACATCCCCATGCTGACCACACTGTGGTGCTTTTCTCCATCCTACATTGCTACTCACTGCCTATCCTGATTCAGTCCCTCTTATTCAAATCACGCCGTGATGTTTTTCTCACTCCTACTAGTGAATGGCCTGTTAGAAACACTTAAAATGCGAACCAACCTGTGATGTTTTTCAGAAAACTAACCTACATAGCCACTGCATGTGTCCTGACCTTCCCATCCTGACCACCCCGTGGTGTTTTCCTCCATCCTACATTGCCACTACTTCCTATCCTAAATCAGGCCCTTGGAATAACACCACCCCGTGATGTTTTTTTCACTCCTACTAGTGAATAGCCTGTTAGAAAGCCTTACAATGCGAACCACCCCGCTTTTTTTTTTCAGAAACCTATGCTACATTGCCACTGCATGTTTCCTGACGTCCCCATGCTGACCAACCCTTGGGGCTTTTCTCTATTCTTCGTTGCCACTCACTGCCTATCCTAAATCAGGCCCTTCGATTCACACCACCCCGTGATGTTGTTCTCACTCGTACTATTGAATGCCCTGTTAGAAACCCTTACAATGCGCACCACCCAGAGATGTTTATCCGAAACCTATCCTACATTGCCACTGCATGTTTCCTGACCTCCCCATGCTGACCACACAGTGGTGCTTTTCTCCATTTTACATTGCCACTCACTGCCTCTCCTAATTCAGGCCCTCCGATTCACACCACCCCGTGACATTTTTCTCTATACTACTAGTGAATGCCCAGTTAGATAGCCTTACAATGCGCACCACCGGGGGATGTTTTTCAGAACCCTATCCTACATTGCCAATGCATGTTTCCAGACCTCCCCACGCTGACCACCCCGTGGTTCTTTTCTCCATCCTACATTGCCACTCACTGCCTATCCTAATTCAGAACATTTGATTCACACCAGCCGTTATGTTTTTCTCCCTCCTACTAGTGAATGGCCAGTTAGAAACCCTTACAATGCGCACCACTCCGTGATGTTTTTCAAAAAACTGTTCTGCATTGCCACTGCATGTTTCCTGACCTCCCCATGATGACCACCCCGTGGTGCTTTTCTCTATCATACATTGCCCCTCACTGCCTATCCTAATTCAGGCCCTCTGATTCACACCACCCGTGAGGTTTTGCTCAATCCTACTAGTGAATTGCCTGTTGGAAACCCTTACAATGCACACTACCCCGGTTTTTTTTCCGAAACCTATCCTACATTGCCACTGTATGTTTCCTCACCTCCCTATGCTGACCACCCTGTGGTGCTTTTCTCCATCGTACATTGAAACTCAAGGCCTATCCTAATTCAGTCCCTCTGATTCACACCACCCCGTGATGTTGTTCTCACTCCTACTAGTGAATGGCCTGTTAGAAACCCTTACAATGCGCACCACCCTGCGATGTTTCTCAAAAAACTATTCTACTTTGCAACTGTATGTTTCCTTGCCTCCCCATGCTGACAAACCCGTGGTGCTTTTCTCCAATCTACGTTGCCACTCACAGCCTATCCTAATTCAGGCCCTTATATTCACACCACCCCGTGATGTTTTTCTCACTCCTACTTGTGAATGGCATCTTAGAAATCCATACAATGCGCACCACCCCGCGATTTTTTTCAGAAACCTGTCCTACATTGCCACTGCATGTTTCCTGACCTCCCCATGCTGACCACCCCGTGGTGCTTTTCTCCATCCTACATTGCCAATCACTGTCCAACTTGATTCAGACCCTCCGATTCACACCACCCCATGATGTTTTTCTCACTCCTACTAGTGAAAGGCCTTTTAGAAACCCTTACAATGAGCACCACCCTGCAATGTTTTTCAGAAACCTATCCTACATTGCCACTGCAAGTTTTCTGACCTCCCAATTCTGACCACTCCGTGGTGCTTTTCTCCATCCTACATTGCCACTCACTGCCTATTCTGAATCAGGCCCTCTTATTCAAACCACTCCGTGATATTTTTCTCACTCCTACTAGTGAATGGCCTGTTAGAAACCCTTATAATGCGCACCACCCCGCGATGTTTTCCAGGAACCTATCATACATTGCCACTGCATGTTTCCTCACCTCCCCATGCTGACCAAACCGAGTTGCTTTTCTCCATTTTACGTTACCACTCACTGCCTATCCAAATTCAGGCACTCCGATTCACACCACCCCGTTATGTTTTTCTCACTCCTACTAGAGAATGTCCTGTTAGAAAGCCTTACAATGCGCACCTGCTGGCAATGTTTTTCAGAAACCTATCCTACATTGCCAATGCATGTTTCATGACCTCCCCATGCTGACCACCCCGTGGTGCTTTTCTCCATCCTACATTGCACTCACTGCCTATCCTAATTCAGAACACCTGATTCACACCACCCCGTGATGTTTTTCTCACTCCAACTAGTGAATGGCCTGTTAGAAACTCTTACAATGCACACCACACCTTGATGTTTTTCAGAATACTGTCCTATATTGCCACTGCGTGTTTCCTTACCTCCCCATGATGACCACCCAATGGTGCTTTCCTCCATCCTACATTGCCACTCACTGCCTATCCTAATTACGGCCCTCCGATTCACACGAACCCATGATGTTTTTCTCACTCCTACTAATGAATGGCCTGTTAGAAACCCTTACATTGCGCACCACCCCACTTTTTTTTTTCAGAAACCTATCCTACATTGCGACTGCATGTTTCCTAACCTCCCCATGCTGACCACCCTGTGGTGCTTTACTCCATCCTACATTGACACTCAATGCTTATTCTAATTCAGGCCCTCCGATTCACACCACACCATGATGTATTTCTCACTCCTACTAGTTAAAGGCCTTTTAGAAACCCTTGCAATGAGCACCACCCTGCGATGTTTTTCAGAATCCTGTCCTACATTGCCACTGCATGTTTCCTGAGCTCCCCATGCTGACCACACCCTGGTGCTTTTCTCCATTTTATGTTGTCAGTCACTGCCTATTCTTATCAGACCCTCCGATTCACACCACCCCGTGATGTTTTTCTCACTCTTACTATTGAATGGCCGGTTAGAAAGCCTTACAATGCGCAACACCCGGCGATGTTTTTCAGAAACCTATACTACAATGCCATTGTATGTTTCCTGACCTCCCCATGCTGACCACCCCGTGGTGCTTTTCTCCGTCCTACATTGCACTCACTGCCTATCCTAATTCAGATCATCTGATTCACACGACCCCGTGAGGTTTTTCTCACTCCTACTAGTGAATGGCCAGTTAGAAACCCTTACAATCCGCACCACATCGTGATGTTTTGCAGAAAACTATCCTACATTGCCACTGCATGTTTCCTGACATCCACATGATAACCACCCCGTGGTGCTATTCTCCATCCTACATTGCCAATCACTGCCTATCCTAATTCAGGCCCTCCGATTCACACCACCCCGTGATGTTTTTCTCACTCCTACTAGTGAATGGCCTGATAGAAAGCCTTACAATGCGCACCACCCCACTCTTTTGTTCAGAAACCTATCCTACATTGCCACTGCATGTTTCCTCACCTCCCAATGCTGACCACCCTGTGGTGCTTTTCTCCATCCTACATTGACACTCAATGCTTATTCTAATTCAGTCCCTCCGATTCACACCACACCATGATGTATTTCTCACTCCTACTAGTTAAAGGCCTTTTAGAAACCCTTGCAATGCGCACCATCCCGCGATGTTTTTCAGATACCTATCCTACATTGCTACTGCATGTTTCCTGACCTCCCCATGCTGACCAACCCGTGCTGCGTTTCTCCATCCGATATTGCCACTCACTTTCTATCTTAGTTCAGGACCTCCGATTCACACCACAACATGATGTATTTCTCACTGCTGCTAGGGAATGGCCTGTTAGAAACACTTACAATGGGCCCCACCCCCCGATGTTTTTCAGAAACCTATCCTACATTGCCACTGCATGTTTCCTGACCTCACCTTCCTGACCACACCGCGGTGCTTGTCTCCATCCTACATTGCCACTCACTGCCTATCCTGATTCAGGCCCTAAGATTCACACCAACCTGTGATGTTTTTTTTGCACTTCTACTAGTGAATGGCCTGTTAGAAACCCTTACAATGCGCACCACCCCACATTTTTTTTTCAGAAACATATCCTACATTGCCACTGCATGTTTCCTGACCTCACCATCCTGACCACACCGCGGTGCTTGTCTCCATCCTACATTGCCACTCACTGCCTATCCTGATTCAGGCCCTCCGATTCACACCACCCTGTGATGTTTTTTTTGCACTTCTACTAGTGAATGGCCTGTTAGAAACACTTAAAATGCGCACCACCCCACGATGTTTTTCAGAAACCTGTCCTACATTGCCACTGCATGTTTCCTGACCTCCCCTTGCTGACCACCCCGTGGTGCATTTCTCCATCCTACATTGCCAATCACTGTCCAACTTGATTCAGACCCTCCGATTCACACCGCCCCGTGATGTTTTTCTCACTCCTAATAGTGAAAGGCCTTTTTGAATCCCTTACAATGAGCACCCCCCTGCAACGTTTTTCAGAAACCTATCCTACATTGCCACTGCAAGTTTCCTGACCTCCCAAAACGGACCACTCCGTGGTGCTTTTCTCCTTCCTACATTGCCACTCACTGCCTATCCTGAATCAGGCCCTCTAATTCAAACCACTCTGTTATATTTTTCTCTCTCCTACTAGTGAATGGCCTGTTAGAAACCGTTATAATGCGCACCACCCCGCGATGTTTTCCCGAAACCTATCCTACATTGCCACTGAATGTTTCCTCACCTCCCCATGCTGACCATCCGAGTTGCTTTAATCCATTTTACGTTACCACTCACTGCCTAACCAAATTTAGGCCCTGTGATTCACACCACCCTGTTATGTTTTTCTCACTCCTACTAGAGAATGCCCTGTTAGAAAGCCTTACAATGCGGACCACCTGGCTATGTTTTTCAGAAACCTATCCTACATTGCCAATGCATGTTTCCTGACCTCCAGATGCTGACCACCCCGTGGTGCTTTTCTCCATCCTACATTGCACTCACTGCCTATCCTTATTCAGAACATCTGATTCACACCACCCCGTGATGTTTTTCTCACTCCAACTAGTGAATGGCCTGTTAGAAAGTTTTACAATGCGCACCACCCCGTGATGTTTTTCAGAATACTGTCCTATATTGCCACTGCATGTTTCCTGACCTCCCCATGATGACCACCCAACGGTGCTTTTCTCCATCCTACATTGCCACACACTGCCTATCCTAATTATGACCCTACGATTCACACCACCCCGTGATTTTTTTCTCACTCCTACTAGTGAATGGCCTGTTAGAAACCCTTACAATGCGCACCACCCCACATTTTTTTTTCAGAAACCTATCCTACATTGCCACTGCATGTTTCCTCACCTCCCCATGTTGACCACACTGTGGTGCTTTTCTCCATCCGACATTGCCACTCACTGCCTATCCTGATTCAGGCCCTCCGATTCACACCACCCTGTGATGTTTTTGTCACTTCTCCTAGTGAATGGCCTGTTAGAAACACTAACAATGCGCACCACCCCACGATGTTTTTCATAAACCTGTCCTACATTGCCACTGCATGTTTCCTGACCTCCCCATGCTGACCACCCCATGGTGCTTTTCTCCATCCTACATTGCCACTCACTGCCTATCATAATTTAGGCCCTTCGATTCACACCACCCCGTGATCTTTTTCTCACTCCTTCCAGTGAATGCCCTGTTAGAAACCCTTACAATTCTCACCATCCGCGATGTTTTTCAGAAACCTATCCTACATTGACACTGCATATTTCCTGACCTCCCAAGGCTCACCAACCCGTTGTGCTTTTCTCCATCCTACATTGCCAATCACTGTCTAACTTGATTCAGGCCCTCCAATTCACACAACCCCGTGATGTATTTCTCACTCCTACTAGTGAGTGGCCTTTTAGAAACCCTTACAATGAGCACAACCCGGCAATGATTTTCAGAAACCTATCCTACATTGCCACTGCAAGTTTCCTGACCTCCCTATGCTGACCACCCTGTGGTGCTTTTCTCCATCCTACATTGCCCCTCACTGCCTATCCTGAATGAGGCCCTCCGATTCACACCACTCCGTTATATTTTTCTCACTCCTACTAGTGAATGGCCTGTTAGAAACCCTTATAATGCGCACCACCCCGCGATGATTTCCAGAAACCTATCCTACATTTCCACTGCATGTTTCCTCACCTCCCCATACTGACCACACCGAGGTGCTTTTCTCCATTTTACGTTACCACTCACTGCCTATCCAAATTCAGGCCCTCCGATTCACACTACCCCGTTGTTTTTCTCATTCCTACTAGTGAATGCCCTGTTAGAAAGACTTACAATGCGCACCACCCTGCGATGTTTTTCAGAAACCTATCCTACATTGCCAATGCATGTTTCCTGACCTCCCCGTGCTGACCATCCCATGGTGCTTTTCTCCATCCTACATTGCCACTCACTGCCTATCCTAACTTTGGCTCTCCGATTCACACCACACCGTGATGTTTTTCTCTCTCCTACTAGTGAATGCCCTGTTGGAAACGCTTACATTGCGCACCACCCCGCTTTTTTTTTTGAGAAACCTATCCTGCATTGCCACTGCATGTTTCCTCCCCTCCCCATGCTGACCACACTCTGTTGCTTTTCTCCATCCTACATTGCCACTCAATGCCTATCCTAATTCAGGCCCTCCGGTTGACACCACCTCCTGATGTTGCTCTCACTCCTATTAGTAAATGGCCTGTTAGAAACCCTTACAATGCGCACCACCCAGCGATGTTTCTCAAAACCTATTCTACTTTGCAACTGCATGTTCCTTGCCTCCCCATGCTGACAAACCCGTGGTGCTTTTCTCCATCCTACATTGCCACTCACAGCCTATCCTCATTCAGGCCCTCAGATTCACACCACCCCGTGATGTTTTTCTCACTCCTACTTGTGAATGGCATGTTAGAAATCCTTACAATGCGTACCACCCCCGATGATTTTCAGAAACCTATCCTACAATGCCAATGCATGTTTCCTGACCTCCCCATGTTGATCACCCCATGGTGCTTTTCTCCATTCTTCATTGCCACTCACTGCCTATCCTAATTCAGGCCCTCCGATTCACACCACCCCGTGATGTTTTTATCACTCCTACTAGTGAATGGCCTGCAACAAACCCTTAGAATACGCATCTCCCCGCGATGTTTTTCAGAAACCCATCCTAAATTGCCATTGCATGTTTCCTTGCCTCCCCATGCTGACAAACCCGTGGTGCTTTTCTCCATCCTACATTGCCACTCACAGTCTATCTTGATTCAGACCCTCCGTTTCACACCACCCCGTGATGTGCTTGTCACTCCTACTTGTGAATGGCTTGTTAGAAAGCCTTAAAATGCGCACCACCCCGCGAACTTTTCCATTAACCTATCCTACATTGCCATTGTATGTTTCCTGACCTCCCCATGTTGACCATTCCGTGGTGCTTTTCTCCATTCTTCATTGCCACTCACTGCCTATCCCAATTCAGGCCCTCCGATTTACACCACCCCGTGATGTTTTTCTCTCTCCTACTAGTGAATGGCCTGCTACAAATCCTTACAATGAGCCCCACCCCGCGACGTTTTTCAGAAACCTATCCTACATTGCCAATGCATGTTTCCTGACCTCCCCATGCTCACCAACCCATGGTGCTTTTCTCCATCCAACATTGCCACTCACTGTCTAACTTGATTCCTGCCCTCCGATTCACACCACAGCATGCTGTATTTCTCACTCCTACTAGTGAATGGCCTGTTAGAAATCCTTCAAATGCGCACTACACTGCGATGTTTTTCAGAAACCTATCCTACATTGCCACTGCATGTTTCCTGAGCTCCCCATGCTGACCACACCATGGTGCTTTTCTCCATTTTACGTTGTCACTCACTGCCTATTCTTTTCAGGTCCTCCGATTCACACCACCCCGTGATGTTTTTCTCACTCATACTAGTGAATGGCCTGTTAGAAAGCCTTACAATGCGCAACACCCGGCGATGTTTTTCAGAAACCTATCCTACATTGCCAATGTATGTTTCCTGACCTCCCCATGCTGACCATCCCGTGGTGCTTTTCTCCGTCCTACATTGCACTCACTGCCTATCCTAATTCAGATCATCTGATTCACACGACCCCGTGAGGTTTTTCTCACTCCTACTAGTGAATGGCCATTTAGAAACCCTTACAATCCGCACCACACCGTGATGTTTTTCAGAAACCTCTCCTACATTGCCACTGCATGTTTCCTGACATCCCCATGATAACCACCCCGTGGTGCTTTTCTCCATCCTACATTGCCACTCACTGCCTATCCTAATTCAGGCCCTCCGATTCAAACCACCCCGTGATGTTTTTCTCACTCCTACTAGTGAATGGCCTGATAGAAAGCATTACAATGCGCATCAACCCACTCTTTTGTTCAGAAACCTATCCTACATTGCCACTGCATGTTTCCTCACCTCCCAATGCTGACCACCCTGTGGTGTTTTCTCCATCCTACATTGACACTCAATGCTTATTCTAATTCAGTCCCTCCGATTCACACCCCACCATGATGTATTTCTCACTCCTACTAGTTAAAGGCCTTTTACAAACCCTTGCAATGCGCACCATCCCGCGATGTTTTTCAGATACCTATCCTACATTGCTACTGCATGTTTCCTGACCTCCCCATGCTGACCAACCCGTGCTGCGTTTCCCCATCCGATATTGCCACTCACTTTCTATCTTAGTTCAGGACCTCCGATTCACACCACAACATGATGTATTTCTCACTGCTGCTAGGGAATGGCCTGGTAGAAACACTTACAATGGGCCCCACCCCCCGATGTTTTTCAGAAACCTATCCTACATTGCCACTGCATGTTTCCTGACCTCACCTTCCTGACCACACCGCGGTGCTTGTCTCCATTCTACATTGCCACTCACTGCCTATCCTGATTCAGGCCCTAAGATTCACACCAACCTGTGATGTTTTTTTTGCACTTCTACTAGTGAATGGCCTGTTAGAAACACTTAAAATGCGCACCACCCCACGATGTTTTTCAGAAACCTGTCCTACATTGCCACTGCATGTTTCCTGACCTCCCCATGCTGACCACCCCGTGGTGCATTTCTCCATCCTACATTGCCAATCACTGTCCAACTTGATTCAGACCCTCCGATTCACACCGCCCCGTGATGTTTTTCTCACTCCTAATAGTGAAAGGCCTTTTAGAATCCCTTACAATGAGCACCACCCTGCAACGTTTTTCAGAAACCTATCCTACATTGCCACTGCAAGTTTCCTGACCTCCCAATCCTGACCACTCCGTGGTGCTTTTCTCCATCCTACATTGCCACTCACTGCCTATCGTGGATCAGGCCCTCTAATTCAAACCACTCCGTCATATTTTTCTGACTCCTACTAGTGAATGGCCTGTTAGAAACCATTATAATGCGCACCACCCCACGATGTTTTCCAGAAACCTATCCTACATTGCCATTGCATGTTTCCTCACCTCCCCATGCTGACCAGCTGAGTTGCTTTTCTCCATTTTAGGTTACGACTCACTGCCTATCCAAATTCAGGCACTCTGATTCACACCACCCCGTTATGATTTTCTCACTCCTACTAGAGAAAGCCCTGTTAGAAAGCCTTACAATGCGGACCACCTGGCAATGTTTTTCAGAAAACTATCCTACAATGCCACTGCATGTTTCCTGACCTCCCCATGCTGACCACCCTGTGGTGCTTTTCTAAATACTTCATTGCCACTCCCGGCCTATCCTAATTCAGGCCCTCCGATTCACACCACCACATGTTGTTGTTCTCACTCCTACTAGTGAATGGCCTGTTAGAAACCCATACAAAGTGCACCACCAGTGATGTTTATTAGAAACCTATTCTACATTGCCACTGCATGATTCCTTGCCTCCCCATGCTGACAAACCCGTGGTGTTTTTCTCCATCCTACATTGCCACTCACAGCCTATCCTAATTCAGGCCCTCCGTTTCACACCACCCTGTGATTTTTTTTTCACTCCTACTGGTGAATGGCCTGCTACAAACCCTTATAATGTGCACAACCCCGCGATGTTGTTCAGAAACCTATCCTACATTGCAATTGCATGTTTCCTGACCTCCCAATGCTCACCAACTCATGGTGCTTTTCTCCATCCTACATTGCCACTCACTGTCTAACTTGATTCAGGCCCTCTGATTCACACCACACCAAGATGTTTTTCTCAATCCTACTAGTGAAAGGCCTTTTAGAAACCATTACAATGCGAACGACCCCACGATGTTTTTCAGAAAACTTTCCTACATTGCCATTGCATGTTTCCAGACCTCCCCATGCTGACCACCCCGTGGTGCTTTTCTCCATCCTACATTGCCACTCACTGCCTATCCTAATTCAGAATATCTGATTCACACCAGCCGTTATGTTTTTCTCCCTCCTACTAGTGAATGGCCAGTTAGAAATCCTTACAATGCGCACCACACCGTGATGTTTTTCAAAAAACTATCCTACATTGCCACTGCATGTTTCCTGACCTCCCCAGGATGACCACCTCGTGGTGCTTTTCTCTATCCTACATTGCCCCTTACTGCCTATCCTAATTCAGGCCCTCCGATTCACACCACCCGTGATGTTTTTCTCACTCCTACTTGTGAATGGCATGTTAGAAATCCTTACAATGTGCACCACCCCGCGATGTTTTTCAGAAACCTATCCTACAATGCCAATGCATGTTTCCTGACCTCCCCATGTTGACCAACCCGTGGTGCTTTTCTCCATTCTTCATTGCCACTGACTGCCTATCCTAATTCAGGCCCACCGTTTCACACCACCTCGTGATGTTTTTATCACTCCTACTAGTGAATGGCCTGCAACAAACGCTTAGAATGCGCATCACCACGCGATGTTTTTCAGAAACCTATCCTACATTGCCATTGCATGTTTCCTGACCTCTCCATGCTCACCAACCCGTGGTGCTTTTCTCCATCCTACATTGCCACTCACAGGGTATCTTGATTCACACCCTCAGTTTCACACCACCCCGTGATGTGTTTCTCACTCCTACTAGTGAATGGCCTGTTAGAAACCCTTAAAATGTGCACTACGCTGCTATGTTTTTCAGAAACCTATCCTACTTTGCCACTGCATGTTTCCTGACCTCCCCATCCTGACCACCCTATGGTGCTTTTCTGCATTTTACGTTGTCACTCACTGTCTATTCTTTTCATGCCCTCCGATTCACACCACCCCGTGATGTTTTTCTCACTCCTACTAGTGAATGGCCTGTTAGAAAGCCTTTCAAGGCGCAACACCCGGCGATGTTTTTCAGAAACCTATCCTATATTGCCAATGTATGTTTCCTGACCTCCCCATGCTGACTTCCCCGTGGTGCTTTTCTCCATCCTACATTGCACTCACTGCCTAACCTAATTCAGATCATCTGATTCACACGAACCTGTGATGTTTTTCTCACTCCTACTAGTGAATGGCCTGTTAGAAAGCCTTGCAATGCGCAACACCTGGCAATGTTTTTCAGAAACCTATCCTACATTGCCAATGTATGTTTCCTGACCTCCCCATGCTGACCACCCCGTGGTGCTTTTCTCCATCCGACATTGCCACTCACATTCTATCTTGATTCAGGCCCTCTGATTCACACCACAACATGATGTATTTCTCACTGCTACTAGTCAATGGCCTGTTAGAAACACTTACAATGGGCACCACTCCCGATGTTTTTCAGAAACCTATCCTACATTGCCACTGCTTGTTTCCTGACCTCACCATCCTGAGCACACCGCGGTGCTTTTCTCCATCCTACATTGCCACTCAATGCCTATCCTGATTCAGGCCCTCCGATTCACACCACCCTGTGATGTTTTTCTCACTTCTACTAGTGAATGGCCTATTAGAAACACTTACAATGCGCACCAGACCGCGACGTTTTTCAGAAACCTCTCCTACATTGCCACTGCATGTTTCCTGACCTCCTCATGCTGACCACCCCGTGGTGCTTTTCTCCATCCTAAATTGCCAATACTTTCCAACTTGATTCAGACCCTCCGATTCACACTGCCTCGTGATGTTTTTCTCACTCCTACTAGTGAAAGGCCTTTTAGAACCCTTACAAGGAGCACCACCCTGCAATGTTTTTCAGACACCTATCCTACATTGCCACTGCATGTTTCCTCACCTCCCAATGCTGACCACCCTGTGGTGCTTTCTCCATCCTACATTGCCACTCAATGCCTATCCTAATTCAGGCCCTCAGATTCACACCACCCCATGATGTTTTTCTCACTCCTACTTGTGAATGGCATGTTAGAAATCCTTACAATGTGCACCACCCCGCGATGTTTTTCAGAAACCTATCCTACAATGCCATTGCATGTTTCCTGACCTCCCCATGTTGACCAACCCGTGGTGCTTTTCTCCATTCTTCATTGCCACTGACTGCCTATCCTAATTCAGGCCCTCCGATTCACACCACCTCGTGATGTTTTTATCACTCCTACTAGTGAATGGCCTGCAACAAACCCTTAGAATGCGCATCACCCCGCCATGTTTTTCAGAAACCTATCCTACATTGCCACTGCATGTTTCCTGACCTCCCCATGTTCACCAACCCGTGGTGCTTTTCTCCATCCTACATTGCCACTCACAGTCTATCTTGATTCAGACCATCAGTTTCACACCACCCCGTGATGTGTTTCTCACTCCTACTAGTGAATGGCCTGTTACAAACCCTTAAAGTGCACACTACGCTGCTATGTTTTTCAGAAACCTATCCTACATTGCCACTGCATGTTTCCTGACCTCCCCATCCTGACCACCCCGTGGTGCTTTTCTCCATTTTACGTTGTCACTCACTGCCTATTCTTTTCAGGCCCTCTGATTCACACCATCCCGTGATGTTTTTCTCACTCCTACTAGTGAATGGCCTGTTAGAAAGCCTTACAATGCGCAACACCGGGCGATGTTTTTCAGAAACCTATCATACATTGCCAATGCATGTTTCCTGACCTCCCCATGCTGACCACCCCGTGGTGCTTTTCTCCATCCTACATTGCACTCACTGCCTATCCTAATTCAGATCATCTGATTCACACGACCCCGTGATGTTTTTCTCACTCCTACTAGTGAATGGCCAGTTAGAAACCCTTACAATCCGCACCACACCGTGATGTTTTTCAGAACACTATCCTACATTGCCACTGCATGTTTCCTGACATCCACATGATAACCAACCCGTGGTGCTTTTCTCCATTCTACATTGCCACTCACTGCCTATACTAATTCAGGCCCTCCGATTCACACCACCCCGTAATGTTTTTCTCAGTCCTACTAGTGAATGGCCTTATAGAGAGCCTTACAATGCGCACCACCCCACTCTTTTTTTCAGAAACCTATCCTACATTGCCACTGCATGTTTCCTGACCTCCCCTCTGACCATCCCATGGCGCTTTTCTCCATCCTACATTGCCACTCACTGCCTATCATAATTCAGGCCCTTCGATTAACACCACCCCTTGATCTTTTTCTCACTCCTTCCAGTGAATGCCCTATTAGAAACCCTTACAATTCTCACCACCCGCGATGTTTTTCAGAAACCTATCCAACATTGACACTGCATGTTTCCTGACCTCCCCGTGCTGACCACACCGTGGTGATTTTCTCCATCCTACATTGCCACTCACTGCCTATCTTGATTCAAGCCTTCCGATTCACACCACCACGCGATGTATTTCTCACTCCTACTAGTGAATGGCCGGTTAGAAACCCATACAATGCGCACCACCCCGTGATGTTTTTCAGAAAACTATCCTACATTGCCACTGCATGTTACCTGACCTCCCCATGCTCACCAACCTGTGGTGCTTTTCTCCATCCTACATTGCCAATCACTGTCTAACTTGATTCAGGCCCTCCGATTCACACCACCCCGTAATGTATTTCACACTCTTACTAGTGAATGGCCTTTTAGAAACCCTTACAATGAGCACCACCCTGCAATGTTTTTCAGAAACCTATCCTACATTGCCACTGCAAGTTGCCTGACATCCCCATCCTGACCACTCCGTGGTGCTTTTCTCCATCCTACATTGCTACTCACTGCCTATCCTGAATCAGGCCCTCCGATTCACACCACTCTGTTATATTTTTCTCACTCCTACTAGTGAATGGCCTGTTAGAAACCCTTATAATGCGCACCACCCCGCGATGTTTTCCAGAAACCTATCCTACATTGCCAATGCATGTTTCCTCACCTCCCCTTACTGACCACACCGAGGTGCTTTTCTCCATTTTACGTTACAACTCACTGCCTAACCAAATTCAGGCCCTCCGATTCACACCGCCCCGTTATGTTTTTCTCACTCCTACTAGTGAATGCCCTGTTAGAAAGCCTTACAATGCGCACCACCTTGCGATGTTTTTCAGAAACCTATCCTACATTGCCAATGCATGTTTCCTGACTTCCACGTGCTGACCATCGCGTGGTGCTTTTCTCCATCCTACATTGCACTCACTGCCTATCCTAATTCAGAACATCTGATTCACACCACCCCGTGATGTTTTTCTCACTCCTACTAGTGAATAGCCTGTTAGAAAACCTTACAATGCGCACTACCCCGCGATGTTTTTCAGAAAACTATCCTATATTGCCACTGCGTGTGTCCTGACCTCCCCATGATGACCACCCGATGGTGCTTTTCTCCATACTACATTGCCACTCACAGACTATACTAATTCAGTCCATGCGATTCACACCACCCCATGATGTTTTTCTAACTCCTACTTGTCAATCACTTGTTAGAAATCCATATAATGCGCACCACCCCGCGATGTTTTTCAGAAACCTATCCTACATTGCCACTGCATGTTTCCTGACCTCCGCATGCTGACCACACCGTGGTGCTTTTCTCCATCCTACATTGCCACTCACTGCCTATCCTAATTCAGGCCCTCCGATTCACACCACCCATGATGTTTTTCTCAATCCTACTAGTGAATGGCCTGTTAGAAACCCTTACAATGCGCACCACCCCGATTTTTTTTTTCAGAAACCTATCCTACATTGCCAATGCATGTTTCCTGACCTCACCATGCTCACCAACCCATTGGGCTTTTCTCCATCCTACATTGCCCCTCACTGTCTATCTTGATTCATGCCCTCTGATTCACACCACACCATGATGTTTTTCTCACTCCTACTAGTGAATGGCCTGTTAGAAACCCTTACAATGCGCACTACTCCACTATTTTTTTTCAGAAATCTATCCTACATTGCCACTGCATGTTTCCTGACCTCTCCATCCTGACCACCCCGTGGAGATTTTCTCCATCCTACATTGCCACTCACGGACTGTCCTAATTCAGGCCCTCCGATTCACACCACCCCGTGATGTTTTTCTCACTCCTACTAGTGAATGGCCTGTTAGAAACCCTTACAATGCGCACTACCCCGCGATGTTTTTCAGAAACCTATCCTTCATTGCCACTGCATGTTTCCTGACCTCCCCATCCTGACCACCCCATGGTGCTTTTCTCCATCCTACATTGCCACTCACTGCCTCTCCTGATTCTGGCCCTCCGATTCACACCACCCTGCGATGTTTTTCTTCTTCTACTAGTGAATGGCCTGTTAGAAACCATTACAATGTGCACAACCCCGCGATGTTTTTCAGAAACCTATCCTACATAGCCACTGCATGTGTCCTGATATCCCCATGCGGACCACCCCGTGGTGCTTTTCTCCATCCTAATTTGCCACTCACTGCCTATCCTGAATTATGCCCTTCGATTCACACCACCCCGTGATGTTGTTCTCACTCATACTATTGAACGGCCTGTTAGAAAGCCTTACAATGCTCACCTCCCAGAGATGTTTATCGGAAACCTATTCTACATTGCCGCTGCATGTTTCCTAGCCTCCCCATGCTGACAAACCCGTGATGCTTTTCTCCATCCTACATTGCCACACACTGCCTATCCTAATACAGAACATCTGATTCACACCAGCCGTGATGTTTTTCTCCCTCCAACTAGTGAATGGCCAGTTAGAAACCCTTACAATGCGCACCACTACGTGATATTTTCAAAAAACTATCCTACATTGCCACTGCATGTTTCCTGTCCTCCCCATGATGACCACCCCGTGGTCCTTTTCTCTATCCTACATTGCCACTCACTGCCTATCCTGATTGAGGCCCTCTGATTCAAACCACGCCGTGATGTTTTTCTCACTCCTACTAGTGAATGGCCTGTTAGAAACCCTTACAATGCGCACCACCCCGCGATGTTTTTCAGAAACCTATCCTACATTGCCAATGAATGTTTCCTGACCTCCCCATGCTGACCACCTGTGGTGCTTTACTCCATCCTACATTGCACTCACTGCGTATCCTGATTCAGGCCCTCCGATTCACACCACCTGTGATGTTTTTCTCACTCCTACTAGTGAATTGCCTGTTAGAAACCGTTACAATGCGCACTACCCCGCTTTTTTTTCCGAAACCTATCCTACATTGCCACTGCATGTTTCCTCACCTCCACATGCTGACCACCCTGTGGTGCTTTTCTCCATCCTACATTGACACTCAATGCTTATCCAAATTCGGGCCCTCCAATTCTCACCACCCCTTATGTTTTTCTCACTCCTACTTGAGAATGCCCTCTAGACAGCATTTCAATGCGCAGCACCTGGCAATGTTTTTCAGAAACCTATCCTACATTGCCACTGAATGTTTCCTCACCTCCCCATGCTGACCACCCTGTGGTGCTTTTCTCCATCCTACATTGACACTCAATGCTTATTCTAATACAGGCCCTCCGATTCACACCACACCATGATGTATTTCTCACTCCTACTAGTTAAAGGCCTTTGAGAAACCCTTGCAATGAGCAGCACCCCGCGATGTTTTTTGAAACCTATCCTACATTGCTACTGCATGTTTCCTGACCTCCCCATGCTGACCACCCCGTGGTGCTTTTCTCCATCCGACATTGCCACTCTCTGCCTTTTCTCATTCAGGACCTCCGATTCACAGCACCCTGTGATGTTTTTCTCACTTCTCCTAGTGAATGGCCTATTAGAAACACTAACAATGCTCACCACCCTGCGATGTTTTTAAGAACCTGTCCTACATTGCCACTGCATGTTTCCTGACCTCCCCTCTGACCATCCCATGGCGCTTTTCTCCATCCTACATTGCCACTCACTGCCTATCATAATTCAGGCCCTTCGATTAACACCACCCCTTGATCTTTTTCTCACTCCTTCCAGAGAATGCCCTATTAGAAACCCTTACAATTCTCACCACCCGCGATGTTTTTCAGAAACCTATCCAACATTGACACTGCATGTTTCCTGACCTCCCCGTGCTGACCACACCGTGGTGATTTTCTCCATCCTACATTGCCACTCACTGCCTATCCTGATTCAAGCCTTCCGATTCACACCACCCCGTGATGTATTTCTCACTCCTACTAGTGAATGGCCTGTTAGAAACCCTTACAATGCGCACCACCCCGTGATGTTTTTCAGAAAACTATCCTACATTGCCACTGCATGTTACCTGACCACCCCATGCTCACCAACCTGTGGTGCTTTTCTCCATCCTACATTGCCAATCACTGTCTAACTTGATTCAGGCCCTCCGATTCACACCACCCCGTAATGTATTTCACACTCTTACTAGTGAATGGCCTTTTAGAAACCCTTACAATGAGCACCACCCTGCAATGTTTTTCAGAAACCTATCCTACATTGCCACTGCAAGTTGCCTGACATCCCCATCCTGACCACCCCGTGGTGCTTTTCTCCATCCTACATTGCTACTCACTGCCTATCCTGAATCAGGCCCTCCGATTCACACCACTGTGTTATATTTTTCTCACTCCTACTAGTGAATGGCCTGTTAGAAACCCTTATAATGCGCACCACCCCGCGATGTTTTCCAGAAACCTATCCTACATTGCCAATGCATGTTTCCTCACCTCCCCTTACTGACCACACCGAGGTGCTTTTCTCCATTTCACGTTACAACTCACTGCCTATCCAAATTCAGGCCCTCCGATTCACACCGCCCCGTTATGTTTTTCTCACTCCTACTAGTGAATGCCCTGTTAGAAAACCTTACAATGCGCACCACCTTGCGATGTTGTTCAGAAACCTATCCTACATTGCCAATGCATGTTTCCTGACTTCCCCGTGCTGACCATCCCGTGGTGCTTTTCTCCATCCTACATTGCACTCACTGCCTATCCTAATTCAGAACATCTGATTCACACCACCCCGTGATGTTTTTCTCACTCCTACTAGTGAATGGCCTGTTAGAAAGCCTTACAATGCGCACCACCCTGCGATGTTTTTCAGAAAACTATCCTATATTGCCACTGCGTGTGTCCTGACCTCCCCATGATGACCACCCGATGGTGCTTTTCTCCATCCTACATTGCCACTCACAGACTATACTAATTCAGTCCATGCGATTCACACCACCCCATGATGTTTTTCTAACTCCTACTTGTCAATCACTTGTTAGAAATCCATATAATGCGCACCACCCCGCGATGTTTTTCAGAAACCTATCCTACATTGCCACTGCATGTTTCCTGACCTCCGCATGCTGACCACACCGTGGTGCTTTTCTCCATCCTACATTGCCACTCACTGCTTATCCTAATTCAGGCCCTCCGATTCACACCACCCATGATGTTTTTCTCAATCCTACTAGTGAATGGCCTGTTAGACACCCTTACAATGCGCACCACCCCGATTTTTTTTTTCAGAAACCTATCCTACATTGCCAATGCATGTTTCCTGACCTCACCATGCTCACCAACCCATGGGGCTTTTCTCCATCCTACATTGCCCCTCACTGTCTATCTTGATTCATGCCCTCTGATTCACACCACACCATGATGTTTTTCTCACTCCTACTAGTGAATGGCCTGTTAGAAACCCTTACAATGCGCACTACTCCACTATTTTTTTTCAGAAACCTATCCTACATTGCCACTGCATGTTTCCTGACCTCTCCATCCTGACCACCCCGTGGAGATTTTCTCCATCCTACATTGCCACTCACGGACTGTCCTAATTCAGGCCCTCCGATTCACACCACCCCGTGATGTTTTTCTCACTCCTACTAGTGAATGGCCTGTTAGAAACCCTTACAATGCGCACTACCCCGCGATGTTTTTCAGAAACCTATCCTTTATTGCCACTGCATGTTTCCTGACCTCCCCATCCTGACCACCCCGTGGTGCTTTTCTCCATCCTACATTGCCACTCACTGCCTCTCCTGATTCTGGCCCTCCGATTCACACCACCCTGCGATGTTTTTCTACTTCTACTAGTGAATGGCCTGTTAGAAACCATTACAATGTGCACAACCCCGCGATGTTTTTCAGAAACCTATCCTACATAGCCACTGCATGTGTCCTGATATCCCCATGCGGACCACCCCGTGGTGCTTTTCTCCATCCTAATTTGCCACTCACTGCCTATCCTGAATTATGCCCTTCGATTCACACCACCCCGTGATGTTGTTCTCACTCATACTATTGAACGGCCTGTTAGAAAGCCTTACAATGCGCACCTCCCAGAGATGTTTATCGGAAACCTATTCTACATTGCCACTGCATGTTTCCTAGCCTCCCCATGCTGACAAACCCGTGATGCTTTTCTCCATCCTACATTGCCACTCACTGCCTATCCTAATACAGAACATCTGATTCACACCAGCCGTGATGTTTTTCTCCCTCCAACTAGTGAATGGCCAGTTAGAAACCCTTACAATGCGCACCACTACGTGATATTTTCAAAAAACTATCCTACATTGCCACTGCATGTTTCCTGAACTCCCCATGATGACCACCCCGTGGTCCTTTTCTCTATCCTACATTGCCACTCACTGCCTATCCTGATTGAGGCCCTCTGATTCAAACCACGCCGTGATGTTTTTCTCACTCCTACTAGTGAATGGCCTGTTAGAAACCCTTACAATGCGCACCACCCCGCGATGTTTTTCAGAAACCTATCCTACATTGCCAATGAATATTTCCTGACCTCCCCATGCTGACCACCTGTGTTCTTTACTCCATCCTACATTGCACTCACTGCGTATCCTGATTCAGGCCCTCCGATTCACACCACCTGTGATGTTTTTCTCACTCCTACTAGTGAATTGCCTGTTAGAAACCGTTGCAATGCGCACTACCCCGCTTTTTTTTCCGAAACCTATCCTACATTGCCACTGCATGTTTCCTCACCTCCACTTGCTGACCACCCTGTGGTGCTTTTCTGCATCCTATATTGACACTCAATGCTTATCCAAATTCAGGCCCTCCGATTCACACCACCCCGTTATATTTTTCTCACTCCTACTAGTGAATGCCCTGTTAGAAAGCCTTACAATGCGGACCACCTGGCGATGTTTTTCAGAAACCTATCCTACATTGCCAATGCATGTTTCCTGACCTCCCCATGCTGACCACCCCGTGGTGCTTTTCTCCATCCTACATTGCACTCACTGCGTATCCTAATTCAGAACATCTGATTCACACCACCCAGTGATGTTCTTCTCACTCCTAATAGTGAATGGCCTGTTAGAAACCCTTATAATGCGCACCACCCTGCGATGTTTTCCAGAAACCTATCCTACATTGCCACTGCATGTTTCCTCACCTCCCCATGCTGACCAAACCGAGTTGCTTTTCTCCATTTTATGTTACCACTCACTGCCTATCCAAATTCAGGCCCTCCGATTCACACCAACCCTTATGTTTTTCTCACTCCTACTTGAGAATGCCCTCTAGACAGCATTTCAATGCGCAGCACCTGGCAATGTTTTTCAGAAACCTATCCTACATTGCCACTGAATGTTTCCTCACCTCCCCATGCTGACCACCCTGTGGTGCTTTTCTCCATCCTACATTGACACTCAATGCTTATTCTAATACAGGCCCTCCGATTCACACCACACCATGATGAATTTCTCACTCCTACTAGTTAAAGGCCTTTTAGAAACCCTTGCAATGAGCAGCACCCCGCGATGTTTTTTGAAACCTATCCTACATTGCTACTGCATGTTTCCTGACCTCCCCATGCTGACCACCCCGTGGTGCTTTTCTCCCTCCGACATTGCCACTCTCTGCCTATCCTCATTCAGGACCTCCGATTCACAGCACCCTGTGATGTTTTTCTCACTTCTCCTAGTGAATGGCCTGTTAGAAACACTAACAATGCTCACCACCCTGCGATGTTTTTAAGAACCTGTCCTACATTGCCACTGCATGTTTCCTGACCTCCCCTCTGACCATCCCATGGCGCTTTTCTCCATCCTACATTGCCACTCACTGCCTATCATAATTCAGGCCCTTCGATTAACACCACCCCGTGATCTTTTTCTCACTCCTTCCAGTGAATGCCCTATTAGAAACCCTTACAATTCTCACCACCCGCGATGTTTTTCAGAAACCTATCCAACATTGACACTGCATGTTTCCTGACCTGCCCGTGCTGACCACACCGTGGTGATTTTCTCCATCCTGCATTGCCACTCACTGCCTATCCTGATTCAAGCCTTCCGATTCACACCACCCCATGATGTATTTCTCACTCCTACTAGTGAATGGCCTGTTAGAAACTCTTACAATGCGCACCACCCCGTGATGTTTTTCAGAAAACTATCCTACATTGCCACTGCATGTTACCTGACCTCCCCATGCTCACCAACCTGTGGTGCTTTTCTCCATCCTACATTGCCAATCACTGTCTAACTTGATTCAGGCCCTCCGATTCACACCACCCCGTAATGTATTTCACACTCTTACTAGTGAATGGCCTTTTAGAAACCCTTACAATGAGCACCACCCTGCAATGTTTTTCAGAAACCTATCCTACATTGCCACTGCAAGTTGCCTGACATCCCCATCCTGACCACCCTGTGGTGCTTTTCTCCATCCTACATTGCTACTCACTGCCTATCCTGAATCAGGCCCTCCGATTCACACCACTCTGTTATATTTTTCTCACTCCTACTAGTGAATGGCCTGTTAGAAACCCTTATAATGCGCACCACCCCGCGATGTTTTCCAGAAACCTATCCTACATTGCCAATGCATGTTTCCTCACCTCCCCTTACTGACCACACCGAGGTGCTTTTCTCCATTTTACGTTACAACTCACAACCTATCCAAATTCAGGCCCTCCGATTCACACCGCCCCGTTATGTTTTTCTCACTCCTACTAGTGAATGCCCTGTTAGAAAGCCTTACAATGCGCACCACCTTGCGATGTTTTTCAGAAACCTATCCTACATTGCCAATGCATGTTTCCTGACTTCCCCGTGCTGACCATCCCGTGGTGCTTTTCTCCATCCTACATTGCACTCACTGCCTATCCTAATTCAGAACATCTGATTCATACCACCCCGTGATGTTTTTCTCACTCCTACTAGTGAATGGCCTGTTAGAAAGCCTTACAATGCGCACCACCCTGCGATGTTTTTCAGAAAACTATCCTATATTGCCACTGCGTGTGTCCTGACCTCCCCATGATGACCACCCGATGGTGCTTTTCTCCATTCTACATTGCCACTCACAGACTATACTAATTCAGTCCATGCGATTCACACCACCCCATGATGTTTTTCTAACTCCTACTTGTCAATCACTTGTTAGAAATCCATATAATGCGCACCACCCCGCGATGTTTTTCAGAAACCTATCCTACATTGCCACTGCATGTTTCCTGACCTCCGCATGCTGACCACACCGTGGTGCTTTTCTCCATCCTACATTGCCACTCACTGCCTATCCTAATTCAGGCCCGCCGATTCACACCACCCATGATGTTTTTCTCAATCCTAGTAGTGAATGGCCTGTTAGAAACCCTTACAATGCGCACCACCCCGATTTTTTTTTTCAGAAACCTTTCCTACATTGCCAATGCATGTTTCCTGACCTCACCATGCTCAACAACCCATGGGGCTTTTCTCCATCCTACATTGCCCCTCACTGTCTATCTTGATTCATGCCCTCTGATTCACACCACACCATGATGTTTTTCTCACTCCTACTAGTGAATGGCCTGTTAGAAACCCTTACAATGCGCACTACTCCACTATTTTTTTTCAGAAATCTATCCTACATTGCCACTGCATGTTTCCTGACCTCTCCATCCTGACCACCCCGTGGAGATTTTCTCCATCCTACATTGCCACTCACGGACTGTCCTAATTCAGGCCCTCCGATTCACACCACCCCGTGATGTTTTTCTCACTCCTACTAGTGAATGGCCTGTTAGAAACCCTTACAATGCGCACTACCCCGCGATGTTTTTCAGAAACCTATCCTTCATTGCCACTGCATGTTTCCTGACCTCCCCATCCTGACCACCCCGTGGTGCTTTTCTCCATCCTACATTGCCACTCACTGCCTATCCTGATTCTGGCCCTCCGATTCACACCACCCTGCGATGTTTTTCTACTTCTACTAGTGAATGGACTGTTAGAAACCATTACAATGTGCACAACCCCGCGATGTTTTTCAGAAACCTATCCTACATAGCCACTGCATGTGTCCTGATATCCCCATGCGGACCACACCGTGGTGCTTTTCTCAATCCTAATTTGCCACTCACTGCCTATCCTGAATTATGCCCTTCGATTCACACCACCCCGTGATGTTGTTCTCACTCATACTATTGAACGGCCTGTTAGAAAGCCTTACAATGCGCACCTCCCAGAGATGTTTATCGGAAACCTATTCTACATTGCCACTGCATGTTTCCTAGCCTCCCCATGCTGACAAACCCGTGATGGTTTTCTCCATCCTACATTGCCACTCACTGCCTATCCTAATACAGAACATCTGATTCACACCAGCCGTGATGTTTTTCTCCCTCCAACTAGTGAATGGCCAGTTAGAAACCCTTACAATGCGCACCACTACGTGATATTTTCAAAAAACTATCCTACATTGCCACTGCATGTTTCCTGAACTCCCCATGATGACCACCCCGTGGTCCTTTTCTCTATCCTACATTGCCACTCACTGCCTATCCTGATTGAGGCCCTCTGATTCAAACCACGCCGTGATGTTTTTCTCACTCCTACTAGTGAATGGCCTGTTAGAAACCCTTACAATGCGCACCACCCCGCGATGTTTTTCAGAAACCTATCCTACATTGCCAATGAATGTTTCCTGACCTCCCCATGCTGACCACCTGTGGTGCTTTACTCCATCCTACATTGCACTCACTGCGTATCCTGATTCAGGCCCTCCGATTCACACCACCTGTGATGTTTTTCTCACTCCTACTAGTGAATTGCCTGTTAGAAACCGTTACAATGCGCACTACCCCGCTTTTTTTTCCGAAACCTATCCTGCATTGCCACTGCATGTTTCCTCACCTCCACATGCTGACCACCCTGTGGTGCTTTTCTCCATCCTACATTGACACTCAATGCTTATCCAAATTCAGGGCCTCCGATTCACACCACCCCGTTATATTTTTCTCACTCCTACTAGTGAATGCCCTGTTAGAAAGCCTTACATTGCGCACCACCTGGCGATGTTTTTCAGAAACCTATCCTACATTGCCAATGCATGTTTCCTGACCTCCCCGTGCTGACCACCTCGTGGTGCTTTTCTCCATCCTACATTGCACTCACTGCCTATCCTAATTCAGAACATCTGATTCACACCACCCCGTGATGTTTTTCTCACTCCTACTAGTGAATGGCCTGTTAGAAAGCCTTAAAATGCGCACCACCCTGCGATGTTTTTCAGAAACCTATCCTACATTGCCAATGAATGTTTCCTGACCTCCCCATGCTGACCACCTGTGGTGCTTTACTCCATCCTACATTGCACTCACTGCGTATCCTGATTCAGGCCCTCCGATTCACACCACCTGTGATGTTTTTCTCACTCCTACTAGTGAATTGCCTGTTAGAAACCGTTACAATGCGCACTACCCCGCTTTTTTTTCCGAAACCTATCCTGCATTGCCACTGCATGTTTCCTCACCTCCACATGCTGACCACCCTGTGGTGCTTTTCTCCATCCTACATTGACACTCAATGCTTATCCAAATTCAGGGCCTCCGATTCACACCACCCCGTTATATTTTTCTCACTCCTACTAGTGAATGCCCTGTTAGAAAGCCTTACATTGCGCACCACCTGGCGATGTTTTTCAGAAACCTATCCTACATTGCCAATGCATGTTTCCTGACCTCCCCGTGCTGACCACCCCGTGGTGCTTTTCTCCATCCTACATTGCACTCACTGCCTATCCTAATTCAGAACATCTGATTCAAACCACCCCGTGATGTTTTTCTCACTCCTACTAGTGAATGGCCTGTTAGAAAGCCTTAAAATGCGCACCACCCTGCGATGTTTTTCAGAAAACTATCCTATATTGCCACTGCGTGTGTCCTGACCTCCCCATGATGACCACCCGATGGTGCTTTTCTCCATCATACATTGCCACTCACAGACTATACTAATTCAGTCCATGCGATTCACACCACCCCATGATGTTTTTCTAACTCCTACTTGTCAATCACTTGTTAGAAATCCATATAATGCGCACCACCCCGCGATGTTTTACAGAAACCTATCCTACATTGCCACTGCATGTTTCCTGACCTCCGCATGCTGACCACACCGTGGTGCTTTTCTCCATCCTACATTGCCACTCACTGCCTATCCTAATTCAGGCCCTCCGATTCACACCACCCATGATGTTTTTCTCAATCCTACTAGTGAATGGCCTGTTAGAAACCCTTACAATGCGCACCACCCCGATTTTTTTTTTCAGAAACCTTTCCTACATTGCCAATGCATGTTTCCTGACCTCACCATGCTCACCAACCCATGGGGCTTTTCTCCATCCTACATTGCCCCTCACTGTCTATCTTGATTCATGCCCTCTGATTCACACCACACCATGATATTTTTCTCACTCCTCCTAGTTAATGGCCTGTTAGAAACCCTTACAATGCGCACTACTCCACTATTTTTTTTCATAAACCTATCCTACATTGCCACTGCATGTTTCCTGACCTCTCCATCCTGACCACCCCGTGGAGATTTTCTCCATCCTACATTGCCACTCACGGACTGTCCTAATTCAGGCCCTCCGATTCACACCACCCCGTGATGTTTTTCTCACTCCTACTAGTGAATGGCCTGTTAGAAACCCTTACAATGCGCACTACCCCGCGATGTTTTTCAGAAACCTATCCTTCATTGCCACTGCATGTTTCCTGACCTCCCCATCCTGACCACCCCGTGGTGCTTTTCTCCATCCTACATTGCCACTCACTGCCTATCCTGATTATGGCCCTCTGATTCACACCACCCTGCGATGTTTCTCTACTTCTACTAGTGAATGGCCTGTTAGAAACCATTACAATGTGCACAACCCCGCGATGTTTTTCAGAAACCTATCCTACATAGCCACTGCATGTGTCCTGATATCCCCATGCGGACCACCCCGTGGTGCTTTTCTCCATCCTAATTTGCCACTCACTGCCTATCCTGAATTATGCCCTTCGATTCACACCACCCCGTGATGTTGTTCTCACTCATACTATTGAACGGCCTGTTAGAAAGCCTTACGATGCGCACCTCCCAGTGATGTTTATCGGAAACCTATTCTACATTGCCACTGCATGTTTCCTAGCCTCCCCATGCTGACAAACCCGTGATGCTTTTCTCCATCCTACATTGCCACTCACTGCCTATCCTAATACAGAACATCTGATTCACACCAGCTGTGATGTTTTTCTCCCTCCAACTAGTGAATGGCCAGTTAGAAACCCTTACAATGCGCACCACTACGTGATATTTTCAAAAAACTATCCTACATTGCCACTGCATGTTTCCTGAACTCCCCATGATGACCACCCCGTGGTCCTTTTCTCTATCCTACATTGCCACTCACTGCCTATCCTGATTGAGGCCCTCTGATTCAAACCACGCCGTGATGTTTTTCTCACTCCTACTAGTGAATGGCCTGTTAGAAACCCTTACAATGCGCACCACCCCGCGATGTTTTTCAGAAACCTATCCTACATTGCCAATGAATGTTTCCTGACCTCCCCATGCTGACCACCTGTGGTGCTTTACTCCATCCTACATTGCACTCACTGCGTATCCTGATTCAGGCCCTCCGATTCACACCACCTGTGATGTTTTTCTCACTCCTACTAGTGAATTGCCTGTTAGAAACCGTTACAATGCGCACTACCCCGCTTTTTTTTCCGAAACCTATCCTACATTGCCACTGCATGTTTCCTCACCTCCACATGCTGACCACCCTGTGGTGCTTTTCTCCATCCTACATTGACACTCAATGCTTATCCAAATTCAGGGCCTCCGATTCACACCACCCCGTTATATTTTTCTCATTCCTACTAGTGAATGCCCTGTTAGAAAGCCTTACATTGCGCACCACCTGGCGATGTTTTTCAGAAACCTATCCTACATTGCCAATGCATGTTTCCTGACCTCCCCATGCTGACAACCCCGTGGTGCTTTTCTCCATCCTACATTGCACTCACTGCGTATCCTAATTCAGAACATCTGATTCACACCACCCAGTGATGTTCTTCTCACTCCTACTAGTGAATGGCCTGTTAGAAACCCTTACAATGCGCACCACCCCATGATGTTTTTCAGAAAACTATCCTATATTGCCACTGCATGTTTCCTGACCTCCCTATGATGACCACCCCATGGTGCTTTTCTCCATCCTACATTGCCACTCACTGCCTATCCTAAGTATGGCCCTCCGATTCACACCACCCCGTGATGATTTTCTCTCTCCTACTAGTGAATGGCCTGTTGGAAACCCTTACAATCCGCACCACCCCGCTTTTCTTTTCAGAAACCTATCCTACATTGCCACTGCATGTTTCCTGACCTCCCCATGCTGACCACCCTGTGGTGCTTTTCTCCATCCAACATTGCCACTCAATTCCTATCCTAATTCAGGCCCTCTGATTCACACCACCCACTGATGTTGTTCTCACTCGTACTAGTTAATGGCCTGCTAGAAAACCTTACAATGCTCACCACCCAGCGATGTTTATCAGAAACCTATTCTACAATGCCACTGCATGTTTCCTTGCCACCCCATGCTGACAAACCCATGGTGCTTTTCTCCATCCTACATTGCCACTCACAGCCTATCCTAATTCAGTCCCTCCGATTCACGACACCCCGTGATGTTTTTTTCACTCCTACTTGTGAATGGCTTGTTAGAAATCCTTACAATGCGCACCACCCCACGATGTTTTTCAGAAAGCTGTCCTACAATGGCTCTGCATGTTTCCTCACATCTCCATGTTGACCACCCCGTGGTGCTTTTCTCCATTCTTCATTGCCACTCACTGTCTATCCTAATTCAGGCCCTCCGTTTCACACCACCCCTTGATGTTTTTCTCACTCTTACTAGTGAATGGCCTGCTACAAACCCTTACAATGCCCATCACCCGGAGATGTTTTTCAGAAACCTCTCCTACATTGCCATTGCATGTTTCCAGACCTCCCTATTCACACCATCCCGTGGTGCTATTCTCCATCCTACATTGCCACTCACTGTCTATCTTGATTCAGGCCCTCCGATTCATACCACAACATGATATATTTCTCACTCCTAATACTGAATGGCCCGTTAGAAACCCTTACAATGAGCACTACCCCACGATGTTTTTCAGAAATCTATCCCACATTGCCACTGCATGTTTCCTGACCTCCCCATCCTGACCACCCCGTGGTGCTTTCTCCATCCTACATTGCGACTAACTGCCTAAGTTTATTCAGGCCCTCTGAATCAAACCACACTCTGATGTTTTTCTCACTTCATCTAGTGAATGGCCTGTTAGAAACCCTTACAATGCTAAGCAACCCGCGATGTGTTTCAGAAACCTATCCTACATTCCCACTGCATGTTTCCTGACCTCCCCATGCTGACCACCCCGTGGTGCTTTTCTCTATCCTACATTGCCACTCACTGCCTATCCTAATTCAGGCCCTCCGATTCACACCACCCTGTGATGTTTTTCTCACTGCTCCTATTGAATGGCCTGTTAGAAAGCCTTACAATGCGCACCACCCGGCGATGTTTTTCAGAAACCTATCCTACATTGCCAATGCATGTTTCCTGACCTCCCCATGCTGACCAACCCTTGGTGCTTTTCTCCATCCTTCATTGCCACTCACTGCCTATCCGAATTCAGTCCCTTCGATTCACACCTCCCCGTGATGTTGTTCTCACTCCTACTAGTGAATGGCCTGTTAGAAACCCTTACAATGCCCACCCCCCAGTGATGTTTATCCGAAACCTATTCTTCATTGCCACTGCATGTTTCCTGACCTCCCCATGCTCACCAACCCGTGGTGCTTTTCTCCATCCTTCATTGCAACTCACTGACCATCCTGATTGAGGGTTTCCGATTCACACCACCGCGTGATGTATTTCTCACTCCTACTAGTGAAAGGCCTGTTAGAAACCCTTAAACGCGCAGCACCCTGCAATGTTTTTTAGAAACTTATCCTACATTGCCACTGCATGTTTCCTGACCTTCCCATGCTGACCACACCGTGGTGCTTTTCTCCATTTTACATTGCCATTCACTGCCTATTGTAATTCAGTTCCTCCAATTCACACCACCCCGTGATGAATTTCTCACTCTTTCTAGTGAATGGTTTGTTAGAAACATTTACAATGCTCGCCAACCCGCGATGTTTTTGAGAAACCTATCCTACATTGCCACTGCATGTTTCATGACGTCTCCAACCTGACCACCCAGTGGTGCTTTTCTCCATCCTACATTGTCACTCACTGCCTATCCTGATTCAGACCCTCCGATTCACACCAACCCGTGATGTTTTTCTCACTCCTACTACTGAATGGCCTGTTAGAAAGCCTTACAATGCGCACCACACGGCGATGTTTTTCAGCAACCTATCCTACATTGCCAATGCATGTTTCCTGACCTCCCGATGCTGACCACCCAGTGTTGCTTTTCTCCATCCTACATTGCTACTCAATGCCTATTCTAATTCAGGCACTCCGATTCACACCACTCCGTGATGTTGTTCTCACGCTTACTAGTGAATGGGCTGTTAGAAAACCTTACAATGTGCACCACCCAGCGATGTTTTTCAGAAACCTATCCTACACTGCCACTGCATGTGTCCTGACCTCCCCATGCTGACCACCCCGTGGTGCTTTTCTCCATCCTAAATTGCCACTCACTGCCTATCCTGATTCAGGCCCTCTGATTCAAACCATGCCATGATGTTTTTCTCACTCCTACTAGTGAATGGCCTGTTAGAAACCCTTACAATGAGCACCACCCCTCGATGTTTTTCAGAAACCTATCCTACATTGACACAGCATGTTTCCTGACATCCCCATGCTGCCCGCACCGTGGTGCTTTTCTCCATTTAACATTGCAACTCACTGCCTATTCTAATTCAGACCTTCCAATTCACACCACCCCGTGATGTTTTTCTCACCCCTACTAGTGAGTGGCCTGTTAGAAAGCCTTACAATGCGCACCACCTGGTGATGTTATTCAGATACCTATAGTACTTTGCCTATGCATGTTTCGTGACATCTCCAGGCTGACCACCCCGTGGTGCTTTTCTCTATTATGCATTGCCACTCACTGCCTATTATTATTCAGGCCCTCCGTTTAATACCACCCCATGATGTTTTTCTCACTCCTACCAGTGAATGGCCTGCTACAAACCCTTACAATGCGCACCACCACGCGATGTTTTTCAGAAACCTATCCTACATTGCCATTGCATGTTTCCTGACCTCCCCATGCTCACCAACCCGTGGTGATTTTCTCCATCCTACATTGCCACTCACTGTCTATCTTGATTCAGGTCCTCCGATTCACACCACACCATGATGTATTTCTCACTCCTACTAGTGAATGGCCTGTTAGAAACCCTTACAATGCGCACCACCCAGTGATGTTTATCCGAAACCTATTCTACATTGCCACTGCATGTTTCCCTGCCTCCCAATGCTGACAAACCCGTGGTGCTTTTCTCCATCCTACATTGCCACTCACAGCCTTTCCTAATTCAGGCCCTCCGATTCACACCACCCCGTGATGTTTTTTTCTCTCCTACTAGTGAATGCCCTGTTAGAAAGCCTTACAATGCGCACCACCTGGCGATGTTTGTCAGAAACCTATCCTACATTGCCAATGCATGTTTCCTGACCTCCCCATGCTGACCACCCCGTGGTGCTTTTCTCCATCCTACATTGCACTCACTGCCTATCCTAATTCAGAACATCTGATTCACATGACCCCGTGATGTTCTTCTCACTCCTACTAGTGAATGGCCTGTTAGAAACCCTTACAATGCGCACCACCCCGTGATGTTTTTCAGAAAACTATCCTATATTGCCACTGCAAGTTTCCTGACCTCCCTATGATGACCACCCCATGGTGCTTTTCTCCATCCCACATTGCCACTCACTGCCTATCCTAATTCAGGCCCTCCGATTCACACCACCCCGTGATGTTTTTCTCACTCCTACTAGTGAATGGCCTGATAGAAAGCATTACATTGCGCACCATCCCACTCTTTTTTTCAGAAACCTATCCTACAGTGCCACTGCATGTTTCCTCACCTCCCAATGCTGACCACCCTGTGGTGCTTTTCTCCATCCTACATTGACACTCAATGCTTATTCTAATTCAGTCCCTCCGATTCACACCACACCATGATGTATTTCTCACTCCTACTAGTTAAAGGCCTTTTAGAAACCCTTGCAATGCGCAACATCCCGCGATGTTTTTCAGATACCTATCCTACATTGCTACTGCATGTTTCCTCACCTCCCCATTCTGACCACCCCGTGGTGCTTTTCTCCATCCGATATTGCCACTCACTTTCTATCTTAGTTCAGGACCTCCGATTCACACCACAATATGATGTATTTCTCACTGCTGCTAGGGAATGGCATGTTAGAAACACTTACAATGGGCCCCACCCCCCGATGTTTTTCAGAAACCTATCCTACATTGCCACTGCATGTTTCCTGACCTCACCTTCCTGACCACACCGCGGTGCTTGTCTCCATCCTACATTGCCACTCACTGCCTATCCTGATTCAGGCCCTAAGATTCACACCAACCTGTGATTTTTTTTTTGCACTTCTACTAGTGAATGGCCTGTTAGAAACACTTAAAATGCGCACCACCCCACGATGTTTTTCAGAAACCTGTCCTACATTGCCTCTGCATGTTTCCGGACCTCCCAATGCTGACCACCCCGTGGTGCATTTCTCCATCCTACATTGCCAATCACTGTCCAACTTGATTCAGACCCTCCGATTCACACCGACCCGTGATGTTTTTCTCACTCCTAATAGTGAAAGGCCTTTTAGAATCCCTTACAATGATCACCACCCTACAACGTTTTTCAGAAACCTATCCTACATTGCCACTGCAAGTTTCCTGACCTCCCAATCCTGACCACTCCGTGGTGCTTTTCTCCATCCTACATTGCCACTCACTGCCTATCCTGAATCAGGCCTTCTAATTCAAACCACTCCGTTATATTTTTCTCACTCCTACTAGTGAATGGCCTGTTAGAAACCATTATAATGCACACCACCCCGCGATGTTTTCCAGAAACCTATCCTACATTGCAATTGCATGTTTCCTCACCTCCCCATGGTGACCAGCCGAGTTCCTTTTCTCCATTTTAGGTTACGACTCACTGCCTATCCAAATCCAGGCCCTCTGATTCACACCACCCCGTTATGTTTTTCTCACTCCTACTAGAGAAAGCCCTGTTAGAAAGCCTTACAATGCGCCCCACCTTGCGATGTTGTTCAGAAACCTATCCTACATTGCCAATGCATGTTTCCTGACTTCCCCGTGCTGACCATCCCGTGGTGCTTTTCTCCATCCTACATCGCACTCACTGCCTATCCTAATTCAGAACATCTGATTCGCACCACCCCGTGATGTTTTTCTCACTCCTACTAGTGAATGGCCTGTTAGAAAGCCTTACAACGCGCACCACCCTGCGATGTTTTTCAGAAAACTATCCTATATTGCCACTGCGTGTGTCCTGACCTCCCCATGATGACCACCCGATGGTGCTTTTCTCCATCCTACATTGCCACTCACAGACTATACTAATTCAGTCCATGCGATTCACACCACCCCATGATGTTTTTCTAACTCCTACTTGTCAATCACTTGTTAGAAATCCATATAATGCGCACCACCCCGCGATGTTTTTCAGAAACCTATCCTACATTGCCACTGCATGTTTCCTGACCTCCGCATGCTGACCACACCGTGGTGCTTTTCTCCATCCTACATTGCCACTCACTGCCTATCCTAATTCAGGCCCTCCGATTCACACCACCCATGATGTTTTTCTCAATCCTACTAGTGAAGGGCCTGTTAGAAACCCTTACAATGCGCACCACCCCGATTTTTTTTTCAGAAACCTTTCCTACATTGCCAATGCATGTTTCCTGACCTCACCATGCTCACCAACCCATGGGGCTTTTCTCCATCCTACATTGCCCCTCACTGTCTATCTTGATTCATGCCCTCTGATTCACACCACACCATGATGTTTTTCTCACTCCTACTAGTGAATGGCCTGTTAGAAACCCTTACAATGCGCACTACTCCACTATTTTTTTTCATAAACCTATCCTACATTGCCACTGCATGTTTCCTGACCTCTCCATCCTGACCACCCCGTGGAGATTTTCTCCATCCTACATTGCCACTCACGGACTGTCCTAATTCAGGCCCTCCGATTCACACCACCCCGTGATGTTTTTCTCACTCCTACTAGTGAATGGCCTGTTAGAAACCCTTACAATGCGCACTACCCCGCGATGTTTTTCAGAAACCTATCCTTCATTGCCACTGCATGTTTCCTGACCTCCCCATCCTGACCACCCCGTGGTGCTTTTCTCCATCCTACATTGCCACTCACTGCCTATCCTGATTCTGGCCCTCCGATTCACACCACCCTGCGATGTTTTTCTACTTCTACTAGTGAATGGCCTGTTAGAAACCATTACAATGTGCACAACCCCGCGATGTTTTTCAGAAACCTATCCTACATAGCCACTGCATGTGTCCTGATATCCCCATGCGGACCACCCCGTGGTGCTTTTCTCCATCCTATTTTGCCACTCACTGCCTATCCTGAATTATGCCCTTCGATTCACACCACCCCGTGATGTTGTTCTCACTCATACTATTGAACGGCCTGTTAGAAAGCCTTACAATGCGCACCTCCCAGAGATGTTTATCGGAAACCTATTCTACATTGCCACTGCATGTTTCCTAGCCTCCCCATGCTGACAAACCCGTGATGCTTTTCTCCATCCTACATTGCCACTCACTGCCTATCCTAATACAGAACATCTGATTCACACCAGCCGTGATGTTTTTCTCCCTCCAACTAGTGAATGGCCAGTTAGAAACCCTTACAATGAGCACCACTACGTGATATTTTCAAAAAACTATCCTACATTGCCACTGCATGTTTCCTGAACTCCCCATGATGACCACCCCGTGGTCCTTTTCTCTATCCTACATTGCCACTCACTGCCTATCCTGATTGAGGCCCTCTGATTCAAACCACGCCGTGATGTTTTTCTCACTCCTACTAGTGAATGGCCTGTTAGAAACCCTTACAATGCGCACCACCCTGCGATGTTTTTCAGAAACCTATCCTACATTGCCAATGAATGTTTCCTGACCTCCCCATGCTGACCACCTGTGGTGCTTTACTCCATCCTACATTGCACTCACTGCATATCCTGATTCAGGCCCTCCGATTCACACCACCTGTGATGTTTTTCTCACTCCTACTAGTGAATTGCCTGTTAGAAACCGTTACAATGCGCACTACCCCGCTTTTTTTTCCGAAACCTATCCTACATTGCCACTGCATGTTTCCTCACCTCCACATGCTGACCACCCTGTGGTGCTTTTCTCCATCCTACATTGACACTCAATGCTTATCCAAATTCAGGCCCTCCGATTCACACCACCCCGTTATATTTTTCTCACTCCTACTAGTGAATGCCCTGTTAGAAAGCCTTACAATGCGCACCACCTGGCGATGTTTTTCAGAAACCTATCCTACATTGCCAATGCATGTTTCCTGAACTCTCCATGCTGACCACCCCGTGGTGCTTTTCTCCATCCTACATTGCACTCACTGCGTATCCTAATTCAGAACATCTGATTCACACCACCCCGTGATGTTCTTCTCACTCCTACTAGTGAATGGCCTGTTAGAAACCCTTATAATGCGCACCACCCTGCGATGTTTTCCAGAAACCTATCCTACATTGCCACTGCATGTTTCCTCACCTCCCCATGCTGACCAAACCGAGTTGCTTTTCTCCATTTTATGTTACCACTCACTGCCTATCCAAATTCAGGCCCTCCGATTCACACCACCCCTTATCTTTTTCTCACTCCTACTTGAGAATGCCCTCTAGATAGCATTTCAATGCGCAGCACCTGGCAAAGTTTTTCAGAAACCTATCCTACATTGCCACTGAATGTTTCCTCACCTCCCCATGCTGACCACCCTGTGGTGCTTTTCTCCATCCTACATTGACACTCAATGCTTATTCTAATACAGGCCCTCCGATTCACACCACACCATGATGAATTTCTCACTCCTACTAGTTAAAGGCCTTTTAGAAACCCTTGCAATGAGCAGCACCCCGCGATGTTTTTTGAAACCTATCCTACATTGCTACTGCATGTTTCCTGACCTCCCCATGCTGACCACCCCGTGGTGCTTTTCTCCCTCCGACATTGCCACTCTCTGCCTATCCTCATTCAGGACCTCCGATTCACAGCACCCTGTGATGTTTTTCCCACTTCTCCTAGTGAATGGCCTGTTAGAAACACTAACAATGCTCACCACCCTGCGATGTTTTTAAGAACCTGTCCTACATTGCCACTGCATGTTTCCTGACCTCCCCTCTGACCATCCCATGGCGCTTTTCTCCATCCTACATTGCCACTCACTGCCTATCATAATTCAGGCCCTTCGATTAACACCACCCCGTGATCTTTTTCTCACTCCTTCCAGTGAATGCCCTATTAGAAACCCTTACAATTCTCACCACCCGCGATGTTTTTCAGAAACCTATCCAACATTGACACTGCATGTTTCCTGACCTCCCCGTGCTGACCACACCGTGGTGATTTTCTCCATCCTACATTGCCACTCACTGCCTATCCTGATTCAAGCCTTCCGATTCACACCACCGCGTGATGTATTTCTCACTCCTACTAGTGAATGGCCTGTTAGAAACCCTTACAATGCGCACCACCCCGTGATGTTTTTCAGAAAACTATCCTACATTGCCACTGCATGTTACCTGACCTCCCCATGCTCACCAACCTGTGGTGCTTTTCTCCATCCTACATTGCCAATCACTGTCTAACTTGATTCAGGCCCTCCGATTCACACCACCCCGTAATGTATTTCACACTCTTACTAGTGAATGGCCTTTTAGAAACCCTTACAATGAGCACCACCCTGCAATGTTTTTCAGAAACCTATCCTACATTGCCACTGCAAGTTGCCTGACATCCCCATCCTGACCACCCTGTGGTGCTTTTCTCCATCCTACATTGCTACTCACTGCCTATCCTGAATCAGGCCCTCCGATTCACACCACTCTGTTATATTTTTCTCACTCCTACTAGTGAATGGCCTGTTAGAAACCCTTATAATGCGCACCACCCCGCGATGTTTTCCAGAAACCTATCCTACATTGCCAATGCATGTTTCCTCACCTCCCCTTACTGACCACACCGAGGTGCTTTTCTCCATTTTACGTTACAACGCACAACCTATCCAAATTCAGGCCCTCCGATTCACACCGCCCCGTTATGTTTTTCTCACTCCTACTAGTGAATGCCCTGTTAGAAAGTCTTACAATGCGCACCACCTTGCGATGTTTTTCAGAAACCTATCCTACATTGCCAATGCATGTTTCCTGACTTCCCCGTGCTGACCATCCCGTGGTGCTTTTCTCCATCCTACATTGCACTCACTGCCTATCCTAATTCAGAACATCTGATTCATACCACCCCGTGATGTTTTTCTCACTCCTACTAGTGAATGGCCTGTTAGAAAGCCTTACAATGCGCACCACCCTGCGATGTTTTTCAGAAAACTATCCTATATTGCCACTGCGTGTGTCCTGACCTCCCCATGATGACCACCCGATGGTGCTTTTCTCCATTCTACATTGCCACTCACAGACTATACTAATTCAGTCCATGCGATTCACACCACCCCATGATGTTTTTCTAACTCCTACTTGTCAATCACTTGTTAGAAATCCATATAATGCACACCACCCCGCGATGTTTTTCAGAAACCTATCCTACATTGCCACTGCATGTTTCCTGACCTCCGCATGCTGACCACACCGTGGTGCTTTTCTCCATCCTACATTGCCACTCACTGCCTATCCTAATTCAGGCCCGCCGATTCACACCACCCATGATGTTTTTCTCAATCCTAGTAGTGAATGGCCTGTTAGAAACCCTTACAATGCGCACCACCCCGATTTTTTTTTTCAGAAACCTTTCCTACATTGCCAATGCATGTTTCCTGACCTCACCATGCTCAACAACCCATGGGGCTTTTCTCCATCCTACATTGCCCCTCACTGTCTATCTTGATTCATGCCCTCTGATTCACACCACACCATGATGTTTTTCTCACTCCTACTAGTGAATGGCCTGTTAGAAACCCTTACAATGCGCACTACTCCACTATTTTTTTTCAGAAACCTATCCTACATTGCCACTGCATGTTTCCTGACCTCTCCATCCTGACCACCCCGTGGAGATTTTCTCCATCCTACATTGCCACTCACGGACTGTCCTAATTCAGGCCCTCCGATTCACACCACCCCGTGATGTTTTTCTCACTCCTACTAGTGAATGGCCTGTTAGAAACCCTTACAATGCGCACTACCCCGCGATGTTTTTCAGAAACCTATCCTTCATTGCCACTGCATGTTTCCTGACCTCCCCATCCTGACCACCCCGTGGTGCTTTTCTCCATCCTACATTGCCACTCACTGCCTATCCTGATTCTGGCCCTCCGATTCACACCACCCTGCGATGTTTTTCTACTTCTACTAGTGAATGGACTGTTAGAAGCCATTACAATGTGCACAACCCCGCGATGTTTTTCAGAAACCTATCCTACATAGCCACTGCATGTGTCCTGATATCCCCATGCGGACCACACCGTGGTGCTTTTCTCAATCCTAATTTGCCACTCACTGCCTATCCTGAATTATGCCCTTCGATTCACACCACCCCGTGATGTTGTTCTCACTCATACTATTGAACGGCCTGTTAGAAAGCCTTACAATGCGCACCTCCCAGAGATGTTTATCGGAAACCTATTCTACATTGCCACTGCATGTTTCCTAGCCTCCCCATGCTGACAAACCCGTGATGCTTTTCTCCATCCTACATTGCCACTCACTGCCTATCCTAATACAGAACATCTGATTCACACCAGCCGTGATGTTTTTCTCCCTCCAACTAGTGAATGGCCAGTTAGAAACCCTTACAATGCGCACCACTACGTGATATTTTCAAAAAACTATCCTACATTGCCACTGCATGTTTCCTGAACTCCCCATGATGACCACCCCGTGGTCCTTTTCTCTATCCTACATTGCCACTCACTGCCTATCCTGATTGAGGCCCTCTGATTCAAACCACGCCGTGATGTTTTTCTCACTCCTACTAGTGAATGGCCTGTTAGAAACCCTTACAATGCGCACCACCCCGCGATGTTTTTCAGAAACCTATCCTACATTGCCAATGAATGTTTCCTGACCTCCCCATGCTGACCACCTGTGGTGCTTTACTCCATCCTACATTGCACTCACTGCGTATCCTGATTCAGGCCCTCCGATTCACACCACCTGTGATGTTTTTCTCACTCCTACTAGTGAATTGCCCGTTAGAAACCGTTACAATGCGCACTACCCCGCTTTTTTTTCCGAAACCTATCCTGCATTGCCACTGTATGTTTCCTCACCTCCACATGCTGACCACCCTGTGGTGCTTTTCTCCATCCTACATTGACACTCAATGCTTATCCAAATTCAGGGCCTCCAATTCACACCACCCCGTTATATTTTTCTCACTCCTACTAGTGAATGCCCAGTTAGAAAGCCTTACATTGCGCACCACCTGGCGATGTTTTTCAGAAACCTATCCTACATTGCCAATGCATGTTTCCTGACCTCCCCGTGCTGACCAGCCCGTGGTGCTTTTCTCCATCCTACATTGCACTCACTGCCTATCCTAATTCAGAACATCTGATTCACACCACCCTGTGATGTTTTTCTCACTCCTACTAGTGAATGGCCTGTTAGAAAGCCTTACAATGCGCACCACCCTGCGATGTTTTTCAGAAAACTATCCTATATTGCCACTGCGTGTGTCCTGACCTCCCCATGATGACCACCCGATGGTGCTTTTCTCCATCCTACATTGCCACTCACAGACTATACTAATTCAGTCCATGCGATTCACACCACCCCATGATGTTTTTCTAACTCCTACTTGTCAATCACTTGTTAGAAATCCATATAATGCGCACCACCCCGCGATGTTTTTCAGAAACCTATCCTACATTGCCACTGCATGTTTCCTGACCTCCGCATGCTGACCACACCGTGGTGCTTTTCTCCATCCTACATTGCCACTCACTGCCTATCCTAATTCAGGCCCTCCGATTCACACCACCCATGATGTTTTTCTCAATCCTACTAGTGAATGGCCTGTTAGAAACCCTTACAATGCGCACCACCCCGATTTTTTTTTTAGAAACCTTTCCTACATTGCCAATGCATGTTTGCTGACCTCACCATGCTCACCAAACCATGGGGCTTTTCTCCATCCTACATTGCCCCTCACTGTCTATCTTGATTCATGCCCTCTGATTCACACCACACCATGATGTTTTTCTCACTCCTACTAGTGAATGGCCTGTTAGAAACCCTTACAATGCGCACTACTCCACTATTTTTTTTCATAAACCTATCCTACATTGCCACTGCATGTTTCCTGACCTCTCCATCCTGACCACCCCGTGGAGATTTTCTCCTACCTACATTGCCACTCACGGACTGTCCTAATTCAGGCCCTCCGATTCACACCACCCCGTGATGTTTTTCTCACTCCTACTAGTGAATGGCCTGTTAGAAACCCTTACAATGCGCACTACCCCGCGATGTTTTTCAGAAACCTATCCTTCATTGCCACTGCATGTTTCCTGACCTCCCCATCCTGACCACCCCGTGGTGCTTTTCTCCATCCTACATTGCCACTCACTGCCTATCCTGATTCTGGCCCTCTGATTCACACCACCCTGTGATGTTTTTCTACTTCTACTAGTGAATGGCCTGTTAGAAACCATTACAATGTGCACAACCCAGCGATGTTTTTCAGAAACCTATCCTACCTAGCCACTGCATGTGTCCTGATATCCCCATGCAGACCACCCCGTGGTGCTTTTCTCCATCCTAATTTGCCACTCACTGCCTATCCTGAATTATGCCCTTCGATTCACACCACCCCGTGATGTTGTTCTCACTCATACTATTGAACGGCCTGTTAGAAAGCCTTACAATGCGCACCTCCCAGAGATGTTTATCGGAAACCTATTCTACATTGCCACTGCATGTTTCCTAGCCTCCCCATGCTGACAAACCCGTGATGCTTTTCTCCATCCTACATTGCCACTCACTGCCTATCCTAATACAGAACATCTGATTCACACCAGCTGTGATGTTTTTCTCCCTCCAACTAGTGAATGGCCAGTTAGAAACCCTTACAATGCGCACCACTACGTGATATTTTCAAAAAACTATCCTACATTGCCACTGCATGTTTCCTGAACTCCCCATGATGACCACCCCGTGGTCCTTTTCTCTATCCTACATTGCCACTCACTGCCTATCCTGATTGAGGCCCTCTGATTCAAACCACGCCGTGATGTTTTTCTCACTCCTACTAGTGAATGGCCTGTTAGAAACCCTTACAATGCGCACCACCCCGCGATGTTTTTCAGAAACCTATCCTACATTGCCAATGAATGTTTCCTGACCTCCCCATGCTGACCACCTGTGGTGCTTTACTCCATCCTACATTGCACTCACTGCGTATCCTGATTCAGGCCCTCCGATTCACACCACCTGTGATGTTTTTCTCACTCCTACTAGTGAATTGCCTGTTAGAAACCGTTACAATGCGCACTACCCCGCTTTTTTTTCCAAAACCTATCCTACATTGCCACTGCATGTTTCCTCACCTCCACATGCTGACCACCCTGTGGTGCTTTTCTCCATCCTACATTGACACTCAATGCTTATCCAAATTCAGGGCCTCCGATTCACACCACCCCGTTATATTTTTCTCATTCCTACTAGTGAATGCCCTGTTAGAAAGCCTTACATTGCGCACCACCTGGCGATGTTTTTCAGAAACCTATCCTAAATTGCCAATGCATGTTTCCTGACCTCCCCTTACTGACCACACCGAGGTGCTTTTCTCCATTTTACGTTACAACTCACAACCTATCCAAATTCAGGCCCTCCGATTCACACCGCCCCGTTATGTTTTTCTCACTCCTACTAGTGAATGCCCTGTTAGAAAGCCTTACAATGCGCACCACCTTGCGATGTTTTTCAGAAACCTATCCTACATTGCCAATGCATGTTTCCTGACTTCCCCGTGCTGACCATCCCGTGGTGCTTTTCTCCATCCTACATTGCACTCACTGCCTATCCTAATTCAGAACATCTGATTCATACCACCCCGTGATGTTTTTCTCACTCCTACTAGTGAATGGCCTGTTAGAAAGCCTTACAATGCGCACCACCCTGCGATGTTTTTCAGAAAACTATCCTATATTGCCACTGCGTGTGTCCTGACCTCCCCATGATGACCACCCGATGGTGCTTTTCTCCATTCTACATTGCCACTCACAGACTATACTAATTCAGTCCATGCGATTCACACCACCCCATGATGTTTTTCTAACTCCTACTTGTCAATCACTTGTTAGAAATCCATATAATGCACACCACCCCGCGATGTTTTTCAGAAACCTATCCTACATTGCCACTGCATGTTTCCTGACCTCCGCATGCTGACCACACCGTGGTGCTTTTCTCCATCCTACATTGCCACTCACTGCCTATCCTAATTCAGGCCCGCCGATTCACACCACCCATGATGTTTTTCTCAATCCTAGTAGTGAATGGCCTGTTAGAAACCCTTACAATGCGCACCACCCCGATTTTTTTTTTCAGAAACCTTTCCTACATTGCCAATGCATGTTTCCTGACCTCACCATGCTCAACAACCCATGGGGCTTTTCTCCATCCTACATTGCCCCTCACTGTCTATCTTGATTCATGCCCTCTGATTCACACCACACCATGATGTTTTTCTCACTCCTACTAGTGAATGGCCTGTTAGAAACCCTTACAATGCGCACTACTCCACTATTTTTTTTCAGAAACCTATCCTACATTGCCACTGCATGTTTCCTGACCTCTCCATCCTGACCACCCCGTGGAGATTTTCTCCATCCTACATTGCCACTCACGGACTGTCCTAATTCAGGCCCTCCGATTCACACCACCCCGTGATGTTTTTCTCACTCCTACTAGTGAATGGCCTGTTAGAAACCCTTACAATGCGCACTACCCCGCGATGTTTTTCAGAAACCTATCCTTCATTGCCACTGCATGTTTCCTGACCTCCCCATCCTGACCACCCCGTGGTGCTTTTCTCCATCCTACATTGCCACTCACTGCCTATCCTGATTCTGGCCCTCCGATTCACACCACCCTGCGATGTTTTTCTACTTCTACTAGTGAATGGACTGTTAGAAGCCATTACAATGTGCACAACCCCGCGATGTTTTTCAGAAACCTATCCTACATAGCCACTGCATGTGTCCTGATATCCCCATGCGGACCACACCGTGGTGCTTTTCTCAATCCTAATTTGCCACTCACTGCCTATCCTGAATTATGCCCTTCGATTCACACCACCCCGTGATGTTGTTCTCACTCATACTATTGAACGGCCTGTTAGAAAGCCTTACAATGCGCACCTCCCAGAGATGTTTATCGGAAACCTATTCTACATTGCCACTGCATGTTTCCTAGCCTCCCCATGCTGACAAACCCGTGATGCTTTTCTCCATCCTACATTGCCACTCACTGCCTATCCTAATACAGAACATCTGATTCACACCAGCCGTGATGTTTTTCTCCCTCCAACTAGTGAATGGCCAGTTAGAAACCCTTACAATGCGCACCACTACGTGATATTTTCAAAAAACTATCCTACATTGCCACTGCATGTTTCCTGAACTCCCCATGATGACCACCCCGTGGTCCTTTTCTCTATCCTACATTGCCACTCACTGCCTATCCTGATTGAGGCCCTCTGATTCAAACCACGCCGTGATGTTTTTCTCACTCCTACTAGTGAATGGCCTGTTAGAAACCCTTACAATGCGCACCACCCCGCGATGTTTTTCAGAAACCTATCCTACATTGCCAATGAATGTTTCCTGACCTCCCCATGCTGACCACCTGTGGTGCTTTACTCCATCCTACATTGCACTCACTGCGTATCCTGATTCAGGCCCTCCGATTCACACCACCTGTGATGTTTTTCTCACTCCTACTAGTGAATTGCCTGTTAGAAACCGTTACAATGCGCACTACCCCGCTTTTTTTTCCGAAACCTATCCTGCATTGCCACTGTATGTTTCCTCACCTCCACATGCTGACCACCCTGTGGTGCTTTTCTCCATCCTACATTGACACTCAATGCTTATCCAAATTCAGGGCCTCCAATTCACACCACCCCGTTATATTTTTCTCACTCCTACTAGTGAATGCCCAGTTAGAAAGCCTTACATTGCGCACCACCTGGCGATGTTTTTCAGAAACCTATCCTACATTGCCAATGCATGTTTCCTGACCTCCCCGTGCTGACCAGCCCGTGGTGCTTTTCTCCATCCTACATTGCACTCACTGCCTATCCTAATTCAGAACATCTGATTCACACCACCCTGTGATGTTTTTCTCACTCCTACTAGTGAATGGCCTGTTAGAAAGCCTTACAATGCGCACCACCCTGCGATGTTTTTCAGAAAACTATCCTATATTGCCACTGCGTGTGTCCTGACCTCCCCATGATGACCACCCGATGGTGCTTTTCTCCATCCTACATTGCCACTCACAGACTATACTAATTCAGTCCATGCGATTCACACCACCCCATGATGTTTTTCTAACTCCTACTTGTCAATCACTTGTTAGAAATCCATATAATGCGCACCACCCCGCGATGTTTTTCAGAAACCTATCCTACATTGCCACTGCATGTTTCCTGACCTCCGCATGCTGACCACACCGTGGTGCTTTTCTCCATCCTACATTGCCACTCACTGCCTATCCTAATTCAGGCCCTCCGATTCACACCACCCATGATGTTTTTCTCAATCCTACTAGTGAATGGCCTGTTAGAAACCCTTACAATGCGCACCACCCCGATTTTTTTTTTAGAAACCTTTCCTACATTGCCAATGCATGTTTCCTGACCTCACCATGCTCACCAAACCATGGGGCTTTTCTCCATCCTACATTGCCCCTCACTGTCTATCTTGATTCATGCCCTCTGATTCACACCACACCATGATGTTTTTCTCACTCCTACTAGTGAATGGCCTGTTAGAAACCCTTACAATGCGCACTACTCCACTATTTTTTTTCATAAACCTATCCTACATTGCCACTGCATGTTTCCTGACCTCTCCATCCTGACCACCCCGTGGAGATTTTCTCCTACCTACATTGCCACTCACGGACTGTCCTAATTCAGGCCCTCCGATTCACACCACCCCGTGATGTTTTTCTCACTCCTACTAGTGAATGGCCTGTTAGAAACCCTTACAATGCGCACTACCTCGCGATGTTTTTCAGAAACCTATCCTTCATTGCCACTGCATGTTTCCTGACCTCCCCATCCTGACCACCCCGTGGTGCTTTTCTCCATCCTACATTGCCACTCACTGCCTATCCTGATTCTGGCCCTCCGATTCACACCACCCTGCGATGTTTTTCTACTTCTACTAGTGAATGGCCTGTTAGAAACCATTACAATGTGCACAACCCAGCGATGTTTTTCAGAAACCTATCCTACCTAGCCACTGCATGTGTCCTGATATCCCCATGCAGACCACCCCGTGGTGCTTTTCTCCATCCTAATTTGCCACTCACTGCCTATCCTGAATTATGCCCTTCGATTCACACCACCCCGTGATGTTGTTCTCACTCATACTATTGAACGGCCTGTTAGAAAGCCTTACAATGCGCACCTCCCAGAGATGTTTATCGGAAACCTATTCTACATTGCCACTGCATGTTTCCTAGCCTCCCCATGCTGACAAACCCGTGATGCTTTTCTCCATCCTACATTGCCACTCACTGCCTATCCTAATACAGAACATCTGATTCACACCAGCTGTGATGTTTTTCTCCCTCCAACTAGTGAATGGCCAGTTAGAAACCCTTACAATGCGCACCACTACGTGATATTTTCAAAAAACTATCCTACATTGCCACTGCATGTTTCCTGAACTCCCCATGATGACCACCCCGTGGTCCTTTTCTCTATCCTACATTGCCACTCACTGCCTATCCTGATTGAGGCCCTCTGATTCAAACCACGCCGTGATGTTTTTCTCACTCCTACTAGTGAATGGCCTGTTAGAAACCCTTACAATGCGCACCACCCCGCGATGTTTTTCAGAAACCTATCCTACATTGCCAATGAATGTTTCCTGACCTCCCCATGCTGACCACCTGTGGTGCTTTACTCCATCCTACATTGCACTCACTGCGTATCCTGATTCAGGCCCTCCGATTCATACCACCTGTGATGTTTTTCTCACTCCTACTAGTGAATTGCCTGTTAGAAACCGTTACAATGCGCACTACCCCGCTTTTTTTTCCAAAACCTATCCTACATTGCCACTGCATGTTTCCTCACCTCCACATGCTGACCACCCTGTGGTGCTTTTCTCCATCCTACATTGACACTCAATGCTTATCCAAATTCAGGGCCTCCGATTCACACCACCCCGTTATATTTTTCTCATTCCTACTAGTGAATGCCCTGTTAGAAAGCCTTACATTGCGCACCACCTGGCGATGTTTTTCAGAAACCTATCCTAAATTGCCAATGCATGTTTCCTGACCTCCCCTTACTGACCACACCGAGGTGCTTTTCTCCATTTTACGTTACAACTCACAACCTATCCAAATTCAGGCCCTCCGATTCACACCGCCCCGTTATGTTTTTCTCACTCCTACTAGTGAATGCCCTGTTAGAAAGCCTTACAATGCGCACCACCTTGCGATGTTTTTCAGAAACCTATCCTACATTGCCAATGCATGTTTCCTGACTTCCCCGTGCTGACCATCCCGTGGTGCTTTTCTCCATCCTACATTGCACTCACTGCCTATCCTAATTCAGAACATCTGATTCATACCACCCCGTGATGTTTTTCTCACTCCTACTAGTGAATGGCCTGTTAGAAAGCCTTACAATGCGCACCACCCTGCGATGTTTTTCAGAAAACTATCCTATATTGCCACTGCGTGTGTCCTGACCTCCCCATGATGACCACCCGATGGTGCTTTTCTCCATTCTACATTGCCACTCACAGACTATACTAATTCAGTCCATGCGATTCACACCACCCATGATGTTTTTCTAACTCCTACTTGTCAATCACTTGTTAGAAATCCATATAATGCGCACCACCCCGCGATGTTTTTCAGAAACCTATCCTACATTGCCACTGCATGTTTCCTGACCTCCGCATGCTGACCACACCGTGGTGCTTTTCTCCATCCTACATTGCCACTCACTGCCTATCCTAATTCAGGCCCGCCGATTCACACCACCCATGATGTTTTTCTCAATCCTAGCAGTGAATGGCCTGTTAGAAACCCTTACAATGCGCACCACCCCGATTTTTTTTTCAGAAACCTTTCCTACATTGCCAATGCATGTTTCCTGACCTCACCATGCTCACCAACCCATGGGGCTTTTCTCCATCCTACATTGCCCCTCACTGTCTATCTTGATTCATGCCCTCTGATTCACACCACACCATGATGTTTTTCTCACTCCTACTAGTGAATGGCCTGTTAGAAACCCTTACAATGCGCACTACTCCACTATTTTTTTTCATAAACCTATCCTACATTGCCACTGTATGTTTCCTGACCTCTCCATCCTGACCACCCCGTGGAGATTTTCTCCATCCTACATTGCCACTCACGGACTGTCCTAATTCAGGCCCTCCGATTCACACCACCCCGTGATGTTTTTCTCACTCCTACTAGTGAATGGCCTGTTAGAAACCCTTACAATGCGCACTACCCCGTGATGTTTTTCAGAAACCTATCCTTCATTGCCACTGCATGTTTCCTGACCTCCCCATCCTGACCACCCCGTGGTGCTTTTCTCCATCCTACATTGCCACTCACTGCCTATCCTGATTCTGGCCCTCTGATTCACACCACCCTGCGATGTTTTTCTACTTCTACTAGTGAATGGCCTGTTAGAAACCATTACAATGTGCACAACCCCGCGATGTTTTTCAGAAACCTATCCTACATAGCCACTGCATGTGTCCTGATATCCCCATGCAGACCACCCCGTGGTGCTTTTCTCCATCCTAATTTGCCACTCACTGCCTATCCTGAATTATGCCCTTCGATTCACACCACCCCGTGATGTTGTTCTCACTCATACTATTGAACGGCCTGTTAGAAAGCCTTACAATGCGCACCTCCCAGAGATGTTTATCGGAAACCTATTCTACATTGCCACTGCATGTTTCCTAGCCTCCCCATGCTGACAAACCCGTGATGCTTTTCTCCATCCTACATTGCCACTCACTGCCTATCCTAATACAGAACATCTGATTCACACCAGCCGTGATGTTTTTCTCCCTCCAACTAGTGAATGGCCAGTTAGAAACCCTTACAATGCGCACCACTACGTGATATTTTCAAAAAACTATCCTACATTGCCACTGCATGTTTCCTGAACTCCCCATGATGACCACCCCGTGGTCCTTTTCTCTATCCTACATTGCCACTCACTGCCTATCCTGATTGAGGCCCTCTGATTCAAACCACGCCGTGATGTTTTTCTCACTCCTACTAGTGAATGGCCTGTTAGAAACCCTTACAATGCGCACCACCCCGCGATGTTTTTCAGAAACCTATCCTACATTGCCAATGAATGTTTCCTGACCTCCCCATGCTGACCACCTGTGGTGCTTTACTCCATCCTACATTGCACTCACTGCGTATCCTGATTCAGGCCCTCCGATTCACACCACCTGTGATGTTTTTCTCACTCCTACTAGTGAATTGCCTGTTAGAAACCGTTACAATGCGCACTACCCCGCTTTTTTTTCCGAAACCTATCCTACATTGCCACTGCATGTTTCCTCACCTCCACATGCTGACCACCCTGTGGTGCTTTTCTCCATCCTACTTGACACTCAATGCTTATCCAAATTCAGGGCCTCCGATTCACACCACCCCGTTATATTTTTCTCATTCCTACTAGTGAATGCCCTGTTAGAAAGCCTTACATTGCACACCACGTGGCGATGTTTTTCAGAAACCTATCCTAAATTGCCAATGCATGTTTCCTGACCTCCCCTTACTGACCACACCGAGGTGCTTTTCTCCATTTTACGTTACAACTCACAACCTATCCAAATTCAGGCCCTCCGATTCACACCGCCCCGTTATGTTTTTCTCACTCCTACTAGTGAATGCCCTGTTAGAAAGCCTTACAATGCGCACCACCTCATGATGTTTTTCAGAAAACTATCCTATATTGCCACTGCATGTTTCCTGACCTCCCTATGATGACCACCCCATGGTGCTTTTCTCCATCCTACATTGCCACTCACTGCCTATCCTAATTATGGCCCTCCGATTCACACCACCCCGTGATGTTTTTCTCTCTCCTACTAGTGAATGGCCTGTTGGAAACCCTTACAATCCGCACCACCCCGCTTTTCTTTTCAGAAACCTATCCTACATTGCCACTGCATGTTTCCTGACCTCCCCATGCTGACCACCCTGTGGAGCTTTTCTCCAACCAACATTGCCAATCAATTCCTATCCTAATTCAGGCCCTCCGATTCACACCACCCACTGATGTTGTTCTCACTCGTACTAGTTAATGGCCTGCTAGAAAACCTTACAATGCGCACCACCCAGCGATGTTTATCAGAAACCTATTCTACATTGCCACTGCATGTTTCTTGCCACCCCATGCTGACAAACCCATGGTGCTTTTCTCCATCCTACATTGCCACTCACAGCCTATCCTAATTCAGTCCCTCCGATTCACGACACCCCGTGATGTTTTTTTCACTCCTACTTGTGAATGGCTTGTTAGAAATCCTTACAATGCGCACCACCCCGCGATGTTTTTCAGAAAGCTGTCCTACAATGGCTCTGCATGTTTCGTCACATCTCCATGTTGACCACCCCGTGGTGCTTTTCTCCATTCTTCATTGCCACTCACTGTCTATCCTAATTCAGGCCCTCCGTTTCACACCACCCCTTGATGTTTTTCTCACTCTTACTAGTGAATGGCCTGCTACAAACCCTTACAATGCCCACCACCCGGAGATGTTTTTCAGAAACCTCTCCTACATTGCCATTGCATGTTTCCAGACCTCCCTATTCACACCATCCCGTGGTGCTATTCTCCATCCTACATTGCCACTCACTGTCTATCTTGATTCAGGCCCTCCGATTCACACCACACCATGATATATTTCTCACTCCTAATAGTGAATGGCCCGTTAGAAACCCTTACAATGAGCACTACCCCACGATGTTTTTCAGAAATCTATCCCACATTGCCACTGCATGTTTCCTGACCTCCCCATCCTGACCACCCCGTGGTGCTTTCTCCATCCTACATTGCCACTAACTGCCTAAGTTTATTCAGGCCCTCTGAATCAAACCACACTCTGATGTTTTTCTCACTTCATCTAGTGAATGGCCTGTTAGAAACCCTTACAATGCTAAGCAACCCGCGATGTGTTTCAGAAACCTATCCTACATTCCCACTGCATGTTTCCTGACCTCCCCATGCTGACCACCCCGTGGTGCTTTTCTCTATCCTACATTGCCACTCACTGCCTATCCTAATTCAGGCCCTCCGATTCACACCACCCTGTGATGTTTTTCTCACTGCTCCTATTGCATGGCCTGTTAGAAAGCCTTACAATGCGCACCACCCGGCGATGTTTTTCAGAAACCTATCCTACATTGCCAATGCATGTTTCCTGACCTCCCCATGCTGACCACCCCGTGGTGCTTTTCTCCATCCTTCATTGCCACTCACTGCCTATCCGAATTCAGTCCCTTCGATTCACACCTCCCCGTGATGTTGTTCTCACTCCTACTAGTGAATGGCCTGTTAGAAACCCTTACAATGCCCACCCCCCAGTGATGTTTATCCGAAACCTATTCTACATTGCCACTGCATGTTTCCTGACCTCCCCATGCTCACCAACCCGTGGTGTTTTTCTCCATCCTTCATTGCAACTCACTGACCATCCTGATTGAGGGCTTCCGATTCACACCACCGCGTGATGTATTTCTCACTCCTACTAGTGAATGGCCTGTTAGAAACCCTTAAACGCGCAGCACCCTGCAATGTTTTTCAGAAACTTATCCTACATTGCCACTGCATGTTTCCTGACCTTCCCATGCTGACCACACCGTGGTGCTTTTCTCCATTTTACATTGCCATTCACTGCCTATTGTAATTCAGTTCCTCCAATTCACACCACCCCGTGATGAATTTCTCACACTTTCTAGTGAATGGCTTGTTATAAACATTTACAATGCTCGCCAACCCGAGATGTTTTTGAGAAACCTATCCTACATTGCCACTGCATGTTTCATGACGTCTCCAACCTGACCACCCAGTGGTGCTTTTCTCCATCCTACATTGTCACTCACTGCCTATCCTGATTCAGACCCTCCGATTCACACCAACCCGTGATGTTTTTCTCACTCCTACTACTGAATGGCCTGTTAGAAAGCCTTACAATGCGCACCACACGGCGATGTTTTTCAGCAACCTATCCTACATTGCCAATGCATGTTTCCTGACCTCCCGATGCTGACCACCCAGTGTTGCTTTTCTCCATCCTACATTGCTACTCAATGCCTATTCTAATTCAGGCACTCCGATTCACACCACTCCGTGATGTTGTTCTCACGCTTACTAGTGAATGGGCTGTTAGAAAACCTTACAATGTGCACCACCCAGCGATGTTTTTCAGAAACCTATCCTACACTGCCACTGCATGTGTCCTGACCTCCCCATGCTGACCACCCCGTGGTGCTTTTCTCCATCCTAAATTGCCACTCACTGCCTATCCTGATTCAGGCCCTCTGATTCAAACCATGCCATGATGTTTTTCTCACTCCTACTAGTGAATGGCCTGTTAGAAACCCTTACAATGAGCACCACCCCTCGATGTTTTTCAGAAACCTATCCTACATTGACACAGCATGTTTCCTGACATCCCCAAGCTGCCCACACCGTGGTGCTTTTCTCCATTTAACATTGCAACTCACTGCCTATTCTAATTCAGACCTTCCAATTCACACCACCCCGTGATGTTTTTCTCACCCCTACTAGTGAATGGCCTGTTAGAAAGCCTTACAATGCGCACCACCTGGTGATGTTATTCAGATACCTATAGTACTTTGCCTATGCATGTTTCGTGACATCTCCAGGCTGACCACCCCGTGGTGCTTTTCTCTATTATGCATTGCCACTCACTGCCTATTATTATTCAGGCCCTCCGTTTAATACCACCCCGTGATGTTTTTCTCACTCCTACCAGTGAATAGCCTGCTACAAACCCTTACAATGCGCACCACCCCGCGATGTTTTTCAGAAACCTATCCTACATTGCCATTGCATGTTTCCTGACCTCCCCTACCTCACCAACCCGTGGTGAGTTTCTCCATCCTACATTGCCACTCACTGTCTATCTTGATTCAGGTCCTCCGATTCACACCACACCATGATGTATTTCTCACTCCTACTAGTGAATGGCCTGTTAGAAACCCTTACAATTCGCACCACCCAGTGATGTTCATCCGAAATCTATTCTACATTGCCACTGCATGTTTCCCTGCCTCCCAATGCTGACAAACCCGTGGTGCTTTTCTCCATCCTACATTGCCACTCACAGCCTTTCCTAATTCAGGCCCTCCGATTCACACCACCCCGTGATGTTTTTTTCTCTCCTACTAGTGAATGCCCTGTTAGAAAGCCTTACAATGCGCACCACCTGGCGATGTTTTTCAGAAACCTATCCTACATTGCCAATGCATGTTTCCTGACCTCCCCATGCTGACCACCCCGTGGTGCTTTTCTCCATCCTACATTGCACTCACTGCCTATCCTAATTCAGAACATCTGATTCACACCACCCTGTGATGTTCTTCTCACTCCTACTAGTGAATGGCCTGTTAGAAACCCTTACAATGCGCACCACCCCATGATGTTTTTCAGAAAACTATCCTATATTGCCACTGCAAGTTTCCTGACCTCCCTATGATGACCACCCCATGGTGCTTTTCTCCATCCCACATTGCCACTCACTGCCTATCCTAATTCAGGCCCTCCGATTCACACCACCCCGTGATGTTTTTCTCACTCCTACTAGTGAATGGCCTGATAGAATGCATTACATTGCGCACCATACCACTCTTTTTTTCAGAAACCTATCCTACATTGCCACTGCATGTTTCCTCACCTCCCAATGCTGACCACCCTGTGGTGCTTTTCTCCATCCTACATTGACACTCAATGCTTATTCTAATTCAGTCCCACCGATTCACACCACACCATGATGTATTTCTCACTCCTACTAGTTAAAGGCCTTTTAGAAACCCTTGCAATGCGCACCATCCCGCGATGTTTTTCAGATACCTATCCTACATTGCTACTGCATGTTTCCTGACCTCCCCATTCTGACCACCCCGTGGTGCTTTTCTCCATCCGATATTGCCACTCACTTTCTATCTTAGTTCAGGACCTCCGATTCACACCGCCTCGTGATGTTTTTATCACTCCTACTAGTGAATGGCCTGCAACAAACGCTTAGAATGCGCCTCACCACGCGATGTTTTTCAGAAACCTATCCTACATTGCCATTGCATGTTTCCTGACCTCTCCATGCTCACCAACCCGTGGTGCTTTTCTCCATCCTACATTGCCACTCACAGCCTTTCCTAATTCAGGCCCTCCGATTCACACCACCCCGTGATGTTTTTTTCTCTCCTACTAGTGAATGCCCTGTTAGAAAGCCTTACAATGCGCACCACCTGGCGATGTTTTTCAGAAACCTATCCTACATTGCCAATGCATGTTTCCTGACCTCCCCATGCTGACCACCCCGTGGTGCTTTTCTCCATCCTACATTGCACTCACTGCCTATCCTAATTCAGAACATCTGATTCACACCACCCTGTGATGTTCTTCTCACTCCTACTAGTGAATGGCCTGTTAGAAACCCTTACAATGCGCACCACCCCATGATGTTTTTCAGAAAACTATCCTATATTGCCACTGCAAGTTTCCTGACCTCCCTATGATGACCACCCCATGGTGCTTTTCTCCATCCCACATTGCCACTCACTGCCTATCCTAATTCAGGCCCTCCGATTCACACCACCCCGTGATGTTTTTCTCACTCCTACTAGTGAATGGCCTGATAGAATGCATTACATTGCGCACCATACCACTCTTTTTTTCAGAAACCTATCCTACATTGCCACTGCATGTTTCCTCACCTCCCAATGCTGACCACCCTGTGGTGCTTTTCTCCATCCTACATTGACACTCAATGCTTATTCTAATTCAGTCCCACCGATTCACACCACACCATGATGTATTTCTCACTCCTACTAGTTAAAGGCCTTTTAGAAACCCTTGCAATGCGCACCATCCCGCGATGTTTTTCAGATACCTATCCTACATTGCTACTGCATGTTTCCTGACCTCCCCATTCTGACCACCCCGTGGTGCTTTTCTCCATCCGATATTGCCACTCACTTTCTATCTTAGTTCAGGACCTCCGATTCACACCGCCTCGTGATGTTTTTATCACTCCTACTAGTGAATGGCCTGCAACAAACGCTTAGAATGCGCCTCACCACGCGATGTTTTTCAGAAACCTATCCTACATTGCCATTGCATGTTTCCTGACCTCTCCATGCTCACCAACCCGTGGTGCTTTTCTCCATCCTACATTGCCACTCACAGTCTATCTTGATTCACACCCTCAGTTTCACACAACCCCGTGATGTGTTTCTCACTACTACTAGTGAATGGCCTGTTAGAAACCCTTAAAATGTGCAGTACGCTGCTATGTTTTTCAGAAACCTATCCTACTTTGTCACTGCATGTTTCCTGACCTCCCCATCCTAACCACCCCGTGGTGCTTTTCTGCATTTTACGTTGTCACTCACTGCCTATTCTTTTCAGGCCCTCCGATTCACACCACCCCGTGATGCTTTTCTCACTGCTACTAGTGAATGGCCTGTTAGAAACACTTACAATGGGCCCCACCCCCGATGTTTTTCAGAAACCTATCCTACATTGCCACTGCTTGTTTCCTGACCTCACCATCCTGACCACACCGCGGTGCATTTCTCCATCCTACATTGCCACTCACTGCCTATCCTGATTCAGGCCCTCCGATTCACACCACCCTGTGATGTTTTTCTCACTTCTACTAGTGAATGGCCTGTTAGAAACACTTACAATGCGCACCACACCGCGACGTTTTTCAGAAACCTATCCTACATTGCCACTGCATGTTTCCTGACCTCCTCATGCTGACCACCCCGTGGTGCTTTTCTCCATCCTAAATTGCCAATACTTTCCAACTTGATTCAGACCCTCCGATTCACACCGCCTCGTGATGTTTTTCTCACTCCTACTAGTGAAAGGCCTTTTAGAAACCCTTACAATGAGCACCACCCTGCAACGTTTTTCAGAAACCTATCCTACATTGACACTGCAAGTTTCCTGACCTCCCAATCCTGACCACCAGGTGGTGCTTTTCTCCATCCTACATTGCCACTCACTGCCTATCATCCTGAATCAGCCCCTCTAATTCAAACCACTCTGTTATATTTTTCTCACTCCTACTAGAGAATGGCCTGTTGGAAACCCTTATAATGCGCACCACCCCGCGATGTTTTCCAGAAACCTATCCTACATTGCCACTGCATGTTTCCTCACCTCCCCATGCTGAGCAAACCGAGTTGCTTTTCTCCATTTTACGTTACCACTCACTGCCTATCCAAATTCAGGCCCTCCGATTCACACCACCCCTTATGTTTTTCTCAATCCTACTTGAGAATGCCCTCTAGACAGCATTTCAATGCGCACCACCTGGCAATGTTTTTCAGAAACCTATCCTACATTGCCACTGAATGTTTCCTCACCTCCCCATGCTGACCACCCTGTGGTGCTTTTCTCCATCCTACATTGACACTCAATGCTTATTCTAATACAGGCCCTCCGATTCACACCACACCATGATGTATTTCTCACTCCTACTAGTTAAAGGCCTTTTAGAAACCCTTGCAATGAGCAGCACCACGCGATGTTTTTTGAAACCTATCCTACATTGCTACTGCATGTTTCCTGACCTCCCCATGCTGACCACCCCGTGGTGCTTTTCTCCATCCTAAATTGCCAATACTTTCCAACTTGATTCAGACCCTCCGATTCACACCGCCTCGTGATGTTTTTCTCACTCCTACTAGTGAATGGCCTGTTAGAAACCCTTACAATGAGCACCACCCCTCGATGTTTTTCAGAAACCTATCCTACATTGACACAGCATGTTTCCTGACATCCCCAAGCTGCCCACACCGTGGTGCTTTTCTCCATTTAACATTGCAACTCACTGCCTATTCTAATTCAGACCTTCCAATTCACACCACCCCGTGATGTTTTTCTCACCCCTACTAGTGAATGGCCTGTTAGAAAGCCTTACAATGCGCACCACCTGGTGATGTTATTCAGATACCTATAGTACTTTGCCTATGCATGTTTCGTGACATCTCCAGGCTGACCACCCCGTGGTGCTTTTCTCTATTATGCATTGCCACTCACTGCCTATTATTATTCAGGCCCTCCGTTTAATACCACCCCGTGATGTTTTTCTCACTCCTACCAGTGAATAGCCTGCTACAAACCCTTACAATGTGCACCACCCCGCGATGATTTTCAGAAACCTATCCTACATTGCCATTGCATGTTTCCTGACCTCCCCTACCTCACCAACCCGTGGTGAGTTTCTCCATCCTACATTGCCACTCACTGTCTATCTTGATTCAGGTCCTCCGATTCACACCACACCATGATGTATTTCTCACTCCTACTAGTGAATGGCCTGTTAGAAACCCTTACAATTCGCACCACCCAGTGATGTTCATCCGAAATCTATTCTACATTGCCACTGCATGTTTCCCTGCCTCCCAATGCTGACAAACCCGTGGTGCTTTTCTCCATCCTACATTGCCACTCACAGCCTTTCCTAATTCAGGCCCTCCGATTCACACCACCCCGTGATGTTTTTTTCTCTCCTACTAGTGAATGCCCTGTTAGAAAGCCTTACAATGCGCACCACCTGGCGATGTTTTTCAGAAACCTATCCTACATTGCCAATGCATGTTTCCTGACCTCCCCATGCTGACCACCCCGTGGTGCTTTTCTCCATCCTACATTGCACTCACTGCCTATCCTAATTCAGAACATCTGATTCACACCACCCTGTGATGTTCTTCTCACTCCTACTAGTGAATGGCCTGTTAGAAACCCTTACAATGCGCACCACCCCATGATGTTTTTCAGAAAACTATCCTATATTGCCACTGCAAGTTTCCTGACCTCCCTATGATGACCACCCCATGGTGCTTTTCTCCATCCCACATTGCCACTCACTGCCTATCCTAATTCAGGCCCTCCGATTCACACCACCCCGTGATGTTTTTCTCACTCCTACTAGTGAATGGCCTGATAGAATGCATTACATTGCGCACCATACCACTCTTTTTTTCAGAAACCTATCCTACATTGCCACTGCATGTTTCCTCACCTCCCAATGCTGACCACCCTGTGGTGCTTTTCTCCATCCTACATTGACACTCAATGCTTATTCTAATTCAGTCCCACCGATTCACACCACACCATGATGTATTTCTCACTCCTACTAGTTAAAGGCCTTTTAGAAACCCTTGCAATGCGCACCATCCCGCGATGTTTTTCAGATACCTATCCTACATTGCTACTGCATGTTTCCTGACCTCCCCATTCTGACCACCCCGTGGTGCTTTTCTCCATCCGATATTGCCACTCACTTTCTATCTTAGTTCAGGACCTCCGATTCACACCGCCTCGTGATGTTTTTATCACTCCTACTAGTGAATGGCCTGCAACAAACGCTTAGAATGCGCCTCACCACGCGATGTTTTTCAGAAACCTATCCTACATTGCCATTGCATGTTTCCTGACCTCTCCATGCTCACCAACCCGTGGTGCTTTTCTCCATCCTACATTGCCACTCACAGTCTATCTTGATTCACACCCTCAGTTTCACACAACCCCGTGATGTGTTTCTCACTACTACTAGTGAATGGCCTGTTAGAAACCCTTAAAATGTGCAGTACGCTGCTATGTTTTTCAGAAACCTATCCTACTTTGTCACTGCATGTTTCCTGACCTCCCCATCCTAACCACCCCGTGGTGCTTTTCTGCATTTTACGTTGTCACTCACTGCCTATTCTTTTCAGGCCCTCCGATTCACACCACCCCGTGATGCTTTTCTCACTGCTACTAGTGAATGGCCTGTTAGAAACACTTACAATGGGCCCCACCCCCGATGTTTTTCAGAAACCTATCCTACATTGCCACTGCTTGTTTCCTGACCTCACCATCCTGACCACACCGCGGTGCATTTCTCCATCCTACATTGCCACTCACTGCCTATCCTGATTCAGGCCCTCCGATTCACACCACCCTGTGATGTTTTTCTCACTTCTACTAGTGAATGGCCTGTTAGAAACACTTACAATGCGCACCACACCGCGACGTTTTTCAGAAACCTATCCTACATTGCCACTGCATGTTTCCTGACCTCCTCATGCTGACCACCCCGTGGTGCTTTTCTCCATCCTAAATTGCCAATACTTTCCAACTTGATTCAGACCCTCCGATTCACACCGCCTCGTGATGTTTTTCTCACTCCTACTAGTGAAAGGCCTTTTAGAAACCCTTACAATGAGCACCACCCTGCAACGTTTTTCAGAAACCTATCCTACATTGACACTGCAAGTTTCCTGACCTCCCAATCCTGACCACCAGGTGGTGCTTTTCTCCATCCTACATTGCCACTCACTGCCTATCATCCTGAATCAGCCCCTCTAATTCAAACCACTCTGTTATATTTTTCTCACTCCTACTAGTGAATGGCCTGTTGGAAACCCTTATAATGCGCACCACCCCGCGATGTTTTCCAGAAACCTATCCTACATTGCCACTGCATGTTTCCTCACCTCCCCATGCTGAGCAAACCGAGTTGCTTTTCTCCATTTTACGTTACCACTCACTGCCTATCCAAATTCAGGCCCTCCGATTCACACCACCCCTTATGTTTTTCTCAATCCTACTTGAGAATGCCCTCTAGACAGCATTTCAATGCGCACCACCTGGCAATGTTTTTCAGAAACCTATCCTACATTGCCACTGAATGTTTCCTCACCTCCCCATGCTGACCACCCTGTGGTGCTTTTCTCCATCCTACATTGACACTCAATGCTTATTCTAATACAGGCCCTCCGATTCACACCACACCATGATGTATTTCTCACTCCTACTAGTTAAAGGCCTTTTAGAAACCCTTGCAATGAGCAGCACCACGCGATGTTTTTTGAAACCTATCCTACATTGCTACTGCATGTTTCCTGACCTCCCCATGCTGACCACCCCGTGGTGCTTTTCTCCATCCGACATTGCCACTCTCTGCCTTTCCTCATTCAGGACCTCCGATTCACAGCACCCTGTGATGTTTTTCTCACTTCTCCTAGTGAATGGCCTGTTAGAAACACTAACAATGCTCACCATCCTGCGATGTTTTTCAGAACCTGTCCTACATTGCCACTGCATGTTTCCTGACCTCCCCTCTGACCATCCCATGGCGCTTTTCTCCATCCTACATTGCCACTCACTGCCTATCATAATTCAGGCCCTTCGATTAACACCACCCCTTGATCTTTTTCTCACTCCTTCCAGTGAATGCCCTATTAGAAACCCTTACAATTCTCACCACCCGCGATGTTTTTCAGAAACCTATCCAACATTGACACTGCATGTTTCCTGACCTCCCCGTGCTGACCACACCGTGGTGATTTTCTCCATCCTACATTGCCACTCACTGCCTATCCTGATTCAAGCCTTCCGATTCACACCACCCCGTGATGTATTTCTCACTCCTACTAGTGAATGGCCTGTTAGAAACCCTTACAATGCGCACCACCCCGTGATGTTTTTCAGAAAACTATCCTACATTGCCACTGCATGTTACCTGACCTCCCCATGCTCACCAACCTGTGGTGCTTTTCTCCATCCTACATTGCCAATCACTGTCTAACTTGATTCAGGCCCTCCGATTCACACCACCCCGTAATGTATTTCACACTCTTACTAGTGAATGGCCTTTTAGAAACCCTTACAATGAGCACCACCCTGCAATGATTTTCAGAAACCTATCCTACATTGCCACTGCAAGTTGCCTGACATCCCCATCCTGACCACCCCGTGGTGCTTTTCTCCATCCTACATTGCTACTCACTGCCTATCCTGAATCAGGCCCTCCGATTCACACCACTCTGTTATATTTTTCTCACTCCTACTAGTGAATGGCCTGTTAGAAACCCTTATAATGCGCACCACCCCGCGATGTTTTCCAGAAACCTATCCTACATTGCCAATGCATGTTTCCTCACCTCCCCTTACTGACCACACCGAGGTGCTTTTCTCCATTTTACGTTACAACTCACTGCCTATCCAAATTCAGGCCCTCCGATTCACACCGCCCCATTATGTTTTTCTCACTCCTACTAGTGAATGCCCTGTTAGAAAGCCTTACAATGCGCACCACCTTGCGATGTTGTTCAGAAACCTATCCTACATTGCCAATGCATGTTTCCTGACTTCCCCGTGCTGACCATCCTGTGGTGCTTTTCTCCATCCTACATTGCACTCACTGCCTATCCTAATTCAGAACATCTGATTCACACCACCCCGTTATATTTTTCTCACTCCTACTAGTGAATGCCCTGTTAGAAAGCCTTACAATGCGCACCACCTGGCGATGGTTTTCAGAAACCTATCCTACATTGCCAATGCATGTTTCCTGACCTCCACATGCTGAACAACCCGGGGTGCTTTTCTCTATCCTACATTGCCACTCATTGCCTATCCTAATTCATGCCCTCCGATTCTCACCACCCTGTGATGTTTTTCTCACTGCTCCTATTGAATGGCCTGTTAGAAAGCCTTACAATGCGCACCACCCGGCGATGTTTTTCAGAAACCTATCCTACATTGCCAATGCGTGTTTCCTGACCTCCCCATGCTGACCACCCCGTGGTGCTTTTCTCCATCCTTCATTGCCACTCACTGCCTATCCGAATTCAGTCCCTTCGATTCACACCTCCCCGTGATATTGTTCTCACTCCTACTAGTGAATGGCCTGTTAGAAACCCTTACAATGCCCACCACCCAGTGATGTTTATCCGAAACCTATTCTACATTGCCACTGCATGTTTCCTGACCTCCCCATGCTCACCAACCCGTGGTGCTTTTCTCCATCCTTCATTGCAACTCACTGACCATCCTGATTGAGGGCTTCCGATTCACACCACCGCGTGATGTATTTCTCACTCCTACTAGTGAATGGCCTGTTAGAAACCCTTAAACGCGCAGCACCCTGCAATGTTTTATAGAAACTTATCCTACATTGCCACTGCATGTTTCCTGAGCTTCCCATGCTGACCACACCGTGGTGCTTTTCTCCATTTTACATTGCCATTCACTGCCTATCGTAATTCAGTTCCTCCAATTCACACCACCCCGTGATGAATTTCTCACTCGTTCTAGTGAATGGCTTGTTAGAAACCCTTACAATGCTCGCCAACCCGCGATGTTTTTGAGAAACCTATCCTACATTGCCACTGCATGTTTCATGACGTCTCCAACCTGACCACCCAGTGGTGCTTTTCTCCATCCTACATTGTCACTCATTGCCTATCCTGATTCAGACTCTCCGATTCACACCAACCCGTGATGTTTTTCTCACTCCTACTACTGAATGGCCTGTTAGAAAGCCTTACAATGCGCACCACACGGCGATGTTTTTCAGAAACCTATCCTACATTGCCAATGCATGTTTCCTGACCTCCCGATGCTGACCACCCAGTATTGCTTTTCTCCATCCTACATTGCTACTCAATGCCTATCCTAATTCAGGCCCTCCGATTCACACCACTCCGTGATGTTGTTCTCACGCTTACTAGTGAATGGGCTGTTAGAAAACCTTACAATGTGCACCACCCAGCAATGTTTTTCAGAAACCTATCCTACACTGCCACTGCATGTGTCCTGACCTCCCCATGTTGACCACACCGTGGTGCTTTTCTCCATCCTAAATTGCCACTCACTGCCTATCCTGATTCAGGCCCTCTGATTCAAACCATGCCGTGATGTTTTTCTCACTCCTACTAGTGAATGGCCTGTTAGAAACCCTTACAATGCGCACCACCCCGCGATGTTTTTCAGAAACCTATCCTACATTGACACAGCATGTTTCTTGACATCCCCATACTGCCCACACCGTGGTGCTTTACTCCATTTAACATTGCAACTCACTGCCTATTCTAATTCAGACCTTCCGATTCACACCACCCCGTGATGTTTTTCTCACTGCTACTAGTGAATGGCCTGTTAGAAAGCCTTACAATGCGCACCACCTGGTGATGTTATTCAAATACCTATAGTACTTTGCCAATGCATGTTTCGTGACATCTCCAGGCTGACCACCCCGTGGTGCATTTCTCTATTATGCATTGCCACTCACTGCCTATTATTATTCAGGCCCTCCGTTTAATACCACCCCGTGATGTTTTTCTCACTCCTACCAGTGAATGGTCTGCTACAAACCCTTGCAATGCGCACCACCCCGCGATGTTTTTCAGAAACCTATCCTACATTGCCATTGCAGGTTTCCTGACCTCCCCATGCTCACCAACCCGTGGTGATTTTCTCCATCCTATATTGCCACTCACTGTCTATCTTGATTCAGGTCCTCCGATTCACACCACACCATGATGTATTTCTCACTCCTACTAGTGAATGGCCTGTTAGAAACCTTTACAATGCGCACTACTCAGTGATGTTTATCCGAAACCTATTCTACATTGCCATTGCATGTTTCCCTGCCTCCCAATGTTGACAAACCCATGGTGCTTTTCTCCATCCTACATTGCCCCTCACAGCCTTTCCTAATTCAGGCCCTCCGATTCACACCACCCCGTGATGTTTTTTTCATTCCTACTAGTGAATGCCCTGTTAGAAAGCCTTACAATGCGCACCGCCTGGCGATGTTTTTCAGAAACCTATCCTACATTGCCAATGCATGTTTCCTGACCTCCCCATGCTGACCACCCCGTGGTGCTTTTCTCCATCCTACATTGCATTCACTGCCTATACTAATTCAGAACATCTGATTCACACCACCCCGTGATGTGCTTCTCACTCCTACTAGTGAATGGCCTGTTAGAAACCCTTACAATGCGCACCACCCCATGATGTTTTTCAGAAAACTATCCTATATTGCCACTGCAAGTTTCCTGACCTCCCTATGATGACCACCCCATGGTGCTTTTCTCCATCCCACATTGCCACTCACTGCCTATCCTAATTATGGCCCTCCGATTCACACCACCCCGTGATATTTTTCTCTCTCCTACTAGTGAATGGCCTGTTGGAAACACTTACAATGCGCACTACCCCGCTTTTCTTTTCAGAAACCTATCCTACATTGCCACTGCATGTTTCCTGACCTCCCCATGCTGACCACCCTGTGGTGCTTTTCTCCATCCAACATTGCCACTCAATTCCTATCCTAATTCAGGCCCTCCGATTCACACCACCCACTGATGTTGTTCTCACTCGTACTAGTTAATGGCCTGCTAGAAACCCTTACAATGCGCACCACCCAGCGATGTTTATCAGAAACCTATTCTACATTGCCACTGCATGTTTCCTTGCCACCCCATGCTGACAAACCCATGGTGCTTTTCTCCATCCTACATTGCCACACACAGCCTATCCTAATTCAGTCCCTCCGATTCACGACACCCCGTGATGTTTTTTTCACTCCTACTTGTGAATGGCTTGTTAGAAATCCTTACAATGCGCACCACCCCGCGATGTTTTTCAGAAAGCTGTCCTACAATGGCTCTGCATGTTTCCTCACCTCCCCATGCTGACCACCCTGTGGTGCTTTTCTCCATCCTACATTGACACTCAATGCTTATTCTAATACAGGCCCTCCGATTCACACCACACCATGATGTATTTCTCACTCCTACTAGTTAAAGGCCTTTTAGAAACCCTTGCAATGAGCAGCACCCCGCGATGTTTTTTGAAACCTATCCTACATTGCTACTGCATGTTTCCTGACCTCCCCATGCTGACCAACCCGTGGTGCTTTTCTCCATCCGACATTGCCACTCTCTGCCTTTACTCATTCAGGACCTCCGATTCACAGCACCCTGTGATGTTTTTCTCACTTCTCCTAGTGAATGGCCTGTTAGAAACACTAACAATGCTCACCACCCTGCGATGTTTTTCAGAACCTGTCCTACATTGCCACTGCATGTTTCCTGACCTCCCCTCTGACCATCCCATGGTGCTTTTCTCCATCCTACATTGCCACTCACTGCCTATCATAATTCAGGCCCTTCGATTAACACCACCCCTTGATCTTTTTCTCACTCCTTCCAGTGAATGCCCTATTAGAACCCCTTACAATTCTCACCAGCCGCGATGTTTTCCAGAAACCTATCCAACATTGACACTGCATGTTTCCTGACCTCCCCGTGCTGACCACACCGTGGTGATTTTCTCCATCCTACATTGCCACTCACTGCCTATCCTGATTCAAGCCTTCCGATTCACACCACCCCGTGATGTATTTCTCACTCCTACTAGTGAATGGCCTGTTAGAAACCCTTACAATGCGCACCACCCCGTGATGTTTTTCAGAAAACTATCCTACATTGCCACTGCATGTTACCTGACCTCCCCATGCTCACCAACCTGTGGTGCTTTTCTCCATCCTACATTGCCAATCACTGTCTAACTTGATTCAGGCCCTCCGATTCACACCACCCCGTAATGTATTTCACACTCTTACTAGTGAATGGCCTTTTAGAAACCCTTACAATGAGCACCACCCTGCAATGTTTTTCAGAAACCTATCCTACATTGCCACTGCAAGTTGCCTGACATCCCCATCCTGACCTCCCCGTGGTGCTTTTCTCCATCCTACATTGCTACTCACTGCCTATCCTGAATCAGGCCCTCCGATTCACACCACTCTGTTATATTTTTCTCACTCCTACTAGTGAATGGCCTGTTAGAAACCCTTATAATGCGCACCACCCCGCGATGTTTTCCAGAAACCTATCCTACATTGCCAATGCATGTTTCCTCACCTCCCCTTACTGACCACACCGAGGTGCTTTTCTCCATTTTACGTTACAACTCACTGCCTATCCAAATTCAGGCCCTCCGATTCACACCGCCCCGTTATGTTTTTCTCACTCCTACTAGTGAATGCCCTGTTAGAAAGCCTTACAATGCGCACCACCTTGCGATGTTTTTCAGAAACCTATCCTACATTGCCAATGCATGTTTCCTGACTTCCCCGTGCTGACCATCCCGTGGTGCTTTTCTCCATCCTACATTGCACTCACTGCCTATCCTAATTCAGAACATCTGATTCACACCACCCCGTGATGTTTTTCTCACTCCTACTAGTGAATGGCCTGTTAGAAATCCTTACAATGCGCACCACCCTGCGACGTTTTTCAGAAAACTATCCTACATTGCCACTGCGTGTGTCCTGACCTCCCCATGATGACCACCCGATGGTGCTTTTCTCCATCCTACATTGCCACTCACAGACTATACTAATTCAGTCCATGCGATTCACACCACCCCATGATGTTTTTCTAACTCCTACTTGTCAATCACTTGTTAGAAATCCATATAATGCGCACCACCCCGCGATGTTTTTCAGAAACCTATCCTACATTGCCACTGCATGTTTCCTGACCTCCGCATGCTGACCAAACCGTGGTGCTTTTCTCCATCCTACATTGCCACTCACTGCCTATCCTAATTCAGGCCCTCCGATTCACACCACCCATGATGTTTTTCTCAATCCTACTAGTGAATGGCCTGTTAGAAACCCTTACAATGCGCACTACCCCGCGATGTTTTTCAGAAACCTATCCTTCATTGCCACTGCATGTTTCCTGACCTCCCCATCCTGACCACCCCGTGGTGCTTTTCTCCATCCTACATTGCCACTCACTGCCTATCCTGATTCTGGCCCTCCGATTCACACCACCCTGCGATGTTTTTCTACTTCTACTAGTGAATGGCCTGTTAGAAAACATTACAATGCGCACAACCCCGCGATGTTTTTCAGAAACCTATCCTACATAGCCACTGCATGTGTCCTGATATCCCCATGCGGACCACCCCGTGGTGCTTTTCTCCATCCTAATTTGACACTCACTGCCTATCCTGAATTATGCCCTTCGATTCACACCACCCCGTGATGTTGTTCTCACTCATACTATTGAACGGCCTGTTAGAAAGCCTTACAATGCGCACCTCCCAGAGATGTTTATCGGAAACCTATTCTACATTGCCACTGCATGTTTCCTAGCCTCCCCATGCTGACAAACCCGTGATGCTTTTCTCCATCCTACATTGCCACTCACTGCCTATCCTAATACAGAACATCTGATTCACACCAGCCGTGATGTTTTTCTCCCTCCAACTAGTGAATGGCCAGTTAGAAACCCTTACAATGCGCACCACTACGTGATATTTTCAAAAAACTATCCTACATTGCCACTGCATGTTTCCTGACCTCCCCATGATGACCACCCCGTGGTCCTTTTCTCTTTCCTACATTGCCACTCACTGCCTATCCTGATTGAGGCCCTCTGATTCAAACCACGCCGTGATGTTTTTCTCACTCCTACTAGTGAATGGCCTGTTAGAAACCCTTACAATGCGCACCACCCCGCGATGTTTTTCAGAAACCTATCCTACATTGCCAATGAATGTTTCCTGACCTCCCCATGCTGACCACCTGTGGTGCTTTACTCCATCCTACATTGCACTCACTGCCTATCCTGATTCAGGCCCTCTGATTCAAACCATGCCGTGATGTTTTTCTCACTCCTACTAGTGAATGGCCTGTTAGAAACCCTTACAATGCGCACTACTCCACTATTTTTTTTCAGAAACCTATCCTACATTGCCACTGCATGTTTCCTGACCTCTCCATCCTGACCACCCCGTGGAGATTTTCTCCATCCTACATTGCCACTCACGGACTGTCCTAATTCAGGCCCTCCGATTCACACCACCCCGTGATGTTTTTCTCACTCCTACTAGTGAATGGCCTGTTAGAAACCCTTACAATGCGCACTACCCCACGATGTTTTTCAGAAACCTATCCTTCATTGCCACTGCATGTTTCCTGACCTCCCCATCCTGACCACCCTGTGGTGCTTTTCTCCATCCTACATTGCCACTCACTGCCTATCCTGATTCTGGCCCTCCGATTCACACCACCCTGCGATGTTTTTATACTTCTACTAGTGAATGGCCTGTTAGAAACCATTACAATGCGCACAACCCCGCGATGTTTTTCAGAAACCTATCCTACATAGCCACTGCATGTGTCCTGATATCCCCATTCGGACCACCCCGTGGTGCTTTTCTCCATCCTAATTTGCCACTCACTGCCTATCCTGAATTATGCCCTTCGATTCACACCACCCCGTGATGTTGTTCTCACTCATACTATTGAACGGCCTGTTAGAAAGCCTTACAATGCGCACCTCCCAGAGATGTTTATCGGAAACCTATTCTACATTGCCACTGCATGTTTCCTAGCCTCCCCATGCTGACAAACCCGTGATGCTTTTCTCCATCCTACATTGCCACTCACTGCCTATCCTAATACAGAACATCTGATTCACACCAGCCGTGATGTTTTTCTCCCTCCAACTAGTGAATGTCCAGTTAGAAACCCTTACAATGCACACCACTACGTGATATTTTCAAAAAACTATCCTACATTGCCACTGCATGTTTCCTGACCTCCCCATGATGACCACCCCGTGGTCCTTTTCTCTATCCTACATTGCTACTCACTGCCTATCCTGATTGAGGCCCTCTGATTCAAACCACACCGTGATGTTTTTCTCACTCCTACTAGTGAATGGCCTGTTATAAACCCTTACAATGCGCACCACCCTGCGATGTTTTTCAGAAACCTATCCTACATTGCCTATGAATGTTTCCTGACCTCCCCATGCTGACCAACTGTGGTGCTTTACTCCATCCCACATTGCACTCACTGCGTATCCTGATTCAGGCCCTCCGATTCACACCACCTGTGATGTTTTTCTCACTCCTACTAGTGAATTGCCTGTTAGAAACTGTTACAATGCGCACTACCCCGCTTTTTTTTCCGAAACCTATCCTACATTGCCACTGCATGTTTCCTCACCTCCACATGCTGACCACCCTGTGGTGCTTTTCTCCATCCTACATTGACACTCAATGCTTATCCAAGTTCAGGGCCTCCGATTCACACCAACCCGTTATATTTTTCTCACTCCTACTAGTGAATGCCCTCTTAGAAAGCCTTACAATGCACACCACCTGGCGATGTTTTTCAGAAACCTATCCTACATTACCAATGCATGTTTCCTGACCTCCCCATGCTGACCACCCCGTGGTGCTTTTCTCCATCCTACATTGCACTCACTGCCTATCCTAATTCAGAACATCGGATTCACACCACCCAGTGATGTTCTTCTCACTCCTACTAGTGAATGGCCTGTTAGAAACCCTTACAATGCGCACCACCCCATGATGTTTTTCAGAAAACTATCCTATATTGCCACTGCATGTTTCCTGACCTCCCTATGATGACCAGCCCATGGTGCTTTTCTCCATCCTACATTGCCACTCACTGCCTATCCTAATTATGGCCCTCCGTTTCACACCACACCATGATGTATTTCTCACTCCTACTAGTGAATGGCCTGTTAGAAACCCTTACAATGCGCACCACCCAGTGATGTTTATCCGAAACCTATTCTACATTGCCACTGCATGTTTCCCTGCCTCCCAATGCTGACAAACCCGTGGTGCTTTTCTCCATCCTACATTGCCACTCACAGCCTTTCCTAATTCAGGCCCTCCGATTCACACCACCCCGTGATGTTTTTTTCATTCCTACCAGTGAATGCCCTGTTAGAAAGCCTTACAATGCGCACCACCTGGCGATGTTTTTCAGAAACCTATCCTACATTGCCAATGCATGTTTCCTGACCTCCCCATGCTGACCACCCCGTGGTGCTTTTCTCCATCCTACATTGCACTCACTGCCTATCCTAATTCAGGCCCTCCGATTCACACCACCCTGTGATGTTTTTCTCACTGCTCCTATTGAATGGCCTGTTAGAAAGCCTTACAATGCGCACCACCCGGCGATGTTTTTCAGAAACCTATCCTACATTGCCAATGCATGTTTCCTGACCTCTCCATGCTGACCACCCCGTGGTGCTTTTCTCCATCCTTCATTGCCACTCACTGCCTATCCGAATTCAGTCCCTTCGATTCACACCTCCCCGTGATGTTGTTCTCACTCCTACTAGTGAATGGCCTGTTAGAAACCCTTAAACGCGCAGCACCCTGCAATGTTTTTCAGAAACTTATCCTACATTGCCACTGCATGTTTCCTGACCTTCCCATGCTGACCACACCGTGGTGCTTTTCTCCATTTTACATTGCCATTCACTGCCTATCGTAATTCAGTTCCTCCAATTCACACCACCCCGTGATGAATTTCTCACTCGTTCTAGTGAATGGCTTGTTAGAAACCCTTACAATGCTCGCCAACCCGCGATGTTTTTGAGAAACCTATCCTACATTGCCACTGCATGTTTCATGACGTCTCCAACCTGACCACCCAGTGGTGCTTTTCTCCATCCTACATTGCTACTCAATGCCTATTCTAATTCAGGCCCTCCGATTCACACCACTCCGTGATGTTGTTCTCAGTCTTACTAGTGAATGGGCTGTTAGAAAACCTTTCAATGTGCACCACCCAGCGATGTTTTTCAGAAACCTATCCTACACTGCCACTGCATGTGTCCTGATGTCCCCATGCTGACCACACCGTGGTGCTTTTCTCCATCCTAAATTGCCACTCACTGCCTATCCTGATTCAGGCCCTCTGATTCAAACCATGCCGTGATGTTTTTCTCACTCCTACTAGTGAATGGCCTTTTAGAAACCCTTACAATGCGCACCACCCCGCGATGTGTTTCAGAAACCTATCCTACATTGACACAGCATGTTTCCTGACCTCCCCATACTGCCCACACAGTGGTGCTTTTCTCCATTTAACATTGCCACTCACTGCCTATTCTAATTCAGACCTTCCGATTCACACCACCCCGTGATGTTTTTCTCACTCCTACTACTGAATGGCCTGTTAGAAAGCCTTACAATGCGCACCACCTGGTGATGTTATTCAGATACCTATAGTACTTTGCCAATGCATGTTTCGTGACATCTCCAGGCTGACCACCCCGTGGTGCATTTCTCTATTATGCATTGCCACTCACTGCATATTATTATTCAGGCCCTCCGTTTAATACCACCCCGTGATGTTTTTCTCACTCCTACCAGTGAATGGCCTGCTACAAACCCTTACAATGTGCACCAACCCGCGATGTTTTTCAGAAACCTATCCTACATTGCCATTGCATGTTTCCTGACCTCCCCATGCTCACCAACCCGTGGTGATTTTCTCCATCCTACACTGCCACTCACTGTCTATCTTGATTCAGGTCCTCCGATTCACACCACACCATGATGTATTTCTCACTCCTACTAGTGAATGGCCTTTTAGAAACCCTTACAATGCGCACCACCCAGTGATGTTTATCCGAAACCTATTCTACATTGCCACTGCATGTTTCCCTGCCTCCCAATGCTGACAAACCCGTGGTGCTTTTCTCCATCCTACATTGCCACTCACAGCCTTTCCTAATTCAGGCCCTCCGATTCACACCACCCCGTGATTTTTTTTTATTCCTACTAGTGAATGCCCTGTTAGAAAGCCTTACAATGCGCACCACCTGGCGATGTTTTTCAGAAACCTATCCTACATTGCCAATGCATGTTTCCTGACCTCCCCATGCTGACCACCCCGTGGTGCTTTTCTCCATCCTACATTGCACTCACTGCCTATACTAATTCAGAATATCTGATTCACAGCACCCCGTGATGTTCTTCTCACTCCTACTAGTGAATGGCCTGTTAGAAACCCTTACAATGCACACCACCCCATGATGTTTTTCAGAAATCTATCCTATATTGCCACTGCAAGTTTCCTGACCTCCCCATGATGACCACCCCATGGTGCTTTTCTCCATCCCACATTGCCACTCACTGCCTATCCTAATTATGGCCCTCCGATTCACACCACCCCTTGATGTATTTTCTCACTCTTACTAGTGAATGGCCTGCTACAAACCCCTACAATGCGCACCACCCGGAGATGTTTTTCAGAAACTCTCCAAAATTGCCATTGCATGTTTCCAGACCTCCCTATTCACACCAACCCATGGTGCTTTTCTCCATCCTACATTGCCACTCACTGTCTATCTTGATTCAGGCCCTCCGATTCACACCACACCATGATGTATTTCTCACTCCTAATAGTAAATGGCCCGTTAGAAACCCTTACAATGAGCACTACCCCACGATGTTTTTCAGAAATCTATCCCACATTGCCACTGCATGTTTCCTGACCTCCCCATCCTGACCACCCCGTGGTACTTTCTCCATCCTACATTGCCACTAACTGCCTATGTTGATTCAGGCCCTCTGAACCAAACCACGCTCTGATGTTTTTCTCACTTCATCTAGTCAATGGCCTGTTAGAAACCCTTACAATGCGCACCACCCCATGATGTTTTTCAGAAAACTATCCTATATTGCCACTGCGTGTGTCCTGACCTCCCCATGATGACCACCCCATGGTGCTTTTCTCCATCCCACATTGCCACTCACTGCCTATCCTAATTATGGCCCTCCGATTCACACCACCCCGTGATGTTTTTCTCTCTCCTACTAGTGAATGGCCTGTTGGAAACCCTTACAATGCGCACCACCCCGCTTTTCTTTTCAGAAACCTATCCTACATTGCCACTGCATGTTTCCTGACCTCCCCATGCTGACCACCCTGTGGTGCTTTTCTCCATCCAACATTGCCACTCAATTTCTATCCTAATTCAGAACATCTGATTCACACCACCCAGTGATGTTCTTCTCACTCCTACTAGTGAATGGCCTGTTAGAAACCCTTACAATGCGCACCACCCCATGATGTTTTTCAGAAAACTATCCTATATTGCCACTGCATGTTTCCTGACCTCCCTATGATGACCACCCCATGGTGCTTTTCTCCATCCTACATTGCCTCTCACTGCCTATCCTAATTATGGCCCTCCGATTCACACCACCCCATGATGTTTTTCTCTCTCCTACTAGTGAATGGCCTGTTGGAAACCCTTACAATGCTCACCACCCCGCTTTTCTTTTCAGAAACCTATCCTACATTGCCACTGCATGTTTCCTGACCTCCCCATGCTGACCACCCTGTGGTGCTTTTCTCCATCCAACATTGCCACTCAATTCCTATCCTAATTCAGGCCCTCCGATTCACACCACACACTGATGTTGTTCTCACTCGTACTAGTTAATGACCTGCTAGAAACCCTTACAATGCGCACCACCCAGCGATGTTTATCAGAAACCTATTCTACATTGCCACTGCATGTTTCTTGCCACCCCATGCTGACAAACCCATGGTGCTTTTCTCCATCCTACATTGCCACTCAAAGCCTATCCTAATTCAGTCCCTCCGATTCACGACACCCCGTGATGTTTTTTTCACTCCTACTTGTGAATGGCTTGTTAGAAATCCTTACAATGCGCACCACCCCGCGATGTTTTTCAGAAAGCTGACCTACAATGGCTCTGCATGTTTCCTCACATCTCCATGTTGACCACCCCGTGGTGCTTTTCTCCATTCTTCATTGCCACTCACTGTCTATCCTAATTCAGGCCCTCCGTTTCACACCACCCCTTGATGTTTTTCTCACTCTTACTAGTGAATGGCCTGCTACAAACCCTTACAATGCCCACCACCCGGAGATGTTTTTCAGAAACCTCTCCTACATTGCCATTGCATGTTTCCTGACCTCCCTATTCACACCAACCCATGGTGCTTTTCTCCATCCTACATTGCCACTCACTGTCTATCTTGAATCAGGCCCTCCGATTCACACCACACCATGATGTATTTCTCACTCCTAATAGTGAATGGCCCGTTAGAAACCCTTACAATGAGCACTACCCCACGATGTTTTTCAGAAATCTATCCCACATTGCCACTGCATGTTTCCTGACCTCCCCATCCTGACCACCCCGTGGTGCTTTCTCCATCCTACATTGCCACTAACTGCCAAAGTTTATTCAGGCCCTCTGAATCAAACCACACTCTGATGTTTTTCTCACTTCATCTAGTGAATGGCCTGTTAGAAACCCTTACAATGCGCAGCAACCCGCGATGTGTTTCAGAAACCTATCCTACATTCCCACTGCATGTTTCCTGACCTCCCCATGCTGACCACCCCGTGGTGCTTTTCTCCATCCTACATTGCAATCACTGCCTATCCTAATTCAGGCCCTCCGATTCACACCACCCTGTGATGTTTTTCTCACTGCTCCTATTGAATGGCCTGTTAGAAAGCCTTACAATGCGCACCACCCGGCGATGTTTTTCAGAAACCTATCCTACATTGCCAATGCATTTTTCCTGACCTCCCCATGCTCACCAACCCGTGGTGCTTTTCTCCATCCTTCATTGCAACTCACTGACCATCCTGATTGACGGCTTCCGATTCACACCACCGCGTGATGTATTTCTCACTCCTACTAGTGAATGGCCTGTTAGAAACCCTTAAACGCGCAGCACCCTGCAATGTTTTATAGAAACTTATCCTACATTGCCACTGCATGTTTCCTGACCTCCCCATGCTGACCACCCTGTGGTGCTTTTCTCCATCCAACATTGCCACTCAATTTCTATCCTAATTCAGAACATCTGATTCACACCACCCAGTGATGTTCTTCTCACTCCTACTAGTGAATGGCCTGTTAGAAACCCTTACAATGCGCACCACCCCATGATGTTTTTCAGAAAACTATCCTATATTGCCACTGCATGTTTCCTGACCTCCCTATGATGACCACCCCATGGTGCTTTTCTCCATCCTACATTGCCTCTCACTGCCTATCCTAATTATGGCCCTCCGATTCACACCACCCCATGATGTTTTTCTCTCTCCTACTAGTGAATGGCCTGTTGGAAACCCTTACAATGCTCACCACCCCGCTTTTCTTTTCAGAAACCTATCCTACATTGCCACTGCATGTTTCCTGACCTCCCCATGCTGACCACCCTGTGGTGCTTTTCTCCATCCAACATTGCCACTCAATTCCTATCCTAATTCAGGCCCTCCGATTCACACCACACACTGATGTTGTTCTCACTCGTACTAGTTAATGACCTGCTAGAAACCCTTACAATGCGCACCACCCAGCGATGTTTATCAGAAACCTATTCTACATTGCCACTGCATGTTTCTTGCCACCCCATGCTGACAAACCCATGGTGCTTTTCTCCATCCTACATTGCCACTCAAAGCCTATCCTAATTCAGTCCCTCCGATTCACGACACCCCGTGATGTTTTTTTCACTCCTACTTGTGAATGGCTTGTTAGAAATCCTTACAATGCGCACCACCCCGCGATGTTTTTCAGAAAGCTGACCTACAATGGCTCTGCATGTTTCCTCACATCTCCATGTTGACCACCCCGTGGTGCTTTTCTCCATTCTTCATTGCCACTCACTGTCTATCCTAATTCAGGCCCTCCGTTTCACACCACCCCTTGATGTTTTTCTCACTCTTACTAGTGAATGGCCTGCTACAAACCCTTACAATGCCCACCACCCGGAGATGTTTTTCAGAAACCTCTCCTACATTGCCATTGCATGTTTCCTGACCTCCCTATTCACACCAACCCATGGTGCTTTTCTCCATCCTACATTGCCACTCACTGTCTATCTTGAATCAGGCCCTCCGATTCACACCACACCATGATGTATTTCTCACTCCTAATAGTGAATGGCCCGTTAGAAACCCTTACAATGAGCACTACCCCACGATGTTTTTCAGAAATCTATCCCACATTGCCACTGCATGTTTCCTGACCTCCCCATCCTGACCACCCCGTGGTGCTTTCTCCATCCTACATTGCCACTAACTGCCAAAGTTTATTCAGGCCCTCTGAATCAAACCACACTCTGATGTTTTTCTCACTTCATCTAGTGAATGGCCTGTTAGAAACCCTTACAATGCGCAGCAACCCGCGATGTGTTTCAGAAACCTATCCTACATTCCCACTGCATGTTTCCTGACCTCCCCATGCTGACCACCCCGTGGTGCTTTTCTCCATCCTACATTGCAATCACTGCCTATCCTAATTCAGGCCCTCCGATTCACACCACCCTGTGATGTTTTTCTCACTGCTCCTATTGAATGGCCTGTTAGAAAGCCTTACAATGCGCACCACCCGGCGATGTTTTTCAGAAACCTATCCTACATTGCCAATGCATTTTTCCTGACCTCCCCATGCTCACCAACCCGTGGTGCTTTTCTCCATCCTTCATTGCAACTCACTGACCATCCTGATTGACGGCTTCCGATTCACACCACCGCGTGATGTATTTCTCACTCCTACTAGTGAATGGCCTGTTAGAAACCCTTAAACGCGCAGCACCCTGCAATGTTTTATAGAAACTTATCCTACATTGCCACTGCATGTTTCCTGACCTCCCCATGCTGACCACCCTGTGGTGCTTTTCTCCATCCAACATTGCCACTCAATTTCTATCCTAATTCAGAACATCTGATTCACACCACCCAGTGATGTTCTTCTCACTCCTACTAGTGAATGGCCTGTTAGAAACCCTTACAATGCGCACCACCCCATGATGTTTTTCAGAAAACTATCCTATATTGCCACTGCATGTTTCCTGACCTCCCTATGATGACCACCCCATGGTGCTTTTCTCCATCCTACATTGCCTCTCACTGCCTATCCTAATTATGGCCCTCCGATTCACACCACCCCATGATGTTTTTCTCTCTCCTACTAGTGAATGGCCTGTTGGAAACCCTTACAATGCTCACCACCCCGCTTTTCTTTTCAGAAACCTATCCTACATTGCCACTGCATGTTTCCTGACCTCCCCATGCTGACCACCCTGTGGTGCTTTTCTCCATCCAACATTGCCACTCAATTCCTATCCTAATTCAGGCCCTCCGATTCACACCACACACTGATGTTGTTCTCACTCGTACTAGTTAATGACCTGCTAGAAACCCTTACAATGCGCACCACCCAGCGATGTTTATCAGAAACCTATTCTACATTGCCACTGCATGTTTCTTGCCACCCCATGCTGACAAACCCATGGTGCTTTTCTCCATCCTACATTGCCACTCAAAGCCTATCCTAATTCAGTCCCTCCGATTCACGACACCCCGTGATGTTTTTTTCACTCCTACTTGTGAATGGCTTGTTAGAAATCCTTACAATGCGCACCACCCCGCGATGTTTTTCAGAAAGCTGACCTACAATGGCTCTGCATGTTTCCTCACATCTCCATGTTGACCACCCCGTGGTGCTTTTCTCCATTCTTCATTGCCACTCACTGTCTATCCTAATTCAGGCCCTCCGTTTCACACCACCCCTTGATGTTTTTCTCACTCTTACTAGTGAATGGCCTGCTACAAACCCTTACAATGCCCACCACCCGGAGATGTTTTTCAGAAACCTCTCCTACATTGCCATTGCATGTTTCCTGACCTCCCTATTCACACCAACCCATGGTGCTTTTCTCCATCCTACATTGCCACTCACTGTCTATCTTGAATCAGGCCCTCCGATTCACACCACACCATGATGTATTTCTCACTCCTAATAGTGAATGGCCCGTTAGAAACCCTTACAATGAGCACTACCCCACGATGTTTTTCAGAAATCTATCCCACATTGCCACTGCATGTTTCCTGACCTCCCCATCCTGACCACCCCGTGGTGCTTTCTCCATCCTACATTGCCACTAACTGCCAAAGTTTATTCAGGCCCTCTGAATCAAACCACACTCTGATGTTTTTCTCACTTCATCTAGTGAATGGCCTGTTAGAAACCCTTACAATGCGCAGCAACCCGCGATGTGTTTCAGAAACCTATCCTACATTCCCACTGCATGTTTCCTGACCTCCCCATGCTGACCACCCCGTGGTGCTTTTCTCCATCCTACATTGCAATCACTGCCTATCCTAATTCAGGCCCTCCGATTCACACCACCCTGTGATGTTTTTCTCACTGCTCCTATTGAATGGCCTGTTAGAAAGCCTTACAATGCGCACCACCCGGCGATGTTTTTCAGAAACCTATCCTACATTGCCAATGCATTTTTCCTGACCTCCCCATGCTCACCAACCCGTGGTGCTTTTCTCCATCCTTCATTGCAACTCACTGACCATCCTGATTGACGGCTTCCGATTCACACCACCGCGTGATGTATTTCTCACTCCTACTAGTGAATGGCCTGTTAGAAACCCTTAAACGCGCAGCACCCTGCAATGTTTTATAGAAACTTATCCTACATTGCCACTGCATGTTTCCTGACCTTCCCATGCTGACCACACCGTGGTGCTTTTCTCCATTTTACATTGCCATTCACTGCCTATAGTAATTCAGTTCCTCCAATTCACACCAGCCCGTGTAGAATTTCTCACTCGTTCTAGTGAATGGCTTGTTAGAAACCCTTACAATGCTCGCCAACGCGCGATGTTTTTGAGAAACCTATCCTGCATTGCCACTGCATGTTTCATGACGTCTCCAACCTGACCACCCAGTGGTGCTTTTCTCCATCCTACATTGTCACTCACTGCCTATCCGGATTCAGACCCTCCGATTCACACCAACCCGTGATGTTTTTCTCACTCCTACTACTGAATGGCCTTTTAGAAAGCCTTACCATGCGCACCACACGGCGATGTTTTTCAGAAACCTATCCTACATTGCCAATGCATGTTTCCTGACCTCCCGATGCTGACCACCTAGTGTTGCTTTTCTCCAACCTCCATTGCTACTCAATGCCTATCCTAATTCAGGCCCTCCGATGCACACCACTCCATGATGTTGTTCTCACTCTTACTAGTGAATGGGCTGGTAGAAAACCTTACAATGTGCACCACCCAGCGATGTTTTTCAGAAACCTATCCTACATTGCCACTGCATGTTTCCTGACCTCCGCATGCTGACCACACCGTGGTGCTTTTCTCCATCCTAAATTGCCACTCACTGCCTATCCTAATTCAGGCACTCCGATTCACACCACCCATGATGATTTTCTCAATCCTACTAGTGAATGGCCTGTTAGAAACCCTTACAATGCGCACCACCCCGATTTTTTTTTTCAGAAACCTATCCTACATTGCCAATGCATGTTTCCTGACCTCACCATGCTCACCAACCCATGGGGCTTTTCTCCATCCTACATTGCCCCTCACTGTCTATCTTGATTCATGCCCTCTGATTCACACCACACCATGATGTTTTTCTCACTCCTACTAGTGAATGGCCTGTTAGAAACCCTTACAATGCGCACTACTCCAATATTTTTTTTCAGAAACCTATCCTACATTGCCACTGCATGTTTCCTGACCTCTCCATCCTGACCACCCCGTGGAGATTTTCTCCATCCTACATTGCCACTCACGGCCTGTCCTAATTCAGCCCCTCCGATTCACACCACCCCGTGATGTTTTTCTCACTCCTACTAGTGAATGGCCTTTTAGAAACCCTTACAATGCGCACTACCCCGCGATGTTTTTCAGAAACCTATCGTTCATTGCCACTGCATGTTTCCTGACCTCCCCATCCTGACCACCCCGTGGTGCTTTTCTCCATCCTACATTGCCACTCACTGCCTATCCTGATTCTGGCCCTCCGATTCACACCACCCTGCGATGTTTTTATACTTCTACTAGTGAATGGCCTGTTAGAAACCATTACAATGCGCACAACCCCACGATGTTTTTCATAAACCTATCCTACATAGCCACTGCATGTGTCCTGATATCCCCATGCGGACTACCCCGTGGTGCTTTTCTCCATGCTAATTAGACACTCACTGCATATCGTGAATTATGCCCTTCGATTCACACCACCCCGTGATGTTGTTCTCACTCATACTATTGAACGGCCTGTTAGAAAGCCTTACAATGCGCACCTCCCAGAGATGTTTATCGGAAACCTATTCTACATTGCCACTGCATGTTTCCTAGCCTCCCCATGCTGACAAACCCGTGATGCTTTTCTCCATCCTACATTGCCACTCACTGCCTATCCTAATACAGAACATCTGATTCACACCAGCCGTGATGTTTTTCTCCCTCCACCTAGTGAATGGCCAGTTAGAAACCCTTACAATGCGCACCACTACGTGATTTTTTCAAAAAACTATCCTACATTGCCACTGCATGTTTCCTGACCTGCCCATGATGACCAGCCCGTGGTGCTTTTCTCTTTCCTACATTGCCACTCACTGCCTATCCTGATTGAGGCCCTCTGATTCAAACCACGCCGTGATGTTTTTCTCACTCCTACTAGTGAATGGCCTGTTAGAAACCCTTACAATGCGCACCACCCCGCGATGTTTTTCAGAAACCTATCCTACATTGCCAATGAATGTTTCCTGACCTCCCCATGCTGACCACCTGTGGTGCTTTACTCCATCCTACATTGCACTCACTGCATATCCTGATTCAGGCCCTCCGATTCACACCACCTGTGATGTTTTTCTCACTCCTACTAGTGAATTGCCTGTTAGAAACCGTTACAATGCGCACTACCCCGCTTTTTTTTCCGAAACCTATCCTACATTGCCACTGCATGTTTCCTCACCTCCACATGCTGACCACCCTGTGGTGCTTTTCTCCATCATACATTGACACTCAATGCTTATCCAAATTCAGGCCTTCCGATTCACACCACCCCATTATATTTTTCTCACTCCTACTAGTGAATGCCCTGTTAGAAAGCCTTACAATGCGCACCGCCTGGCGATGTTTTTCAGAAACCTATCCTACATTGCCAATGCATGTTTCCTGACCTCCCCATGCTGACCACCCCGTGGTGCTTTTCTCCATCCTACATTGCCACTCACGGCCTGTCCTAATTCAGCCCCTCCGATTCACACCACCCCGTGATGTTTTTCTCACTCCTACTAGTGAATGGCCTTTTAGAAACCCTTACAATGCGCACTACCCCGCGATGTTTTTCAGAAACCTATCGTTCATTGCCACTGCATGTTTCCTGACCTCCCCATCCTGACCACCCCGTGGTGCTTTTCTCCATCCTACATTGCCACTCACTGCCTATCCTGATTCTGGCCCTCCGATTCACACCACCCTGCGATGTTTTTATACTTCTACTAGTGAATGGCCTGTTAGAAACCATTACAATGCGCACAACCCCACGATGTTTTTCATAAACCTATCCTACATAGCCACTGCATGTGTCCTGATATCCCCATGCGGACTACCCCGTGGTGCTTTTCTCCATGCTAATTAGACACTCACTGCATATCGTGAATTATGCCCTTCGATTCACACCACCCCGTGATGTTGTTCTCACTCATACTATTGAACGGCCTGTTAGAAAGCCTTACAATGCGCACCTCCCAGAGATGTTTATCGGAAACCTATTCTACATTGCCACTGCATGTTTCCTAGCCTCCCCATGCTGACAAACCCGTGATGCTTTTCTCCATCCTACATTGCCACTCACTGCCTATCCTAATACAGAACATCTGATTCACACCAGCCGTGATGTTTTTCTCCCTCCACCTAGTGAATGGCCAGTTAGAAACCCTTACAATGCGCACCACTACGTGATTTTTTCAAAAAACTATCCTACATTGCCACTGCATGTTTCCTGACCTGCCCATGATGACCAGCCCGTGGTGCTTTTCTCTTTCCTACATTGCCACTCACTGCCTATCCTGATTGAGGCCCTCTGATTCAAACCACGCCGTGATGTTTTTCTCACTCCTACTAGTGAATGGCCTGTTAGAAACCCTTACAATGCGCACCACCCCGCGATGTTTTTCAGAAACCTATCCTACATTGCCAATGAATGTTTCCTGACCTCCCCATGCTGACCACCTGTGGTGCTTTACTCCATCCTACATTGCACTCACTGCATATCCTGATTCAGGCCCTCCGATTCACACCACCTGTGATGTTTTTCTCACTCCTACTAGTGAATTGCCTGTTAGAAACCGTTACAATGCGCACTACCCCGCTTTTTTTTCCGAAACCTATCCTACATTGCCACTGCATGTTTCCTCACCTCCACATGCTGACCACCCTGTGGTGCTTTTCTCCATCATACATTGACACTCAATGCTTATCCAAATTCAGGCCTTCCGATTCACACCACCCCATTATATTTTTCTCACTCCTACTAGTGAATGCCCTGTTAGAAAGCCTTACAATGCGCACCGCCTGGCGATGTTTTTCAGAAACCTATCCTACATTGCCAATGCATGTTTCCTGACCTCCCCATGCTGACCACCCCGTGGTGCTTTTCTCCATCCTACATTGCACTCACTGCCTATCCTAATTCAGAACATCTGATTCACACCACCCAGTGATGTTCTTCTCACTCCTACTAGTGAATGGCCTGTTAGAAACCCTTACAATGCGCACCACCCCATGATTTTTTTCAGAAAACTATCCTATATTGCCACTGCATGATTCCTGACCTCCCTATGATGACCACCCCATGGTGCTTTTCTCCATCCTACATTGCCACTCACTGCCTATCCTAATTATGGCCCTCCGATTCACACCACCCCATGATGTTTTTCTCTCTCCTACTAGTGAATGGCCTGTTGGAAACCCTTACAATGCCCACCACCCCGCTTTTCTTTTCAGAAACCTATCCTACATTGCCCCTGCATGTTTCCTGACCTCCCCATGCTGACCACCCTGTGGTGCTTTTCTCCATCCAACATTGCCACTCAATTCCTATCCTAATTCAGGCCCTCCGATTCACACCACCCACTGATGTTGTTCTCACTCGTACTAGTTAATGGCCTGCTAGAAACACTTACAATGCGCACCACCCAGCGATGTTTATCAGAAACCTATTCTACATTGCCACTGCATGTTTCCTTGCCACCCCATGCTGACAAAGCCATGGTGCTTTTCTCCATCCTACATTGCCACTCACAGCCTATCCTAATTCAGTCCCTCCGATTCAGGACACCCCGTGATGTTTTTTTCACTCCTACTTGTGAATGGCTTGTTAGAAATCCTTACAATGCGCACCACCCCGCGATGTTTTTTCAGAAAGCTGTCCTACAATGGCTCTGCATGTTTCCTCACATCTCCATGTTGACCACCCCGTGGTGCTTTTCTCCATTCTTCATTGCCACTCACTGTCTATCCTAATTCAGGCCCTCCGTTTCACACCACCCCTTGATGTTTTTCTCACTCTTACTAGTGAATGGCCTGCTACAAACCCTTACAATGCGCACCACCCGGAGATGTTTTTCAGAAACCTCTCCTACATTGCCATTGCATGTTTCCAGACCTCCCTATTCACACCATCCCGTGGTGCTATTCTCCATCCTACATTGCCACTCACTGCCTATCCTAATTCAGAACATCTGATTCACACCACCCCGTGATGTTTTTCTCACTCCAACTAGTGAATGGCCTGTTAGAAAGCCTTACAATGCGCACCACCCCTTGATGTTTTTCAGAATACTGTCCTATATTGCCACTGCGTGTTTCCTGACCTCCCCATGATGACCACCCAACGGTGCTTTTCTCCATCCTACATTGCCACTCACTGCCTATCCTAATTCAGGCCCTCTGATTCAAACCACCCCGTGATGTTGTTATCACTCCTACTAGTGAATGGCCTGCAACATACCCTTAGAATACGCATCTCCCCGCGATGTTTTTCAGAAACCTATCCTAAATTGCCATTGCATGTTTCCTGACCTCCCCATGCTCACCAACCCGTGGTGCTTTTCTCCATCCTACATTGCCACTCACAGTCTATCTTGATTCAGACCCTCCGTTTCACACCACCCCGTGATGTGCTTTTCACTCCTACTTGTGAATGGCTTGTTAGAAAGCCTTAAATTGCGCACCACCCCGCGAACTTTTCCATTAACCTATCCTACATTGCCACTGTATGTTTCTTGACCTCCCCATGTTGACCATCCCGTGGTGCTTTTCTCCATTCTTCATTGCCACTCACTGCCTATCCCAATTCAGGCCCTCCGATTTACACCACCCCGTGATGTTTTTCTCTCTCCTACTAGTGAATGGCCTGCTACAAACTCTTACAATGCGCCGCACCCCGCGACGTTTTTCAGAAACCTATCCTACATTGCCAATGCATGTTTCCTGACCTCCCCATGCTCACCAACCCATGGTGCTTTTCTCCATGCAACATTGCCACTCACTGTCTAACTTGATTCCTGCCCTCCGATTCACACCACACCATGTTGTATTTCTCACTACTACTAGTGAATGGCCTGTTAGAAACCCTTAAAATGCGCACTATGCTGCGATTTTTTCAGAAACCTATCTTACATTGCCACTGCATGTTTGCTAAGCTCGCCATGCTGACCACACCATGGTGCTTTTGTCCATTTTACGTTGTCACTCTCTGCCTATTCTTTTCAGGCCCTCCGATTCACAGCACCCCGTGATGTTTTTCTCACTCCTACTAGTGAATGGCCTGTTAGAAAGCCTTACAATGCGCAACAACCGGCGATGTTTTTCAGAAACCTATCCTACATTGCCAATGTATGTTTCCTGACCTCCCCATGCTGACCACCCCGTGGTGCTTTTCTCCGTCCTACATTGCACTCACTGCCTATCCTAATTCAGATCATCTGATTCACACGACACCGTGAGGTTTTTCTCACTCCTACTAGTGAATGGCCAGTTAGAAACCCTTACAATCCGCACCACACCGTGATGTTTTTCAGAAAACTATCCTACATTGCCACTGCATGTTTCCTGACATACCCATGATAACCACCCCGTGGTGCTTTTCTCCATCCTACATTGCCACTCACTTCCTATCCTAATTCAGGCCCTCCGATTCACACCACCCTGTGATGTTTTTCTCACTCCTACTAGTGAATGGCCTGATAGAAAGCATTACAATGCGCACCATCCCACTCTTTTTTTCAGAAACCTATCCTACATTGCCACTGCATGTTTCCTCACCTCCCAATGCTGACCACCCTGTGGTGCTTTTCTCCATCTTACATTGACACTCAATGCTTATTCTAATACAGTCCCTCCGATTCACACCACACCATGATGTATTTCTCACTCCTACTAGTTAAAGGCCTTTTAGAAACCATGCAATGCGCACCATCCCGCGATGTTTTTCAGATACCTATCCTACATTGCTACTGCATGTTTCCTGACCTCCCCATGCTGACCACCCCGTGGTGCTTTTCTCCATCCGATATTGCCACTCACTTTCTATCTTAGTTCAGGACCTCCGATTCACACCACAACATGATGTATTTCTCACTGCTACTAGTGAATGGCCTGTTAGAAACACTTACAATGGGCCCTACCCCCCGATGTTGTTCAGAAACCTATCCTACATTGCCACTGCATGTTTCCTGGCCTCACCATCCTGACCACACCGCGGTGCTTGTCTCCATCCTACATTGCCACTCACTGCCTATCCTGATTCAGGCTCCAAGATTCACACCACCCTGTGATGTTTTTTTTGCACTTCTACTAGTGAATGGCCTGTTAGAAACACTTAAAATGCGCACCACACCACGATGTTTTTCAGAAACCTGTCCTACATTGCCACTGCATGTTTCCTGACCTACCCATGCTGACCACCCCGTGGTGCATTTCTCCATCCTACATTGCCAATCACTGTCCAACTTGATTCAGAACCTCCGATTCACACCGCCCCGTGATGTTTTTCTCACTCCTAATAGTGAAAGGCCTTTTAGAATCCCTTACAATGAGCACCACCCTGCAACGTTTTTCAGAAACCTATCCTACATTGCCACTGCAAGTTTCCTGACCTCCCAATCCTGACCACTCCGTGGTGCTTTTCTCCATCCTACATTGCCACTCACTGCCTATCCTGAATCAGGCCCTCTAATTCAAACCACTCCGTTATATTTTTCTCACTCGTCCTAGTGAATGGCCTGTTAGAAACCATTATAATGCGCACCACCCCGCGAAGTTTTCCAGAAACCTATCGTACATTGCCATTGCATGTTTCCTCACCTCCCCATGCTGACCAGCCGAGTTGCTTTTCTCCATTTTAGGTTACCACTCACTGCCTATCCAAATTCAGGCCCTCAGATTCACACCACCCCGTTATGTTTTTGTCACTCCTACTAGAGAAAGCCCTGTTAAAAGCCTTACAATGCGGACCACCCCGTGATGTTTTTCAGAAAACTATCCTACAATGCCACTGCATGTTTCCTGACCTCCCCATGCTGACCACCCTGTGGTGCTTTTTTACAAACTTCATTGCCACTCCCTGCCTATCCTAATTCAGGCCCTCCGATTCACACCACCACATGTTGTTGTTCTCACTCCTACTAGTGAATGGCCTGTTAGAAACCCATACAAAGCGCAGCACAAGTGATGTTTATTAGAAACCTATTCTACATTGCCACTGCATGATTCCTTGCCTCCCCATGCTGACAAACCCGTGGTGTTTTTCTCCATCCTACATTGCCACTCACAGCCTATCCTAATTCAGGCCCTCCGTTTCACACCACCCTGTGATTTTTTTTTCACTCCTACTGGTGAATGGCCTGCTACAAACCCTTATAATGCGCACAACCCCGCGATGTTGTTCAGAAACCTATCCTAGATTGCCATTGCATATTTTCTAACCTCCCAATGCTCACCAACTCGTGGTGCTTTTCTCCATCCTACATTGCCACTCACTGTCTAACTTGATTCAGGCCCTCTGATTCACACCACACCATGATGTTTTCCTCAATCCTAGTAGTGAAAGGCCTTTTAGAAACCATTACAATGCGAACGACCCCACGATGTTTTTCAGAAAACTTTCCTACATTAGCATTGCATGTTTCCAGACTTCCCCATGCTGACCACCCCGTGGTGCTTTTCTCCATCCTACATTGCCACTCACTGCCTATCCTAATTCAGAATATCTGATTCACAACAGCCGTTATGTTTTTCTCCCTCCTACTAGTGAATGGCCAGTTAGAAACCCTTACAATGCGCACCACTCCGTGATGTTTTTCAAAAAACTATCCTACATTGCCACTGCATGTTTCCTGACCTCCCCATGATGACCACCTCGTGGTGCTTTTCTCTATCCTAAATTGCCACTTACTGCCTATTCTAATTCAGGCCCTCTGATTCACACCACCCGTAATGTTTTTCTCACTCCTACTAGTGAATTGCCTGTTAGAAACCCTTACAATGCACACTACCCCGCTTTTTTTTCCGAAACCTATCCTACATTGCCACTGCATGTTTCCTCACCTCCCAATGCTGACCACCCTGTGGTGCTTTCTCCATCCTACATTGCCACTCAATGCTTATCCTAATTCAGGCCCTCAGATTCACACCACCCCGTGATGTTTTTCTCACTCCTACTTGTGAATGGCATGTTAGAAATCCTTACAATGTGCACCACCCCGCGATGTTTTTCAGAAACCTATCCTACAGTGCCAATGCATGTTTCCTGACCTCCCCATGTTGACCAACCCGTGGTGCTTTTCTCCATTCTTCATTGCCACTGAATGCCTATCCTAATTCAGGCCCTCCGATTCACACCACCTCGTGATGTTTTTATCACTCCTACTAGTGAATGGCCTGCAACAAAAGCTTAGAATGCGCATCACCCCGCCATGTTTTTCAGAAACCTATCCTACATTGCCATTGCATGTTTCCTGACCTCCCCATGCTCACCAACCCGTGGTGCTTTTCTCCATCCTACATTGCCACTCACAGTCTATCTTGATTCAGACCCTCAGTTTCACACCACCCCGTGATGTGTTTCTCACTCCTACTAGTGAATGGCCTGTTAGAAACCCTTAAAATGTGCACTATGCTGCTATGTTTTTGAGAAACCTATCCTACTTTGCCACTGCATGTTTCCTGACCTCCCCATCCTGACCACCGGGTGGTGCTTTTCTGCATTTTACGTTGTCACTCACTGCCTATTCTTTTCAGGGCCTCCAATTCACACCACCCCGTGATGTTTTTCTCACTCCTACTAGTGAATGGCCTGTTAGAAAGCCTTACAATGCGCAACACCCGGCGATGTTTTTCAGAAACCTATCCTACATTGCCAATATATGTTTCATGACCTCCCCATGCTGACCACCCCGTGGTGCTTTTCTCCATCCTACATTGCACTCACGCCTATCCTAATTCAGATCATCTGATTCACACCACCCCGTGATGTTTTTCTCACTCCTACTTGTGAATGGCATGTTAGAAATCCTTACAATGTGCACCACCCCGCGATGTTTTTCAGAAACCTATCCTACAGTGCCAATGCATGTTTCCTAACCTCCCCATGTTGACCAACCCGTGGTGCTTTTCTCCATTCTTCATTGTCACTGAATGCCTATCCTAATTCAGGCCCTCCGATTCACACCACCCCGTGATGTTTTTCTCACTCCTACTAGTGAATGGCCTGTTAGAAACCCTTACAATGCGCACTACCCCGCGATGTTTTTCAGAAACCTATCCTACTTTGCCACTGCATGTTTCCTGACCTCCCCATCCTGACCACCCCATGGTGCTTTTCTGCATTTTACGTTGTCACTCACTGCTTATTCTTTTCAGGCACTCCAATTCACACCACCCCGTGATGTTTTTCTCACTCCTACTAGTGAATGGCCTGTTAGAAAGCCTTACAATGCGCAACACCCGGCGATGTTTTTCAGAAACTTATCCTACATTGCCAATATATGTTTCATGACCTCCCCATGCTGACCACCCCGTGGTGCTTTTCTCCATCCTACATGGCACTCACGCCTATCCTAATTCAGATCATCTGATTCACACGACCCCATGATGTTTTTCTCACTCCTACTAGTGAATGGCCTGTTAGAAAGCCTTACAATGCACAACACCTGGCAATTTTTTTCAGAAACCTATCCTACATTGCCAATGTATGTTTCCTGACCTCCACATGCAGACCACCCCGTGGTGCTTTTAGCCATCCGACATTGCCACTCACTTTCTATCTTGATTCAGGCCCTCCGATTCACACCACAACATGATGTATTTCTCAATGCTACTAGTGAATGGCCTGTTAGAAACACTTACAATGCGCACCACACCGCGACGTTTTTCAGAAACCTCTCCTACATTGCCACTGCATGTTTCCTGACCTCCTCATGCTGACCACCCCGTGGCGCTTTTCTCCATCCTAAATTGCCAATACTGTCCAAATTGATTCAGACCCTCCGATTCACACCGCCTCGTGATGTTTTTCTCACTCCTACTAGTGAAAGGCCTTTTAGGAACCCTTACAAGGAGCACCACCCTGCAATGTTTTTCAGAAACCTATCTTACATTGCCACTGCAAGTTTCCTGACCTCCCAATCCTGACCACCAGGTGGTGCTTTTCTCCATCCTACATTGCCACTCACTGCCTATCCTGAATCAGGCCCTCTAATTCAAACCACTCCGTTATATTTTTCTCACTCCTACTAGTGAATGGCCTGTTAGAAACCCTTATAATGCGCACCACCCCGCGATGTTTTCCAGAAACCTATCCTACATTGCCACTGCATGTTTCCTCACCTCCCCATGCTGACCAAACCGAGTTGCTTTTCTCCATTTTACGTTACCACTCACTGCCTATCCAAATTCAGACCCTCCGAATCACACCACCCCTTATGTTTTTATCACTCCTACTAGAGAATGCCCTCTAGACAGCATTACAATGCGCACCACCTCGCAATGTTTTTCAGAAACCTATCCTACATTGCCACTGAATGTTTCCTCACCTCCCCATGCTGACCACCCTGTGGTGCTTTTCTCCATCCTACATTGACACTCAATGCTTATTCTAATACAGGCCCTCCGATTCACACCACCCTGTGATGTTTTTCTCACTGCTCCTATTGAATTACCTGTTAGAAAGCCTTACAATGCGCACCACCCGGCGATGTTTTTCATAAACCTATCTGACATTGCCAATGCATGTTTCCTGACCTACACATGCTGACCACCCCATGGTGCTTTTCTCCATCCTACATTGCCACTCACTGCCTATCCTAATTCAGAACATCTGATTTACACCAACCGTGATGTTTTTCTGACTCCTACTAGTGAATGGACTGTTAGAAACCCTTACAATGCGCACCACCCCGTGATGTTTTTCAGAAAACTATCCTACAATGCCACTGCATGTTTCCTGACCTCCCCATGCTGACCACCCTGTGGTGCTTTTCTACATACTTCATTGCCACTCCCTGTCTATCCTAATTCAGGCCCTCCGATTCACACCACCACATGTTGTTGTTCTCACTCCTACTAGTGAATGGCCAGTTAGAAACCCATACAAAGCGCACCACCAGTGATGTTTATTAGAAACATATTCTACATTGCCACTGCATGATTCCTGGCCTCCCCATGCTGACAAACCCGTGGTGTTTTTCTCCATCCTACATTGCCACTCACAGCCTATCCTAATTCAGGCCCTCCGTTTCACACCACCCTGTGATTTTTTTTCACTCCTACTGGTGAATGGCCTGCTACAAACCCTTATAATGCGCACAACGTCGCGATGTTGTTCAGAACACTGTCCTACATTGCCACTGCATGTTTCCTGACATCCACATGATAACCAGCCCGTGGTGCTTTTCTCCATCCTACATTGCCACTCACTGCCTATCCTAATTCAGGCCCTCCGATTCACACCACCCCGTGATGTTTTTCTCACTCCTACTAGTGAATGGCCTGATAGAAAGCCTTACCATGCGCACCACCCCACTCTTTTTTTCAGAAACCTATCCTACATTGCCACTGCATGTTTCCTGACCTCCCCATGCTGACCACACCTTGGTGCTTTTCTCCATTTTACGTTGTCACTCACTGCCTATTCTATTCAGGCCCTCCGATTCACACCACCCCGTGATGTTTTTCTCACTCCTACTAGTGAATGGCCGGTTAGAAAGACTTACAATGCGCAGCAACCCGCGATGTGTTTCAGAAACCTATCCTACATTCCCACTTCATGTTTCCTGACCTCCCCATGCTGACCACCCCGTGGTGCTTTTCTCTATCCTACATTGCCACTCACTGCCTATCCTAATTCAGGCCCTCCGATTCACACCACCCTGTGATGTTTTTCTCACTGCTCCTATTGAATGGCCTGTTAGAAAGCCTTACAATACGCACCACCCGGCGATGTTTTTCAGAAACCTATCCTACATTGCCAATGCATGTTTCCTGACCTCCCCATGCTGACAACCCCGTGGTGCTTTTCTCCATCCTTCATTGCCACTCACTGCCTGTCCGAATTCAGTCCCTTTGATTCACACCTCCCCGTGATGTTGTTCTCACTCCTACTAGTGAATGGCCTGTTAGAAACCCTTACAATGCCCACCACCCAGTGATGTTTATCCGAAACCTATTCTACATTGCCACTGCATGTTTCCTGACCTCCCCATGCTCACCAACCCGTGGTGCTTTTCTCCATCCTTCATTGCAACTCACTGACCATCCTGATTGAGGGCTTCCGATTCACACCACCGCGTGATGTATTTCTCACTCCTACTAGTGAATGGCCTGTTAGAAACCCTTAAACGCGCAGCACCCTGCAATGTTTTTTAGAAACTTATCCTACATTGCCACTGCATGTTTCCTGACCTTCACATGCTGTCCACACCGTGGTGCTTTTCTCCATTTTACATTGCCATTCACTGCCTATCGTAATTCAGTTCCTCCAATTCACAGCACCCCGTGATGAATTTCTCACTCGTTCTAGTGAATGGCTTGTTAGAAACCCTTACAATGCTTGCCAACCCGCGATGTTTTTGAGAAACCTATCCTACATTGCCACTGCATGTTTCATGACGTCTCCAACCTGACCACCCAGTGGTGCTTTTCTCCATCTTAAATTGTCACTCACTGCCTATCCTGATTCAGACCCACCGATTCACACCAACCCGTGATGTTTTTCTCACTCCTACTACTGAATGGCCTGTTAGAAACCCTTACAATGCTCGCCAACCCACGATGTTTTTGAGAAACCTATCCTACATTGCCACTGCATGTTTCATGACGTCTCCAACCTGACCACCCAGTGGTGCTTTTCTCCATCCTACATTGTCACTCACTGCCTATCCTGATTCAGACCCTCCGATTCACACCAACCCGTGATGTTTTTCTCACTCCTACTACTGAATGGCCTGTTAGAAAGCCTTACTATGCGCACCACACGGCGATGTTTTTCAGAAACCTATCCTACATTGCCAATGCATGTTTCCTGACCTCCCGATGCTGACCACCTAGTGTTGTTTTTCTCCATCCTACATTACTACTCAATGCCTATCCTAATTCAGGCCCTCCGATTCACACCACTCCGTGATGTTGTTCTCACTCTTACTAGTGAATGGGCTGTTAGAAAACCTTACAATGTGCACCACCCAGCGATGTTTTTCAGAAACCTATCCAACACTGCCACTGCATGTGTCCTGACCTCCCCATGCTGACCACACCGTGGTGCTTTTCTCCATCCTAAATTGCCACTCACTGCCTATCCTGATTCAGGCCCTCTGATTCAAACCATGCCGTGATGTTTTTCTCACTCCTACTAGTGAATGGCCTGTTAGAAAGCCTTACAATGCGCACCACCTGGTGATGTTATTCAGATGCCTATAGTACTTTGCCAATGCATGTTTCGTGACATCTCCAGGCTGACCACCCCGTGGTGCATTTCTCTATTATGCATTGCCACTCTCTGCCTATTATTATTCAGGCCCTCCGTTTAATACTACCCCGTGATGTTTTTCTCAATCCTACCAGTGAATGGCCTGCTACAAACCCTTACAATGCGCACCACCCCGCGATGTTTTTCAGAAACCTATCCTACATTGCCATTGCATGTTTCCTGACCTCCCCATGCTCACCAACCCGTGGTGATTTTCTCCATCCTACATTGCCACTCACTGTCTATCTTGATTCAGGTCCTCCGATTCACACCACACCATGATGTATTTCTCACTCCTACTAGTGAATGGCCTGTTAGAAACCCTTACAATGCGCACCACCCAGTGATGTTTATCCAAAACCTATTCTACATGGCCACTGCATGTTTCCCTGCCTCCCAATGCTGACAAACCCGTGGTGCTTTTCTCCATCCTACATTGCCACTCACAGCCTTTCCTAATTCAGGCCCTCCGATTCACACCACCCCGTGATGTTTTTTTCTCTCCTACTAGTGAATGCCCTGTTAGAAAGCCTTACAATGCGCACCACCTGGCAATGTTTTTCAGAAACCTATCCTACATTGCCAATGCATGTTTCCTGACCTCCCCATGCTGACCACCCCGTGGTGCTTTTCTCCATCCTACATTGCACTCACTGCATATCCTAATTCAGAACATCTGATTCACAGCACCCCGTGATGTTCTTCTCACACCTACTAGTGAATGGCCTGTTAGAAACCCTTACAATGAGCACCACCCCATGATGGTTTTCAGAAAACTATCCTATATTGCCACTGCAAGTTTCCTGACCTCCCTATGATGACCACCCCATGGTCCTTTTCTCCATCCCACATTGCCACTCACTGCCTATCCTAATTATGGCCCTCCGATTCACACCACCCCGTGATGTTTTTCTCTCTCCTACTAGTGAATGGCCTGTTGGAAACCCTTACAATGCGCACCACCCCGGTTTTCTTTTCAAAAACCTATCCTACATTGCCACTGCATGTTTCCTGACCTCCCCATGCTGACCACCCCGTGGTGCTTTTCTCTATCCTACATTGCCACTCAATTCCTATCCTAATTCAGGCCCTCCGATTCACACCACCCTGTGATGTTTTTCTCACTGCTCCTATTGAATGGCCTGTTAGAAAGCCTTACACTGCGCACCACCCGGCGATGTTTTTCAGAAACCTATCCTACATTGCCAATGCATGTTTCCTGACCTCCCCATGCTGACCACTCCGTGGTGCTTTTCTCCATCCTTCATTGCCACTCACTGCCTATCCGAATTCAGTCCCTTCGATTCACACCTCCCCGTGATATTGTTCTCACTCCTACTACTGAATGGCCTGTTAGAAACCCTTACAATGCCCACCACCCAGTGATGTTTATCCGAAACCTATTCTACATTGCCACTGCATGTTTCCTACCTCCCCATGCTCACCAACCCGTGGTGCTTTTCTCCATCCTTCTTTGCAACTCACTGACCATCCTGATTGATGGCTTCCGATTCACACCACCGCGTGATGTATTTCTCAATCCTACTAGTGAATGGCCTGTTAGAAACCCTTAAACGCGCAGCACCCTGCAATGTTTCATAGAAACTTATCCTACATTGCCACTGCATGTTTCCTGACCTTCCCATGCTGACCACACCGTGGTGCTTTTCTCCATTTTACATTGCCATTCACTGCCTATCGTAATTCAGTTCCTCCAATTCACACCACCCCGTGATGAATTTCTCACTCGTTCTAGTGAATGGCTTTTTAGAAACCCTTACAATGCTCGCCAACCCGCGATGTTTTTGAGAAACCTATCCTACATTGCCACTGCATGTTTTATGACGTCTCCAACCTGACCCCCCAGTGGTGCTTTTCTCCATCCTACATTGTCACTCACTGCCTATCCTGATTCAGACCCTCCGATTCACACCAACCCGTGATGTTTTTCTCACTCCTACTACTGAATGGCCTGTTAGAAAGCCTTGCCATGCGCACCACACGGCGATGTTTTTCAGAAACCTATCCTACATTGCCAATGCATGTTTCCTGACCTCCCGATGCTGACCACCTAGTGTTGCTTTTCTCCATCCTACATTGCTACTCACTGCCTATCCTAATTCAGGCCCTCCGATTCACACCACCCTGTGATGTTTTTCTCACTGCTCCTATTGAATGGCCTGTTAGAAAGCCTTACAATGCGCACCACCCGGGGATGTTTTTCAGAAACCTATCCTACATTGCCAATGCATGTTTTCTCACCTCCCCATGCTGACCACCCCGTGGTGCTTTTCTCCATCCTACATTGCCACTCACTGCCTATCCGAATTCAGTCCCTTCGATTCACGCCTCCCCGTGATGTTGTTCTCACTCCTACTAGTGAATAGCCTGTTAGAAACCCTTACAATGCCCACTACCCAGTGATGTTTATCCGAAACCTATTCTACATTGCCACAGCATGTTTCCTGACCTCCCCATGCTCACCAACCTGTGGTGCTTTTCTCCATCCTTCATTGCAACTCACTGACCATCCTGATTGAGGGCTTCCGATTCACACCACGGTGTGATGTATGTCTCACTCCTACTAGTGAATGGCCTGTTAGAAACCCTTAAACGCGCAGCACCCTGCAATGTTTTTCAGAAACTTATCCTACATTGCCACTGCATGTTTCCTGACCTTCCCATGCTGACCACACCGTGGTGCTTTTCTCCATTTTACATTGCCATTCACTGCCTATCGTAATTCAGTTCCTCCAATTCACACCACACCGTGATGAATTTCTCACTCGTTCTAGTGAATGGCTTGTTAGAAACCCTTACAATGCTCGCCAACCCGCGATGTTTTTGAGAAACCTATCCTACATTGCCACTGCATGTTTCATGACGTCTCCAACCTGACCATCCAGTGGTGCTTTTCTCCATCCTACATTGTCACTCACTGCCTATCCTGATTCAGACACTCCGATTCACACCAACCCGTGATGTTTTTCTCACTCCTACTAGTGAATGGCCTGTTAGAAAGCCTTACAATGCGCACCACCTGGTGATGTTAATAAGATACCTATAGTACATTGCCAATGCATGTTTCGTGACATCTCCAGGCTGACCACCCCGTGGTGCTTTTCTCTATTATGCATTGCCACTCCCTGCCTATTATTATTCAGGCCCTCTGTATAATACCACCCCGTGATGTTTTTCTCACTCCTACCAGTGAATGGCCTGCTACAAACCCTTACAATGCGCACCACCCCGCGATGTTTTTCAGAAACCTATCCTACATTGCCATTGCATGTTTCCTGACCTCCCCATGCTCACCAACCCGTGGTGATTTTCTCCATCCTACATTGACACTCACTGTCCAACTTGATTCAGACCCTCCGATTCACACCGCCCCGTGATGTTTTTCTCACTGCTAATAGTGAAAGGCCTTTTATAATCCCTTACAATGAGCACCACCCTGCAACGTTTTTCAGAAACCTATCCTACATTGCCACTGCAAGTTTCCTGACTTCCCTAAACTGTCCACTCCGTGGTGCTTTTCTCCATCCTACATTGCCACTCACTGCCTATCCTGAATCAGTCCATCTGATTCACACCACCCCGTGATGTTTTTCTCACTCCAACTAGTGAATGGCCTGTTAGAAAGCCTTACAATGCGCACCACCCCTTGATGTTTTTCAGAATACTGTCCTATATTGCCACTGCGTGTTTCCTGACCTCCCCATGATGACCACCCAACGGTGCTTTTCTCCATCCTACATTGCCACACACTGCCTATCCTAATTATGACCCTACGATTCACACCACCCCGTGATTTTTTTCTCACTCCTACTAGTGAATGGCCTATTAGAAACCCTGAAAATGCGCACCACCCCACATTTTTTTTTCAGAAACCTATCCTACATTGCCACTGCATGTTTCCTCACCTCCCCATGCTGACCACACTGTGTTGCTTTTCTCCATCCGACATTGCCTCTCACTGCCTATCCTGATTCAGGCCCTCCGATTCACACCATACTGTGATGTTTTTCTCACTTCTCCTAGTGAATGGCCTGTTGGAAACACTAACAATGCGCACCACCCCACGATGTTTTTCAGAAAACTGTCCTACATTGCCACTGCATGTTTCCTGACCTCCCCATGCTGACCACCCCATGGTGCTTTTCTCCATCCTACATTGCCACTCACTGCCTATCATAATTTAGGCCCTTCGATTCACACCACCCCGTGATCTTTTTCTCACTCCTTCCAGTGAATGCCCTGTTAGAAACCCTTACAATTCTCACCACCCGCGATGTTTTTCAGAAACCTATCCTACATTGACACTGCATATTTCCTGACCTCCCCATGCTCACCAACCCGTTGTGCTTTTCTCCATGCTACATTGCCAATCACTGTCTAACTTGTTTGAGGCCATCCGATTCACACAACCCCGTGATGTATTTCTCACTCCTACTAGTGAGTGGCCTTTTACAAACCCTTATAATGCGCACCACCCCGCGATGTTTTCCAGAACCCTATCCTACATTTCCACTGCATGTTTCCTCACCTCCCCATACTGACCACACCGAGGTGCTTTTCTCCAATTTACGTTACCACTCACTGCCTATCCAAATTCAGGCCCTCCGATTCACACCACCCCATTATGTTTTTCTCATTCCTACTAGTGAATGCCCTGTTAGAAAGACTTACAATGCGCACCACCCTGCGATGTTTTTCAGAAACCTATCCTACATTGCCAATGCATGTTTCCTGACCTCCCCGTGCTGACCATCCCATGGTGCTTTTCTCCATCCTACATTGCCACTCACTGCCTATCCTAATTATGGCCCTCCGATTCACACCACCCCGTTATGTTTTTCTCTCTCCTGCTAGTGAATGCCCTGTTAGAAACCCTTACAATGCGCACCACCCCGCTTTTTTTTTTACAGAAACCTATCCTACATTGCCACTGCATATTTCCTCCCCTCCCCATGATGACCACCCTCTGGTGCTTTTCTCCATCCTACATTGCCACTCAATGCCTATACTAATTCAGGCCCTCCGATTCACACCACCCCCTGATGTTGTTCTCACTCCTACTAGTAAATGGCCAGTTACAAAGCCTTACAATGCGCACCACCCAGCGATGTTTCTCAAAACCTATTCTACTTTGCAACTGCATGTTTCCTTGCCTCACCAAGCTGACAAACCCGTGGTGCTTTTCTCCATCCTACATTGCCACTCACAGCCTATCCTCATTCAGGCCCTCAGATTCACACCACCCCGTGATGTTTTTCTCACTCCTACTTGTGAATGGAATGTTAGAAATCCTTACAATGCGCACCACCCCGCGATGATTTTCAGAAACCTATCCTACAATGCCAATGCATGTTTCCTGACCTCCCCATGTTGACCACCCCGTGGTGCTTTTCTCCATTCTTCATTGCCACTCACTGCCTATCCTAATTCAGGCCCTCTGATTCACACCACCCCGTGATGCTTTTATCACTCCTACTAGTGAATGGCCTGCAACATACCCTTAGAATACGCATCTCCCCGCGATGTTTTTGAGAAACCTATCCTACATTGCCACTGCATGTTTCATGACGTCTCCAACCTGACCACCCAGTGGTGCTTTTCTCCATCCTACTTTGTCACTCACTGCCTATCCTGATTCAGACACTCCGATTCACACCAACCCGTGATGTTTTTCTCACTCCTACTAGTGAATGGCCTGTTAGAAAGCCTTACAATGCGCACCACCTGGTGATGTTATTCAGATACCTATAGTACATTGCCAATGCATGTTTCGTGACATCTCCAGGCTGACCACCCCGTGGTGCTTTTCTCTATTATGCATTGCCACTCCCTGCCTATTATTATTCAGGCCCTCTGTATAATACCACCCCGTGATGTTTTTCTCACTCCTACCAGTGAATGGCCTGCTACAAACCCTTACAATGCGCACCACCCCGCGATGTTTTTCAGAAACCTATCCTACATTGCCATTGCATGTTTCCTGACCTCCCCATGCTCACCAACCCGTGGTGATTTTCTCCATCCTACATTGACACTCACTGTCCAACTTGATTCAGACCCTCCGATTCACACCGCCCCGTGATGTTTTTCTCACTGCTAATAGTGAAAGGCCTTTTATAATCCCTTACAATGAGCACCACCCTGCAACGTTTTTCAGAAACCTATCCTACATTGCCACTGCAAGTTTCCTGACTTCCCTAAACTGACCACTCCGTGGTGCTTTTCTCCATCCTACATTGCCACTCACTGCCTATCCTGAATCAGGCCATCTGATTCACACCACCCCGTGATGTTTTTCTCACTCCAACTAGTGAATGGCCTGTTAGAAAGCCTTACAATGCGCACCACCCCTTGATGTTTTTCAGAATACTGTCCTATATTGCCACTGCGTGTTTCCTGACCTCCCCATGATGACCACCCAACGGTGCTTTTCTCCATCCTACATTGCCACACACTGCCTATCCTAATTAAGACCCTACGATTCACACCACCCCGTGATTTTTTTCTCACTCCTACTAGTGAATGGCCTGTTAGAAACCCTGAAAATGCGCACCACCCCACATTTTTTTTTCAGAAACCTATCCTACATTGCCACTGCATGTTTCCTCACCTCCCCATGCTGACCACACTGTGTTGCTTTTCTCCATCCGACATTGCCTCTCACTGCCTATCCTGATTCAGGCCCTCCGATTCACACCACACTGTGATGTTTTTCTCACTTCTCCTAGTGAATGGCCTGTTAGAAACACTAACAATGCGCACCACCCCACGATGTTTTTCAGAAACCTGTCCTACATTGCCACTGCATGTTTCCTGACCTCCCCATGCTGACCACCCCATGGTGCTTTTCTCCATCCTACATTGCCACTCACTGCCTATCATAATTTAGGCCCTTCGATTCACACCACCCCGTGATCTTTTTCTCACTCCTTCCAGTGAATGCCCTGTTAGAAACCCTTACAATTCTCACCACCCGCGATGTTTTTCAGAAACCTATCCTACATTGACACTGCATATTTCCTGACCTCCCCATGCTCACCAACCCGTTGTGCTTTTCTCCATGCTACATTGCCAATCACTGTCTAACTTGATTGAGGCCATCCGATTCACACAACCCCATGATGTATTTCTCACTCCTACTAGTGAATGGCCTGTTAGAAAGCCTTACAATGCGCACCACCTGGTGATGTTATTCAGATGCCTATAGTACTTTGCCAATGCATGTTTCGTGACATCTCCAGGCTGACCACCCCGTGGTGCATTTCTCTATTATGCATTGCCACTCACTGCCTATTATTATTCAGGCCCTCCGTTTAATACTACCCCGTGATGTTTTTCTCAATCCTACCAGTGAATGGCCTGCTACAAACCCTTACAATGCGCACCACCCCGCGATGTTTTTCAGAAACCTATCCTACATTGCCATTGCATGTTTCCTGACCTCCCCATGCTCACCAACCCGTGGTGATTTTCTCCATCCTACATTGCCACTCACTGTCTATCTTGATTCAGGTCCTCCGATTCACACCACACCATGATGTATTTCTCACTCCTACTAGTGAATGGCCTGTTAGAAACCCTTACAATGCGCACCACCCAGTGATGTTTATCCAAAACCTATTCTACATGGCCACTGCATGTTTCCCTGCCTCCCAATGCTGACAAACCCGTGGTGCTTTTCTCCATCCTACATTGCCACTCACAGCCTTTCCTAATTCAGGCCCTCCGATTCACACCACCCCGTGATGTTTTTTTCTCTCCTACTAGTGAATGCCCTGTTAGAAAGCCTTACAATGCGCACCACCTGGCAATGTTTTTCAGAAACCTATCCTACATTGCCAATGCATGTTTCCTGACCTCCCCATGCTGACCACCCCGTGGTGCTTTTCTCCATCCTACATTGCACTCACTGCATATCCTAATTCAGAACATCTGATTCACAGCACCCCGTGATGTTCTTCTCACACCTACTAGTGAATGGCCTGTTAGAAACCCTTACAATGAGCACCACCCCATGATGTTTTTCAGAAAACTATCCTATATTGCCACTGCAAGTTTCCTGACCTCCCTATGATGACCACCCCATGGTCCTTTTCTCCATCCCACATTGCCACTCACTGCCTATCCTAATTATGGCCCTCCGATTCACACCACCCCGTGATGTTTTTCTCTCTCCTACTAGTGAATGGCCTGTTGGAAACCCTTACAATGCGCACCACCCCGGTTTTCTTTTCAAAAACCTATCCTACATTGCCACTGCATGTTTCCTGACCTCCCCATGCTGACCACCCCGTGGTGCTTTTCTCTATCCTACATTGCCACTCAATTCCTATCCTAATTCAGGCCCTCCGATTCACACCACCCTGTGATGTTTTTCTCACTGCTCCTATTGAATGGCCTGTTAGAAAGCCTTACACTGCGCACCACCCGGCGATGTTTTTCAGAAACCTATCCTACATTGCCAATGCATGTTTCCTGACCTCCCCATGCTGACCACTCCGTGGTGCTTTTCTCCATCCTTCATTGCCACTCACTGCCTATCCGAATTCAGTCCCTTCGATTCACACCTCCCCGTGATATTGTTCTCACTCCTACTACTGAATGGCCTGTTAGAAACCCTTACAATGCCCACCACCCAGTGATGTTTATCCGAAACCTATTCTACATTGCCACTGCATGTTTCCTACCTCCCCATGCTCACCAACCCGTGGTGCTTTTCTCCATCCTTCTTTGCAACTCACTGACCATCCTGATTGATGGCTTCCGATTCACACCACCGCGTGATGTATTTCTCACTCCTACTAGTGAATGGCCTGTTAGAAACCCTTAAACGCGCAGCACCCTGCAATGTTTCATAGAAACTTATCCTACATTGCCACTGCATGTTTCCTGACCTTCCCATGCTGACCACACCGTGGTGCTTTTCTCCATTTTACATTGCCATTCACTGCCTATCGTAATTCAGTTCCTCCAATTCACACCACCCCGTGATGAATTTCTCACTCGTTCTAGTGAATGGCTTTTTAGAAACCCTTACAATGCTCGCCAACCCGCGATGTTTTTGAGAAACCTATCCTACATTGCCACTGCATGTTTTATGACGTCTCCAACCTGACCCCCCAGTGGTGCTTTTCTCCATCCTACATTGTCACTCACTGCCTATCCTGATTCAGACCCTCCGATTCACACCAACCCGTGATGTTTTTCTCACTCCTACTACTGAATGGCCTGTTAGAAAGCCTTGCCATGCGCACCACACGGCGATGTTTTTCAGAAACCTATCCTACATTGCCAATGCATGTTTCCTGACCTCCCGATGCTGACCACCTAGTGTTGCTTTTCTCCATCCTACATTGCTACTCACTGCCTATCCTAATTCAGGCCCTCCGATTCACACCACCCTGTGATGTTTTTCTCACTTCTCCTATTGAATGGCCTGTTAGAAAGCCTTACAATGCGCACCACCCGGGGATGTTTTTCAGAAACCTATCCTACATTGCCAATGCATGTTTTCTGACCTCCCCATGCTGACCACCCCGTGGTGCTTTTCTCCATCCTACATTGCCACTCACTGCCTATCCGAATTCAGTCCCTTCGATTCACACCTCCCCGTGATGTTGTTCTCACTCCTACTAGTGAATAGCCTGTTAGAAACCCTTACAATGCCCACTACCCAGTGATGTTTATCCGAAACCTATTCTACATTGCCACAGCATGTTTCCTGACCTCCCCATGCTCACCAACCTGTGGTGCTTTTCTCCATCCTTCATTGCAACTCACTGACCATCCTGATTGAGGGCTTCCGATTCACACCACGGTGTGATGTATGTCTCACTCCTACTAGTGAATGGCCTGTTAGAAACCCTTAAACGCGCAGCACCCTGCAATGTTTTTCAGAAACTTATCCTACATTGCCACTGCATGTTTCCTGACCTTCCCATGCTGACCACACCGTGGTGCTTTTCTCCATTTTACATTGCCATTCACTGCCTATCGTAATTCAGTTCCTCCAATTCACACCACACCGTGATGAATTTCTCACTCGTTCTAGTGAATGGCTTGTTAGAAACCCTTACAATGCTCGCCAACCCGCGATGTTTTTGAGAAACCTATCCTACATTGCCACTGCATGTTTCATGACGTCTCCAACCTGACCATCCAGTGGTGCTTTTCTCCATCCTACATTGTCACTCACTGCCTATCCTGATTCAGACACTCCGATTCACACCAACCCGTGATGTTTTTCTCACTCCTACTAGTGAATGGCCTGTTAGAAAGCCTTACAATGCGCACCACCTGGTGATGTTAATAAGATACCTATAGTACATTGCCAATGCATGTTTCGTGACATCTCCAGGCTGACCACCCCGTGGTGCTTTTCTCTATTATGCATTGCCACTCCCTGCCTATTATTATTCAGGCCCTCTGTATAATACCACCCCGTGATGTTTTTCTCACTCCTACCAGTGAATGGCCTGCTACAAACCCTTACAATGCGCACCACCCCGCGATGTTTTTCAGAAACCTATCCTACATTGCCATTGCATGTTTCCTGACCTCCCCATGCTCACCAACCCGTGGTGATTTTCTCCATCCTACATTGACACTCACTGTCCAACTTGATTCAGACCCTCCGATTCACACCGCCCCGTGATGTTTTTCTCACTGCTAATAGTGAAAGGCCTTTTATAATCCCTTACAATGAGCACCACCCTGCAACGTTTTTCAGAAACCTATCCTACATTGCCACTGCAAGTTTCCTGACTTCCCTAAACTGTCCACTCCGTGGTGCTTTTCTCCATCCTACATTGCCACTCACTGCCTATCCTGAATCAGTCCATCTGATTCACACCACCCCGTGATGTTTTTCTCACTCCAACTAGTGAATGGCCTGTTAGAAAGCCTTACAATGCGCACCACCCCTTGATGTTTTTCAGAATACTGTCCTATATTGCCACTGCGTGTTTCCTGACCTCCCCATGATGACCACCCAACGGTGCTTTTCTCCATCCTACATTGCCACACACTGCCTATCCTAATTATGACCCTACGATTCACACCACCCCGTGATTTTTTTCTCACTCCTACTAGTGAATGGCCTATTAGAAACCCTGAAAATGCGCACCACCCCACATTTTTTTTTCAGAAACCTATCCTACATTGCCACTGCATGTTTCCTCACCTCCCCATGCTGACCACACTGTGTTGCTTTTCTCCATCCGACATTGCCTCTCACTGCCTATCCTGATTCAGGCCCTCCGATTCACACCATACTGTGATGTTTTTCTCACTTCTCCTAGTGAATGGCCTGTTGGAAACACTAACAATGCGCACCACCCCACGATGTTTTTCAGAAACCTGTCCTACATTGCCACTGCATGTTTCCTGACCTCCCCATGCTGACCACCCCATGGTGCTTTTCTCCATCCTACATTGCCACTCACTGCCTATCATAATTTAGGCCCTTCGATTCACACCACCCCGTGATCTTTTTCTCACTCCTTCCAGTGAATGCCCTGTTAGAAACCCTTACAATTCTCACCACCCGCGATGTTTTTCAGAAACCTATCCTACATTGACACTGCATATTTCCTGACCTCCCCATGCTCACCAACCCGTTGTGCTTTTCTCCATGCTACATTGCCAATCACTGTCTAACTTGTTTGAGGCCATCCGATTCACACAACCCCGTGATGTATTTCTCACTCCTACTAGTGAGTGGCCTTTTAGAAACCCTTATAATGCGCACCACCCCGCGATGTTTTCCAGAACCCTATCCTACATTTCCACTGCATGTTTCCTCACCTCCCCATACTGACCACACCGAGGTGCTTTTCTCCAATTTACGTTACCACTCACTGCCTATCCAAATTCAGGCCCTCCGATTCACACCACCCCATTATGTTTTTCTCATTCCTACTAGTGAATGCCCTGTTAGAAAGACTTACAATGCGCACCACCCTGCGATGTTTTTCAGAAACCTATCCTACATTGCCAATGCATGTTTCCTGACCTCCCCGTGCTGACCATCCCATGGTGCTTTTCTCCATCCTACATTGCCACTCACTGCCTATCCTAATTATGGCCCTCCGATTCACACCACCCCGTTATGTTTTTCTCTCTCCTGCTAGTGAATGCCCTGTTAGAAACCCTTACAATGCGCACCACCCCGCTTTTTTTTTTACAGAAACCTATCCTACATTGCCACTGCATATTTCCTCCCCTCCCCATGATGACCACCCTCTGGTGCTTTTCTCCATCCTACATTGCCACTCAATGCCTATACTAATTCAGGCCCTCCGATTCACACCACCCCCTGATGTTGTTCTCACTCCTACTAGTAAATGGCCAGTTAGAAAGCCTTACAATGCGCACCACCCAGCGATGTTTCTCAAAACCTATTCTACTTTGCAACTGCATGTTTCCTTGCCTCACCAAGCTGACAAACCCGTGGTGCTTTTCTCCATCCTACATTGCCACTCACAGCCTATCCTCATTCAGGCCCTCAGATTCACACCACCCCGTGATGTTTTTCTCACTCCTACTTGTGAATGGAATGTTAGAAATCCTTACAATGCGCACCACCCCGCGATGATTTTCAGAAACCTATCCTACAATGCCAATGCATGTTTCCTGACCTCCCCATGTTGACCACCCCGTGGTGCTTTTCTCCATTCTTCATTGCCACTCACTGCCTATCCTAATTCAGGCCCTCTGATTCACACCACCCCGTGATGCTTTTATCACTCCTACTAGTGAATGGCCTGCAACATACCCTTAGAATACGCATCTCCCCGCGATGTTTTTGAGAAACCTATCCTACATTGCCACTGCATGTTTCATGACGTCTCCAACCTGACCACCCAGTGGTGCTTTTCTCCATCCTACTTTGTCACTCACTGCCTATCCTGATTCAGACACTCCGATTCACACCAACCCGTGATGTTTTTCTCACTCCTACTAGTGAATGGCCTGTTAGAAAGCCTTACAATGCGCACCACCTGGTGATGTTATTCAGATACCTATAGTACATTGCCAATGCATGTTTCGTGACATCTCCAGGCTGACCACCCCGTGGTGCTTTTCTCTATTATGCATTGCCACTCCCTGCCTATTATTATTCAGGCCCTCTGTATAATACCACCCCGTGATGTTTTTCTCACTCCTACCAGTGAATGGCCTGCTACAAACCCTTACAATGCGCACCACCCCGCGATGTTTTTCAGAAACCTATCCTACATTGCCATTGCATGTTTCCTGACCTCCCCATGCTCACCAACCCGTGGTGATTTTCTCCATCCTACATTGACACTCACTGTCCAACTTGATTCAGACCCTCCGATTCACACCGCCCCGTGATGTTTTTCTCACTGCTAATAGTGAAAGGCCTTTTATAATCCCTTACAATGAGCACCACCCTGCAACGTTTTTCAGAAACCTATCCTACATTGCCACTGCAAGTTTCCTGACTTCCCTAAACTGACCACTCCGTGGTGCTTTTCTCCATCCTACATTGCCACTCACTGCCTATCCTGAATCAGGCCATCTGATTCACACCACCCCGTGATGTTTTTCTCACTCCAACTAGTGAATGGCCTGTTAGAAAGCCTTACAATGCGCACCACCCCTTGATGTTTTTCAGAATACTGTCCTATATTGCCACTGCGTGTTTCCTGACCTCCCCATGATGACCACCCAACGGTGCTTTTCTCCATCCTACATTGCCACACACTGCCTATCCTAATTAAGACCCTACGATTCACACCACCCCGTGATTTTTTTCTCACTCCTACTAGTGAATGGCCTGTTAGAAACCCTGAAAATGCGCACCACCCCACATTTTTTTTTCAGAAACCTATCCTACATTGCCACTGCATGTTTCCTCACCTCCCCATGCTGACCACACTGTGTTGCTTTTCTCCATCCGACATTGCCTCTCACTGCCTATCCTGATTCAAGCCCTCCGATTCACACCACACTGTGATGTTTTTCTCACTTCTCCTAGTGAATGGCCTGTTAGAAACACTAACAATGCGCACCACCCCACGATGTTTTTCAGAAACCTGTCCTACATTGCCACTGCATGTTTCCTGACCTCCCCATGCTGACCACCCCATGGTGCTTTTCTCCATCCTACATTGCCACTCACTGCCTATCATAATTTAGGCCCTTCGATTCACACCACCCCGTGATCTTTTTCTCACTCCTTCCAGTGAATGCCCTGTTAGAAACCCTTACAATTCTCACCACCCGCGATGTTTTTCAGAAACCTATCCTACATTGACACTGCATATTTCCTGACCTCCCCATGCTCACCAACCCGTTGTGCTTTTCTCCATGCTACATTGCCAATCACTGTCTAACTTGATTGAGGCCATCCGATTCACACAACCCCATGATGTATTTCTCACTCCTACTAGTGAGTGGCCTTTTAGAAACCCTTATAATGCGCACCACCCCGCGATGTTTTCCAGAACCCTATCCTACATTTCCACTGCATGTTTCCTCACCTCCCCATACTGACCACACCGAGGTGCTTTTCTCCAATTTACGTTACCACTCACTGCCTATCCAAATTCAGGCCCTCCGATTCACACCACCCCATTATGTTTTTCTCATTCCTACTAGTGAATGCCCTGTTAGAAAGACTTACAATGCGCACCACCCTGCGATGTTTTTCAGAAACCTATCCTACATTGCCAATGCATGTTTCCTGACCTCCCCGTGCTGACCATCCCATGGTGCTTTTCTCCATCCTACATTGCCACTCACTGCCTATCCTAATTATGGCCCTCCGATTCACACCACCCCGTTATGTTTTTCTCTCTCCTACTAGTGAATGCCCTGTTAGAAACCCTTACAATGCGCACCACCCCGCTTTTTTTTTTACAGAAACCTATCCTACATTGCCACTGCATATTTCCTCCCCTCCCCATGATGACCACCCTCTGGTGCTTTTCTCCATCCTACATTGCCACTCAATGCCTATACTAATTCAGGCCCTCCGATTCACACCACCCCCTGATGTTGTTCTCACTCCTACTAGTAAATGGCCAGTTAGAAACCCTTACAATGCGCACCACCCAGCGATGTTTCTCAAAACCTATTCTACTTTGCAACTGCATGTTTCCTTGCCTCACCAAGCTGACAAACCCGTGGTGCTTTTCTCCATCCTACATTGTCACTCACAGCCTATCCTCATTCAGGCCCTCAGATTCACACCACCCCGTGATGTTTTTCTCACTCCTACTTGTGAATGGAATGTTAGAAATCCTTACAATGCGCACCACCCCGCGATGATTTTCAGAAACCTATCCTACAATGCCAATGCATGTTTCCTGACCTCCCCATGTTGACCACCCCGTGGTGCTTTTCTCCATTCTTCATTGCCACTCACTGCCTATCCTAATTCAGGCCCTCTGATTCACACCACCCCGTGATGCTTTTATCACTCCTACTAGTGAATGGCCTGCAACATACCCTTAGAATACGCATCTCCCCGCGATGTTTTTCAGAAACCTATCCTAAATTGCCATTGCATGTTTCCTGACCTCCCCATGCTCACCAACCCGTGGTGTTTTCTCCATCCTACATTGCCACTCACAGTCTATCTTGATTCAGACACTCCGTTTCCCACCACCCCGTGATGTGCTTTTCACTCCTACTTGTGAATGGCTTGTTAGAAAGCCTTAAAATGCGCACCACCCCGCGAACTTTTCCATTAACCTATCCTACATTGCCATTGTATGTTTCCTGACCTCCCCATGTTGACCATCCCGTGGTGCTTTTCTCCATTCTTCATTGCCACTCACTGCCTATCCCAATTCAGGCCCTCCGATTTACACCACCCCGTGATGTTTTTCTCTCTCCTACTAGTGAATGGCCTGTTAGAAACACTTACAATGCACACCACACCGCTACGTTTTTCAGAAACCTCTGCTACATTGCCACTGCATGTTTCCTGACCTTCTCATGCTGACCACCCCGTGGTGCTTTTCTCCATCCTAAATTGCCAGTACTGTCCAACTTGATTCAGACCCTCCGATTCACACCGCCTCGTGATGTTTTTCTCACTCCTACTAGTGAAAGGCCTTTTAGAAACCCTTACAATGAGCACCACCCTGCAACGTTTTTCAGAAACCTATCCTACATTGCCACTGCAAGTTTCCTGACCTCCCAATCCTGACCACCAGGTGGTGCTTTTCTCCATCCTACATTGCCACTCACTGCCTATCCTGAATCAGGCCCTCTAATTCAAACCACTCTGTTATATTTTTCTCACTCCTACTAGTGAATGGCTTGTTAGAAACCCTTATAATGCGCACCACCCCGTGATGTTTTCCAGAAACCTATCCTACATTGCCACTGCATGTTTCCTCACCTCCCCATGCTGACCAAACCGAGTTGCTTTTCTCCATTTTACGTTACCACTCACGGCCTATCCAAATTCAGGCCCTCCGATTCACACGACGCCTTATGTTTTTCTCACTCCTACTAGAGAATGCCCTCTAGACAGCATTTCAATGCGCACCACCTGGCAATGTTTTTCGGAAACCTATCCTACATTGCCACTGAATGTTTCCTCACCTCCCCATGCTGACCACCCTGTGGTGCTTTTCTCCATCCTACATTGACACTCAATGCTTATTCTAATACAGGCCCTCCGATTCACACCACACCATGATGTATTTCTCACTCCTACTATTTAAAGGCCTTTTAGAAACCCTTGCAATGAGCAGCACCCCGTGATGTTTTTTGAAACCTATCCTACATTGCTACTGCATGTTTCCTGACCTCTCAATGCTGACCAGCCCGTGGTGCTTTTCTCCATCTGACATTGCCACTCTCTGCCTTTCCTCATTCAGGACCTCCGATTCACAGCACCCTGTGATGTTTTTCTCACTTCTCCTAGTGAATGGCCTGTTAGAAACACTAACAATGCTCACCACCCTGAGATGTTTTTCAGAACCTGTCCTACATTGCCACTGCATGTTTCCTGACCTCCCCATGCTGACCATCCCATGGCGCTTTTCTCCATCCTACATTGCCACTCACTGCCTACCATAATTCAGGCCCTTCGATTAACACCACCCCTTGATCTTTTTCTCACTCCTTCCAGTGAATGCCCTATTAGAAACCCTTACAATTCTCACCACCCGCGATGTTTTTCAGAAACCTATCCAACATTGACACTGCATGTTTCCTGACCTCCCCGTGCTGACCACACCGTGGTGCTTTTCTCCATCCTACATTGCCACTCACTGCCTATCCTGATTCAAGCCTTCCGATTCACACCACCCCGTGATGTATTTCTCACTCCTACTAGTGAATGGCCTGTTAGAAAGCCTTACAATGCGCACCACCCCATGATGTTTTTCAGAAAACTATCCTACATTGCCACTGCATGTTACCTGACCTCCCCATGCTCACCAACCTGTGGTGCTTTTCTCCATCCTACATTGCCAATCACTGTCTAACTTGATTCAGGCCCTCCGATTCACACCACCCCGTAATGTATTTCACACTCTTACTAGTGAATGGCCTTTTAGAAACCCTTACAATGAGCACCACCCTGCAATGTTTTTCAGAAACCTATCCTACATTGCCAATGCAAGTTTCCTGACATCCCCATCCTGACCACCCCGTGGTGCTTTTTTCCATCCTACATTGCTACTCACTGCCTATCCTGAATCAGGCCCTCCTATTCACACCACTCTGTTATATTTTTCTCACTCCTACTAGTGAATGGCCTGTTAGAAACCCTTATAATGCGCACCACCACGCGATGTTTTCCAGAAACCTATCCTACATTGCCAATGCATGTTTCCTCACCTCCCCTTACTGACCACACCGAGGTGCTTTTCTCCATTTTATGTGACAACTCACTGCCTAGCCAAATTAAGGCCCTCCGATTCACACCGCCCCGTTATGTTTTTCTCACTCCTACTAGTAAATGCCCTGTTAGAAAGCCTTACAATGCGCACCACCTTGCGATGTTTTTCAGAAACCTATCCTACATTGCCAATGCATGTTTCCTGACTTCCCCGTTCTGACCATCCCGTGGTGCTTTTCTCCATCCTACATTGCACTCACTGCCTATCCTAATTCAGAACATCTGATTCACACCACCCCGTGATGTTTTTCTCACTCCTACTAGTGAATGGCCTGTTAAAAGCCTTACAATGCTCACCAGCCTGCGATGTTTTTCAGAAAACTATCCTATATTGCCACTGCGTTTGTCCTGACCTCCCCATGATGACCACCCGATGGTGCTTTTCTCCATCCTACATTGCCACTCACACACTATCCTAATACAGTCCATGCGATTCACAACACCCCATGATGTTTTTCTCACTCTTACTTGTCAATCACTTGTTAGAAATCCATATGATGAGCACCACCCCGCGATGATTTTCAGAAACCTATCCTACATTGCCACTGCATGTTTCCTGACCTCCGCATGCTGACCACACCGTGGTGCTTTTCTCCATCCTACATTGCCACTCACTGCCTATCCTAATTCAGGCCCTCCGATTCACAACACCCATGATGTTTTTCCCAATCCTACTGGTGAATGGCCTGTTAGAAACCCTTACAATGCGCACCATCCCGCTTTTTTTTTTTTTTCAGAAACCTATCCTATATTGCCAATGCATGTTTCCTGACCTCACCATGCTCACCAACCCATTGGGCTTTTCTCCATCCTACATTGCCCCTCACTGTCTATCTTGATTCATGCCCTCTGATTCACACCACACCATGATGTTTTTCTCACTCCTACTAGTGAATGGCCTGTTAGAAACCCTTACAATGCGCACTACTCCACTATTTTTTTTCAGAAACCTATCCTACATTGCCACTGCATGTTTCCTGACCTCTCCATCCTGACCACCCCATGGAGATTTTCTCCATCCTACATTGCCACTCACGGCCTGTCCTAATTCATGCCCTCCGATTCACACCACCCTGTGATGTTTTTTTCACTCCTACTAGTGAATGGCCTGTTAGAAACCCTTACAATGCGCACTATCCCGTGATGTTTTTCAGAAACCTATCCTACATTGCCACTGCATGATTCCTGACCTCCCCATCCTGACCACCCCGTGTTGCTTTTCTCCATCCTACATTGCCACTCACTGACTATCCTGATTCTGACCCTCCGATTCACACCACCCTGCGATGTTTTTCTACTTCTACTAGTGAATGGCCTGTTAGAAACCATTACAATGCGCACAACCCCGCGATTTTTTTCAGAAACCTATCCTACACTGCCACTGCATGTGTCCTGATATCCCCATGCGGACCACCCCGTGGTGCTTTTCTCCATCCTAGTTTGCCACTCACTGCCTATCCTGAATTATGCCCTTCGATTCACACCACCCCGTGATGTTGTTCTCACTCATACTATTGAATGGCCTGTTAGAAAGCCTTACAATGCGCACCACCCAGAAATGTTTATCGGAAACCTATTCTACATTGCCACTGCATGTATCCTAGCCTCCCCATGCTGACAAACCCGTGATGCTTTTCTCCATCGTACATTGCCACTCACGGCCTATCCTAATACAGAACATCTGATTCACACCAGCCGTGATGTTTTTCTCCCTCCAACTAGTGAATGGCCAGTTAGAAACCCTTACAATGCGCACCACTCCGTGATATTTTCAAAAAACTATCCTACATTGCCACTGCATGTTTCCTGACCTCCCCATGATGACCAACCCGTGGTCCTTTTCTCTATCCTACATTGCCACTCACTGCCTATCCTGATTGAAGCCCTCTGATTCAAACCACGCCGTGATGTTTTTCTCACTCCTACTAGTGAATGGCCTGTTAGAAACCCTTACAATGCGCACCACCTCGCGATGTTTTTCAGAAACCTATCCTACATTGCCAATGAATGTTTCCTGACCTCCCCATGCTGACCACCTGTGGTGCTTTACTCCATCCTACATTGCACTCACTGCGTATCCTGATTCAGGCCCTCCGATTCACACCACCTGTGATGTTTTTCTCACTCCTACTAGTGAATTGCCTGTTAGAAACCGTTACAATGCGCACTACCCCGCTTTTTTTTTCCGAAACCTATCCTACATTGCCACTGCATGTTTCCTCACCTCCACATGCTGACCACCCTGTGGTGCTTTTCTCCATCCTACATTGACACTCAATGCTTATCCAAATTCAGGCCCTCCGATTCACACCACCCCGTTATATTTTTCTCACTCCTACTAGTGAATGCCCTGTTAGAAAGCCTTACAATGCGCACCACCTGGCGATGTTTTTCAGAAACCTATCCTACATTGCCAATGCATGTTTCCTGACCTCCCCATGCTGACCACCCCGTGGTGCTTTTCTCCATCATACATTGCACTCACTGCCTATCCTAATTCAGAACATCTGATTCACACCACCCCGTGATGTTCTTCTCTCTCCTACTAGTGAATGGCCTGTTAGAAACCCTTACAAGGCGCACCACCCCATGATGTTTTTCAGAAAGCTATCCTATATTGCCACTGCATGTTTCCTGACCTCCGTATGAGAACCACCCCATGGTGCTATTCTCCATCCTACATTGCCACTCACTGCCTATCCTAATTATGGCCCTCCGATTCACACCACCCTGTGATGTTTTTCTCTCTCCTACTCGTGAATGGCCTGTTGGAAACCCTTACAAGGCACACCACCCCGCTTTTCTTTTCAGAAACCTATCCTACATTGCCACTGCATGTTTCCTGACCTCCCCATGCTGACCATCCTGTGGTGCTTTTCTCCATCCAACATTGCCACTCAATTCCTATCCTAATTCAGGCCCTCCGATTCACACCACCCACTGATGTTGTTCTCACTCGTACTAGTTAATGGCCTGCTAGAAACCCTTACAATGCGCACCACCCAGCGATGTTTATCAGAAACCTATTCTACATTGCCACTGCATGTTTCCTTGCCACCCCATGCTGACAAACCCATGGTGCTTTTCTCCATCCTACATTGCCACTCACAGCCTATCCTAATTCAGTCCCTCCGATTCACGACACCCCGTGATGTTTTTTTCACTCCTACTTGTGAATGGCTTGTTAGAAATCCTTACAATGCGCACCACCCCGCGATGTTTTTCAGAAAGCTGTCCTACAATGGCTCTGCATGTTTCCTCACATCTCCATGTTGACCACCCCGTGGTGCTTTTCTCCATTCTTCATTGCCACTCACTGTCTATCCTAATTCAGGCCCTCCGTTTCACACCACCCCTTGATGTATTTTCTCACTCTTACTAGTGAATGGCCTGCTACAAACCCTTACAATGCGCACCACCCGGAGATGTTTTTCAGAAACCTCTCCTACATTGCCATTGCATGTTTCCAGACCTCCCTATTCACACCAACCCGTGGTGCTTTTCTCCATCCTACATTGCCACTCACTGTCTATCTTGATTCAGGCCCTCCGATTCACACCACACCATGATGTATTTCTCACTCCTAATAGTGAATGGCCCGTTAGAAACCCTTACAATGAGCACTACCCCACGATGTTTTTCAGAAATCTATCCCACATTGCCACTGCATGTTTCCTGACCTCCCCATTCTGACCACCCCGTGGTGCTTTCTCCATCCTACATTGCCACTAACTGCCTAAGTTGATTCAGGCCCTCTGAATCAAACCACACTCTGATGTTTTTCTCACTTCATCTAGTGAATGGCCTGTTAGAAACCCTTACAATGTGCAGCAACCCGCGATGTGTTTCAGAAACCTATCCTACATTCCCACTGCATGTTTCCTGACCTCCCGATGCTGACCACCCCGTGGTGCTTTTCTCTATCCTACATTGCCACTGACTGCCTATCCTAATTAAGGCCCTCCGATTCACACCACCCTGTGATGTTTTTCTCACTGCTCCTATTGAATGGCCTGTTAGAAAGCCTTACAATGCGCACCACCCGGCGATGTTTTTCAGAAACCTATCCTACATTGCCAATGCATGTTTTCTGACCTCCCCATGCTGACCACCCCGTGGTGCTTTTCTCCATCCTACATTGCCACTCACTGCCTATCCGAATTCAGTCCCTTCGATTCACACCTCCCTGTGATGTTGTTCTCACTCCTACTAGTGAATAGCCTGTTAGAAACCCTTACAATGCCCACTACCCAGTGATGTTTACCCGAAACCTATTCTACATTGCCACTGCATGTTTCCTGACCTCCCCATGCTCACCAACCCGTGGTGCTTTTCTCCATCCTTCATTGCAACTCACTGACCATACTGATTGAGGGCTTCCGATTCACACCACGGTGTGATGTATTTCTCACTCCTACTAGTGAATGGCCTGTTAGAAACCCTTAAACGCGCAGCACCCTGCAATGTTTTTCAGAAACTTATCCTACATTGCCACTGCATGTTTCCTGACCTTCCCATGCTGACCACACCGTGGTGCTTTTCTCCATTTTACATTGCCATTCACTGCCTATCGTAATTCAGTTCCTCCAATTCACACCACACCGTGATGAATTTCTCACTCGTTCTAGTGAATGGCTTGTTAGAAACCCTTACAATGCTCGCCAACCCGCGATGTTTTTGAGAAACCTATCCTACATTGCCACTGCATGTTTCATGACGTCTCCAACCTGACCACCCAGTGGTGCTTTTCTCCATCCTACATTGTCACTCACTGCCTATCCTGATTCAGACACTCCGATTCACACCAACCCGTGATGTTTTTCTCACTCCTACTACTGAATGGCCTGTTAGAAAGCCTTACAATGTGCACCACATGGCGATGTTTTTCAGAAACCTATCCTACATTGCCAATGCATGTTTCCTGACCTCCCGATGCTGACCACCCAGTGTTGCTTTTCTCAATTCTACATTGCTACTCAATGCCTATCCTAATTCAGGCCCTCCGATGCACACCACTCCATGATGTTGTTCTCAATCTTACTAGTGAATGGGCTGTAGAAAACCTTACAATGTGCACCACCCAACAATGATTTTCAGAAACCTATCCTACACTGCCACTGCATGTGTCCTGACCTCCCCATCCTGACCACACCGTGGTGCTTTTCTCCATCCTAAATTGCCACTCACTGCCTATCCTGATTCAGGCCCTCTGATTCAAACCACGCCGTGATGTTTTTCTCACTCCTACTAGTGAATGGCCTGTTAGAAACCCTTACAACGCGCAGCACCCTGCGATGTTTTTCAGAAACTTATCCTACATTGCCACTGCATGTTTCCTGACCTCCCCACGCCGACCACACCGTGGTGCTTTTCTCCATTATACATTGCCATTCACTGCCTATCCTAATTCAGTTCCTATAATTCACACCACCCCGTGATGTATTTCTCACTCCTACCAGTGAATGGCCTGTGAGAAACACATACAATGCGCACCAACCAGTGATGTTTATCAGAAACCTATCCTACATTGCCACTGCATGTTTCCTGACCACCCCATGCTGACCACCCGGTGGTACTTTTCCCCATCCTACATTGCCACTCACTGCCTATACTAAATCAGGCCCTTGGATTCACAACACCCCGTGATGTTGTTCTCACTCCTACTAGTGAATGGCCTGTTAGAAACCTTTACAATGCGCACCACCCAGTGATGTTTATCCGAAACCTATTCTACATTGCCACTGCATGTTTCCTTGCCTCCCCATGCTGACAAACCCGTGGAGCTTTTCTCCATCCTACATTGCCACTCACAGCCTTTCCTAATTCAGGCCCTACGATTCACACCACCCCGTGATGTTTTTTTCTCTCCTACTTGTCAATGGATTGTTAGAAAGCCATACAATCCGCACAACCCCACGATGTTTTTCAGAAAACTATCCTACATTGCCAATGCATGTTTCCTGACCTCTCCAGGCTGACCACCCCGTGTTGCATTTCTCCATTATACATTGCCACTCATTGCCTATCATGATTCAGGCCCTCTGATTAATACCACCCTGTGATGTTTTTCTCACTCCTACTAGTGAATGGCCTGTTAGTAACCCTTATAATTCTCAATACCAGCGATTTTTTAAAGAAACCTATGATACATTGCCACAGCATGTGTTCTGACCTCCCTATGCTGACCACCCCGTGGTGCTTTTCACCATCCTACATTGCCACTCACTGCCTATCCTGATTCAGGGCTTCCGATTCACACCACCCCGTGATGTATTTCTCAATCCTACTAGTGAATGGCCTGTTAGAAACCCTTACAATGCGCACCACCCCGCGATGTTTTTCAGGAACCTATCCTACATTGCCCCTGCATGTTTCCTGATCTTCCCATGCTGACTACACCGTGGTGCTTTTCTCCATTTTACATTGTCACACCCTGCTTATCCTAATTCAGGCCCTCTGATTAATCCCACCCTCTGATGTTTTTCTCACTCCTACTAGTGAATGGCCTGTTAGTAACCCTTACAATTCTCACCACCCGGCGATGTTTTTCAGAAACATATTCTACATTGCCAATGCATGTTTCCTGACCTCCTCATGCTCACCAACCCGTGGTGCTTTTCTCCATCCTACATTGCCTCTCACTGATTATCCTAATTCAGAACATCTGATTCACACCAGACCGTGAAGCTTTTCTCACTCCTACTAGTGAATGGCCTGTTAGAACCCCTTACAATGCACACCACATCGTGATGTTTTTCAGAAAAGTATCTTACATTGCCACTGCATGTTTCCTGACCTCCCCATGCTGACCACCCCGTGGTGCTTTTCTCCATCCTACATTGCCACTCACTGCCTATCCTAATTCAGGCCCTCCGATTCACAACACCCATGATGTTTTTCCCAATCCTACTGGTGAATGGCCTGTTAGAAACCCTTACAATGCGCACCATCCCGCATTTTTTTTTTTCAGAAACCTATCCTATATTGCCAATGCATGTTTCCTGACCTCACCATGCTCACCAACCCATTGGGCTTTTCTCCATCCTACATTGCCCCTCACTGTCTATCTTGATTCATGCCCTCTGATTCACACCACACCATGATGTTTTTCTCACTCCTACTAGTGAATGGCCTGTTAGAAACCCTTACAATGCGCACTACTCCACTATTTTTTTTCAGAAACCTATCCTACATTGCCACTGCATGTTTCCTGACCTCTCCATCCTGACCACCGCGTGGAGATTTTCTCCATCCTACATTGCCACTCACGGCCTGTCCTAATTCATGCCCTCCGATTCACACCACCCCGTGATGTTTTTCTCACTCCTACTAGTTAATGGCCTGTTAGAAACCCTTACAATGCGCACTACCCCGCGATGTTTTTCAGAAACCTATCCTTCATTGCCACTGCATGTTTCCTGACCTCCCCATCCTGACCACCCCGTGTTGCTTTTCTCCATCCTACATTGCCACTCACTGCCTATCCTGATTCTGACCCTCCGATTCACACCACCCTGCGATGTTTTTCTACTTCTACTAGTGAATGGCCTGTAAGAAACCATTACAATGCGCACAACCCCGCGATTTTTTTCAGAAACCTATCCTACATTGCCACTGCATGTGTCCTGATATCCCCATGCGGACCACCCCGTGGTGCTTTTCTAGATCCTAATTTGCCACTCACTGCCTATCCTGAATTATGCCCTTCGATTCACACCACCCCGTGATGTTGTTCTCACTCATACTATTGAATGGCCTGTTAGAAAGCCTTACAATGCGCACCACCCAGAGATGTTTATCGGAAACCTATTCTACATTGCCACTGCATGTTTCCTAGCCTCCCCATGCTGACAAACCCGTGATGCTTTTCTCCATCCTACATTGCCACTCACTGCCTAACCTAATACAAAACATCTGATTCACACCAGCCGTGATGTTTTTCTCCCTCCAACTAGTGAATGGCCAGTTAGAAACCCTAACAATGCGCACCACTCCATGATATTTTCAAAAAACTATCCTACATTGCCACTGCATGTTTCCTGACCTACCCATGATGACCAACCCGTGGTCCTTTTCTCTATCCTACATTGCCACTCACTGCCTATCCTGATTGAGGCCCTCTGATTCAAACCACGCCGTGATGTTTTTCTCACTCCTACTAGTGAATGGCCTGTTAGAAACCCTTACAATGCGCACCACCCCGCGATGTTTTTCAGAAACCTATCCTACATTGCCAATGAATGTTTCCTGACCTCCCCATGCTGACCACCTGTGGTGCTTTACTCCATCCTACATTGCACTCACTGCGTATCCTGATTCAGGCCCTCCGATTCACACCACCTGTGATGTTTTTCTCACTCCTACTAGTGAATTGCCTGTTAGAAACCGTTACAATGCGCACTACCCCCCTTTTTTTTTCCGAAACCTATCCTACATTGCCACTGCATGTTTCCTCACCTCCACATGCTGACCACCCTGTGGTGCTTTTCTCCATCCTACATTGACACTCAATGCTTATCCAAATTCAGGCCCTCCGATTCACACCACCCCGTTATATTTTTCTCACTCCTACTAGTGAATGCCCTGTTAGAAAGCCTTACAATGCGCACCACCTGGCGATGTTTTTCAGAAACCTATCCTACATTGCCAATGCATGTTTCCTGACCTCCCCATGCTGACCACCCCGTGGTGCTTTTCTCCATCCTACATTGCACTCACTGCCTATCCTAATTCAGAACATCTGATTCACACCACCCCGTGATGTTCTTCTCACTCCTACTAGTGAATGGCCTGTTAGAAACCCTTACAATGCGCACCACCCCATGATGTTTTTCAGAAAGCTATCCTATATTGCCACTGCATGTTTCCTGACCTCCGTATGATGACCACCCCATGGTGCTATTCTCCATCCTACATTGCCAATCACTGCCTATCCAAATTCAGGCCCTCCGATTCACACCACCCCGTGATGTTTTTCTCTCTCCTACTCGTGAATGGCCTGTTGGAAACCCTTACAAGGCACACCACCCCGCTTTTCTTTTCAGAAACCTATCCTACATTGCCACTGCATGTTTCCTGACCTCCCCATGCTGACCATCCTGTGGTGCTTTTCTCCATCCAACATTGCCACTCAATTCCTATCCTAATTCAGGCCCTCCGATTCACACCACCCACTGATGTTGTTCTCACTCGTACTAGTTAATGGCCTGCTAGAAACCCTTACAATGCGCACCACCCAGCGATGTTTATCAGAAACCTATTCTACATTGCCACTGCATGTTTCCTTGCCACCCCATGCTGACAAACCCATGGTGCTTTTCTCCATCCTACATTGCCACTCACAGCCTATCCTAATTCAGTCCCTCCGATTCACGACACCCCGTGTTTTTTTTTCACTCCTACTTGTTAATGGCTTGTTAGAAATCCTTACAATGCGCACCACCCCGCGATGTTTTTCAGAAAGCTGTCCTACAATTGCTCTGCATGTTTCCTCACATCTCCATGTTGACCACCCCGTGGTGCTTTTCTCCATTCTTCATTGCCACTCACTGTCTATCCTAATTCAGGCCCTCCGTTTCACACCACCCCTTGATGTATTTTCTCACTCTTACTAGTGAATGGCCTGCTACAAACCCTTACAATGCGCACCACCCGGAGATGTTTTTCAGAAACCTCTCCTACATTGCCATTGCATGTTTCCAGAATTCCCTATTCACACCAACCCGTGGTGCTTTTCTCCATCCTACATTGCCACTCACTGTCTATCTTGATTCAGGCCCTCCGATTCACACCACACCATGATGTATTTCTCACTCCTAATAGTGAATGGCCCGTTAGAAACCCTTACAATGAGCACTACCCCACGATGTTTTTCAGAAATCTATCCCACATTGCCACTGCATGTTTCCTGACCTCCCCATTCTGACCACCCCGTGGTGCTTTCTCCATCCTACATTGCCACTAACTGCCTAAGTTGATTCAGGCCCTCTGAATCAAACCACACTCTGATGTTTTTCTCACTTCATCTAGTGAATGGCCTGTTAGAAACCCTTACAATGTGCAGCAACCCGCGATGTGTTTCAGAAACCTATCCTACATTACCACTGCATGTTTCCTGACCTCCCCATGCTGACCACCCCGTGGTGCTTTTCTCTATCCTACATTGCCACTGACTGCCTATCCTAATTCAGGCCCTCCGATTCACACCACCCTGTGATGTTTTTCTCACTGCTCCTATTGAATGGCCTGTTAGAAAGCCTTACAATGCGCACCACCCGGCGATGTTTTTCAGAAACCTATCCTACATTGCCAATGCATGTTTTCTGACCTCCCCATGCTGACCACCCCGTGGTGCTTTTCTCCATCCTACATTGCCACTCACTGCCTATCCGAATTCAGTCCCTTCGATTCACACCTCCCCGTGATGTTGTTCTCACTCCTACTAGTGAATAACCTGTTAGAAACCCTTACAATGCCCACTACCCAGTGATGTTTATCCGAAACCTATTCTACATTGCCACAGCATGTTTCCTGACCTCCCCATGCTCACCAACCCGTGGTGCTTTTCTCCATCCTTCATTGCAACTCACTGAACATCCTGATTGAGGGCTTCCGATTCACACCACGGTGTGATGTATGTCTCACTCCTACTAGTGAATGGCCTGTTAGAAACCCTTAAACGCGCAGCACCCTGCAATGTTTTTCAGAAACTTATCCTACATTGCCACTGCATGTTTCCTGACCTTCCCATGCTGACCACACCGTGGTGCTTTTCTCCATTTTACATTGCCATTCACTGCCTATCGTAATTCAGTTCCTCCAATTCACACCACACCGTGATGAATTTCTCACTCGTTCTAGTGAATGGCTTGTTAGAAACCCTTACAATGCTCGCCAACCCGCGATGTTTTTGAGAAACCTATCCTACATTGCCACTGCATGTTTCATGACGTCTCCAACCTGACCACCCAGTGGTGCTTTTCTCCATCCTACATTGTCACTCACTGCCTATCCTGATTCAGACACTCCGATTCACACCAACCCGTGATGTTTTTCTCACTCCTACTACTGAATGGCCTGTTAGAAAGCCTTACAATGTGCACCACATGGCGATGTTTTTCAGAAACCTATCCTACATTGCCAATGCATGTTTCCTGACCTCCCGATGCTGACCACCCAGTGTTGCTTTTCTCAATCCTACATTGCTACTCAATGCCTATCCTAATTCAGGCCCTCCGATGCACACCACTCCATGATGTTGTTCTCACTCTTACTAGTGAATGGGCTGTTAGAAAATCTTACAATGTGCACCACCCAGCGATGTTTTTCAGAAACCTATCCTACACTGCCACTGCATGTGTCCTGACCTCCCCATCCTGACCACACCGTGGTGCTTTTCTCCATCCTAAATTGCCAATCACTGCCTATCCTGATTCAGGCCCTCTGATTCAAACCACGCCGTGATGTTTTTCTCACTCCTACTAGTGAATGGCCTGTTAGAAACCCTTACAATGCGCACCACACCGCGATGTTTTTCAGAAACCTATCCTACATTGACACAGCATGTTTCCTGACCTCCCCATGCTGCCCACACCGTGGTGCTTTTCTCCATTTAACATTGCAACTCACTGCCTATTCTAATTCAGACCCTCCGATTCACACCACCCCGTGATGTTTTTCTCACTCCTACTAGTGAATGCCCTGTTAGAAAGCCTTACAATGCGCACCACCTGGTGATGTTATTCAGATACCTATAGTACATTGCCAATGCATGTTTCGTGACAACTCCAGGCTGACCACCCCGTGGTGCATTTCTCTATTATGCATTGCCACTCACTACCTATTATTATTCAGGCCCTCTGTATAATACCACCCCGTGATGTTTTTCTCACTCCTACCAGTGAATGGCCTGCTACAAACCCTTACAATGCGCCCACCCCGCGATGTTTTTCAGAAACCTATCCTACATTGCCATTGCATGTTTCCTGACCTCCCCATGCTCACCAACCCGTGGTGATTTTCTCCATCCTACATTGCCACTCACTGTCTATCTTGATTCAGGTCCTCCGATTCACACCACACCATGATGTATTTCTCACTCCTACTAGTGAATGGCCTGTTAGAAACCCTTACATTGCGCACCACCCAGTGATGTTTATCCGAAACCTATTCTACATTGCCACTGCATGTTTCCCTGCCTCCCAATGCTGACAAACCCGTGGTGCTTTTCTCCATCCTACATTGCCACTCACAGCCTTTCCTAATTCAGGCCCTCCGATTCACACCACCCCGTGATGTTTTTTTCTCTCCTACTTGTCAATGGCTTGTTAGAAAGCCTTACAATCCGCACAAACCCACGATGTTTTTCCGAAACCTATCCTATATTTCCAATGCATGTTTCCTGACCTCTCCAGGCTGACCACACCATGTTGCATTTCTCCATTATAAATTGCCTCCCATTGCCTATCATGATTCAGGCCCTCTGATTAATACCACCCTGTGATGTTTTTCTCACTACTACTAGTGAATGGCCTGTTAGTAACCCTTACAACTGTCACCACCAGCGATGTTTTACAGAAACCTATGCTACATTGCCACAGCATGTGTCCTGAGCTCCCTGGGCTGACCACCCCGTGGAGCTTTTCTCCATCCTACATTGCCTCTCAATGCCTATCCTAATTCAGGGCTTCCAATTTACACCACCCCGTGATGTATTTCTCACTCCTACTAGTGAATGGCCTGTTAGAAACCCTTACAATGCGCACCACCCCGCGATGTTTTTCAGAAACCTATCCTATATTGCCCCTGCATGTTTCCTGACCTCCCCATGCCGACCACACCGTGGTGCTTTTCTCCATTTTACATTGCCATTCACTGCCTATCCTAATTCAGTTCCTCCAATTCACACCACCCCGTGATGTATTTCTCACTCCTACTAGTGAATGGCCTGTTAGAAACCCTTACAATGCGCAACACCCCGCGATGTTTTTCAGAAACCTATCCTATATTGCCCCTGCATGTTTCCTGACTTCGCCATGCTGACTACACCGAGGTGTTTTCTCCATCCTACATTGCCACTCTCTGCCTATTCTAAATCAGGCCCTCCGATTAACACCACCCCATGATGTTTTTCTCACTCCTACTAGTGAATGGCCTGTTAGAACGCCTTACAATGCGCGCCACCCCACTTTTTTTGTCAGAAACATATTCTACATTGCCAATGCATGTTTCCTGACCTACCCATGGTGACCACCCCGTGTTGCTTTTCTCCATCCTACTTTGCCACTCACTGCCTATCCTAAATCAGGCGCTTCGATTCACAAAATCCCGTGATGTTCTCACACCTACTAGTAAATGGCCTGTAGGAAACCCTTACAATGTGCACCACCCAGTGATGTTTATCCGAAACCTATTCTACATTTCCACTGTAAGTTTCCTTGCCTCCACATGCTGACAAACCCGTGGTGCATTTCTCCATCCTACATTGCCACTCACATCCTTTCCTAATTCAGGCCCTCTGATTAACACCACTCCGTGATGTTTTTTTCTCTCCTACTTGTCAATGGCTTGTCAGAAAGCCTTACAATGCGCAAAACCCCAAGAGGTTTTTCAGAAACCTATCCTACATTGCCAATGCATGTTTCCTGACCTCTCCAGGCTGACCACCCCGTGGTGCTTTTCTCTGTTATGCATTGCCACTCACTGCCTATCATGATTCAGGCCCTCTGTTTAATACCACCCTGTGATGTTTTTCTCACTCCTACCAGTGAATGGCCTGCTACAAACCCTTACAATGCGCACCACCCCGCGATGTTTTTCAGAAACCTATCCTACATTGCCACTGCATGTTTCCTGACCTCCCCATGCTCACCAACCCGTGGTGCTTTTCTCCATCCTACATTGCCACTCACTGTGCATCCTGATTCAGGGCTTCCGATTCACACAACCCCGTGATGTATTTCTCACTCCTACTAGTGAATGGCCTGTTAGAAACCCTTACAACGCGCAGCACCCTGCGATGTTTTTCAGAAACTTATCCTACATTGCCACTGCGTGTTTCCTGACCTCCCCACGCCGACCACACCGTGGTGCTTTTCTCCATTATACATTGCCATTCACTGCCTATCCTAATTCAGTTCCTACAATTCACACCACCCCGTGATGTATTTCTCACTCCTACCAGTGAATGGCCTGTGAGAAACCCATACAATGCGCACCAACCAGTGATGTTTATCAGAAACCTATCCTACATTGCCACTGCATGTTTCCTGACCACCCCATGCTGACCACCCGGTGGTACTTTTCCCCATCCTACATTGCCACTCACTGCCTATCCTAAATCAGGCCCTTGGATTCACAACACCCCGTGATGTTGTTCTCACTCCTACTAGTGAATGGCCTGTTAGAAACCTTTACAATGCGCACCACCCAGTGATGTTTATCCGAAACCTATTCTACATTGCCACTGCAGGTTTCCTTGCCTGCCCATGCTGACAAACCCGTGGAGCTTTTCTCCATCCTACATTGCCACTCACAGCCTTTCCTAATTCAGGCCCTACTATTCACACCACCCCGTGATGTTTTTTTCTCTCCTACTTGTCAATGGCTTGTTAGAAAGCCATACAATCCGCACAACCCCACGATGTTTTTCAGAAAACTATCCTACATTGCCAATGCATGTTTCCTGACCTCTCCAGGCTGACCACCCCGTGTTGCATTTCTCCATTATACATTGCCACTCATTGCCTATCATGATTCAGGCCCTCTGATTAATACCACCCTGTGATGTTTTTCTCACTCCTACTAGTGAATGGCCTGTTAGTAACCCTTATAATTCTCAATACCAGCGATTTTTTAAAGAAACCTATGATACATTGCCACAGCATGTGTTCTGACCTCCCTATGCTGACCACCCCGTGGTGCTTTTCACCATCCTACATTGCCACTCACTGCCTATCCTGATTCAGGGCTTTCGATTCACACCACCCTGTGATGTATTTCTCAATCCTACTAGTGAATGGCCTGTTAGAAACCCTTACAATGCGCACCACCACGCGATGTTTTTCAGGAACCTATCCTACATTGCCCCTGCATGTTTCCTGACCTTCCCATGCTGACTACACCGTGGTGCTTTTCTCCATTTTACATTGTCACTCCCTGCTTATCCTAATTCAGGCCCTCTGATTAATCCCACCCTCTGATGTTTTTCTCACTCCTACTAGTGAATGGCCTGTTAGTAACCCTTACAATTCTCACCACCCGGCGATGTTTTTCAGAAACATATTCTACATTGCCAATGCATGTTTCCTGACCTCCTCATGCTCACCAACCCGTGGTGCTTTTCTCCATCCTACATTGCCTCTCACTGATTATCCTAATTCAGAACATCTGATTCACACAAGACCGTGAAGCTTTTCTCACTCCTACTAGTGAATGGCCTGTTAGAACCCCTTACAATGCACACCACATCGTGATGTTTATCAGAAAAGTATCTTACATTGCCACTGCATGATTCCTGACCTCCCCATGCTGACCACCCCGTGGTGCTTTTCTCCATCCTACTTTGCCACTCACTGCCTATCCTAAATCAGGCCCTTCGATTCACACCATCCCGTGATGTTGTTCTCACACCTACTAGTGAATGGCCTGTTAGAAACCCTTACAATACGCACCACCCAGTGATGTTTATCCGAAACCTAGTCTACATTTCCACTGTAAGTTTCCTTGCCTCCACATGCTGACAAACCCGTGGTGCTTTTCTCCATCCTACATTGCCACTCACAGCCTTTCCTAATTCAGGCCCTCTGATTAACACCACTCCCTGATGTTTTTTTCTCTCCTACTTGTCAATGGCTTTTTAGAAAGCCTTACAATGCGCACAACCCCAAGAGGTTTTTCAGAAACCTATCCTACATATCCAATGCATGTTTCCTGACCTCCCCAGGCTGACCACCCCGTGGTGCTTTTCTCTATTATGTATTGCCACTCACTGCCTATCATGATTCAGGCCCTCTGTTTAATACCACCCCGTGATGTTTTTCTCACTCCTACCAGTGAATGGCCTGCTACAAACACTTACAATGCGAACCACCCCGCGATGTTTTTCAGAAACCTATCCTACATTGCCACTGCATGTTTCCTGACCTCCCCATGCTCACCAAACTGTGGTGCTTTTCTACATCCTACATTACCAATAACTGACCATCCTGATTCAGTACCTCCGATTCACACCACCCCATATTGTATTTCTCACTCCTACTAGTGAATGGCCTGTTAGAAACACTTACAATGCGCACCAACCAGTGATGTTTATCCGAAACCTATCCTACATTGCCACTGCATGTTTCCTGACCTCCCCATGCTGACCACCCGGTGGTGCTTTTCTCCATCCTACATTGCCACTCACTGCCTATCCTAAATCAGGCCCTTCGATTCACAACACCCCGTGATGTTGTTCTCACTCCTACTAGTGAATGGCCTGTTAGAAACCTTTACAATGCGTACCACCCAGTGATGTTTATCCGAAACCTATTCTACATTGCCACTGCATGTTTCCTTGCCTCCCCATGATGACAAACCCGTGGTGATTTTCTCCATCCTACATTGGCATTCACAGCCTTTCCTAATTCAGGCCCTACGATTCACACCTCCCCGTGATGTTTTTTTCTCTCCTACTTGTCAATGGCTTGTTAGAAAGCCTTACAATCCGCCCAACCCCACGATTTTTTTCAGAAACCTATCCTACATTGCCAATTCATGTTTCGTGACCTCTCCAGGCTGACTACTGCGTGGTGCATTTCTCCATTATACATTGCCTCTCACTGCCTATCATGATTCAGGCACTTTGATTAATACCACCCTGTGATGTTTTTATCACTCCTACTAGTGAATGTCCTGTTAGTCACCCTTATAATTCTCACCACCAGCGATGTTTTAGAGAAACCTATGATACATTGCCACAGCATGGGTCCTGACCTCCCTATGCTGACCACCCCGTGGTGCTTTTCTCCATCCTACATTGCCACTCACTACCTAACCTGATTCAGGGCTTCCGATTCACACCACCCCGTGATGTGTTTCTCACTCCTACTAGTGAATGGCCTGTTAGAAACCCTTACAATGCACACCACCCCGCGATGTTTTTCAGGAAGCTATCCTACATTGCCCCTGCATGTTTCCTGACCTCCTCATGCTGAATACACTGTGGTGCTTTTCTCCATTTTACATTGCCAATCACTGCCTATCCTAAATCAGGCCCTTCGATTCACACCACCCCGTGATGTTGTTCTCACACCTACTAGTGAATGGCCTGTTAGAAACCCTTACAATGTGCACCACCCAGTGATGTTTATCCGAAACCTATTCTACATTTCCACTATAAGTTTCCTTACCTTCACATGCTGACAAACCCGTGGTGCTTTTCTCCATCCTACATTGCCACTCACAGTCTTTCCTAATTCAGGCCCTCCGATTCACACCACTCCGTGATGTTTTTTTCTCTCCTACTTGTCAAAGGCTTGTTAGAATGCCTTACAATGCGCACAACCCCAAGAGGTTTTTCAGAAACCTATCCTACATTGCCAATGCATGTTTCCTGACCTCTCCAGGCTGACCACCCCGTGGTGCTTTTCTCTATTATGCATTGCCACTCACTGCCTATCATGATTCAGGCCTTCTGTTTAATACCACCCCGTGATGTTTTTCTCACTCCTACCAGTGAATGGCCTGCTACAAACCCATACAATGTGCACCACCCTGCGATGTTTTTCAGAAACCTATCCTACATTGCCGCTGCATGTTTCCTGACCGCCCCATGCTCACCAACCCGTGGTGCTTTTCTCCATCCTACATTGCCACTCACTGCCTATGCTAATTCAGGCCCTCCAATTCACACCACCCCGTGATGTTTTTCTCACTCCTACTAGTGAATGGCCTGTTAGAAACACTTACAACGCACAGCACCCAGCGATGTTTTTCAGAAACTTATCCTACATTGCCACTGCATGTTTCCTGACCTCCCCTTTCCGACCACACCGTGGTGCTTTTCTCCATTTTACATTGCCATTCACTGTCTATCCTAATTCAGTTCCTCCGATTCACACCACCCCGTGATGTATTTCTCACTCCTACTAGTGAATGGCCTTTTAGAAACCCTTACAATGCGCACCACCCCGCGATGTTTTTCAGAAACCTATCCTATATTGCCCTTGCATGTTTCCTGACCTCCCCATGCTGACTACACCGTGGTGCTTTTCTCCATCCTACATTGCCACTCCCTGCCTATCCTAAATCAGGCCCTCCGATTAACACCACCCCATGATGTTTTTCTCACTCCTACTAGTGAATGGCCTGTTAGAAAGCCTTACAATGCGCTCAACCCCGCTTTATTTGTCAGAAACATATTCTACATTGCCAATGCATGTTTCCTGACCTCCCCATGCTGACCACCCCGTGTTGCTTTTCTCCATCCTACTTTGCCACTCACTGACCATCATGATTCAGGGCTTCCGATTCACACCACCCCGTTATGTATTTCTCTCTCCTACTAGTGAATGGCCTGTTAGAAACCCTTACAACGCGCAGCATCCTGCGATGTTTTTCAGAAACTTATCCTACATTACCACTGCATGTGTCCTGACCTCCCCATGGTGACCACACCGTAGTGCTTTTCTCCATTTTACATTGCCATTCACTGCCTATCCTAATTCAGTTCCTCCGATTCACACCACCCCGTGATGTATTTCTCACTCCTACTAGTGAATGGCCTGTTAGAAACCCTTACAATGAGCACCAACCAGTGATGTTTATCAGAAACGTATCCTACATTGCCACTGCATGTTTCTTGTCCTCCCCATGCTGACCACCCGGTTGTGCTTTTCTCCAACCTACATTGCCACTCACTGCCTATCCTAAATCAGGCCCTGCGATTCACACCACCCCGTGATGTTTTTCTCACTCCTACCAGTGAATGGCCTTCTACAAATCCTTACAATGCGCTCCACCCCGCGATGTTTTTCAGGAACCTATCCTACATTGCCCCTGCATGTTTCCTGACCTCCCCATGCTGGCTACACCATGGTGCTTTTCTCCATTTTACATTGTTACTCCCTGCCTATCCTAATTCAGGCCCTCTGATTAATACTACCCTGTGATGTTTTTCTCACTCCTACTAGTGAATGGCCTGTTAGAAACCATTACAATGCGCACCACCTCGTGATGTTTTTCAGAAATGTATCTTACATTGCCACTGCATGTTTCCTGACCTCCCCATGCTGACCGCCATGTTGTGCCTTTCTCCAGCCTACATTGCCACTCACTGCCTATCCTAATTCAGGCGCTCCGATTCACACCTCTCCATGATGTTGTTCTGAGTCCTACTAGTGAATGGCCTGTTAGAAACCCTTACAATGCGCTCCATCAAGCGATGTTTATCAGAAACCTATTCTACATTGCCACTGCATGTTTCCTTGCCTCCCCATGTTGACCACCCCGTGGTGCTTTTCTAAATTCTTCATTGCCACTCACTGCCTATACTGATTCAGGCCCTCCGATTCACACCAACCTGTGATGTTTTTCTCACCCCTATTAGTGAATGGCCTGCTACAAACCCTTACAATGCACAACACCCTGCGATGTTTTTCAGAAAGCTATCCTATGTTGCCATTGCATGTTTCCTCACCTCCCCATGCTCACCAACCCGTGGTGCTTTTCTCCATCCTACATTGCCACTCACTGTCTATCTTGATTCAGGTCTTCCGATTCACACCACATCATAATGTATTTCTCACTCCTACTAGGGAATGGCCTGTTGGAAACCCTTAAAATGCGCACCACACAGTGATGTTTTTCAGAAACCTATCCTACATTGCCATTGCATGTTTCCTGACCTCCCCATGCTGACCACACCGCGGTGCTTTTCTCCATTTTACATTGTCACTAACTCCCTATCCTAATTCAGGCCCTCCGACTCACACCACCCCGTGATGCTTTTCTCACTCCTACTAGTGAATGGCCTGTTAGAAACCCTTACAATGCGCACCACCCCGCGATGTTTTTCAGAAACCTATCCTACATTGCCACAGCATGTGTCCTGACATCACAATTGCTGACCACACCGTGGTGCTTCTCTCCATCCTACATTGCCACTCACTGCCTATCCTGATTCAGGGCTTCCAATTCACACCACCCGTGATGTATTTCTCACTCGTAGTAGTTAATGGCCTATTAGAAACCCTTACAATCTGCCCCACCCCACGATGATTTTCAGAAACGTATCCTACATTGCCACTGCATGTTTCCTGACCTCCCCATGCTGACCACCCCATGGTGCTTTTCTCCATCCTACATTGCCATTCATTGCCTATCATAATTCAGGCCCTCTAATTCACATCACCCCGTGATGTTATTCTCACTCCTACTAGTGAATGGCCTGTTAGAAAGCCTTACAATGCGCACCACCCCGCTTTTTTTTTTCAGAAACCTATCCTACATTGCCACTGCATGTTTCCTGACGTCCCCATGCTGACCACCCCGTGGTGCTTTTCTCCATCCTACATTGCCACTCACTGCCTATCCTAAATCAGGCCCTTCGATTCACACCTCCCCGTGATGTTGTTCTCACTCCTACTGGTGAATGGCCTGTTAGAAAGCGTTACAATGCCCACCACCCAGTGATGTTTATCCGAAACCTATTCTACATTGCCACTACTTGTTTCCTGACCTCCCCATGCTCACCAACCCGTGGTGCTTTTCTCCATCCTTCATTGCAACTCACTGACCTTCCTGATTGAGGGCTTCCGATTCACACCACCGCGTGATGTATTTCTCACTCCTACTAGTGAATGGCTTGTTAGAAACCCTTACACACGCAGCACCACACGATGTTTTTCAGAAACCTATCCTACATTGCTACTGCATTTTTCCTGACCTCCCCATGCGGACCACACCGTGGTGCTATTCTCCATTTTACATTGCCATTCACTGCCTATCGTAATTGTGTTCCTCCAATTCACACCACCCCGTGATGTATTTCTCACTCGTTCTAGTGTATGGCTTGTTAGAAACCCTTACAATGCTCACCACCCCGGGATGTTTTTGAGAAACCTATCCTACATTGCCACTGCATGTTTCATGACCTCTCCAATCTGACCACACCGTGGTGCTTTTCTCCATTTTACATTGCCACTCACTGCCTATCCTAATTCAGGCCCTCCGATTCACACTACCCCGTGATGTTCTTCTCACTCCTACTACTGAATGGCCTGTTAGATAGCCTTACAATGCGCACCACAGGACGATGTTTTTCAGAAACCTATCCTCCATTGCCACTGCATGTTTCCTGACCTCTCCATGCTGACCACCCATTGTTGCTTTTCTCCATCCTACATTGCTACTCAATGCCTATCCTAATTCAGGCCCTCTGATTCATACCACTCCGTGATGCTGTTCTAACTCTTACTAGTGAATGGCCTGTTAGAAAACCTTATAATGTGCACCACCCAGCGATGTTTTTCAGAAACCTATCCTACATTGCTACTGCATGTGTCCTGACCTCCCCATGGTGACCACACCGTGGTGCTTTTCTCCATCCTAAATTGCCACTCACTGCCTATCCTGATTCAGGCCCTGTGATTCAAACCACGCCGTGATGATTTTCTCACTCCTACTAGTGAATGGCCTGTTAGAAACCCTTACAATGCGCACCACCGCGCGATGTTTTTCAGAAACCTATCCTACATGGACACAGCATGTTTCCTGACCTCCCCATGCTGCCCACACAGTGGTGCTTTTCTCCATTTAACATTGCCATTCACTGCCTATCTTAATTCAGACCCTCCGATTCACACCACCCCGTGATGTTTTTCTCACTCCTACTAGTGAATGGCCTTTTAGAAAGCCTTACAATGCGCACCACCTGGCGATGTTTTTCAGATACCTATCGTACATTGCCAATGCATGTTTTCTTGCCTCCACATGCTGACAAACGCGTGGTGCTTTTCTCCATCCTACATTGCCACTCACAGCCTTTCCTAATTCACGCCCTCCGATTCACACCACTCCGTGATGTTTTTTTCTCTCCTACTTGTCAATGGCTTTTTAGAAAGCCTTACAATGCGCACAACCCCACGATGTTTTTCAGAAACCTATCCTACATTGCCAATGCATGTTTCCTGACATCTCCAGGCTGACCACCCCGTGGTGCTTTTCTCTATTATGCATTGCCACTCACTGCCTAATATGATTGAGGCCCTCTGTTTAATACCACCTCGTGATGTTTTTCTCACTCCTACCAGTTAATGGCCTGCTACAAACCCTTACAATGCGCACCACCCCGCGATGTTTTTCTGAAACCTATCCTAAATTGCCACAGCATGCATCCCGACCTCCGCTTGCTCACCAACCCGTCTTGCTTTTCTCCATCCTACCTTGCCACTCACTGACCATCCTGATTCAGGGCTTCCGATTAACACAACCCCGGGATGTATTTCCCACTCCTACTAGTGAAAGGCCTGTAAGAAACACTTACAACGCGCAGCACCTCGTGATGTTTTTCAGAAACCTATCCTATATTGCCACTGCATGTTTCCTGACCTCCCCATGCTGACCACACCGTGGTGCTTTTCTCCATTTTACATTGCCATTCACTGCCTATCCTAATTCAGTTCCTCCGATTCACACCACCCCGTGATGTATTTCTCACTCCTACTAGTGAATGGCCTGTTATAAACCCTTACAATGCGCACCACCCTGCGATGTTTTTGAGAAACCTATCCTACATTGTCACATCATGTTTCATGACCTCTCCAACCTGACCACCCTGTGGTGCATTTCTCCATCCTACATTGCCACTCACTGCCTCTCCTGATTCAGGCTCTCCGATTCACACCACCCCGTGATGTTGTTCTCACTCCTACTAGTGAATGGCCTGTTAGAAAACCTTACAATGCCCACCACCCACCGATGTTTATCAGAAACCTATTCTACATTGCCACTGCATGTTTCCTGACCTCCCCATGGTCACCAACCTGTGATGCTTTCCTCCATGCTTCATTGCCACTCACTGCCTATCCTAATTCAGGCCCTCCGATTCACACCAACCCGTGATGTTTTTCTCACCCCTACTAGTGAATGGCCTGTTAGAAACCCTTACAATGCACACCACCCCTCGATGTTTTTCAGAAAGCTATCCCACATTGCCACTGCATGTTTCCTGACCTCTCCATTCTGACCACCCCGTGGTGCTTTTCTCCATCCTACATTGCCACTCACTGCCTATCCTAATTCAAAACATCTGATTCACACCACGCCATGATGTTTTTCTCACTCCTACTAGTGAATGGCCTGTTAGAAACCCTTACAATGCGCACCACCCCGTGATGTTTTTCAGAAACCTATCCTACATTGCCACTGCATGTTTCCTGACCTCCCCATGCTGACCACCAGTGGTGCTTTTCTCCATCCGATAATACCACTCACTGTCTATCTTGATTCAGGCCCTCCGATTCACACCACACCATGATGTATTTCTCACTCCTACTAGTGAATGGCCTGTTATAAAGCGTTACAATGTGCACCACCTGGCGATGTTTTTCAGAAACCTATCCTACCTTGCCAATGCATGTTTCCTGACCTCCCCTTGCTGACCCCCCCGTGGTGCTTTTCTCCATTTTACATTGCCACTCACTGCCTATCCTAATTCTGGCCCTCCGATTAACACCACCCCATGATGTTTTTCTCACTCCTATTAGTGAAAGGCCTGTTACAAAGATTTAAAACGCGCACCATCCCGGCGATGTTTTCCAGAAACTCATCCCACATTGCCAATGCATGTTTCCTGACCTCCCCATGCTGACCACCCCGTGGTGCTTTTCTCCATCCTACATTGCCACTGACTGCCTATCCTAATTCAGAACATCTGATTCACACCACCCCGTGATGTTTTGCTCACTCCTACTACTGAATGGCCTGTTAGAAAGCCTTACAATGAGCACCACACGGCGATGTTTTTCAGAAATCTATCCTACATTGCCACTGCATGTTTCCTGACCTCATCATGCTGACCACCCAGTGTTGCTTTTCTCCATCCTACGTTGGTACTCAATGCCTATCCTAATTCAGGACCTCCGATTCACACCACTCCGTGATGCTGTTCTCACTCTTACAAGTGAATGGCCTGTTAGAAAACCTTACAATGTGCACCACCCAGCGATGTTTTTCAGAAACCTATCCCGCATTGCCAGTGCATGTGTCCGGACCTCTCCATGGTGACCACACCGTGGTGCTTTTCTCCATCCTAAATTGCCACTCACTGCCTATCCTGATTCAGGCCCTCTGATTCAAACCACGCCGTGATGTTTTTCTCACTCCTACTAGTGAATGGCCTGTTAGAAAACCATACAATGCACCACCCCGCGATGTTTTTCAGAAACCTATCCTACATGGACACAGCATGTGTGCTCACCTCCCCATGATGCCCACACCGTGGTGCTTTTCTCCATTTAACATTGCCACTCACTGCCTATCCTAATTCAGACCCTCCGATTCACACCACCCCGTGATGTTTTTCTCACTCCTACTTGTGAATGGCCTGTTACAAAGCCTTACAATGCGCACCACCTGGCGATGTTTTTCAGATACCTATCGTACATTGCCAATGCATGTTTCCTTGCCTCCACATGCTGACAAACGCGTGGTGCTTTTCTCCATTCTCCATTGCCACTCACTGACCATCCTGATCCAGGCCCTCCGAATCACACCACCCCATGATGTTTTTCTCACTCCTACCAGTGAATGGCCTGTTAGATACCCTTGCAATGCGCATCACCCCGTGATGTTTTTCAGAAAAGTATCCTACATTGCCACTGCATGTTTCCTGACCTCCCCATGCTGACCACCCCGTGGTGCTTTTCTCCATCATACATTGCCATTCACTGCCTATCATAATTCGGGCCCTCCGATTCACAACACCCCGTGATGTTTTTCTCACTCCTTCTAGTGAATGGCCTGTTAGAAACCCTTACAATTCTCACCACCCGCGATGTTTTTCCTAAACCTATCCTACATTGCCACTGTATGTTTCCTGACCTCCCCATGTTGACCACCCCATTGTGCTTTTCTCAATCCTACATTGCCACTCACTGCCTATCCTAATTCTGGCCCTCCGATTAACACAACTCCATGATGTTTTTCTCAATCCTACAAGGGAACATTGTAGATACGTTAATCGGAGTGCCTGATTTAGGATAGGATGTGAGTAGCAATGTAGGATGGAGAAAAGCACCACGGGGTTGTCAGCATGGGGAGGTCAGGAAACATGCAGTGGCAATGTAGGTTAGTTTTCCGAAAAACATCACGGGGTGGTGCGCATTGCAAGGGTTTCTAAGAGGCCATTCACTTGTATGAGTGAGAAAAACATCACAGGGTGGTGTGAATCAGATGTTCTGAATTAGGATAGGCAGTGAGTGGCAATGTAGGATGGAGAAAAGCACCACGGGTTGGTCAGCATGGGTAGGTCAGGAAACATGCAGTTGCAATGTAGGATAGGTTTCTCAAAAACATCACTGGGTGGTGCACATTGTAAGGGTTTCTAACAGTCCATTCACTAGTAGGAGTGAGAAAAACATCACGGCGTGGTGTGAATCAGATGTTTTGAATTAGGATAGGCAGTGAGTGGCAATGTAGGATGGAGAAAAGCACCACGGGGTGGTCAGAATGGGGAGGTCAGGACACATGCAGTGGCAATGTAGGATAGGTTTCTGAAAAACATCGCGGGTGGTGAGAATTGTAAGGGTTTCTAACAGGCCATTCACTAGTAGGAGTGAGAAACTCATCACGGGGTGGTGTGAATCAGAGGGCCTGAATTATGATAGGGAGTGAATGGCAATGTAGGATGGAGAATAGCACCACGGGTTGGTGAGCATGGGGAGGTCAGGAAACATGCAGTGACAATGTAGGATACTTTTCTGAAAAACATCGCGGGGTGGTGCGCATTGTAGGGGTATCTACAATGTTCAGGCCGTCCGACTCACACCTCCCCGTGATGTTTTTCTCACTCCTACTAGTGAATGGCCTGTGAGAAAGCCTTACAATGCACACCACCTGGCGATGATTTTCAGAAACTTATCCTACATTGCCAGTGCATATTTCCTGACCTCCCCATGCTCACCAACTCAGTGGTGCTTTTCTCCATCCTTCATTGCAACTCACTGACCATCCTGATTGAGGGCTTCCGATTCACACCACCGCGTGATGTATTTCTCACTCCTACTAGTGAATGGCTTGTTAGAAACCCTTACACGCGCAGCACCACACGATGTTTTTCAGAAACCTATCCTACATTGCTACTGCATTTTTCCTGACCTCCCCATGCGGACCACACCGTGGTGCTATTCTCCATTTTACATTGCCATTCACTGCCTATCGTAATTCTGTTCCTCCAATTCACACCACCCCGTGATGTATTTCTCACTCGTTCTAGTGTATGGCTTGTTAGAAACCCTTACAATGCTCACCACCCCGGGATGTTTTTGAGAAACCTATCCTACATTGCCACTGCATGTTTCATGACCTCTCCAATCTGACCACACCGTGGTGCTTTTCTCCATTTTACATTGCCACTCACTGCCTATCCTAATTCAGGCCCTCCGATTCACACTACCCCGTGATGTTCTTCTCACTCCTACTACTGAATGGCCTGTTAGAAAGCCTTACAATGCGCACCACAGGACGATGTTTTTCAGAAACCTATCCTCCATTGCCACTGCATGTTTCCTGACCTCCCCATGCTGACCACCCATTGTTGCTTTTCTCCATCCTACATTGCTACTCAATGCCTATCCTAATTCAGGCCCTCCGATTCATACCACTCCGTGATGCTGTTCTAACTCTTACTAGTGAATGGCCTGTTAGAAAACCTTATAATGTGCACCACCCAGCGATGTTTTTCAGAAACCTATCCTACATTGCTACTGCATGTGTCCTGACCTCCCCATGGTGACCACACCGTGGTGCTTTTCTCCATCCTAAATTGCCACTCACTGCCTATCCTGATTCAGGCCCTGTGATTCAAACCACGCCGTGATGATTTTCTCACTCCTACTAGTGAATGGCCTGTTAGAAACCCTTACAATGCGCACCACCGCGCGATATTTTTCAGAAACCTATCCTACATGGACACAGCATGTTTCCTGACCTCCCCATGCTGCCCACACAGTGGTGCTTTTCTCCATTTAACATTGCCATTCACTGCCTATCTTAATTCAGACCCTCCGATTCACACCACCCCGTGATGTTTTTCTCACTCCTACTAGTGAATGGCCTTTTAGAAAGCCTTACAATGCGCACCACCTGGCGATGTTTTTCAGATACCTATCGTACATTGCCAATGCATGTTTTCTTGCCTCCACATGCTGACAAACGCGTGGTGCTTTTCTCCATCCTACATTGCCACTCACAGCCTTTCCTAATTCACGCCCTCCGATTCACACCACTCCGTGATGTTTTTTTCTCTCCTACTTGTCAATGGCTTTTTAGAAAGCCTTACAATGCGCACAACCCCACGATGTTTTTCAGAAACCTATCCTACATTGCCAATGCATGTTTCCTGACATCTCCAGGCTGACCACCCCGTGGTGCTTTTCTCTATTATGCATTGCCACTCACTGCCTAATATGATTGAGGCCCTCTGTTTAATACCACCTCGTGATGTTTTTCTCACTCCTACCAGTTAATGGCCTGCTACAAACCCTTACAATGCGCACCACCCCGCGATGTTTTTCTGAAACCTATCCTAAATTGCCACAGCATGCATCCCGACCTCCGCTTGCTCACCAACCCGTCTTGCTTTTCTCCATCCTACCTTGCCACTCACTGACCATCCTGATTCAGGGCTTCCGATTAACACAACCCCGGGATGTATTTCCCACTCCTACTAGTGAAAGGCCTGTAAGAAACACTTACAACGCGCTGCACCTCGTGATGTTTTTCAGAAACCTATCCTATATTGCCACTGCATGTTTCCTGACCTCCCCATGCTGACCACACCGTGGTGCTTTTCTCCATTTTACATTGCCATTCACTGCCTATCCTAATTCAGTTCCTCCGATTCACACCACCCCGTGATGTATTTCTCACTCCTACTAGTGAATGGCCTGTTATAAACCCTTACAATGCGCACCACCCTGCGATGTTTTTGAGAAACCTATCCTACATTGTCACATCATGTTTCATGACCTCTCCAACCTGACCACCCTGTGGTGCATTTCTCCATCCTACATTGCCACTCACTGCCTCTCCTGATTCAGGCTCTCCGATTCACACCACCCCGTGATGTTGTTCTCACTCCTACTAGTGAATGGCTTGTTAGAAAACCTTACAATGCCCACCACCCACCGATGCTTATCAGAAACCTATTCTACATTGCCACTGCATGTTTCCTGAACTCCCCATGGTCACCAACCTGTGGTGCTTTCCTCCATGCTTCATTGCCACTCACTGCCTATCCTAATTCAGGCCCTCCGATTCACACCAACCCGTGATGTTTTTCTCACCCCTACTAGTGAATGGCCTGTTAGAAACCCTTACAATGCACACCACCCCTCGATGTTTTTCAGAAAGCTATCCCACATTGCCACTGCATGTTTCCTGACCTCTCCATTCTGACCACCCCGTGGTGCTTTTCTCCATCCTACATTGCCACTCACTGCCTATCCTAATTCAAAACATCTGATTCACACCACGCCATGATGTTTTTCTCACTCCTACTAGTGAATGGCCTGTTAGAAACCCTTACAATGAGCACCACCCCGTGATGTTTTTCAGAAACCTATCCTACATTGCCACTGCATGTTTCCTGACCTCCCCATGCTGACCACCAGTGGTGCTTTTCTCCATCCGATAATACCACTCACTATCTATCTTGATTCAGGCCCTCTGATTCACACAACACCATGACGTATTTCTCACTCCTACTAGTGAATGGCCTGTTAGAAACCCTTACAATGCGCCCCACCCCGCGATGTTTTTCAGAAACCTATCCTACATTGCCACAGCATATTTCCTGACCTTCCCATACTGACTTCCCCGTGGTGCTTTTCTCCATCCTACATTGCCACTCACTGCCTATGCTAATTCAGGCCCTCCGATTCACACCACCCCGTAATATTTTTCTCACTCCTACTAGTGAATGCCCTGTTACAAAGCCTTACAATGCGCACCACCTGGCGATGATTTTCAGAAACCTATCCTACATTGACAACGCATGTTTCCTGACCTCCCCATACTGACAACCCCGTGGTGCTTTTTTCCATCCTACATTGCCACTCACTGCCTATCCTGATTCAGGCCCTCCGAATCACACCACCCCATGATGTTTTTCTCACTCCTACCAGTGAATGGCCTGTTAGATACCCTTACAATGCGCACCACCCCACGGTGTTTTTCAGAAAAGTATCCTACATTGCCACTGCATGTTTCCTGACCTCCCCATGCTGACCACCCCGTGGTGCTTTTCTCCATCCTACATTGCCATTCTCTGCCTATCATAATTCAGGCCCTCCGATTCACACCACCTCGTGATGTTTTTCTCACTCCTACTAGTGAATGGCCTGTTAGAAACCCTTACAATTCTCACCACCAGCGATGTTTTTCAGAAACCTATCCTACATTGCTACTGCATGTATCCTGACCTCCCCATGGTGACCACTCCGTGGTGCTTTTATCCATCCTACCTTGCCACTCACTGCCTATCCTGATTCAGGTCCTCCGATTCGCACCACGCCGTGATGTTTTTCTCACTCCTTCTAGTGAATGGCCTGTTAGAAATCCTTACAATGCACACCAACCCGTGATGTTTTACAGAAAGCTATCACTCATTGCCACTGCATGTTTCCTGACCCCACATTCTGACCACCCCGTGTTGCTTTTCTCCATCCTACATTGCCACTCACTGCCTATCCTGATTCAGGCCCTTCGATTCAGACCACCCCGTGATGTATTTCTCACTCCTACTAGTGAATGGCCTGTTAGATAGCCTTACAATGTGCACCACATTGCGTAGTTTTTCAGAAACCTATCCTACATTGCCAATGCATGTTTCCTGACCTCCCCTTGCTGACCACCCCGTGGTGCTTTTCTCCATTTTACATTGCCAGTCTCTGACTATCCTGATTCAGGCCCTCCGATTCAGACAACCCCGTGATGTTTTTCGCACTTCTACTAGTGAATGGCCTGTTAGAAACCCTTCCAATGCGCACCACTCCGCGATGTTTTTCAGAAACCTATCATACATGTCCACTGCATGTTTCCTGACCTCCCCATGCTGACAACCCCGTGGTGCTTTTCTCCATCCTACATTACCACTCACTGCCTATCATAATTTAGGCCCTCCGATTCACACCACCCCGTGATGTTTTTCTCACTCCTACTAGTTAATGGCCTGTTAGAAATCCTTACAATGCGCACAAACCCGCGATGTTTTTCAGAAAGCTATCCCACATTGCCACTGCATGTTTCCTGACCTCCCCTTGCTGACCACCCCGTGGTGCTTTTCTCCATTTTACATTGCCACTCACTGCCTATCCTAATTCTGGCCCTCCGATTAACACCACCCCATGATGTTTTTCTCACTCCTACTAGTGAAAGGCCTGTTACAAAGATTTAAAACGCGCACCATCCCGGTGATGTTTTCCAGAAACTCATCCCACATTGCGAATGCATGTTTCCTGACCTCCCCATGCTGACCACCCCGTGGTGCTTTTCTCCATCCTACATTGCCACTGACTGCCTATCCTAAATCAGAACATCTGATTCACACCACCCCGTGATGTTTTGCTCACTCCTAGTAGTGAATCGCCTGTTAGACACCCTTACAATGCGCACCACCCAGTGATGTTTTTCAGAAACCTATCCTACATTGCCACTGCATGTTTCTTGACCTCCCTGTGCTGACCACCCCATGGTGCTTTTCTCCATCCTACATTGCCACTCACTGCCTATCCTAAATCAGGCCCTCTGATTCACACCACCCCGTGATGTTTTTCTCACTCCCACTAGTGAATGGCCTGTTAGAAACCAATACAATGCACACCACCCTGCTTTTTTTTTCACAAACCTATCCTACATTGCCACTGCATGTTTCCTGATCTCCCCATGGTGACCACGCTGTGGTGCTTTTCTCCATCCTACATAGCCACTCAATGCCTATCCTAATTCAGGCCCTCCGATTCACACCACCCCGTGACGTTGTTCTCACTCCTACTAGTGAATGGACTTTTAGAATCCCATACAATGCGCACCACCCCGCAATGTTTATCAGAAACCTATTCTACATTGCCAATGCATGTTTCCTTGCCTCCCCATGCTGACAAACACGTGGTGCATTTCTCCATCCTACATTGCCACTCAAAGCCTATCCTAATACTGGCCCTCCGATTCACACGACCCCGTGATGTTTTTTTCACTCCTCCTTGTCAATGGCTTGTTAGAAAGCTTTACAATGAACACCACCCCATGATGTTTTTCAGAAACCTATCCTACATTGCCACTGCATGTTTCCTGACCTCCCCATGCTGACCACCAGTGGTGCTTTTCTCCATCCGATAATACCACTCACTGTCTATCTTGATTCAGGCCCTCCGATTCACACCACACCATGATGTATTTCTCACTCCTACTAGTGAATGGCCTGTTATAAAGCCTTACAATGTGCACCACCTGGCGATGTTTTTCAGAAACCTATCCTACCTTGCCAATGCATGTTTCCTGACCTCCCCTTGCTGACCCCCCCGTGGTGCTTTTCTCCATTTTACATTGCCACTCACTGCCTATCCTAATTCTGGCCCTCCGATTAACACCACCCCATGATGTTTTTCTCACTCCTATTAGTGAAAGGCCTGTTACAAAGATTTAAAACGCGCACCATCCCGGCGATGTTTTCCAGAAACTCATCCCACATTGCCAATGCATGTTTCCTGACCTCCCCATGCTGACCACCCCGTGGTGCTTTTCTCCATCCTACATTGCCACTGACTGCCTATCCTAATTCAGAACATCTGATTCACACCACCCCGTGATGTTTTGCTCACTCCTACTACTGAATGGCCTGTTAGAAAGCCTTACAATGAGCACCACACGGCGATGTTTTTCAGAAATCTATCCTACATTGCCACTGCATGTTTCCTGACCTCATCATGCTGACCACCCAGTGTTGCTTTTCTCCATCCTACGTTGGTACTCAATGCCTATCCTAATTCAGGACCTCCGATTCACACCACTCCGTGATGCTGTTCTCACTCTTACAAGTGAATGGCCTGTTAGAAAACCTTACAATGTGCAACACCCAGCGATGTTTTTCAGAAACCTATCCCGCATTGCCAGTGCATGTGTCCGGACCTCTCCATGGTGACCACACCGTGGTGCTTTTCTCCATCCTAAATTGCCACTCACTGCCTATCCTGATTCAGGCCCTCTGATTCAAACCACGCCGTGATGTTTTTCTCACTCCTACTAGTGAATGGCCTGTTAGAAAACCATACAATGCACCACCCCGCGATGTTTTTCAGAAACCTATCCTACATGGACACAGCATGTGTGCTCACCTCCCCATGATGCCCACACCGTGGTGCTTTTCTCCATTTAACATTGCCACTCACTGCCTATCCTAATTCAGACCCTCCGATTCACACCACCCCGTGATGTTTTTCTCACTCCTACTTGTGAATGGCCTGTTACAAAGCCTTACAATGCGCACCACCTGGCGATGTTTTTCAGATACCTATCGTACATTGCCAATGCATGTTTCCTTGCCTCCACATGCTGACAAACGCGTGGTGCTTTTCTCCATTCTCCATTGCCACTCACTGACCATCCTGATCCAGGCCCTCCGAATCACACCACCCCATGATGTTTTTCTCACTCCTACCAGTGAATGGCCTGTTAGATACCCTTGCAATGCGCACCACCCCGTGATGTTTTTCAGAAAATTATCCTACATTGCCACTGCATGTTTCCTGACCTCCCCATGCTGACCACCCCGTGGTGCTTTTCTCCATCATACATTGCCATTCACTGCCTATCATAATTCGGGCCCTCCGATTCACAACACCCCGTGATGTTTTTCTCACTCCTTCTAGTGAATGGCCTGTTAGAAACCCTTACAATTCTCACCACCCGCGATGTTTTTCCTAAACCTATCCTACATTGCCACTGTATGTTTCCTGACCTCCCCATGTTGACCACCCCATTGTGCTTTTCTCAATCCTACATTGCCACTCACTGCCTATCCTAATTCTGGCCCTCCGATTAACACAACTCCATGATGTTTTTCTCAATCCTACAAGGGAACATTGTAGATACGTTAATCGGAGTGCCTGATTTAGGATAGGATGTGAGTAGCAATGTAGGATGGAGAAAAGCACCACGGGGTTGTCAGCATGGGGAGGTCAGGAAACATGCAGTGGCAATGTAGGTTAGTTTTCCGAAAAACATCACGGGGTGGTGCGCATTGCAAGGGTTTCTAAGAGGCCATTCACTAGTATGAGTGAGAAAAACATCACAGGGTGGTGTGAATCAGATGTTCTGAATTAGGATAGGCAGTGAGTGGCAATGTAGGATGGAGAAAAGCACCACGGGTTGGTCAGCATGGGTAGGTCAGGAAACATGCAGTGGCAATGTAGGATAGGTTTCTCAAAAACATCACTGGGTGGTGCACATTGTAAGGGTTTCTAACAGTCCATTCACTAGTAGGAGTGAGAAAAACATCACGGCGTGGTGTGAATCAGATGTTTTGAATTAGGATAGGCAGTGAGTGGCAATGTAGGATGGAGAAAAGCACCACGGGGTGGTCAGAATGGGGAGGTCAGGACACATGCAGTGGCAATGTAGGATAGGTTTCTGAAAAACATCGCGGGTGGTGAGAATTGTAAGGGTTTCTAACAGGCCATTCACTAGTAGGAGTGAGAAACTCATCACGGGGTGGTGTGAATCAGAGGGCCTGAATTATGATAGGGAGTGAATGGCAATGTAGGATGGAGAATAGCACCACGGGTTGGTGAGCATGGGGAGGTCAGGAAACATGCAGTGACAATGTAGGATACTTTTCTGAAAAACATCGCGGGGTGGTGCGCATTGTAGGGGTATCTACAATGTTCAGGCCGTCCGACTCACACCTCCCCGTGATGTTTTTCTCACTCCTACTAGTGAATGGCCTGTGAGAAAGCCTTACAATGCACACCACCTGGCGATGATTTTCAGAAACTTATCCTACATTGCCAGTGCATATTTCCTGACCTCCCCATGCTCACCAACTCAGTGGTGCTTTTCTCCATCCTTCATTGCAACTCACTGACCATCCTGATTGAGGGCTTCCGATTCACACCACCGCGTGATGTATTTCTCACTCCTACTAGTGAATGGCTTGTTAGAAACCCTTACACGCGCAGCACCACACGATGTTTTTCAGAAACCTATCCTACATTGCTACTGCATTTTTCCTGACCTCCCCATGCGGACCACACCGTGGTGCTATTCTCCATTTTACATTGCCATTCACTGCCTATCGTAATTGTGTTCCTCCAATTCACACCACCCCGTGATGTATTTCTCACTCGTTCTAGTGTATGGCTTGTTAGAAACCCTTACAATGCTCACCACCCCGGGATGTTTTTGAGAAACCTATCCTACATTGCCACTGCATGTTTCATGACCTCTCCAATCTGACCACACCGTGGTGCTTTTCTCCATTTTACATTGCCACTCACTGCCTATCCTAATTCAGGCCCTCCGATTCACACTACCCCGTGATGTTCTTCTCACTCCTACTACTGAATGGCCTGTTAGAAAGCCTTACAATGCGCACCACAGGACGATGTTTTTCAGAAACCTATCCTCCATTGCCACTGCATGTTTCCTGACCTCCCCATGCTGACCACCCATTGTTGCTTTTCTCCATCCTACATTGCTACTCAATGCCTATCCTAATTCAGGCCCTCCGATTCATACCACTCCGTGATGCTGTTCTAACTCTTACTAGTGAATGGCCTGTTAGAAAACCTTATAATGTGCACCACCCAGCGATGTTTTTCAGAAACCTATCCTACATTGCTACTGCATGTGTCCTGACCTCCCCATGGTGACCACACCGTGGTGCTTTTCTCCATCCTAAATTGCCACTCACTGCCTATCCTGATTCAGGCCCTGTGATTCAAACCACGCCGTGATGATTTTCTCACTCCTACTAGTGAATGGCCTGTTAGAAACCCTTACAATGCGCACCACCGCGCGATATTTTTCAGAAACCTATCCTACATGGACACAGCATGTTTCCTGACCTCCCCATGCTGCCCACACAGTGGTGCTTTTCTCCATTTAACATTGCCATTCACTGCCTATCTTAATTCAGACCCTCCGATTCACACCACCCCGTGATGTTTTTCTCACTCCTACTAGTGAATGGCCTTTTAGAAAGCCTTACAATGCGCACCACCTGGCGATGTTTTTCAGATACCTATCGTACATTGCCAATGCATGTTTTCTTGCCTCCACATGCTGACAAACGCGTGGTGCTTTTCTCCATCCTACATTGCCACTCACAGCCTTTCCTAATTCACGCCCTCCGATTCACACCACTCCGTGATGTTTTTTTCTCTCCTACTTGTCAATGGCTTTTTAGAAAGCCTTACAATGCGCACAACCCCACGATGTTTTTCAGAAACCTATCCTACATTGCCAATGCATGTTTCCTGACATCTCCAGGCTGACCACCCCGTGGTGCTTTTCTCTATTATGCATTGCCACTCATTGCCTAATATGATTGAGGCCCTCTGTTTAATACCACCTCGTGATGTTTTTCTCACTCCTACCAGTTAATGGCCTGCTACAAATCCTTACAATGCGCACCACCCCGCGATGTTTTTCTGAAACCTATCCTAAATTGCCACAGCATGCATCCCGACCTCCGCTTGCTCACCAACCCGTCTTGCTTTTCTCCATCCTACCTTGCCACTCACTGACCATCCTGATTCAGGGCTTCCGATTAACACAACCCCGGGATGTATTTCCCACTCCTACTAGTGAAAGGCCTGTAAGAAACACTTACAACGCGCAGCACCTCGTGATGTTTTTCAGAAACCTATCCTATATTGCCACTGCATGTTTCCTGACCTCCCCATGCTGACCACACCGTGGTGCTTTTCTCCATTTTACATTGCCATTCACTGCCTATCCTAATTCAGTTCCTCCGATTCACACCACCCCGTGATGTATTTCTCACTCCTACTAGTGAATGGCCTGTTATAAACCCTTACAATGCGCACCACCCTGCGATGTTTTTGAGAAACCTATCCTACATTGTCACATCATGTTTCATGACCTCTCCAACCTGACCACCCTGTGGTGCATTTCTCCATCCTACATTGCCACTCACTGCCTCTCCTGATTCAGGCTCTCCGATTCACACCACCCCGTGATGTTGTTCTCACTCCTACTAGTGAATGGCTTGTTAGAAAACCTTACAATGCCCACCACCCACCGATGCTTATCAGAAACCTATTCTACATTGCCACTGCATGTTTCCTGAACTCCCCATGGTCACCAACCTGTGGTGCTTTCCTCCATGCTTCATTGCCACTCACTGCCTATCCTAATTCAGGCCCTCCGATTCACACCAACCCGTGATGTTTTTCTCACCCCTACTAGTGAATGGCCTGTTAGAAACCCTTACAATGCACACCACCCCTCGATGTTTTTCAGAAAGCTATCCCACATTGCCACTGCATGTTTCCTGACCTCTCCATTCTGACCACCCCGTGGTGCTTTTCTCCATCCTACATTGCCACTCACTGCCTATCCTAATTCAAAACATCTGATTCACACCACGCCATGATGTTTTTCTCACTCCTACTAGTGAATGGCCTGTTAGAAACCCTTACAATGCGCACCACCCCGTGATGTTTTTCAGAAACCTATCCTACATTGCCACTGCATGTTTCCTGACCTCCCCATGCTGACCACCAGTGGTGCTTTTCTCCATCCGATAATACCACTCACTATCTATCTTGATTCAGGCCCTCTGATTCACACAACACCATGATGTATTTCTCACTCCTACTAGTGAATGGCCTGTTAGAAACCCTTACAATGCGCCCCACCCCGCGATGTTTTTCAGAAACCTATCCTACATTGCCACAGCATATTTCCTGACCTTCCCATACTGACCTCCCCATGGTGCTTTTCTCCATCCTACATTGCCACTCACTGCCTATGCTAATTCAGGCCCTCCGATTCACACCACCCCGTAATATTTTTCTCACTCCTACTAGTGAATGCCCTGTTACAAAGCCTTACAATGCGCACCACCTGGCGATGATTTTCAGAAACCTATCCTACATTGACAACGCATGTTTCCTGACCTCCCCATACTGACAACCCCGTGGTGCTTTTTTCCATCCTACATTGCCACTCACTGCCTATCCTGATTCAGGCCCTCCGAATCACACCACCCCATGATGTTTTTCTCACTCCTACCAGTGAATGGCCTGTTAGATACCCTTACAATGCGCACCACCCCGCGGTGTTTTTCAGAAAAGTATCCTACATTGCCACTGCATGTTTCCTGACCTCCCCATGCTGACCACCCCGTGGTGCTTTTCTCCATCCTACATTGCCATTCTCTGCCTATCATAATTCAGGCCCTCCGATTCACACCACCTCGTGATGTTTTTCTCACTCCTACTAGTGAATGGCCTGTTAGAAACCCTTACAATTCTCACCACCAGCGATGTTTTTCAGAAATCTATCCTACATTGCTACTGCATGTATCCTGACCTCCCCATGGTGACCACTCCGTGGTGCTTTTATCCATCCTACCTTGCCACTCACTGCCTATCCTGATTCAGGTCCTCCGATTCGCACCACGCCGTGATGTTTTTCTCACTCCTTCTAGTGAATGGCCTGTTAGAAATCCTTACAATGCACACCAACCCGTGATGTTTTACAGAAAGCTATCACTCATTGCCACTGCATGTTTCCTGACCACACATTCTGACCACCCCGTGTTGCTTTTCTCCATCCTACATTGCCACTCACTGCCTATCCTGATTCAGGCCCTTCGATTCAGACCACCCCGTGATGTATTTCTCACTCCTACTAGTGAATGGCCTGTTAGATAGCCTTACAATGTGCACCACATTGCGTAGTTTTTCAGAAACCTATCCTACATTGCCAATGCATGTTTCCTGACCTCCCCTTGCTGACCACCCCGTGGTGCTTTTCTCCATTTTACATTGCCAGTCTCTGACTATCCTGATTCAGGCCCTCCGATTCAGACAACCCCGTGATGTTTTTCGCACTTCTACTAGTGAATGGCCTGTTAGAAACCCTTCCAATGCGCACCACTCCGCGATGTTTTTCAGAAACCTATCATACATGTCCACTGCATGTTTCCTGACCTCCCCATGCTGACAACCCCGTGGTGCTTTTCTCCATCCTACATTACCACTCACTGCCTATCATAATTTAGGCCCTCCGATTCACACCACCCCGTGATGTTTTTCTCACTCCTACTAGTTAATGGCCTGTTAGAAATCCTTACAATGCGCACAAACCCGCGATGTTTTTCAGAAAGCTATCCCACATTGCCACTGCATGTTTCCTGACCTCCCCTTGCTGACCACCCCGTGGTGCTTTTCTCCATTTTACATTGCCACTCACTGCCTATCCTAATTCTGGCCCTCCGATTAACACCACCCCATGATGTTTTTCTCACTCCTACTAGTGAAAGGCCTGTTACAAAGATTTAAAACGCGCACCATCCCGGTGATGTTTTCCAGAAACTCATCCCACATTGCGAATGCATGTTTCCTGACCTCCCCATGCTGACCACCCCGTGGTGCTTTTCTCCATCCTACATTGCCACTGACTGCCTATCCTAAATCAGAACATCTGATTCACACCACCCCGTGATGTTTTGCTCACTCCTAGTAGTGAATCGCCTGTTAGACACCCTTACAATGCGCACCACCCAGTGATGTTTTTCAGAAACCTATCCTACATTGCCACTGCATGTTTCTTGACCTCCCTGTGCTGACCACCCCATGGTGCTTTTCTCCATCCTACATTGCCACTCACTGCCTATCCTAAATCAGGCCCTCTGATTCACACCACCCCGTGATGTTTTTCTCACTCCCACTAGTGAATGGCCTGTTAGAAACCAATACAATGCACACCACCCTGCTTTTTTTTTCACAAACCTATCCTACATTGCCACTGCATGTTTCCTGATCTCCCCATGGTGACCACGCTGTGGTGCTTTTCTCCATCCTACATAGCCACTCAATGCCTATCCTAATTCAGGCCCTCCGATTCACACCACCCCGTGACGATGTTCTCACTCCTACTAGTGAATGGACTTTTAGAATCCCATACAATGCGCACCACCCCGCAATGTTTATCAGAAACCTATTCTACATTGCCAATGCATGTTTCCTTGCCTCCCCATGCTGACAAACACGTGGTGCATTTCTCCATCCTACATTGCCACTCAAAGCCTATCCTAATACTGGCCCTCCGATTCACATGACCCCGTGATGTTTTTTTCACTCCTCCTTGTCAATGGCTTGTTAGAAAGCTTTACAATGCACACCACCCCATGATGTTTTTCAGAAACCTATCCTACATTGCCACTGCATGTTTCCTGACCTCCCCATGCTGACCACCAGTGGTGCTTTTCTCCATCCGATAATACCACTCACTGTCTATCTTGATTCAGGCCCTCCGATTCACACCACACCATGATGTATTTCTCACTCCTACTAGTGAATGGCCTGTTATAAAGCCTTACAATGTGCACCACCTGGCGATGTTTTTCAGAAACCTATCCTACCTTGCCAATGCATGTTTCCTGACCTCCCCTTGCTGACCCCCCCGTGGTGCTTTTCTCCATTTTACATTGCCACTCACTGCCTATCCTAATTCTGGCCCTCCGATTAACACCACCCCATGATGTTTTTCTCACTCCTACTAGTGAAAGGCCTGTTACAAAGATTTAAAACGCGCACCATCCCGGTGATGTTTTCCAGAAACTCATCCCACATTGCGAATGCATGTTTCCTGACCTCCCCATGCTGACCACCCCGTGGTGCTATTCTCCATCCTACATTGCCACTGACTGCCTATCCTAAATCAGAACATCTGATTCACACCACCCCGTGATGTTTTGCTCACTCCTAGTAGTGAATCGCCTGTTAGACACCCTTACAATGCGCACCACCCAGTGATGTTTTTCAGAAACCTATCCTACATTGCCAGTGCATGTTTCTTGACCTCCCTGTGCTGACCACCCCATGGTGCTTTTCTCCATCCTACATTGCCACTCACTGCCTATCCTAAATCAGGCCCTCTGATTCACACCACCCCGTGATGTTTTTCTCACTCCCACTAGTGAATGGCCTGTTAGAAACCAATACAATGCACACCACCCCTCGATGTTTTTCAGAAAGCTATCCCACATTGCCACTGCATGTTTCCTGACCTCTCCATTCTGACCACCCCGTGGTGCTTTTCTCCATCCTACATTGCCACTCACTGCCTATCCTAATTCAAAACATCTGATTCACACCACGCCATGATGTTTTTCTCACTCCTACTAGTGAATGGCCTGTTAGAAACCCTTACAATGCGCACCACCCCGTGATGTTTTTCAGAAACCTATCCTACATTGCCACTGCATGTTTCCTGACCTCCCCATGCTGACCACCAGTGGTGCTTTTCTCCATCCGATAATACCACTCACTATCTATCTTGATTCAGGCCCTCTGATTCACACAACACCATGATGTATTTCTCACTCCTACTAGTGAATGGCCTGTTAGAAACCCTTACAATGCGCCCCACCCCGCGATGTTTTTCAGAAACCTATCCTACATTGCCACAGCATATTTCCTGACCTTCCCATACTGACTTCCCCGTGGTGCTTTTCTCCATCCTACATTGCCACTCACTGCCTATGCTAATTCAGGCCCTCCGATTCACACCACCCCGTAATATTTTTCTCACTCCTACTAGTGAATGCCCTGTTACAAAGCCTTACAATGCGCACCACCTGGCGATGATTTTCAGAAACCTATCCTACATTGACAACGCATGTTTCCTGACCTCCCCATACTGACAACCCCGTGGTGCTTTTTTCCATCCTACATTGCCACTCACTGCCTATCCTGATTCAGGCCCTCCGAATCACACCACCCCATGATGTTTTTCTCACTCCTACCAGTGAATGGCCTGTTAGATACCCTTACAATGCGCACCACCCCGCGGTGTTTTTCAGAAAAGTATCCTACATTGCCACTGCATGTTTCCTGACCTCCCCATGCTGACCACCCCGTGGTGCTTTTCTCCATCCTACATTGCCATTCTCTGCCTATCATAATTCAGGCCCTCCGATTCACACCACCTCGTGATGTTTTTCTCACTCCTACTAGTGAATGGCCTGTTAGAAACCCTTACAATTCTCACCACCAGCGATGTTTTTCAGAAACCTATCCTACGTTGCTACTGCATGTATCCTGACCTCCCCATGGTGACCACTCCGTGGTGCTTTTATCCATCCTACCTTGCCACTCACTGCCTATCCTGATTCAGGTCCTCCGATTCGCACCACGCCGTGATGTTTTTCTCACTCCTTCTAGTGAATGGCCTGTTAGAAATCCTTACAATGCACACCAACCCGTGATGTTTTACAGAAAGCTATCACTCATTGCCACTGCATGTTTCCTGACCCCACATTCTGACCACCCCGTGTTGCTTTTCTCCATCCTACATTGCCACTCACTGCCTATCCTGATTCAGGCCCTTCGATTCAGACCACCCCGTGATGTATTTCTCACTCCTACTAGTGAATGGCCTGTTAGATAGCCTTACAATGTGCACCACATTGCGTAGTTTTTCAGAAACCTATCCTACATTGCCAATGCATGTTTCCTGACCTCCCCTTGCTGACCACCCCGTGGTGCTTTTCTCCATTTTACATTGCCAGTCTCTGACTATCCTGATTCAGGCCCTCCGATTCAGACAACCCCGTGATGTTTTTCGCACTTCTACTAGTGAATGGCCTGTTAGAAACCCTTCCAATGCGCACCACTCCGCGATGTTTTTCAGAAACCTATCATACATGTCCACTGCATGTTTCCTGACCTCCCCATGCTGACAACCCCGTGGTGCTTTTCTCCATCCTACATTACCACTCACTGCCTATCATAATTTAGGCCCTCCGATTCACACCACCCCGTGATGTTTTTCTCACTCCTACTAGTTAATGGCCTGTTAGAAATCCTTACAATGCGCACAAACCCGCGATGTTTTTCAGAAAGCTATCCCACATTGCCACTGCATGTTTCCTGACCTCCCCTTGCTGACCACCCCGTGGTGCTTTTCTCCATTTTACATTGCCACTCACTGCCTATCCTAATTCTGGCCCTCCGATTAACACCACCCCATGATGTTTTTCTCACTCCTACTAGTGAAAGGCCTGTTACAAAGATTTAAAACGCGCACCATCCCGGTGATGTTTTCCAGAAACTCATCCCACATTGCGAATGCATGTTTCCTGACCTCCCCATGCTGACCACCCCGTGGTGCTTTTCTCCATCCTACATTGCCACTGACTGCCTATCCTAAATCAGAACATCTGATTCACACCACCCCGTGATGTTTTGCTCACTCCTAGTAGTGAATCGCCTGTTAGACACCCTTACAATGCGCACCACCCAGTGATGTTTTTCAGAAACCTATCCTACATTGCCACTGCATGTTTCTTGACCTCCCTGTGCTGACCACCCCATGGTGCTTTTCTCCATCCTACATTGCCACTCACTGCCTATCCTAAATCAGGCCCTCTGATTCACACCACCCCGTGATGTTTTTCTCACTCCCACTAGTGAATGGCCTGTTAGAAACCAATACAATGCACACCACCCTGCTTTTTTTTTCACAAACCTATCCTACATTGCCACTGCATGTTTCCTGATCTCCCCATGGTGACCACGCTGTGGTGCTTTTCTCCATCCTACATAGCCACTCAATGCCTATCCTAATTCAGGCCCTCCGATTCACACCACCCCGTGACGATGTTCTCACTCCTACTAGTGAATGGACTTTTAGAATCCCATACAATGCGCACCACCCCGCAATGTTTATCAGAAACCTATTCTACATTGCCAATGCATGTTTCCTTGCCTCCCCATGCTGACAAACACGTGGTGCATTTCTCCATCCTACATTGCCACTCAAAGCCTATCCTAATACTGGCCCTCCGATTCACATGACCCCGTGATGTTTTTTTCACTCCTCCTTGTCAATGGCTTGTTAGAAAGCTTTACAATGCACACCACCCCATGATGTTTTTCAGAAACCTATCCTACATTGCCACTGCATGTTTCCTGACCTCCCCATGCTGACCACCAGTGGTGCTTTTCTCCATCCGATAATACCACTCACTGTCTATCTTGATTCAGGCCCTCCGATTCACACCACACCATGATGTATTTCTCACTCCTACTAGTGAATGGCCTGTTATAAAGCCTTACAATGTGCACCACCTGGCGATGTTTTTCAGAAACCTATCCTACCTTGCCAATGCATGTTTCCTGACCTCCCCTTGCTGACCCCCCCGTGGTGCTTTTCTCCATTTTACATTGCCACTCACTGCCTATCCTAATTCTGGCCCTCCGATTAACACCACCCCATGATGTTTTTCTCACTCCTACTAGTGAAAGGCCTGTTACAAAGATTTAAAACGCGCACCATCCCGGTGATGTTTTCCAGAAACTCATCCCACATTGCGAATGCATGTTTCCTGACCTCCCCATGCTGACCACCCCGTGGTGCTTTTCTCCATCCTACATTGCCACTGACTGCCTATCCTAAATCAGAACATCTGATTCACACCACCCCGTGATGTTTTGCTCACTCCTAGTAGTGAATCGCCTGTTAGACACCCTTACAATGCGCACCACCCAGTGATGTTTTTCAGAAACCTATCCTACATTGCCACTGCATGTTTCTTGACCTCCCTGTGCTGACCACCCCATGGTGCTTTTCTCCATCCTACATTGCCACTCACTGCCTATCCTAAATCAGGCCCTCTGATTCACACCACCCCGTGATGTTTTTCTCACTCCCACTAGTGAATGGCCTGTTAGAAACCAATACAATGCACACCACCCTGCTTTTTTTTTCACAAACCTATCCTACATTGCCACTGCATGTTTCCTGATCTCCCCATGGTGACCACGCTGTGGTGCTTTTCTCCATCCTACATAGCCACTCAATGCCTATCCTAATTCAGGCCCTCCGATTCACACCACCCCGTGACGATGTTCTCACTCCTACTAGTGAATGGACTTTTAGAATCCCATACAATGCGCACCACCCCGCAATGTTTATCAGAAACCTATTCTACATTGCCAATGCATGTTTCCTTGCCTCCCCATGCTGACAAACACGTGGTGCATTTCTCCATCCTACATTGCCACTCAAAGCCTATCCTAATACTGGCCCTCCGATTCACACGACCCTGTGATGTTTTTTTCACTCCTCCTTGTCAATGGCTTGTTAGAAAGCTTTACAATGCACACCACCCCATGATGTTTTTCAGAAACCTATCCTACATTGCCACTGCATGTTTCCTGACCTCCCCATGCTGACCACCAGTGGTGCTTTTCTCCATCCGATAATACCACTCACTGTCTATCTTGATTCAGGCCCTCCGATTCACACCACACCATGATGTATTTCTCACTCCTACTAGTGAATGGCCTGTTATAAAGCCTTACAATGTGCACCACCTGGCGATGTTTTTCAGAAACCTATCCTACCTTGCCAATGCATGTTTCCTGACCTCCCCTTGCTGACCCCCCCGTGGTGCTTTTCTCCATTTTACATTGCCACTCACTGCCTATCCTAATTCTGGCCCTCCGATTAACACCACCCCATGATGTTTTTCTCACTCCTATTAGTGAAAGGCCTGTTACAAAGATTTAAAACGCGCACCATCCCGGCGATGTTTTCCAGAAACTCATCCCACATTGCCAATGCATGTTTCCTGACCTCCCCATGCTGACCACCCCGTGGTGCTTTTCTCCATCCTACATTGCCACTGACTGCCTATCCTAATTCAGAACATCTGATTCACACCACCCCGTGATGTTTTGCTCACTCCTACTACTGAATGGCCTGTTAGAAAGCCTTACAATGAGCACCACACGGCGATGTTTTTCAGAAATCTATCCTACATTGCCACTGCATGTTTCCTGACCTCATCATGCTGACCACCCAGTGTTGCTTTTCTCCATCCTACGTTGGTACTCAATGCCTATCCTAATTCAGGACCTCCGATTCACACCACTCCGTGATGCTGTTCTCACTCTTACAAGTGAATGGCCTGTTAGAAAACCTTACAATGTGCACCACCCAGCGATGTTTTTCAGAAACCTATCCCGCATTGCCAGTGCATGTGTCCGGACCTCTCCATGGTGACCACACCGTGGTGCTTTTCTCCATCCTAAATTGCCACTCACTGCCTATCCTGATTCAGGCCCTCTGATTCAAACCACGCCGTGATGTTTTTCTCACTCCTACTAGTGAATGGCCTGTTAGAAAACCATACAATGCACCACCCCGCGATGTTTTTCAGAAACCTATCCTACATGGACACAGCATGTGTGCTCACCTCCCCATGATGCCCACACCGTGGTGCTTTTCTCCATTTAACATTGCCACTCACTGCCTATCCTAATTCAGACCCTCCGATTCACACCACCCCGTGATGTTTTTCTCACTCCTACTTGTGAATGGCCTGTTACAAAGCCTTACAATGCGCACCACCTGGCGATGTTTTTCAGATACCTATCGTACATTGCCAATGCATGTTTCCTTGCCTCCACATGCTGACAAACGCGTGGTGCTTTTCTCCATTCTCCATTGCCACTCACTGACCATCCTGATCCAGGCCCTCCGAATCACACCACACCATGATGTTTTTCTCACTCCTACCAGTGAATGGCCTGTTAGATACCCTTGCAATGCGCACCACCCCGTGATGTTTTTCAGAAAAGTATCCTACATTGCCACTGCATGTTTCCTGACCTCCCCATGCTGACCACCCCGTGGTGCTTTTCTCCATCATACATTGCCATTCACTGCCTATCATAATTCGGGCCCTCCGATTCACAACACCCCGTGATGTTTTTCTCACTCCTTCTAGTGAATGGCCTGTTAGAAACCCTTACAATTCTCACCACCCGCGATGTTTTTCCTAAACCTATCCTACATTGCCACTGTATGTTTCCTGACCTCCCCATGTTGACCACCCCATTGTGCTTTTCTCAATCCTACATTGCCACTCACTGCCTATCCTAATTCTGGCCCTCCGATTAACACAACTCCATGATGTTTTTCTCAATCCTACAAGGGAACATTGTAGATACGTTAATCGGAGTGCCTGATTTAGGATAGGATGTGAGTAGCAATGTAGGATGGAGAAAAGCACCACGGGGTTGTCAGCATGGGGAGGTCAGGAAACATGCAGTGGCAATGTAGGTTAGTTTTCCGAAAAACATCACGGGGTGGTGCGCATTGCAAGGGTTTCTAAGAGGCCATTCACTAGTATGAGTGAGAAAAACATCACAGGGTGGTGTGAATCAGATGTTCTGAATTAGGATAGGCAGTGAGTGGCAATGTAGGATGGAGAAAAGCACCACGGGTTGGTCAGCATGGGTAGGTCAGGAAACATGCAGTGGCAATGTAGGATAGGTTTCTCAAAAACATCACTGGGTGGTGCACATTGTAAGGGTTTCTAACAGTCCATTCACTAGTAGGAGTGAGAAAAACATCACGGCGTGGTGTGAATCAGATGTTTTGAATTAGGATAGGCAGTGAGTGGCAATGTAGGATGGAGAAAAGCACCACGGGGTGGTCAGAATGGGGAGGTCAGGACACATGCAGTGGCAATGTAGGATAGGTTTCTGAAAAACATCGTGGTTGGTGAGAATTGTAAGGGTTTCTAACAGGCCATTCACTAGTAGGAGTGAGAAACTCATCACGGGGTGGTGTGAATCAGAGGGCCTGAATTATGATAGGGAGTGAATGGCAATGTAGGATGGAGAGTAGCACCACGGGTTGGTGAGCATGGGGAGGTCAGGAAACATGCAGTGACAATGTAGGATACTTTTCTGAAAAACATCGCGGGGTGGTGCGCATTGTAGGGGTATCTACAATGTTCAGGCCGTCCGACTCACACCTCCCCGTGATGTTTTTCTCACTCCTACTAGTGAATGGCCTGTGAGAAAGCCTTACAATGCACACCACCTGGCGATGATTTTCAGAAACTTATCCTACATTGCCAGTGCATATTTCCTGACCTCCCCATGCTCACCAACTCAGTGGTGCTTTTCTCCATCCTTCATTGCAACTCACTGACCATCCTGATTGAGGGCTTCCGATTCACACCACCGCGTGATGTATTTCTCACTCCTACTAGTGAATGGCTTGTTAGAAACCCTTACACGCGCAGCACCACACGATGTTTTTCAGAAACCTATCCTACATTGCTACTGCATTTTTCCTGACCTCCCCATGCGGACCACACCGTGGTGCTATTCTCCATTTTACATTGCCATTCACTGCCTATCGTAATTGTGTTCCTCCAATTCACACCACCCCGTGATGTATTTCTCACTCGTTCTAGTGTATGGCTTGTTAGAAACCCTTACAATGCTCACCACCCCGGGATGTTTTTGAGAAACCTATCCTACATTGCCACTGCATGTTTCATGACCTCTCCAATCTGACCACACCGTGGTGCTTTTCTCCATTTTACATTGCCACTCACTGCCTATCCTAATTCAGGCCCTCCGATTCACACTACCCCGTGATGTTCTTCTCACTCCTACTACTGAATGGCCTGTTAGATAGCCTTACAATGCGCACCACAGGACGATGTTTTTCAGAAACCTATCCTCCATTGCCACTGCATGTTTCCTGACCTCCCCATGCTGACCACCCATTGTTGCTTTTCTCCATCCTACATTGCTACTCAATGCCTATCCTAATTCAGGCCCTCCGATTCATACCACTCCGTGATGCTGTTCTAACTCTTACTAGTGAATGGCCTGTTAGAAAACCTTATAATGTGCACCACCCAGCGATGTTTTTCAGAAACCTATCCTACATTGCTACTGCATGTGTCCTGACCTCCCCATGGTGACCACACCGTGGTGCTTTTCTCCATCCTAAATTGCCACTCACTGCCTATCCTGATTCAGGCCCTGTGATTCAAACCACGCCGTGATGATTTTCTCACTCCTACTAGTGAATGGCCTGTTAGAAACCCTTACAATGCGCACCACCGCGCGATGTTTTTCAGAAACCTATCCTACATGGACACAGCATGTTTCCTGACCTCCCCATGCTGCCCACACAGTGGTGCTTTTCTCCATTTAACATTGCCATTCACTGCCTATCTTAATTCAGACCCTCCGATTCACACCACCCCGTGATGTTTTTCTCACTCCTACTAGTGAATGGCCTTTTAGAAAGCCTTACAATGCGCACCACCTGGCGATGTTTTTCAGATACCTATCGTACATTGCCAATGCATGTTTTCTTGCCTCCACATGCTGACAAACGCGTGGTGCTTTTCTCCATCCTACATTGCCACTCACAGCCTTTCCTAATTCACGCCCTCCGATTCACACCACTCCGTGATGTTTTTTTCTCTCCTACTTGTCAATGGCTTTTTAGAAAGCCTTACAATGCGCACAACCCCACGATGTTTTTCAGAAACCTATCCTACATTGCCAATGCATGTTTCCTGACATCTCCAGGCTGACCACCCCGTGGTGCTTTTCTCTATTATGCATTGCCACTCACTGCCTAATATGATTGAGGCCCTCTGTTTAATACCACCTCGTGATGTTTTTCTCACTCCTACCAGTTAATGGCCTGCTACAAACCCTTACAATGCGCACCACCCCGCGATGTTTTTCTGAAACCTATCCTAAATTGCCACAGCATGCATCCCGACCTCCGCTTGCTCACCAACCCGTCTTGCTTTTCTCCATCCTACCTTGCCACTCACTGACCATCCTGATTCAGGGCTTCCGATTAACACAACCCCGGGATGTATTTCCCACTCCTACTAGTGAAAGGCCTGTAAGAAACACTTACAACGCGCAGCACCTCGTGATGTTTTTCAGAAACCTATCCTATATTGCCACTGCATGTTTCCTGACCTCCCCATGCTGACCACACCGTGGTGCTTTTCTCCATTTTACATTGCCATTCACTGCCTATCCTAATTCAGTTCCTCCGATTCACACCACCCCGTGATGTATTTCTCACTCCTACTAGTGAATGGCCTGTTATAAACCCTTACAATGCGCACCACCCTGAGATGTTTTTGAGAAACCTATCCTACCTTGTCACATCATGTTTCATGACCTCTCCAACCTGACCACCCTGTGGTGCATTTCTCCATCCTACATTGCCACTCACTGCCTCTCCTGATTCAGGCTCTCCGATTCACACCACCCCGTGATGTTGTTCTTACTCCTACTAGTGAATGGCCTGTTAGAAACCCTTACAATGCGCACCACCCCGTGATGTTTTTCAGAAACCTATCCTACATTGCCACTGCATGTTTCCTGACCTCCCCATGCTGACCACCAGTGGTGCTTTTCTCCATCCGATAATACCACTCACTATCTATCTTGATTCAGGCCCTCTGATTCACACAACACCATGATGTATTTCTCACTCCTACTAGTGAATGGCCTGTTAGAAACCCTTACAATGCGCCCCACCCCGCGATGTTTTTCAGAAACCTATCCTACATTGCCACAGCATATTTCCTGACCTTCCCATACTGACCTCCCCATGGTGCTTTTCTCCATCCTACATTGCCACTCACTGCCTATGCTAATTCAGGCCCTCCGATTCACACCACCCCGTAATATTTTTCTCACTACTACTAGTGAATGCCCTGTTACAAAGCCTTACAATGCGCACCACCTGGCGATGATTTTCAGAAACCTATCCTACATTGACAACGCATGTTTCCTGACCTCCCCATACTGACAACCCCGTGGTGCTTTTTTCCATCCTACATTGCCACTCACTGCCTATCCTGATTCAGGCCCTCCGAATCACACCACCCCATGATGTTTTTCTCACTCCTACCAGTGAATGGCCTGTTAGATACCCTTACAATGCGCACCACCCCGCGGTGTTTTTCAGAAAAGTATCCTACATTGCCACTGCATGTTTCCTGACCTCCCCATGCTGAACACCCCGTGGTGCTTTTCTCCATCCTACATTGCCATTCTCTGCCTATCATAATTCAGGCCCTCCGATTCACACCACCTCGTGATGTTTTTCTCACTCCTACTAGTGAATGGCCTGTTAGAAACCCTTACAATTCTCACCACCAGCGATGTTTTTCAGAAACCTATCCTACATTGCTACTGCATGTATCCTGACCTCCCCATGGTGACCACTCCGTGGTGCTTTTATCCATCCTACCTTGCCACTCACTGCCTATCCTGATTCAGGTCCTCCGATTCGCACCACGCCGTGATGTTTTTCTCACTCCTTCTAGTGAATGGCCTGTTAGAAATCCTTACAATGCACACCAACCCGTGATGTTTTACAGAAAGCTATCACTCATTGCCACTGCATGTTTCCTGACCCCACATTCTGACCACCCCGTGTTGCTTTTCTCCATCCTACATTGCCACTCACTGCCTATCCTGATTCAGGCCCTTCGATTCAGACCACCCCGTGATGTATTTCTCACTCCTACTAGTGAATGGCCTGTTAGATAGCCTTACAATGTGCACCACATTGCGTAGTTTTTCAGAAACCTATCCTACATTGCCAATGCATGTTTCCTGACCTCCCCTTGCTGACCACCCCGTGGTGCTTTTCTCCATTTTACATTGCCAGTCTCTGACTATCCTGATTCAGGCCCTCCGATTCAGACAACCCCGTGATGTTTTTCGCACTTCTACTAGTGAATGGCCTGTTAGAAACCCTTCCAATGCGCACCACTCCGCGATGTTTTTCAGAAACCTATCATACATGTCCACTGCATGTTTCCTGACCTCCCCATGCTGACAACCCCGTGGTGCTTTTCTCCATCCTACATTACCACTCACTGCCTATCATAATTTAGGCCCTCCGATTCACACCACCCCGTGATGTTTTTCTCACTCCTACTAGTTAATGGCCTGTTAGAAATCCTTACAATGCGCACAAACACGCGATGTTTTTCAGAAACCTATCCTACATTGCCACTGCATGTTTCTTGACCTCCCTGTGCTGACCACCCCATGGTGCTTTTCTCCATCCTACATTGCCACTCACTGCCTATCCTAAATCAGGCCCTCTGATTCACACCACCCCGTGATGTTTTTCTCACTCCCACTAGTGAATGGCCTGTTAGAAACCAATACAATGCACACCACCCTGCTTTTTTTTTCACAAACCTATCCTACATTGCCACTGCATGTTTCCTGATCTCCCCATGGTGACCACGCTGTGGTGCTTTTCTCCATCCTACATAGCCACTCAATGCCTATCCTAATTCAGGCCCTCCGATTCACACCACCCCGTGACGATGTTCTCACTCCTACTAGTGAATGGACTTTTAGAATCCCATACAATGCGCACCACCCCGCAATGTTTATCAGAAACCTATTCTACATTGCCAATGCATGTTTCCTTGCCTCCCCATGCTGACAAACACGTGGTGCATTTCTCCATCCTACATTGCCACTCAAAGCCTATCCTAATACTGGCCCTCCGATTCACACGACCCCGTGATGTTTTTTTCACTCCTCCTTGTCAATGGCTTGTTAGAAAGCTTTACAATGCACACCACCCCATGATGTTTTTCAGAAACCTATCCTACATTGCCACTGCATGTTTCCTGACCTCCCCATGCTGACCACCAGTGGTGCTTTTCTCCATCCGATAATACCACTCACTGTCTATCTTGATTCAGGCCCTCCGATTCACACCACACCATGATGTATTTCTCACTCCTACTAGTGAATGGCCTGTTATAAAGCCTTACAATGTGCACCACCTGGCGATGTTTTTCAGAAACCTATCCTACCTTGCCAATGCATGTTTCCTGACCTCCCCTTGCTGACCCCCCCGTGGTGCTTTTCTCCATTTTACATTGCCACTCACTGCCTATCCTAATTCTGGCCCTCCGATTAACACCACCCCATGATGTTTTTCTCACTCCTATTAGTGAAAGGCCTGTTACAAAGATTTAAAACGCGCACCATCCCGGCGATGTTTTCCAGAAACTCATCCCACATTGCCAATGCATGTTTCCTGACCTCCCCATGCTGACCACCCCGTGGTGCTTTTCTCCATCCTACATTGCCACTGACTGCCTATCCTAATTCAGAACATCTGACTCACACCACCCCGTGATGTTTTGCTCACTCCTACTACTGAATGGCCTGTTAGAAAGCCTTACAATGAGCACCACACGGCGATGTTTTTCAGAAATCTATCCTACATTGCCACTGCATGTTTCCTGACCTCATCATGCTGACCACCCAGTGTTGCTTTTCTCCATCCTACGTTGGTACTCAATGCCTATCCTAATTCAGGACCTCCGATTCACACCACTCCGTGATGCTGTTCTCACTCTTACAAGTGAATGGCCTGTTAGAAAACCTTACAATGTGCACCACCCAGCGATGTTTTTCAGAAACCTATCCCGCATTGCCAGTGCATGTGTCCGGACCTCTCCATGGTGACCACACCGTGGTGCTTTTCTCCATCCTAAATTGCCACTCACTGCCTATCCTGATTCAGGCCCTCTGATTCAAACCACGCCGTGATGTTTTTCTCACTCCTACTAGTGAATGGCCTGTTAGAAAACCATACAATGCACCACCCCGCGATGTTTTTCAGAAACCTATCCTACATGGACACAGCATGTGTGCTCACCTCCCCATGATGCCCACACCGTGGTGCTTTTCTCCATTTAACATTGCCACTCACTGCCTATCCTAATTCAGACCCTCCGATTCACACCACCCCGTGATGTTTTTCTCACTCCTACTTGTGAATGGCCTGTTACAAAGCCTTACAATGCGCACCACCTGGCGATGTTTTTCAGATACCATTCGTACATTGCCAATGCATGTTTCCTTGCCTCCACATGCTGACAAACGCGTGGTGCTTTTCTCCATTCTCCATTGCCACTCACTGACCATCCTGATCCAGGCCCTCCGAATCACACCACCCCATGATGTTTTTCTCACTCCTACCAGTGAATGGCCTGTTAGATACCCTTGCAATGCGCACCACCCCGTGATGTTTTTCAGAAAAGTATCCTACATTGCCACTGCATGTTTCCTGACCTCCCCATGCTGACCACCCCGTGGTGCTTTTCTCCATCATACATTGCCATTCACTGCCTATCATAATTCGGGCCCTCCGATTCACAACACCCCGTGATGTTTTTCTCACTCCTTCTAGTGAATGGCCTGTTAGAAACCCTTACAATTCTCACCACCTGCGATGTTTTTCCTAAACCTATCCTACAATGCCACTGTATGTTTCCTGACCTCCCCATGTTGACCACCCCATTGTGCTTTTCTCAATCCTACATTGCCTCTCACTGCATATCATAATTCAATCCTCCCATTCACACCACCCCGTGATGCTTTTCTCACCTACTAGTGAATGGCCTGTTAGAAACCCTTAAAATTCTCACCACTCGCGATGATTTTCAGACACCTATACCACATTGCCACTGCATGTGTCCTGACCTCTCCATTCTGACCACCCCGTGGTGCTTTTCTCCATCCTACATTGCCACTCACTGCCTATCCTAATTCAAAACATCTGATTCACACCAGGCCGTGATGTTTTTCTCACTCCTACTAGTGAATGGACTGTTAGAAACCCTTACAATGTGCACCACCCAGTGATGTTTTTGAGAAACCTATCCTACATTGCCACTGCATGTTTCCTGACCTACCCATGCTGACCAATCCGTGGTGCTTTTCTCCATCCTACATTGCCACTCACTACCTATCCTAATTCAGAACATCTGATTCACACCACCCTGTGATGTTTTTCTCACTCATACTAGTGAATGGCCTCTTAGAAACCCTTGCAATGCGCACCACCCCGTGATGTTTTTCGGAAAACTAACCTACATTGCCACTGCATGTTTCCTGACCTCCCCATGCTGACAACCCCGTGGTGCTTTTCTCCATCCTACATTGCTACTCACATCCTATCCTAAATCAGGCACTCCGATTAACGTATCTACAATGTTCCCTTGTAGGATTGAGAAAAACATCATGGGGTTGTGTTAATCGGAGGGCCAGAATTAGGATAGGCAGTGAGTGGCAATGTAAAATGGAGAAAAGCACTACGGGGTGGTCAGCAAGGGGAGGTCAGGAAACATGCATTGGCAATGTAGGATAGGTTTCTGAAAAACATCGCCAGGTGGTGCACATTGTAAGGCTTTCTAACAGGCCATTCACTAGTAGGAGTGAGAAATACATCACGGGGTGGTCTGAATCAGAGGCCCTGAATCAGGATAGGCAGTGAGTGGCAATGTAGGATGGAGAAAAGCAACACGGTGTGGTCAGGATGTGGGATCAGGAAACATGCAGTGGCAATGAGGGATAGCTTTCTGAAAAACATCGTGGGTTGGTGCGCATTGTAAGGATTTCTAACAGGCCTTTCACTAGAAGGAGTGAGAAAAACATCAGGGAGTGGTGCAAATCGGAGGGCCTGAATCAGTTTAGGCAGTGAGTGGCAATGTAGGATGGATAAAAGCACCACGGGGTGGTCAGCATGGGGAGGTCAGGAAACATGCGGTGGCAATGTAGGATAGGTTTCTGAAAAACATCGACAGGTGGTGTGCATTGTAAGGCTTTCTAACAGGCCATTCACTAGTTGGAGTGAGAAAAACATCACGGGGTGGTGTGAATTGGAGGGCCTGAATTAGCATAGGCAGTGAGTGGCAATGTACAATGGATAAAAGCACCACGGAGTGGTCACCATGGGGAGGTCAGGATACATGCTGTGGCAATGTAGGATAGGTTTCTGAAAAACATCGCGGGTGGTGAGAATTGTAAGGGTTTCTAACAGGCCATTCACTAGTAGGAGTGAGAAACTCATCACGGGGTGGTGTGAATCAGAGGGCCTGAATTATGATAGGGAGTGAATGGCAATGTAGGATGGAGAATAGCACCACGGGTTGGTGAGCATGGGGAGGTCAGGAAACATGCAGTGACAATGTAGGATACTTTTCTGAAAAACATCGCGGGGTGGTGCGCATTGTAGGGGTATCTACAATGTTCAGGCCATCCGACTCACACCTCCCCGTGATGTTTTTCTCACTCCTACTAGTGAATGGCCTGTGAGAAAGCCTTACAATGCACACCACCTGGCGATGATTTTCAGAAACTTATCCTACATTGCCAGTTCATATTTCCTGACCTCCCCATGCTCACCAACTCAGTGGTGCTTTTCTCCATCCTTCATTGCAACTCACTGACCATCCTGATTGAGGGCTTCCGATTCACACCACCGCGTGATGTATTTCTCACTCCTACTAGTGAATGGCTTGTTAGAAACCCTTACACGCGCAGCACCACACGATGTTTTTCAGAAACCTATCCTACATTGCTACTGTATTTTTCCTGACCTCCCCATGCGGACCACACCGTGGTGCTATTCTCCATTTTACATTGCCATTCACTGCCTATCTTAATTCAGACCCTCCGATTCACACCACCCCGTGATGTTTTTCTCACTCGTTCTAGTGTATGACTTGTTAGAAACCCTTACAATGCTCACCACCCCGGGATGTTTTTGAGAAACCTATCATACATTGCCAATGCATGTTTTCTTGCCTCCACATGCTGACAAACGCGTGGTGCTTTTCTCCATCCTACATTGCCACTCACAGCCTTTCCTAATTCACGCCCTCCGATTCACACCACTCCGTGATGTTTTTTTCTCTCCTACTTGTCAATGGCTTTTTAGAAAGCCTTACAATGCGCACAACCCCACGATGTTTTTCAGAAACCTATCCTACATTGCCAATGCATGTTTCCTGACATCTCCAGGCTGACCACCCCGTGGTGCTTTTCTCTATTATGCATTGCCACTCACTGCCTAATATGATTGAGGCCCTCTGTTTAATACCACCTCGTGATGTTTTTCTCACTCCTACCAGTTAATGGCCTGCTACAAACCCTTACAATGCGCACCACCCCGCGATGTTTTTCTGAAACCTATCCTAAATTGCCACAGCATGCATCCCGACCTCCGCTTGCTCACCAACCCGTCTTGCTTTTCTCCATCCTACCTTGCCACTCACTGACCATCCTGATTCAGGGCTTCCGATTAACACAACCCCGGGATGTATTTCCCACTCCTACTAGTGAAAGGCCTGTAAGAAACACTTACAACGCGCAGCACCTCGTGATGTTTTTCGGAAACCTATCCTATATTGCCACTGCATGTTTCCTGACCTCCCCATGCTGACCACACCGTGGTGCTTTTCTCAATCCTACATTGCCTCTCACTGCATATCATAATTCAATCCTCCCATTCACACCACCCCGTGATGTTTTTCTCACTCCTTCTAGTGAATGGCCTGTTAGAAACCCTTACAATTCTCACCACCTGCGATGTTTTTCCTAAACCTATCCTACAATGCCACTGTATGTTTCCTGACCTCCCCATGTTGACCACCCCATTGTGCTTTTCTCAATCCTACATTGCCTCTCACTGCATATCATAATTCAATCCTCCCATTCACACCACCCCGTGATGCTTTTCTCACCTACTAGTGAATGGCCTGTTAGAAACCCTTAAAATTCTCACCACTCGCGATGATTTTCAGACACCTATACCACATTGCCACTGCATGTGTCCTGACCTCTCCATTCTGACCACCCCGTGGTGCTTTTCTCCATCCTACATTGCCACTCACTGCCTATCCTAATTCAAAACATCTGATTCACACCAGGCCGTGATGTTTTTCTCACTCCTACTAGTGAATGGACTGTTAGAAACCCTTACAATGTGCACCACCCAGTGATGTTTTTGAGAAACCTATCCTACATTGCCACTGCATGTTTCCTGACCTACCCATGCTGACCAATCCGTGGTGCTTTTCTCCATCCTACATTGCCACTCACTACCTATCCTAATTCAGAACATCTGATTCACACCACCCTGTGATGTTTTTCTCACTCATACTAGTGAATGGCCTCTTAGAAACCCTTGCAATGCGCACCACCCCGTGATGTTTTTCGGAAAACTAACCTACATTGCCACTGCATGTTTCCTGACCTCCCCATGCTGACAACCCCGTGGTGCTTTTCTCCATCCTACATTGCTACTCACATCCTATCCTAAATCAGGCACTCCGATTAACGTATCTACAATGTTCCCTTGTAGGATTGAGAAAAACATCATGGGGTTGTGTTAATCGGAGGGCCAGAATTAGGATAGGCAGTGAGTGGCAATGTAAAATGGAGAAAAGCACTACGGGGTGGTCAGCAAGGGGAGGTCAGGAAACATGCATTGGCAATGTAGGATAGGTTTCTGAAAAACATCGCCAGGTGGTGCACATTGTAAGGCTTTCTAACAGGCCATTCACTAGTAGGAGTGAGAAATACATCACGGGGTGGTCTGAATCAGAGGCCCTGAATCAGGATAGGCAGTGAGTGGCAATGTAGGATGGAGAAAAGCAACACGGTGTGGTCAGGATGTGGGATCAGGAAACATGCAGTGGCAATGAGGGATAGCTTTCTGAAAAACATCGTGGGTTGGTGCGCATTGTAAGGATTTCTAACAGGCCTTTCACTAGAAGGAGTGAGAAAAACATCAGGGAGTGGTGCAAATCGGAGGGCCTGAATCAGTTTAGGCAGTGAGTGGCAATGTAGGATGGATAAAAGCACCACGGGGTGGTCAGCATGGGGAGGTCAGGAAACATGCGGTGGCAATGTAGGATAGGTTTCTGAAAAACATCGACAGGTGGTGTGCATTGTAAGGCTTTCTAACAGGCCATTCACTAGTTGGAGTGAGAAAAACATCACGGGGTGGTGTGAATTGGAGGGCCTGAATTAGCATAGGCAGTGAGTGGCAATGTACAATGGATAAAAGCACCACGGAGTGGTCACCATGGGGAGGTCAGGATACATGCTGTGGCAATGTAGGATAGGTTTCTGAAAAACATCGCGGGTGGTGAGAATTGTAAGGGTTTCTAACAGGCCATTCACTAGTAGGAGTGAGAAACTCATCACGGGGTGGTGTGAATCAGAGGGCCTGAATTATGATAGGGAGTGAATGGCAATGTAGGATGGAGAATAGCACCACGGGTTGGTGAGCATGGGGAGGTCAGGAAACATGCAGTGACAATGTAGGATACTTTTCTGAAAAACATCGCGGGGTGGTGCGCATTGTAGGGGTATCTACAATGTTCAGGCCATCCGACTCACACCTCCCCGTGATGTTTTTCTCACTCCTACTAGTGAATGGCCTGTGAGAAAGCCTTACAATGCACACCACCTGGCGATGATTTTCAGAAACTTATCCTACATTGCCAGTTCATATTTCCTGACCTCCCCATGCTCACCAACTCAGTGGTGCTTTTCTCCATCCTTCATTGCAACTCACTGACCATCCTGATTGAGGGCTTCCGATTCACACCACCGCGTGATGTATTTCTCACTCCTACTAGTGAATGGCTTGTTAGAAACCCTTACACGCGCAGCACCACACGATGTTTTTCAGAAACCTATCCTACATTGCTACTGTATTTTTCCTGACCTCCCCATGCGGACCACACCGTGGTGCTATTCTCCATTTTACATTGCCATTCACTGCCTATCTTAATTCAGACCCTCCGATTCACACCACCCCGTGATGTTTTTCTCACTCGTTCTAGTGTATGACTTGTTAGAAACCCTTACAATGCTCACCACCCCGGGATGTTTTTGAGAAACCTATCATACATTGCCAATGCATGTTTTCTTGCCTCCACATGCTGACAAACGCGTGGTGCTTTTCTCCATCCTACATTGCCACTCACAGCCTTTCCTAATTCACGCCCTCCGATTCACACCACTCCGTGATGTTTTTTTCTCTCCTACTTGTCAATGGCTTTTTAGAAAGCCTTACAATGCGCACAACCCCACGATGTTTTTCAGAAACCTATCCTACATTGCCAATGCATGTTTCCTGACATCTCCAGGCTGACCACCCCGTGGTGCTTTTCTCTATTATGCATTGCCACTCACTGCCTAATATGATTGAGGCCCTCTGTTTAATACCACCTCGTGATGTTTTTCTCACTCCTACCAGTTAATGGCCTGCTACAAACCCTTACAATGCGCACCACCCCGCGATGTTTTTCTGAAACCTATCCTAAATTGCCACAGCATGCATCCCGACCTCCGCTTGCTCACCAACCCGTCTTGCTTTTCTCCATCCTACCTTGCCACTCACTGACCATCCTGATTCAGGGCTTCCGATTAACACAACCCCGGGATGTATTTCCCACTCCTACTAGTGAAAGGCCTGTAAGAAACACTTACAACGCGCAGCACCTCGTGATGTTTTTCGGAAACCTATCCTATATTGCCACTGCATGTTTCCTGACCTCCCCATGCTGACCACACCGTGGTGCTTTTCTCCATTTTACATTGCCATTCACTGCCTATCCTAATTCAGTTCCTCCGATTCACACCACCCCGTGATGTATTTCTCACTCCTACTAGTGAATGGCCTGTTATAAACCCTTACAATGCGCACCACCCTGAGATGTTTTTGAGAAACCTATCCTACATTGTCACATCATGTTTCATGACCTCTCCAACCTGACCACCCTGTGGTGCATTTCTCCATCCTACATTGCCACTCACTGCCTCTCCTGATTCAGGCTCTCCGATTCACACCACCCCGTGATGTTGTTCTTACTCCTACTAGTGAATGGCCTGTTAGAAACCCTTACAATGCGCACCACCCCGTGATGTTTTTCAGAAACCTATCCTACATTGCCACTGCATGTTTCCTGACCTCCCCATGCTGACCACCAGTGGTGCTTTTCTCCATCCGATAATACCACTCACTATCTATCTTGATTCAGGCCCTCTGATTCACACAACACCATGATGTATTTCTCACTCCTACTAGTGAATGGCCTGTTAGAAACCCTTACAATGCGCCCCACCCCGCGATGTTTTTCAGAAACCTATCCTACATTGCCACAGCATATTTCCTGACCTTCCCATACTGACCTCCCCATGGTGCTTTTCTCCATCCTACATTGCCACTCACTGCCTATGCTAATTCAGGCCCTCCGATTCACACCACCCCGTAATATTTTTCTCACTCCTACTAGTGAATGCCCTGTTACAAAGCCTTACAATGCGCACCACCTGGCGATGATTTTCAGAAACCTATCCTACATTGACAACGCATGTTTCCTGACCTCCCCATACTGACAACCCCGTGGTGCTTTTTTCCATCCTACATTGCCACTCACTGCCTATCCTGATTCAGGCCCTCCGAATCACACCACCCCATGATGTTTTTCTCACTCCTACCAGTGAATGGCCTGTTAGATACCCTTACAATGCGCACCACCCCGCGGTGTTTTTCAGAAAAGTATCCTACATTGCCACTGCATGTTTCCTGACCTCCCCATGCTGAACACCCCGTGGTGCTTTTCTCCATCCTACATTGCCATTCTCTGCCTATCATAATTCAGGCCCTCCGATTCACACCACCTCGTGATGTTTTTCTCACTCCTACTAGTGAATGGCCTGTTAGAAACCCTTACAATTCTCACCACCAGCGATGTTTTTCAGAAACCTATCCTACATTGCTACTGCATGTATCCTGACCTCCCCATGGTGACCACTCCGTGGTGCTTTTATCCATCCTACCTTGCCACTCACTGCCTATCCTGATTCAGGTCCTCCGATTCGCACCACGCCGTGATGTTTTTCTCACTCCTTCTAGTGAATGGCCTGTTAGAAAACCTTACAATGCCCACCACCCACCGATGTTTATCAGAAACCTATTCTACATTGCCACTGCATGTTTCCTGACCTCCCCATGGTCACCAACCTGTGGTGCTTTCCTCCATGCTTCATTGCCACTCACTGCCTATCCTAATTCAGGCCCTCCGATTCACACCAACCCGTGATGTTTTTCTCACCCCTACTAGTTAATGGCCTGTTAGAAACCCTTACAATGCACACCACCCCTCGATGTTTTTCAGAAAGCTATCCCACATTGCCACTGCATGTTTCCTGACCTCTCCATTCTGACCACCCCGTGGTGCTTTTCTCCATCCTACATTGCCACTCACTGCCTATCCTAATTCAAAACATCTGATTCACACCACGCCATGATGGTTTTCTCACTCCTACTAGTGAATGGCCTGTTAGAAACCCTTACAATGCGCACCACCCCGTGATGTTTTTCAGAAACCTATCCTACATTGCCACTGCATGTTTCCTGACCTCCCCATGCTGACCACCAGTGGTGCTTTTCTCCATCCTACATTGCCATTCTCTGCCTATCATAATTCAGGCCCTCCGATTCACACCAGCTCTTGATGTTTTTCTCACTCCTACTAGTGAATGGCCTGTTAGAAACCCTTACAATTCTCACCACCAGCGATGTTTTTCAGAAACCTATCCTACATTGCTACTGCATGTATCCTGACCTCCCCATGGTGACCACTCCGTGGTGCTTTTATCCATCCTACCTTGCCACTCACTGCCTATCCTGATTCAGGTCCTCCGATTCGCACCACGCCGTGATGTTTTTCTCACTCCTTCTAGTGAATGGCCTGTTAGAAATCCTTACAATGCACACCAACCCGTGATGTTTTACAGAAAGCTATCACTCATTGCCACTGCATGTTTCCTGACCCCACATTCTGACCACCCCGTGTTGCTTTTCTCCATCCTACATTGCCACTCACTGCCTATCCTGATTCAGGCCCTTCGATTCAGACCACCCCGTGATGTATTTCTCACTCCTAGTAGTGAATGGCCTGTTAGATAGCCTTACAATGTGCACCACATTGCGTTGTTTTTCAGAAACCTATCCTACATTGCCAATGCATGTTTCCTGACCTCCCCTTGCTGACCACCCCGTGGTGCTTTTCTCCATTTTACATTGCCAGTCTCTGACTATCCTGATTCAGGCCCTCCGATTCAGACAACCCCGTGATGTTTTTCTCACTTCTACTAGTGAATGGCCTGTTAGAAACCCTTCCAATGCGCACCACTCCGCGATGTTTTTCAGAAACCTATCATACATGTCCACTGCATGTTTCCTGACCTCCCCATGCTGACAACCCCGTGGTGCTTTTCTCCATCCTACATTACCACTCACTGCCTATCATAATTTAGGCCCTCCGATTCACACCACCCCGTGATGTTTTTCTCACTCCTACTAGTTAATGGCCTGTTAGAAATCCTTACAATGCGCACAAACCCGCGATGTTTTTCAGAAAGCTATCCCACATTGCCACTGCATGTTTCCTGACCTCCCCTTGCTGACCACCCCGTGGTGCTTTTCTCCATTTTACATTGCCACTCACTGCCTATCCTAATTCTGGCCCTCCGATTAACACCAACCCATGATGTTTTTCTCACTCCTACTAGTGAAAGGCCTGTTACAAAGATTTAAAATGCTCACCATCCCGGTGATGTTTTCCAGAAACTCATCCCACATTGCGAATGCATGTTTCCTGACCTCCCCATGCTGACAACCCCGTGGTGCTTTTCTCCATCCTACATTACCACTCACTGCCTATCATAATTTAGGCCCTCCGATTCACACCACCCCGTGATGTTTTTCTCACTCCTACTAGTTAATGGCCTGTTAGAAATCCTTACAATGCGCACAAACCCGCGATGTTTTTCAGAAACTTATCCTACATTGCCACTGCATGTTTCTTGACCTCCCTGTGCTGACCACCCCATGGTGCTTTTCTCCATCCTACATTGCCACTCACTGCCTATCCTAAATCAGGCCCTCTGATTCACACCACCCCGTGATGTTTTTCTCACTCCCACTAGTGAATGGCCTGTTAGAAACCAATACAATGCACACCACCCTGCTTTTTTTTTCACAAACCTATCCTACATTGCCACTGCATGTTTCCTGATCTCCCCATGGTGACCACGCTGTGGTGCTTTTCTCCATCCTACATAGCCACTCAATGCCTATCCTAATTCAGGCCCTCCGATTCACACCACCCCGTGACGATGTTCTCACTCCTACTAGTGAATGGACTTTTAGAATCCCATACAATGCGCACCACCCCACAATGTTTATCAGAAACCTATTCTACATTGCCAATGCATGTTTCCTTGCCTCCCCATGCTGACAAACACGTGGTGCATTTCTCCATCCTACATTGCCACTCAAAGCCTATCCTAATACTGGCCCTCCGATTCACACGACCCCGTGATGTTTTTTTCACTCCTCCTTGTCAATGGCTTGTTAGAAAGCTTTACAATGCACACCACCCCATGATGTTTTTCAGAAACCTATCCTACATTGCCACTGCATGTTTCCTGACCTCCCCATGCTGACCACCAGTGGTGCTTTTCTCCATCCGATAATACCACTCACTGTCTATCTTGATTCAGGCCCTCCGATTCACACCACACCATGATGTATTTCTCACTCCTACTAGTGAATGGCCTGTTATAAAACCTTACAATGTGCACCACCTGGCGATGTTTTTCAGAAACCTATCCTACCTTGCCAATGCATGTTTCCTGACCTCCCCTTGCTGACCCCCCCGTGGTGCTTTTCTCCATTTTACATTGCCACTCACTGCCTATCCTAATTCTGGCCCTCCGATTAACACCACCCCATGATGTTTTTCTCACTCCTATTAGTGAAAGGCCTGTTACAAAGATTTAAAACGCGCACCATCCCGGCGATGTTTTCCAGAAACTCATCCCACATTGCCAATGCATGTTTCCTGACCTCCCCATGCTGACCACCCCGTGGTGCTTTTCTCCATCCTACATTGCCACTGACTGCCTATCCTAATTCAGAACATCTGACTCACACCACCCCGTGATGTTTTGCTCACTCCTACTACTGAATGGCCTGTTAGAAAGCCTTACAATGAGCACCACACGGCGATGTTTTTCAGAAATCTATCCTACATTGCCACTGCATGTTTCCTGACCTCATCATGCTGACCACCCAGTGTTGCTTTTCTCCATCCTACGTTGGTACTCAATGCCTATCCTAATTCAGGACCTCCGATTCACACCACTCCGTGATGCTGTTCTCACTCTTACAAGTGAATGGCCTGTTAGAAAACCTTACAATGTGCACCACCCAGCGATGTTTTTCAGAAACCTATCCCGCATTGCCAGTGCATGTGTCCGGACCTCTCCATGGTGACCACACCGTGGTGCTTTTCTCCATCCTAAATTGCCACTCACTGCCTATCCTGATTCAGGCCCTCTGATTCAAACCACGCCGTGATGTTTTTCTCACTCCTACTAGTGAATGGCCTGTTAGAAAACCATACAATGCACCACCCCGCGATGTTTTTCAGAAACCTATCCTACATGGACACAGCATGTGTGCTCACCTCCCCATGATGCCCACACCGTGGTGCTTTTCTCCATTTAACATTGCCACTCACTGCCTATCCTAATTCAGACCCTCCGATTCACACCACCCCGTGATGTTTTTCTCACTCCTACTTGTGAATGGCCTGTTACAAAGCCTTACAATGCGCACCACCTGGCGATGTTTTTCAGATACCTATCGTACATTGCCAATGCATGTTTCCTTGCCTCCACATGCTGACAAACGCGTGGTGCTTTTCTCCATTCTCCATTGCCACTCACTGACCATCCTGATCCAGGCCCTCCGAATCACACCACCCCATGATGTTTTTCTCACTCCTACCAGTGAATGGCCTGTTAGATACCCTTGCAATGCGCACCACCCCGTGATGTTTTTCAGAAAAGTATCCTACATTGCCACTGCATGTTTCCTGACCTCCCCATGCTGACCACCCCGTGGTGCTTTTCTCCATCATACATTGCCATTCACTGCCTATCATAATTCGGGCCCTCCGATTCACAACACCCCGTGATGTTTTTCTCACTCCTTCTAGTGAATGGCCTGTTAGAAACCCTTACAATTCTCACCACCTGCGATGTTTTTCCTAAACCTATCCTACAATGCCACTGTATGTTTCCTGACCTCCCCATGTTGACCACCCCATTGTGCTTTTCTCAATCCTACATTGCCACTCACTGCATATCATAATTCAATCCTCCCATTCACACCACCCCGTGATGTTTTTCTCACCTACTAGTGAATGGCCTGTTAGAAACCCTTAAAATTCTCACCACTCGCGATGATTTTCAGACACCTATACCACATTGCCACTGCATGTGTCCTGACCTCTCCATTCTGACCACCCCGTGGTGCTTTTCTCCATCCTACATTGCCACTCACTGCCTATCCTAATTCAAAACATCTGATTCACACCAGGCCGTGATGTTTTTCTCACTCCTACTAGTGAATGGACTGTTAGAAACCCTTACAATGTGCACCACCCAGTGATGTTTTTGAGAAACCTATCCTACATTGCCACTGCATGTTTCCTGACCTACCCATGCTGACCAATCCGTGGTGCTTTTCTCCATCCTACATTGCCACTCACTACCTATCCTAATTCAGAACATCTGATTCACACCACCCTGTGATGTTTTTCTCACTCATACTAGTGAATGGCCTCTTAGAAACCCTTGCAATGCGCACCACCCCGTGATGTTTTTCGGAAAACTAACCTACATTGCCACTGCATGTTTCCTGACCTCCCCATGCTGACAACCCCGTGGTGCTTTTCTCCATCCTACATTGCTACTCACATCCTATCCTAAATCAGGCACTCCGATTAACGTATCTACAATGTTCCCTTGTAGGATTGAGAAAAACATCATGGGGTTGTGTTAATCGGAGGGCCAGAATTAGGATAGGCAGTGAGTGGCAATGTAAAATGGAGAAAAGCACTACGGGGTGGTCAGCAAGGGGAGGTCAGGAAACATGCATTGGCAATGTAGGATAGGTTTCTGAAAAACATCGCCAGGTGGTGCACATTGTAAGGCTTTCTAACAGGCCATTCACTAGTAGGAGTGAGAAATACATCACGGGGTGGTCTGAATCAGAGGCCCTGAATCAGGATAGGCAGTGAGTGGCAATGTAGGATGGAGAAAAGCAACACGGTGTGGTCAGGATGTGGGATCAGGAAACATGCAGTGGCAATGAGGGATAGCTTTCTGAAAAACATCGTGGGTTGGTGCGCATTGTAAGGATTTCTAACAGGCCTTTCACTAGAAGGAGTGAGAAAAACATCAGGGAGTGGTGCGAATCGGAGGGCCTGAATCAGTTTAGGCAGTGAGTGGCAATGTAGGATGGATAAAAGCACCACGGGGTGGTCAGCATGGGGAGGTCAGGAAACATGCGGTGGCAATGTAGGATAGGTTTCTGAAAAACATCGACAGGTGGTGTGCATTGTAAGGCTTTCTAACAGGCCATTCACTAGTTGGAGTGAGAAAAACATCACGGGGTGGTGTGAATTGGAGGGCCTGAATTAGCATAGGCAGTGAGTGGCAATGTACGATGGATAAAAGCACCACGGAGTGGTCACCATGGGGAGGTCAGGATACATGCTGTGGCAATGTAGGATAGGTTTCTGAAAAACATCGCGGGTGGTGAGAATTGTAAGGGTTTCTAACAGGCCATTCACTAGTAGGAGTGAGAAACTCATCACGGGGTGGTGTGAATCAGAGGGCCTGAATTATGATAGGGAGTGAATGGCAATGTAGGATGGAGAATAGCACCACGGGTTGGTGAGCATGGGGAGGTCAGGAAACATGCAGTGACAATGTAGGATACTTTTCTGAAAAACATCGCGGGGTGGTGCGCATTGTAGGGGTATCTACAATGTTCAGGCCGTCCGACTCACACCTCCCCGTGATGTTTTTCTCACTCCTACTAGTGAATGGCCTGTGAGAAAGCCTTACAATGCACACCACCTGGCGATGATTTTCAGAAACTTATCCTACATTGCCAGTTCATATTTCCTGACCTCCCCATGCTCACCAACTCAGTGGTGCTTTTCTCCATCCTTCATTGCAACTCACTGACCATCCTGATTGAGGGCTTCCGATTCACACCACCGCGTGATGTATTTCTCACTCCTACTAGTGAATGGCTTGTTAGAAACCCTTACACGCGCAGCACCACACGATGTTTTTCAGAAACCTATCCTACATTGCTACTGTATTTTTCCTGACCTCCCCATGCGGACCACACCGTGGTGCTATTCTCCATTTTACATTGCCATTCACTGCCTATCTTAATTCAGACCCTCCGATTCACACCACCCCGTGATGTTTTTCTCACTCGTTCTAGTGTATGACTTGTTAGAAACCCTTACAATGCTCACCACCCCGGGATGTTTTTGAGAAACCTATCATACATTGCCAATGCATGTTTTCTTGCCTCCACATGCTGACAAACGCGTGGTGCTTTTCTCCATCCTACATTGCCACTCACAGCCTTTCCTAATTCACGCCCTCCGATTCACACCACTCCGTGATGTTTTTTTCTCTCCTACTTGTCAATGGCTTTTTAGAAAGCCTTACAATGCGCACAACCCCACGATGTTTTTCAGAAACCTATCCTACATTGCCAATGCATGTTTCCTGACATCTCCAGGCTGACCACCCCGTGGTGCTTTTCTCTATTATGCATTGCCACTCACTGCCTAATATGATTGAGGCCCTCTGTTTAATACCACCTCGTGATGTTTTTCTCACTCCTACCAGTTAATGGCCTGCTACAAACCCTTACAATGCGCACCACCCCGCGATGTTTTTCTGAAACCTATCCTAAATTGCCACAGCATGCATCCCGACCTCCGCTTGCTCACCAACCCGTCTTGCTTTTCTCCATCCTACCTTGCCACTCACTGACCATCCTGATTCAGGGCTTCCGATTAACACAACCCCGGGATGTATTTCCCACTCCTACTAGTGAAAGGCCTGTAAGAAACACTTACAACGCGCAGCACCTCGTGATGTTTTTCGGAAACCTATCCTATATTGCCACTGCATGTTTCCTGACCTCCCCATGCTGACCACACCGTGGTGCTTTTCTCCATTTTACATTGCCATTCACTGCCTATCCTAATTCAGTTCCTCCGATTCACACCACCCCGTGATGTATTTCTCACTCCTACTAGTGAATGGCCTGTTATAAACCCTTACAATGCGCACCACCCTGAGATGTTTTTGAGAAACCTATCCTACATTGTCACATCATGTTTCATGACCTCTCCAACCTGACCACCCTGTGGTGCATTTCTCCATCCTACATTGCCACTCACTGCCTCTCCTGATTCAGGCTCTCCGATTCACACCACCCCGTGATGTTGTTCTTACTCCTACTAGTGAATGGCCTGTTAGAAACCCTTACAATGCGCACCACCCCGTGATGTTTTTCAGAAACCTATCCTACATTGCCACTGCATGTTTCCTGACCTCCCCATGCTGACCACCAGTGGTGCTTTTCTCCATCCGATAATACCACTCACTATCTATCTTGATTCAGGCCCTCTGATTCACACAACACCATGATGTATTTCTCACTCCTACTAGTGAATGGCCTGTTAGAAACCCTTACAATGCGCCCCACCCCGCGATGTTTTTCAGAAACCTATCCTACATTGCCACAGCATATTTCCTGACCTTCCCATACTGACCTCCCCATGGTGCTTTTCTCCATCCTACATTGCCACTCACTGCCTATGCTAATTCAGGCCCTCCGATTCACACCACCCCGTAATATTTTTCTCACTCCTACTAGTGAATGCCCTGTTACAAAGCCTTACAATGCGCACCACCTGGCGATGATTTTCAGAAACCTATCCTACATTGACAACGCATGTTTCCTGACCTCCCCATACTGACAACCCCGTGGTGCTTTTTTCCATCCTACATTGCCACTCACTGCCTATCCTGATTCAGGCCCTCCGAATCACACCACCCCATGATGTTTTTCTCACTCCTACCAGTGAATGGCCTGTTAGATACCCTTACAATGCGCACCACCCCGCGGTGTTTTTCAGAAAAGTATCCTACATTGCCACTGCATGTTTCCTGACCTCCCCATGCTGAACACCCCGTGGTGCTTTTCTCCATCCTACATTGCCATTCTCTGCCTATCATAATTCAGGCCCTCCGATTCACACCACCTCGTGATGTTTTTCTCACTCCTACTAGTGAATGGCCTGTTAGAAACCCTTACAATTCTCACCACCAGCGATGTTTTTCAGAAACCTATTCTACATTGCTACTGCATGTATCCTGACCTCCCCATGGTGACCACTCCGTGGTGCTTTTATCCATCCTACCTTGCCACTCACTGCCTATCCTGATTCAGGTCCTCCGATTCGCACCACGCCGTGATGTTTTTCTCACTCCTTCTAGTGAATGGCCTGTTAGAAAACCTTACAATGCCCACCACCCACCGATGTTTATCAGAAACCTATTCTACATTGCCACTGCATGTTTCCTGACCTCCCCATGGTCACCAACCTGTGGTGCTTTCCTCCATGCTTCATTGCCACTCACTGCCTATCCTAATTCAGGCCCTCCGATTCACACCAACCCGTGATGTTTTTCTCACCCCTACTAGTTAATGGCCTGTTAGAAACCCTTACAATGCACACCACCCCTCGATGTTTTTCAGAAAGCTATCCCACATTGCCACTGCATGTTTCCTGACCTCTCCATTCTGACCACCCCGTGGTGCTTTTCTCCATCCTACATTGCCACTCACTGCCTATCCTAATTCAAAACATCTGATTCACACCACGCCATGATGGTTTTCTCACTCCTACTAGTGAATGGCCTGTTAGAAACCCTTACAATGCGCACCACCCCGTGATGTTTTTCAGAAACCTATCCTACATTGCCACTGCATGTTTCCTGACCTCCCCATGCTGACCACCAGTGGTGCTTTTCTCCATCCTACATTGCCATTCTCTGCCTATCATAATTCAGGCCCTCCGATTCACACCAGCTCGTGATGTTTTTCTCACTCCTACTAGTGAATGGCCTGTTAGAAACCCTTACAATTCTCACCACCAGCGATGTTTTTCAGAAACCTATCCTACATTGCTACTGCATGTATCCTGACCTCCCCATGGTGACCACTCCGTGGTGCTTTTATCCATCCTACCTTGCCACTCACTGCCTATCCTGATTCAGGTCCTCCGATTCGCACCACGCCGTGATGTTTTTCTCACTCCTTCTAGTGAATGGCCTGTTAGAAATCCTTACAATGCACACCAACCCGTGATGTTTTACAGAAAGCTATCACTCATTGCCACTGCATGTTTCCTGACCCCACATTCTGACCACACCGTGTTGCTTTTCTCCATCCTACATTGCCAATCACTGCCTATCCTGATTCAGGCCCTTCGATTCAGACCACCCCGTGATGTATTTCTCACTCCTAGTAGTGAATGGCCTGTTAGATAGCCTTACAATGTGCACCACATTGCGTTGTTTTTCAGAAACCTATCCTACATTGCCAATGCATGTTTCCTGACCTCCCCTTGCTGACCACCCCGTGGTGCTTTTCTCCATTTTACATTGCCAGTCTCTGACTATCCTGATTCAGGCCCTCCGATTCAGACAACCCCGTGATGTTTTTCTCACTTCTACTAGTGAATGGCCTGTTAGAAACCCTTCCAATGCGCACCACTCCGCGATGTTTTTCAGAAACCTATCATACATGTCCACTGCATGTTTCCTGACCTCCCCATGCTGACAACCCCGTGGTGCTTTTCTCCATCCTACATTACCACTCACTGCCGATCATAATTTAGGCCCTCCGATTCACACCACCCCGTGATGTTTTTCTCACTCCTACTAGTTAATGGCCTGTTAGAAATCCTTACAATGCGCACAAACCCGCGATGTTTTTCAGAAAGCTATCCCACATTGCCACTGCATGTTTCCTGACCTCCCCTTGCTGACCACCCCGTGGTGCTTTTCTCCATTTTACATTGCCACTCACTGCCTATCCTAATTCTGGCCCTCCGATTAACACCACCCCATGATGTTTTTCTCACTCCTACTAGTGAAAGGCCTGTTACAAAGATTTAAAATGCTCACCATCCCGGTGATGTTTTCCAGAAACTCATCCCACATTGCGAATGCATGTTTCCTGACCTCCCCATGCTGACCACCCCGTGGTGCTTTTCTCCATCCTACATTGCCACTGACTGCCTATCCTAAATCAGAACATCTGATTCACACCACCCCGTGATGTTTTGCTCACTCCTAGTAGTGAATCGCCTGTTAGACACCCTTACAATGCGCACCACCCAGTGATGTTTTTCAGAAACCTATCCTACATTGCCACTGCATGTTTCTTGACCTCCCTGTGCTGACCACCCCATGGTGCTTTTCTCCATCCTACATTGCCACTCACTGCCTATCCTAAATCAGGCCCTCTGATTCACACCACCCCGTGATGTTTTTCTCACTCCCACTAGTGAATGGCCTGTTAGAAACCAATACAATGCACACCACCCTGCTTTTTTTTTCACAAACCTATCCTACATTGCCACTGCATGTTTCCTGATCTCCCCATGGTGACCACGCTGTGGTGCTTTTCTCCATCCTACATAGCCACTCAATGCCTATCCTAATTCAGGCCCTCCGATTCACACCACCCCGTGACGTTGTTCTCACTCCTACTAGTGATTGGACTTTTAGAATCCCATACAATGCGCACCACCCCGCAATGTTTATCAGAAACCTATTCTACATTGCCAATGCATGTTTCCTTGCCTCCCCATGCTGACAAACACGTGGTGCATTTCTCCATCCTACATTGCCACTCAAAGCCTATCCTAATACTGGCCCTCCGATTCACACGACCGCGTGATGTTTTTTTCACTTCTCCTTGTCAATGGCTTGTTAGAAAGCTTTACAATGCACACCACCCCATGATGTTTTTCAGAAACCTATCCTACATTGCCACTGCATGTTTCCTGACCTCCCCATGCTGACCACCAGTGGTGCTTTTCTCCATCCGATAATACCACTCACTGTCTATCTTGATTCAGGCCCTCCGATTCACACCACACCATGATGTATTTCTCACTCCTACTAGTGAATGGCCTGTTATAAAGCCTTACAATGTGCACCACCTGGCGATGTTTTTCAGAAACCTATCCTACCTTGCCAATGCATGTTTCCTGACCTCCCCTTGCTGACCCCCCCGTGGTGCTTTTCTCCATTTTACATTGCCACTCACTGCCTATCCTAATTCTGGCCCTCCGATTAACACCACCCCATGATGTTTTTCTCACTCCTATTAGTGAAAGGCCTGTTACAAAGATTTAAAACGCGCACCATCCCGGCGATGTTTTCCAGAAACTCATCCCACATTGCCAATGCATGTTTCCTGACCTCCCCATGCTGACCACCCCGTGGTGCTTTTCTCCATCCTACATTGCCACTGACTGCCTATCCTAATTCAGAACATCTGATTCACACCACCCCGTGATGTTTTGCTCACTCCTACTACTGAATGGCCTGTTAGAAAGCCTTACAATGAGCACCACACGGCGATGTTTTTCAGAAATCTATCCTACATTGCCACTGCATGTTTCCTGACCTCATCATCCTGACCACCCAGTGTTGCTTTTCTCCATCCTACATTGGTACTCAATGCCTATCCTAATTCAGGACCTCCGATTCACACCACTCCGTGATGCTGTTCTCACTCTTACAAGTGAATGGCCTGTTAGAAAACCTTACAATGTGCACCACCCAGCGATGTTTTTCAGAAACCTATCCCGCATTGCCAGTGCATGTGTCCGGACCTCTCCATGGTGACCACACCGTGGTGCTTTTCTCCATCCTAAATTGCCACTCACTGCCTATCCTGATTCAGGCCCTCTGATTCAAACCACGCCGTGATGTTTTTCTCACTCCTACTAGTGAATGGCCTGTTAGAAAACCATACAATGCACCACCCCACGATGTTTTTCAGAAACCTATCCTACATGGACACAGCATGTGTGCTCACCGCCCCATGATGCCCACACCGTGGTGCTTTTCTCCATTTAACATTGCCACTCACTGCCTATCCTAATTCAGACCCTCCGATTCACACCACCCCGTGATGTTTTTCTCACTCCTACTTGTGAATGGCCTGTTACAAAGCCTTACAATGCGCACCACCTGGCGATGTTTTTCAGATACCTATCGTACATTGCCAATGCATGTTTCCTTGCCTCCACATGCTGACAAACGCGTGGTGCTTTTCTCCATTCTCCATTGCCACTCACTGACCATCCTGATCCAGGCCCTCCGAATCACACCACCCCATGATGTTTTTCTCACTCCTACCAGTGAATGGCCTGTTAGATACCCTTGCAATGCGCACCACCCCGTGATGATTTTCAGAAAAGTATCCTACATTGCCACTGCATGTTTCCTGACCTCCCCATGCTGACCACCCCGTGGTGCTTTTCTCCATCATACATTGCCATTCACTGCCTATCATAATTCGGGCCCTCCGATTCACAACACCCCTGATGTTTTTCTCACTCCTTCTAGTGAATGGCCTCTTAGAAACCCTTGCAATGCGCACCACCCCGTGATGTTTTTCGGAAAACTAACCTACATTGCCACTGCATGTTTCCTGACCTCCCCATGCTGACCACCCCGTGGTGCTTTTATCCATCCTACATTGCCACTCACTGCCTAAACTGATTCAGGCCCTCCGATTCGCACCACTCCCTGATGTTTTTCTCACTCCTTCTAGTGAATAGATTGTTAGAAATCCTTACAATGCGCACCAACCCGCGATGTTTTTCAGAAAGCTATCCCTCATTGCCACTGCATGTTTCCTGACCCCACATCCTGACCACCCCGTGTTGCTTTTCTCCATCCTACATTGCCACTCACTGCCTATCCTGATTCAGCCCCTCCGATTCACACCACACAGTGATGATTTTCTCACTCCTATTAGTGAATGGACTGTTAGAAACCCTTCCAATTTTCTCCACCCTGCGATGTTTTTCAGAAACCTATCCTACATTGCCATTGCATGTTTCGAGCCTCTCCATGTTGACCAACCTGTTGTACTTTTCTCCATTTTACATTGCCACTCCCTGTTTTTCCTAATTCAGGCACTCGGATTAACACCATCTCGTGATATTTTTCAAACTCCAACTAGAGAGTGGCCTGTTAGAAACCCTTACAATGACCTCCCCATGCTGACCAACCCGCGGTGCTTTTCTCCATTTTATATTAACACTCACTGCCTATCCTGATTCAGGCCCTCCGATTCACACCACACCATGATGTATTTCTCACTCCTGCTAGTTAATGGCCTGTTAGAAATCCTTGCAATGAGCACCACCCCACGATGTTTTTCAGAAACCTATTCTACATTGCCACTGCATGTTTCCTGACCTCCCCATCCTGACCACCCCGTGGTGCTTTACTCCATCCTACATTGCCACTCACTGCCTATCCTGATGCAGGCCCTCCCATTCACACCACCCCGTGATGTTTTTCTCAGTCCTACTAGTAAATTTCCTGTTAGAAACGTTACAATGCGCACCACCCTGCGATGTTTATTACAAACCTATCCTACATTGCCATTGCATGTTTCCTGACTTCCCCATGCTGATCACCCCGAGGTGCTTTTCTCAATTTTACATTTCCACTCACTGCCTATCCTGATTCAGGCCTTCCGATACAGACCAATCCGTGATGATATTCTCACTCCTACTAGTGAATAGCCTCTTAGAAACCATTTCAATGCTCACCACCACACGATTTTTTTCTGAAACCTATCTTACATTGCCACTGCATGTTTACTGACCTCCCCTTGCTGACCACCCCTGGTGCTTTTCTCCATGCTACATTACCACTCACTGTCTATCCTCATTCAGGCCCTCTGATGCACACCACACCATGAGGTTTTTCTCACTCCTACTACTGAATGGCCTGTTAGAAAGCCTTACAATGCGCACCACCCCGCGATGTTTTTCAGAAACTTGTCCTACATTGCCACTGCATGTTTCCTGACCTCCCCTTGCTGACCACCCCTTGGTGCTTTTCTCCATCCTACATTGCCAGTCACTGCCTATCCTGATTCAGGCCCTCCGAGTCACACCACCCCGTGATGTTTTTCTCACTCCTACTAATGTCTGGCCTGTTAGAAACAATTACAATGTGCACCACCCGCGTTGTTTTTCAGATACCTATCCTACATTGCCACTGCATGTTTCCTGACCTCACCATGCTGACCACCCCGTGGTGCTTTTCTCCATCCTACATTGCCACTCACTGCCTATCCTAATTCAGGCCCTCTGATTCACACCACCCTGTGATGTTTTTCTCACTCCTACTAGTGAATGGCCTGTTAGAAACCCTTACAATTCTCAACACCCCGCAATGTTTTTCAGAAACCTATCCTACATTGCCACTGCATGTTTCCTGACCTCCCCATGCTGACCAACCCATGGTGCTTTTCTCCATTATACATTACCACTCACTGCCTATTCTAATTCAGGCCCTCTGATTCACACCACGTCATGATTTTTTTCTCACTCCTGCTAGTGAATGGCCTGTTAGAAACCTTTACAATGAACACCAAACTGCGATGTTTTTCACAAACCTATCTTAAATTGCCACTGCATGTTTCCTGACCTCCCCATGCTGACCACCTCGTGGTGTTTTTCTCCATCCCACATTGCCACTCACTGCCTATCCTAATTCAGGCCCTCCGATTCACAACACCCCTGATGTTTTTCTCACTCCTACAAGTGAAGGGCCTTTAAGAAAGCCTTACAATGCGCACCACCCCAAGATATTTTTCAGAAACCTATCCTACATTGGCACTGCATGTTTCCTGCCCTCCCCATGCTGACCACCCCCGTTGATTTTCTCCATTCAATATTGCCACTTTCTGCCTATCCTGATTTAGCCCTTCCGATTCACACCACACCGTGATGGTTTTCTCACTCCTACTAGTGGAAGGACTGTTAGAAACCCTTACAATTTTCTCCACTCCGCGATGTTTTTCAGGATCCTATCCTACATTGCCATTGCATGTTTCGAACCTCCCCATGCAGACCAACCCATGGTGCTTTCCTCCATTGTACATTGTACTCATTGCCTTTGCTAATTCAGGCCCTCCGATTAAAACCACCCCGTGATGTTTTTCTCACTCCTTCTAGTGAATGGCCTGTTAGAAACACTTACAATGCGCACCACCCCGCGATGTTTTTCAGAAACCTATCCTATATTGCCACTGCATGTTTCCTGACCTCCCCGTGCTGACCACGCCATGGTGCTGTTCTCCATGCTACATTGCCACTCACTGCCTATCCTAATTCAGGCCCTCCGATTCAACCACCCCGTGATATTTTTCTCACTTCTTCTAGTGAATGGCGTGCTTGAAACACTTGCAATGTGCACCACCCATTGATGTTTTTCAGAAACCTATCCTACTTGGCAAATCCACGTTTCCTGACCTCCCCATGCTGACCAACCCGTGGTGCTTTTCTTCATCCTACATTGCCACTCACTGCCTATCCTAATTCAGGACCTCCGATTCACACCAGTCCGTGATATTTTTCTCACTCCTACTATTGAATGGCCTGTTAGAAACACTTACAATGCGCACCACCCAGCGATGATTTTCAAAACCTATTCTACATTGCCACTGCATGTTTCCTGACCTCCCCATGCTGACCACCCCGTGGTGGTTTTCTTCATCCTACATTGCCACTCACTGCCTAAACTAATTCAGGATCTCCGATTCACAACAGCCCGTGATGTTTTTCTCACGCCTACTAGTGAATGGCCTGTTAGAAACACTTTCAACGCGCACCACCCCGCGATGTTTTTCAGAAATCTATCTAACATTGCCACTGCATGTTTCCTGACCTCCCCATGCTGACAAACCCGTGGTGCTTTTCTCCATTTTATATTAACACTCACTGCCAATTCTGATTCAAGCCCTCCAATTCACACCACACCATGATATATTTCTCACTCCTACTAGTTAATGGCCTGTTAGAAATCCTTACAATGAGCACCACCCCACGATGTTTTTCAGAAACCTATCCTACATTGCCACTGCATTTTTCCTGACCTCCCCTTCCTGACCACCCCGTGGTGCATTACTCCATCCTACATTGCCACTCACTGCCTATCCTGATTCAGGCCCTCCGATTCACACCACCCCATGATGTTTTTCTCAGTCCCACTAGTAAATTTCCTGTTAGAAATGTTACAATGCTTAACACTCTGGGATGTTTATTAGAAACGTATCCTACATTGCCATTGCATGTTTCCTGACTTCCCCATGCTGATCACCCCGAGATGCTTTGCTCAATTTTACATTGCCACTGACTGCATATCCTTATTCAGGCCTTCCGATACACACCAACCCGTGATGATTTTCTCACTCCTACTAGTGAATGGCCTGTTAGAAAACATTTCAATGCGCACCACCTCACGATTTTTTTCAGAAACCTATCTTACATTGCCACTGCATGTTTCCTGACCTCCCCTTTCTGACCACACCTGGTGCTTTTCTCCATGCTACATTACCACTCACTGTCTATAGTGATGCAGGTACTCTGATTCACACCACACCATGAGGGTTTTCTCACTCCTACTACTGAATGGCCTGTTAGAAACCCTTACTATGCGCACCACCACACGATGTTTTTCAGAAACCTATCCTACATTGCCACTCCATGTTTCCTGACCTCCCCATGCTGACCACCCCTTGGTGCTTTTTAACATCCTACATTGCCAGTCACTGCCTATCCTGATTCAGGCCCTCCGATTCACACCACCCGTGATGTATTTCTCACGCCTACTAGTGAATGGATAGTTAGAAACCCTTACAATAGGCACCAGCCCGCGATGTTTTTCAGAAACCTCTCCTACATTGCCACTGCATGTTTCCTGACCTCTCCATCCTGAGCACCACATGGTGCTTTTCTCCATCCTACATTGCCACTCACTGCCTATACTCATTCAGGCCCTCTGATTCACACGACCCCGTGATGTTTTTCTCACTCCTACTAGTGAATGGCCTGTTATAAACCCTTACAATGTGCACCACCCGCGTTGTTTTAAAGAAACCTATCCTACATTGCCACTGCATGTTTCGAACCACGCATGTGGACCAACCTGTTGTGCTTTTCTCCATCCTACATTGCCACTCACTGCCTATCCTGATTCAGGCCCTTTGATTCGCACCACCCCTTGATGTTTTTCTCACTCCTACTAGTGAATGGCCTGTTAGAAACCCTTACAATGCGCACCACCCGCGTTGTTGTTCAGAAACCTATCCTACATTGCCAGTGCTGTTTTCTGACCTCCACATGCTGACCACCCCGTTGTACTTTTCTCCATCCTGCATTGCCACTCACTGCCTATCATAATTCAGGCCCTCTGATTCACACCACCCCGTGATGTTTTTCTCACTCCTACTAGTGAATGGCCTGTTAGAACCCCTTACAATGCGCACCACCCGTGTTGTTTTTCAGAAACCTATCCTACATTGCCACTGCATGTTTTCTGACCTCCACATGCTGACCACCCCGTGGTACTTTTCTCCATCCTACATTGCCACTCACTGCCAATCCTAATTCAGGCCCTCTGATTCACACCACCCCGTGATGTTTTTTTCACTCCTACTAGTGAAAGGCCTGTTAGAAACCCTTATAATTCTCAACACCCCGTGATGTTTTTCAGAAACCTAACCTACATTGCCATTGCATGTTTCCTGACCTCCCCTTGCTGACCAACCCGTGGTGCTTTTCTCCATTTTACATTACCACTCACTGCCTATCCTGATTCATGCCCTCCGATTCACACCACACCGTTGATTTTTTCTCACTCCTACTAGTGAAAGGCCTGTTAGGAACCCTTACAATTCTCACCACACCGCGATGTTTTTCAGAAACCTATCCTACATTACCACTACATGTTTCCTGACCTCCCCATGCAGACCAACCCATGGTGCTTTCCTCCATTGTACATTGTACTCATTGCCTTTGCTAATTCAGGCCCTCCGATTAAAACCACCCCGTGATGTTTTTCTCACTCCTTCTAGTGAATGGCCTGTTAGAAACACTTACAATGCGCACCACCCCGCGATGTTTTTCAGAAACCTATCCTATATTGCCACTGCATGTTTCCTGACCTCCCCGTGCTGACCACGCCATGGTGCTGTTCTCCATGCTACATTGCCACTCACTGCCTATCCTAATTCAGGCCCTCCGATTCAACCACCCCGTGATATTTTTCTCACTTCTTCTAGTGAATGGCGTGCTTGAAACACTTGCAATGTGCACCACCCATTGATGTTTTTCAGAAACCTATCCTACTTGGCAAATCCACGTTTCCTGACCTCCCCATGCTGACCAACCCGTGGTGCTTTTCTTCATCCTACATTGCCACTCACTGCCTATCCTAATTCAGGACCTCCGATTCACACCAGTCCGTGATATTTTTCTCACTCCTACTATTGAATGGCCTGTTAGAAACACTTACAATGCGCACCACCCAGCGATGATTTTCAAAACCTATTCTACATTGCCACTGCATGTTTCCTGACCTCCCCATGCTGACCACCCCGTGGTGGTTTTCTTCATCCTACATTGCCACTCACTGCCTAAACTAATTCAGGATCTCCGATTCACAACAGCCCGTGATGTTTTTCTCACGCCTACTAGTGAATGGCCTGTTAGAAACACTTTCAACGCGCACCACCCCGCGATGTTTTTCAGAAATCTATCTAACATTGCCACTGCATGTTTCCTGACCTCCCCATGCTGACAAACCCGTGGTGCTTTTCTCCATTTTATATTAACACTCACTGCCAATTCTGATTCAAGCCCTCCAATTCACACCACACCATGATATATTTCTCACTCCTACTAGTTAATGGCCTGTTAGAAATCCTTACAATGAGCACCACCCCACGATGTTTTTCAGAAACCTATCCTACATTGCCACTGCATTTTTCCTGACCTCCCCTTCCTGACCACCCCGTGGTGCATTACTCCATCCTACATTGCCACTCACTGCCTATCCTGATTCAGGCCCTCCGATTCACACCACCCCATGATGTTTTTCTCAGTCCCACTAGTAAATTTCCTGTTAGAAATGTTACAATGCTTAACACTCTGGGATGTTTATTAGAAACGTATCCTACATTGCCATTGCATGTTTCCTGACTTCCCCATGCTGATCACCCCGAGATGCTTTGCTCAATTTTACATTGCCACTGACTGCATATCCTTATTCAGGCCTTCCGATACACACCAACCCGTGATGATTTTCTCACTCCTACTAGTGAATGGCCTGTTAGAAAACATTTCAATGCGCACCACCTCACGATTTTTTTCAGAAACCTATCTTACATTGCCACTGCATGTTTCCTGACCTCCCCTTTCTGACCACACCTGGTGCTTTTCTCCATGCTACATTACCACTCACTGTCTATAGTGATGCAGGTACTCTGATTCACACCACACCATGAGGGTTTTCTCACTCCTACTACTGAATGGCCTGTTATAAACCCTTACAATGTGCACCACCCGCGTTGTTTTAAAGAAACCTATCCTACATTGCCACTGCATGTTTCGAACCACGCATGTGGACCAACCTGTTGTGCTTTTCTCCATCCTACATTGCCACTCACTGCCTATCCTGATTCAGGCCCTTTGATTCGCACCACCCCTTGATGTTTTTCTCACTCCTACTAGTGAATGGCCTGTTAGAAACCCTTACAATGCGCACCACCCGCGTTGTTGTTCAGAAACCTATCCTACATTGCCACTGCATGTTTTCTGACCTCCACATGCTGACCACCCCGTTGTACTTTTCTCCATCCTGCATTGCCACTCACTGCCTATCATAATTCAGGCCCTCTGATTCACACCACCCCGTGATGTTTTTCTCACTCCTACTAGTGAATGGCCTGTTAGAACCCCTTACAATGCGCACCACCCGTGTTGTTTTTCAGAAACCTATCCTACATTGCCACTGCATGTTTTCTGACCTCCACATGCTGACCACCCCGTGGTACTTTTCTCCATCCTACATTGCCACTCACTGCCAATCCTAATTCAGGCCCTCTGATTCACACCACCCCGTGATGTTTTTTTCACTCCTACTAGTGAAAGGCCTGTTAGAAACCCTTATAATTCTCAACACCCCGTGATGTTTTTCAGAAACCTAACCTACATTGCCATTGCATGTTTCCTGACCTCCCCTTGCTGACCAACCCGTGGTGCTTTTCTCCATTTTACATTACCACTCACTGCCTATCCTGATTCATGCCCTCCGATTCACACCACACCGTTGATTTTTTCTCACTCCTACTAGTGAAAGGCCTGTTAGGAACCCTTACAATTCTCACCACACCGCGATGTTTTTCAGAAACCTATCCTACATTACCACTACATGTTTCCTGACCTCCCCATGCAGACCAACCCATGGTGCTTTCCTCCATTGTACATTGTACTCATTGCCTTTGCTAATTCAGGCCCTCCGATTAAAACCACCCCGTGATGTTTTTCTCACTCCTTCTAGTGAATGGCCTGTTAGAAACACTTACAATGCGCACCACCCCGCGATGTTTTTCAGAAACCTATCCTATATTGCCACTGCATGTTTCCTGACCTCCCCGTGCTGACCACGCCATGGTGCTGTTCTCCATGCTACATTGCCACTCACTGCCTATCCTAATTCAGGCCCTCCGATTCAACCACCCCGTGATATTTTTCTCACTTCTTCTAGTGAATGGCGTGCTTGAAACACTTGCAATGTGCACCACCCATTGATGTTTTTCAGAAACCTATCCTACTTGGCAAATCCACGTTTCCTGACCTCCCCATGCTGACCAACCCGTGGTGCTTTTCTTCATCCTACATTGCCACTCACTGCCTATCCTAATTCAGGACCTCCGATTCACACCAGTCCGTGATATTTTTCTCACTCCTACTATTGAATGGCCTGTTAGAAACACTTACAATGCGCACCACCCAGCGATGATTTTCAAAACCTATTCTACATTGCCACTGCATGTTTCCTGACCTCCCCATGCTGACCACCCCGTGGTGGTTTTCTTCATCCTACATTGCCACTCACTGCCTAAACTAATTCAGGATCTCCGATTCACAACAGCCCGTGATGTTTTTCTCACGCCTACTAGTGAATGGCCTGTTAGAAACACTTTCAACGCGCACCACCCCGCGATGTTTTTCAGAAATCTATCTAACATTGCCACTGCATGTTTCCTGACCTCCCCATGCTGACAAACCCGTGGTGCTTTTCTCCATTTTATATTAACACTCACTGCCAATTCTGATTCAAGCCCTCCAATTCACACCACACCATGATATATTTCTCACTCCTACTAGTTAATGGCCTGTTAGAAATCCTTACAATGAGCACCACCCCACGATGTTTTTCAGAAACCTATCCTACATTGCCACTGCATTTTTCCTGACCTCCCCTTCCTGACCACCCCGTGGTGCATTACTCCATCCTACATTGCCACTCACTGCCTATCCTGATTCAGGCCCTCCGATTCACACCACCCCATGATGTTTTTCTCAGTCCCACTAGTAAATTTCCTGTTAGAAATGTTACAATGCTTAACACTCTGGGATGTTTATTAGAAACGTATCCTACATTGCCATTGCATGTTTCCTGACTTCCCCATGCTGATCACCCCGAGATGCTTTGCTCAATTTTACATTGCCACTGACTGCATATCCTTATTCAGGCCTTCCGATACACACCAACCCGTGATGATTTTCTCACTCCTACTAGTGAATGGCCTGTTAGAAAACATTTCAATGCGCACCACCTCACGATTTTTTTCAGAAACCTATCTTACATTGCCACTGCATGTTTCCTGACCTCCCCTTTCTGACCACACCTGGTGCTTTTCTCCATGCTACATTACCACTCACTGTCTATAGTGATGCAGGTACTCTGATTCACACCACACCATGAGGGTTTTCTCACTCCTACTACTGAATGGCCTGTTAGAAACCCTTACTATGCGCACCACCACACGATGTTTTTCAGAAACCTATCCTACATTGCCACTCCATGTTTCCTGACCTCCCCATGCTGACCACCCCTTGGTGCTTTTTACCATCCTACATTGCCAGTCACTGCCTATCCTGATTCAGGCCCTCCGATTCACACCACCCGTGATGTATTTCTCACGCCTACTAGTGAATGGATAGTTAGAAACCCTTACAATAGGCACCAGCCCGTGATGTTTTTCAGAAACCTCTCCTACATTGCCACTGCATGTTTCCTGACCTCTCCATCCTGAGCACCACATGGTGCTTTTCTCCATCCTACATTGCCACTCACTGCCTATACTCATTCAGGCCCTCTGATTCACACGACCCCGTGATGTTTTTCTCACTCCTACTAGTGAATGGCCTGTTATAAACCCTTACAATGTGCACCACCCGCGTTGTTTTAAAGAAACCTATCCTACATTGCCACTGCATGTTTCGAACCACGCATGTGGACCAACCTGTTGTGCTTTTCTCCATCCTACATTGCCACTCACTGCCTATCCTGATTCAGGCCCTTTGATTCGCACCACCCCTTGATGTTTTTCTCACTCCTACTAGTGAATGGCCTGTTAGAAACCCTTACAATGCGCACCACCCGCGTTGTTGTTCAGAAACCTATCCTACATTGCGACTGCATGTTTTCTGACCTCCACATGCTGACCACCCCGTTGTACTTTTCTCCATCCTGCATTGCCACTCACTGCCTATCATAATTCAGGCCCTCTGATTCACACCACCCCGTGATGTTTTTCTCACTCCTACTAGTGAATGGCCTGTTAGAACCCCTTACAATGCGCACCACCCGTGTTGTTTTTCAGAAACCTATCCTACATTGCCACTGCATGTTTTCTGACCTCCACATGCTGACCACCCCGTGGTACTTTTCTCCATCCTACATTGCCACTCACTGCCAATCCTAATTCAGGCCCTCTGATTCACACCACCCCGTGATGTTTTTTTCACTCCTACTAGTGAAAGGCCTGTTAGAAACCCTTATAATTCTCAACACCCCGTGATGTTTTTCAGAAACCTAACCTACATTGCCATTGCATGTTTCCTGACCTCCCCTTGCTGACCAACCCGTGGTGCTTTTCTCCATTTTACATTACCACTCACTGCCTATCCTGATTCATGCCCTCCGATTCACACCACACCGTTGATTTTTTCTCACTCCTACTAGTGAAAGGCCTGTTAGGAACCCTTACAATTCTCACCACACCGCGATGTTTTTCAGAAACCTATCCTACATTACCACTACATGTTTCCTGACCTCCCCATGCTGACCAACCCGTGGTGCTTTTCTCCATTATACATTACCACTCACTGCCTATCCTAATTCAGGCCCTCCTATTCACACCACGCCGTGATTTTTTTCTCATTCCTGCTAGTGAATGGCCTGTTAGAAATCCTTACAATGTGCACCAACCCGCGATGTTTTTCACAAACGTATCCTAAATTGCTACTGCATGTTTCCTGACCTCACCATGCTGACCAACCCGTGGTGCTTTTCTCCATTTTACATTGCCACTCACTGCCTATCCTAATTCAGGCCCTCCGACTCACACCAGTCCGTGATGTTTTTCACACTCCTACTGGTGAATGTCCTGTTAGAAACCCTTACAATGGGCACCACCCGCGATGTTTTTCAGAAACCTATCCTACATTGCCACTGTATGTTTCCTGACCTCCCCATCATGACCACCCCAAGGTGCTTTTCTCCATCCTACATTGCCACTCACTTCCTATCCTAATTCCGGCCCTCCAATTCACACCACCCCTGATGTTTTTCTCACTCCTACTAGTGAAGGGCCTTTAAGAAAGCCTTACAATGCACACCACCCCAATATGTTTTTCAGAAACATATCCTACATTGCCACTGCAAGTTTCGTGACCTCCCCATTCTGACCACCCCGTGGTGCTTTTCTCCGTCCTACTTTGGCACTCACTGCCTATCATGTTTCAGGCCCTCGGATTCACACCACGCCGTGATGTTTTTCTCACTCCTACCAATGAATGGCCTTTTAAAACTCTTACAATGCGCACCACCCGCATTATTTTTCAGAAACCTCTCCTACATTGCCACTGCATGTTTCCTGACCTCTCCATCCTGACCACCACATGGTGCTTTTCTCCATCCTACATTGCCACTCACTGCCTATCCTGATTCAGGCCCTCTGATTCACACCACCCCTTGAAGTTTTTCTCACTCCTACTAATGAATGGCCTGTTAGAAACCGTTACAATGTGCACCACCCGCGTTGTTTTTCAGAAACCTATCCTACATTGCCACTGCATGTTTTCTGACCTCTGCATGCTGACCACCCCGTGGTGCTTTTCTCCATCCTACATTGCCACTCACTGCCAATCCTAATTCAGGCCCTCAATTCACACAACCCCGTGATGTTTTTCTCACTCCTACTAGTGAATGGCCTGTTAGAAACCGTTACGATACACACCACCCCGTGATTTTTTTCAGAAACCTCTCCTACATTGCCAATGCATGTTTCCTGACCTCTCCATCCTGACCACCACATGGTGCTTTTCTCCATGCTACATTACCACTCACTGTCTATAGTGATGCAGGCATTCTGATTCACACCACACCATGAGGATTTTCTCACTCCTTCTACTGAATGGCCTGTTAGAAACCCTTACTATGCGCAACACCACGCGATGTTTTTCAGAAACCTATCCTACATTGCCACTCCATGTTTCCTGACCTTCCCATGCTGACCACCACTTGGTGCTTTTTACCATCCTACATTGCCAGTCACTGCCTAACCTGATTCAGGCCCTCCGATTCACACCACCCGTGATGTATTTCTCACTCCTACTAGTGAATGGATAGTTAGAAACCCTTACAATAGGCACCACCACGCGATGTTTTTCAGAAACCTCTCCTACATTGCCACTGCATGTTTCCTGACCTCTCCATCCTGAGCACCACATGGTGCTTTTCTCCATCCTACATTGCCACTCACTGCCTATACTCATTCAGGCCCTCTGATTCACACGACCCCGTGATGTTTTTCTCACTCCTACTAGTGAATGGCCTGCTAGAAACCCTTATAATGTGCACCGCCCGCGTTGTTTTTCAGATACCTATGCAGCACTGCATGTTTCCTGACCTCCCCTTGCTGACCACCCGGTGGTGCTTTTCTCCATCCCACATTGCCACTCACAGCCTATCCTAATTCAGGCCCTCTGATTCACACCACCCCGTGGTGTTTTTCTCACTCCTACTAGTGAATGGCCTGTTAGAAACCCTTACAATTCTCACCACACCGCGATGTTTTTCAGAAACCTATCCTACATTACCACTGCATGTTTCCTGACCTCCCCATGCTGACCAACCCATGGTGCTTTTCTCCATTATACAATACCACTCACTGCCTATCCTAATTCAGGCCCTCCGATTCACACCCCACCGTGATTTTTTTCTCAATCCTGCTAGTGAATGGCCTGTTAGAAATCCTTACAATGCGCACCAACCTGCAATGTTTTTCACAAATGTATCCTAAATTGCTACTGCATGTTTCCTGACCTCCCCATGCTGACCAACCCGTGGTGCTTTTCTCCAATTTACATTGCCACTCACGGCCTATCCTAATTCAGGCCCTCTGACTCACACCAGCCCGTGCTGTTTTTCTCACTCCTACTAGTGAATGGCCTGTTATAAACCCTTACAATGTGCACCACCCGGGTTGTTTTAAAGAAACCTATCCTACATTGCCACTGCATGTTTCGAACCTCCCCATGTGGACCAACCTGTTGTGCTTTTCTCCATCCTACATTGCCACTCACTGCCTATCCTGATTCAGGCCCTCTGATTCACACCACCCCATGATGTTTTTCTCACTCCTACTAGTGAATGGCCTGTTAGAAACCCTTACATTGCGCACCACCCGCGTTGTTTTTCAGAAACCTATCCTACATTGCCACTGCATGTTTCCTGACCTCCCCATGCTGACCACCCTGTAGTGCTTTTCTCCATCCTACATTGTCACTCACAGCCTATCATAATTCAGGCACTCGGATTCAAACCACCCTGTGATGTTTTTCTCACTCCTACTATTGAATGGCCTGTTAGAAACCTTTACGATACACACCACCCCGTGATTTTTTTCAGAAACCTCTCCTACATTGCCACTGCATGTTTCCTGACCTCTCCATCCTGACCACCACATGTTGCTTTTCTCCATTCTACATTGCCACTCACTGCCTATTGTGATTCAGGCCCTCTGATTCACACCACCCCTTGAAGTTTTTCTCACTCCTACTAGTGAATGGCCTGTTAGAAACCCTTACAATGTGCACCACCCGCGTTGTTTTTCAGAAACCTATCCTACATTGCCACTGCATGTTTTCTGACCTCCGCGTGCTGACCACCCCGTGGTGCTTTTCTCCATCCTACATTGCCACTCACTGCCAATCCTAATTCAGGCCCTCCGATTCACATCACCCCGTGATGTTTTTCTCACTCCTACTAGTGAATGGCCTGTTAGAAACCCTTACAATTCTCACCACCCGTGATGTTTTTCAGAAACCTATCCTACATTGCCACTGCATGTTTCCTGACCTCCCCATGCTGACCACCAGTAGTGCTTTTCTCCATCCAATATTGCCACTCACTGTCTATCTTGATTCAGGCCCTCCGATTCACACCACACCATGATGTATTTCTCACTCCTACTAGTGAATGGCCTGTTTGAAACCCTTACAATCCGCCCCACCCCGCGATGTTTTCAGAAACCTATCCTACATTGCCACTGCATATTTCCTGACCTCCCCATACTGACCACCCCGTGGTGCTTTTCTCCATCCAATATTGCCACTCACTGTCTATCTTGATTCAGGCCCTCCGATTCACACCACACCATGAGGTTTTTCTCACTCCTACTACTGAATGGCCTGTTAGAAACCCTTACTATGCGCACCCCCACGCGATGTTTTTCAGAAACCTATCCTACATTGCCACTCCATGTTTCCTGACCTCCCCATGCTGACCACCCCTTGGTGCTTTTTACCATCCTACATTGCCAGTCACTGCCTATCCTGATTCAGGCCCTCCGATTCACACCACCCGTGATGTATTTCTCACTCCTACTAGTGAATGGATAGTCAGAAACCCTTACAATATTCACCACCCCACGATGTTTTTCACAAACCGATCTTAAATTGCCACTGCATGTTTCCTGACCTCTCCATCCTGAGCACCACATGGTGCTTTTCTCCATCCTACATTGCCATTCACTGCCTATCCTGATTCAGGCCCTCTGATTCACACCACCCTGTGATGCTTTTCTCACTCCTACTAGTGAATGGCCTGTTAGAAACCCTTACAATTGTCACCACCCCGCAATGTTTTTCAGAAACCTATCCTACATTGCCACTGCATGTTTCCTGACCTCCTCATGCTGACCAACCCATGGTGCTTTTCTCTATTATACATTACAACTCACTGCCTATCCTAATTCAGGCCCTCTGATTCACACCACGCCATGATTTTTTTCTCACTCCTGCTAGTGAATGGCCTGTTAGAAATCCTTACAATGCGCACCAACCTGCGATGTTTTTCACAAACCGATCTTAAATTGCCACTGCATGTTTCCTTTCCTCCACATGCTGACAAACCCATGGCCCTTTTCTCCATCGTACATTGACACTCACAGCCTATCCTATTTCAGGCCCTCCGATTCACACCACTCCATGACGTTTTATTCACTCCTACTTGTGAATGGCTTGTTAGAAACCCTTACAATGCGCACCACCAGCGTTGTTTTTCAGATACCTCTCCTACATTGCCCCTGCATGTTTCCTGACCTCCCCATGCTGACCACCCCGTGGTGCTTTTCTCCATCCTACATTGCCACTCACTGCCTATCCTAATTCAGGCCCTCCGATTCACACCACCCCTGATGTTTTTCTCACTCCTACAAGTGAAGGGCCTTTAAGAAAGCCTTACAATATGCACCAGCCCAAGATGTTTTTCATAAACCGATCCTACATTGCCAGTGCATGTTTCCTGCCCTCCCCATGCTGACCACACCCGATGATTTTCTCCATTCAATATTGCCACTTACTGCCTATCCTGATTCAGCCCTTCCGATTCACACCACACCGTGATGATTTTCTCACTCCTATTAGTGAATGGCCTGTTAGAAACCCTTCCAATTTTCTCCACCCTGCGTTGTTTTTCAGAAACCTATCCTACATTGCCATTGCATGTTTCGAGCCTCTCCATGTTGACCAACCTGTTGTGCTTTTCTCCATTTTACATTGCCACTCACTGTTTTTCCTATTTCAGGCACTCGGATTAACACCACCCCGTAATGTTTTTCTCACTCCTACAAGTGAATGCCCTGTTAGAAAGCCTTACAATGCGCACCACCTGGCGATGTTTCTCAGAAACCTATCCTACATTGACAATGCATGTTTCCTGACCTCCCCATACTGACCAACCCGTGGTGCTTTTCTCCATCCTACATTGCCACTCACTGCCTATCCTGATTCAGGCCCTCCGAATCACACCACCCCATGATGTTTTTCTCACTCCTACCAATGAATGGCCTGTTAGATACCCTTACAATGCGCACCACCCCGCGGTGTTTTTCAGAAACGTATCCTACATTGCCACTGCATGTTTCCTGACCTCCCCATGCTGACCACACCGTGGTGCTTTTCTCCATTTTACATTGCCATTCACTGCCTATCGTAATTCTGTTCCTCCAATTCACACCACCCCGTGATGAATTTCTCACTCGTTCTAGTGAATGGCTTGTTAGATAGCCTTACAATGCTCACCACCCTGCGATGTTTTTGAGAAACCTATCCTACATTGCCACTGCATGTTTCATGACCTCTCCAACCAGACCACCCAGTTGTGCTTTTCTCCATCCTACATTGTCACTCACTGCCTATCCTGAATCAGACCATCCGATTCACATCAAACCCGTGATGTTTTTCTCACTCCTACTGGTGAATGCCTGTTAGAAACCCTTACAATGCCCACGACCCATCGATGATTTTCCGAAACCTATCCTACATTGCCAATGCATGTTTCCTTACCTCCCTGTGCTGACAAAACCGTGGTGCTTTTCTCCATTTTACATTGACATTCACTGCCTATCCTAATTCAGGCCCTCCGATTCACACTACCCCGTGATGTTCTTCTCACTCCTACTACTGAATGTCCTGTTAGAAAGCCTTACAATGCGCACCACACGGCGATGTTTCTCAGAAACCTATCCTACATTGCCACTGCATGTTTCCTGACCTCCCCATGCTGACCACGCAGTGTTGCTTTTCTCCATCGTACATTGCTACTCAATGCCTATCCTAATTCAGGCCCTCTGATTCACACCACTCCGTGATGCTGTTCTCACTCTTACTAGTGAATGGCCTGTTAGAAAACCTAACAATGTGCACCACACAGCGATGTTTTTCAGAAACCTATCCTACATTGCCACTGCATGTGTCCTGAACTCCCCATGGTGACCACACCGTGGTGCTTTTCTCCATCCTAAATTGCCACTCACTGCCTATCCTGATTCAGGCCTTCTGATTCAAACCACGCCGTGATGTTTTTCTCACTCCTACTAGTTAATGGCCTGTTAGAAACCCTTACAATGCGCACCACCCCGCGATGTTTTTCAAAAACCTATCCTACATTGACACAGCATGTTTCCTGACTTCCCCATGCTGCCCACACCGTGGTGCTATTCTCCATTTAACATTGCCACTCACTGCCTATCCTAATTCAGACCTTCCGATTCACACCACCCTGTGATGTTTTTCTCACTCCTACTAGTGAATGGCCTGTTAGAAAGCCTTACAATGCGCACCACCTGGCGATGATTTTCAGTTACCTTTCGTACATTGCCAATGCATGTTTCCTTGCCTCCACATGCTGACAAACGCGTGGTGCTTTTCTCCATCCTACATTGCCACTCACAGCCTTTCCTAATTCAGGCCCTCCGATTCACACCACTCCGTGATGTTTTTTCTCTCCTACTTGTCAATGGAATGTTAGAAATCCTTACAATGCGCACAAGCCCACGATGTTTTTCAGAAACCTATCCTCCATTGCCAATGCATGTTTCCTGACATCTCCAGGCTGACCACCCCGTGGTGCTTTTCTCTATTATGCATTGCCACTCACTGCCTATTATGATTCAGGCCCTCTGATTCACACCACCCTGTGATGTTTTTCTCACTCCTACCAATGAATGGCCTGTTAGAAACCCTTACAATGCGCACCACCCGGTGATGTTTTTCAGAAACCTATCCTACATTGCCACTGCATGTTTCCTGACCTCCCCATGCTGACCACCAGTAGTGCTTTTCTCCATCCAATATTGCCACTCACTGTCTATCTTGATTCAGGCCCTCCGATTCACACCACACCATGATGTATTTCTCACTCCTACTAGTGAATGGCCTGTTAGAAACCCTTACAATGCGCACCACCCCGCGATGTTTTTGAGAAACCTATCCTACATTGTCACGTCATGTTTCCTGACCTCTCCAACCTGACCACCCCGTGGTGCTTTTCTCCATCCTACATTGCCACTCACTGCCTATCCTAATTCAAAACATCGGATTCACACCACGCCGTGATGTTTTTCTCACTCCTACTAGTGAATGGCCTGTTAGAAACCCTTACAATGCGCACCACCCCGTGATGTTTTTCAGAAACCTATCCTACATTGCCACTGCATGTTTCCTGACCTCCCCATGCTGACCACCAGTGGTGCTTTTCTCCATCTGATATTGCCACTCACTGTCTATCTTGATTCAGGCCCTCTGATTCACACCACACCATGATGTATTTCTCACTCCTACTAGTGAATGGCCTGTTAGAAACCCTTACAATCCGCCCCACCCCGTGATGTTTTTCAGAAACCTATCCTACATTGCCACTGCATATTTCCTGACCTCCCCATACTGACGACCCCGTGGTGCTTTTCTCCATCCTACATTGCCACTCACTGCCTATGCTAATTCAGGCCATCCGATTCACACAACCCCGTGATGTTTTTCTCACTTCTACTAGTGAATGCCCTGTTAGAAAGCCTTACATTGCGCACCACCTGGCGATGTTTATCAGAAACCTATCCTACATTGACAATGCATGTTTCCTGACCTCCCCATACTGACCACTCCGTGGTGCTTTTCTCCATCCTACATTGCCACTCACTGCCTATCCTGATTCAGGCCCTCCGAATCACACCACCCCATGATGTTTTTCTCACTCCTACAAGGGAACGGCCTCTTAGATACCCTTACAATGCGCACCACCCCGCGATATTTTTCAGAAAAGTATCCTACATTGCCACTGCATGTTTCCTGACCTCCCCATGCTGACCACCCCGTGGTGCTATTCTCCATCCTACATTGCCTTTCACAGTCTATCATAATTCAGGCCCTCTGTTTCACACCACCCCGTGATGAGTTTCTCACTCCTACTAGTGAATGGCCTGTTAGAAACCCTTACAATTCTCACCACCCGCGATGTTTTTCAGAAACCTATCCTACATTGCCACTGCATGTATCCTGACCTCCCCATGGTGACCACTCCGTGGTGCTTTTATCCATCCTACATTGCCACTCACTGCCTATCCTGATTCAGGCCCTCCAATTCACACCACCCCATGATGTTTTTCTCACTCCTACTAGTGAATGGCCTGTTAGAAAGCCTTACAATGCACACCACCTGGCGATGTTTTTCAGAAACCTATCCTACATTGCCACTGCATGTTTCCTGACCTCCCCATGCTGACCACCCCGTGGTGCTTTTCTCAATCCTACATTGCCATTCACTGCCTATCATAACTCAGGCCCTCTGATTCATTCCACCCCGTGATGTTTTTCTCACTCCTACTAGTGAATGGCCTGTTAGAAACCCTTACAATTCTCACCACCCGCGATGTGTTTCAGAAACCTATCCTACATTGCCACTGCATGTCTCCTGACCTCCCCATGGTGACCACTCCGTGGTGCTTTTATCCATCCTACATTGCCAATCACTGTCTAGGCTAATTCAGGCCCTCCAACTCACACAACCCGTGATGTTTTTCTCACTCCTACTGGTGAATGGCCTGTGAGAAAGCCTTACAATGCACACCACCTAGCGATGTTTTTCAGAAACCTATCCTACATTGCCAGTGCATGTTTCCTGACCTCCCCATGCTGACCACCCCGTGGTGCTTTTCTCCATCCTACATTGCCACTCACTGCCTATCCTAAATCAGGCCCTTCAATTCACACCTCCCCGTGATGTTGTTCTCACTCTTACTAGTGAATGGCCTGTTAGAAAGCCTTACAATGCCCACCACCCAGTGATGTTTATCTGAAACCTATTCTACATTGCCACTGCATGTTTCCTGACCTCCCCATGCTCACCAACCCGTGGTGCTTTTCTCCATCCTTCATTGCAATTCACTGACCATCCTGATTGAGGGCTTCCGATTCACACAACCGCCTGATGTATTTCTCACTCCTGCTAGTGAATGGCTTGTTAGAAAGCCTTACAACGCGCACCACCACACGGTGTTTTTCAGAAACCTATCCTACATTGCCACTGCATGTTTCCTGACCTCCCCATGACGACCACACCGTGGTGCTTTTCTCCATTTTACATTGCCATTCACTGCCTATCGTAATTCTGTTCCTCCAATTCACACCACCCCTGATGAATTTCTCACTCGTTCTAGTGAATGGCTTGTTAGAAACACTTACAATGGTCACCACCCCGGGATGTTTTTGAGAAACCTATCCTACATTGCCACTGCATGTTTCATGACCTCTCCAACATGACCACCCAGTGGTGCTTTTCTCCATCCTACATTGTCACTCACTGCCTATACTGATTCAGAACCTCCGATTCACACCAACCCGTGATGTTTTTCTCACTCCTACTGGTGAATGCCAGTTAGAAACCCTTACAATGCCCACGACCCAGCGATGATTTTCTGAAACCTATCCTACATTGCCAATGCATGTTTCCTGACCTCCCCATGCTGACCACACCGTGGTGCTTTTCTCCACTTTACATTGCCACTCACTGCCTATCCTAATTCAGGCCCTCCGATTCACACCACCCCGGGATGTATTTCTCACTCCTACTAGTGAAAGGCCTGTAAGAAACAATTACAACGCGCAGCACCCCGTGATGTTTTTCAGAAACCTATCCAATATTGCCACTGCATGTTTCCTGACCTCCCCATGCTGACCACACCGTGGTGCTTTTCTCCATTTTAGATTGCCATTCACTGCCTATCCTAATTCAGTTCCTCCAATTCACACCACGCCGTGATGTATTTCTCACTCCTACTAGTGAATGGCCTGTTAGAAACCCTTACAATGTGCACCACCCCGCGATGTTTTTGAGAAACCTATCCTACATTGTCACGTCATGTTTCCTGACCTCTCCAACCTGACCACCCTGTGGTGCTTTTCTCCATCCTACATTGCCACTCACTGCCTCTCCTGATTCAGGGCCTCCGATTCACAACAATGCGTGATGTTGTTCTCACTCCTACTAGTGAATGGCCTGTTAGAAAACCTTACAATGCGCACCACCCAGCAATGTTTATCAGAAACCTATTCTACATTGCCACTGCATGTTTCCTGACCTCCCCATGTTGACCACCCTGTGGTGCTTTCCTCCATGCGTCATTGCGACTCAGTGCCAATCCTAATTCAGGCCCTCAGATTCACACCAACCCGTGATGTTTTTCTCACCTCTACTAGTGAATTGCCTCTTAGAAACCCTTACAATGCGCACCACCCGGTGATGTTTTTCAGAAACCTATCCTACATTGCCACTGCATGTTTCCTGACCTCCCCATGCTGACCACCAGTAGTGCTTTTCTCCATCTGATATTGCCACTCACTGTCTATCTTGATTCAGGCCCTCCGATTCACACCACACCATGATGTATTTCTCACTCCTACTAGTGAATGGCCTGTTTGAAACCCTTACAATCCGCCCCACCCCGCGATGTTTTTCAGAAACCTATCCTACATTGCCACTGCATATTTCCTGACCTCCCCATACTGACCACCCCGTGGTGCTTTTCTCCATCCTACATTGCCACTCACTGCCTATGCTAATTCAGGCCCTCCGATTGACACCACCGCGTGATGTTTTTCTCACTCCTACTAGTGAATGCCCTGTTAGAAAGCCTTACAAAGCGCACCACCTGGCGATGTTTTTCAGAAACCTATCCTACATTGACAATGCATGTTTCCTGACCTCCCCATACTGACCACCCCGTGGTGCTTTTCTCCAACTTACATTGCCACTCACTGCCTATCCTGATTCAGGCCCTCCGAATCACACCACCCCATGATGTTTTTCTCACTCCTACAAGGGAACGGCCTGTTAGATACCCTTACAATGCGCACCACCCCGCGAGGTTTTTCAGAAAAGTATCCTACGTTGCCACTGCATGTTTCCTGACCTCCCCATGCTGACCAACCCGTGGTGCTATTCTCCAACCTACATTGCCATTCACTGCCTATCATAATTCAGGCCCTCTGATTCACACCACCCCGTGATGTTTTTCTCACTCCTACTAGTGTACGGCCTGTTAGAAAGCCTTACAATGCCCACCACCCAGTGATGTTTATCCGAAACCTATTCTCCATTGCCACTGCATGTTTCCTGACCTCCCCATGCTAACCTACCCGTGGTGCTTTTCTCCATCCTTCATTGCAACTCACCGACCATCCTGATTGAGGGCTTCCGATTCACATCACCGCGTGATGTATTTCTCACTCCTGCTAGTGAAAGGCTTGTTAGAAACCCTTACAACGCGCAGCACCACACGATGTTTTTCAGAAACCAATCCTACATTGCCACTGCATGTTTCCTGACCTCCCCATGCCGACCACACCGTGGTGCTTTTCTCCATTTTACATTGCCATTCACTGCCTATCGTAATTCTGTTCCTCCAATTCACACCACCCCGTGATGAATTTCTCACTCGTTCTAGTGAATGGCTTGTTAGAAACCCTTACAATGCTCACCACCCCGGGATGTTTTTTAGAAACCTATCCTAAATTGCCACTGCATGTTTTATGACCTCTCCAACCTGACCACCCAGTGGTGCTTTTCTCCATCCTACATTGTCACTCACTGCCTATCCTGATTCAGACCCTCCGATTCACACCAACCCGTGAGGTTTTTCTCACTCCTACTGGTGAATGCCTGTTAGAAACCCTTACAATGCCCACGACCCAGCGATGATTTTCCGAAACCTATCCTACATAGCCAATGCATGTTTCCTGACCTCCCCATGCTGACCACACCGTGGTGCTTTTCTCCATTTTACATTGCCACTCACTGCCTATCCTAATTCAGGCCCTCCGATTCACACTACCCCGTGATGTTCTTCTCACTCCTACTACTGAATGGCCTGTTAGAAAGCCTTACAATGCGCACCACCCCGTGATGTTTTTCAGAAACCTATCCTACATTGCCATTGCATGTTTCCTGACCTCCCCATGCTGACCACCAGTGGTGCTTTTCTCCATCTGATATTGCCACTCACGGTCTATCTTGATTCAGGCCCTCCGATTCACACCACACCATGATGTATTTCTCACTCCTACTAGTGAATGGCCTGTTAGAAACCCTTACAATCCGCCCCACCCCGCGATGTTTTTCAGAAACCTATCCTACTTTGCCACTGCATATTTCCTGACCTCCCCATACTGACGACCCCGTGGTGCTTTTCTGCATCCTACATTGCCACTCACTGCCTATGCTAATTCAGGCCCTCCGATTCACACAAAACCATGATGTTTTTCTCACTTCTACTAGTGAATGCCCTGTTAGAAAGCCTTACAATGCGCACCACCTGGCGATGTTTATCAGAAACCTATCCTACATTGACAATGCATGTTTCCTGACCTCCCCATGACGACCACACCGTGGTGCTTTTCTCCATTTTACATTGCCATTCACTGCCTATCGTAATTCTGTTCCTCCAATTCACACCACCCCTGATGAATTTCTCACTCGTTCTAGTGAATGGCTTGTTAGAAACACTTACAATGGTCACCACCCCGGGATGTTTTTGAGAAACCTATCCTACATTGCCACTGCATGTTTCATGACCTCTCCAACATGACCACCCAGTGGTGCTTTTCTCCATCCTACATTGTCACTCACTGCCTATACTGATTCAGAACCTCCGATTCACACCAACCCGTGATGTTTTTCTCACTCCTACTGGTGAATGCCAGTTAGAAACCCTTACAATGCCCACGACCCAGCGATGATTTTCTGAAACCTATCCTACATTGCCAATGCATGTTTCCTGACCTCCCCATGCTGACCACACCGTGGTGCTTTTCTCCACTTTACATTGCCACTCACTGCCTATCCTAATTCAGGCCCTCCGATTCACACCACCCCGGGATGTATTTCTCACTCCTACTAGTGAAAGGCCTGTAAGAAACAATTACAACGCGCAGCACCCCGTGATGTTTTTCAGAAACCTATCCAATATTGCCACTGCATGTTTCCTGACCTCCCCATGCTGACCACACCGTGGTGCTTTTCTCCATTTTAGATTGCCATTCACTGCCTATCCTAATTCAGTTCCTCCAATTCACACCACGCCGTGATGTATTTCTCACTCCTACTAGTGAATGGCCTGTTAGAAACCCTTACAATGTGCACCACCCCGCGATGTTTTTGAGAAACCTATCCTACATTGTCACGTCATGTTTCCTGACCTCTCCAACCTGACCACCCTGTGGTGCTTTTCTCCATCCTACATTGCCACTCACTGCCTCTCCTGATTCAGGCCCTCCGATTCACAACAATGCGTGATGTTGTTCTCACTCCTACTAGTGAATGGCCTGTTAGAAAACCTTACAATGCGCACCACCCAGCAATGTTTATCAGAAACCTATTCTACATTGCCACTGCATGTTTCCTGACCTCCCCATGTTGACCACCCTGTGGTGCTTTCCTCCATGCGTCATTGCGACTCAGTGCCAATCTTAATTCAGGCCCTCAGATTCACACCAACCCGTGATGTTTTTCTCACCTCTACTAGTGAATTGCCTCTTAGAAACCCTTACAATGCGCACCACCCGGTGATGTTTTTCAGAAACCTATCCTACATTGCCACTGCATGTTTCCTGACCTCCCCATGCTGACCACCAGTAGTGCTTTTCTCCATCTGATATTGCCACTCACTGTCTATCTTGATTCAGGCCCTCCGATTCACACCACACCATGATGTATTTCTCACTCCTACTAGTGAATGGCCTGTTTGAAACCCTTACAATCCGCCCCACCCCGCGATGTTTTTCAGAAACCTATCCTACATTGCCACTGCATATTTCCTGACCTCCCCATACTGACCACCCCGTGGTGCTTTTCTCCATCCTACATTGCCACTCACTGCCTATGCTAATTCAGGCCCTCCGATTGACACCACCGCGTGATGTTTTTCTCACTCCTACTAGTGAATGCCCTGTTAGAAAGCCTTACAAAGCGCACCACCTGGCGATGTTTTTCAGAAACCTATCCTACATTGACAATGCATGTTTCCTGACCTCCCCATACTGACCACCCCGTGGTGCTTTTCTCCAACTTACATTGCCACTCACTGCCTATCCTGATTCAGGCCCTCCGAATCACACCACCCCATGATGTTTTTCTCACTCCTACAAGGGAACGGCCTGTTAGATACCCTTACAATGCGCACCACCCCGCGAGGTTTTTCAGAAAAGTATCCTACGTTGCCACTGCATGTTTCCTGACCTCCCCATGCTGACCAACCCGTGGTGCTATTCTCCAACCTACATTGCCATTCACTGCCTATCATAATTCAGGCCCTCTGATTCACACCACCCCGTGATGTTTTTCTCACTCCTACTAGTGTACGGCCTGTTAGAAAGCCTTACAATGCCCACCACCCAGTGATGTTTATCCGAAACCTATTCTCCATTGCCACTGCATGTTTCCTGACCTCCCCATGCTAACCTACCCGTGGTGCTTTTCTCCATCCTTCATTGCAACTCACCGACCATCCTGATTGAGGGCTTCCGATTCACACCACCGCGTGATGTATTTCTCACTCCTGCTAGTGAAAGGCTTGTTAGAAACCCTTACAACGCGCAGCACCACACGATGTTTTTCAGAAACCTATCCTACATTGCCACTGCATGTTTCCTGACCTCCCCATGCCGACCACACCGTGGTGCTTTTCTCCATTTTACATTGCCATTCACTGCCTATCGTAATTCTGTTCCTCCAATTCACACCACCCCGTGATGAATTTCTCACTCGTTCTAGTGAATGGCTTGTTAGAAACCCTTACAATGCTCACCACCCCGGGATGTTTTTTAGAAACCTATCCTAAATTGCCACTGCATGTTTTATGACCTCTCCAACCTGACCACCCAGTGGTGCTTTTCTCCATCCTACATTGTCACTCACTGCCTATCCTGATTCAGACCCTCCGATTCACACCAACCCGTGAGGTTTTTCTCACTCCTACTGGTGAATGCCTGTTAGAAACCCTTACAATGCCCACGACCCAGCGATGATTTTCCGAAACCTATCCTACATAGCCAATGCATGTTTCCTGACCTCCCCATGCTGACCACACCGTGGTGCTTTTCTCCATTTTACATTGCCACTCACTGCCTATCCTAATTCAGGCCCTCCGATTCACACTACCCCGTGATGTTCTTCTCACTCCTACTACTGAATGGCCTGTTAGAAAGCCTTACAATGCGCACCACCCCGTGATGTTTTTCAGAAACCTATCCTACATTGCCATTGCATGTTTCCTGACCTCCCCATGCTGACCACCAGTGGTGCTTTTCTCCATCTGATATTGCCACTCACTGTCTATCTTGATTCAGGCCCTCCGATTCACACCACACCATGATGTATTTCTCACTCCTACTAGTGAATGGCCTGTTAGAAACCCTTACAATCCGCCCCACCCCGCGATGTTTTTCAGAAACCTATCCTACTTTGCCACTGCATATTTCCTGACCTCCCCATACTGACGACCCCGTGGTGCTTTTCTGCATCCTACATTGCCACTCACTGCCTATGCTAATTCAGGCCCTCCGATTCACACAAAACCATGATGTTTTTCTCACTTCTACTAGTGAATGCCCTGTTAGAAAGCCTTACAATGCGCACCACCTGGCGATGTTTATCAGAAACCTATCCTACATTGACAATGCATGTTTCCTGACCTCCCCATACTGACCACCCCGTGGTGCTTTTCTCCATGCTACATTGCCACTCACTGCCTATCCTGATTCAGGCCCTCCGAATCACACCACCCCATGATGTTTTTCTCACTCCTACAAGGGAACGGCCTCTTAGATACCCTTACAATGCGCACCACCCCGCGATATTTTTCAGAAAAGTATCCTACATTGCCACTGCATGTTTCCTGACCTCCCCATGCTGACCACACCGTGGTGCTATTCTCCATCCTAAATTGCCATTCACAGTCTAGCATAATTCAGGCCCTCTGATTCACACCACCCCGTGATGAGTTTCTCACTCCTACTAGTGAATGGCCTGTTAGAAACACTTACAATTCTCACCACCTGCGATGTTTTTCAGAAACCTATCCTACATTGCCACTGCATGTATCCTGACCTCCCAATGGTGACCACTCCGTGGTGCTTTTATCCATTCTACATTGCCACTCACTGCCTATGCTAATTCAGGCCCTCCAACTCACACCACCCCGTGATGTTTTTCTCACTCCTACTACTGAATGGCCTGTGAGAAAGCCTTACAATGCACACCACCTAGCGATGTTTTTCAGAAACCTATCCTACATTGCCAGTGCATGTTTCCTGACCTCCCCATGCTGACCACCCCGTGGTGCTTTTCTCCATCCTACATTGCCACTCACTGCCTCTCCTGATTCAGGCCCTCCGATTCACACCAACGCGTGATGTTGTTCTCACTCCTACTAGTGAATGGCCTGTTAGAAAACCTTACAATGCGCACCACCCAGCAATGTTTATCAGAAACCTATTCTACATTGCCACTGCATGTTTCCTGACCTCCCCATGTTGACCACCCTGTGGTGCTTTCCTCCATGCGTCATTGCGACTCAGTGCCAATCCTAATTCAGGCCCTCCGATTCACACCAACCCGTGATGTTTTTCTCACCTCTACTAGTGAATGGCCTCTTAGAAACCCTTACAATGCGCACCACCCGGTGATGTTTTTCAGAAACCTATCCTACATTGCCACTGCATATTTCCTGACCTCCCCATACTGACCACCCCGTGGTGCTTTTCTCCATCCTACATTGCCACTCACTGCCTATGCTAATTCAGGCCCTCCTATTCACACCACCGCGTGATGTTTTTCTCACTCCTACTATTGAATGCCCTGTTAGAAAGCCTTACAAAGCGCACCACCTGGCGATGTTTTTCAGAAACCTATCCTACATTGACAATGCATGTTTCCTGACCTCCCCATACTGACCATCCCGTGGTGCTTTTCTCCAACTTACATTGCCATTCACTGCCTATCATAACTCAGGCCCTCTGATTCATTCCACCCCGTGATGTTTTTCTCACTCCTACTAGTGAATGGCCTGTTAGAAACCCTTACAATTCGCACCACCTTCGATGTGTTTCAGAAACCTATCCTACATTGCCGCTGCATGTCTCCTGACCTCCCCATGGTGACCACTCCGTGGTGCTTTTATCCATCCTACATTGCCACTCACTGTCTATGCTAATTCAGGCCCTCCAACTCACACCACCCCGTGATGTTTTTCTCACTCCTACTAGTGAATGGCCTGTGAGAAAGCCTTACAATGCACACCACCTAGCGATGTTTTTCAGAAACCTATCCTACATTGCCAGTGCATGTTTCCTGACCTCCCCATGCTGACCACCCCGTGGTGCTTTTCTCCATCCTACATTGCCACTCACTGCCTATCCTAAATCAGGCCCTTCGATTCACACGTCCCCGTGATGTTGTTCTCACTCCTACTAGTGAATGGCCTGTTAGAAAGCCTTACAATGCCCACCACCCAGTGATGTTTATCCGAAACCAATTCTACATTGCCACTGCATGTTTCCTGACCTCCCCATGCTCACCAACCCGTGGTGCTTTTCTCCATCCTTCATTGCAATTCACTGACCATCCTGATTGAGGGCTTCCGATTCACACCACCGCGTGATGTATTTCTCACTCCCACTAGTGAATGGCTTGTTAGAAACCCCTACAACGCGCACCACCACACGGTGTTTTTCAGAAACCTATCCTACATTGCCACTGCATGTTTCCTGACCTCCCCATGACGACCACACCGTGGTGCTTTTCTCCATTTTACATTGCCATTCACTGCCTATCGTAATTCTGTTCCTCCAATTCACACCACCGCTGATGAATTTCTCACTCGTTCTAGTGAATGGCTTGTTAGAAACACTTACAATGCTCACCACCCCGGGATGTTTTTGAGAAACCTATCCTACATTGCCACTGCATGTTTCATGACCTCTCCAACATGACAACCCAGTGGTGCTTTTCTCCATCCTACATTGTCACTCACTGCCTATCCTGATTCAGACCCTCCGATTCACACCAACCCGTGATGTTTTTCTCACTCCTACTGGAGAATGCCCGTTAGAAACCCTTACAATGCCCACGACCCAGCGATGATTTTCCGAAACCTATCCTACATTGCCAATGCATGTTTCCTGACCTCCCCATGCTGACCACACCGTGGTGCTTTTCTCCACTTTACATTGCCACTCACTGCCTATCCTAATTCAGGCCCTCCGATTCACACCACCCCGGGATGTATTTCTCACTCCTACTAGTGAAAGGCCTGTAAGAAACAATTACAACGCGCAGCACCCCGTGATGTTTTTCAGAAACCTATCCTATATTGCCACTGCATGTTTCCTGACCTCCCCATGCTGACCACACCGTGGTGCTTTTCTCCATTTTAGATTGCCATTCACTGCCTATCCTAATTCAGTTCCTCCAATTCACACCACGCCGTGATGTATTTCTCACTCCTACTAGTGAATGGCCTGTTAGAAACCCTTACAATGCGCACCACCCCGCGATGTTTTTGAGAAACCTATCCTACATTGTCAAGTCATGTTTCCTGACCTCTCCAACCTGACCACCCTGTGGTGCTTTTCTCCATCCTACATTGCCACTCACTGCCTCTCCTGATTCAGGCCCTCCGATTCACACCAACGCGTGATGTTGTTCTCACTCCTACTAGTGAATGGCCTGTTAGAAAACCTTACAATGCGCACCACCCAGCAATGTTTATCAGAAACCTATTCTACATTGCCACTGCATGTTTCCTGACCTCCCCATGTTGACCACCCTGTGGTGCTTTCCTCCATGCGTCATTGCGACTCAGTGCCAATCCTAATTCAGGCCCTCCGATTCACACCAACCCGTGATGTTTTTCTCACCTCTACTAGTGAATGGCCTCTTAGAAACCCTTACAATGTGCACCACCCGGTGATGTTTTTCAGAAACCTATCCTACATTGCCACTGCATGTTTCCTGACCTCCCCATGCTGACCACCAGTAGTGCTTTTCTCCATCCAATATTGCCACTCACTGTCTATCTTGATTCAGGCCCTCCGATTCACACCACACCATGATGTATTTCTCACTCCTACTAGTGAATGGCCTGTTAGAAACCCTTACAATCCGCCCCACCCCGCGATGTTTTTCAGAAACCTATCCTACATTGCCACTGCATATTTCCTGACCTCCCCATACTGACCACCCCGTGGTGCTTTTCTCCATCCTACATTGCCACTCACTGCCTATGCTAATTCAGGCCCTCCGATTGACACCACCGCGTGATGTTTTTCTCACTCCTACTAGTGAATGCCCTGTTAGAAAGCCTTACAAAGCGCACCACCTGGCGATGTTTTTCAGAAACCTATCCTACATTCACAATGCATGTTTCCTGACCTCCCCATACTGACCACCCCGTGGTGCTTTTCTCCAACTTACATTGCCACTCACTGCCTATCCTGATTCAGGCCCTCCGAATCACACCACCCCATGATGTTTTTCTCACTCCTACAAGGGAACGGCCTGTTAGATACCCTTACAATGCGCACCACCCCGCGAGGTTTTTCAGAAAAGTATCCTACGTTGCCACTGCATGTTTCCTGACCTCCCCATGGTCACCAACCTGTGGTGCTTTCCTCCATGCTTCATTGCCACTCACTGCCTATCCTAATTCAGGCCCTCCGATTCACACCAACCCGTGATGTTTTTCTCACCCCTACTAGTTAATGGCCTGTTAGAAACCCTTACAATGCACACCACCCCTCGATGTTTTTCAGAAAGCTATCCCACATTGCCACTGCATGTTTCCTGACCTCTCCATTCTGACCACCCCGTGGTGCTTTTCTCCATCCTACATTGCCACTCACTGCCTATCCTAATTCAAAACATCTGATTCACACCACGCCATGATGGTTTTCTCACTCCTACTAGTGAATGGCCTGTTAGAAACCCTTACAATGCGCACCACCCCGTGATGTTTTTCAGAAACCTATCCTACATTGCCACTGCATGTTTCCTGACCTCCCCATGCTGACCACCAGTGGTGCTTTTCTCCATCCTACATTGCCATTCTCTGCCTATCATAATTCAGGCCCTCCGATTCACACCAGCTCGTGATGTTTTTCTCACTCCTACTAGTGAATGGCCTGTTAGAAACCCTTACAATTCTCACCACCAGCGATGTTTTTCAGAAACCTATCCTACATTGCTACTGCATGTATCCTGACCTCCCCATGGTGACCACTCCGTGGTGCTTTTATCCATCCTACCTTGCCACTCACTGCCTATCCTGATTCAGGTCCTCCGATTCGCACCACGCCGTGATGTTTTTCTCACTCCTTCTAGTGAATGGCCTGTTAGAAATCCTTACAATGCACACCAACCCGTGATGTTTTACAGAAAGCTATCACTCATTGCCACTGCATGTTTCCTGACCCCACATTCTGACCACCCCGTGTTGCTTTTCTCCATCCTACATTGCCACTCACTGCCTATCCTGATTCAGGCCCTTCGATTCAGACCACCCCGTGATGTATTTCTCACTCCTAGTAGTGAATGGCCTGTTAGATAGCCTTACAATGTGCACCACATTGCGTTGTTTTTCAGAAACCTATCCTACATTGCCAATGCATGTTTCCTGACCTCCCCTTGCTGACCACCCCGTGGTGCTTTTCTCCATTTTACATTGCCAGTCTCTGACTATCCTGATTCAGGCCCTCCGATTCAGACAACCCCGTGATGTTTTTCTCACTTCTACTAGTGAATGGCCTGTTAGAAACCCTTCCAATGCGCACCACTCCGCGATGTTTTTCAGAAACCTATCATACATGTCCACTGCATGTTTCCTGACCTCCCCATGCTGACAACCCCGTGGTGCTTTTCTCCATCCTACATTACCACTCACTGCCTATCATAATTTAGGCCCTCCGATTCACACCACCCCGTGATGTTTTTCTCACTCCTACTAGTTAATGGCCTGTTAGAAATCCTTACAATGCGCACAAACCCGCGATGTTTTTCAGAAAGCTATCCCACATTGCCACTGCATGTTTCCTGACCTCCCCTTGCTGACCACCCCGTGGTGCTTTTCTCCATTTTACATTGCCACTCACTGCCTATCCTAATTCTGGCCCTCCGATTAACACCACCCCATGATGTTTTTCTCACTCCTACTAGTGAAAGGCCTGTTACAAAGATTTAAAACGCTCACCATCCCGGTGATGTTTTCCAGAAACTCATCCCACATTGCGAATGCATGTTTCCTGACCTCCCCATGCTGACCACCCCGTGGTGCTTTTCTCCATCCTACATTGCCACTGACTGCCTATCCTAAATCAGAACATCTGATTCACACCACCCCGTGATGTTTTGCTCACTCCTAGTAGTGAATCGCCTGTTAGACACCCTTACAATGCGCACCACCCAGTGATGTTTTTCAGAAACCTATCCTACATTGCCACTGCATGTTTCTTGACCTCCCTGTGCTGACCACCCCATGGTGCTTTTCTCCATCCTACATTGCCACTCACTGCCTATCCTAAATCAGGCCCTCTGATTCACACCACCCCGTGATGTTTTTCTCACTCCCACTAGTGAATGGCCTGTTAGAAACCAATACAATGCACACCACCCTGCTTTTTTTTTCACAAACCTATCCTACATTGCCACTGCATGTTTCCTGATCTCCCCATGGTGACCACGCTGTGGTGCTTTTCTCCATCCTACATAGCCACTCAATGCCTATCCTAATTCAGGCCCTCCGATTCACACCACCCCGTGACGTTGTTCTCACTCCTACTAGTGATTGGACTTTTAGAATCCCATACAATGCGCACCACCCCGCAATGTTTATCAGAAACCTATTCTACATTGCCAATGCATGTTTCCTTGCCTCCCCATGCTGACAAACACGTGGTGCATTTCTCCATCCTACATTGCCACTCAAAGCCTATCCTAATACTGGCCCTCCGATTCACACGACCGCATGATGTTTTTTTCACTTCTCCTTGTCAATGGCTTGTTAGAAAGCTTTACAATGCACACCACCCCATGATGTTTTTCAGAAACCTATCCTACATTGCCACTGCATGTTTCCTGACCTCCCCATGCTGACCACCAGTGGTGCTTTTCTCCATCCGATAATACCACTCACTGTCTATCTTGATTCAGGCCCTCCGATTCACACCACACCATGATGTATTTCTCACTCCTACTAGTGAATGGCCTGTTATAAAGCGTTACAATGTGCACCACCTGGCGATGTTTTTCAGAAACCTATCCTACCTTGCCAATGCATGTTTCCTGACCTCCCCTTGCTGACCCCCCCGTGGTGCTTTTCTCCATTTTACATTGCCACTCACTGCCTATCCTAATTCTGGCCCTCCGATTAACACCACCCCATGATGTTTTTCTCACTCCTATTAGTGAAAGGCCTGTTACAAAGATTTAAAACGCGCACCATCCCGGCGATGTTTTCCAGAAACTCATCCCACATTGCCAATGCATGTTTCCTGACCTCCCCATGCTGACCACCCCGTGGTGCTTTTCTCCATCCTACATTGCCACTGAGTGCCTATCCTAATTCAGAACATCTGATTCACACCACCCCGTGATGTTTTGCTCTCTCCTACTACTGAATGGCCTGTTAGAAAGCCTTACAATGAGCACCACACGGCGATGTTTTTCAGAATTCTATCCTACATTGCCACTGCATGTTTCCTGACCTCATCATCCTGACCACCCAGTGTTGCTTTTCTCCATCCTACATTGGTACTCAATGCCTATCCTAATTCAGGACCTCCGATTCACACCACTCCGTGATGCTGTTCTCACTCTTACAAGTGAATGGCCTGTTAGAAAACCTTACAATGTGCACCACCCAGCGATGTTTTTCAGAAACCTATCCCGCATTGCCAGTGCATGTGTCCGGACCTCTCCATGGTGACCACACCGTGGTGCTTTTCTCCATCCTAAATTGCCACTCACTGCCTATCCTGATTCAGGCCCTCTGATTCAAACCACGCCGTGATGTTTTTCTCACTCCTACTAGTGAATGGCCTGTTAGAAAACCATACAATGCACCACCCCACGATGTTTTTCAGAAACCTATCCTACATGAACACAGCATGTGTGCTCACCTCCCCATGATGCCCACACCGTGGTGCTTTTCTCCATTTAACATTGCCACTCACTGCCTATCCTAATTCAGACCCTCCGATTCACACCACCCCGTGATGTTTTTCTCACTCCTACTTGTGAATGGCCTGTTACAAAGCCTTACAATGCGCACCACCTGGCGATGTTTTTCAGATACCTATCGTACATTGCCAATGCATGTTTCCTTGCCTCCACATGCTGACAAACGCGTGGTGCTTTTCTCCATTCTCCATTGCCACTCACTGACCATCTTGATCCAGGCCCTCCGAATCACACCACCCCATGATGTTTTTCTCACTCCTACCAGTGAATGGCCTGTTAGATACCCTTGCAATGCGCACCACCCCGTGATGATTTTCAGAAAAGTATCCTACATTGCCACTGCATGTTTCCTGACCTCCCCATGCTGACCACCCCGTGGTGCTTTTCTCCATCATACATTGCCATTCACTGCCTATCATAATTCGGGCCCTCCGATTCACAACACCCCTGATGTTTTTCTCACTCCTTCTAGTGAATGGCCTGTTAGAAACCCTTACAATTCTCACCACCCGCGATGTTTTTCCTAAACCTATCCTACATTGCCACTGTATGTTTCCTGACCTCCCCATGTTGACCACCCCATTGTTCTTTTCTCAATCCTACATTGCCACTCACTGCATATCATAATTCAATCCTCCCATTCACACCACCCCGTGATGTTTTTCTCACCTACTAGTGAATGGCCTGTTAGAAACCCTTAAAATTCTCACCACCCGCGATGATTTTCAGACACCTATACCACATTGCCACTGCATGTGTCCTGACCTCCCCATTCTGACCACCCCGTGGTGCTTTTCTCCATCCTACATTGCCACTCACTGCCTATCCTAATTCAAAACATCTGATTCACACCAGGCCGTGATGTTTTTCTCACTCCTACTAGTGAATGGACTGTTAGAAACACTTACAATGTGCACCACCCAGTGATGTTTTTGAGAAACCTATCCTACATTGCCACTGCATGTTTCCTGACCTACCCATGCTGACCAACCCGTGGTGCTTTTCTCCATCCTACATTGCCACTCACTGCCTATCCTAATTCAGAACATCTGATTCACACCACCCTGTGATGTTTTTCTCACTCATACTAGTGAATGGCCTCTTAGAAACCCTTGCAATGCGCACCACCCCGTGATGTTTTTCGGAAAACTAACCTACATTACCACTGCATGTTTCCTGACCTCCCCATGCTGACCACCCCGTGGTGCTTTTATCCATCCTACATTGCCACTCACTGCCTAAACTGATTCAGGCCCTCCGATTCGCACCACTCCCTGATGTTTTTCTCACTCCTTCTAGTGAATAGATTGTTAGAAATCCTTACAATGCGCACCAACCCGCGATGTTTTTCAGAAAGCTATCCCTCATTGCCACGGCATGTTTCCTGACCCCACATCCTGACCACCCCGTGTTGCTTTTCTCCATCCTACATTGCCACTCACTGCCTATCCTGATTCAGCCCCTCCGATTCACACCACACAGTGATGATTTTCTCACTCCTATTAGTGAATGGACTGTTAGAAACCCTTCCAATTTTCTCCACCCTGCGATGTTTTTCAGAAACCTATGCTACATTGCCATTGCATGTTTCGAGCCTCTCCATGTTGACCAACCTGTTGTACTTTTCTCCATTTTACATTGCCACTCCCTGTTTTTCCTAATTCAGGCACTCGGATTAACACCATCTCGTGATATTTTTCAAACTCCAACTAGAGAGTGGCCTGTTAGAAACCCTTACAATGACCTCCCCATGCTGACCAACCCGTGGTGCTTTTCTCCATTTTATATTAACACTCACTGCCTATCCTGATTCAGGCCCTCCGATTCACACCACACCATGATGTATTTCTCACTCCTACTAGTTAATGGCCTGTTAGAAATCCTTGCAATGAGCACCACCCCACGATGTTTTTCAGAAACCTATTCTACATTGCCACTGCATGTTTCCTGACCTCCCCATCCTGACCACCCCGTGGTGCTTTACTCCATCCTACATTGCCACTCACTGCCTATCCTGATGCAGGCCCTCCCATTCACACCACCCCGTGATGTTTTTCTCAGTCCTACTAGTAAATTTCCTGTTAGAAACGTTACAATGCGCACCACCCTGCGATGTTTATTACAAACCTATCCTACATTGCCATTGCATGTTTCCTGACTTCCCCATGCTGATCACCCCGAGGTGCTTTTCTCAATTTTACATTTCCACTCACTGCCTATCCTGATTCAGGCCTTCCGATACAGACCAATCCGTGATGATATTCTCACTCCTACTAGTGAATGGCCTCTTAGAAACCATTTCAATGCTCACCACCACACGATTTTTTTCTGAAACCTATCTTACATTGTCACTGCATGTTTACTGACCTCCCCTTGCTGACCACCCCTGGTGCTTTTCTCCATGCTACATTACCACTCACTGTCTATCCTCATTCAGGCCCTCTGATGCACACCACACCATGAGGTTTTTCTCACTCCTACTACTGAATGGCCTGTTAGAAAGCCTTACAATGCGCACCACCCCGCGATGTTTTTCAGAAACTTGTCCTACATTGCCACTGCATGTTTCCTGACCTCCCCTTGCTGACCACCCCTTGGTGCTTTTCTCCATCCTACATTGCCAGTCACTGCCTATCCTGATTCAGGCCCTCCGAGTCACACCACCCCGTGATGTTTTTCTCACTCCTACTAATGTATGGCCTGTTAGAAACAATTACAATGTGCACCACCCGGGTTGTTTTTCAGATACCTATCCTACATTGCCACTGCATGTTTCCTGACCTCACCATGCTGACCACCCCGTGGTGCTTTTCTCCATCCTACATTGCCACTCACTGCCTATCCTAATTCAGGCCCTCTGATTCACACCACCCTGTGATGTTTTTCTCACTCCTACTAGTGAATGGCCTGTTAGAAACCCTTACAATTCTCAACACCCCGCAATGTTTTTCAGAAACCTATCCTACATTGCCACTGCATGTTTCCTGACCTCCCCATGCTGACCAACCCATGGTGCTTTTCTCCATTATACATTACCACTCACTGCCTATTCTAATTCAGGCCCTCTGATTCACACCACGTCATGATTTTTTTCTCACTCCTGCTAGTGAATGGCCTGTTAGAAACCTTTACAATGAACACCAAACTGCGATGTTTTTCACAAACCTATCTTAAATTGCCACTGCATGTTTCCTGACCTCCCCATGCTGACCACCTCGTGGTGTTTTTCTCCATCCCACATTGCCACTCACTGCCTATCCTAATTCAGGCCCTCCGATTCACAACACCCCTGATGTTTTTCTCACTCCTACAAGTGAAGGGCCTTTAAGAAAGCCTTACAATGCGCACCACCCCAAGATATTTTTCAGAAACCTATCCTACATTGGCACTGCATGTTTCCTGCCCTCCCCATGCTGACCACCCCCGTTGATTTTCTCCATTCAATATTGCCGTTACTGCCTATCCTGATTTAGCCCTTCCTATTCACACCACACCGTGATGGTTTTCTCACTCCTACTAGTGGAAGGACTGTTAGAAACCCTTACAATTTTCTCCACTCCGCGATGTTTTTCAGGATCCTATCCTACATTGCCATTGCATGTTTCGAACCTCCCCATGCAGACCAACCCATGGTGCTTTCCTCCATTGTACATTGTACTCATTGCCTTTGCTAATTCAGGCCCTCCGATTAAAACCACCCCGTGATGTTTTTCTCACTCCTTCTAGTGAATGGCCTGTTAGAAACACTTACAATGCGCACCACCCCGCGATGTTTTTCAGAAACCTATCCTATATTGCCACTGCATGTTTCCTGACCTCCCCGTGCTGACCACGCCATGGTGCTGTTCTCCATGCTACATTGCCACTCACTGCCTATCCTAATTCAGGCCCTCCGATTCAACCACCCCGTGATATTTTTCTCACTTCTTCTAGTGAATGGCGTGCTTGAAACACTTGCAATGTGCACCACCCATTGATGTTTTTCAGAAACCTATCCTACTTGGCAAATCCACGTTTCCTGACCTCCCCATGCTGACCAACCCGTGGTGCTTTTCTTCATCCTACATTGCCACTCACTGCCTATCCTAATTCAGGACCTCCGATTCACACCAGTCCGTTATATTTTTCTCACTCCTACTATTGAATGGCCTGTTAGAAACACTTACAATGCGCACCACCCAGCGATGATTTTCAAAACCTATTCTACATTGCCACTGCATGTTTCCTGACCTCCCCATGCTGACCACCCCGTGGTGGTTTTCTTCATCCTACATTGCCACTCACTGCCTAAACTAATTCAGGATCTCCGATTCACAACAGCCCGTGATGTTTTTCTCACGCCTACTAGTGAATGGCCTGTTAGAAACACTTTCAACGCGCACCACCCCGCGATGTTTTTCAGAAATCTATCTAACATTGCCACTGCATGTTTCCTGACCTCCCCATGCTGACAAACCCGTGGTGCTTTTCTCCATTTTATATTAACACTCACTGCCAATTCTGATTCAAGCCCTCCAATTCACACCACACCATGATATATTTCTCACTCCTACTAGTTAATGGCCTGTTAGAAATCCTTACAATGAGCACCACCCCACGATGTTTTTCAGAAACCTATCCTACATTGCCACTGCATTTTTCCTGACCTCCCCTTCCTGACCACCCCGTGGTGCATTACTCCATCCTACATTGCCACTCACTGCCTATCCTGATTCAGGCCCTCCGATTCACACCACCCCATGATGTTTTTCTCAGTCCCACTAGTAAATTTCCTGTTAGAAACGTTACAATGCTTAACACTCTGGGATGTTTATTAGAAACGTATCCTACATTGCCATTGCATGTTTCCTGACTTCCCCATGCTGATCACCCCGAGATGCTTTGCTCAATTTTACATTGCCACTGACTGCATATCCTTATTCAGGCCTTCCGATACACACCAACCCGTGATGATTTTCTCACTCCTACTAGTGAATGGCCTGTTAGAAAACATTTCAATGCGCACCACCTCACGATTTTTTTCAGAAACCTATCTTACATTGCCACTGCATGTTTCCTGACCTCCCCTTTCTGACCACACCTGGTGCTTTTCTCCATGCTACATTACCACTCACTGTCTATAGTGATGCAGGTACTCTGATTCACACCACACCATGAGGGTTTTCTCACTCCTACTACTGAATGGCCTGTTAGAAACCCTTACTATGCGCACCACCACACGATGTTTTTCAGAAACCTATCCTACATTGCCACTCCATGTTTCCTGACATCCCCATGCTGACCACCCCTTGGTGCTTTTTACCATCCTACATTGCCAGTCACTGCCTATCCTGATTCAGGCCCTCCGATTCACACCACCCGTGATGTATTTCTCACGCCTACTAGTGAATGGATAGTTAGAAACCCTTACAATAGGCACCAGCCCGCGATGTTTTTCAGAAACCTCTCCTACATTGCCACTGCATGTTTCCTGACCTCTCCATCCTGAGCACCACATGGTGCTTTTCTCCATCCTACATTGCCACTCACTGCCTATACTCATTCAGGCCCTCTGATTCACACGACCCCGTGATGTTTTTCTCACTCCTACTAGTGAATGGCTTGTTATAAACCCTTACAATGTGCACCACCCGCGTTGTTTTAAAGAAACCTATCCTACATTGCCACTGCATGTTTCGAACCACGCATGTGGACCAACCTGTTGTGCTTTTCTCCATCCTACATTGCCACTCACTGCCTATCCTGATTCAGGCCCTTTGATTCGCACCACCCCTTGATGTTTTTCTCACTCCTACTAGTGAATGGCCTGTTAGAAACCCTTACAATGCGCACCACCCGCGTTGTTGTTCAGAAACCTATCCTACATTGCCACTGCATGTTTTCTGACCTCCACATGCTGACCACCCCGTTGTACTTTTCTCCATCCTACATTGCCACTCACTGCCTATCATAATTCAGGCCCTCTGATTCACACCACCCCGTGATGTTTTTCTCACTCCTACTAGTGAATGGCCTGTTAGAACCCCTTACAATGCGCACCACCCGTGTTGTTTTTCAGAAACCTATCCTACATTGCCACTGCATGTTTTCTGACCTCCACATGCTGACCACCCCGTGGTACTTTTCTCCATCCTACATTGCCACTCACTGCCAATCCTAATTCAGGCCCTCCGATTCATACCACCCCGTCATGTTTTTTTCACTCCTACTAGTGAAAGGCCTGTTAGAAACCCTTACAATGCGCACCACCCCGCGATATTTTTCAGAAACCTATCCTACATTGCCACTGCATGTTTCCTGATCTCCCCATGCTGACAAACCCGTGGTGCTTTTCTCCATTTTACATTACCACTGACTGCCTATCCTGACTCAGTCCCTCCCATGCACACCACACCATGTTGTATTTCTCAGTCCTATTAGTTAATGGCCTGTTAGAAACCATTACAATGCGCACCACCCCACGATGTTTTTCACATACCTATCTTACCTAGCCACTGCATGTTTCCTGACCTCCCCATCCTGACCAACCCGTGGTGCTTTTCTCCATCCTAAATTGCCATTCACTGCCTATCCTGATTCAGGCCCTCCAATTCACACCACCCCGTGATGTTTTTCTCACTCCTACTAGTGAATGGCCTGTTAGAAACCCTTATAATGTGCACCGCCCGCGTTGTTTTTCAGATACCTATGCAACACTGAATGTTTCCTGACCTCCCCATGATGACCACCCGGTGGTGCTTTTCTCCATCCTACATTGCCACTCACAGCCTATCCTTATTCAGGCCCTCTGATTCACACCACCCCATGGTGTTTTTCTCACTCCTACTAGTGAATGGCCTGTTAGAAACCCTTACAATTCTCACCACACCGCGATGTTTTTCAGAAACCTATCCTACATTACCACTGCATGTTTCCTGACCTCCCCATGCTGACCAACCCGTGGTGCTTTTCTCCATTATACAATACCACTGCCTGCCTATACTAATTCAGGCCCTCCGATTCACACCCCGCCGTGATTTTTTGCTCAATCCTGCTAGTGAATGGCCTGTTAGAAATCCTTACAATGCGCACCAACCTGCGATGCTTTTCACAAACGTATCCTAAATTGCTACTGCATCTTTCCTGACCCCCCCATGCTGACCAACCCGTGGTGCTTTTCTCCAATTTACATTGCCACTCACTGCCTATCCTAATTCAGGCCCTCTGACTCACACCTGCCCGTGATGTTTTTTACACTCCTACTAGTGAATGTCCTGTTATAAACCCTTGCAATGGGCACCACCCCGTGATGTTTTTCAGAAACCTATCCTACATTACCACTACATGTTTCCTGACCTCCCCATGCCGACCAACCCGTGGTGCTTTTCTCCATTTTACATTACCACTCACTGCCTATCCTGATTCAGGCCCTCCGATTGACACCACGCCGTGATTTTTTTCTCACTCATGCTAGTGAATGGCCTGTTATAAATCCTTACAATGCGCACCACCCCGCGATGTTTTTCAGAAACCTATCATAAATTGCCACTGCATGTTTCCTTACCTCCCCATGCTGACAAACACATGGTGCTTTTCTCCATCCTACATTGTCACTCACTGCCTATCCTAATTCAGGCCCTTCAATTCACACCACCCCTGATGTTTTTCTCACTCCTGTAAGTGAAGGGCCTTTATGAAAGCCTTGCAATGCGCACCACCCCAAGATGTTTTTCAGAAACCTATCCTACATTGCCACTGCATGTTTCCTCACCCTCCCCATGCTGACCACCCCTGGTGTTTTTCTGCATCCTACATTGCCACTTACTTCCTATCCTGATTCAGCCCCTCCGATTCACACCACACCGTGATGTTTTTCTCACTCCTCCTAGTGAATGGCCTGTTAGAAACCCTTACAATTTTCTCCACCCTGCGATGTTTTTCAGAAACCTATCCTACATTGCCACTGCATGTTTCGAACATCCCCATGTGGACCAACCTGTTGTGCTTTTCTCCATTTTACATTGCCACTCACAGCCTTTCCTAATTCAGGCATTCGGATTAACACAACCCCGTGATATTTTTCAAACTGCAACTAATGAATGGCGTGTTAGAAACCCTTACAATGAGCACCACCCCGTGATGTTTTTCAGAAACCTATACTACACTGCCACTGCATGTTTCCTGACCTCCCCTTGCTGACCAACCCGTTGTGCTTTTCTCCATCCTACATTGCCACTCACTGCCTATCCTAATTCAGGCCCTCTGATTAACACCACCCCGTGATGTTTTTCTCACTCCTACTAGTGAATGGCCTGTTAGAAACCCTTACAATTCTCACCACCCGCGATGATTTTCAGAAACGTATCCTACATTGCCACTGCATGTTTCCTGACCTCCCCATGCTGACCAACCCGTGGTGCTTTTCTCCATTATACATTACCACTCACTGCCTATCCTAATTCAGGCCCTCTGATTCACACCACGCCATGATATTTTTCTCACTCCTGCTAGTGAATTGCCTGTTAGAAACCCGTACAATGCGCACCACACTGCGATGTTTTTTAGAAACCTATTCTACATTGCCACTGCATGTTTCCTGAATTCCCCATCATGACCACCCCGAGGTGCTCTTCTCCATCCTACATTGCCACTCACTGCCTATCCTAATTCAGGCCCTCCAATTCACACCACCCCTGATGTTTTTCTCACTCCTACAAGTGAAGGGCCTTTAAGAAAGCCTTACAATGCGAACCACACCAAGATGCTTTTCAGAAACCTATCCTACATTGACACTGCAAGTTTCCTGACCTCACAATTCTGACCAACCCGTGGTGATTTTCTACATCCTACATTGCCACTCACTGCCTATCCTGATTCAGGCCCTCCGAGTCACACCACGCCGTGATGTATTTCTCACTCCTACCAATGAATGGCCTTTTAGAAACTCTTACAATGCGCACCACCCGCATTGTTTTTCAGAAACCTATCCTACATTGCCACTGCATGTTTCCTGACCTCCCCATGCTGACCACCCTGTAGTGCTTTTCTCCATCCTACATTGTCACTCACAGCATATCATAATTCAGGCACTCGGATTTAAACCACCCTGTGATGTTTTTCTCACTCCTATTATTGAATGGCTTGTTAGAAACCGTTACGATACACACCAACCCGTGATTTTTTTCAGAAACCTCTCCTACATTGCCACTGCATGTTTCCTGACCTCTCCATCCTGACCACCACATGGTGCTTTTCTCCATTCTACATTGCCACTCACTGCCTATCCTGATTCAGGCCCTCTGATTCACACCACCCCTTGAAGTTTTTCTCACTCCTACTAATGAATGGCCTGTTAGAAACCCTTACAATGTGCACCACCCGCGTTGTTTTTCAGAAACCTATCCTACATTGCCACTGCATGTTTTCTGACCTCCGCATGCTGACCACCCTGTGGTGCTTTTCTGCATCCTACATTGCCACTCACTGCCAATCCTAATTCAGGCCCTCAATTCACATCACCCCGGGATGTTTTTCTCACTCCTACTAGTGAATGGCCTGTTAGAAACCGTTACGATACACACCACCCCGTGATTTTTTTCAGAAACCTCTCCTACATTGCCACTGCATGTTTCCTGACCTCTCCATCCTGACCACCACATGGTGCTTTTCTCCATGCTACATTACCACTCACTGTCTATAGTGATGCAGGCACTCTGATTCACACCACACCATGAGGATTTTCTCACTCCTTCTACTGAATGGCCTGTTAGAAACCCTTACTATGCGCACCACCACGCGATGTTTTTCAGAAACCTCTCCTACATTGCCACTCCATGTTTCCTGACCTTCCCATGCTGACCACCCCTTGGTGCTTTATACCATCCTACATTGCCAGTCACTGCCTATCCTGATTCAGGCCCTCCGATTCACACCACCCGTGATGTATTTCTCACTCCTACTAGTGAATGGATAGTTATAAACCCTTACAATAGGCACCACCCCGCGATGTTTTTCAGAAACCTCTCCTACATTGCCACTGCATGTTTCCTGACCTCTCCATCCTGAGCACCACATGGTGCTTTTCTCCATCCTACATTGCCACTCACTGCCTATACTCATTCAGGCCCTCTGATTCACACGACCCCGTGATGTCTTTCTCACTCCTACTAGTGAATGGCCTGTTATAAACCCTTACAATGTGCACCACCTGCGTTGTTTTAAAGAAACCTATCCTACATTGCCACTGCATGTTTCGAACCTCCCCATGTGGACCAACCTGTTGTGCTTTTCTCCATCCTACATTGCCACTCACTGCCTATCCTGATTCAGGCCCTCTGATTCACACCACCCCTTGATGTTTTTCTCACTCCTACTAGTGAATGGCCTGTTAGAAACCCTTACAATGCGCACCACCCGAGTTGTTTTTCAGAAACCTATCCTACATTGCCACTGCATGTTTTCTGACCTCCACATGCTGACCACCCCGTGGTACTTTTCTCCATCCTACATTGCCACTCACTGCCAATCCTAATTCAGGCCCTCTGATTCACACCACCCCGTGATGTTTTTTTCACTCCTACTAGTGAAAGGCCTGTTAGAAACCCTTATAATTCTCAACACCCCGTGATGTTTTTCAGAAACCTAACCTACATTGCCATTGCATGTTTCCTGACCTCCCCTTGCTGACCAACCCGTGGTGCTTTTCTCCATTTTACATTACCACTCACTGCCTATCCTGATTCATGCCCTCCGATTCACACCACACCGTTGATTTTTTCTCACTCCTACTAGTGAAAGGCCTGTTAGGAACCCTTACAATTCTCACCACACCGCGATGTTTTTCAGAAACCTATCCTACATTACCACTACATGTTTCCTGACCTCCCCATGCTGACCAACCCGTGGTGCTTTTCTCCATTATACATTACCACTCACTGCCTATCCTAATTCAGGCCCTCCCATTCACACCACGCCGTGATTTTTTTCTCATTCCTGCTAGTGAATGGCCTGTTAGAAATCCTTACAATGTGCACCAACCCGCGATGTTTTTCACAAACGTATCCTAAATTGCTACTGCATGTTTCCTGACCTCACCATGCTGACCAACCCGTGGTGCTTTTCTCCATTTTACATTGCCACTCACTGCCTATCCTAATTCAGGCCCTCCGACTCACACCAGTCCGTGATGTTTTTCACACTCCTACTGGTGAATGTCCTGTTAGAAACCCTTACAATGGGCACCACCCGCGATGTTTTTCAGAAACCTATCCTACATTGCCACTGTATGTTTCCTGACCTCCCCATCATGACCACCCCAAGGTGCTTTTCTCCATCCTACATTGCCACTCACTTCCTATCCTAATTCCGGCCCTCCAATTCACACCACCCCTGATGTTTTTCTCACTCCTACTAGTGAAGGGCCTTTAAGAAAGCCTTGCAATGCACACCACCCCAATATGTTTTTCAGAAACATATCCTACATTGCCACTGCAAGTTTCGTGACCTCCCCATTCTGACCACCCCGTGGTGCTTTTCTCCGTCCTACTTTGGCACTCACTGCCTATCATGATTCAGGCCCTCGGATTCACACCACGCCGTGATGTTTTTCTCACTCCTACCAATGAATGGCCTTTTAAAACTCTTACAATGCGCACCACCCGCATTATTTTTCAGAAACCTCTCCTACATTGCCACTGCATGTTTCCTGACCTCTCCATCCTGACCACCACATGGTGCTTTTCTCCATCCTACATTGCCACTCACTGCCTATGCTAATTCAGACCCTCTGATTCACACCACCCCGTGATGTTTTTCTCACTCCTACTAGTGACTGGCCTGTTAGAAACCCTTATAATGCGCACCACCCGCCTTGTTTTTCAGAAACCTATCCTATATTGCCACTGCATGTTTTCTGACCTCCCTATGCTGACCAGCCCGTGGTGCTTTTCTCAATCCTACATTGCCACTAACTGCCAATCCTAATTCAGGCCCTCCGATTCACACCACTCCGTGATATTTTTTTCACTCCTACTAGTGAAGGGCCTGATAGAAACCCTTACAATTCTCAACACCCCGTGATGTTTTTCAGAAACCTAACCTACATTGCCATTGCATATTTTCTGACCTCCCCTTGCTGACCAAGCCGTGGTGCTTTTCTCCATTTTACATTACCACACACTGCCTATCCTGATTCAGGCTCTCCGCTGCACACCACACCGTTGATTTTTTCTCACTCCTGCTAGTGAATGGCCTGTTAGAAACCCTTACAATGCGCACCACCCCGCGATATTTTTCAGAAACCTATCCTACATTGCCACTGCATGTTTCCTGATCTCCCCATGCTGACAAACCCGTGGTCCTTTTCTCCATTTTACATTACCATTCACTGCCTATCCTGACTCAGTCCCTCCCATTCACACCACACCATGTTGTATTTCTCAGTCCTATTAGTTAATGGCCTGTTAGAAACCATTACAATGCGCACCACAGCACGATGTTTTTCAGATACCTATCCTACATAGCCACTGCATGTTTCCTGACCTCCCCTTCCTGACCAACCCGTGGTGCTTTTCTCCATCCTACATTGCCATTCACTGCCTATCCTGATTCAGGCCCTCCAATACACACCACCCCGTGATGTTTTTCTCACTCCTCCTAGTGAATGGCCTGTTAGAAGCCCTTATAATGTGCACCGCCCGCGTTGTTTTTCAGATACCTATGCAACACTGCATGTTTCCTGACCTCCCCTTGCTGACCACCCGGTGGTGCTTTTCTCCATTCCACATTGCCACTCACAGCCTATCCTAATTCAGGCCCTCTGATTCACACCACCCCGTGGTGTTTTTCTCACTCCTACTAGTGAATGGCCTGTTAGAAACCCTTACAATTCTCACCACACCGCGATGTTTTTCAGAAACCTATCCTACATTACCACTGCATGTTTCCTGACCTCCCCATGCTGACCAACCCATGGTGCTTTTCTCCATTATACAATACCACTCACTGCCTATCCTAATTCAGGCCCTCCGATTCACACCCCACCGTGATTTTTTTCTCAATCCTGCTAGTGAATGGCCTGTTAGAAATCCTTACAATGCGCACCAACCTGCAATGTTTTTCACAAATGTATCCTAAATTGCTACTGCATGTTTCCTGACCTCCCCATGCTGACCAACCCGTGGTGCTTTTCTCCAATTTACATTGCCACTCACGGCCTATCCTAATTCAGGCCCTCTGACTCACACCAGCCCGTGATGTTTTTCACACTCCTACTAGTGAATGTCCTGTTAGAAACCCTTACAATGGGCACCACCCACGATGTTTTTCAGAAACCTATCCTACATTGCCCCTGCATGTTTCCTGACCTCCATTTGCTGACGACCCCTGGTGCTTTTCTCCATGCTACATTACCACTCACTGTCTATCCTGATTCAGGCTCTCTGATTCACACCACACCATGATGTATTTCTCACTCCTACTATAGAATGGACTGCTAGAAACCTTTACAATGCACACCACCCCGCGATGTTTTTCAGAAACCTATCCTACATTGCCCCTGCATGTTTCCTGACCTCCCCATGCTGACCACACCTTGGTGCTTTTCTCCATCCTACATTGTCACTCACTGCCTATACTGATTCAGGCCCTCCGATTCAAACCAACCCGTGATGTTTTTCTCACTCCTACTAGTAAATGGCCTGTTAGAAACCCTTACAATTCTCACCACACCGCGATGTTTTTCTGAAACCTATCCTACATTGCACTTCATGTTTCCTGACCTCCCCATGCCGACCAACCCGTGGTGCTTTTCTCCATTTTACATTACCACTCACTGCCTATCCTGATTCAGGCCCTCCGATTGACACCACGCCGTGATTTTTTTCTAACTCCTGCTAGTGAATGGCCTGTTATAAATCCTTACAATGCGCAAGACCCCGCGATGTTTTTCAGAAACCTATCCTAAATTGCCACTGCATGTTTCCTTACCTCCCCATGCTGACAAACCCATGGTGCTTTTCTCCATCCTACATTGTCACTCACTGCCTATCCTAATTCAGGCCCTTCGATTCACACCACCCCTGATGTTTTTCTCACTCCTGTAAGTGAAGAGCGTTTAAGAAAGCCTTGCAATGCGCACCACCCCAAGATGTTTTTCAGAAACCTATCCTACATTGCCATTGCAGGTTTCGAGCCTCTCCATGTTGACCAACCTGTTGTGCTTTTCTCCATTTTACATTGCCACTCACAGCCTTTCCTAATTCAGGCATTCGGATTAACACAACCCCGTGATATTTTTCAAACTGCAACTAATGAATGGCGTGTTAGAAACCCTTACAATGAGCACCACCCCGTGATGTTTTTCAGAAACCTATACTACACTGCCACTGCATGTTTCCTGACCTCCCCATGCTGACCACCCCGTGGTGCTTTTCTCCATCCTACATTGCCACTCACTGCCTATCCTAATCCAGGCCCTCTGATTAACACCACCCCGTGATGTTTTTCTCACTCCTACTATTGAATGCCTTGTTAGAAACCGTTACGATACACACCACCCCGTGATTTTTTTCAGAAACCTCTCCTACATTGCCACTGCATGTTTCCTGACCTCTCCATCCTGACCACCACATGGTGCTTTTCTCCATCCTACATTGCCACTCACTGCCTATCCTGATTCAGGCCCTCTGATTCACACCACCCCTTGAAGTTTTTCTCACTCCTACTAATGAATGGCCTGTTAGAAACCGTTACAATGTGCACCACCCGCGTTGTTTTTCAGAAACCTATCCTACATTGCCACTGCATGTTTTCTGACCTCTGCATGCTGACCACCCCGTGGTGCTTTTCTCCATCCTACATTGCCACTCACTGCCAATCCTAATTCAGGCCCTCAATTCACACAACCCCGTGATGTTTTTCTCACTCCTACTAGTGAATGGCCTGTTAGAAACCGTTACGATACACACCACCCCGTGATTTTTTTCAGAAACCTCTCCTACATTGCCAATGCATGTTTCCTGACCTCTCCATCCTGACCACCACATGGTGCTTTTCTCCATGCTACATTACCACTCACTGTCTATAGTGATGCAGGCATTCTGATTCACACCACACCATAAGGATTTTCTCACTCCTTCTACTGAATGGCCTGTTAGAAACCCTTACTATGCGCAACACCACGCGATGTTTTTCAGAAACCTATCCTACATTGCCACTCCATGTTTCCTGACCTTCCCATGCTGACCACCACTTGGTGCTTTTTACCATCCTACATTGCCAGTCACTGCCTAACCTGATTCAGGCCCTCCGATTCACACCACCCGTGATGTATTTCTCACTCCTACTAGTGAATGGATAGTTAGAAACCCTTACAATAGGCACCACCACGCGATGTTTTTCAGAAACCTCTCCTACATTGCCACTGCATGTTTCCTGACCTCTCCATCCTGAGCACCACATGGTGCTTTTCTCCATCCTACATTGCCACTCACTGCCTATACTCATTCAGGCCCTCTGATTCACACGACCCCGTGATGTTTTTCTCACTCCTACTAGTGAATGGCCTGTTAGAAACCCTTATAATGTGCACCGCCGCGTTGTTTTTCAGATACCTATGCAGCACTGCATGTTTCCTGACCTCCCCTTGCTGACCACCCGGTGGTGCTTTTCTCCATCCCACATTGCCACTCACAGCCTATCCTAATTCAGGCCCTCTGATTCACACCACCCCGTGGTGTTTTTCTCACTCCTACTAGTGAATGGCCTGTTAGAAACCCTTACAATTCTCACCACACCGCGATGTTTTTCAGAAACCTATCCTACATTACCACTGCATGTTTCCTGACCTCCCCATGCTGACCAACCCATGGTGCTTTTCTCCATTATACAATACCACTCACTGCCTATCCTAATTCAGGCCCTCCGATTCACACCCCACCGTGATTTTTTTCTCAATCCTGCTAGTGAATGGCCTGTTAGAAATCCTTACAATGCGCACCAACCTGCAATGTTTTTCACAAATGTATCCTAAATTGCTACTGCATGTTTCCTGACCTCCCCATGCTGACCAACCCGTGGTGCTTTTCTCCAATTTACATTGCCACTCACGGCCTATCCTAATTCAGGCCCTCTGACTCACACCAGCCCGTGCTGTTTTTCTCACTCCTACTAGTGAATGGCCTGTTATAAACCCTTACAATGTGCACCACCCGCGTTGTTTTAAAGAAACCTATCCTACATTGCCACTGCATGTTTCGAACCTCCCCATGTGGACCAACCTGTTGTGCTTTTCTCCATCCTACATTGCCACTCACTGCCTATCCTGATTCAGGCCCTCTGATTCACACCACCCCATGATGTTTTTCTCACTCCTACTAGTGAATGGCCTGTTAGAAACCCTTACATTGCGCACCACCCGCGTTGTTTTTCAGAAACCTATCCTACATTGCCACTGCATGTTTCCTGACCTCCCCATGCTGACCACCCTGTAGTGCTTTTCTCCATCCTACATTGTCACTCACAGCCTATCATAATTCAGGCACTCGGATTCAAACCACCCTGTGATGTTTTTCTCACTCCTACTATTGAATGGCCTGTTAGAAACCTTTACGATACACACCACCCGGTGATTTTTTTCAGAAACCTCTCCTACATTGCCACTGCATGTTTCCTGACCTCTCCATCCTGACCACCACATGTTGCTTTTCTCCATTCTACATTGCCACTCACTGCCTATTGTGATTCAGGCCCTCTGATTCACACCACCCCTTGAAGTTTTTCTCACTCCTACTAGTGAATGGCCTGTTAGAAACCCTTACAATGTACACCACCCGCGTTGTTTTTCAGAAACCTATCCTACATTGCCACTGCATGTTTTCTGACCTCCGCGTGCTGACCACCCCGTGGTGCTTTTCTCCATCCTACATTGCCACTCACTGCCAATCCTAATTCAGGCCCTCCGATTCACATCACCCCGTGATGTTTTTCTCACTCCTACTAGTGAATGGCCTGTTAGAAACCCTTACAATTCTCACCACCCGTGATGTTTTTCAGAAACCTATCCTACATTGCCACTGCATGTTTCCTGACCTCCCCATGCTGACCACCAGTAGTGCTTTTCTCCATCTGATATTGCCACTCACTGTCTATCTTGATTCAGGCCCTCCGATTCACACCACACCATGATGTATTTCTCACTCCTACTAGTGAATGGCCTGTTTGAAACCCTTACAATCCGCCCCACCCCGCGATGTTTTCAGAAACCTATCCTACATTGCCACTGCATATTTCCTGACCTCCCCATACTGACCACCCCGTGGTGCTTTTCTCCATCCAATATTGCCACTCACTGTCTATCTTGATTCAGGCCCTCCGATTCACACCACACCATGAGGTTTTTCTCACTCCTACTACTGAATGGCCTGTTAGAAACCCTTACTATGCGCACCACCACGCGATGTTTTTCAGAAACCTATCCTACATTGCCACTCCATGTTTCCTGACCTCCCCATGCTGACCACCCCTTGGTGCTTTTTACCATCCTACATTGCCAGTCACTGCCTATCCTGATTCAGGCCCTCCGATTCACACCACCCGTGATGTATTTCTCACTCCTACTAGTGAATGGATAGTCAGAAACCCTTACAATATTCACCACCCCACGATGTTTTTCAGAAACCTCTCCTACATTGCCACTGCATGTTTCCTGACCTCTCCATCCTGAGCACCACATGGTGCTTTTCTCCATCCTACATTGCCATTCACTGCCTATCCTGATTCAGGCCCTCTGATTCACACCACCCTGTGATGCTTTTCTCACTCCTACTAGTGAATGGCCTGTTAGAAACCCTTACAATTGTCACCACCCCGCAATGTTTTTCAGAAACCTATCCTACATTGCCACTGCATGTTTCCTGACCTCCTCATGCTGACCAACCCATGGTGCTTTTCTCTATTATACATTACAACTCACTGCCTATCCTAATTCAGGCCCTCTGATTCACACCACGCCATGATTTTTTTCTCACTCCTGCTAGTGAATGGCCTGTTAGAAATCCTTACAATGCGCACCAACCTGCGATGTTTTTCACAAACCGATCTTAAATTGCCACTGCATGTTTCCTTTCCTCCACATGCTGACAAACCCATGGCCCTTTTCTCCATCGTACATTGACACTCACAGCCTATCCTATTTCAGGCCCTCCGATTCACACCACTCCATGACGTTTTATTCACTCCTACTTGTGAATGGCTTGTTAGAAACCCTTACAATGCGCACCACCAGCGTTGTTTTTCAGATACCTCTCCTACATTGCCCCTGCATGTTTCCTGACCTCCCCATGCTGACCACCCCGTGGTGCTTTTCTCCATCCTACATTGCCACTCACTGCCTATCCTAATTCAGGCCCTCCGATTCACACCACCCCTGAAGTTTTTCTCACTCCTACAAGTGAAGGGCCTTTAAGAAAGCCTTACAATATGCACCAGCCCAAGATGTTTTTCATAAACCGATCCTACATTGCCAGTGCATGTTTCCTGCCCTCCCCATGCTGACCACACCCGATGATTTTCTCCATTCAATATTGCCACTTACTGCCTATCCTGATTCAGCCCTTCCGATTCACACCACACCGTGATGATTTTCTCACTCCTATTAGTGAATGGCCTGTTAGAAACCCTTCCAATTTTCTCCACCCTGCGTTGTTTTTCAGAAACCTATCCTACATTGCCATTGCATGTTTCGAGCCTCTCCATGTTGACCAACCTGTTGTGCTTTTCTCCATTTTACATTGCCACTCACTGTTTTTCCTATTTCAGGCACTCGGATTAACACCACCCCGTAATGTTTTTCTCACTCCTATAAGTGAATGCCCTGTTAGAAAGCCTTACAATGCGCACCACCTGGCGATGTTTCTCAGAAACCTATCCTACATTGACAATGCATGTTTCCTGACCTCCCCATACTGACCAACCCGTGGTGCTTTTCTCCATCCTACATTGCCACTCACTGCCTATCCTGATTCAGGCCCTCCGAATCACACCACCCCATGATGTTTTTCTCACTCCTACCAATGAATGGCCTGTTAGATACCCTTACAATGCGCACCACCCCGCGGTGTTTTTCAGAAACGTATCCTACATTGCCACTGCATGTTTCCTGACTTCCCCATGCTGACCACACCGTGGTGCTTTTCTCCATTTTACATTGCCATTCACTGCCTATCGTAATTCTGTTCCTCCAATTCACACCACCCCGTGATGAATTTCTCACTCGTTCTAGTGAATGGCTTGTTAGATAGCCTTACAATGCTCACCACCCTGCGATGTTTTTGAGAAACCTATCCTACATTGCCACTGCATGTTTCATGACCTCTCCAACCAGACCACCCAGTTGTGCTTTTCTCCATCCTACATTGTCACTCACTGCCTATCCTGAATCAGACCATCCGATTCACATCAAACCCGTGATGTTTTTCTCACTCCTACTGGTGAATGCCTGTTAGAAACCCTTACAATGCCCACGACCCATCGATGATTTTCCGAAACCTATCCTACATTGCCAATGCATGTTTCCTTACCTCCCTGTGCTGACAAAACCGTGGTGCTTTTCTCCATTTTACATTGACATTCACTGCCTATCCTAATTCAGGCCCTCCGATTCACACTACCCCGTGATGTTCTTCTCACTCCTACTACTGAATGTCCTGTTAGAAAGCCTTACAATGCGCACCACACGGCGATGTTTCTCAGAAACCTATCCTACATTGCCACTGCATGTTTCCTGACCTCCCCATGCTGACCACGCAGTGTTGCTTTTCTCCATCGTACATTGCTACTCAATGCCTATCCTAATTCAGGCCCTCTGATTCACACCACTCCGTGATGCTGTTCTCACTCTTACTAGTGAATGGCCTGTTAGAAAACCTAACAATGTGCACCACACAGCGATGTTTTTCAGAAACCTATCCTACATTGCCACTGCATGTGTCCTGAACTCCCCATGGTGACCACACCGTGGTGCTTTTCTCCATCCTAAATTGCCACTCACTGCCTATCCTGATTCAGGCCTTCTGATTCAAACCACGCCGTGATGTTTTTCTCACTCCTACTAGTTAATGGCCTGTTAGAAACCCTTACAATGCGCACCACCCCGCGATGTTTTTCAAAAACCTATCCTACATTGACACAGCATGTTTCCTGACTTCCCCATGCTGCCCACACCGTGGTGCTATTCTCCATTTAACATTGCCACTCACTGCCTATCCTAATTCAGACCTTCCGATTCACACCACCCTGTGATGTTTTTCTCACTCCTACTAGTGAATGGCCTGTTAGAAAGCCTTACAATGCGCACCACCTGGCGATGATTTTCAGTTACCTTTCGTACATTGCCAATGCATGTTTCCTTGCCTCCACATGCTGACAAACGCGTGGTGCTTTTCTCCATCCTACATTGCCACTCACAGCCTTTCCTAATTCAGGCCCTCCGATTCACACCACTCCGTGATGTTTTTTCTCTCCTACTTGTCAATGGAATGTTAGAAATCCTTACAATGCGCACAAGCCCACGATGTTTTTCAGAAACCTATCCTCCATTGCCAATGCATGTTTCCTGACATCTCCAGGCTGACCACCCCGTGGTGCTTTTCTCTATTATGCATTGCCACTCACTGCCTATTATGATTCAGGCCCTCTGATTCACACCACCCTGTGATGTTTTTCTCACTCCTACCAATGAATGGCCTGTTAGAAACCCTTACAATGCGCACCACCCGGTGATGTTTTTCAGAAACCTATCCTACATTGCCACTGCATGTTTCCTGACCTCCCCATGCTGACCACCAGTAGTGCTTTTCTCCATCCAATATTGCCACTCACTGTCTATCTTGATTCAGGCCCTCCGATTCACACCACACCATGATGTATTTCTCACTCCTACTAGTGAATGGCCTGTTAGAAACCCTTACAATGCGCACCACCCCGCGATGTTTTTGAGAAACCTATCCTACATTGTCACGTCATGTTTCCTGACCTCTCCAACCTGACCACCCCGTGGTGCTTTTCTCCATCCTACATTGCCACTCACTGCCTATCCTAATTCAAAACATCGGATTCACACCACGCCGTGATGTTTTTCTCACTCCTACTAGTGAATGGCCTGTTAGAAACCCTTACAATGCGCACCACCCCGTGATGTTTTTCAGAAACCTATCCTACATTGCCACTGCATGTTTCCTGACCTCCCCATGCTGACCACCAGTGGTGCTTTTCTCCATCTGATATTGCCACTCACTGTCTATCTTGATTCAGGCCCTCTGATTCACACCACACCATGATGTATTTCTCACTCCTACTAGTGAATGGCCTGTTAGAAACCCTTACAATCCGCCCCACCCCGTGATGTTTTTCAGAAACCTATCCTACATTGCCACTGCATATTTCCTGACCTCCCCATACTGACGACCCCGTGGTGCTTTTCTCCATCCTACATTGCCACTCACTGCCTATGCTAATTCAGGCCATCCGATTCACACAACCCCGTGATGTTTTTCTCACTTCTACTAGTGAATGCCCTGTTAGAAAGCCTTACATTGCGCACCACCTGGCGATGTTTATCAGAAACCTATCCTACATTGACAATGCATGTTTCCTGACCTCCCCATACTGACCACTCCGTGGTGCTTTTCTCCATCCTACATTGCCACTCACTGCCTATCCTGATTCAGGCCCTCCGAATCACACCACCCCATGATGTTTTTCTCACTCCTACAAGGGAACGGCCTCTTAGATACCCTTACAATGCGCACCACCCCGCGATATTTTTCAGAAAAGTATCCTACATTGCCACTGCATGTTTCCTGACCTCCCCATGCTGACCACCCCGTGGTGCTATTCTCCATCCTACATTGCCTTTCACAGTCTATCATAATTCAGGCCCTCTGTTTCACACCACCCCGTGATGAGTTTCTCACTCCTACTAGTGAATGGCCTGTTAGAAACCCTTACAATTCTCACCACCCGCGATGTTTTTCAGAAACCTATCCTACATTGCCACTGCATGTATCCTGACCTCCCCATGGTGACCACTCCGTGGTGCTTTTATCCATCCTACATTGCCACTCACTGCCTATCCTGATTCAGGCCCTCCAATTCACACCACCCCATGATGCTTTTCTCACTCCTACTAGTGAATGGCCTGTTAGAAAGCCTTACAATGCACACCACCTGGCGATGTTTTTCAGAAACCTATCCTACATTGCCACTGCATGTTTCCTGACCTCCCCATGCTGACCACCCCGTGGTGCTTTTCTCAATCCTACATTGCCATTCACTGCCTATCATAACTCAGGCCCTCTGATTCATTCCACCCCGTGATGTTTTTCTCACTCCTACTAGTGAATGGCCTGTTAGAAACCCTTACAATTCTCACCACCCGCGATGTGTTTCAGAAACCTATCCTACATTGCCACTGCATGTCTCCTGACCTCCCCATGGTGACCACTCCGTGGTGCTTTTATCCATCCTACATTGCCAATCACTGTCTAGGCTAATTCAGGCCCTCCAACTCACACAACCCGTGATGTTTTTCTCACTCCTACTGGTGAATGGCCTGTGAGAAAGCCTTACAATGCACACCACCTAGCGATGTTTTTCAGAAACCTATCCTACATTGCCAGTGCATGTTTCCTGACCTCCCCATGCTGACCACCCCGTGGTGCTTTTCTCCATCCTACATTGCCACTCACTGCCTATCCTAAATCAGGCCCTTCAATTCACACCTCCCCGTGATGTTGTTCTCACTCTTACTAGTGAATGGCCTGTTAGAAAGCCTTACAATGCCCACCACCCAGTGATGTTTATCTGAAACCTATTCTACATTGCCACTGCATGTTTCCTGACCTCCCCATGCTCACCAACCCGTGGTGCTTTTCTCCATCCTTCATTGCAATTCACTGACCATCCTGATTGAGGGCTTCCGATTCACACAACCGCCTGATGTATTTCTCACTCCTACTAGTGAATGGCTTGTTAGAAAGCCTTACAACGCGCACCACCACACGGTGTTTTTCAGAAACCTATCCTACATTGCCACTGCATGTTTCCTGACCTCCCCATGACGACCACACCGTGGTGCTTTTCTCCATTTTACATTGCCATTCACTGCCTATCGTAATTCTGTTCCTCCAATTCACTCCACCCCTGATGAATTTCTCACTCGTTCTAGTGAATGGCTTGTTAGAAACACTTACAATGGTCACCACCCCGGGATGTTTTTGAGAAACCTATCCTACATTGCCACTGCATGTTTCATGACCTCTCCAACATGACCACCCAGTGGTGCTTTTCTCCATCCTACATTGTCACTCACTGCCTATACTGATTCAGAACCTCCGATTCACACCAACCCGTGATGTTTTTCTCACTCCTACTGGTGAATGCCAGTTAGAAACCCTTACAATGCCCACGACCCAGCGATGATTTTCTGAAACCTATCCTACATTGCCAATGCATGTTTCCTGACCTCCCCATGCTGACCACACCGTGGTGCTTTTCTCCACTTTACATTGCCACTCACTGCCTATCCTAATTCAGGCCCTCCGATTCACACCACCCCGGGATGTATTTCTCACTCCTACTAGTGAAAGGCCTGTAAGAAACAATTACAACGCGCAGCACCCCGTGATGTTTTTCAGAAACCTATGCAATATTGCCACTGCATGTTTCCTGACCTCCCCATGCTGACCACACCGTGGTGCTTTTCTCCATTTTAGATTGCCATTCACTGCCTATCCTAATTCAGTTCCTCCAATTCACACCACGCCGTGATGTATTTCTCACTCCTACTAGTGAATGGCCTGTTAGAAACCCTTACAATGTGCACCACCCCGCGATGTTTTTGAGAAACCTATCCTACATTGTCACGTCATGTTTCCTGACCTCTCCAACCTGACCACCCTGTGGTGCTTTTCTCCATCCTACATTGCCACTCACTGCCTCTCCTGATTCAGGCCCTCCGATTCACAACAATGCGTGATGTTGTTCTCACTCCTACTAGTGAATGGCCTGTTAGAAAACCTTACAATGCGCACCACCCAGCAATGTTTATCAGAAACCTATTCTACATTGCCACTGCATGTTTCCTGACCTCCCCATGTTGACCACCCTGTGGTGCTTTCCTCCATGCGTCATTGCGACTCAGTGCCAATCCTAATTTAGGCCCTCAGATTCACACCAACCCGTGATGTTTTTCTCACCTCTACTAGTGAATTGCCTCTTAGAAACCCTTACAATGCGCACCACCCGGTGATGTTTTTCAGAAACCTATCCTACATTGCCACTGCATGTTTCCTGACCTCCCCATGCTGACCACCAGTAGTGCTTTTCTCCATCTGATATTGCCACTCACTGTCTATCTTGATTCAGGCCCTCCGATTCACACCACACCATGATGTATTTCTCACTCCTACTAGTGAATGGCCTGTTTGAAACCCTTACAATCCGCCCCACCCCGCGATGTTTTTCAGAAACCTATCCTACATTGCCACTGCATATTTCCTGACCTCCCCATACTGACCACCCCGTGGTGCTTTTCTCCATCCTACATTGCCACTCACTGCCTATGCTAATTCAGGCCCTCCGATTGACACCACCGCGTGATGTTTTTCTCACTCCTACTAGTGAATGCCCTGTTAGAAAGCCTTACAAAGCGCACCACCTGGCGATGTTTTTCAGAAACCTATCCTACATTCACAATGCATGTTTCCTGACCTCCCCATACTGACCACCCCGTGGTGCTTTTCTCCAACTTACATTGCCACTCACTGCCTATACTGATTCAGGCCCTCCGAATCACACCACCCCATGATGTTTTTCTCACTCCTACAAGGGAACGGCCTGTTAGATACCCTTACAATGCGCACCACCCCGCGAGGTTTTTCAGAAAAGTATCCTACGTTGCCACTGCATGTTTCCTGACCTCCCCATGCTGACCAACCCGTGGTGCTATTCTCCAACCTACATTGCCATTCACTGCCTATCATAATTCAGGCCCTCTGATTCACACCACCCCGTGATGTTTTTCTCACTCCTACTAGTGTATGGCCTGTTAGAAAGCCTTACAATGCCCACCACCCAGTGATGTTTATCCGAAACCTATTCTCCATTGCCACTGCATGTTTCCTGACCTCCCCATGCTAACCTACCCGTGGTGCTTTTCTCCATCCTTCATTGCAACTCACCGACCATCCTGATTGAGGGCTTCCGATTCACACCACCGCGTGATGTATTTCTCACTCCTGCTAGTGAAAGGCTTGTTAGAAACCCTTACAACGCGCAGCACCACACGATGTTTTTCAGAAACCTATCCTACATTGCCACTGCATGTTTCCTGACCTCCCCATGCCGACCACACCGTGGTGCTTTTCTCCATTTTACATTGCCATTCACTGCCTATCGTAATTCTGTTCCTCCAATTCACACCACCCCGTGATGAATTTCTCACTCGTTCTAGTGAATGGCTTGTTAGAAACCCTTACAATGCTCACCACCCCGGGATGTTTTTTAGAAACCTATCCTAAATTGCCACTGCATGTTTTATGACCTCTCCAACCTGACCACCCAGTGGTGCTTTTCTCCATCCTACATTGTCACTCACTGCCTATCCTGATTCAGACCCTCCGATTCACACCAACCCGTGAGGTTTTTCTCACTCCTACTGGTGAATGCCTGTTAGAAACCCTTACAATGCCCACGACCCAGCGATGATTTTCCGAAACCTATCCTACATAGCCAATGCATGTTTCCTGACCTCCCCATGCTGACCACACCGTGGTGCTTTTCTCCATTTTACATTGCCACTCACTGCCTATCCTAATTCAGGCCCTCCGATTCACACTACCCCGTGATGTTCTTCTCACTCCTACTACTGAATGGCCTGTTAGAAAGCCTTACAATGCGCACCACCCCGTGATGTTTTTCAGAAACCTATCCTAGATTGCCACTGCATGTTTCCTGACCTCCCCATGCTGACCACCAGTGGTGCTTTTCTCCATCTGATATTGCCACTCACTGTCTATCTTGATTCAGGCCCTCCGATTCACACCACACCATGATGTATTTCTCACTCCTACTAGTGAATGGCCTGTTAGAAACCCTTACAATCCGCCCCACCCCGCGATGTTTTTCAGAAACCTATCCTACTTTGCCACTGCATATTTCCTGACCTCCCCATACTGACGACCCCGTGGTGCTTTTCTGCATCCTACATTGCCACTCACTGCCTATGCTAATTCAGGCCCTCCGATTCACACAAAACCATGATGTTTTTCTCACTTCTACTAGTGAATGCCCTGTTAGAAAGCCTTACAATGCGCACCACCTGGTGATGTTTATCAGAAACCTATCCTACATTGACAATGCATGTTTCCTGACCTCCCCATACTGACCACCCCGTGGTGCTTTTCTCCATGCTACATTGCCACTCACTGCCTATCCTGATTCAGGCCCTCCGAATCACACCACCCCATGATGTTTTTCTCACTCCTACAAGGGAACGGCCTCTTAGATACCCTTACAATGCGCACCACCCCGCGATATTTTTCAGAAAAGTATCCTACATTGCCACTGCATGTTTCCTGACCTCCCCATGCTGACCACACCGTGGTGCTATTCTCCATCCTAAATTGCCATTCACAGTCTAGCATAATTCAGGCCCTCTGATTCACACCACCCCGTGATGAGTTTCTCACTCCTACTAGTGAATGGCCTGTTAGAAACACTTACAATTCTCACCACCTGCGATGTTTTTCAGAAACCTATCCTACATTGCCACTGCATGTATCCTGACCTCCCAATGGTGACCACTCCGTGGTGCTTTTATCCATTCTACATTGCCACTCACTGCCTATGCTAATTCAGGCCCTCCAACTCACACCACCCCGTGATGTTTTTCTCACTCCTACTAGTGAATGGCCTGTGAGAAAGCCTTACAATGCACACCACCTAGCGATGTTTTTCAGAAACCTATCCTACATTGCCAGTGCATGTTTCCTGACCTCCCCATGCTGACCACCCCGTGGTGCTTTTCTCCATCCTACATTGCCACTCACTGCATCTCCTGATTCAGGCCCTCCGATTCACACCAACGCGTGATGTTGTTCTCACTCCTACTAGTGAATGGCCTGTTAGAAAACCTTACAATGCGCACCACCCAGCAATGTTTATCAGAAACCTATTCTACATTGCCACTGCATGTTTCCTGACCTCCCCATGTTGACCACCCTGTGGTGCTTTCCTCCATGCGTCATTGCGACTCAGTGCCAATCCTAATTCAGGCCCTCCGATTCACACCAACCCGTGATGTTTTTCTCACCTCTACTAGTGAATGGCCTCTTAGAAACCCTTACAATGCGCACCACCCGGTGATGTTTTTCAGAAACCTATCCTACATTGCCACTGCATATTTCCTGACCTCCCCATACTGACCACCCCGTGGTGCTTTTCTCCATCCTACATTGCCACTCACTGCCTATGCTAATTCAGGCCCTCCTATTCACACCACCGCGTGATGTTTTTCTCACTCCTACTAGTGAATGCCCTGTTAGAAAGCCTTACAAAGCGCACCACCTGGCGATGTTTTTCAGAAACCTATCCTACATTGACAATGCATGTTTCCTGACCTCCCCATACTGACCATCCCGTGGTGCTTTTCTCCAACTTACATTGCCATTCACTGCCTATCATAACTCAGGCCCTCTGATTCATTCCACCCCGTGATGTTTTTCTCACTCCTACTAGTGAATGGCCTGTTAGAAACCCTTACAATTCGCACCACCTTCGATGTGTTTCAGAAACCTATCCTACATTGCCGCTGCATGTCTCCTGACCTCCCCATGGTGACCACTCCGTGGTGCTTTTATCCATCCTACATTGCCACTCACTGTCTATGCTAATTCAGGCCCTCCAACTCACACCACCCCGTGATGTTTTTCTCACTCCTACTAGTGAATGGCCTGTGAGAAAGCCTTACAATGCACACCACCTAGCGATGTTTTTCAGAAACCTATCCTACATTGCCAGTGCATGTTTCCTGACCTCCCCATGCTGACCACCCCGTGGTGCTTTTCTCCATCCTACATTGCCACTCACTGCCTATCCTAAATCAGGCCCTTCGATTCACACGTCCCCGTGATGTTGTTCTCACTCCTACTAGTGAATGGCCTGTTAGAAAGCCTTACAATGCCCACCACCCAGTGATGTTTATCCGAAACCAATTCTACATTGCCACTGCATGTTTCCTGACCTCCCCATGCTCACCAACCCGTGGTGCTTTTCTCCATCCTTCATTGCAATTCACTGACCATCCTGATTGAGGGCTTCTGATTCACACCACCGCGTGATGTATTTCTCACTCCTACTAGTGAATGGCTTGTTAGAAACCCCTACAACGCGCACCACCACACGGTGTTTTTCAGAAACCTATCCTACATTGCCACTGCATGTTTCCTGACCTCCCCATGACGACCACACCGTGGTGCTTTTCTCCATTTTACATTGCCATTCACTGCCTATCGTAATTCTGTTCCTCCAATTCACACCACCGCTGATGAATTTCTCACTCGTTCTAGTGAATGGCTTGTTAGAAACACTTAAAATGCTCACCACCCCGGGATGTTTTTGAGAAACCTATCCTACATTGCCACTGCATGTTTCATGACCTCTCCAACATGACCACCCAGTGGTGCTTTTCTCCATCCTACATTGTCACTCACTGCCTATCCTGATTCAGACCCTCTGATTCACACCAACCCGTGATGTTTTTCTCACTCCTACTGGAGAATGCCCGTTAGAAACCCTTACAATGCCCACGACCCAGCGATGATTTTCCGAAACCTATCCTACATTGCCAATGCATGTTTCCTGACCTCCCCATGCTGACCACACCGTGGTGCTTTTCTCCACTTTACATTGCCACTCACTGCCTATCCTAATTCAGGCCCTCCGATTCACACCACCCCGGGATGTATTTCTCACTCCTACTAGTGAAAGGCCTGTAAGAAACAATTACAACGCGCAGCACCCCGTGATGTTTTTCAGAAACCTATCCTATATTGCCACTGCATGTTTCCTGACCTCCCCATGCTGACCACACCGTGGTGCTTTTCTCCATTTTAGATTGCCATTCACTGCCTATCCTAATTCAGTTCCTCCAATTCACACCACGCCGTGATGTATTTCTCACTCCTACTAGTGAATGGCCTGTTAGAAACCCTTACAATGCGCACCACCCCGCGATGTTTTTGAGAAACCTATCCTACATTGTCAAGTCATGTTTCCTGACCTCTCCAACCTGACCACCCTGTGGTGCTTTTCTCCATCCTACATTGCCACTCACTGCCTCTCCTGATTCAGGGCCTCCGATTCACACCAACGCGTGATGTTGTTCTCACTCCTACTAGTGAATGGCCTGTTAGAAAACCTTACAATGCGCACCACCCAGCAATGTTTATCAGAAACCTATTCTACATTGCCACTGCATGTTTCCTGACCTCCCCATGTTGACCACCCTGTGGTGCTTTCCTCCATGCGTCATTGCGACTCAGTGCCAATCCTAATTCAGGCCCTCCGATTCACACCAACCCGTGATGTTTTTCTCACCTCTACTAGTGAATGGCCTCTTAGAAACCCTTACAATGCGCACCACCCGGTGATGTTTTTCAGAAACCTATCCTACATTGCCACTGCATGTTTCCTGACCTCCCCATGCTGACCACCAGTAGTGCTTTTCTCCATCCAATATTGCCACTCACTGTCTATCTTGATTCAGGCCCTCCGATTCACACCACACAATGATGTATTTCTCACTCCTACTAGTGAATGGCCTGTTAGAAACCCTTACAATCCGCCCCACCCCGCGATGTTTTTCAGAAACCTATCCTACTTTGCCACTGCATATTTCCTGACCTCCCCATACTGACCACCCCGTGGTGCTTTTCTCCATCCTACATTGCCACTCACTGCCTATGCTAATTCAGGCCCTCCGATTGACACCACCGCGTGATGTTTTTCTCACTCCTACTAGTGAATGCCCTGTTAGAAAGCCTTACAAAGCGCACCACCTGGCGATGTTTTTCAGAAACCTATCCTACATTCACAATGCATGTTTCCTGACCTCCCCATACTGACCACCCCGTGGTGCTTTTCTCCAACTTACATTGCCACTCACTGCCTATCCTGATTCAGGCCCTCCGAATCACACCACCCCATGATGTTTTTCTCACTCCTACAAGGGAACGGCCTGTTAGATACCCTTACAATGCGCACCACCCCGCGAGGTTTTTCAGAAAAGTATCCTACGTTGCCACTGCATGTTTCCTGACCTCCCCATGCTGACCAACCCGTGGTGCTATTCTCCAACCTACATTGCCATTCACTGCCTATCATAATTCAGGCCCTCTGATTCACACCACCCCGTGATGTTTTTCTCACTCCTACTAGTGTACGGCCTGTTAGAAAGCCTTACAATGCCCACCACCCAGTGATGTTTATCCGAAACCTATTCTCCATTGCCACTGCATGTTTCCTGACCTCCCCATGCTAACCTACCCGTGGTGCTTTTCTCCATCCTTCATTGCAACTCACCGACCATCCTGATTGAGGGCTTCCGATTCACACCACCGCGTGATGTATTTCTCACTCCTGCTAGTGAAAGGCTTGTTAGAAACCCTTACAACGCGCAGCACCACACGATGTTTTTCAGAAACCTATCCTACATTGCCACTGCATGTTTCCTGACCTCCCCATGCCGACCACACCGTGGTGCTTTTCTCCATTTTACATTGCCATTCACTGCCTATCGTAATTCTGTTCCTCCAATTCACACCACCCCGTGATGAATTTCTCACTCGTTCTAGTGAATGGCTTGTTAGAAACCCTTACAATGCTCACCACCCCGGGATGTTTTTTAGAAACCTATCCTAAATTGCCACTGCATGTTTTATGACCTCTCCAACCTGACCACCCAGTGGTGCTTTTCTCCATCCTACATTGTCACTCACTGCCTATCCTGATTCAGACCCTCCGATTCACACCAACCCGTGAGGTTTTTCTCACTCCTACTGGTGAATGCCTGTTAGAAACCCTTACAATGCCCACGACCCAGCGATGATTTTCCGAATCCTATCCTACATAGCCAATGCATGTTTCTTGACCTCCCCATGCTGACCACACCGTGGTGCTTTTCTCCATTTTACATTGCCACTCACTGCCTATCCTAATTCAGGCCCTCCGATTCACACTACCCCGTGAAGTTCTTCTCACTCCTACTACTGAATGGCCTGTTAGAAAGATTTACAATGCGCACCACCCCGTGATGTTTTTCAGAAACCTATCCTACATTGCCATTGAATGTTTCCTGACCTCCCCATGCTGACCACCAGTGGTGCTTTTCTCCATCTGATATTGCCACTCACTGTCTATCTTGATTCAGGCCCTCCGATTCACACCACACCATGATGTATTTCTCACTCCTACTAGTGAATGGCCTGTTAGAAACCCTTACAATCCGCCCCACCCCGCGATGTTTTTCAGAAACCTATCCTACTTTGCCACTGCATATTTCCTGACCTCCCCATACTGACGACCCCGTGGTGCTTTTCTGCATCCTACATTGCCACTCACTGCCTATGCTAATTCAGGCCCTCCGATTCACACAAAACCATGATGTTTTTCTCACTTCTACTAGTGAATGCCCTGTTAGAAAGCCTTACAATGCGCACCACCTGGCGATGTTTATCAGAAACCTATCCTACATTGACAATGCATGTTTCCTGACCTCCCCATACTGACCACCCCGTGGTGCTTTTCTCCATGCTACATTGCCACTCACTGCCTATCCTGATTCAGGCCCTCCGAATCACACCACCCCATGATGTTTTTCTCACTCCTACAAGGGAACGGCCTCTTAGATACCCTTACAATGCGCACCACCCCGCGATATTTTTCAGAAAAGTATCCTACATTGCCACTGCATGTTTCCTGACCTCCCCATGCTGACCACACCGTGGTGCTATTCTCCATCCTAAATTGCCATTCACAGTCTAGCATAATTCAGGCCCTCTGATTCACACCACCCCGTGATGAGTTTCTCACTCCTACTAGTGAATGGCCTGTTAGAAACACTTACAATTCTCACCACCTGCGATGTTTTTCAGAAACCTATCCTACATTGCCACTGCATGTATCCTGACCTCCCAATGGTGACCACTCCGTGGTGCTTTTATCCATTCTACATTGCCACTCACTGCCTATGCTAATTCAGGCCCTCCAACTCACACCACCCCGTGATGTTTTTCTCACTCCTACTAGTGAATGGCCTGTGAGAAAGCCTTACAATGCACACCACCTAGCGATGTTTTTCAGAAACCTATCCTACATTGCCAGTGCATGTTTCCTGACCTCCCCATGCTGACCACCCCGTGGTGCTTTTCTCCATCCTACATTGCCACTCACTGCCTCTCCTGATTCAGGCCCTCCGATTCACACCAACGCGTGATGTTGTTCTCACTCCTACTTGTGAATGGCCTGTTAGAAAACCTTACAATGCGCACCACCCAGCAATGTTTATCAGAAACCTATTCTACATTGCCACTGCATGTTTCCTGACCTCCCCATGTTGACCACCCTGTGGTGCTTTCCTCCATGCGTCATTGCGACTCAGTGCCAATCCTAATTCAGGCCCTCCGATTCACACCAACCCGTGATGTTTTTCTCACCTCTACTAGTGAATGGCCTCTTAGAAACCCTTACAATGCGCACCACCCGGTGATGTTTTTCAGAAACCTATCCTACATTGCCACTGCATATTTCCTGACCTCCCCATACTGACCACCCCGTGGTGCTTTTCTCCATCCTACATTGCCACTCACTGCCTATGCTAATTCAGGCCCTCCTATTCACACCACCGCGTGATGTTTTTCTCACTCCTACTAGTGAATGCCCTGTTAGAAAGCCTTACAAAGCGCACCACCTGGCGATGTTTTTCAGAAACCTATCCTACATTGACAATGCATGTTTCCTGACCTCCCCATACTGACCATCCCGTGGTGCTTTTCTCCAACTTACATTGCCATTCACTGCCTATCATAACTCAGGCCCTCTGATTCATTCCACCCCGTGATGTTTTTCTCACTCCTACTAGTGAATGGCCTGTTAGAAACCCTTACAATTCGCACCACCTTCGATGTGTTTCAGAAACCTATCCTACATTGCCGCTGCATGTCTCCTGACCTCCCCATGGTGACCACTCCGTGGTGCTTTTATCCATCCTACATTGCCACTCACTGTCTATGCTAATTCAGGCCCTCCAACTCACACCACCCCGTGATGTTTTTCTCACTCCTACTAGTGAATGGCCTGTGAGAAAGCCTTACAATGCACACCACCTAGCGATGTTTTTCAGAAACCTATCCTACATTGCCAGTGCATGTTTCCTGACCTCCCCATGCTGACCACCCCGTGGTGCTTTTCTCCATCCTACATTGCCACTCACTGCCTATCCTAAATCAGGCCCTTCGATTCACACGTCCCCGTGATGTTGTTCTCACTCCTACTAGTGAATGGCCTGTTAGAAAGCCTTACAATGCCCACCACCCAGTGATGTTTATCCGAAACCAATTCTACATTGCCACTGCATGTTTCCTGACCTCCCCATGCTCACCAACCCGTGGTGCTTTTCTCCATCCTTCATTGCAATTCACTGACCATCCTGATTGAGGGCTTCTGATTCACACCACCGCGTGATGTATTTCTCACTCCTACTAGTGAATGGCTTGTTAGAAACCCCTACAACGCGCACCACCACACGGTGTTTTTCAGAAACCTATCCTACATTGCCACTGCATGTTTCCTGACCTCCCCATGACGACCACACCGTGGTGCTTTTCTCCATTTTACATTGCCATTCACTGCCTATCGTAATTCTGTTCCTCCAATTCACACCACCGCTGATGAATTTCTCACTCGTTCTAGTGAATGGCTTGTTAGAAACACTTACAATGCTCACCACCCCGGGATGTTTTTGAGAAACCTATCCTACATTGCCACTGCATGTTTCATGACCTCTCCAACATGACCACCCAGTGGTGCTTTTCTCCATCCTACATTGTCACTCACTGCCTATCCTGATTCAGACCCTCCGATTCACACCAACCCGTGATGTTTTTCTCACTCCTACTGGAGAATGCCCGTTAGAAACCCTTACAATGCCCACGACCCAGCGATGATTTTCCGAAACCTATCCTACATTGCCAATGCATGTTTCCTGACCTCCCCATGCTGACCACACCGTGGTGCTTTTCTCCACTTTACATTGCCACTCACTGCCTATCCTAATTCAGGCCCTCCGATTCACACCACCCCGGGATGTATTTCTCACTCCTACTAGTGAAAGGCCTGTAAGAAACAATTACAACGCGCAGCACCCCGTGATGTTTTTCAGAAACCTATCCTATATTGCCACTGCATGTTTCCTGACCTCCCCATGCTGACCACACCGTGGTGCTTTTCTCCATTTTAGATTGCCATTCACTGCCTATCCTAATTCAGTTCCTCCAATTCACACCACGCCTGTGATGTATTTCTCACTCCTACTAGTGAATGGCCTGTTAGAAACCCTTACAATGCGCACCACCCCGCGATGTTTTTGAGAAACCTATCCTACATTGTCAAGTCATGTTTCCTGACCTCTCCAACCTGACCACCCTGTGGTGCTTTTCTCCATCCTACATTGCCACTCACTGCCTCTCCTGATTCAGGCCCTCCGATTCACACCAACGCGTGATGTTGTTCTCACTCCTACTAGTGAATGGCCTGTTAGAAAACCTTACAATGCGCACCACCCCGCAATGTTTATCAGAAACCTATTCTACATTGCCACTGCATGTTTCCTGACCTCCCCATGTTGACCACCCTGTGGTGCTTTCCTCCATGCGTCATTGCGACTCAGTGCCAATCCTAATTCAGGCCCTCCGATTCACACCAACCCGTAATGTTTTTCTCACCTCTACTAGTGAATGGCCTCTTAGAAACCCTTACAATGCGCACCACCCGGTGATGTTTTTCAGAAACCTATCCTACATTGCCACTGCATGTTTCCTGACCTCCCCATGCTGACCACCAGTAGTGCTTTTCTCCATCCAATATTGCCACTCACTGTCTATCTTGATTCAGGCCCTCTGATTCACACCACACCATGATGTATTTCTCACTCCTACTAGTGAATGGCCTGTTAGAAACCCTTACAATCCGCCCCACCCCGCGATGTTTTTCAGAAACCTATCCTACATTGCCACTGCATATTTCCTGACCTCCCCATACTGACCACCCCGTGGTGCTTTTCTCCATCCTACATTGCCACTCACTGCCTATGCTAATTCAGGCCTTCCTATTCACACCACCGCGTGATGTTTTTCTCACTCCTACTAGTGAATGCCCTGTTAGAAAGCCTTACAAAGCGCACCACCTGGCGATGTTTTTCAGAAACCTATCCTACATTGACAATGCATGTTTCCTGACCTCCCCATACTGACCATCCCGTGGTGCTTTTCTCCAACTTACATTGCCACTCACTGCCTATCCTGATTCAGGCCCTAAGAATCACACAACCCCATGATGTTTTTCTCACTCCTACAAGGGAACAGCCTGTTAGATACCCTTACAATGCGCACCACCCCGCGATGTTTTTCAGAAAATTATCCTACGTTGCCAATGCATGTTTCCTGACCTCCCTATGCTGACCAACCCGTGGTGCTATTCTCCAACCTACATTGCCATTCACTGCCTATCATAATTCAGGCCCTCTGATTCACACCACCCCGTGATGTTTTTCTCACTCCTACTAGTGAACGGCCTGTTAGAAAGCCTTACAATGCCCACCACCCAGTGATGTTTATCCGAAACCTATTCTACATTGCCACTGCATGTTTCCTGACCTCCCCATGCTCACCTACCCATGGTGCTTTTCTCCATCCTTCATTGTAACTCACCGACCATCCTGATTGAGGGCTTCCGATTCACACCACCGCGTGAGGTATTTCTCACTCCTGCTAGTGAATGGCTTGTTAGAAACCCTTACAAAGCGCAGCACCACACGATGTTTTTCAGAAACCTATCCTACATTGCCACTGCATGTTTCCTGACCTCCCCATGCCGACCGCACTGTGGTGCTTTTCTCCATTTTACATTGCCATTCACTGCCTATCGTAATTCTGTTCCTCCAATTAACACCACCCCGTGATGAATTTCTCACTCGTTCTAGTGAATGGCTTGTTAGAAACCCTTACAATGCTCACCACCCCGGGATGTTTTTGAGAAACCTATCCTACATTGCCACTGCATGTTTCATGACCTCTCCAACCTGACCACCCAGTGGTGCTTTTCTCCATCCTACATTGTCACTCAGTGCCTATCCTGATTCAGACCCTCCGATTCACACCAACCCGTTAGGTTTTTCTCACTCCTACAGGTGAATGCCTGTTAGAAACCCTTACAATGCCCACGACCCAGCGATGATTTTCCGAAACCTATCCTACATAGCCAATGCATGTTTCCTGACCTCCCCATGCTGACCACACCGTGGTGCTTTTCTCCATTTTACATTGCCACTCACTGCCTATCCTAATTCAGGCCCTCCGATTCACACTACCCCGTGATGTTCTTCTCACTCCTACTACTGAATGGCCTGTTAGAAAGCCTTACAATGCGCACCACCCCGTGATGTTTTTCAGAAACCTATCCTACATTGCCATTGCATGTTTCCTGACCTCCCCATGCTGACCACCAGAGGTGCTTTTCTCCATCTGATATTGCCACTCACTGTCTATCTTGATTCAGGCCCTCCGATTCACACCACACCATGATGTATTTCTCACTCCTACTAGTGAATGGCCTGTTAGAAACCCTTACAATCCGCCCCACCCCGCGATGTTTTTCAGAAACCTATCCTACTTTGCCACTGCATATTTCCTGACCTCCCCATACTGATGACCCGGTGATGCTTTTCTCCATCCTACATTGTCACTCACTGCCTATGCTAATTCAGGCCCTCCGATTCACACAAAACCGTGATGTTTTTCTCACTTCTACTAGTGAATGCCCTGTTAGAAAGCCTTACAATGCGCACCACCTGGCGATGTTTATCAGAAACCTATCCTACATTGACAATGCATGTTTCCTGACCTCCCCATACTGACCACCCCGTGGTGCTTTTCTCCATCCTACATTGCCACTCACTGCCTATACTGATTCAGGCCCTCCGAATCACACCACCCCATGATGTTTTTCTCACTCCTACAAGGGAACAGCCTCTTAGATACCCTTACAATGCGCACCACCCCGCGATATTTTTCAGAACAGTATCCTACATTGCCACTGCATGTTTCCTGACCTCCCCATGCTGACCACACCGTGGTGCTATTCTCCATCCTACATTGCCTTTCACAGTCCATCATAATTCAGGCCCTCTGTTTCACACCACCCCGTGATGAGTTTCTCACTCCTACTAGTGAATGGCCTGTTAGAAACCCTTACAATTCTCACCACCCGCGATGTTTTTCAGAAACCTATCCTACATTGCCACTGCATGTATCCTGACCTCCCCATGGTGACCACTCCGTGGTGCTTTTCTCCATTTTACATTGCCATTCACTGGCTATCGTAATTCTGTTCCTCCAATTCACACCACCCCGTGATGAATTTCTCATTCGTTCTAGTGAATGGCTTGTTAGAAACCCTTACAATGCTCACCACCCCGGGATGTTTTTGAGAAACCTATCCTACATTGCCACTGCATGTTTCATGACCTCTCCAACCTGACCACCCAGTGGTGCTTTTCTCCATCCTACATTGTCACTCACTGCCTATCCTGATTCAGACCCTCCGATTCACACCAACCCGTGATGTTTTTCTCACTACTACTGGTGAATGCCTGTTAGAAACCCTTACAATGCCCACGACCCAGCGATGATTTTCCGAAACCTATCCTACATGGCCAATGCATGTTTCCTGACCTCCACATGCTGACCACTCCTTGGTGCTTTTCTCCATTTTACATTGCCACTCACTGCCTATCCTAATTCAGGCCCTCCGATTCACACTACCCCGTGATGTTCTTCTCACTCATACTACTGAATGGCCTGTTAGAAAACCTTACAATGCACACCACACGGTGATGTTTTTCAGAAATCTATCCTACATTGCCACTGCATGTTTCCTGACCTCCCCATGCTCACCTACCCGTGGTGCTTTTCTCCATCCTTCATTGCAACTCACCGACCATCCTGATTGAGGGCTTCCGATTCACACCACCGCGTGATGTATTTCTCACTTCTGCTAGTGAAAGGCTTGTTAGAAACCCTTACAACGCGCAGCACCACACGATGTTTTTCAGAAACCTATCCTACATTGCCACTGCATGTTTCCTGACCTCCCCATGCCGACCACACCGTGGTGCTTTTCTCCATTTTACATTGCCATTCACTGCCTATCGTAATTCTGTTCCTCCAATTCACACCACCCCGTGATGTTTTTCTCACTCCTACTAGTGAATGGCCTGTTAGAAAGCCTTACAATGCACACCACCTGGCGATGTTTTTCAGAAACCTATCCTACATTGACAATGCATGTTTCCTGTCCTCCCCATGCTGACCACCCCGTGGTGCTTTTCTCCATCCTACATTGCCATTCACTGCCTATCATAACTCAGGCCCTCTGATTCATTCCACCCCGTGATGTTTTTCTCACTCCTACTAGTGAATGGCCTGTTAGAAACCCTTACAATTCTCACCACCTGCGATGTGTTTCAGAAACCTATCCTACATTGCCACTGCATGTCTCCTGACCTCCCCATGGTGACCACTCCGTGGTGCTTTTATCCATCCTACATTGCCACTCACTGTCTATGCTAATTCAGGCCCTCCAACTCACACCACCCCGTGATGTTTTTCTCACTCCTACTAGTGAATGGCCTGTGAGAAAGCCTTACAATGCACACCACATAGCGATGTTTTTCAGAAACCTATCCTACATTGCCAGTGCATGTTTCCTGACCTCCCCATGCTGACCACCCCGTGGTGCTTTTCTCCATCCTACATTGCCACTCACTGCCTATCCTAAATCAGGCCCTTCGATTCACACGTCCCCGTGATGTTGTTCGCACTCCTACTAGTGAATGGCCTATTAGAAAGCCTTACAATGCCCACCACCCAGTGATGTTTATCCGAAACCAATTCTACATTGCCACTGCATGTTTCCTGACCTCCCCATGCTCACCAACCCGTGGTGCTTTTCTCCATCCTTCATTGCAATTCACTGACCATCCTGATTGAGGGCTTCCGACTCACACCACCGCGTGATGTATTTCTCACTCCTACTGGTGAATGGCTTGTTAGAAACCCCTACAACGCGCACCACCACACGGTGTTTTTCAGAAACCTATCCTACATTGACAATGCATGTTTCCTGACCTCCCCATACTGACCACCCTGTGGTGCTTTTCTCCATCCTACATTGCCACTCACTGCCTATCCTGATTCAGGCCCTAAGAATCACACAACCCCATGATGTTTTTCTCACTCCTACAAGGGAACGGCCTGTTAGATACCCTTACAATGCGCACCACCCCGCGATATTTTTCAGAAAAGTATCCTACATTGCCACTGCATGTTTCCTGACCTCCCCATGCTGACCACCCTGTGGTGCTATTCTCCATCCTACATTGCCATTCACTGCCTATCATTATTCAGGCCCTCTGATTCACACCACCCCGTGATGAGTTTCTCACTCCTACTAGTGAATGGCCTGTTAGAAACACTTACAATTCTCACCACCCGCGATGTTTTTCAGAAACCTATCCTACACTGCCACTGCATGTATCCTGACCTCCCCATGGTGACCACTCCGTGGTGCTTTTATCCATCCTACATTGCCACTCACTGCCTATCCTGATTCAGGCCCTCCAATTCACACCACCCCGTGATGTTTTTCTCACTCCTACTAGTGAATGGCCTGTTAGAAAGCCTTACAATGCACACCACCTGTCGATGTTTTTCAGGAACCTATCCTACATTGCCACTGCATGTTTCCTGACCTCCCCATGCTGACCACCCCGTGGTGCTTTTCTCCATCCTACATTGCCATTCACTGCCTATCATAATTCAGGCCCTCTGATTCACACCACCCCGTGATGTTTTTCTCACTCCTACTAGTGAATGGCCTGTTAGAAACCCTTATAATTGCACCACCCATGATGTTTTTCAGAAACCTATCCTACATTGCCACTGCATGTATCCTGACCTCCCCATGGTGACGATTCCGTGGTGCTTTTATCCATCCTACATTGCCACTCACTGTCTATGCTAATTCAGGCCCTCCAACTCACACCACCCCGTGATGTTTTTCTCACTCCTACTAGTGAATGGCCTGTGAGAAAGCCTTACAATGCACACCACCTGGCGATGATTTTCAGAACCCTATCCTACATTGCCAGTGCATGTTAGAAACCATAACAATGGCCTGTTAGAAACCATTACAATGCGCACCACCCCGTGATGTTTTTCAGAAACCTATCCTACATTGCCACTGCATGTTTCCTGACCTCCCCATGCTGACCACCAGTGGTGCTTTTCTCCATCCGATATTGCCACTCACTGTCTATCTTGATTCAGGCCCTCTGATTCACACCACACCATGATGTATTTCTCACTCCTACTAGTGAATTGCCTGTTAGAAACCCTTACAATCCGCCCCACCCCGCAATGTTTTTCAGAAACCTATCCTACATTGCCACAGCATATTTCCTGACCTCCCCATACTGACCACCCCGTGGTGCTTTTCTCCATCCTACATTGCCACTCACTGCCTATGCTAATTCAGGCCCTCCGATTCACACCACCCCGTGATGTTTATCTCACTCCTACTAGTGAATGCCCTGTTAGAAAGCCTTACACTGCGCACCACCTGGCGATGTTTTTCAGAAACCTATCCTACATTGACAATGCATGTTTCCTGACCTCCCTATACTGACCACCCCGTGGTGCTTTTCTCCATCCTACATTGCCACTCACTGCCTATCCTGATTCAGGCCCTCCGAGTCACACCACCCCATGATATTTTTCTCACTCCTACAAGGGAACAGCCTGTTAGAAAGCCTTACAATGCCCACCACCCAGTGATGTTTATCCGAAACCTATTCTACATTGCAACTGCATGTTTCCTGACCTCCCATGTTCACCAACCCGTGGTGCTTTTCTCCATCTTTCATTGCAACTCACTGACCATCCTGATTGAGCGCTTCCGATTCACACCACCGCGTGATGTTTTTCTCACTCCTGCTAGTGAATGGCTTGTTAGAAACCCTTACAACGCGCAGCACCACACGATGTTTTTCCGAAACCTATCCTACATTGCCACTGCATGTTTCCTGACCTCCCCATGCCGACCACACCGTGGTGATTTTCTCCATTTTACATTACCATTCACTGCCTATCGTAATTCTGTTCCTCCAATTCACACCACCCCGTGATGAATTTCTCACTCGTTCTAGTGAATGGCTTGTTAGAAACCCTTACAATGCTCACCACCCCGGGATGTTTTTGAGAAACCTATCCAACATTGCCACTGCATGTTTCATGACCTCTCCAACCTGACCACCCAGTGGTGCTTTTCTCCATCCTACATTGTCACTCACTGCCTATCCTGATTCAGACCCTCCGATTCACACCAACCCGTGATGTTTTTCTCACTCCTACTGGTGAATGCCTGTTAGAAACCCTTACAATGCCCACGACCCAGCGATGATTTTCCGAAACCTATCCTGCATTGCCAATGCATGTTTCCTGACCTCGCCATGCTGACCACACCGTGGTGCTTTTCTCCATTTTACATTGCCACTCACTGCCTATCCTAATTCAGGCCCTCCGATTCACACTACCCCGTGATGTTCTTCCTACTCATACTACTGAATGGCCTGTTAGAAAGCCTTACAATGCGCACCACACGGCGATGTTTTTCAGAAATCTATCCTACATTACCACTGCATGTTTCCTGACCTCATCATGCTGACCACCCAGTGTTGCTTTTCTCCATCCTACGTTGCTACTCAATGCCTATCCTAATTCAGGCCCTCCGATTCACACCACTCCGTGATGCTGTTCTCACTCTTATTAGTGAATGGCCTGTTAGAAAACCTTACAATGTGCACCACCCAGCGATGTTTTTCAGAAACCTATCCCGCATTGCCACTGCATGTGTCCGGACCTCCCCATGGTGACCACACCGTGGTGCTTTTCTCCATCCTAAATTGCCACTCACTGCCTATCCTGATTCAGGCCCTCTGATTCAAACCACGCCGTGATGTTTTTCTCACTCCTACTAGTGAATGGCCTGTTAGAAAACCTTACAATGGGCACCACCCCGCAATGTTTTTCAGAAACCTATCCTACATGGACACAGCATGTTTCCTGACCTCTCCATGATGCCCACACCGTGGTGCTTTTCTAAATTTAACATTGCCACTCACTGCCTATCCTAATTCAGTCCCTCCGATTCACACCACCCCGTGATGTTTTTCTCACTCCTACTAGTGAATGGCCTGTTAGAAAGCCTTACAATGCGCACCACCTGGCGATGTTTTTCACATACCTATCCTACATTGCCAATGCATGTTTCCTTGCCTCCACATGCTGACAAACGCGTGGTGCTTTTCTCCATTCTACATTGCCACTCACTGACCACCGTGATTCAGGCCCTCCTAATCACACCACCCCATGATGTTTTTCTCACTCCTACCAGTGTATGGCCTGTTAGATACCCTTACAATGCGCACCACCACGCGATGTTTTTCAGAAAAGTATCCTAAATTGCCACAGCATGTTTCCTGACCTCCCCATGCTGACCACCCCGTGGTGCTTTTCTCCATCCTACATTGCAATTCACTGCCTATCATAATTCAGGCCCTCTGATTCACACCACCCCGTGATGTTTTTCTCACTCCTACTAGTGAATGGCATGTTAGAAACCCTTACAATTCCCACAACCCACGATGTTTTTCAGAAACCTATCCTACATTGCCACTGTATGTTTCCTAACCTCCCCATGTTGCCCACCCCATGGTGCTTTTCTCAATCCTACATTGCCACTCACTGCCTATCATAATTCAGGCCCTCTGATTCACACCACCCCGTGATGGTTTTCTCACTCCTACTAGTGAATGGCCTGTTAGAAACCATTATAAATCTCACCACCCGTGATGTTTTTCAGAAACCTATCCTACATTGCCACTGCATGTTTCCTGACCTCCCCATGCTGACCACCCCGTGGTGCTTTTCTCCATCCTTCATTGCCATTCACTGCCTGTCATAATTCAGGCCCTCTGATTCACACCACCCCGTGATGTTTTTCTCACTCCTACTAGAGAATGGCCTGTTAGAAACCATTACAATTCTCACCACCCGCGATGTTTTTCAGAAACCTATCCTACATTGCCACTGCATGTATCCTGACCTCCCCATGGTGACCACTCCGTGGTGCTTTTATCCATCCTACATTGCCACTCACTGTCTATGCTAATTCAGGCTCTCCAACTCACACCACCCCGTGATGTTTTTCTCTCTCCTACTAGTGAATGGCCTGTGAGAAAGCCTTACAATGCACACCACCTGGCGATGATTTTCAGAAACCTATCCTACATTGCCAGTGCATGTTTCCTGACCTCCCCATGCTGACCACCCCGTGGTGCTTTTCTCCATCCTACATTGCCACTCACTACCTATCCTAAATCAGGCCCTTCGATTTACACCTCCCCGTGATGTTGTTCTCACTCCTACTAGTGAATGGCCTGTTAGAAAGCCTTACAATGCCCACCACCCAGTGCTGTTTATCCGAAACCTATTCTACATTGCCACTGCATGTTTCCTGACCTCCCCATGCTCACCAACCCGTGGTGCTTTTCTCCATCCTTCATTCCACTCACTGACCATCCTGATTGAGGGCTTCCGATTCACACCACCGCGTGATGTATTTCTCACTCCTACTAGTGAATGGCTTGTTAGAAACCCTTACAACGCGCAGCACCACACGATGTTTTTCAGAAACCTATCCTACATTGCCACTGCATGTTTCCTGACCTCCCCATGCCGACCACACCGTGGTGCTTTTCTCCATTTACATTGCCACTCACTGCCTATCCTAATTCAGGCCCTCCGATTCACACTACCCCGTGATGTTCTTCTCACTCCTACTACTGAATGGCCTGTTGGAAAGCCTTACAATGCGCACCACACGGCGATGTTTTTCAGAAATCTATCCTACATTGCCACTGCATGTTTCCTGACCTCATCATGCTGACCACCCAGTGTTGCTTTTCTCCATCCTACGTTGCTACACAATGCCTATGCTAATTAAGGCCCTCCGATTCACACCACTCCGTGATGCTCTTCTCACTCTTACTAGTGAATGGCCTGTTAGAAAACCTTACAATGTGCACCACCCGGCGATGTTTTTCAAAAACCTATCCCGCATTGCCACTGCATGTGTCCGGACCTCCCCATGGTGACCACACCGTGGTGCTTTTCTCCATCCTAAATTGCCACTCACTGCCTATCCTGATTCAGGCCCTCTGATTCAAACCACGCCGTGATGTTTTTCTCACTCCTACTAGTGAATGGCCTGTTAGAAAACCTTACAATGGGCACCACCCCGCGATGTTTTTCAGAAACCTATCCTACATGGACACAGCATGTTTCCTGACCTCTCCATGATGCCCACACCGTGGTGCTTTTCTAAATTTAACATTGCCACTCACTGCCTATCCTAATTCACACCCTCTGATTCACACCACCCCATTATGTTTTTCTCACTCCTACTAGTGAATGGCCTGTTAGAAAGCCTTACAATGTGCACCACCTGGCGATGTTTTTCACATACCTATCGTACATTGCCAATGCATGTTTCTTGCCTCCACATGCTGACAAACGCGTGGTGCTTTTCTCCATTCTACATTGCCACTCACTGACCATCGTGATTCAGGCCCTACGAATCACACCACCCCATGATGTTTTTCTCACTCCGACCAGTGTATGGCCTGTTAGATACCCTTACAATGCCCACCACCCCGCGATGTTTTTCAGAAAAGTATCCTAAATTGCCACTGCATGTTTCCTGTCCTCCCCATGCTTACCACCCCGTGGTGCTTTTCTCCATCCTACATTGCAGTTCACTGCCTATCATAATTCAGGCCCTCTGATTCACACCACCCTGTGATGTTTTTCTCACTCCTACTAGTGAATGGCATGTTAGAAACCCTTACAATTCTCACCACCCGCGATGTTTTTCAGAAACCTATCCTACATTGCCACTGTATGTTTCCTGACCTCCCCATGCTGCCCACCCCATGGTGCTTTTCTCAATCCTACATTGCCACTCCCTGCCTATCATAATTCAATCCTCCCATTCACACCACCCCGTGATGTTTTTCTCACCTACTAGAGAATGGCCTGTTAGAAACCCTTACAATTCTCACCACCCGCGATGATTTTCAGACACTTATACCACATTGCCACTGCATGTGTCCTGACCTCCCCATTCTGACCACCCCGTGGTTCTTTTCTCCATCCTACATTGCCACTCACTGCCTATCCTAATTCAAAGCATCTGATTCACACCATGCCGTGATGTTTTTCTCACTCCTACTAATGAATGGCCTGTTAGAAACCCTTACAATGCGCACCACCCCGTGATGTTTTTGAGAAACCTATCCTACATTGCCTCTGCATGTTTCCTTACCTCCCCATGCTGACCAACCTGTGGTGCTTTTCTCCATCCTACATTGCCACTCACTGCCTATCCTAATTCAGAACATCTGATTCACACCACCCTGTGATGTTTTTCTCACTCATACTAGTGAATGGCCTCTTAGAAACCCTTGCAATGCGCACCACCCCCCGATGTTTTTCAGAAACCTATCCTACATTGTCACTGCATGTTTCCTGACCTCCCCATGCTGACCACCCCGTGGTGCTTTTCTCCATCCTACATTGCTACTCACTTCCTATCCTAAATCAGGCACTCCGATTAACACCACCCCGTGATATTTTTCTCACTCCTACTAGGGAATGGCCTGTTAGAAAGCCTTACAATGCGCACCACCCCGCTTTTTTTTTCAGAAACCTATCCTACATTGCCACTGCATGTTTCCTGACCTCCCCATGCTGACCACAGCGTGGTGCTTTTCTCCATTTTACATTGCCATTCACTGCCTATAGTAATTCTGTTCCTCCAATTCACACCACCCCGTGATGAATTTCTCACTCTTTCAAGTCAATGGCCTGTGAGAAATCCTTACAATGCACAACAACCCGCGATGTTTTTCAGAAAGCTATCCCTCATTGCCACTGCATGTTTCCTGACCCCACATCCTGACCACCCCGTGTTGCTTTTCTCCATCCTACATTGCCACTCACTGCCTATCCTGATTCAGACCCTCCGATTCAGACCACCCCGTGATGTATTTCTCACTCCTTCTAGTGAATGGCCTGTTAGAAAGCATTACAATGTGCACCACCTGGCAATGTTTTTCAAAAACCTATCCTACATTGCCAATGCATGTTTCCTGACCTCCCCTTGCTGATCACCCCGTAGTGCTTGTCTCCATTTTACATTGCCACTCACTGCCTATCCTAATTCTGGCCCTCCGATTAACACCACCCCGTGATATTTTTCTCACTCCTACTAGTGAAAGGCCTGTTACAAAGATTTACAATGCGCACCATCCCGGCGATGTTTTTCAGAAATGTATCCCACATTGCCAATGCATGTTTCCTGACCTCCTCATAATGACCACCCTGTGGTGCTTTTCTCCATCCTACATTGCCACTGACTGCCTATCCTAATTCAGAACATCTGATTCACACCACACCATGATGTTTTTCTCACTCCAACTAGTGAATGGCTTGTTCCAAACCAATACAATGGGCACCACCCTGCTTTTTTTTTTCTGAAAGCGGTCCTACATTGCCACTGTATGTTTCCTGACCTCCCCATGGTGACCACCCTGTGGTGCTTTTCTCCATCCTACATAGCCACTCAATGCCTCTCCTAATTCAGGCCCTCCGATTCACACCACCCCGTGACTTTGTTCTCACTCCGACTAGTGAATGGCCTGTTAGAAATCCATACAATGCGCACCACCCCGCGATGTTTATCAGAATCATATTATACATTGCCAATGCATGTTTCCTTGCCTTCCCATGCTGACAAACCCGTGGTGCATTTCTCCATCCTACATTGCCACTCACAGCCTATGCTAATACAGGCCCTCCGATTCACACGACCCCATGATGTTTTTTTCACTCCTCCTTGTCAATGGCTTGTTAGAAAGCCTTACAATGCGCACCACCCCATGATGTTTTTCAGAAACATATCCTACATTGCCACTGTATGTTTCCTGACCTCCCCATGCTGACCACCCCACGGTGCTTTTCTCCATCCTACATTGCCACTCATTGCCTATCATAATTCAATCCTCCAATTCACACCACCCCGTGATGTTTTTCTCACTCCTACTAGTGAATGGCCTGTTAGAAACCCTTACAATTCTCACCACCCGCGATGATATTCAGACACCTATACCACATTGCCACTGCATGTGTCCTGACCTCCCCATGGTGACCACCCCTTGGTGCTTATGTCCATCCTACATTGCCACTCACTGCCTATCCTGATTCAGGCCCTCCGATTCACACCACGCCGTGATGTTTTTCTCACTCCTACTAGTTAATGGCCTGTTAGAAACCCTTACAATGCGCACCACCCCGCGATGTTTTTCATAAAGCTATCCCACATTGCCACTGCATGTTTCCTGACCTCCCGATGCTTAACACACCATGGAGCTTTTCTCCATTTTACATTGCCACGCACTGTCTATCCTAATACAGGCCCTCCAAATCCCACCACCCCGTGATGTTTTTCTCACTCCTAATAGTTAATGCCCTGTTAGAAACCCTTACAATGGGCACCACCCCGCGATGTTTTTCAGAAACCTATCCTACATTGTCAATGCATGTTTTTTGACCTCCAGATTCTGACCACCCCGTGGTGCTTTTCTCCATCCTACATTGCCACTCACTGCCTATCCTAATTCAAAACATCTGATTCACACCACCCCGTGATGTTTTTCTCACTCCTACTAGTGAATCGCAGGTTACAAACATTACAATGGGCACCACCTCGTGATGTTTTTCGGAAAATTATCCTACATTGCCACTGCATGTTTCCTGACCTCCCCATGCTGACCACACCATGGTGCTTTTCTCCAATTTACCTTGCCAGGCACTGTCTATCCTAATTCAGGCCCTCCGATTCACACCACCCCGTGATATTTTTCTCAATCCTACTAATGAATGGCCTGTTAGAAACCCTTACAATGCGCACCACCCCGTGATGTTTTTCAGAAACCTATCCTACATTGCCACTGCATGTTTCCTGACCTCCCCATGCTGACCACCAGTGGTGCTTTGCTCCATCTGATATTGCCACTCACTGTCTATCTTGATTCACGCCCTCCGATTCACATGACACCATGATGTATTTCTCACTCCTACTAGTGAATTGCCGATTAGAAACCCTTACAATCCGCCCTACCCCGCGATGTTTTACAGAAACCTATTCTACATTGCCACTGCATATTTCCTGACCTCCGCATACTGACCACCCGTGGTGTTTATCTCCATCCTACATTGCCACTCACTGCCTATGCTAATTCAGGCCCTCCGATTCACACCACCCCCTGATGTTTTTCCACTCCTACTAGTGAATGCCCTGTTAGAAAGCCTTACAATGCGCACCACCTGGCGATGTTTTTCAGAAACCTATCCTACATTGCCACTGCATGTTTCCTGGCCTCCTCATGCTGAGCACCCTGTGGTGCTTTTCTCCATCCTACATTGCCACTCACTGCCTATCCTAATTCAAAACATCTGATTCACACCACCCCGTGATGTTTTTCTCACTCCTACTAGTTAATGGCCTGTTAGAAACCCTTATAATGCGCACCACCCCCCGATGTTTTTCATAAAGCTATCCCACATTGCCACTGCATGTTTCCTGACCTCCCGATGCTTAACACACCATGGAGCTTTTCTCCATTTTACATTGCCACTCACTGCCTATCCTAATTCAGGGCCTCCAATTCACACCACCCCGTGATGTTTTTCTCACTCCTACTAGTGAATGGCCTGTTAGAAAGCCTTACAATGCGCACCACCTGGCGATGTTTTTCACATACCTATCGTACATTGCCAATGCATGTTTCCTTGCCTCCACATGCTGACAAACGCGTGGTGCTTTTCTCCATTCTACATTGCCACTCACTGACCATCCTGATTCAGATCCTACGAATCACACCACCCCATGATGTTTTTCTCACTCCTACCAGTGTATGGCCTGTTAGATACCCTTACAATGAGCACCACCCCGCGATGTTTTTCAGAAAAGTATCCTAAATTGCCACAGCATGTTTCCTGACCTCCCCATGCTGACCACCCCGTGGTGCTTTTCTCCATCCTACATTGCAGTTCACTGCCTATCATAATTCAGGCCCTCTGATTCACACCACCCCGTGATGTTTTTCTCACTCCTACTAGTGAATGGCATGTTAGAAACCCTGACAATTCTCACCACCCGCGATGTTTTTCAGAAACATATCCTACATTGCCACTGTATGTTTCCTGACCTCCCCATGCTGCCCAACCCATGGTGCTTTTCTCAATCCTACATTGCCACTCACTGACTATCATAATTCAATCCTCCCATTCACACCACCCCGTGATGTTTTTCTCATCTACTAGTGAATGGCCTGTTAGAAACCCTTACAATTCTCACCACCCGCGATGATTTTCAGACACCTATACCACATTGCCACTGCAGGTGTCCTGACCTCCCCATTCTGACCACCCCGTGGTTATATTCTCCATCCTACATTGCCACTCACTGCCTATCCTAATTCAAAACATCTGATTCACACCATGCCGTGATGTTTTTCTCACTCCTACTAATGAATGGCCTGTTAGAAACCCTTACAATGCGCACCACCCGTGATGTTTTTGAGAAACCTATCCTACATTGCCTCTGCATGTTTCCTTACCTCCCCATGCTGACCAACCTGTGGTGCTTTTCTCCATCCTACATTGCCACTCACTGCCTATCCTAATTCAGAACATCTGATTCACACCACCCTGTGATGTTTTTCTCACTCATACTAGTGAATGGCCTCTTAGAAACCCTTGCAATGCGCACCACCCCGTGATGTTTTTCGGAAAACTATCCTACATTGTCACTGCATGTTTCCTGACCTCCCCATGCTGACCACCCCGTGGTGCTTTTCTCCATCCTACATTGCTACTCACTTCCTATCCTAAATCAGGCACTCCGATTAACACCACCCCGTGATGATTTTCTCACTCCTACTAGTGAATGGCCTGTTAGAAAGCCTTACAATGCGCACCACCCCGCTTTTTTTTTCAGAAACCTATCCTACATTGCCACTGCATGTTTCCTGACCTCCCCATGCTGACCACAGCGTGGTGCTTTTCTCCATTTTACATTGCCATTCACTGCCTATAGTAATTCTGTTCCTCCAATTCACACCACCCCGTGATGAATTTCTCACTCTTTCAAGTCAATGGCCTGTTAGAAATCCTTACATTGCGCACTAACCCGCGAAGTTTTTCAGAAAGCTATCCCTCATTGCCACTGCATGTTTCCTGACCCCACATCCTGAGCACCCCGTGTTGCTTTTCTCCATCCTACATTGCCACTCACTGCCTATCCTGATTCAGACCCTCCGATTCAGACCACCCCGTGATGTATTTCTCACTCCTACTAGTGAATGGCCTGTTAGAAAGCATTACAATGTGCACCACCTGGCAATGTTTTTCAGAAACCTATCCTACATTGCCAATGCATGTTTCCTAACCTCCCCTTGCTGATCACCCCGTAGTGCTTTTCTCCATTTTACATTGCCACTCACTGCCTATCCTAATTCAAAACATCTGATTCACACCACCCCGTGATGTTTTTCTCACTCCTACTAGTGAATCGCCTGTTAGAAACATTACAATGGGCACCACCTCGTGATGTTTTTCGGAAAATTATCCTACATTGCCACTGCATGTTTCCTGACCTCCCCATGTTGACCACACCATGGTGCTTTTCTCCATTTTACATTGCCAGGCACTGTCTATCCTAATTCAGGCCCTCCGATTCACACCACCCCGTGATATTTTTCTCACTCCTACTAGTGAATGGCCTGTTAGAAACCCTTACAATTCTCACCATCCGCGATGTTTTTCAGAAACCTATCCTACATTGCCACTGCATGTATCCTGACCTCCCCATGGTGACCACTCCGTGGTGCTTTTATCCATCCTACATTGCCACTCACTGCCTATCCTGAATCAGGCCCTCCAATTCGCACCACGCCATGATGTTTTTCTCACTCCTTCTAGTGAATGGCCTGTTAGAAATCCTTACAATGCGCACCAACCCGCGATGTTTTTCAGAAAGCTATCCCTCATTGCCACTGCATGTTTCCTGACCCCACATCCTGACCACACTGTGTTGCTTTTCTCCATCCTACATTGCCACTCACTGCCTATCCTGATTCAGGCCCTCCGATTCAGACCACCCCGTTATGTATTTCTCACTCCTACTAGTGAATGGCTTGTTAGAAAGCATTACAATGTGCACCACCAGGCGATGTTTTTCAGAAACCTATCCTACATTGCCAATGCATGTTTCCTGACCTCCCCTTGCTGACCACCCGTAGTGCTTTTCTCCATTTTACATTGCCACTCACTGCCTATCCTAATTTTGGCCCTCCGATTAACACCACCCCGTGATATTTTTCTCACTCCTACTAGTGAAAGGCCTGTTACAAAGATTTACAATGTGCACCATCCCGGCGATGTTTTTCAGAAATGTATCCCACATTGCCAATGCATGTTTCCTGACCTCCCCATGCTGACAACCCCGTGGTGCTTTTCTCCATCCTACATTGCCACTGACTGCCTATCCTAATTCAGAACATCTGATTCACACCACACCGTGATGTTTTTCTCACTCCAACTAGTGAATGGCTTGTTCCAAACCAATACAATGGGCACCACCCTGCTTTTTTTTTCAGAAACCGGTCCTACATTGCCACTGTATGTTTCCTGTCCTCCCAATGGTGACCACCCTGTGGTGCTTTTCTCCATCCTACATAGCCACTCAATGCCTATCCTAATTCAGGCCCTCCGATTCACACCACCCCGTGACTTTGTTCTCACTCCTACTAGTGAATGGCCTGTTAGAAATCCATACAATGCGCACCACCCCGCGATGTTTATCAGAATCATATTATACATTGCCAATGCATGTTTCCTTGCCTTCCCATGCTGACAAACCCGTGGTGCATTTCTCCATCCTACATTGCCACTCACAGCCTATGCTAATACAGGCCCTTCGATTCACACGACCCCATGATGTTTTTTTCACTCCTCCTTTTCAATGGCTTGTTAGAAAGCCTTACAATGCGCACCACCCCATGATGTTTTTCAGAAACATATCCTACATTGCCACTGTATGTTTCCTGACCTCCCCATGCTGACCACCCCACGGTGCTTTTCTCCATCCTACATTGCCACTCATTGCCTATCATAATTCAATCCTCCAATTCACACCACCCCGTGATGTTTTTCTCACTCCTACTAGTGAATGGCCTGTTAGAAACCCTTACAATTCTCACCACCCGCGATGATATTCAGACACCTATACCACATTGCCACTGCATGTGTCCTGACCTCCCCATGGTGACCACCCCTTGGTGCTTATGTCCATCCTACATTGCCACTCACTGCCTATCCTGATTCAGGCCCTCCGATTCACACCACGCCGTGATGTTTTTCTCACTCCTACTAGTTAATGGCCTGTTAGAAACCCTTACAATGCGCACCACCCCGCGATGTTTTTCATAAAGCTATCCCACATTGCCACTGCATGTTTCCTGACCTCCCGATGCTTAACACACCATGGAGCTTTTCTCCATTTTACATTGCCACGCACTGTCTATCCTAATACAGGCCCTCCAAATCCCACCACCCCGTGATGTTTTTCTCACTCCTAATAGTTAATGCCCTGTTAGATACCCTTACAATGGGCACCACCCCGCGATGTTTTTCAGAAACCTATCCTACATTGTCAATGCATGTTTTTTGACCTCCCCATTCTGACCACCCCGTGGTGCTTTTCTCCATCCTACATAGCCACTCACTGCCTATCCTAATTCAAAACATCTGATTCACACCACCCCGTGATGTTTTTCTCACTCCTACTAGTGAATCGCCGGTTACAAACATTACAATGGGCACCACCTCGTGATGTTTTTCGGAAAATTATCCGTCATTGCCACTGCATGTTTCCTGACCTCCCCATGCTGACCACACCATGGTGCTTTTCTCCAATTTACCTTGCCAGGCACTGTCTATCCTAATTCAGGCCCTCCGATTCACACCACCCCGTGATATTTTTCTCAATCCTACTAGTGAATGGCCTGTTAGAAACCCTTACAATGCGCACCACCCCATGATGTTTTTCAGAAACCTATCCTACATTGCCACTGCATGTTTCCTGACCTCCCCATGCTGACCACACCATGGTGCTTTTCTCCAATTTACCTTGCCAGGCACTGTCTATCCTAATTCAGGCCCTCCGATTCACACCACCCCGTGATATTTTTCTCAATCCTACTAGTGAATGGCCTGTTAGAAACCCTTACAATGCGCACCACCCCGTGATGTTTTTCAGAAACCTATCCTACATTGCCACTGCATTTTTCCTGACCTCCCCATGCTGACCACCAGTGGTGCTTTGCTCCATCTGATATTGCCACTCACTGTCTATCTTGATTCACGCCCTCCGATTCACATGACACCATGATGTATTTCTCACTCCTACTAGTGAATTGCCGATTAGAAACCCTTACAATCCGCCCTACCCCGCGATGTTTTACAGAAACCTATTCTACATTGCCACTGCATATTTCCTGACCTCCGCATACTGACCACCCGTGGTGTTTATCTCCATCCTACATTGCCACTCACTGCCTATGCTAATTCAGGCCCTCCGATTCACACCACCCCCTGATGTTTTTCCACTCCTACTAGTGAATGCCCTGTTAGAAAGCCTTACAATGCGCACCACCTGGCGATGTTTTTCAGAAACCTATCCTACATTGCCACTGCATGTTTCCTGGCCTCCTCATGCTGAGCACCCCGTGGTGCTTTTCTCCATCCTACATTGCCACTCACTGCCTATCCTAATTCAAAACATCTGATTCACACCACCCCGTGATGTTTTTCTCACTCCTACTAGTTAATGGCCTGTTAGAAACCCTTATAATGCGCACCACCCCCCGATGTTTTTCATAAAGCTATCCCACATTGCCACTGCATGTTTCCTGACCTCCCGATGCTTAACACACCATGGAGCTTTTCTCCATTTTACATTGCCACTCACTGCCTATCCTAATTCAGGGCCTCCAATTCACACCACCCCGTGATGTTTTTCTCACTCCTACTAGTGAATGGCCTGTTAGAAAGCCTTACAATGCGCACCACCTGGCGATGTTTTTCACATACCTATCGTACATTGCCAATGCATGTTTCCTTGCCTCCACATGCTGACAAACGCGTGGTGCTTTTCTCCATTCTACATTGCCACTCACTGACCATCCTGATTCAGATCCTACGAATCACACCACCCCATGATGTTTTTCTCACTCCTACCAGTGTATGGCCTGTTAGATACCCTTACAATGCGCACCACCCCGCGATGTTTTTCAGAAAAGTATCCTAAATTGCCACAGCATGTTTCCTGACCTCCCCATGCTGACCACCCCGTGGTGCTTTTCTCCATCCTACATTGCAATTCACTGCCTATCATAATTCAGGCCCTCTGATTCACACCACCCCGTGATGTTTTTCTCACTCCTACTAGTGAATGGCATGTTAGAAACCCTGACAATTCTCACCACCCGCGATGTTTTTCAGAAACCTATCCTACATTGCCACTGTATGTTTCCTGACCTCCCCATGCTGCCCAACCCATGGTGCTTTTCTCAATCCTACATTGCCACTCACTGACTATCATAATTCAATCCTCCCATTCACACCACCCCGTGATGTTTTTCTCACCTACTAGTGAATGGCCTGTTAGAAACCCTTACAATTCTCACCACCCGCGATGATTTTCAGACACCTATACCACATTGCCACTGCATGTGTCCTGACCTCCCCATTCTGACCACCCCGTGGTTATATTCTCCATCCTACATTGCCACTCACTGCCTATCCTAATTCAAAACATCTGATTCACACCATGCCGTGATGTTTTTCTCACTCCTACTAATGAATGGCCTGTTAGAAACCCTTACAATGCGCACCACCCCGTGATGTTTTTGAGAAACCTATCCTACATTGCCTCTGCATGTTTCCTTACCTCCCCATGCTGACCAACCTGTGGTGCTTTTCTCCATCCTACATTGCCACTCACTGCCTATCCTAATTCAGAACATCTGATTCACACCACCCTGTGATGTTTTTCTCACTCATACTAGTGAATGGCCTCTTAGAAACCCTTGCAATGCGCACCACCCCGTGATGTTTTTCGGAAAACTATCCTACATTGTCACTGCATGTTTCCTGACCTCCCCATGCTGACCACCCCGTGGTGCTTTTCTCCATCCTACATTGCTACTCACTTCCTATCCTAAATCAGGCACTCCGATTAACACCACCCCGTGATGATTTTCTCACTCCTACTAGTGAATGGCCTGTTAGAAAGCCTTACAATGCACACCACCCCGCTTTTTTTTTCAGAAACCTATCCTACATTGCCACTGCATGTTTCCTGACCTCCCCATGCTGACCACAGCGTGGTGCTTTTCTCCATTTTACATTGCCATTCACTGCCTATAGTAATTCTGTTCCTCCAATTCACACCACCCCGTGATGAATTTCTCACTCTTTCAAGTCAATGGCCTGTTAGAAATCCTTACAATGCGCACTAACCCGCGATGTTTTTCAGAAAGCTATCCCTCATTGCCACTGCATGTTTCCTGACCCCACATCCTGACCACCCCGTGTTGCTTTTCTCCATCCTACATTGCCACTCACTGCCTATCCTGATTCAGACCCTCCGATTCAGACCACCCCGTGATGTATTTCTCACTCCTACTAGTGAATGGCCTGTTAGAAAGCATTACAATGTGCACCACCTGGCAATGTTTTTCAGAAACCTATCCTACATTGCCAATGCATGTTTCCTAACCTCCCCTTGCTGATCACCCCGTAGTGCTTTTCTCCATTTTACATTGCCACTCACTGCCTATCCTAATTCAAAACATCTGATTCACACCACCCCGTGATGTTTTTCTCACTCCTACTAGTGAATCGCCTGTTAGAAACATTACAATGGGCACCACCTCGTGATGTTTTTCGGAAAATTATCCTACATTGCCACTGCATGTTTCCTGACCTCCCCATGTTGACCACACCATGGTGCTTTTCTCCATTTTACATTGCCAGGCACTGTCTATCCTAATTCAGGCCCTCCGATTCACACCACCCCGTGATATTTTTCTCACTCCTACTAGTGAATGGCCTGTTAGAAACCCTTACAATTCTCACCATCCGCGATGTTTTTCAGAAACCTATCCTACATTGCCACTGCATGTATCCTGACCTCCCCATGGTGACCACTCCGTGGTGCTTTTATCCATCCTACATTGCCACTCACTGCCTATCCTGAATCAGGCCCTCCGATTCGCACCACGCCATGATGTTTTTCTCACTCCTTCTAGTGAATGGCCTGTTAGAAATCCTTACAATGCGCACCAACCCGCGATGTTTTTCAGAAAGCTATCCCTCATTGCCACTGCATGTTTCCTGACCCCACATCCTGACCACACTGTGTTGCTTTTCTCCATCCTACATTGCCACTCACTGCCTATCCTGATTCAGGCCCTCCGATTCAGACCACCCCGTTATGTATTTCTCACTCCTACTAGTGAATGGCTTGTTAGAAAGCATTACAATGTGCACCACCAGGCGATGTTTTTCAGAAACCTATCCTACATTGCCAATGCATGTTTCCTGACCTCCCCTTGCTGACCACCCGTAGTGCTTTTCTCCATTTTACATTGCCACTCACTGCCTATCCTAATTCTGGCCCTCCGATTAACACCACCCCGTGATATTTTTCTCACTCCTACTAGCGAAAGGCCTGTTACAAAGATTTACAATGTGCACCATCCCGGCGATGTTTTTCAGAAATGTATCCCACATTGCCAATGCATGTTTCCTGACCTCCCCATGCTGACAACCCCGTGGTGCTTTTCTCCATCCTACATTGCCACTGACTGCCTATCCTAATTCAGAACATCTGATTCACACCACACCGTGATGTTTTTCTCACTCCAACTAGTGAATGGCTTGTTCCAAACCAATACAATGGGCACCACCCTGCTTTTTTTTTCAGAAACCGGTCCTACATTGCCACTGTATGTTTCCTGTCCTCCCAATGGTGACCACCCTGTGGTGCTTTTCTCCATCCTACATAGCCACTCAATGCCTATCCTAATTCAGGCCCTCCGATTCACACCACCCCGTGACTTTGTTCTCACTCCTACTAGTGAATGGCCTGTTAGAAATCCATACAATGCGCACCACCCCGCGATGTTTATCAGAATCATATTATACATTGCCAATGCATGTTTCCTTGCCTTCCCATGCTGACAAACCCGTGGTGCATTTCTCCATCCTACATTGCCACTCACAGCCTATGCTAATACAGGCCCTCCGATTCACACGACCCCATGATGTTTTTTTCACTCCTCCTTTTCAATGGCTTGTTAGAAAGCCTTACAATGCGCACCACCCCATGATGTTTTTCAGAAACATATCCTACATTGCCACTGTATGTTTCCTGACCTCCCCATGCTGACCACCCCACGGTGCTTTTCTCCATCCTACATTGCCACTCATTGCCTATCATAATTCAATCCTCCAATTCACACCACCCCGTGATGTTTTTCTCACTCCTACTAGTGAATGGCCTGTTAGAAACCCTTACAATTCTCACCACCCGCGATGATATTCAGACACCTATACCACATTGCCACTGCATGTGTCCTGACCTCCCCATGGTGACCACCCCTTGGTGCTTATGTCCATCCTACATTGCCACTCACTGCCTATCCTGATTCAGGCCCTCCGATTCACACCACGCCGTGATGTTTTTCTCACTCCTACTAGTTAATGGCCTGATAGAAACCCTTACAATGCGCACCACCCCGCGATGTTTTTCATAAAGCTATCCCACATTGCCACTGCATGTTTCCTGACCTCCCGATGCTTAACACACCATGGAGCTTTTCTCCATTTTACATTGCCACGCACTGTCTATCCTAATACAGGCCCTCCAAATCCCACCACCCCGTGATGTTTTTCTCACTCCTAAGAGTTAATGCCCTGTTAGATACCCTTACAATGGGCACCACCCCGCGATGTTTTTCAGAAACCTATCCTACATTGTCAATGCATGTTTTTTGACCTCCCCATTCTGACCACCCCGTGGTGCTTTTCTCCATCCTACATAGCCACTCACTGCCTATCCTAATTCAAAACATCTGATTCACACCACCCCGTGATGTTTTTCTCACTCCTACTAGTGAATCGCCGGTTACAAACATTACAATGGGCACCACCTCGTGATGTTTTTCGGAAAATTATCCGACATTGCCACTGCATGTTTCCTGACCTCCCCATGCTGACCACACCATGGTGCTTTTCTCCAATTTACCTTGCCAGGCACTGTCTATCCTAATTCAGGCCCTCCGATTCACACCACCCCGTGATATTTTTCTCAATCCTACTAGTGAATGGCCTGTTAGAAACCCTTACAATGCGCACCACCCCATGATGTTTTTCAGAAACCTATCCTACATTGCCACTGCATGTTTCCTGACCTCCCCATGCTGACCACCAGTGGTGCTTTGCTCCATCTGATATTGCCACTCACTGTCTATCTTGATTCACGCCCTCCGATTCACATGACACCATGATGTATTTCTCACTCCTACTAGTGAATTGCCGATTAGAAACCCTTACAATCCGCCCTGCCCCGCGATGTTTTACAGAAACCTATTCTACATTGCCACTGCATATTTCCTGACCTCCGCATACTGACCACCCGTGGTGTTTATCTCCATCCTACATTGCCACTCACTGCCTATGCTAATTCAGGCCCTCCGATTCACACCACCCCCTGATGTTTTTCCACTCCTACTAGTGAATGCCCTGTTAGAAAGCCTTACAATGCGCACCACCTGGCGATGTTTTTCAGAAACCTATCCTACATTGCCACTGCATGTTTCCTGGCCTCCTCATGCTGAGCACCCCGTGGTGCTTTTCTCCATCCTACATTGCCACTCACTGCCTATCCTAATTCAAAACATCTGATTCACACCACCCCGTGATGTTTTTCTCACTCCTACTAGTTAATGGCCTGTTAGAAACCCTTATAATGCGCACCACCCCCCGATGTTTTTCATAAAGCTATCCCACATTGCCACTGCATGTTTCCTGACCTCCCGATGCTTAACACACCATGGAGCTTTTCTCCATTTTACATTGCCACTCACTGCCTATCCTAATTCAGGGCCTCCAATTCACACCACCCCGTGATGTTTTTCTCACTCCTACTAGTGAATGGCCTGTTAGAAAGCCTTACAATGCGCACCACCTGGCGATGTTTTTCACATACCTATCGTACATTGCCAATGCATGTTTCCTTGCCTCCACATGCTGACAAACGCGTGGTGCTTTTCTCCATTCTACATTGCCACTCACTGACCATCCTGATTCAGATCCTACGAATCACACCACCCCATGATGTTTTTCTCACTCCTACCAGTGTATGGCCTGTTAGATACCCTTACAATGCGCACCACCCCGCGATGTTTTTCAGAAAAGTATCCTAAATTGCCACAGCATGTTTCCTGACCTCCCCATGCTGACCACCCCGTGGTGCTTTTCTCCATCCTACATTGCAATTCACTGCCTATCATAATTCAGGCCCTCTGATTCACACCACCCCGTGATGTTTTTCTCACTCCTACTAGTGAATGGCATGTTAGAAACCCTGACAATTCTCACCACCCGCGATGTTTTTCAGAAACCTATCCTACATTGCCACTGTATGTTTCCTGACCTCCCCATGCTGCCCAACCCATGGTGCTTTTCTCAATCCTACATTGCCACTCACTGACTATCATAATTCAATCCTCCCATTCACACCACCCCGTGATGTTTTTCTCACCTACTAGTGAATGGCCTGTTAGAAACCCTTACAATTCTCACCACCCGCGATGATTTTCAGACACCTATACCACATTGCCACTGCATGTGTCCTGACCTCCCCATTCTGACCACCCCGTGGTTATATTCTCCATCCTACATTGCCACTCACTGCCTATCCTAATTCAAAACATCTGATTCACACCATGCCGTGATGTTTTTCTCACTCCTACTAATGAATGGCCTGTTAGAAACCCTTACAATGCGCACCACCCCGTGATGTTTTTGAGAAACCTATCCTACATTGCCTCTGCATGTTTCCTTACCTCCCCATGCTGACCAACCTGTGGTGCTTTTCTCCATCCTACATTGCCACTCACTGCCTATCCTAATTCAGAACATCTGATTCACACCACCCTGTGATGTTTTTCTCACTCATACTAGTGAATGGCCTCTTAGAAACCCTTGCAATGCGCACCACCCCGTGATGTTTTTCGGAAAACTATCCTACATTGTCACTGCATGTTTCCTGACCTCCCCATGCTGACCACCCCGTGGTGCTTTTCTCCATCCTACATTGCTACTCACTTCCTATCCTAAATCAGGCACTCCGATTAACACCACCCCGTGATGATTTTCTCACTCCTACTAGTGAATGGCCTGTTAGAAAGCCTTACAATGCGCACCACCCCGCTTTTTTTTTCAGAAACCTATCCTACATTGCCACTGCATGTTTCCTGACCTCCCCATGCTGACCACAGCGTGGTGCTTTTCTCCATTTTACATTGCCATTCACTGCCTATAGTAATTCTGTTCCTCCAATTCACACCACCCCATGATGAATTTCTCACTCTTTCAAGTCAATGGCCTGTTAGAAATCCTTACAATGCGCACTAACCCGCGATGTTTTTCAGAAAGCTATCCCTCATTGCCACTGCATGTTTCCTGACCCCACATCCTGACCACCCCGTGTTGCTTTTCTCCATCCTACATTGCCACTCACTGCCTATCCTGATTCAGACCCTCTGATTCAGACCACCCCGTGATGTATTTCTCACTCCTACTAGTGAATGGCCTGTTAGAAAGCATTACAATGTGCACCACCTGGCAATGTTTTTCAGAAACCTATCCTACATTGCCAATGCATGTTTCCTAACCTCCCCTTGCTGATCACCCCGTAGTGCTTTTCTCCATTTTACATTGCCACTCACTGCCTATCCTAATTCAAAACATCTGATTCACACCACCCCGTGATGTTTTTCTCACTCCTACTAGTGAATCGCCTGTTAGAAACATTACAATGGGCACCACCTCGTGATGTTTTTTGGAAAATTATCCTACATTGCCACTGCATGTTTCCTGACCTCCCCATGTTGACCACACCATGGTGCTTTTCTCCATTTTACATTGCCAGGCACTGTCTATCCTAATTCAGGCCCTCCGATTCACACCACCCCGTGATATTTTTCTCACTCCTACTAGTGAATGGCCTGTTAGAAACCCTTACAATTCTCACCATCCGCGATGTTTTTCAGAAACCTATCCTACATTGCCACTGCATGTATCCTGACCTCCCCATGGTGACCACTCCGTGGTGCTTTTATCCATCCTACATTGCCACTCACTGCCTATCCTGAATCAGGCCCTCCGATTCGCACCACGCCATGATGTTTTTCTCACTCCTTCTAGTGAATGGCCTGTTAGAAATCCTTACAATGCGCACCAACCCGCGATGTTTTTCAGAAAGCTATCCCTCATTGCCACTGCATGTTTCCTGACCCCACATCCTGACCACACTGTGTTGCTTTTCTCCATCCTACATTGCCACTCACTGCCTATCCTGATTCAGGCCCTCCGATTCAGACCACCCCGTTATGTATTTCTCACTCCTACTAGTGAATGGCTTGTTAGAAAGCATTACAATGTGCACCACCAGGCGATGTTTTTCAGAAACCTATCCTACATTGCCAATGCATGTTTCCTGACCTCCCCTTGCTGACCACCCGTAGTGCTTTTCTCCATTTTACATTGCCACTCACTGCCTATCCTAATTCTGGCCCTCCGATTAACACCACCCCGTGATATTTTTCTCACTCCTACTAGTGAAAGGCCTGTTACAAAGATTTACAATGTGCATCATCCCGGCGATGTTTTTCAGAAATGTATCCCACATTGCCAATGCATGTTTCCTGACCTCCCCATGCTGACAACCCCGTGGTGCTTTTCTCCATCCTACATTGCCACTGACTGCCTATCCTAATTCAGAACATCTGATTCACACCACACCGTGATGTTTTTCTCACTCCAACTAGTGAATGGCTTGTTCCAAACCAATACAATGGGCACCACCCTGCTTTTTTTTTCAGAAACCGGTCCTACATTGCCACTGTATGTTTCCTGTCCTCCCAATGGTGACCACCCTGTGGTGCTTTTCTCCATCCTACATAGCCACTCAATGCCTATCCTAATTCAGGCCCTCCGATTCACACCACCCCGTGACTTTGTTCTCACTCCTACTAGTGAATGGCCTGTTAGAAATCCATACAATGCGCACCACCCCGCGATGTTTATCAGAATCATATTATACTCACTCCTTCTAGTGAATGGCCTGTTAGAAATCCTTACAATGCGCACCAACCCGGCGATGTTTTTCAGAAATGTATCCCACATTGCCAATGCATGTTTCCTTGCCTTCCCATGCTGACAAAGCCGTGGTGCATTTCTCCATCCTACATTGCCACTCACAGCCTATGCTAATACAGGCCCTCCGATTCACACGACCCCATGATGTTTTTTTCACTCCTCCTTTTCAATGGCTTGTTAGAAAGCCTTACAATGCGCACCACCCCATGATGTTTTTCAGAAACATATCCTACATTGCCACTGTATGTTTCCTGACCTCCCCATGCTGACCACCCCACGGTGCTTTTCTCCATCCTACATTGCCACTCATTGCCTATCATAATTCAATCCTCCAATTCACACCACCCCGTGATGTTTTTCTCACTCCTACTAGTGAATGGCCTGTTAGAAACCCTTACAATTCTCACCACCCGCGATGATATTCAGACACCTATACCACATTGCCACTGCATGTGTCCTGACCTCCCCATGGTGACCACCCCTTGGTGCTTATGTCCATCCTACATTGCCACTCACTGCCTATCCTGATTCAGGCCCTCCGATTCACACCACGCCGTGATGTTTTTCTCACTCCTACTAGTTAATGGCCTGTTAGAAACCCTTACAATGCGCACCACCCCGCGATGTTTTTCATAAAGCTATCCCACATTGCCACTGCATGTTTCCTGACCTCCCGATGCTTAACACACCATGGAGCTTTTCTCCATTTTACATTGCCACGCACTGTCTATCCTAATACAGGCCCTCCAAATCCCACCACCCCGTGATGTTTTTCTCACTCCTAATAGTTAATGCCCTGTTAGATACCCTTACAATGGGCACCACCCCGCGATGTTTTTCAGAAACCTATCCTACATTGTCAATGCATGTTTTTTGACCTCCCCATTCTGACCACCCCGTGGTGCTTTTCTCCATCCTACATAGCCACTCACTGCCTATCCTAATTCAAAACATCTGATTCACACCACCCCGTGATGTTTTTCTCACTCCTACTAGTGAATCGCCGGTTACAAACATTACAATGGGCACCACCTCGTGATGTTTTTCGGAAAATTATCCGACATTGCCACTGCATGTTTCCTGACCTCCCCATGCTGACCACACCATGGTGCTTTTCTCCAATTTACCTTGCCAGGCACTGTCTATCCTAATTCAGGCCCTCCGATTCACACCACCCCGTGATATTTTTCTCAATCCTACTAGTGAATGGCCTGTTAGAAACCCTTACAATGCGCACCACCCCGTGATGTTTTTCAGAAACCTATCCTACATTGCCACTGCATGTTTCCTGACCTCCCCATGCTGACCACCAGTGGTGCTTTGCTCCATCTGATATTGCCACTCACTGTCTATCTTGATTCACGCCCTCCGATTCACATGACACCATGATGTATTTCTCACTCCTACTAGTGAATTGCCGATTAGAAACCCTTACAATCCGCCCTACCCCGCGATGTTTTACAGAAACCTATTCTACATTGCCACTGCATATTTCCTGACCTCCGCATACTGACCACCCGTGGTGTTTATCTCCATCCTACATTGCCACTCACTGCCTATGCTAATTCAGGCCCTCCGATTCACACCACCCCCTGATGTTTTTCCACTCCTACTAGTGAATGCCCTGTTAGAAAGCCTTACAATGCGCACCACCTGGCGATGTTTTTCAGAAACCTATCCTACATTGCCACTGCATGTTTCCTGGCCTCCTCATGCTGAGCACCCCGTGGTGCTTTTCTCCATCCTACATTGCCACTCACTGCCTATCCTAATTCAAAACATCTGATTCACACCACCCCGTGATGTTTTTCTCACTCCTACTAGTTAATGGCCTGTTAGAAACCCTTATAATGCGCACCACCCCCCGATGTTTTTCATAAAGCTATCCCACATTGCCACTGCATGTTTCCTGACCTCCCGATGCTTAACACACCATGGAGCTTTTCTCCATTTTACATTGCCACTCACTGCCTATCCTAATTCAGGGCCTCCAATTCACACCACCCCGTGATGTTTTTCTCACTCCTACTAGTGAATGGCCTGTTAGAAAGCCTTACAATGCGCACCACCTGGCGATGTTTTTCACATACCTATCGTACATTGCCAATGCATGTTTCCTTGCCTCCACATGCTGACAAACGCGTGGTGCTTTTCTCCATTCTACATTGCCACTCACTGACCATCCTGATTCAGATCCTACGAATCACACCACCCCATGATGTTTTTCTCACTCCTACCAGTGTATGGCCTGTTAGATACCCTTACAATGCGCACCACCCCGCGATGTTTTTCAGAAAAGTATCCTAAATTGCCACAGCATGTTTCCTGACCTCCCCATGCTGACCACCCCGTGGTGCTTTTCTCCATCCTACATTGCAATTCACTGCCTATCATAATTCAGGCCCTCTGATTCACACCACCCCGTGATGTTTTTCTCACTCCTACTAGTGAATGGCATGTTAGAAACCCTGACAATTCTCACCACCCGCGATGTTTTTCAGAAACCTATCCTACATTGCCACTGTATGTTTCCTGACCTCCCCATGCTGCCCAACCCATGGTGCTTTTCTCAATCCTACATTGCCACTCACTGACTATCATAATTCAATCCTCCCATTCACACCACCCCGTGATGTTTTTCTCACCTACTAGTGAATGGCCTGTTAGAAACCCTTACAATTCTCACCACCCGCGATGATTTTCAGACACCTATACCACATTGCCACTGCATGTGTCCTGACCTCCCCATTCTGACCACCCCGTGGTTATATTCTCCATCCTACATTGCCACTCACTGCCTATCCTAATTCAAAACATCTGATTCACACCATGCCGTGATGTTTTTCTCACTCCTACTAATGAATGGCCTGTTAGAAACCCTTACAATGCGCACCACCCCGTGATGTTTTTGAGAAACCTATCCTACATTGCCTCTGCATGTTTCCTTACCTCCCCATGCTGACCAACCTGTGGTGCTTTTCTCCATCCTACATTGCCACTCACTGCCTATCCTAATTCAGAACATCTGATTCACACCACCCTGTGATGTTTTTCTCACTCATACTAGTGAATGGCCTCTTAGAAACCCTTGCAATGCGCACCACCCCGTGATGTTTTTCGGAAAACTATCCTACATTGTCACTGCATGTTTCCTGACCTCCCCATGCTGACCACCCCGTGGTGCTTTTCTCCATCCTACATTGCTACTCACTTCCTATCCTAAATCAGGCACTCCGATTAACACCACCCCGTGATGATTTTCTCACTCCTACTAGTGAATGGCCTGTTAGAAAGCCTTACAATGCGCACCACCCCGCTTTTTTTTTCAGAGACCTATCCTACATTGCCACTGCATGTTTCCTGACCTCCCCATGCTGACCACAGCGTGGTGCTTTTCTCCATTTTACATTGCCATTCACTGCCTATAGTAATTCTGTTCCTCCAATTCACACCACCCCGTGATGAATTTCTCACTCTTTCAAGTCAATGGCCTGTTAGAAATCCTTACAATGCGCACTAACCCGCGATGTTTTTCAGAAAGCTATCCCTCATTGCCACTGCATGTTTCCTGACCCCACATCCTGACCACCCCGTGTTGCTTTTCTCCATCCTACATTGCCACTCACTGCCTATCCTGATTCAGACCCTCCGATTCAGACCACCCCGTGATGTATTTCTCACTCCTACTAGTGAATGGCCTGTTAGAAAGCATTACAATGTGCACCACCTGGCAATGTTTTTCAGAAACCTATCCTACATTGCCAATGCATGTTTCCTAACCTCCCCTTGCTGATCACCCCGTAGTGCTTTTCTCCATTTTACATTGCCACTCACTGCCTATCCTAATTCAAAACATCTGATTCACACCACCCCGTGATGTTTTTCTCACTCCTACTAGTGAATCGCCTGTTAGAAACATTACAATGGGCACCACCTCGTGATGTTTTTCGGAAAATTATCCTACATTGCCACTGCATGTTTCCTGACCTCCCCATGTTGACCACACCATGGTGCTTTTCTCCATTTTACATTGCCAGGCACTGTCTATCCTAATTCAGGCCCTCCGATTCACACCACCCCGTGATATTTTTCTCACTCCTACTAGTGAATGGCCTGTTAGAAACCCTTACAATTCTCACCATCCGCGATGTTTTTCAGAAACCTATCCTACATTGCCACTGCATGTATCCTGACCTCCCCATGGTGACCACTCCGTGGTGCTTTTATCCATCCTACATTGCCACTCACTGCCTATCCTGAATCAGGCCCTCCGATTCGCACCACGCCATGATGTTTTTCTCACTCCTTCTAGTGAATGGCCTGTTAGAAATCCTTACAATGCGCACCAACCCACGATGTTTTTCAGAAAGCTATCCCTCATTGCCACTGCATGTTTCCTGACCCCACATCCTGACCACACTGTGTTGCTTTTCTCCATCCTACATTGCCACTCACTGCCTATCCTGATTCAGGCCCTCCGATTCAGACCACCCCGTTATGTATTTCTCACTCCTACTAGTGAATGGCTTGTTAGAAAGCATTACAATGTGCACCACCAGGCGATGTTTTTCAGAAACCTATCCTACATTGCCAATGCATGTTTCCTGACCTCCCCTTGCTGACCACCCGTAGTGCTTTTCTCCATTTTACATTGCCACTCACTGCCTATCCTAATTCTGGCCCTCCGATTAACACCACCCCGTGATATTTTTCTCACTCCTACTAGTGAAAGGCCTGTTACAAAGATTTACAATGTGCACCATCCCAGCGATGTTTTTCAGAAATGTATCCCACATTGCCAATGCATGTTTCCTGACCTCCCCATGCTGACAACCCCGTGGTGCTTTTCTCCATCCTACATTGCCACTGACTGCCTATCCTAATTCAGAACATCTGATTCACACCACACCGTGATGTTTTTCTCACTCCAACTAGTGAATGGCTTGTTCCAAACCAATACAATGGGCACCACCCTGCTTTTTTTTTTCAGAAACCGGTCCTACATTGCCACTGTATGTTTCCTGTCCTCCCAATGGTGACCACCCTGTGGTGCTTTTCTCCATCCTACATAGCCACTCAATGCCTATCCTAATTCAGGCCCTCCGATTCACACCACCCCGTGACTTTGTTCTCACTCCTACTAGTGAATGGCCTGTTAGAAATCCATACAATGCGCACCACCCCGCGATGTTTATCAGAATCATATTATACATTGCCAATGCATGTTTCCTTGCCTTCCCATGCTGACAAACCCGTGGTGCATTTCTCCATCCTACATTGCCACTCACAGCCTATGCTAATACAGGCCCTCCGATTCACACGACCCCATGATGTTTTTTTCACTCCTCCTTTTCAATGGCTTGTTAGAAAGCCTTACAATGCGCACCACCCCATGATGTTTTTCAGAAACATATCCTACATTGCCACTGTATGTTTCCTGACCTCCCCATGCTGACCACCCCACGGAGCTTTTCTCCATCCTACATAGCCACTCAATGCCTATCCTAATTCAGGCCCTCCGATTCACACCACCCCGTGACTTTGTTCTCACTCCTACTAGTGAATGGCCTGTTAGAAATCCATACAATGCGCACCACCCCGCGATGTTTATCAGAATCATATTATACATTGCCAATGCATGTTTCCTTGCCTTCCCATGCTGACAAACCCGTGGTGCATTTCTCCATCCTACATTGCCACTCCCAGCCTATGCTAATACAGGCCCTCCGATTCACACGACCCCATGATGTTTTTTTCACTCCTCCTTTTCAATGGCTTGTTAGAAAGCCTTACAATGCGCACCACCCCATGATGTTTTTCAGAAACATATCCTACATTGCCACTGTATGTTTCCTGACCTCCCCATGCTGACCACCCCACGGTGCTTTTCTCCATCCTACATTGCCACTCATTGCCTATCATAATTCAATCCTCCAATTCACACCACCCCGTGATGTTTTTCTCACTCCTACTAGTGAATGGCCTGTTAGAAACCCTTACAATTCTCACCACCCGCGATGATATTCAGACACCTATACCACATTGCCACTGCATGTGTCCTGACCTCCCCATGGTGACCACCCCTTGGTGCTTATGTCCATCCTACATTGCCACTCACTGCCTATCCTGATTCAGGCTCTCCGATTCACACCACGCCGTGATGTTTTTCTCACTCCTACTAGTTAATGGCCTGTTAGAAACCCTTACAATGCGCACCACCCCGCGATGTTTTTCATAAAGCTATCCCACATTGCCACTGCATGTTTCCTGACCTCCCGATGCTTAACACACCATGGAGCTTTTCTCCATTTTACATTGCCACGCACTGTCTATCCTAATACAGGCCCTCCAAATCCCACCACTCCGTGATGTTTTTCTCACTCCTAATAGTTAATGCCCTGTTAGATACCCTTACAATGGGCACCACCCCGCGATGTTTTTCAGAAACCTATCCTACATTGTCAATGCATGTTTTTTGACCTCCCCATTCTGACCACCCCGTGGTGCTTTTCTCCATCCTACATAGCCACTCACTGCCTATCCTAATTCAAAACATCTGATTCACACCACCCCGTGATGTTTTTCTCACTCCTACTAGTGAATCGCCGGTTACAAACATTACAATGGGCACCACCTCGTGATGTTTTTCGGAAAATTATCCTACATTGCCACTGCATGTTTCCTGACCTCCCCATGCTGACCACACCATGGTGCTTTTCTCCAATTTACCTTGCCAGGCACTGTCTATCCTAATTCAGGCCCTCCGATTCACACCACCCCGTGATATTTTTCTCAATCCTACTAGTGAATGGCCTGTTAGAAACCCTTACAATGCGCACCACCCCGTGATGTTTTTCAGAAACCTATCCTACATTGCCACTGCATGTTTCCTGACCTCCCCATGCTGACCACCAGTGGTGCTTTGCTCCATCTGATATTGCCACTCACTGTCTATCTTGATTCACGCCCTCCGATTCACATGACACCATGATGTATTTCTCACTCCTACTAGTGAATTGCCGATTAGAAACCCTTACAATCCGCCCTACCCCGCGATGTTTTACAGAAACCTATTCTACATTGCCACTGCATATTTCCTGACCTCCGCATACTGACCACCCGTGGTGTTTATCTCCATCCTACATTGCCACTCACTGCCTATGCTAATTCAGGCCCTCCGATTCACACCACCCCCTGATGTTTTTCCACTCCTACTAGTGAATGCCCTGTTAGAAAGCCTTACAATGCGCACCACCTGGCGATGTTTTTCAGAAACCTATCCTACATTGCCACTGCATGTTTCCTGGCCTCCTCATGCTGAGCACCCCGTGGTGCTTTTCTCCATCCTACATTGCCACTCACTGCCTATCCTAATTCAAAACATCTGATTCACACCACCCCGTGATGTTTTTCTCACTCCTACTAGTTAATGGCCTGTTAGAAACCCTTATAATGCGCACCACCCCCCGATGTTTTTCATAAAGCTATCCCACATTGCCACTGCATGTTTCCTGACCTCCCGATGCTTAACACACCATGGAGCTTTTCTCCATTTTACATTGCCACTCACTGCCTATCCTAATTCAGGGCCTCCAATTCACACCACCCCGTGATGTTTTTCTCACTCCTACTAGTGAATGGCCTGTTAGAAAGCCTTACAATGCGCACCACCTGGCGATGTTTTTCACATACCTATCGTACATTGCCAATGCATGTTTCCTTGCCTCCACATGCTGACAAACGCGTGGTGCTTTTCTCCATTCTACATTGCCACTCACTGACCATCCTGATTCAGATCCTACGAATCACACCACCCCATGATGTTTTTCTCACTCCTACCAGTGTATGGCCTGTTAGATACCCTTACAATGCGCACCACCCCGCGATGTTTTTCAGAAAAGTATCCTAAATTGCCACAGCATGTTTCCTGACCTCCCCATGCTGACCACCCCGTGGTGCTTTTCTCCATCCTACATTGCAATTCACTGCCTATCATAATTCAGGCCCTCTGATTCACACCACCCCGTGATGTTTTTCTCACTCCTACTAGTGAATGGCATGTTAGAAACCCTGACAATTCTCACCACCCGCGATGTTTTTCAGAAACCTATCCTACATTGCCACTGTATGTTTCCTGACCTCCCCATGCTGCCCAACCCATGGTGCTTTTCTCAATCCTACATTGCCACTCACTGACTATCATAATTCAATCCTCCCATTCACACCACCCCGTGATGTTTTTCTCACCTACTAGTGAATGGCCTGTTAGAAACCCTTACAATTCTCACCACCCGCGATGATTTTCAGACACCTATACCACATTGCCACTGCATGTGTCCTGACCTCCCCATTCTGACCACCCCGTGGTTATATTCTCCATCCTACATTGCCACTCACTGCCTATCCTAATTCAAAACATCTGATTCACACCATGCCGTGATGTTTTTCTCACTCCTACTAATGAATGGCCTGTTAGAAACCCTTACAATGCGCACCACCCCGTGATGTTTTTGAGAAACCTATCCTACATTGCCTCTGCATGTTTCCTTACCTCCCCATGCTGACCAACCTGTGGTGCTTTTCTCCATCCTACATTGCCACTCACTGCCTATCCTAATTCAGAACATCTGATTCACACCACCCTGTGATGTTTTTCTCACTCATACTAGTGAATGGCCTCTTAGAAACCCTTGCAATGCGCACCACCCCGTGATGTTTTTCGGAAAACTATCCTACATTGTCACTGCATGTTTCCTGACCTCCCCATGCTGACCACCCCGTGGTGCTTTTCTCCATCCTACATTGCTACTCACTTCCTATCCTAAATCAGGCACTCCGATTAACACCACCCCGTGATGATTTTCTCACTCCTACTAGTGAATGGCCTGTTAGAAAGCCTTACAATGCGCACCACCCCGCTTTTTTTTTCAGAGACCTATCCTACATTGCCACTGCATGTTTCCTGACCTCCCCATGCTGACCACAGCGTGGTGCTTTTCTCCATTTTACATTGCCATTCACTGCCTATAGTAATTCTGTTCCTCCAATTCACACCACCCCGTGATGAATTTCTCACTCTTTCAAGTCAATGGCCTGTTAGAAATCCTTACAATGCGCACTAACCCGCGATGTTTTTCAGAAAGCTATCCCTCATTGCCACTGCATGTTTCCTGACCCCACATCCTGACCACCCCGTGTTGCTTTTCTCCATCCTACATTGCCACTCACTGCCTATCCTGATTCAGACCCTCCGATTCAGACCACCCCGTGATGTATTTCTCACTCCTACTAGTGAATGGCCTGTTAGAAAGCATTACAATGTGCACCACCTGGCAATGTTTTTCAGAAACCTATCCTACATTGCCAATGCATGTTTCCTAACCTCCCCTTGCTGATCACCCCGTAGTGCTTTTCTCCATTTTACATTGCCACTCACTGCCTATCCTAATTCAAAACATCTGATTCACACCACCCCGTGATGTTTTTCTCACTCCTACTAGTGAATCGCCTGTTAGAAACATTACAATGGGCACCACCTCGTGATGTTTTTCGGAAAATTATCCTACATTGCCACTGCATGTTTCCTGACCTCCCCATGTTGACCACACCATGGTGCTTTTCTCCATTTTACATTGCCAGGCACTGTCTATCCTAATTCAGGCCCTCCGATTCACACCACCCCGTGATATTTTTCTCACTCCTACTAGTGAATGGCCTGTTAGAAACCCTTACAATTCTCACCATCCGCGATGTTTTTCAGAAACCTATCCTACATTGCCACTGCATGTATCCTGACCTCCCCATGGTGACCACTCCGTGGTGCTTTTATCCATCCTACATTGCCACTCACTGCCTATCCTGACTCAGGCCCTCCGATTCGCACCACGCCATGATGTTTTTCTCACTCCTTCTAGTGAATGGCCTGTTAGAAATCCTTACAATGCGCACCAACCCGCGATGTTTTTCAGAAAGCTATCCCTCATTGCCACTGCATGTTTCCTGACCCCACATCCTGACCACACTGTGTTGCTTTTCTCCATCCTACATTGCCACTCACTGCCTATCCTGATTCAGGCCCTCCGATTCAGACCACCCCGTTATGTATTTCTCACTCCTACTAGTGAATGGCTTGTTAGAAAGCATTACAATGTGCACCACCAGGCGATGTTTTTCAGAAACCTATCCTACATTGCCAATGCATGTTTCCTGACCTCCCCTTGCTGACCACCCGTAGTGCTTTTCTCCATTTTACATTGCCACTCACTGCCTATCCTAATTCTGGCCCTCCGATTAACACCACCCCGTGATATTTTTCTCACTCCTACTAGTGAAAGGCCTGTTACAAAGATTTACAATGTGCACCATCCCGGCGATGTTTTTCAGAAATGTATCCCACATTGCCAATGCATGTTTCCTGACCTCCCCATGCTGACAACCCCGTGGTGCTTTTCTCCATCCTACATTGCCACTGACTGCCTATCCTAATTCAGAACATCTGATTCACACCACACCGTGATGTTTTTCTCACTCCAACTAGTGAATGGCTTGTTCCAAACCAATACAATGGGCACCACCCTGCTTTTTTTTTCAGAAACCGGTCCTACATTGCCACTGTATGTTTCCTGACTCCCAATGGTGACCACCCTGTGGTGCTTTTCTCCATCCTACATAGCCACTCAATGCCTATCCTAATTCAGGCCCTCCGATTCACACCACCCCGTGACTTTGTTCTCACTCCTACTAGTGAATGGCCTGTTAGAAATCCATACAATGCGCACCACCCCGCGATGTTTATCAGAATCATATTATACATTGCCAATGCATGTTTCCTTGCCTTCCCATGCTGACAAACCCGTGGTGCATTTCTCCATCCTACATTGCCACTCACAGCCTATGCTAATACAGGCCCTCCGATTCACACGACCACATGATGTTTTTTCACTCCTCCTTTTCAATGGCTTGTTAGAAAGCCTTACAATGCGCACAACCCCATGATGTTTTTCAGAAACATATCCTACATTGCCACTGTATGTTTCCTGACCTCCCCATGCTGACCACCCCACGGTGCTTTTCTCCATCCTACATTGCCACTCACTGACTATCATAATTCAATCCTCCAATTCACACCACCCCGTGATGTTTTTCTCACTCCTACTAGTGAATGGCCTGTTAGAAACCCTTACAATTCTCACCACCCGCGATGATTTTCAGACACCTATACCACATTGCCACTGCATGTGTCCTGACCTCCCCATGGTGACCACCCCTTGGTGCTTATGTCCATCCTACATTGCCACTCACTGCCTATCCTGATTCAGGCCCTCCGATTCACACCACGCCGTGATGTTTTTCTCACTCCTACTAGTTAATGGCCTGTTAGAAACCCTTACAATGCGCACCACCCCGCGATGTTTTTCATAAAGCTATCCCACATTGCCACTGCATGTTTCCTGACCTCCCGATGCTTAACACACCATGGAGCTTTTCTCCATTTTACATTGCCACGCACTGTCTATCCTAATTCAGGCCCTCCAAATCCCACCAACCCGTGATGTTTTTCTCACTCCTAATAGTTAATGCCCTGTTAGAAACCCTTACAATGTGCACCACCCCGCGATGTTTTTCAGAAACCTATCCTACATTGTCAATGCATGTTTTCTGACCTCCCCATTCTGACCACCCCGTGGTGCTTTTCTCCATCCTACATTGCCACTCACTGCCTATCCTAATTCAAAACATCTGATTCACACCACCCCGTGATGTTTTTCTCACTCCTACTAGTGAATCGCCGGTTACAAACATTACAATGGGCACCACCTCGTGATGTTTTTCGGAAAATTATCCTACATTGCCACTGCATGTTTCCTGACCTCCCCATGCTGACCACACCATGGTGCTTTTCTCCAATTTACCTTGCCAGGCACTGTCTATCCTAATTCAGGCCCTCCGATTCACACCACCCCGTGATATTTTTCTCAATCCTACTAGTGAATGGCCTGTTAGAAACCCTTACAATGCGCACCACCCCATGATGTTTTTCAGAAACCTATCCTACATTGCCACTGCATGTTTCCTGACCTCCCCATGCTGACCACACCATGGTGCTTTTCTCCAATTTACCTTGCCAGGCACTGTCTATCCTAATTCAGGCCCTCCGATTCACACCACCCCGTGATATTTTTCTCAATCCTACTAGTGAATGGCCTGTTAGAAACCCTTACAATGCGCACCACCCCGTGATGTTTTTCAGAAACCTATCCTACATTGCCACTGCATTTTTCCTGACCTCCCCATGCTGACCACCAGTGGTGCTTTGCTCCATCTGATATTGCCACTCACTGTCTATCTTGATTCACGCCCTCCGATTCACATGACACCATGATGTATTTCTCACTCCTACTAGTGAATTGCCGATTAGAAACCCTTACAATCCGCCCTACCCCGCGATGTTTTACAGAAACCTATTCTACATTGCCACTGCATATTTCCTGACCTCCGCATACTGACCACCCGTGGTGTTTATCTCCATCCTACATTGCCACTCACTGCCTATGCTAATTCAGGCCCTCCGATTCACACCACCCCCTGATGTTTTTCCACTCCTACTAGTGAATGCCCTGTTAGAAAGCCTTACAATGCGCACCACCTGGCGATGTTTTTCAGAAACCTATCCTACATTGCCACTGCATGTTTCCTGGCCTCCTCATGCTGAGCACCCCGTGGTGCTTTTCTCCATCCTACATTGCCACTCACTGCCTATCCTAATTCAAAACATCTGATTCACACCACCCCGTGATGTTTTTCTCACTCCTACTAGTTAATGGCCTGTTAGAAACCCTTATAATGCGCACCACCCCCCGATGTTTTTCATAAAGCTATCCCACATTGCCACTGCATGTTTCCTGACCTCCCGATGCTTAACACACCATGGAGCTTTTCTCCATTTTACATTGCCACTCACTGCCTATCCTAATTCAGGGCCTCCAATTCACACCACCCCGTGATGTTTTTCTCACTCCTACTAGTGAATGGCCTGTTAGAAAGCCTTACAATGCGCACCACCTGGCGATGTTTTTCACATACCTATCGTACATTGCCAATGCATGTTTCCTTGCCTCCACATGCTGACAAACGCGTGGTGCTTTTCTCCATTCTACATTGCCACTCACTGACCATCCTGATTCAGATCCTACGAATCACACCACCCCATGATGTTTTTCTCACTCCTACCAGTGTATGGCCTGTTAGATACCCTTACAATGCGCACCACCCCGCGATGTTTTTCAGAAAAGTATCCTAAATTGCCACAGCATGTTTCCTGACCTCCCCATGCTGACCACCCCGTGGTGCTTTTCTCCATCCTACATTGCAATTCACTGCCTATCATAATTCAGGCCCTCTGATTCACACCACCCCGTGATGTTTTTCTCACTCCTACTAGTGAATGGCATGTTAGAAACCCTGACAATTCTCACCACCCGCGATGTTTTTCAGAAACCTATCCTACATTGCCACTGTATGTTTCCTGACCTCCCCATGCTGCCCAACCCATGGTGCTTTTCTCAATCCTACATTGCCACTCACTGACTATCATAATTCAATCCTCCCATTCACACCACCCCGTGATGTTTTTCTCACCTACTAGTGAATGGCCTGTTAGAAACCCTTACAATTCTCACCACCCGCGATGATTTTCAGACACCTATACCACATTGCCACTGCATGTGTCCTGACCTCCCCATTCTGACCACCCCGTGGTTATATTCTCCATCCTACATTGCCACTCACTGCCTATCCTAATTCAAAACATCTGATTCACACCATGCCGTGATATTTTTCTCACTCCTACTAATGAATGGCCTGTTAGAAACCCTTACAATGCGCACCACCCCGTGATGTTTTTGAGAAACCTATCCTACATTGCCTCTGCATGTTTCCTTACCTCCCCATGCTGACCAACCTGTGGTGCTTTTCTCCATCCTACATTGCCACTCACTGCCTATCCTAATTCAGAACATCTGATTCACACCACCCTGTGATGTTTTTCTCACTCATACTAGTGAATGGCCTCTTAGAAACCCTTGCAATGCGCACCACCCCGTGATGTTTTTCGGAAAACTATCCTACATTGTCACTGCATGTTTCCTGACCTCCCCATGCTGACCACCCCGTGGTGCTTTTCTCCATCCTACATTGCTACTCACTTCCTATCCTAAATCAGGCACTCCGATTAACACCACCCCGTGATGATTTTCTCACTCCTACTAGTGAATGGCCTGTTAGAAAGCCTTACAATGCGCACCACCCCGCTTTTTTTTTCAGAAACCTATCCTACATTGCCACTGCATGTTTCCTGACCTCCCCATGCTGACCACAGCGTGGTGCTTTTCTCCATTTTACATTGCCATTCACTGCCTATAGTAATTCTGTTCCTCCAATTCACACCACCCCGTGATGAATTTCTCACTCTTTCAAGTCAATGGCCTGTTAGAAATCCTTACAATGCGCACTAACCCGCGATGTTTTTCAGAAAGCTATCCCTCATTGCCACTGCATGTTTCCTGACCCCACATCCTGACCACCCCGTGTTGCTTTTCTCCATCCTACATTGCCACTCACTGCCTATCCTGATTCAGACCCTCCGATTCAGACCACCCCGTGATGTATTTCTCACTCCTACCAGTGAATGGCCTGTTAGAAAGCATTACAATGTGCACCACCTGGCAATGTTTTTCAGAAACCTATCCTACATTGCCAATGCATGTTTCCTAACCTCCCCTTGCTGATCACCCCGTAGTGCTTTTCTCCATTTTACATTGCCACTCACTGCCTATCCTAATTCAAAACATCTGATTCACACCACCCCGTGATGTTTTTCTCACTCCTACTAGTGAATCGCCTGTTAGAAACATTACAATGGGCACCACCTCGTGATGTTTTTCGGAAAATTATCCTACATTGCCACTGCATGTTTCCTGACCTCCCCATGTTGACCACACCATGGTGCTTTTCTCCATTTTACATTGCCAGGCACTGTCTATCCTAATTCAGGCCCTCCGATTCACACCACCCCGTGATATTTTTCTCACTCCTACTAGTGAATGGCCTGTTAGAAACCCTTACAATTCTCACCATCCGCGATGTTTTTCAGAAACCTATCCTACATTGCCACTGCATGTATCCTGACCTCCCCATGGTGACCACTCCGTGGTGCTTTTATCCATCCTACATTGCCACTCACTGCCTATCCTGAATCAGGCCCTCCGATTCGCACCACGCCATGATGTTTTTCTCACTCCTTCTAGTGAATGGCCTGTTAGAAATCCTTACAATGCGCACCAACCCGCGATGTTTTTCAGAAAGCTATCCCTCATTGCCACTGCATGTTTCCTGACCCCACATCCTGACCACACTGTGTTGCTTTTCTCCATCCTACATTGCCACTCACTGCCTATCCTGATTCAGGCCCTCCGATTCAGACCACCCCGTTATGTATTTCTCACTCCTACTAGTGAATGGCTTGTTAGAAAGCATTACAATGTGCACCACCAGGCGATGTTTTTCAGAAACCTATCCTACATTGCCAATGCATGTTTCCTGACCTCCCCTTGCTGACCACCCGTAGTGCTTTTCTCCATTTTACATTGCCACTCACTGCCTATCCTAATTCTGGCCCTCCGATTAACACCACCCCGTGATATTTTTCTCACTCCTACTAGTGAAAGGCCTGTTACAAAGATTTACAATGTGCACCATCCCGGCGATGTTTTTCAGAAATGTATCCCACATTGCCAATGCATGTTTCCTGACCTCCCCATGCTGACAACCCCGTGGTGCTTTTCTCCATCCTACATTGCCACTGACTGCCTATCCTAATTCAGAACATCTGATTCACACCACACCGTGATGTTTTTCTCACTCCAACTAGTGAATGGCTTGTTCCAAACCAATACAATGGGCACCACCCTGCTTTTTTTTTCAGAAACCGGTCCTACATTGCCACTGTATGTTTCCTGACTCCCAATGGTGACCACCCTGTGGTGCTTTTCTCCATCCTACATAGCCACTCAATGCCTATCCTAATTCAGGCCCTCCGATTCACACCACCCCGTGACTTTGTTCTCACTCCTACTAGTGAATGGCCTGTTAGAAATCCATACAATGCGCACCACCCCGCGATGTTTATCAGAATCATATTATACATTGCCAATGCATGTTTCCTTGCCTTCCCATGCTGACAAACCCGTGGTGCATTTCTCCATCCTACATTGCCACTCACAGCCTATGCTAATACAGGCCCTCCGATTCACACGACCACATGATGTTTTTTCACTCCTCCTTTTCAATGGCTTGTTAGAAAGCCTTACAATGCGCACCACCCCATGATGTTTTTCAGAAACATATCCTACATTGCCACTGTATGTTTCCTGACCTCCCCATGCTGACCACCCCACGGTGCTTTTCTCCATCCTACATTGCCACTCACTGACTATCATAATTCAATCCTCCAATTCACACCACCCCGTGATGTTTTTCTCACTCCTACTAGTGAATGGCCTGTTAGAAACCCTTACAATTCTCACCACCTGCGATGATTTTCAGACACCTATACCACATTGCCACTGCATGTGTCCTGACCTCCCCATGGTGACCACCCCTTGGTGCTTATGTCCATCCTACATTGCCACTCACTGCCTATCCTGATTCAGGCCCTCCGATTCACACCACGCCGTGATGTTTTTCTCACTCCTACTAGTTAATGGCCTGTTAGAAACCCTTACAATGCGCACCACCCCGCGATGTTTTTCATAAAGCTATCCAACATGGCCACTGCATGTTTCCTGACCTCCCGATGCTTAACACACCATGGAGCTTTTCTCCATTTTACATTGCCACGCACTGTCTATCCTAATTCAGGCCCTCCAAATCCCACCAACCCGTGATGTTTTTCTCACTCCTAATAGTTAATGCCCTGTTAGAAACCCTTACAATGTGCACCACCCCGCGATGTTTTTCAGAAACCTATCCTACATTGTCAATGCATGTTTTCTGACCTCCCCATTCTGACCACCCCGTGGTGCTTTTCTCCATCCTACATTGCCACTCACTGCCTATCCTAATTCAAAACATCTGATTCACACCACCCCGTGATGTTTTTCTCACTCCTACTAGTGAATCGCCGGTTACAAACATTACAATGGGCACCACCTCGTGATGTTTTTCGGAAAATTATCCTACATTGCCACTGCATGTTTCCTGACCTCCCCATGCTGACCACACCATGGTGCTTTTCTCCAATTTACCTTGCCAGGCACTGTCTATCCTAATTCAGGCCCTCCGATTCACACCACCCCGTGATATTTTTCTCAATCCTACTAGTGAATGGCCTGTTAGAAACCCTTACAATGCGCACCACCCCTTGATGTTTTTCAGAAACCTATCCTACATTGCCACTGCATGTTTCCTGACCTCCCCATGCTGACCACCAGTGGTGCTTTGCTCCATCTGATATTGCCACTCACTGTCTATCTTGATTCACGCCCTCCGATTCACATGACACCATGATGTATTTCTCACTCCTACTAGTGAATTGCTGATTAGAAACCCTTACAATCCGCCCCACCCCGCGATGTTTTACAGAAACCTATCCTACATTGCCACTGCATATTTCCTGACCCCCCCCATACTGACCACCCGTGGTGTTTATCTCCATCCTACATTGCCACTCACTGCCTATGCTAATTCAGGCCATCCGATTCACACCACCCCCTGATGTTTTTCTCACTCCTACTAGTGAATGCCCTGTAAGAAAGCCTTACAATGCGCACCACCTGGCGATGTTTTTCAGAAACCTATCCTACATTGCCACTGCATGTTTCCTGGCCTCCTCATGCTGAGCACCCCGTGGTGCTTTTCTCCATCCTACATTGCCACTCACTGCCTATCCTAATTCAAAACATCTGATTCACACCACCCCGTGATGTTTTTCTCACTCCTACTAGTTAATGGCCTGTTAGAAACCCTTATAATGCGCACCACCCCCCGATGTTTTTCATAAAGCTATCCCACATTGCCACTGCATGTTTCCTGACCTCCCGATGCTTAACACACCATGGAGCTTTTCTCCATTTTACATTGCCACTCACTGCCTATCCTAATTCAGGGCCTCCAATTCACAGCACCCCGTGATATTTTTCTCACTCCTACTAGTTAATGGCCTGTTAGAAACACTTACAATGCGCACGACCCTGCGATGTTTTTCAGAAACCTATCTTACATTGCCATTGCATGTTTCCTGACCTCCCCATGCTCACCAAAACGTGGTGGTTTTCTCCATCCTACATTGCCACTCACTGTCTAACTTGATTCAGACCCTGCGATTCACACCACACCATGATGTATTTCTCACTCCTACTAGTGAATGGTCTGTTAGAAACCCTTATAATGTGCACTACCCCGCGATGTTTTTCATAAACTTATCCTACATTGCAACTGAATGTGTCCTGACCTCCCCATGCTGACCACCCCGTGTTGCTTTTCTCCTTCCTACATTGCAACTCACTGCCTATTCTAATTCAGGCCCTCTGATTCACACCACGCCGTGAGGTTTTTCTCATTCCTACGAGCTAATGGCCTGTTAGAAAACCTTACAATGCGCACCACCCCCCGATGTTTTTCAGAAACCTATCCTACATTGCCAGTGCATGTTTCCTGACCTCCCCATCCTGACTACCCCGTGGTGCTTTTCTCCATCCTACATTGCCACTCACTGCCTATCCTGATTCAGGCCCTCCGATTCACACCACCTCGTGATGTTTTTTTCACTCCTACTTGTCAATGGCTTGTTAGAAAGCCTTACAATGCGCACCACCACACGAAGTTTTTCAGAAACCTACCCTACATTGCCACTGCATGTTTCCTGGCCTCCTCATGCTGAGCACCCCGTGGTGCATTTCTACATCCTTCATTTCCACTCATTGCCTATCCAGATTCAGGCCCTTCAATTCACACCACCCCATTATGTTTTTCTCAATACTACTAGCTAATGGCCTGGTAGAAAACCTTACAATGTGCACCACCCCCCGATGTTTTTCAGAAACCTATCCTACATTGCCACTGCATGTTTCCTGATGTCCCCATGCTGACCACACCGTGGTGCTTTCCTCCATTTTACATTGCCATTCACTGCGTATCCTAATTCAGGCCCCCCGATTCACACCACCCCGTGAATATTTTTTCACTCCTACTAGTGAATGGCCAGTTAGAAAGCCTTACAATACGCACCAACTGGTGCTGTTTTTCAGAAACCTATCCTACATTGCCACTGCATGTTTCCTGACATCCCCATGCTGAACACCCTGTGGTGCTTTTCTCCATTCTACATTGCCACACAATGCCTATCCTAATTCACGCCCTCCGATTAACACCACCCCGTGATGTTCTTCTCACTCCTACTAGTGAATGGACTGTTAGAAACCATTACAATGGGCATTACCCAGCGATGTTTATCAGAAACCTATTTTTCATTGCCACTGCATGATTCTTTGCCTCCCCACGCTCACCAACCCCTTTTGTTTTTCTCCATCCTACATTGCCACTAACTGTATATCTTGATTCAGGTCCTCGGATTCACACAACACCAAGATGTATTTCGCACTCCTACTAGTGAATGACCTGTTAGAAACCCTTACATTTCTCACCACCCCGCTATGTTTTTCAGAAACCTATCCTACATTGCCACTGCATGTTTGATGATCTCTAAATGCTGACCAACCTGTGGTGCTTTTCTCCATCCTACATTGCCACTCACTGGCTATCCTGATTCAGGCCCTCCGAAACACACCAACCCATGATGTTTTTCTCACTCCTACTAGTGAATGGCCTGTTAGAAACCATTTCAATGCGCACCACCACACAATTTTTTTTCAGAAACCTATCTTACATAGCCACGGCATGTTTCCTGACCTCCCCATGCTGACCACCCTGTGGTGCTTTTCTCCATCTGACATTGCCACTCACTGTCTATCTTGATTCAGGCCCTCCGATTCATACCACAATATGATGTATTTTGCACTCCTACTAGTGAATGGCCTGTTAGAAACCCTTACAATTCTCACCACCCGCGATGTTTTTCAGAAACCTATCCTCCATTGCCACTGCATGTGTCCGGACCTCCCCATGCTGACCAACCCGTGGTGATTTTCTCCATTATACATTACCACTCACTGCCTATCCTAATTCAGGCCCTCTGATTCACACCACGCCGTGATATTTTTCTCACTCCTGCTAGTGAATTGTGTGTTAGAAACCCGTACAATGCGCACCACCCTGCAATGTTTTGCAGAAACCTCTCGTTCATTGCCACTGCATGTTTCCTGACCTCCGCATGCTGACCACCCTGTGGTGCTTTTCTCCATTTGGCATTGCCACTCATTGCCTATCCTGATTCAGGCCCTCCGATTCACACCACCCCATGATGTTTTTCTCACTCCTACTAGTGAATGGACTGTTAGAATGCCTTACAATGCACACCTACCAGCGATGTTTTTCAGAAACGTATCCTAAAATGCCAATGCATGTTTCCTGACCTCCCCATGCTGACCAACCCGTGGTGCTTTTCTCCATCCTACATTGGCACTCACTGCCTATCCTAATGCAGGCCTTCCGATTCACACCACGCCATGATGTTTTTCTCACTCCTACTAGTGAATGGCCTGTTAGAAACCATTACAATGCACAGCACCCCATGATGTTTTTCAGAAAAATATCCTACATTGCCACAGCATGTTTCCTGACCTCCCCATGCTGACCTCCTCGTGTTGCTTTTCTCAATCCTACATTGATACTCACTGCCTATCCTAAATTAGGCCCTCTGATTCACACCACCCCGTGATGTTTTTCTCACTCCTAGTAGTGAATGGCCTGTTAAAAACCCGGACAATGCGCACCGCCCGCGATGTTTATCAGAAACCTATTCTACATTGCCACTGCATGTTTCCTTGCCTCCCCATGCTGACCACCCCATGGAGCTTTTCTCCATTCTTCATTGCCACTCACTGCCGATCCTATTTCAGGCCCACCGATTCACACCACCCCTGATGTTTTTCTCACTCCTACTAGTGAATCGCCTGTTACAAACATTACAATGGGTACCACCTCGTGATGTTTTTCGGAAAATTATCCTACATTGCCACTGCATGTTTCCTGACTTCCCCTTCCTGACCACACCGTGGTGCTTTTCTCCATCCTACTTTGCCACTCGCTGCCTAACCTGATTCAGGCCCTCCGATTCACACCACCCTGTCATGTTTTTCTCACTTCTACTAGTGATGTTCTGTTAGAAAGCCTTACATTGCACACCACCCGGCGATGTTTTTCAGAAACCTATCCTACCTTTCCAATGCATGTTTCCGGACCTCCCCATGCTGGCCACCCCTTGTTGCTTTTTTCCATCCTTCATTGCCACTCACTGCCTATCCTGATTCAGGCCCTCCGATTCACACCACCCCGTGATGTTTTTCTCACTCCTACTAGTGAATGGCCTGTTAGAAACTGTTACAATTCGCACCACCCGCGTTGTTTTTCAGAAACCTATCCTACATTGCCACTGCCTGTTTCCTGTCCTCCCCATGCTGACCACCCCATGGTGCTTTACTCCATCCTTCATTGCCACTCACTGCCTATCCTAATTCAGGCCCTCTGATTCACACCACCCCGTGATGTTTTTCTCACTCCTACTAATGAATGCCCTGTTAGAAACCATTTCAATGCGCACCACAACCCGATTTTTTTCAGAAACTTATTTTACATTGCCAATGCATGTTTCCTGACCTCCCCATGCTGACGACCCCTGGTGCCTTCCTCCATGCTACCTTACCACTCACTGTCTATCCTGATTCAGGCCCTCTGATTCACACCACACCATAATGTATTTCTCACTCCTACTAGTGAATGGCCTGTTAGAAACCCTTACAATGCGCACCACCCTGCGATGTTTTTCAGAAACCTATCCTACTTTGCCACTGCATGTATCCTGACCTCCCAATGCTGACCACCCCGTGGTGCTTTTCTCCATCCTACATTGCCACTCACTGCCTATCATAATTCAGGCCTTCCTATTCAAACCACCCCGTGATGTTTTTCTCACTCCTACTAGTGAATGGCCTGGTAGAAACACTTACAATGCACACCACCCCGCGATGTTTTTCAGAAACCTATCCGACAGTGCCACTGCATGGTTCCTGACCTCCCCATCCTGACCACCTTCTGGTGTTTTTCTCCATGCTACATTGCCAATCACTGCCTATCCTAATTCAGAACATCTGATTCACACCACCCCGTGATGTTTTTCTCACTCCTACTAGCGAATGGCAAGTTATAAACCCTTACAAAGCACACCACCCCCTGATGTTTTTCAGAAAAATATCCTACATTGCCAATGCATGTTTCCTGCCCTCCCCATGCTGACCACCCCTGGTGCTTTTCTCCATCCTACATTGCCACTTACTGCCTATCCTGATTCAGCCCCTCTGATTCACAACACACCGTGATGTTTTTCTCGCTCCTACCAGTCAATGGCCTGTTTGAAAACCTTACAATTCGCACCACCCCGTGATGTTTTTCAGAAACCAATCCTACATTGCCAATGCATGTTTCCTGACCTCCCCATGATGACCAACCCGTGGTGCTTTTTTCCATCCTTCATTGCCACTCACCGCCTATCCTAATTCAGGCCATCCGATTCACACCACCCCGTGATGTTTTTCTCACTCCTACTAGTGAATGGCCTGTTTGAAACCCTTACAATGCCCACCACCTGCGTTGTTTTTCAAAAACCTATCCTACATTGCCACTGCATGTTTCTTGACCTCCCCATGCTGACCACGCCGTGGTGATTTTCTCCATCCTACATTGCCACTCACTGCCTATCCTGATTCAGGCCCTCCGATTCACACCACCCCGTGATGTTTTTCTCACAACTACTAGTGAATTGCCTGTTAGAAATAATTACAATGCGCACCACCCCGCGATGTTTTTCAGAAACCTAACCTACATTGCCACTGCATGTTTCCTGACCTCCCCATGCTGACCACCGCGTGGTGCTTTTCTTTATTCTACCTTGCCACTCACTGCCTATCCTAATTCAGGACCTCCGATTCACACCAGCCCGTGATGTTTATCTCACTCCTACTAGTGAATGGCCTGTTAGAAACACTTGCAATGCGCACAACCCCGCGATGTTTTTCAGAAACCTGTCCTACATTGCAACTGCATGTTTCCTGACCACCCCTTCCTGACCACCTAGTGGTGTTTTTCTAAATGCTACATTGCCAATCGCTGCCTATCCTAATTCAGAACATCCGAGTCACACCACCCCGTGATGTTTTTCTCACTCCTATTAGTGAATGGCCTGTTAGAAACCCTTACAATGCACCCCACCACGTGATGTTTTTCAGAAAAACATCCTACATTGCCACTGCATGTTTCCTCACCTTCCCATGCTGACCACCCCGGGTGCTTTTCTCCATGCTACATTGCCAATCACTGTCTATCCTGATTCAGGCCCTCTGTTTCACACCACACCATGATGTATTTCTCACTCCTACTAGTGAAGGCCTGTTAGAAACCCTTACAATGTGCATCACCACGCGCTGTTTTTCAGAAACCTCTCCTACATTGCCACTGCATGTTTCCTGACCTCCCTATCCTTACCACCCCTTGGTGCTTTTCTCCATTCTACATTGCCACTCACTGCCTATCCTGATACAGGCCCTCTGATTCACACCACCCTGTGATGTTTTTCTCACTCGTACTAGGGAATGGCCTGTTAGAAACCCTTACAATGCGCACCACACGCGTTTTTTTTTTTTCAGAAACCTATCCGACATTGCCACTGCATGTTTCCTGACCTCATCATGCTGACCACTCCGTGGTGCTTTTCTCCATCCTACATTGCCTCTCACTGCCTATCATACTTCAGGCCCTCCGATTCAAACCACCCCGTGATGTTTTTCTCACTCCTACTATTGAAATGCCTGTTAGAAACACATACAATTCGCACCACCCCGCGATGATTTTCAAAACCTATCCTACATTGTCACTGCATGTTTTCTGACCTCCCCATGCAGACCAATCCGTGGTGCTTTTCTTCATCCCACATTGCCACTCACTGCCTATGCTAATTCAGGACCTCAGATTCACACCAGCCCGGGATGTTTTTCTGACTCCTAATAGTGAATGGCCTGTTATAAAAATTACAATGCGCAACACCCTGCGAAGTTTTTCTGAAACCTATCCTACATTGTCACTGCATATTTCTTGACCTCCCCATCCTGACCAACTTGTGGTGCTTTTCTCCATGCTACAAGGCCAATCGCAGCCTATTCTAATTCAGAACATCTGATTCACACCATCCCGTGATGTTTTTCTCACTCCTACTAGTGAATGGCCTGTTAGAAACCCTTACAATGCACACCACCAAGTAATGTTTTTCAGAAAAATATCCTACATTGCCACTGCATGTTTCCTGCCCTCCCCATGATGACCACCCCTGGTGCTTTTCTCCATCCTACATTGGCACTTACTGCCTATCCTGATTCAGCACCTCTGATTCACACCACACCGTGATGTTTTTCTCGTTCCTACTAGTCAATGGCCTGTTAGAAACCCTTACCATTCTCACCATTCCGCGATGTTTTTCAGAAACGAATCGTACATTGCCATTTCATGTTTCCTGACCTCCCCATGCTGACCAACCCGTGGTGCTTTTCTACATTTTACATTACCACTCACTGCCTAAACTGATTCAGGCCCTCCAATTCACACCACAGCATGATGTATTTTTCACTCCTACTAGTTAATGGCCTGTTAGAAACCCTTACAATGCGCACCAAACCACGACGTTTTTCAGATACCTATGCACATAGCCACTGCATGTTTCCTGACCTCCCCATCCTGACCACCCCTTGGTGCTTTTCTCCATCCTACATTGCCACTCACTGCCTATCCTGATTCAGGCCCTACGAATCACACCACCCCGTGATGTTTTTCTCAATCCTACTAGTAAATTTCCTGTTAGAAACCTTACAATGCGCACCACCCTGCGAAGTTTATCATAAACCTATCCTACATTGCCACTGCATGTTTCCAGACCTCCCCATCCTGACCACCCCTTGGTGCTTTTCTCCATCATACATTGCTACTCACTGCCTATCCTGATTCAGGCCCTCCGATACACACCAACCCGTGATGTTTTTCTCACTCCTACTAGTGAATGGCCTGATAGAAAACATTTCAATGTGGACCACCACACGATTTTTTTCAGAAACTTATCTTACATCACCACTGCATGTTTCCTGACCTCCGCATGCTGACGACCCCTGGTGCTTCTCCATGCTACATTACCACTCACTGTCTATCCTGATTCAGGCCCTCTGATTCACACCACACCATAATGTATTTCTCACTCCTACTAGTGAATGGCCTGTTAGAAACCCTTACAATGCGCAAAACCCCTCGATGTTTTTCAGAAACCTATCCTACATTGCCACTGCATGTTTCCTTCCCTCCCCATGCTGACCACCCCGTGGAGCTTTTCTCCATTCTTCATTGCCACTCACTGCCGATCCTATTTCAGGCCCTCCGATTCACACCACCCCGTGATGTTTTTCTCACTCCTACTAGTGAATCGCCTGTTACAAACATTACAATGGGTACCACCTCGTGATGTTTTTCGGAAAATTATCCTACATTGCCACTGCATGTTTCCTGACCTCCCTATGCTGACCACACCATGGTGCTTTTCTCCATTTTACACTGCCAGGCACTGTCTATCCTAATTCAGTCCCTCCGATTCACACCACCCCGTGATGTTTTTCTCACTCCTGCTAGTGAATGGCCTGTTAGAAACCGTTACAATTCGCACCACCCGCGTTGTTTTTCAGAAACCTATCCTACATTGCCACTGCCTGTTTCCTGTCCTCCCCATGCTGACCACCCCATGGTGCTTTACTCCATCCTTCATTGCCACTCACTGCCTATCCTAATTCAGGCCCTCTGATTCACACCACCCCGTGATGTTTTTCTCACTCCTACTAATGAATGCCCTGTTAGAAACCATTTCAATGCGCACCACAACCCGATTTTTTTCAGAAACTTATTTTACATTGCCAATGCATGTTTCCTGACCTCCCCATGCTGACGACCCCTGGTGCCTTCCTCCATGCTACCTTACCACTCACTGTCTATCCTGATTCAGGCCCTCTGATTCACACCACACCATAATGTATTTCTCACTCCTACTAGTGAATGGCCTGTTAGAAACCCTTACAATGCGCACCACCCTGCGATGTTTTTCAGAAACCTATCCTACTTTGCCACTGCATGTATCCTGACCTCCCAATGCTGACCACCCCGTGGTGCTTTTCTCCATCCTACATTGCCACTCACTGCCTATCATAATTCAGGCCTTCCTATTCAAACCACCCCATGATGTTTTTCTCACTCCTACTAGTGAATGGCCTGGTAGAAACACTTACAATGCACACCACCCCGCGATGTTTTTCAGAAACCTATCCGACAGTGCCACTGCATGGTTCCTGACCTCCCCATCCTGACCACCTTCTGGTGTTTTTCTCCATGCTACATTGCCAATCACTGCCTATCCTAATTCAGAACATCTGATTCACACCACCCCGTGATGTTTTTCTCACTCCTACTAGCGAATGGCAAGTTATAAACCCTTACAAAGCACACCACCCCCTGATGTTTTTCAGAAAAATATCCTACATTGCCAATGCATGTTTCCTGCCCTCCCCATGCTGACCACCCCTGGTGCTTTTCTCCGTCCTACATTGCCACTTACTGCCTATCCTGATTCAGCCCCTCTGATTCACAACACACCGTGATGTTTTTCTCGCTCCTACCAGTCAATGGCCTGTTTGAAAACCTTACAATTCGCACCACCCCGTGATGTTTTTCAGAAACCAATCCTACATTGCCAATGCATGTTTCCTGACCTCCCCATGATGACCAACCCGTGGTGCTTTTTTCCATCCTTCATTGCCACTCACCGCCTATCCTAATTCAGGCCATCCGATTCACACCACCCCGTGATGTTTTTCTCACTCCTACTAGTGAATGGCCTGTTTGAAACCCTTACAATGCCCACCACCTGCGTTGTTTTTCAAAAACCTATCCTACATTGCCACTGCATGTTTCTTGACCTCCCCATGCTGACCACGCCGTGGTGATTTTCTCCATCCTACATTGCCACTCACTGCCTATCCTGATTCAGGCCCTCCGATTCACACCACCCCGTGATGTTTTTCTCACAACTACTAGTGAATTGCCTGTTAGAAATAATTACAATGCGCACCACCCCGCGATGTTTTTCAGAAACCTAACCTACATTGCCACTGCATGTTTCCTGACCTCCCCATGCTGACCACCGCGTGGTGCTTTTCTTTATTCTACCTTGCCACTCACTGCCTATCCTAATTCAGGACCTCCGATTCACACCAGCCCGTGATGTTTATCTCACTCCTACTAGTGAATGGCCTGTTAGAAACACTTGCAATGCGCACAACCCCGCGATGTTTTTCAGAAACCTGTCCTACATTGCAACTGCATGTTTCCTGACCACCCCTTCCTGACCACCTAGTGGTGTTTTTCTAAATGCTACATTGCCAATCGCTGCCTATCCTAATTCAGAACATCCGAGTCACACCACCCCGTGATGTTTTTCTCACTCCTATTAGTGAATGGCCTGTTAGAAACCCTTACAATGCACCCCACCACGTGATGTTTTTCAGAAAAACATCCTACATTGCCACTGCATGTTTCCTCACCTTCCCATGCTGACCACCCCGGGTGCTTTTCTCCATGCTACATTGCCAATCACTGTCTATCCTGATTCAGGCCCTCTGTTTCACACCACACCATGATGTATTTCTCACTCCTACTAGTGAAGGCCTGTTAGAAACCCTTACAATGTGCATCACCACGCGCTGTTTTTCAGAAACCTCTCCTACATTGCCACTGCATGTTTCCTGACCTCCCTATCCTTACCACCCCTTGGTGCTTTTCTCCATTCTACATTGCCACTCACTGCCTATCCTGATACAGGCCCTCTGATTCACACCACCCTGTGATGTTTTTCTCACTCGTACTAGGGAATGGCCTGTTAGAAACCCTTACAATGCGCACCACACGCGTTTTTTTTTTTTTCAGAAACCTATCCGACATTGCCACTGCATGTTTCCTGACCTCATCATGCTGACCACTCCGTGGTGCTTTTCTCCATCCTACATTGCCTCTCACTGCCTATCATCCTTCAGGCCCTCCGATTCAAACCACCCCGTGATGTTTTTCTCACTCCTACTATTGAAATGCCTGTTAGAAACACATACAATTCGCACCACCCCGCGATGATTTTCAAAACCTATCCTACATTGTCACTGCATGTTTTCTGACCTCCCCATGCAGACCAATCCGTGGTGCTTTTCTTCATCCCACATTGCCACTCACTGCCTATGCTAATTCAGGACCTCAGATTCACACCAGCCCGGGATGTTTTTCTGACTCCTAATAGTGAATGGCCTGTTATAAAAATTACAATGCGCAACACCCTGCGAAGTTTTTCTGAAACCTATCCTACATTGTCACTGCATATTTCTTGACCTCCCCATCCTGACCAACTTGTGGTGCTTTTCTCCATGCTACAAGGCCAATCGCAGCCTATTCTAATTCAGAACATCTGATTCACACCATCCCGTGATGTTTTTCTCACTCCTACTAGTGAATGGCCTGTTAGAAACCCTTACAATGCACACCACCAAGTAATGTTTTTCAGAAAAATATCCTACATTGCCACTGCATGTTTCCTGCCCTCCCCATGATGACCACCCCTGGTGCTTTTCTCCATCCTACATTGGCACTTACTGCCTATCCTGATTCAGCACCTCTGATTCACACCACACCGTGATGTTTTTCTCGTTCCTACTAGTCAATGGCCTGTTAGAAACCCTTACCATTCTCACCATTCCGCGATGTTTTTCAGAAACGAATCGTACATTGCCATTTCATGTTTCCTGACCTCCCCATGCTGACCAACCCGTGGTGCTTTTCTACATTTTACATTACCACTCACTGCCTAAACTGATTCAGGCCCTCCAATTCACACCACAGCATGATGTATTTTTCACTCCTACTAGTTAATGGCCTGTTAGAAACCCTTCCAATGCGCACCAAACCACGACGTTTTTCAGATACCTATGCACATAGCCACTGCATGTTTCCTGACCTCCCCATCCTGACCACCCCTTGGTGCTTTTCTCCATCCTACATTGCCACTCACTGCCTATACTGATTCAGGCCCTACGCGTCACACCACCCCGTGATGTTTTTCTCAATCCTACTAGTAAATTTCCTGTTAGAAACCTTACAATGCGCACCACCCTGCGAAGTTTATCATAAACCTATCCTACATTGCCACTGCATGTTTCCAGACCTCCCCATCCTGACCACCCCTTGGTGCTTTTCTCCATCATACATTGCTACTCACTGCCTATCCTGATTCAGGCCCTCCGATACACACCAACCCGTGATGTTTTTCTCACTCCTACTAGTGAATGGCCTGATAGAAAACATTTCAATGTGGACCACCACACGATTTTTTTCAGAAACTTATCTTACATCACCACTGCATGTTTCCTGACCTCCGCATGCTGACGACCCCTGGTGCTTCTCCATGCTACATTACCACTCACTGTCTATCCTGATTCAGGCCCTCTGATTCACACCACACCATAATGTATTTCTCACTCCTACTAGTGAATGGCCTGTTAGAAACCCTTACAATGCGCAAAACCCCTCGATGTTTTTCAGAAACCTATCCTACATTGCCACTGCATGTTTCCTTCCCTCCCCATGCTGACCACCCCGTGGAGCTTTTCTCCATTCTTCATTGCCACTCACTGCCGATCCTATTTCAGGCCCTCCGATTCACACCACCCCGTGATGTTTTTCTCACTCCTACTAGTGAATCGCCTGTTACAAACATTACAATGGGTACCACCTCGTGATGTTTTTCGGAAAATTATCCTACATTGCCACTGCATGTTTCCTGACCTCCCTATGCTGACCACACCATGGTGCTTTTATCCATTTTACACTGCCAGGCACTGTCTATCCTAATTCAGTCCCTCCGATTCACACCACCCCGTGATGTTTTTCTCACTCCTGCTAGTGAATGGCCTGTTAGAAACCATTACAATGCGCCCCACCCCGTGATGTTTTTCAGAAACCTATCCTACTTTGCCACTGCATGTTTCCTGACTTCCCCTTCCTGACCACCCCGTGGTGCTTTTCTCCGTCCTACATTGCCACTCGCTGCCTAACCTGATTCAGGTCCTCCGATTCACACCACCCTGTCATGTTTTTCTCACTTCTACTAGTGATGTTTTGTTAGAAAGCCTTACAGTGCACACCACCCGGCGATGTTTTTCAGAAACCTATCCTACTTTGCCAATGCATGTTTCCTGACCTTCTAATGCTGACCACCCCGTGGTGCTTTTCTCCATCCTACATTGCCACTCACTGTGTATTCTAATTCAGAACATCTGAATCACACCACCCCGTGATGTTTTTCTCACTCCTACTAGTGAATGGCCTGTTAGAAAACCTTATAATGTCCACCACCCGCGTTCTGTGTGAGAAACCTATCCTACATTGCCACTGCATGTTTCCTCACCTCACCATGCTGACCACCCCGTGGTGCTTTTCTTCATCCTACATTGCCACTCACTGCATATCCTACTTCAGGACCTCCGATTCACACCACCCCGTGATGTTTTTCTCACACCTACTAGTGAATGGCATGTTAGAAACACTTACAATGCGCACCACCCGCGTTGTTTTTCCGAAACCTATCCTATAGTGCCACTGCATGTTTCCTGACCTCCCCATCCTTACCTCCTTCTGGTGCTTTTCTCCATGCTACATTGCCAATCACTGCCTATCCTATTTCAAAACATCTGATTCACACCACACCATGATGTAGTTCTCACTCCTACAGTGAATGGCCTGTTAGAAACCCTTACAATGCACACCACCCCATTATGTATTTCAGATACCTATCCTACATAGCCACTGCATGTTTTCTGACTTCCCCATCCTGACCACCCCGTGCTGCTTTTCTCAATCCTACATAACCATTCACTGCCTATCCTTATACAGGCCCTCTGATTCACACCACCCCGTGATGTTTATCTCAGTCCTACTAATAAATTTCCTGTTAGAAACCTTACAATGCGCACCACCATGCGATGTTTTTCAGAAACCTATCCTACATTGCCACTTCATGTTTCCTGACCTCCCCATGCTGATCACCCCGTGGTGCTTTTCTCAATTTTACATTGCCACTCACTGCGTATCCTGAGTCAGGCCCTCCGATACACACCAACCTGTGATGTTTTTCTCACTCCTATTAGTGAATGGCCTCTTAGAAACCATTTCAATGCGCACAACAACACGATTTTTTTCAGAAACCTATTTGACATTGCAACTGCATGTTTCCTGCCCTCCCCATGCTGACCACCCGTGGTGCTTTTCTCCATGCTACATTACCACTCACTGTCTATCCTGATTCAGGCCCTTTGATTCACAACACACCATGATGTATTTCTCATTCCTACTAGTGAATGGCCTGTTAGAAACCCTTACAATGGGCACCACCCCGCAATGTTTTTAGAAACTTATCCTACCTTGCCAATGCATGTTTCCTGACCTCCCCATGCTGGCCACCCCTTGTTGCTTTTTTCCATCCTTCATTGCCACTCACTGCCTATCCTGATTCAGGCCCTCCGATTCACACCACCCCGTGATGTTTTTCTCACTCCTACTAGTGAATGGCCTGTTAGAAACCGTTACAATGCGCACCACCCGCGCTGTTTTCCAGAAACCTATCCTACATTGCCACTGCCTATTTCCTGTCCTCCCCATGATGACCACCCCATGGAGCTTTACTCCATCCTTCATTGCCACTCACTGCCTATCCTAATTCAGGCCCTCTGATTCACACCACCCCGTGATGTTTTTCTCACTCCTACTAGTCAATGGCCTGTTAGAAAAAATTACAATGCGCACCACCCCGCGATGATTTTCAAAACCTAAACTACATTGCCACTGCATGTTTCCTGACCTCCCCATGCTTACCACCGCGTGGTTCTTTTCTTTATCCTACCTTGCCACTCACTGTCTATCCTAATTCAGGAACTACAATTCACACCAGCCCGTGATATTTTTCTCACTCCTACTAGTGAATTGCCTGTTAGAAATAATTACAATGCGCACCACCCCGCGATGTTTTTCAGAAACCTAACCTACATTGCCACTGCATGTTTCCTGACCTCCCCATGCTGACCACCGCGTGGTGCTTTTCTTTATTCCTCCTTGCCACTCACTGCCTATCCTAATTCAGGACCTCCGATTCACACCATCCCGTGATGTTTATCTCACTCCTACTAGTGAATGGCCTGTTTGAAACACTTGCAATGCGCACAACCCCGCGATGTTTTTCAGAAACCTGTCCTACATTGCAACTGCATTTTTCCTGACCACCCCATCCTGACCACCTAGCGGTGCTTTTCTAAATGCTACATTGCCAATCGCTGCCTATCCTAATTCAGAACATCTGAGTCACACAAGCCCGTGATGTTTTTCTCACTCCTATTAGTGAATGGCCTGTTAGAAACCCTTACAATGCACACCACCACGTGATGTTTTTCAGAAAAATATCCTACATTGCCACTGCATGTTTCCTGACCTTCCCATGCTGACCACCCCGGGTGCTTTGCTCCATGCTACATTGCCACTCACTGTCTATCCTGATTCAGGCCCTCTGATTCACATCACACCATGATGTATTTCTTACTCCTACTAGTGAAGGCCTGTTAGAAACCCTTACAATGTGCATCACCCAGCGATGTTTTTCAGAAACCTCTCCTACATTGCCACTGCGTGTTTCCTGACCTCCCTATCCTTACCACCCCGTGGTGCTTTTCTCCATCCTACGTTGCCACTCACTGTGTATCCTAATTCAGAATATCTGAATCACACCACCCCGTGATGTTTTTCTCACTCCTACTAGTGAATGGCCTGTTAGAAACCCTTACAATGTGCACTACCCCGTGATGTTATTCAGAAAACTATCCTACATTGCCACTGCTTGTTTCCTGACCTCGCCTTGCTGACCACTCCATGGTGCTTTTCTCCATCCTACATTGCCTCTCACTGCCTATCCTAATTCAGGCACTACGATTCACACGACCCCGTGATGTTTTTCTCACTCCTACTTGTGAATGGCCTGTTAGAAACACTTACAATGCCCACCACCCCGTGATGTTTTTCAGAAAAATATCCTACATTGCCACTGCATGTTTACTTCCCTCCCCATGCTGACCACCACTGGTGATTATCTCCATCCTACATTGCCAATTGCTGCCTATCCTGATGCAGCCCCTCTGATTCACACCACACCGTGATGTTATTCTCGCACTTACTAGTCAATGGCCTGTTAGAAACCCTTACAATACGCACCACCAAGCGATGTTTTTCAGAAACCTATCCTACATTGCCACTGCATGTTTCATGATCTCCCCATGCTTACCAACCTGTGGTGCTTTCTCCATTTTACATTACCACTCACTGCCTATCCTGATTCAGGCCCTCTGATTCACACCACACCATGATGTTTTTCTCACTCCTACTAATAAATGGCCCGTTAGAAACCATTTCAATGTGCACCACCACACGATTTTTTTTTCAGAAACCTATCTTACATTGCCACAGCATGTTTCCTGACCTCCCCATGCTGACCACCCCGTGGTGCTTTTCTCCATTCTACATTGGCACTCACTGCCTATCCTAAGTCAGGCCCTCTGATTCACACGACACCATGATGTTTTTCTCACTCCTACTAATAAATGGCCCGTTAGAAACCATTTCAATGTGCACCACCACACGATTTTTTTCAGAAACCTATCTTACATTGCCACTGCATGTTTCCTGACCTCCCCATGCTGACCACCCCGTGGTGCTTTTGTCCATTTTACATTGCCACTCACTGCCTTTCCTAATTTAGGCCCTCCGATTCACACAACCCCTGATGTTTTCCTCACTCCTACTAGTGAATGGCCTGTTAGAAATCCTTACAATTGGCACCACCCCGCAATGTTTTTCAGAAACCTATCCTACATTGCCACTGCATGTTTCCTGACCTCCCCATCCTGACCAACCCGTGGTGCTTTTCTCCATCCTACATTGCCACTCACTGCCTATCCTGTTTCAGGCCCTCCGATTCACACCACCCCGTGATGTTTTTCTCACTCTTTCTAGTGAATGGCCTGTTAGAAACCCTTACAATGCGCACCACCGCGGGATGTTTTTCAGAAAAATATCCTACGTTGCCACTGCATGTTTTCTGCCCTCCCCATGCTGACCACCCCTGGTGCTTTTCTCCATCCTACATTGCCACTTACTGCCTATACTGATTCAGCCCTTCTGATTCACACCACACCGTGATGTTTTTCTCTCTCCTACTAGTCAATGGCCTGTTACAAAACCTTACAATTCGCAACACCCCACGATGTTTTTCAGAAACCTATCCTACATTGCCAATGCATGTTTTCTGACCTCCCCATGATGACCAAACCGTGGTGCTTTTCTCCATCCTTCATTGGCACTCACAGCCTATCCTAAAATAGGCCCTCGGATTCACACCGCCCCGTTATGTTTTTCTCACTCCTACTAGTGAATGGCCTCTTAGGATCCATTACAATTCTCACCACCCTGCGATGTTTTTCAGAAACCTATCCTACATGGCCTCTGCATGTTTCCTGACCTCCCCATGATGACCAACCCGTGGTGATTTTCTCCATCCTACATTGCCACTCACTGCCTATCCTGATTCAGGCCCTCCGCTTCACACCACCCCGTGATGTTTTTCTCACTCCTACTAGTCAATGGCCTGTTAGAAAGCCTTACAATGCGCACCATCCCACGTTGTTTTTCAGAAACCAATCCTACACTGCCACTGCATGTTTCCTGACCTCCCCATCCTGACCACCCTGTGGTGCTTTTCTTCATCCTACATTACCAATCACTGACTATCCTAATTCAGGACCTCCGATTCACACCAGCCCATGATGTTTTTCTCACTCCTACTATTGAATGACCTGTTAGAAAAAATTACAATGCGCACCACCCCGCGATGATTTTCAAAACCTAACCTACATTGCCAGTGCATGTTTCCTGACCTCCCCATGCTGACCACCCCGTGGTGCTTTTATTCATCCTACCTTGCCACTCACTGCCTATCCTAATTCAGTATCTCCAATTCACACCACACCGTGATGTTTTTCTGGCTCCTACTAGTCAATGGCCTGTTAGAAACCCTTACAATTTGCACCACCCCTCGATGTTTTTCAGAAACCTATCCTACATTGCCAATGCATGTTTCCTGACCTCCCCATGATGTCCAAGCAGTAGTGCTTTTCTCAATCTGACATTGCCACTCAATGCGTATTCTAATTCAGGCCCTCCGATTCACACCACCCAGTGATGTTTTTCTCATTCCTACTAGTCAATGGCCTGTTAGAAACCCTTACAATTTGCACCACCCCGCGATGTTTTTCCGAAACCTATCCTACATTGCCACTGCATGTTTCCTTACCTCCCCATGCTGACAAACCCATGGTGCTTTTCTCCATCCTACATTGTCACTCACTGCCTATCCTAATTCAGGCCCTTCGATTCACACCACCACTGATGTTTTTCTCACTCCTATAAGTGAAGGGCCTTTAAGAAATCCTTGCAATGCGCACCACCCCAAGATGTTTTTCAGAAACTTATCCTACATTGCCACTGCATGTTTCCTGCCCTCCCCATGCTGATCACCCCTGGTGTATTTCTCCATCCAACATTGCCACTTACTCCCTATCCTGATTCAGCCCCTCCCATTCACACCACACCGTGATGTTTTTCTCACTCCTACTAATGAATGGCCTGTAAGAAACCCTTAAAATTTTCTCCACCCTGCGATGTTTTTCAGAAACCTATCCTACACTGCCACTGCATGTTTCGAACCTCTACATGTTGAACAACCTGTTGTGCTTTTCTCCATTTTACATTGCAACTCACTCCCTTTCCTAATTCAGGCACTCGGATTAACACCACCCCGTGATATTTTTCAAACTCCAACTAATGAAGGGCCTGTTAGAAACCCTTACAATGAGCACCACCCTGTAATGTTTTTCAGAAAACTATCCTACATTGGCACTGCATGTTTCCTAACCTCCCCATGGTGACCAATCCATGGTGCTTTTGCCATTTTATATTAACACTCACTGCCTATCCTGATTCAGGCCCTCCGATTCACACCACACCATGATGTATTTCTCACTCCTACTAGTTAATGGCCTGTTAGAAATCCTTACAATGAGCACAACCCCACGATGTTTTATAGAAACCTATCCTACATTGTCACTGCATGTTTCCTGACTTCCCAATCCTGACCACCCCGTGTTGCTTTACTCCATCCTATATTGCCACTCACTGCCTATCCTGCCTGATTCAGGCACTCTGATTCACACCACCTCGTGATGTTTTTCTCAGTCCTACTAGTAAATTTCCTGTTAGAAACGTAACAATGCGCACCACCCTGCGATGTTTATTAGAAACCTATCCTACATTGCCATTGCATGTTTCCTGACTTCCCCATGCTGATCACCCCGAGGTGCTTTTCTCAGTTTTACATTGCCACTCTCTGCCCATCCTGATTCAGGCCTTCCGATACACACCAACCAGTGATGATTGTCTCACTGCTACTAGTGTATGGCCTGTTAGAAACCATTTCAAGCGAACCACCGCACGATTTTTTTCAGAAACCTATCCTACATTCCCACTGCATGTTTCCTGACCTCCGCATTCTGACCACCCCTTGGTGCTTTTCTCCATCCTACATTGCCAGTCACTGCCTATCCTGATTGAGGCCCTCCGATTCACACCACCCCGTGTTGTTTTTGTCACTTCTACTAATGAATGGCCTGTTAGAAACCATTACAATGCGCACCACCCACATTGTTTTTCAGATACCTATCCTACATAGCCACTGCATGTTTCCTGACCTCCGCATGCTGACCACCCCGTGGTGCTTTTCTCAATCCTACATTGCCACTCACTGCCTATCCTAATTCAGGCCCTCTGATTCACACAACACCGTGATGTTTTTCTCACTCCTACTAGTGAATGGCCTGTTAGAAACCCTGACAATTCTCACCACCCGCGATGTTTTTCAGAAACCTATCCTACATTGCCACTGCAAGTTTCCTGACCTCACCATGCTGACCAACCCGTGGTGCTTTTCTCCATTATACATTACCACTCACTGCCTATCCTAATTCGGGCCCTCTGATTCACACCACGCTGTGATTTTTTTCTCACTCTTGCTTGTGAATGGCTTTTTAGAAATCCTTACAATGCGCACCACCCCGCGATTTTTTTCAGAAACCTTTCCTACATTGCCACTGAATGTTTCCTGACCTCCCCATGCTGACCAACCCCTGGTGCTTTTCTCCATTTTACATTGCCACTCACTGCCTATCCTAATATAGGCACTGCGACTCACACCATCCCGTGATGTCTTTCACACTCGTACTAGGGAATGTCCTGTTAGAAACCCGTACAATGCGCACCACCCCGCGATGTTTTTCAGAAACCTATCCTACATTGCTACTGCATGTTTCCTGACCTCCCCATCATGACGACCCCGAGGTGCTTTTCTCCATCCTACATTGCCACTCACTTCCTATCCTAATTCAGGCCCTCCGATTCACACCACCCCTGATGTTTTTCTCACTTCAACAAGTGAAGGGCCTTTAAGAAAGCCTTACAATGCGCACCACCCCAAGATGTTTTTCAGAAACCTAACCTACATTGCCATTGCATGTTTCCTGACCTCCCCTTGCTGACCAACCCGTGGTGCTTTTCTCCATTTTACATTACCACTCACTGCCTATCCTGACTCAGTCCCTCCCATTCAAACCACACCATGTTGTATTTCTCACTCTTATTAGTTAATCGCCTGTTAGAAACCATTACAATGTGCACCACCCCACGATATTTTTCAGATACCTATCCTACATAGCCACTGCATGTTTCCTGACCTCCACATCCTGACCATTCCGAGGTGCTTTTCTCCATCCTACATTGCCACTCACTACCTATCCTGATTCAGGCCCTCCAATTCACACCAGCCCGTGATGTTTTTCTCACTCCTACTACTGAATGGCCTGTTAGAAACCCTTACAATGTGCACTGCCCGCGTTGTTTTTCAGATACCTATCCTACACTGCATGTTTCCTGACCTCCCCATGCTGACCACACCGTGGTGATTTTCTCCATCCTACATTGCCACTCACTGCCTATCCTAATTCAGGCCCTCCGATTCACACTACCCCGTGATGTTTTTCTCACTCCTACTAGTGAATGGCCGGTTAGAAACCCTTACAATTCTCACCACACCGCGATGTTTTTCAGAAACCTATCCTACATTACCACTGCATGTTTCCTGACCTCCACATGCTCACCAACCCGTGGTGCTTTTCTCAATTATACATTACCACTCACTGCCTTTCCTAATTCAGGCCTCCGATTCACACCACGCCATGATTTTTTTCTCATTCCTGCTAGTGAATGGCCTGTTAGAAATCCTTACACTGCGCACCAACCCGCGATGTTTTTCACAAACCTATCCTAAATTGCTACTGCATGTTTCCTGACCTCCCCATGCTGACCAACCCATGGTGCTTTTCTCCATTTTACATTGCCACTCACTGCCTATCCTAATTCATGACCTCGGACTCACACCATCCCGTGATGTTTTTCACCTCCTACTAGTGAATGTCCTGTTAGAAACCCTTACAATGGGCACCACCCCGCGATGTTTTTCAGAAACCTATCCTACATTGCCACTGCATGTTTCCTGACCTCGCCATCATGACCACCCCAAGGTGCTTTTCTCCATCCTACATTGCCACTCACTTCCTATCCTAATTCCGGCCCTCTGTTTCACACCACCACTGATGTTTTTCTCACTCTTACAAGTGAAGGGCCTTTAAGAAAGCCGTATAATGCGCACCACCCCAAGATGTTTTTCAGAGACCTATCCTACATTGCCACTGCAAGTTTCCTGACCTCCCCATTCTGACCACCCCTTGATGCTTTTCTTCATCCTACGTTGCCACTCACTGCCTATCCTGATTCAGGCCCTCGAATTCACAGCATGCCGTGATGTTTTTCTCACCCCTACCAGTGAAAGGCCTTTTAGAAACTCTAACAACGCGCACCACCCGCGTTGTTTTTCAGAATCCTATCCTACATTGCCACTGCATGTTTCCAGACCTCCCCATGCTGACCACACCGTGGTGCTTTTCTCCATCCTACATTGCCACTCACTGCCTATCATAATTCAGGCGCTCGGATTCAAATCACCCTGTGATGTTTTTCTCACTCCTACTATTGAATGGCCTTTTAGAAACACTTACAATGCGCACCACACCGCGATGTTTTTCTGAAACCTATCTAAAATTGCCACTGCATGTTTCCTGACCTCCCCATGCTGACAACACCTGGTGCTTTTCCCCATGCTACATTGCCACTCACTGTCGATCCTGACTCAGGCCCTCTGATTCACACCACAATTTGTTGTATTTCTCACTCTTACTAGTGAATGGCCTGTTAGAAACCATTACAATACGCCTACCCCGCGATGTTTTTGAGAAACCTCTCCTACATTGCCACTGCATGTTTCCTGACCTCTCCATCCTGACCACCACATGGTGCTTTTCTCCATCCTACATTGCCACTAACTGCCTATCCTGATTCATGCCCTCTGATTCACACCACCCCGTGATGTTTTTCTCACTCCTACTAGTGAATGGCCTGTTAGAAACCCTTACAATGCACACCACCCGCGTTGTTTTTCAGATACCTATCCTACATTGCCACTGCATGTTTCCTGACCTCCCCATGCTGACCACCTCATGGTGCTTTTCTCCATCCTACATTGCCACTCACTGCCTATCCTATTTCAGGCCCTCTGATTCACACCACTCCGTGATGTTTTTCTCACTCCTACTAGTGAATGGCCTGTTAGAAACCCTTACAATTCTCACCACCCGTGATGTGCTTCAGAAAAATATCCTACATTGCCACTGCAAGTTTCCTGACCTCCCCATGCTGACCACACCTGGTGCTTTTCCACATGCTACATTGCCACTCACAGTCTATCCTGTTCCAGGTCTTCTGAATCACACCACACCATGATGTATTTCTCACTCCTACTGGTGAATGGCTTGTTAGGAACACTTACAATAGGCACCACTCTGCGATGTTTTTCAGAAACCTCTCCTATATTGCCACTGCATGTTTCCTGACCTCTCCATCCTGACCACCACATGGTGCTTTTCTCCATACTACATTGCCACTCACTGCCTATACCCATTCAGGCCCTCTAATTCACACCACGCCGTGATTTTTTTCTCACTCCTGCTAGTGAATGTCCTGTTAGAAATCCTTACAATGCGCACAAACCTGCGATGATTTTCACTAACCTATTATAAATTGCCACTGCATTTTTCCTTACCTCCCCATGCTGACAAACCCATGGTGCTTTTCTCCATCCTACATTGCCACTAACTGCCTATCCTGTTTCATGCCCTCTGATTCACACCACCCCTTGATGTTTTTCTCACTCCTACTAATGAATGGCCTGTTAGAAACTCTTACAATGCGCACCACCCGCGTTGTTTTTCAGATACCTATCCTACATTGCCACTGCATGTTTCCAGAACTCCCAATGCTGACCACACCATGGTGCTTTTCTCCATCCTACATTGCCACTCTCTGCCTATACTATTTCAGGCCCTCTGATTCACACCACTCCGTGATGTTTTTCTCACTCCTACTAGTGAATGGCCTGTTAGAAAACCTTACAATTCTCACCACCCGTGATGTGCTTCAGAAAAATATCCTACATTGCCACTGTAAGTTTCCTGACCTCCCCATGCTGACCACACCTGGTTCTTTTCCCCATGCTACATTGCCACTCACAGTCTATCCTGATCCAGGCCTTCTGAATCACACCACACCATGATGTATTTCTCACTCCTACTAGTGAATGGATTGTTAGAAACACTTAAAATAGGCACCACCCCGCGATGTTTTTCAGAAACCTCTCCTACATTGCCACTGCATTTTTCCTGACCTCTTCATCCTGACCACCACATGGTGCTTTTCTCCATACTACATTGCCACTCACTGCCTATACCCATTCAGGCCCTCTAATTCACACCACGCCGAGATTTTTTTCTCACTCCTGCTAGTGAATGGCCTGTTAGAAATCCTTTCAATGCGCACCAACCTGCGATGATTTTCACTAACCTATTATAAATTGCCACTGCATGTTTCCTTACCTCCCCATGCTGACAAACCCATGGTGCTTTTCTCCATCCTACATTGACACTCACTGCCTATCCTAATTCAGGCCCTCCGCTTCACACCACTCCATGATGTTTTTGCCAATCCTACTTGTGAATAGCTTGTTAGAAACCCTTACAATGCGCACCACCCCGCGATTTTTTTAAGAAACCTTTCCTACATTGCCACTGCATGTTTACTGACCTCTCCATGCTGACCAACGCGTTGTGCTTTTCTCCATTTTACATTGCCACTCACTTCCTATCCTAATTCAGGCACTCCGACTCACACCAGCCCGTGATGTTTTTCACACTCGTACTAGTGAATGTCCTGTTAGAAACCCATAAAATGCACACCACCTCGCGATGTTTACAGAAACCTATCCTACATTGCCACTGCATGTTTCCTAACCTCTCCATCATGACCACACCAAGGTGCTTTTCTCCATCCTACATTGCCACTCACTGCCTATCCTAATTCAGGCCCTCCGATTCACACCACCCCTGATGTTTTTCTCACTCCTACAAGTGAAGGGCCTTTAAGAATGCATTACAATGCGCACCACCCCAAGATGTTTTTCAGAAACCTATTCTACATTGCCACTGCAAGTTTCCTGACCTACCCATTCTGACCACCCCATGGTGCTTTTCTCCATCCTACATTGGCACTCACTGCCTATCATGATTCAGGCCCTCGCATTCACACCATGCCGTGATGTATTTCTCACTCCTGCCAATGAATGGCCTTTTAGAAACTCTTACAATGTGCACCACCCGCATTGTTTTTCAGAAACCTATCCTACATTGCCACTGCATGTTTCCTGACCTGACCATGCTGACCACCCCGTAGTGCTTTTCTCCATCCTACATTGTCACTCACTACCTATCATAATTCAGGCCCTCAGATTCAAACCACCCTGTGATGTTTTTCTCACTCCTACTATTGAATGGCCTGTTAGAAACGGTGACAATACGCACCGCCCCGTGATGTTTTTCAGAAACCTCTCATACATTGCCACTGCATGTTTCCGGACCTCTCCATCCTGACCACCACATGGTGCTTTTCTCCATCCTACATTGCCACTCACTGCCTATCCTGATTCAGGCCCTCTGATTCACACCACCCCTTGATGTTTTTCTCACTCCTACTAGTGAATGGCCTGTTAGAAACCCTTACAATGAGCACCACCCGCATTGTTTTTCAGAAACCTATCCTACATTGCCACTGCATGTTTTCTGACCTCCCCATGCTGACCACCCCGTGGTGCTTTTCTCCATCCTACATTGCCACTCACTGCCAATCCTAATTCAGGACCTCTGATTCACACCACCCCGTGATGTTTTTTTCACTCCTTCTACTGAATGGCCTGTTAGAAACCCTTACAATGCGCACCACCCCGTGATGTTTTGAGAAACATATTCTACATTGCCTCTGTATGTTTCCATATCTCCCCATCCTGACAAACCCGTGGTCCTTTTCTCCATTTTACATTACCACTCACTGCCTATCCTGACTCAGGCCCTCCCAATCCCACCACGCCCTGATTTTTTTCTCATTCCTGCTAGTGAATGGCCTGTTAGAAATCATTACAATGCACACCAACCCGCGATGTTTTTCAGATACCTATCCTACATAGCCACTGCATGTTTCCTGACCTCCCCATCCTGACCACCCCGTGGTGCTTTTCTCAATCCTACATTGCCACTCACTGCCTATCCTGATTCCGGCCCTCCGATTCACACCACCCCGTGATGTTTTTCTCACTCCTACTAGTGAATGGCCTGTTAGAAAGCCTTACAATGTGCACCGCCCACGTTGTTTTTCAGATACCTATCCTAAACTGCATGTTTCCTGACATCCCCATGCTGACCACCCCGTGGTGCTTTTCTCCATCCTACATTGCCACTCACTGCCTATCCTAATTCAGGCCCTCCGATTCACACCACCCCGTGATGTTTTTCGCACTCCTACTAGTGAATGGCCTGTTAGAAACCCTTACAATTCTCACGACCCCACGATTTTTTTCAGAAACCTATCCCACATTACCACTGCATGTTTCATGACCTCCCCATGCTGACCAACCCATGGTGCTTTTCTCCATTATACATTACCACTCACTGCCTATCTAAATTCAGGCCCTCCGATTCACACCACGCCATGATTTTTTTGTCATTCCTGCTAGTGAATGGCCTGTTAGAAACTCTTACAATGCGCACCACCCCACAATATTTTTCAGAAACCTATCCTACATTGCCACTGCATGTTTCCTGATCTCCCCATGCTGACAAACCCTTGGTCCTTTTCTCCACTTTACATTACCACTCACTGCCTATCCTGACTCAGGCCCTCCCATTCCCACCACGCCCTGATTTTTTTCTCATTCCTGCTAGTGAATGGCCTGTTAGAAATCATTACAATGCGCACCAACCCGCGATGTTTTTCATAAACCTATCTTAAATTGCTACTGCATGTTTCCTGACCTCTCCATGTAGACCACCCCGTGGGGCTTTTTTCCATTTTACATTGCCACTCACTGTCTATTCTAATTCAGGCCCTCCGACTCACACCAGCCCGTGATGTTTTTCACACTCGTACTAGTGAATGTCCTGTTAGAAACCCATAAAATGCGCACCACCTCGCGATGTTTCTCAGAAACCTATCCTACATTGCCACTGCATGTTTCCTGACCTCCCCATCATGACCACCCCAAGGTGCGTTTCTCCATCCTACATTGCCACTCACTGCCTATCCTAATTCAGGCTCTCCGATTCACACCACCCCTGATGTTTTTCTCAATACTATTATTGAATGCCTTGTTAGAAACCGTTACGATACACACCACCCCGTGATTTTTTTCAGAAACCTCTCCTACATTGCCACTGCATGTTTCCTGACCTCTCCATCCTGACCACCACATGGTGCTTTTCTCCATCCTACATTGCCACTCACTGCCTATCCTGATTCAGACCCTCTGATTCACACCACCCCGTGATGTTTTTCTCACTCCTACTAGTGAATGGCATGTTACAAACCCTTACAATGGGCACCACCCCGCGATGTTTTTCAGAAACCTATCCTACATTGCCACCGCATGTTTCCTGAGTTCCCCATCATGACCACCCCAAGGTGCTTTTCTCCATCCTACATTGCCACTCACTTCCTATCCTAATTCCGGCCCTCCGATTCACACCACCTCTGATGTTTTTCTCACTCCTACAAGTGAAGGGCCTTTAAGAAAGCCTTACAATGCGCACCATCCCAAGATGTTTTTCAGAAACCTATCCTACATTGCCACTGCAAGTTTCCTGACCTCCCCATTCTGACCAACCCGTGGTGCTTTTCTCCATCCTACATTGGCACTCACTGTCTATCATGATTCAGGCCCTCGGATTCACACCACGCCGTGATGTTTTTCTTACTTCTGCCAATGAATGGCCTTATAGAAACTCTTACAATGCGCACCACACGCATTGTTTTTCAGAAACCTATCCTACATTGCCACTGCATGTTTCCTGACCTCCCCATGCTGACCACCCCGTAGTGCTTTACTCCATCCTACATTGTCACTCACTGCCTATCATAATTCAGGCCCTGGGATTCAAACCACCCTGTGATGTTTTTCTCACTCCTACTATTGAATGGAATGTTAGAAACCGTTACAATACGCACCACCCCGTGATGTTTTTCAGAAACCTCTCCTACATTGCCACTGCATGTTTCCTGACCTCTCCATCCTGACCACCACATGGTGCTCTTCTCCATCCTACATTGCCACTCACTGCCTATCCTGATTCAGGCCCTCTGATTCACACCACCCCTTGATGTTTTTCTCACTCTACTAGTGAATGGCCTGTTAGAAACCCTTACAATGCGCACCACCCGCGTTGTTTTTCAGAAACCTATCCCACATTGCCACTGCATGTTTTCTGACCTCCCCATGCTGACCACCCCGTGGTACTTTTCTCCATCCTACATTGCCACTCACTGCCAATCCTAATGCAGGCCCTCCGATTCACACCACCCCGTGATGTTTTTTTCACTCCTACTAGTGAAAGGCCTGTTAGAAACCCTTACAATTCTCAACACCACGTGATGTTTTTCAGAAACCTAACCTACATTGCCATTGCATGTTTCCTGACCTCCCCTTGCTGATCAACCCATGGTGCTTTTCTCCATTTTACATTACCACTCACTGCCTATCCTTATTCAGGCCCTCCAATTCACACCACCCCGTGATGTTTTTCTCACTCCTACTAGTGAATGGCCTGTTAGAAACCCTTACAATGCGCACCACCCCGCGATATTTTTCAGAAACCTATCCTACATTGGCACTGCATGTTTCCTGATCTCCCCATGCTGACAAACCCGTGGTCCTTTTCTCCATTTTACATTACCACTCACTGCTATCCTGACTCAGGCCCTCCCATTCACACCACACCATGTTGTATTTCTCACTCCTATTAGTTAATGGCCTCTTAGAAACCATTACAATGCGCACCACCCCACGATGTTTTTCAGATACCTATCCTACATAGCCACTGCATGTTTCCTGACCTCCCCATCCTCACCCCCCCGTGGTGCTTTTCTCCATGCTACATTGCCACTCACTGCCTATCCTGATTCAGGTCCTCCGTTTCACACCACACCGTGATGTTTTTCTCACTCCTACTAGTGAATGGCCTGTTAGAAAGCCTTACAATGTGCACCGCCCGCGTTGTTTTTCAGATACCTATCCTACACTGTATGTTTCCTTACCACCCCGTGCTGACCACCCTGTGGTACTTTTCTCCATCCTACATTGCCACTCACTGCCTATCCTAATTCAGGCCCTCAGATTCACACCACCCCGTGATGTTTTTCTTACTCCTACTAGTGAATGGCCGGTTAGAAACCCTTACAATTCTCACCACCCGCGATGTTTTTCAGAAACCTATCCTACATTAACACAGCATGTTTCCTGACCTCCCCATGCTGACCAACCCGTGCTGCTTTTCTCCATTATACATTACCACTCACTGCCTATGCTAATTCAGGCCCTCCCATTCACACCACGCTGTGATTTTTTTCTCATTCCTGCTAGTGAATGGCCTGTTAGAAATCCTTACAATGCGAACCAACCCGCAATGTTTTTCACAAACATATCCTAAATTGCTACTGCATGTTTCATGACCTCCCCATGCTGACCAACCCATGGTGCTTTTCTCCATTTTACATTGCCACTCACTGCCTATCCTAATTCATGCCCTCGGACTCACACCATCCCGTGATGTTTTTCACCTCCTACTAGTGAATGTCCTGTTAGAAACCCTTACAATGGGCACCACCCCGCGATGTTTTTCAGAAACCTATCCTACATTGCCACTGCATGTTTCCTGACCTCGGCATCATGACCACCCCAAGGTGCTTTTCTCCATCCTATATTGCCACTCACTTCCTATCCTATTTCCGGCCCTCAGATTCACACCACCCCTGATGTTTTTCTCACTCCTACAAGTGAAGGGCCTTTAAGAAAGCCTTACAATGTGCACCACCCCAAGATGTTTTTCAGAAACCTATCCTACATTGCCACTGCAAGTTTCCTGACCTCCCCATTCTGACCACCCCGGGGTGCTTTTCTCCGTCCTACATTGGCACTCACTGCCTATCATGATTCAGGCACTCGGATTCACTCCACGCCGTGATGTTTTTCTCACTCCTACCAATGAATGGCCTTTTAAAACTCTTACAATGCGCACCACCTGCATTGTTTTTCAGAAACCTCTCCTACATTGCCACTGCATGTTTCCTGACCTCTCCATCCTGACCACCACATCGTGCTTTTCTCCATCCTACATTGCCACTCACTGCCTATCCTGATTCAGGCCCTCCAATTCACACCACCCTGTGATGTTTTTCTCACTCCTACTAGTGAATGGCCTGTTAGAAACCCTTATAAAATGCACCGCCTGTGTTGTTTTTCAGATACCTATGCTACACTGCATGTTTCCTGACCTCCCCATGCTGTCCACCCGGTGGTGCTTTTCTCCATCCTACATTGCCACTCACAGCCTATCCTAATTCAGGCCCTCCGATTCACACCACGCCGTGATTTTTTTCTCATTCCTGCTAGTGAATGGCCAGTTAGAAATCCTTACAATGCGCACCAACCTGCGATGTTTTTCACAAACGTATCCTAAATTGTTACTGCATGTTTCCCGACCTCCCCATGCTGACCAACCCGTGGTGCTTTTCTCCAATTTACATTGCCACTCACTGCCTATCCTAATTCAGGCCCACCGACTCACACCAGCCCGTGATGTTTTTCACACTCCTACTAGTGAATGTCCTGTTAGAAACCCTTACAATGGGCACCACCCGCGATGTTTTTCAGAAACCTATCCTACATTGCCACTGCATGTTTCCTGAGTTCCCCATCATGATCATCCCAAGGTGCTTTTCTCCATCCTACATTGCCACTCACTTCCTATCCTAATTCCAGCCCTCCGATTCACACCACCCCTGATGCTTTTCTCACTCCTACAAGTGAGGGGCCTTTAAGAAAGCCTTACAATGCGCACCACCCCAAGATGTTTTTCAGAAACCTATCCTACATTGCCACTGCAAGTTTCCTGACCTCCCCATTCTAACCACCCCGTGGTGCTTTTCTCCATCCTACATTGGCACTCACTGCCTATCATGAGTCAGGCCCTCGGATTCACACCACGCCGTGATGCTTTTCTCACTCCTACCAATGAATGGCCTTTTAAAACTCTTACAATGCGCACCACGCGCATTGTTTTTCAGAAACCTATCCTACATTGCCACTGTATGTTTCCTGACCTCCCCATGCTGACCACCCCGTAGTGCTTTTCTCCATCCTACATTGTCACTCACTGCCTATCATAATTCAGGCCCTCGGATTCAAACCAACCTGTGATGTTTTTCTCACTCCTACTATTTTATGGCCTGTTAGAAAACGTTACAATACGCAGCACCCCGTGATGTTTTTCAGAAACCTCTCCTACATTTCCACTGGATGTTTCCTGACCTCTCCATCCTGACCACCACATGGTGCTGTTCTCCATCCTACATTGCCACTCACTGCCTATCCTGATGCAGGCCCTCTGATTCACACCACCCCGATGATTTTCTAACTCCTACTAGTGAATGGCCTGTTAGAAACCCTTACAATGCACACCACCCCCGTTGTTTTTCAGAAACCAATCCTATATTGGCACCGCATGTTTTCTGACCTCCCCATGCTGACCACCCCGTGGTGCTTTTCTCCATCCTACATTGCCACTCACTGCCAATCCTAATTCAGGCCCTCCGACTCACACCACTCCGTGATGTTTTTTTCACTCCTACTAGTGAATGGCCTTTTAGAAACCCTTACAATTCTCAACACCCCGTGATGTTTTCCAGAAACCTAACCTACATTGCCATTGCATATTTTCGGACCTCCTCTTGCTGACCAACCCGTGGTGCTTTTCTCCATTTTACATTACCACTCACTGCCTATCCTGATTCAGGCCCTCCGATTCACACTGCACTGTTGATTTTTTCTCACTCCTGCTAGTGAATGGCCTGTTACAAACCCTTACAATGCGCACCACCCCGCGATATTTTTCAGAAACCTATCCTACATTGCCACTTCATGTTTCCTGATCTCCCCATGCTGACAAACCAGTGGTCCTTTTCTCCATTTTACATTACCACTCACTGCCTATATTGACTCAGGCCATCCCATTCACACCACACCATGTTGTATTTCTCACTCCTATTAGTTAATGGCCTGTTACAAACCATTACAATTCGCACCACCCCACGATGTTTTTCAGATACCTATCCTACACTGCATGTTTCCTGACCTCCCCATGCTGACCACCCCGTGGTGCTTTTCTCCATCCTACATTGCACTCATTGCCTATCCTAATTCAGGCCCTCTGATTCACACCACCCCGTGATGTTTTTCTCACTCCTTCTAGTGAATGGCCTGTTAGAAACCCTTACAATTCTCACCACACCGCGATGTTTTTCAGAAACCTATCCTACATTACTACTGCATGTTTCCTGAGCTCACCATGCTGACCAACCCGTGCTGCTTTTCGCCGTTATACATTACCACTCACTGCCTATCATAATTCAGGCCGTCCCATTCACACCACGCCGTGATTTTTTTCTCATTCCTGCTAGTGAATGGCCTGTTAGAAATCCCTACAATGCGCACCAACCCGCGATGTTTTTCACAAACCTATCCTAATTTGCTACTGCATGTTTCCTGACCTCCCCATGCTGACCAACCCGTGGTGCTTTTCTCCATTTTACATTGCCACTCACTGCCTATCCTAATTCTGGCCCTCCGACGCACACCAGCCCGTGATGTTTTTCACACTCCTACTAGTGAATGTCCTGTTAGAAACCCTTACAATGGGCACCACCCCGCGATGTTTTTCAGAAACCTATCCTACATTGCCACTGCATGTTTCCTGACCTCCCCATCATGACCACCCCAAGGTGCTTTTCTGCATCCTACATTGCCACTCACTACCTATCCTGATTCAGGCCCTTGGATTCACACCATGACGTGATATTTTTCTCACTCCTACCAGTGAATGGCCTTTTAGAAACTCTTACAAAGCGCACCACCCGCGTTGTTTTTCAGAATCCTATCCTACATTGCCACTGCAAGTTTCCTGACCTCCCCATGCTGACCACCCCGTGGTGCTTTTCTCCATCCTACATTGCCACTCACTGCCTATCATAATTCAGGCCCTCGGATTCAAACCACCCTGTGATGTTTTTCTCACTCCTACTATTGAATGGCCTGTTAGAAACACTTACAATGCGCCACACCCCGCGATGTGTTTCAGAAACCTATCAAACATTGCAACTGCATGTTTCCTGACCTCCCCATGCTGACCACACCTGGTGCTTTTCCCCATGCTACATTGCCACTCACTGGCTATACTTATTCAGGCCCTCTGATTCACACCACACTTTGATGTATTTCTCACTCCTACTAGTGAATGGCCTGTTAGAAACCGTTACAATATGCACTACCCCGTGATGTTTTTCAGAAACCTCTCCTACATTGCCACTGCATGTTTCCTGACCTCTCCATCCTGACCACCCCATGGTGCTTTTCTCCATCCTACATTGCCACTCACTGCCTATCCTGATTCATGCACTCTGACTCACACAAACCCGTGATGTTTTTCTCACTTCTACTAGTGAATGGCCTGTTAGAAACCCTTACAATGCGCACCACCCGCGTTGTTTTTCAGAAACCTATCCCACATTGCCACTGCATGTTTTCTGACCTCCCTATGCTGACCACCCCTTGGTGCTTTTCTCCATCCTACATTGCCACTCATTGCCAATCGTAATTAAGGCCCTCCGATTACACCACCCCGTGATGTTTTTCTCACTCCTACTAGTGAATGGCCTGTTAGAAACCCTTACAATTCTCAACACCCCGTGATGTTTTTCAGAAACCTAACCTACATTGACATTGCATGTTTCCTGACCTCCCCTTGCTGACCAACCCGTGGTGCTCCTCTCCATTTTACATTACCACTCACTGCCTATCCTAATTCAGGCCCTCCGATTCACTCCACGCCGTGATTTTTTTTTTTATTCCTGCTAGTGAATGGCCTGTTAGAAATCCTTACAATGTGCACCAACCCGCGATGTTTTTCACAAACCGATCCTAAATTGCTACTGCATGTTTCCTGACCTCCCCTTACTGACCAACCCGTGGTGCTTTTCTCCATTTTACATTACCACTCACTGCATATCCTGATTCAGGCTCTCTGATTCACACCACACAGTTGATTTTTTGTCACTCCTGCTAGTGAATGGCCTGTTAGGAACCCTTACAATGCGCACCACCCCGCGATATTTTTCAGAAACCTATCCTTCATTGCCACTGCATGTTTCCTGACCTTCCCATGCTGACAAACCCATGGTCCTTTTCTCCATGTTGCATTACCACTCACTGCCTATTCTGATTCAGGATCTCCCTTTCACACCACACCCTGTTGTATTTCTCACTCCTATTAGTTAATGGCCTGTTACAAACCATTACAATGCGCACCACCCCACGATGTGTTTCAGGTACATATCCTACATAGCCAATGCATGTTTCCTGACCTCCCCATTCTGACCACCCCGTGGTGCTTTTCTCCAACCTACATTGCCCCTCACTGCCTATCCTAATGCAGGCCCTCTGATTCACACCACCCCGTGATGTTTTTCTCACTCCTACTAGTGAATGGCCTGTTAGAAACCCTTACATTGTGCACCACCCGCGTTGTTTTTCAGATACCTATCCTACACTGCATGTTTCCTGACCTCTCCATGCTGACCACCCCGTGGTGCTTTTCTCCATCCTACATTGCCACTCACTGCCTATCCTAATTCAGGCCCTCTGATTCACACCACCCTGTGATGTTTTTCTCACTCCTACTAGTGAATGGCCTGTTAGAAACCCTTACAATTCTCACCACCCGCGATGTTTTTCAGAAACCTATCCTACATTGCCACTGCATGTGTCCTGACCTCCCAATGGTGACCACTCTGTGGTGCTTTTATCCATCCTACATTGCCATTCACTGCCTATCCTAATTCAGGCCCTCCAATTCACACCACCCCGTGATGTTTTTCTCACTCCTACTAGTGAATGGCCTGTTAGAAAGCCTTACAATGCACACCACCTGGCGATGTTTTTCAGAAACCTATCCTACATTGCCACTGCATGTTTCCTGACCTCCCCATCCTGACCATCCCGTGGTGCTTTTCTCCATCCTACATTGCCACTCTCTGCCTATCCTGATTCAGGCCCTCCGATTCACACCACCCCGTGATGTTTTTCTCAGTCCTACTAGTAAATTTCCTGTTAGAAACGTTACAATGCTCACCAGACTGCGATGTTCATCAGAAACCTATCCTATATTGCCACTGCATGGTTCCTGACTTCCCCATGCTGATCACCCCGTGGTGCTTTTCTCAATTTTCCATTGTCACTCACTGCCTATCTTGATTAATTCCCTCTGATACACACCAAACCGTGATGTTTTTCTCACTCCTACTAGTTAATGGCCTGTTAGAAACCATTTCAAAGTGGACCACCACACGATTTTTTTCAGAAACCTAACTTTCATTGCCCCTGCATGTTTCCTGACCTCCATTTGTTGACGACCCCTGGTGCTTTTCTCCATGCTACATTACCACTCTCTGTCCATCCTGATTCAGGCTCTCTGATTCACACCACACCATGATGTATTTCTCACTCCTACTATAGAATGGACTGTTAGAAACCTTTACAATGCGCACAACCCCGCGATGTTTTTCAGAATCCTATCCTACATTGCCACTGCATATTTCCTGACCTCCCCATGCTGACCACACCTTGGTGCTTTTCTCCATCCTACGTTGTCACTCACTGCCTATACTGATTCAGGCCCTCCGATTCAAACCAACCCGTTATGTTTTTCTCACTCCTACTAGTAAATGGCCTGTTAGAAACCCTTACAATTCTCACCACACAGCGATGTTTTTCTGAAACCTATCCTACACTGCACTTCATGTTTCCTGACCTCCCCATGCCGACCAACCCGTGGTGCTTTTCTCCATTTTACATTACCACTCACTGCCTATCCTGATTCAGGCCCTCCGATTCACACCACGCCGTGATTTTTTTCTCACTCCTGCTAGTGAATGGCCTGTTATAAATCCTTACAATGCGCACCACCCCGCGATGTTTTTCAGAAACCTATCCTAAATTGCCACTGCATATTTCCTTACCTCCACATGCTGACAAACCCATGGTGCTTTTCTCCATCCTACATTGTCACTCACTGCCTATCCTAATTCAGGCCCTTCGATTCACACCACCCCTGATGTTTTTCTCACTCCTGTAAGTGAAGGGCCTTTAAGAAAGCCTTGCAATGCGCACCACCCCAAGATGATTTTCAGAAACCTATCCTACATTGCCACTGCATGTTTCCTCACCCTCCCCATGCTGACCACACCTGGTGTTTTTCTGCATCCTACATTGCCACTTACTCCCTATCTTGATTCAGCCCCTCCGATTCACACCACACCGTGATGTTTTTCTCACTCCTCCTAGTGAATGGCCTGTTAGAAACCCTTACAATTTTCTCCACCCTGCGATGTTTTTCAGAAACCTATCCTACATTGCCACTGCATGTTTCGAACCTCCCCATGTTGACCAACCTGTTGTGCTTTTCTCCATTTTACATTGCCACTCACAGCCTTTCCTAATTCAGGCATTCGGATTAACAAAACCCCGTGATATTTTTCAAACTGCAACTAATGAATGGCATGTTAGAAACCCTTACAATGAGCACCACCCCGTGATTTTTTTCAGAAACCTCTCCTACATTGCCACTGCATGTTTCCTGACCTCTCCATCCTGACCACCACATGGTGCTTTTCTGCATCCTACATTGCCACTCACTGCCTATCCTGATTCAGGTCCTCTGATTCACACCACCCCTTGAAGTTTTTCTCACTCCTACTAGTGAATGGCCTGTTAGTAACCCTTACAATGTGCACCACCCGCGTTGTTTTTCAGAAACCTATCCTACATTGCCACTGCATGTTTTCTGACCTCCGCATGCTGACCACCCCGTGGTGCTTTTCTCCATCCTACATTGCCACTCACTGCCAATCCTAATTCAGGCCCTCCGATTCACACCAACCCGTGATGTTTTTCTCACTCCTACTAGTGAATGGCCTGTTAGAAACCCTTACATTTCTCACCACCCGTAATGTTTTTCAGAAATATATCCTACATTGCCACTGCAAGTTTCCTGACCTCCCCATGCTGACCACACCTGGTGCTTTTCCCCATGCTACATTGCCACTCACTGTGTATCCTGATCCAGGCCCTCTGAATCACACCACACCATGATGTATTTCTCACTCCTACTAGTGAATAGATTGTTAGAAACCCTTACAATAGGCACCACCACGCGATGTTTTTCAGAAACCTCTCCTACATCTCCACTGCATGTTTCCTGCCCTCCCCATGCTGACCAACCCCGGTGCTTTTCTCCATCCTACATTGCCGCTTACTCCCTATCCTGATTCAGCCCCTCCGATTCACACCACACCGTGATGATTTTCTCACTCCTATTAGTAAATGGCCTGTTAGAAACCCTTCCAATTTTCTCCACCCTGCGATGTTTTTCAGAAACCTATCCTACATTGCCATTGCATGTTTCCTGACTTCCCTATGCTGATCACCCCGAGCTGCTTTTCTCAGTTTTACATTGCCACTAACAGCCTATCCTGATTCAGGCCTTCCAATACACACCAACGGGTGATGATTTTCTCACTGCTACTTGTGAATGGCCTGTTAGAAACCATTTCAATGCGCATCACCACACGATTTTTTTCAGAAACCTATCCTACATTGCCACTGCATGTTTCCTGACTTCCCCATGCTGACCACCCCTTGGTGGTTTTCTCCATCCTACATTGCCAGTCACTGCCTATCCTGATTCAGGCCCTCTGATTCACACCACCCTGTGATGTTTTTGTCACTCCTACTAATGAATGGCCTGTTAGAAACCCTTACAATGCACACCACCCACGTGGTTTTTCAGATACCTATCCTACATTGCCACGGCATGTTTCCTGACCTCCCATTGCTGACCACCCCGTGGTGCTTTTCTCCATCCTACATTGCCACTCACTGCCTATCCTAATTCAGGCCCTCTGATTAACACCACCCCGTGATGTTTTTCTCACTCCTACTAGTGAATGGCCTGTTAGAAACCCTTACAATTCTCACCACCTGCGATGTTTTTCAGAAACGTATCCTACATTGCCACTGCATGTTTCCTGACCTCCCCATGCTGACCAACCCGTGGTGCTTTTCTCCATTATACATTACCACTCACTGCCTATCCTAATTCAGGCCCTCTGATTCACACCACGCCGTGATATTTTTCTCACTCCTTCTAGTGAATGGCCTGTTAGAAACCCGTACAATGCGCACCACCTTGCGATGTTTTTTAGAAACCTATTCTACATTGCCACTGCATGTTTCCTGAATTCCCCATCATGACCACCCCGAGGTGCTTTTCTCCATCCTACATTGCCACTCACTGCCTATCCTAATTCAGGCCCTCCGATTCACACCACCCCTGATGTTTTTCTCACTCCTACATGTGAAGGGCCTTTAAGAAAGCCTTACAATGCGCACCACACCAAGATGTTTTTCAGAAACCTATCCTACATTGCCACTGCAAGTTTCCTGACCTCCCAATTCTGACCACCCCGTGGTGCTTTTCTCCATCCTACATTGCCACTCACTGCCTTTCCTGATTCAGGCCCTCGGATTCACACCACACCGTGATGTATTTCTCACTCCTACCAATGAATGGCCTTTTAGAAACTCTTACAATGCGCACCACCCGCATTGTTTTTCATAAACCTATCCTACATTGCCACTGCATGTTTCCTGACCTCCCCATGCTGACCACCCTGTAGTGCTTTTCTCCATCCTACATTGTCACTCACTGCCTATCATAATTCAGGCACTCGGATTCAAACCACCCTGTGATGTTTTTCTCACTCCTACTATTGAATGGCCTGTTAGAAACCGTTACGATACACACCACCCCGTGATTTTTTTCAGAAACCTCTCCTACATTGCCACTGCATGTTTCCTGACCTCTCCATCCTGACCACCACATGGTGCTTTTCTGCATCCTACATTGCCACTCACTGCCTATCCTGATTCAGACACTCTGATTCACACCACCCCTTGAAATTTTTGTCACTCCTACTAGTGAATGGCCTGTTAGTAACCCTTACAATGTGCACCACCCGCGTTGTTTTTCAGAAACCTATCCTACATTGCCACTGCATGTTTTCTGACCTCCGCATGCTGACCACCCCGTGGTGCTTTTCTCCATCCTACATTGCCACTCACTGCCAATCCTAATTCAGGCCCTCCGATTCACACCAACCCGTGATGTTTTTCTCACTCCTACTAGTGAATGGCCTGTTAGAAACCCTTACAATTCTCACCACCCGTGATGTTTTTCAGAAATATATCCTACATTGCCACTGCAAGTTTCCTGACCTCCCCATGCTGACCACACCTGGTGCTTTTCCCCATGCTACATTGCCACTCACTGTGTATCCTGATCCAAGCCCTCTGAATCACACTACACCATGATGTATTTCTCACTCCTACTAGTGAATAGATCGTTAGAAACCCTTACAATAGGCACCACCCTGCGATGTTTTTCAGAAACCTCTCCTACATCGCCACTGCATGTTTCCTGCCCTCCCCATGCTGACCAACCCCGGTGCTTTTCTCCATCCTACATTGCCGCTTACTCCCTATCCTGATTCAGCCCCTCCGATTCACACCACACCGTGATGATTTTCTCACTCCTATTAGTAAATGGCCTGATAGAAACCCTTCCAATTTTCTCCACCCTGCGATGTTTTTCAGAAACCTATCCTACATTGCCATTGCATGTTTCGAGCCTCTCCATGTTGACCAACCTGTTGTGCTTTTCTCCATTTTACATTGCCACTCACTGTTTTTCCTAATTCAGGCACTCGGATTAACACCACCCCGTGATATTTTTCAAACTCCAACTATGTGAGTGGCCTGTTAGAAACCCTTACAATGACCTCCCCATGCTGACCAACCCGCGGTGCTTTTCTCCCTTTTATATTAACACTCACTGCCTATCCTGATTCAGGCTCTCCGATTCACACCACACCATGATGTATTTCTCACTCCTACTAGTTAATGGCCTGTTAGAAATCCTTACCTCTCAACACCCCGTGATGTTTTTCAGAAACCTAACCTACATTGCCATTGCATGTTTCCTGACCTCCCCTTGCTGTCCAACCCGTGGTGCTTTTCTCCATTTTACATTACCACTCACTGCCTATCCTGATTCAGGCCCTCCGATTCACACCACACCATTGATTTTTTCTCACTCCTGCTAGTGAAGGGCCTGTTAGAAACCCTTACAATGCACACAATCCTGCGATATTTTTCAGAAACCTATCCTACATTGCCACTGCATGTTTCCTGATCTCCCATGCTGACAAACCCGTGGTCCTTTCCTCCATTTTACATTACCACTCACTGCCTATCCTGATTCAGGCCATCCCATTCACACCACACCATGATGTATTTCTCACTCCTATTAGTTAATGGCCTGTTAGAAACCTTTACAATGCGCACCACCCCCGTTGTTTTTCAGATACCTATCCTACACTGCATGTTTCCGGACCTCCCCATGCTGATCACCCTGTGGTGCTTTTCTCCATCCTATATTGCCACTCACTGCCTATCCTAATTCAGGCCCTCCGATTCACACCACACCGTGATGTTTTTCTCACTCCTACTAGTGAATGGCCGGTTAGAAACCCTTACAATTTTCTCCACCCCGCCATGTTTTTCAGAATCCTATCCTCCATTGTCATTGCATGTTTGGAACCACCCGATGCTGACCAACCCGCGGTGCTTTTCTCCATCCTACATTGCCACGCACTGCCTATCCTAATTCAGGCCCTCCGATTCACACCACCCTGTGATGATTTTCTCTCTCCTACTAGTGAATGGCCTGTTTGAAACAGTTACAATTCTCAACACCCCGTGATGTTTTTCAGAAACCTATCCTACATTGCCATTGCATGTTTCCTGACCTCCACATGCTGAACAACCCGTGGTGCTTTTCTGCATTTTACATTACCAATCACTGCCTATCCTGATTCAGGCCCTCCGATTCACACCACACTGTGATTTATTTTCTCACCCCTGCTAGTGCATGGCCTGTTAGAAACCCTTACAATGCGCACCAAACCTCGATATTTTTCAGAAACCTATCCTAAATTGCCACTGAATGTTTCCTCACGTCCCCATGCTGACCACACCTGGTGCTTTTCCCCATGCTACATGCCACTCACTGTCTATCCTGATTCAATCCCTCGGATTCACACCACACCGTGTATTTCCTCACTCCTACTAGTGAATGGCCTGTTAGAAACCCTTACAATGCGCACCACCCCGCGATGTTTTTCAGAAACCTATCCTACATTGCCTCTACATCTTTCCTTACCTCCCCATGCTTACAAACCCATGGTGCTTTTCTCCATCCTACATTGCCACTCTCCGCCTATCCTATTTCAGGCCCTCCGATTCACACTACTCCATGATGTTTTTCTCATTCCTACTTGTGAATGGCTTGGTAGAAATTCTTACAATGCGCATCACCCCGCGATGTTTTTAAGAAACCTATCCTATTTGCCACTGCATGTTTCCTGACCTCCACATGTGGACCACCCATGGAGCTTTTCTCCATCCTACATTGCCACTCACTGCCTATACTGATTCAGGCCCTCCGATTCACACCTCACCATGAAGTTTTAATCACTTCTACTAGTAAATGGCCTGTTAGAAACTCTTACATTGCGCGCCACCCCGCTATGTTTTTTAGAAACCTATCCTTCATTGCCAGTGAATGGTTCCTGCCCTCCCCATGCTGACTACACCGTCGTGCTTTTCTACATCCTACATTACCACTCACTGCCTATTCTGATTCAGGCCCTCCGATAAACACCAACCTGTGATGTTTTTCTCACTCCTATTAGTGAATGTGCTGTTAGAAACCATTACAATGCGCACAATCCTGCGATGTTTTTCAGAAACCTATCCTACATTGCCACTGCATGTTTCCTGACCTCCCCATGCTGACCACCCCGTGGTGCTTTTCTACATCCTTCATTGCCACTCACTGCCCTTCCTAACTCAGGCCCTCTGATTCACACCACCCCGTGATGTTTTTCTCACTCCTACTAGTGAATGGCCTGTTGGAAACCCTTACAATTCTCACCACCCCGCGATGTTTTTCAGAAACCTATCCAATATTGCCACTTCATATTTCCTGTCCTCCCCATGCTGACCAACCCATGGTGCTTTTCTCCATTTTACATTACCACTCACTTCCTATCCTGATTCAGGCCCTCCGATACACACCACGCCGTGATTTTTTTCTCACTCCTGCTAGTGAATGTCCTGTTAGAAATCTTTACAATGCGCACCACCCCGCGATGTTTTTCAGAAACAGATCCTAAATTGCCACTGCATGTTTCTTCACGTCCCCATGCTGACCACCCCTGGTGCTTTTCTCCATCCTACATTGCCACTCACTGCCTATCCCAATTCAGGCCCTCCGATTCACTCCACCCCGTGATGATTTTTACACTCCTACAAGTGAATGGCCTGTTAGAAACCCTTTCAGTTCTCACCACCCCTCGATGTCTTTCAGAAACCTATCCTACATTGCCACTGCATGTTTCCTGACCTCCGCATGCTGACCAACCCGTGGTGCTTTTCTCCCTTTTATATTGCCACTCAATGCCTATCCTAATTCAGGCGCTCCGACTCACACCACCCCGTGATGTTTTTCACAATCCTACCAGTGAATTGCCTTTTAGAAACCCTTACAATGCGCACCACACCGCGATGTTTTTCAGAAACCTATCCTACATTGCCACTGCATGTTTCCTAAACTCCCCATGCTGACCACGCCATTGTGCTTTTCTCCATGCTACATTGCCACTCACTGCCTATCCTAATTCAGGGCCCTCCGATTCACACCACCCCGTGATATTTTTCTCACTCCTTCTAGTGAATGGCCTGTTAGAAACACTTACAATGCGCACCATCCCGTGATGTTTTTCAGAAACCTATCCTACATTGCAAATGCATGTTTCCTGACCTCCCCATGCTGACCACCCCTGGTGCTTTTCTCCATCCTACATTGCCGCTCACTGTCTATCCTGATTCAGGCTCTCTAATTCACACCACACCATGATGTATTTCTCACTCCTATTAGTGAATGGCCTGATAGAAACCCTTACAATGCACACCACCCCACGATGTTTTTCAGAAGCCTTTCCTACATTTTTTCCCGACCTCCCCATCCTAACCACCCCGTGGTGCTTTTCTCCATCCTGCATTGCCACTTACTGCGTATCCTAATTCAGGCCGTCCGATTGACACCACCCCGTGATGTTTTTCTCACTCCTACTAGTGAATGGCCTGTTAGAAACCCTTAAAATTCTCACCATCCCGCGTCGTATTTCAGAAACCTCTCCTACGTTGCCACTGCATGTATGCTGACCTCCCCATGCTGATCAACCCGTGGTGCTTTTCTCCATTTTACATTGCCACTCACTGCCTATCCTGATTCAGGCCCTCCAATTCACACCACGCCTTGATGTTTTTCTCACTCCTACTAGTGAATGGCCTGGTAGAATCCCTTACAATGCGCACAAACCTGCGATGTTTTTCAGAAACCTCTGCTACATTGCCATAGCATGTTTCCTGACCTCCCCATGCTGACCACCCCGTGGTGCTTTTCATCCTCCTACATTGCCTCTCACTGCGTATCTTAATTCAGGACCTCCGATTTCAGCAGCCCGTGATGTTTTTCTCACTCCTACTAGTGAATTGCATGTTAGAAACAGCTACAATTCGCACCACCCAGCGATGTTTTTCAGAAAACTATCCTACATTGCCACTGCATATTTCCTGACCTACCCATCCTTACTACTTCGTGGTGCATTTCTCCATGCTACATTGCCAATCACTGCCTCTCCTAAATCAGAACATCTGATTCACACCACCCCATGATGTTTTTCTCACTCCTACTAGTGAATGGCCTGTTAGAAACCCTTACAATGCGCACCAACCCTTGATGTTTTTTGAGAAAAATATCCTACATTGCCTTTGCATGTTTCCTGACCTCCCCATGATGACCACCCCTGGTGATTTTCTCCATGCTACATTGCCACTCACTGTCTCTCCTGATTCAGGCCCTCTGATTCACACAACACCATGATGTATTTCTCACTCCTACTAGTGAATGGCCTGCTAGAAACCCTTACAATGCGCACCAACCTGTCATGTTTTTCAGAAACCTATCCTACATTGCCACTGCATGATTCCTGACCTCCCCATCCTGACCACCCCGTGGTGCTTTTCTATATCCTACATTGCCACTCACTGCCTATCCTGATTCAGGCCCTCCGATTCACACCACCCCGTGATGTTTTTCTCACTCCTACTAGTGAATGGCCTTGCAACCCTTACAATGCACAGCACCCCACGATGTTTTTAAGAATCCTATCATACATTCCCACTGCATGTTTCCTGACCTCCCCATCCTGCCCACCACGTTTTGCTTTTCTCCATCCTTCATTGCCACTCACTGCCTATCCTAATTCAGGCCCTCCGATTCACACAACAACGTGATGTTTTGCACACTCCTACTAGTGAATGGCCTGTTAGAAACCCTTACAATTCTCACCACCCCGCGATGTTTTCCAGAAACCTATCCTATATTGCCACTGCATGTTTCCTGAACTCCCATGCGGATCAACCAGTGGTGCTTTTCTCCATTTTACATTGCCACTCACTGCCTATCCTGATTCAGGCCCTCCGATTCAGACCACACCATGATCTTTTTCTCACTCCTACTAGTGAATGGCCTGTTAGAAACCCTTACAATGCACACCAACCTGCGATGTTTTTCAGAAACCTATCCTATATTGCCAATGCATATTTCCTGACCTCCCCATGCTGACAATCCCGTGGTGATATTCTCCATTCTACATTGCCCCTCACTTCCTATCCTGATACAGGCCTTCCGATTCACACCACCCAATGATGTCTTTCTCACTCCTACTAGTGAATGGCCTGTTAGAAACCCTTACAATGCGCACCACCCCGTGATGTTTTTCAGAAGCCTATCATACATTGCAAATGCATGTTTCCTGACCTCCCCATGCTGACCACACCGTGGTACTTTTCTCCATCCTACAATGCCACTCACTGCCTATCTTAATTCAGGCCCCCGATTCACACGACTCCGTGATGTTTTTAACACTCCTACTAGTTAATGGCCTGTTAGAAACCCTTACAATGCGCACCACCCCGTGATGTTTTTCAGAAACCTATCCTACATTGCCACTGCCTGTTTCCTGACCTCCCCATGCTGACCAACCCGTGGTGCTCTTCTCCATCCTACATTGTCACACACTGCCGATCCTAATTCAGGCCCTCCGATTCACAACACCCCTGATGTTTTTTTCACTCCTACTAGTGAAGGGCCTTTAAGAAACCCTTACAATGCGCACCAACCCACGATGTTTTTCAGTAACCTATCCTACATTGCCAGTGAATGGTTCCTGCCCTCTCCATGCTGACCAGCCCTGGTGCTTTTCTCCATCCTACGTTGCCAATTACTGCTTATCCTGATTCAGCCCCTCTGATTCACACCACACCGTGATGTTTTTCTCGCTCCAACTAGTCAATGGCCTGTTAGAAATCCTTACAAGCGCACCACCCCGCGATGTTTTTCAGAAACCTATCCTACATTGCAAATGCATGTTTCCTGACCTCCCCATGCTGACCAACCCCTGGTGCTTTTCTCCATCCTATATTGCCATTCACTGCCTCTCCTAATTCAGGCCCTCTGATTAACTCCACCCGTGATGTTTTTCTCACTCCTACTAGAAAATGGCCTGTTAGAAACCCTTTCATTTCTCTGCACCACGTGATGTTTTTCACAAACCTATCCTATATTGCCACTGCATGTTTCCTGACCTCCCCATGCTCACCAACCCGTGGTGCTTTTCTCCATTTTACATTACCTCTCACTGCCTTTTCTGATTCAGGCCCTGTGATTCACACCACACCATGATGTATGTCTCACTCCAAGTAGTTAATGGCCTGTTATAAACCCTTACAATGTGCACCACCCACGATGTTTTTGAGAAACCTGTGCTACATTGCCACTGCATGTTTGCTGACCTCCCCATCCTGACCACCCCGTCGTGCTTTTCTCCATCCTACATTGCCACTCACTGCCTATCCTGATTCAGGCCCTCCGATAAACACAAACCTGTGATGTTTTTTTCACTCCTATTAGTGAATGTCCTGTCAGAAACCTTTACAATGTGCACAACCCCGCGATGTTTTTCAGAAACCTATCCTACATTGCCACTGCATGTTTCCTGACCTCCCCATGCTGACCACCCCGTGGTGCTTTTCTACATCCTAAATTGCCACTCACTGCCTATTCTAATTCAGGCCCTCCGATTCACACGACCGCGTGATGTTTTTCTCTCTCCTACTAGTGAATGGCCTGTTGGAAACCCTTACAATTCTCACCACTCCGCGATGTTTTTCAGAAACCTATCCTACATTGCCACTGCATGTTTCCTGTCCTCCATATGTTTACCAACCCATGGTGCTTTTCTCCATTTTACATTACCACTCACTGCCTATCCTGATTCAGGCCCACCGAAACCCACCACGCCGTGATTTTTTTCTCACTCCTTCTAGTGAATGGCCTGTTAGAAATCCTTACAATGCGCACCTCGCCGCGATGTTTTTCAGAAACAGATCCTAATTTGCCACTGCATGTTTCTTCATGTCCCCATGCTGACCACCCCTGGTGCTTTTCTCCATCCTACATTGCCACTCATTGCCTATCCCAATTCAGTCCCTCCGAATCACTCGACCTCGTGATGATTTTCAGACTCCTACTAGTGAATGGCCTGTTAGAAACCCTTACAATGCGCACCACCCCGGGATGTTTTTCAGAAACCTATCCTATATTGCCAATGCCTGTTTCCTGACGTCCCGATTCTGATCAACCCATGGTGCTTTTTTCCATTTTACATTGCCACTCGCTGCCTATCCTGATTCAGGCCCACTGATTCACATCACGCCGTCGGGTTTTTCTCACTCCTACTAGTTAATGGTCTGTTAGAAACCCTTACAATGCGCACCAACCTGCGAAGATTTTCAGAAACCAATCCTACATTGCCACTGCATGTTTCTTGACCTCCCTATGCTGAACACCCCGTTGTGCTTTTCTATATCTTACATTGCCACTCCTTGCCTATCCTGATTCAGGCCTCTGATTCACTCCACCCCGTGATGTTTTTCTCACTCCTACTAATGAATGGTCTGTTAGAAACCCTTACAATGTGCACCACCCCGTGATGTTTTTCAGAAACCAATTCTACATTGCCACTGCATGTTTCCTGACCTCCCCATGCTGACCACCCCGTGGTGCTTTTCTCCATCCTACATTGCCACTCACTGCCTATCCTAATTCAGGCCCTCCGATTCACACCACCCCGTGATCTTTTTCTCACTCCCACTAGTGAATGGCCTATTAGAAAGCCTTGCATTGCGCATCACCCGGTGATGTTTATCAAAAACCTAGCCTACATTGCCACTGCATGTTTCCTGACCTCGACGTGCTGACCACCCCATGGTGCTTTTCTCCATCCTACATTGCCACTCACTGCTTGTCCTGATTCAGGCCCTCCGATTCCCACCAAGCCATGATGTTTTTCTCACTCCTACTAGTAAATGGCCTGTTAGAAACCTTACAATTCTCACCACCCCGCGATGTCTTTCAGAAACCTATCCTACATTGCCACTGCATGTTTCTGAACTCCCATGCGGATCAACCAGTGGTACTTTTCTCCATTTTACATTGCCACTCACTGCATATCCATATTCAGGCCCTCTGATTCACACCACGCCGTGATCTTTTTCTCACTCCTACTAGTGAATGGCCTGTTAGAAACCCTTACAATGCGCAACAACCTGAGATGTTTTTTAGAAACCTATCCTACATTGCCACTGCATATTTCCAGACCTCCCCATGCTGACCATCCCGTCGTGATTTTCTCCATTCTACATTGCCCCTCACTGCCTATCCTGATTCAGGCCTTCCGATTCACACCACCCCGTGATGTCTTTCTCACTCCTACTAGTGAATGGCCTGTTACTAACCCTTACAATGTGCATCAACCATCTAAGTTTTTCAGAAACCTATCCTATATTGCCACTGCATGTTTCCTGACCTCCCAATGCTGACCACCCCGTGGTGCTTTTCTCCATCCTCCATTGACACTCACTGCCTTTCCTAATACAGGCCCTCTGATTCACACCAACCCGTGATGTTTTTCTCACTCCTACTAGTGAATGGCCTGTTAGAAACCCTTACAATTCTTACACCCCGAGATGTTTTTCAGAAACCTATCCGACATTGCCACTGCATGTTTCCTGACCTCCACATGCTGATTAACCCGTGGTGCTTTTCTCCATTTTACATTGCCACTCACTGCCTATCCTGATTCAGGTCCTCCGATTCACACCACACCGTGATGTTTTTCTCACTCCTACTAGTGAATGGCCTGTTAGACACCCTTACAATTCGCACCAAACTGCGAACTTTTTCAGAATCCTATCCTACATTGCCACTGCATGTTTCCTGACCTCCACATGCTGACCACCCTGTTTTGCTTTTCTACATCCTTTATTGCCACTCACTGCCTATGCTGATTCATGCCCTCTGATTCACACAACCGCGGTATGTTTTTCTCACTCGTACTAGTGAATGGCCTGTTCGAAAACCTTACTATTTGCACCACCCCGCGATGTTTTCCAAAAACCTATCCTACATTGCCAATGCATGTGTCCTGACCTCCCCATGCTGACCATCCCGTGGTGATTTTCTCCATCCTACATTGCCAATCACTGCCTATCCTAATTCAGGCCCTCCGATTCACACCACCCCGTGATGTTTTTCTCACTCCCACGAGTGAATGGCCTATTATAAACCTTACAATGCGCACCACCCGGCGATGTTTATCAGAAAGCTATCCTACATTGCCACTGAATGTTTCCTAACCTCCCCATGCTGACCACATTGTGGTGCTTTTCTCCTTCCTATGTTGCCACTCAATGCCTTTCCTAATTCACGCCCTCCGATTCATACCAACCCGTGATGTTCTTCTCACTCCTACTAGTGTATGGGCTGTTAGAAACCCTTACAATGCGCACCACCCAACGAGTTTTATCAGAAACCTATTCTACATTGCCACTGCATGTTAACTTGCCTCCCCTTGCTGACAAAACCGTGGTGCTTTTCTCCATACTACATTACCACTCACAGCCTATCCTAATTCACGCCGTTCGATTCACAACACCCCATGATGGTTTTCTTATTCCTGCTAGTGAATGGCCTGTTAGAAAACCTTACAATGCTCACCACCCCGCGATGTTTTTCAGAAACCTATCCTACATTGCCACTGCATATTTCCTGACCTCCCCAGTCAGACAACCCCGTGGTGCTTTTCTCCAAGCTACATTGCCACTCACTGCCTATTATAATTCAGGCCTCCGATTCACACCACCCTGTGAAGTTGTGCTAACTCCTTCTAGGGAATGGCCTGTTAGAAACCCTTACAGTGCACACCACCCTGTGATGTTTATCAGAAACGTATCCTACATTGCCACTGCATATTTCATTACCTCCCCATGCTGACAAACCCGTGGTGCTTTTCTCCATACTACATTGCGACTCACTGCCTATACTGATTCAGGATCTCCGATTCACACCACCCAGTGATGTTTTTCTCACTCCTACTAGTGAATGGTCTGTTAGAAACAGTTACAATGCGCACCAACCCGCGATGTTTTTCCGAAACCTATCATACGTTGCCACTGCATGTTTCCTGACATCCCCATCCTGACCTCCCCGTTGAGCTTGTCTCCACTCTACATTGCCACTCAATGTCTGAGCTGATTCAGGCCTTCGGAATCAAAACACGTCATGATGTATTTCTCACTCCTACTAGTGAATGGCCTGTTAGAAACCCTGACAATGCGCACCACACCGCGATGTTTTTCAGAAACCTATCCTACATTGCCACTGCATCTGTCCTGACCTCCCGATGCTGACCACACGGTGGTGCTTTTCTCCATCCTACATTGCCACTCACTGCCTATCCGAATTCACGCCCTCCGATTCACACCAGCCCGTGATGTTTTTCTCACTCCTACTAGTGAATGGCCTGATAGAAAATCTTACAATGCTCGTCACCCCGCGATGTTTTTCAGAAACCTATCCTACATTGCCTCTGCATGTTTCCTGACCTCCCGATGCAGACCACCCCATGGTGCTTTTCTATATTTTACATTACCACTCACTGCCTATCCCGATTCAGGCCCTCCGATTCACACCACAACGTGATGTTTTTTTCACTCCTACTAGTGAATGGCCTGTTTTAAACCCTTAAAATGTGCACCAACCCGCGAAGCTTTTCAGAAACCTATCCTACATTGCCACTGCATGTTTCCTGAACTCTCCATGCTGACCACCCCGTGGTGCATTTCTACATCCTACATTGCCACTCACTGCCTATTCTGATTCAGGCCCTCCGATTCAAAACACACCGTGATGTTTTTTTCACTCCTACCAGTGAATAGAATGTTAGAAACCCTTACAATGCCCACCACCCTGCGATGTTTATCAGAAACCTATCCTTCATTGCCACTGCATGTTTCATTATCTCCCCATGCTTACAAACCAGTGGTTCTTTTCTCCATCCTACATTGCCATTCACTGCCTATCCTAATTCAGGCCCTCCAATTCACACCACCCGGTGATGTTTTTCTCACTCCTACTTGTGAATGGCTTGTTAGAAACGCTTATAATGCGCCCCACCCCATGATGTTTTTCAGAAACTAATCCTACATTGCCACTGCATGTTTCCTGATCTCCCCCTGTTGCCCACCCCATGGTGCTTTTCTCTATTCTTCATTGCCACTCACAGCCTATCCTAATTCAGGCCCTCCGATTCACACCACACCGTGCTGTTGTTCTTACTCCTACTAGTGAATGGCCTGTTATAAACCCTTACAATGCGCACCACTCCGCGATGTTTTTCAGAAACCTATCCTACATTGCACTTCATGTTTCCTGACCTCCCGATGCTGACCACCAAGTGGTGATTTTCTCCTTCCTACATTGCCACTCATTGAGTATCCTAATTTAGGCCCTCATTCACACCGACCCGTGATGTTGTTCTCACTCGTACTAATGAATGGCCTGTTAGAAACCCTTACAAGACGCACCACCCCGCGATGTTTATCAGAAACCTATCCTACATTGCCACTGCATCTGTCCTGATCTCCCCTTGCTGACCACCCTGTGGTGCTTTTCTGCATTCTACATTGCCACTCTCTGCCTATCCGAATTCAGGCCCTCCGATTCCCACCAACCCATGATGTTTTTCTCACTCCTACTAAAGAATGGCCTGATAGAAAAACTTACAATGCACACCACCCCGCAATGTTTTTCATAAACCTATCCTACATTGCCACTGCATGTTTCCTGACCTCCCTATCCTGACCACCCCGTTGTGCTTTTCTCCATTCTACATTGCCACTCACTGTCTATGCTGATTCAGGCCCTCGGATTCACACCACATCATGATGTATTTCTCACTCCTACTAGTGAATGGCCTGTTAGAAACTCTTACAATGCGCAGCACCCTGAGATGTTTTTCAGAAACCTATCCTATATTGCCACTGCATGTTTCCTGAACTCTCCATGCTGACCTGCCCATGGTGCTTTTCTACATCCTACATTGCCACTCACTGCCTATCCTGATTCAGGCCATCAGATTCACACCACCCCGTGATGTTTTTTTCACTCCTACCAGTGAATAGCCTGTTAGAAACCGTTACAATGCGCACCACCCTGCTATGATTTTCAGAAACCTATCCTACATTGCCACTGCATGATTCCTGACCTCCCCATGCTGACCACCGCATGGTGCTTTTCTCCATCCTACATTGCAACTCACTGCCTATCCTAATTCAGGCCCTCCGGTTCACACCACCCCGTGATGTTTTTCTTACTCCTACTAGTGAATGACCTGTTAGAAACCGTTACAATGCGCATCACCCCCTGATGCTTATCAGAAACCTATCCTTCATTGCCACTGCATGTTTCCTGACCTCACCGTGCTGACCACCCTGTGGTGCATTTCTCCAACCTACATTGCCACTCACTGCCTACACTGATTCAGGCCCTCCGATTCACACCACCCCGTGATGTTTTTCTCACTCCTACTAGTGAATGCCCTGTTAGAAACCCTTACAATGCGGACCACCCTGCGATGATTTTCAAAACCTTTCCTACATTGCCACTGCATGATTCCTCACCTCCCCATGCTGACCACCCGAGGTGATTTTCTCCATCCTACATTACCACACACTGCCTATCCTAATTCAGGACCACCTATTCACATCAGCCCTTGATGTTTGTCAGAACTCCTACTAGTGCATGGCCTGTTAGAAACAGTTGCAATGGGCACCAACCCGCCACGTTTTTCAGAAACCTATCATACATTGTTGCCACTGCATGTTTCCTGACCTCCCCATGCTCACCAACCCGTGGTGCTTTTCTCCATTTTACATTACCTCTCACTGCCTTTTCTGATTCAGGCCCTCTGATTCACACCACACCATGATGTATGTCTCATTCCTAGTAGTTAATGGCCTGTTATAAACCCTTACAATGTGCACCACCCACGATGTTTTTGAGAAACCTATGCTACATTGCCACTGCATGTTTGCTGACCTCCCCATCCTGACCACCCCGTCGTGCTTTTCTCCCTCCTATATTGCCACTCACTGCCTATCCTGATTCAGGCCCTCCGATAAACACAAACCTGTGATGTTTTTCTCACTCTTATTAGTGAATGTCCTGTCAGAAACCCTTACAATGTGCACAACCCCGCGATGTTTTTCAGAAATCTATCGTACATTGCCACTGCATGTTTCCTGACCTCCCCATGCTGACCAACCCATGGTGCTTTTCTACATCCTACATTGCCACTCACTGCCTATCCTAATTCAGGCCCTCCGATTCACACGACCGCGTGATGTTTTTCTCTCTCCTACTAGTGAATGGCCTGTTGGAAACCCTTACAATTCTCACCGCTCCGCGATGTTTTTCAGAAACCTATCCTACATTGCCACTGCATGTTTCCTGACCTCCCCATCCTGACCTCCCCGTTGAGCTTGTCTCCACTCTACATTGCCACTCAATGTCTGAGCTGATTCAGGCCTTCGGATTCACAACACGTCATGATGTATTTCTCACTCCTACTAGTGAATGGCCTATTAGAAACCCTGACAATGCGCACCACACCGCGATGTTTTTCAGAAACCTATCCTATATTGCCACTGCATCTGTCCTGACCTCCCGATGCTGACCACACGGTTGTGCTTTTCTCCATCCTACATTGCCACTCACTGCCTATCCGAATTCACGCCCTCCGATTCACACCAGCCCGTGATGTTTTTCTCACTCCTACTAGTGAATGGCCTGATAGAAAACCTTACAATGCTCGTCACCCCGCGATGTTTTTCAGAAACCTATCCTACATTGCCTCTGCATGTTTCCTGACCTCCCCATGCAGACCACCCTGTGGTGCTTTTCTACATCCTACATTGCCACTCACTGCCTATTCTGATTCAGGCCCTCCGATTCAAAACACCCCGTGATGGTTTTTTCACTCCTACCAGTGAATAGCCTGTTAGAAACCCTTACAATGCCCACCACCCTGCGATGTTTATCAGAAACCTATCCTTCATTGCCACTGCATGTTTCATTATCTCCCCATGCTTACAAACCAGTGGTTCTTTTCTCCATCCTACATTGCCATTCACTGCCTATCCTAATTCAGGCCCTCCAATTCACACCACCCGGTGATGTTTTTCTCACTCCTACTTGTGAATGGCTTGTTAGAAACGCTTATAATGCGCCCCACCCCATGATGTTTTTCAGAGACTAATCCTACATTGCCACTGCATGTTTCCTGATCTCCCCCTGTTGCCCACCCCATGGTGCTTTTCTCTATTCTTCATTGCCACTCACTGCCTATCCTAATTCAGGCCCTCCGATTCACACCACACCGTGCTGTTGTTCTTACTCCTACTAGTGAATGGCCTGTTATAAACCCTTACAATGCGCACCACTCCGCGATGTTTTTCAGAAACCTATCCTACATTGCACTTCATGTTTCCTGACCTCCCGATGCTGAACACCAAGTGGTGATTTTCTCCTTCCTACATTGCCACTCATTGAGTATCCTAATTTAGGCCCTCATTCACACCGACCCGTGATGTTGTTCTCACTCGTACTAATGAATGACCTGTTAGAAACCCTTACAAGACGCACCACCCCGCGATGTTTATCAGAAACCTATCCTACATTGCCACTGCATCTCTCCTGATCTCCCCATGCTGACCACCCTGTGGTGCTTTTCTGCATTCTACATTGCCACTCTCTGCCTATCCGAATTCAGGCCCTCCGATTCCCACCAACCCGTGATGTTTTTCTCACTCCTACTAAAGAATGGCCTGATAGAAAAACTTACAATGCACCCGACCCCGCAATGTTTTTCATAAACCTATCCTACATTGCCACTGCATGTTTCCTGACCTCCCCATCCTGACCACCCCGTTGTGCTTTTCTCCATTCTACATTGCCACTCACTGTCTATGCTGATTCAGGCCCTCGGATTCACACCACATCATGATGTATTTCTCACTCCTACTAGTGAATGGCCTGTTAGAAACCCTTACAATGCGCAGCACCCTGCGATGTTTTTCAGAAACCTATCCTATATTGCCACTGCATGTTTCCTGAACTCTCCATGCTGACCTGCCCATGGTGCTTTTCTACATCCTACATTGCCACTCACTGCCTATCCTGATTCAGGCGATCAGATTCACACCACCCCGTGATGTTTTTTTCACTCCTACCAGTGAATAGCCTGTTAGAAACCGTTACAATGCGCACCACCCTGCTATGATTTTCAGAAACCTATCCTACATTGCCACTGCATGATTCCTGACCTCCCCATGCTGACCACCGCATGGTGCTTTTCTCCATCCTACATTGCCACTCACTGCCTATCCTAATTCAGGCCCTCCGGTTCACACCACCCCGTGATGTTTTTCTCACTCCTACTAGTGAATGCCCTGTTAGAAACCCTTACAATGCGGACCACCCTGCGATGATTTTCAAAACCTATTCTACATTGCCACTGCATGATTCCTCACCTCCCCATGCTGACCACCCAAGGTGATTTTCTCCATCCTACATTACCACTCACTGCCTATCCTAATTCAGGACCACCTATTCACATCAGCCCTTGATGTTTTTCAGAACTCCTACTAGTGCATGGCCTGTTAGAAACAGTTGCAATGCGCACCAACCCGCGACGTTTTTCAGAAACCTATCATACATTGTTGCCACTGCATGTTCCCTGACCTCCCCATGCTGACCACCCCGTGGTGCTTTTCTCCATCCTACATTGCCTCTCACTGCCTAACCTAATTCAGGACCGCCGAATCACACCACCCCGTGATGTTTTTCTCACTCCTTCTAGTGAATGGCCTGTTTGAAACCCTGAAAATGCGCACCAACTCGTGATGTTTTTCAGAAACCTATCATACATTGCCACTGCATGTTTCCTGACCTCCCCAACCTGACCTCCCTGTTCTACTTTTCTCCATTCTACATGGCCACTAACTGTCTGTGCTGATTCAGGCCCTCCGATTCACATGACATCATGATGTATTTCTCACTCCTACTAGTGAATGGCCTGTTACAAACCCTGACAATGCGCACCACACCGTGATGTTTTTCAGAAACCTATCCTACATTGCCACTGCATCTGTCCTGACCTCCCCATGCTGACCACCCTGTGGTGCTTTTCTCCATCCTAAATTGCCACTCTCTGCCTAACCGAATTCAGGCCCTCCGATTGACAACACCCCGTGATGTTCTTCTTACTCCTGCTAGTGAATGGCCTGTTAGAAAACCTTACAATGCTCACCACCCCACGATGTTTTTCAGAAACCTATCATACATTGCCATGGCATGTTTTCTGACCTCCCCAGGTAGACCACCCCGTGGTGCTTTTCTACAACCTACATTGCCACTCACTGCCTATTCTAATTCAGGCCATCCCATTCACACCACCCAGTGATGTTGTTCTCACTCCTTCTAGGGAATGGCCTGTTAGAAAACCTTACAATGCGCACCACCCTGTGATGATTATCAGAAACGTATCCTACATTGCCACTGCATGTTTCATTACCTCCCCATGCTGACAAACCCGGGGTGCTTTTCTCCATCCTACATTGCGAATCCCTGCCTATACTGATTCAAGCCCTCGGATTCACACCACCCCGTGATGTTTTTCTCACTCCTACTCGTGAATTCCGTGTTAGAAACCCTTACAATGCGCACCGCCACGCAATGATTTTCAAAGCCTATCCTACATTGCCACTGCATGTTTCCTGACCTCCCCATGCTGACCACCCCGTGGTGCTTTTCTCCATCCTACATTGCCACTCACTGCCTAACCTAATTCAGGACCTCCGATTCACACCACCCCGTGATGTTTTTCTCACTCCTACTAGTGAATGGCCTGTTAGAAACCCTGACAATGCGCACCACCCTGTGATGTTTTTCAGAAACCTATCATACATTGCCACAGCATGTTTCCTGACCTAGCCATCCTGATCTCCCCGTTCTGCTTTTCTCTATTATACATGGCCACTCACTGTCTGTGCTGATTCAGGCACTCGGATTCACAATACATCATGATGTATATCTCACTCCTACTAATGAATGGCCTGTTCGAAACCCTGACAATGCGCACCACACCGCGATGATTTGCAGGAACCTATCCTACATTGCCACTGCATCTGTCCTGACCTCCCCATGCTGACCACCCTGTTTTGCTTTTCTCCATCCTACATTGCCACTCACTGCCTATCCGAATTCAGGCCCTCCTATTCACACCACCCCGTGATGTTTTTCTCACTCCTACTAGTGAATGGCCTGATAGAAAACCTTACAATGCTCGCCACCCTGCGATGTTTTTCAGAAACCTATCCTAAATTGCCTCTGCATGTTTCCTGACCTCCCCATCCTGACCACCCCGCGGTGCTTTTCTCCCTTTTACTTTACCACTCACTGCCAATCCCGATTCAGGCCCTCCGATTCACACCACACCGTGATGTTTTTTTCACTCCTCCTAGTGAATGGCCTGTTAGAAACCCTTAAAATGTGCACCAACCCGCGAAGCTTTTCAGAAACCTATCCTACATTGCCACTGCATGTTTCCTGACCTCCCCATGCTGACTACCCCGTGGTGCTTTTCTACATCCTACATTGCCACTCACTGCCTATTCTGATTCAGGCCCTCTGATTCAAAACACCCCGTGATGTTTTTTTCACTCCTACCAGTGAATAGCCTGTTAGAAACCCTTACAATACCCACCACCCCGCGATGTTTATCAGAAACCTATCCTTCATTGCTACTGCATGTTTCATTATCTCCCCATGCTTACAAACCAGTGGTTCTTTTCTCCATCCTATATTGCCATTCACTGCCTATCCTAATTCAGGCCCTCCAATTCACACCACCCGGTGATGTTTTTCTCACTCCTACTTGTGAATGGCTTGTTAGAAACGCTTATAATGCGCCCCACCCCATGATGTTTTTCAGAAACTAATCCTACATTGCCACTGCATGTTTCCTGATCTCCCCCTGTTGCCCACCCCATGGTGCTTTTCTCTATTCTTCATTGCCACTCACTGCCTATCCTGATTCAGGCCCTCCGATTCACACCACCCCGTGATGTTTTTCTCACTCCTACTAGTGAATGGCCTTGCAACCCTTACAATGCACAGCACCCCACGATGTTTTTAAGAATCCTATCATACATTGCCACTGCATGTTTCCTGACCTCCCCATCCTGACCACCACGTTTTGCATTTCTCCATCCTTCATTGCCACTCACTGCCTATCCTAATTCAGGCCCTCCGATTCACACCACAACGTGATGTTTTGCACACTCCTACTAGTGAATGGCCTGTTAGAAACCCTTACAATTCTCACCACCCCGCGATGTTTTCCAGAAACCTATCCTATATTGCCACTGCATGTTTCCTGAACTCCCATGCGGATCAACCAGTGGTGCTTTTCTCCATTTTACATTGCCACTCACTGCCTATCCTGATTCAGGCCCTCCGATTCACACCACGCCATGATCTTTTTCTCACTCCTACTAGTGAATGGCCTGTTAGAAACCCTTACAATGCACACCAACCTGCGATGTTTTTCAGAAACCTATCCTACATTGCCAATGCATATTTCCTGACCTCCCCAAGGTGACAATCCCGTGGTGATATTTTCCATTCTACATTGCCCCTCACTTCCTATCCTGATACAGGCCTTCCGATTCACACCACCCAATGATGTCTTTCTCACTCCTACTAGTGAATGGCCTGTTAGAAACCCTTACAATGCGCACCACCCCGTGATGTTTTTCAGAAACCTATCCTACATTGCCACTGCCTGTTTCCTGACCTCCCCATGCTGACCAACCCGTGGTGCTCTTCTCCATCCTACATTGTCACTCACTGCCGATTTTAATTCAGGCCCTCCAATTCACAACACCCCTGATGTTTTTTTCACTCCTACTAGTGAAGGGCCTTTAAGAAACCCTTACAATGCGCACCAACCCACGATGTTTTTCAGTAACCTATCCTACACTGCCAGTGAATGATTCCTGCCCTCCCCATGCTGACCTCCCCTGGTGCTTTTCTCCATCCTACATTGCCACTTACTGCTTATCATGATTCAGCCCCTCTGATTCACACCACACCGTGATGTTTTTCTCGCTCCTACTAGTCAATGGCCTGTTAGAAATCCTTACAATGCGCACCACCCCGCGTTGTTTTTCAGAAACCTATCCTACATTGCCAATGCATGTTTCCTGACCTCCCCATGCTGACCAACCCCTGGTGCTTTTCTCCATCCTACATTGCCATTCGCTGCCTCTCCTAATTCAGGCCCTCTGATTAACACCACCCCGTGATGTTTTTCTCACTCCTACTAGAAAATGGCCTGTTAGAAACCCTTTCAATTCTCTGCACCACGTGATGTTTTTCACAAACCTATCCTATATTGCCACTGCATGTTTCCTGACCTCCCCATGCTCACCAACCCGTGGTGCTTTTCTCCATTTTATATTACCTCTCACTGCCTTTTCTGATTCAGGCCCTCTGATTCACACCACACCATGATGTATGTCTCACTCCTAGTAGTTAATGGCCTGTTATAAACCCTTACAATGTGCACCACCCACGATGTTTTTGAGAAACCTATGCTACATTGCCACTGCATGTTTGCTGACCTCCCCATCCTGACCACCCCGTCGTGCTTTTCTCCATCCTACATTGCCACTCACTGCCTATCCTGATTCAGGCCCTCTGATAAACACCAACCTGTGATGTTTTTCTCACTCCTATTAGTGAATGTCCTGTCAGAAACCCTTACAATGTGCACAACCCCGCGATGTTTTTCAGAAACCTATCCTACATTGCCACTGCATGTTTCCTGTCCTCCATATGTTTACCAAACCATGGTGCTTTTCTCCATTTTACATTACCACTCACTGCCTATCCCGACATATCCTCATTCAGGCCTTCCAATTCACACCACCCTGTGATGTTTTTCTCACTCCTACTTGTGAATGGCCTGTTAGAAACCCTTACAATGCACACCACACGGCGATGTTTTTCAGAAACCTATCCTACATTGCCAATGCATGTTTCCTGACCTCCCCAGGCTGACCACCCCATGGTGCTTTTCTCCATCCTACATTGACACTCACTGCCTACCCAAATTCAGAACATCTGATTCACACCACCCCGTGATATTTTTCTCACTCCTACTATTGAATGGCCTGTTAGAAACCCTGACCATGAGCACCACCCAGCTTTTCTTTTCAGAAACCTATCCTACATTGCCACTGCATGATTCCTCACCTCCCCATGCTGACCACCCCGTGGTGCTTTTCTCCATCCTACATTGCCACTCAATGCCTATACTAATTCAGGCCCTCCAATTCACACCACCCCGTGATGTTCTTCTCACTCCTACTAGTGTATGGCCTGTTAGAAACCCTTACAATGGGCAACACCCAGTGATGTTTATCAGAAACCTATTCTACATTGCCAGTGCATGTTTCCTTTCCTCCTCAGGCTGACAAACCCGTGGTGCTTTTCTCCATCCTACATTGCCACACACAGCCTATCCTTATTCAGGCACTCTGATTCACACCACCCCGTGATGTTTTTTTCATTCCTAGTTGTGAATGGCCTGTTAGAAACCCTGACAATGCGCACCAACCCGCGATGTTTTTCAGAAAGCTATCACACATTGCCGCTGCATGTTTCCTGACCTCCCCATGCTGACCACCCCGTGGTGTTTTTCTACATCATACATGGCCACTCACTGCCTATTCTGATTCAGGCCCTCCGATTCGCACCACCCCGTTATGTTTTTCTCACTCCTACTAGTGAATGGCCTTTTAGAAACCCTTACAATGCGCACCACCCCGCAATATTTTTCAGAAATCTATACTACATTGCCACTGCATGTTTCCTGACCTCACCATGCTCAACATACCGTATTGCTTTTCTCCATCCTACATTGCCACTCACTGCCTATCCTCATTCAGGCGTTCCCATTCACACCACCCCATGAAGTATTTCTCACTCCTACTAGTGAATGGCCTCTTAGAAACCCTTACAATGCGCACCACCCCTCGATGTTTTTCAGAAACCTGTCCTACATTGCCACTGCATGTTTCCTGACCACCCCATGCTGACCACCCTGTGGTGCTTTTCACAATCCTACATTGAAACTCAATGCCTATCCTAATTAAGGCCCTCTGATTCACACCACCCCATGACGTTTTTTCACTCCTACTTCTGAATGGCTTGTTAGAAAGCCTTACAATGCGCACCAACCCACGATGTTTTTCAGAAACCTATCCTACATTGCCACTGCATGTTTCCTGACCTCCCCATGTTGACCACCCCGTGGTGCTTTTCTCCATTCTTCATTGCCACTCACTGCCTATCCGAATTCAAGCCCTCCTATTCACACCACCCCGTGATGTTTTTCTCAATCCTAATAGTGAATGGCCTGCTACAAACACTTACAACGCATACCACCCCGCGATGCTTTTCAGAAAAACTATCCTACATTGCCATTGCATGTTTCCTGACCTCCCCATGCTCACCAACCCATGGTGCTTTTCTTCATCCTACATTGCCACTCACTGTCTATCTTGATTCAGGCCTTTCAATTCACACCACCCCATGATGTTTTTCTCACTTCTACTAGTGAATGGCCTGTTAGAAACCCTTACAATGCACACCACCCCGCGATCTTTTTCAGAAACGTATCCTACATTTCCACTGCATGTTTCCTGACCTCACCATGCTGACCACCCCGTGGTGTTTTTCTCCATCCTACATTGCCACTCACTGAGTATCATAATTCAGGCCCTCTGATTTACAACACCCCGTGATGTTTTTCTCACCCCTACTAGTGAATGGCTTGTTAGAAACACTTACAATGCGCACCACCCGGCGATGTTTTTAAGAAACCTATCCTACATTGCCAATGCATGTTTCCTGACCTCCCCATGCTGACCACCCCGTGGTGTTTTTCTACATCCTACATTGCCACTCACTGCCTATCCTGATTCAGGCCCTCCGATTCGCACCACCCCGTTATGTTTTTCTCACTCCTACTAGTGAATGGCCTTTTAGAAACCCTTACAATGCGCACCACCCCGCGATGTTTTTCAGAAATCTATACTACATTGCCACTGCATGTTTCCTGACCTCACCATGCTCACCATACCGTACTGCTTTTCTCCATCCTACATTGCCACTCACTGCCTATCCTCATTCAGGCTTTCCCATTCACACCACCCCGTGAATTATTTCTCACTCCTACTAGTGAATGGCCTCTTAGAAACCCTTACAATGCGCACCACCCAGTGATGTTTATCAGAAACCTGTCCTACATTGCCACTGCATGTTTACTGCCCACCCCATGCTGACCACCCTGTGGTGCTTTTCACAATCCTACATTGAAACTCAATGCCTATCCTAATTAAGGCCCTCTGATTCACAACACCCCATGAGGTTTTTTCACTCCTACTTCTGAATGGCTTGTTAGAAAGCCTTACAATGCGCACGAACCCACGATGTTTTTCAGAAACATTTCCTACATTGCCACTGCATGTTTCCTGACCTCCCCATGTTGTCCACCCCGTGGTGCTTTTCTCCATTCTTCATTGCCACTCACTGCCTATCCGAATTTAAGCCCTCCTATTCACACCACCCCGTGATGTTTTTCAAATCCTACTAGTGAATGGCCTGCTACAAACACTTACAACGCGTACCACCCCGCGATGTTTTTCAGAAAAACTATCCTACATTGCCATTGCATGTTTTCTAACCTCCCCATGCTCACCAACCCATGGTGCTTTTCTCCATCCTACATTGCCACTCACTGTCTATCTTGATTCAGGCCTTTCAATTCACACAACCCCGTGATGTTTTTCTCACTTCTACTAGTGAATGGCCTGTTAGAAACCAGTACAATGCGCACCACCCGGCGATCTTTTTGAGAAACGTATCCTACATTTCCACTGCATGTTTCCTGACCTCAACATGCTGACCACCCCGTGGTGCTTTTCTCCATCCTACATTGCCACTCACTGCCTATCCTGATTCAGGCCCTCTGAAACTCACCACGCCGTGATTTTTTTCTCACTCCTTGTAGTGAATGGCCTGTTAGAAATCCTTACAATGCGCACCTCGCCGCGATGTTTTTCAGAAACAGATCCTAAATTGCCACTGCATGTTTCTTCATGTCCCCATGCTGACCACCCCTGGTGCTTTTCTCCATCTTACATTGCCACTCACTGCCTATCCCAATTCAGTCCCTCCGATTCACTCCACCCCGTGATGATTTTCAGACTCCTACTAGTGAATGGCCTGTTAGAAACCCTTACAATGCGCACCACCCCGGGATGTTTTTCAGAAACCTATCCTATATTGCCACTGCATGTTTCCTGACGTCCCGATTCTGATCAACCCATGGTGCTTTTGTCAATTTTACATTGCCACTCGCTGCCTATCCTGATTCAGGCCCACTGATTCACATCACGCCGTGGGGTTTTTCTCACTCCTACTAGTTAATGGTCTGTTAGAAACCCTTACAATGCGCACCAACCTGCGAAGATTTTCAGAAACCAATCCTACATTGCCACTGCAGGTTTCCTGACCTCCCTATGCTGAACACCCCGTTGTGCTTTTGTATATCCTACATTGCCACTCCTTGCGTATCCTGATTCAGGCCTCTGATTCACTCCACAACGTGATGTTTTTCTCACTCCTACTAGTGAATGGTCTGTTAGAAACAGTTACAATGCGCACCAACCCGCGATGTTTTTCCGAAACCTATCATACGTTGCCACTGCATGTTTCCTGACATCCCCATCCTGACCTCCCCGTTGAGCTTGTCTCCACTCTACATTGCCACTCAATGTCTGAGCTGATTCAGGCCTTCGGAATCACAACACGTCATGATGTATTTCTCACTCCTACTAGTGAATGGCCTGTTAGAAACCCTGACAATGCGCACCACACCGCGATGTTTTTCAGAAACCTATCCTACATTGCCACTGCATCTGTCCTGACCTCCCGATGCTGACCACACGGTGGTGCTTTTCTCCATCCTACATTGCCACTCACTGCCTATCCGAATTCACGCCCTCCGATTCACACCAGCCCGTGATGTTTTTCTCACTCCTACTAGTGAATGGCCTGATAGAAAATCTTACAATGCTCGTCACCCCGCGATGTTTTTCAGAAACCTATCCTACATTGCCTCTGCATGTTTCCTGACCTCCCGATGCAGACCACCCCATGGTGCTTTTCTATATTTTACATTACCACTCACTGCCTATCCCGATTCAGGCCCTCCGATTCACACCACAACGTGATGTTTTTTTCACTCCTACTAGTGAATGGCCTGTTTTAAACCCTTAAAATGTGCACCAACCCGCGAAGCTTTTCAGAAACCTATCCTACATTGCCACTGCATGTTTCCTGAACTCTCCATGCTGACCACCCCGTGGTGCATTTCTACATCCTACATTGCCACTCACTGCCTATTCTGATTCAGGCCCTCCGATTCAAAACACACCGTGATGTTTTTTTCACTCCTACCAGTGAATAGAATGTTAGAAACCCTTACAATGCCCACCACCCTGCGATGTTTATCAGAAACCTATCCTTCATTGCCACTGCATGTTTCATTATCTCCCCATGCTTACAAACCAGTGGTTCTTTTCTCCATCCTACATTGCAATTCACTGCCTATCCTAATTCAGGCCCTCCAATTCACACCACCCGGTGATGTTTTTCTCACTCCTACTTGTGAATGGCTTGTTAGAAACGCTTATAATGCGCCCCACCCCATGATGTTTTTCAGAAACTAATCCTACATTGCCACTGCATGTTTCCTGATCTCCCCCTGTTGCCCACCCCATGGTGCTTTTCTCTATTCTTCATTGCCACTCACAGCCTATCCTAATTCAGGCCCTCCGATTCACACCACACCGTGCTGTTGTTCTTACTCCTACTAGTGAATGGCCTGTTATAAACCCTTACAATGCGCACCACTCCGCGATGTTTTTCAGAAACCTATCCTACATTGCACTTCATGTTTCCTGACCTCCCGATGCTGACCACCAAGTGGTGATTTTCTCCTTCCTACATTGCCACTCATTGAGTATCCTAATTTAGGCCCTCATTCACACCGACCCGTGATGTTGTTCTCACTCGTACTAATGAATGGCCTGTTAGAAACCCTTACAAGACGCACCACCCCGCGATGTTTATCAGAAACCTATCCTACATTGCCACTGCATCTGTCCTGATCTCCCCTTGCTGACCACCCTGTGGTGCTTTTCTGCATTCTACATTGCCACTCTCTGCCTATCCGAATTCAGGCCCTCCGATTCCCACCAACCCGTGATGTTTTTCTCACTCCTACTAAAGAATGGCCTGATAGAAAAACTTACAATGCACACCACCCCGCAATGTTTTTCATAAACCTATCCTACATTGCCACTGCATGTTTCCTGACCTCCCTATCCTGACCACCCCGTTGTGCTTTTCTCCATTCTACATTGCCACTCACTGTCTATGCTGATTCAGGCCCTCAGATTCACACCACATCATGATGTATTTCTCACTCCTACTAGTGAATGGCCTGTTAGAAACTCTTACAATGCGCAGCACCCTGAGATGTTTTTCAGAAACCTATCCTATATTGCCACTGCATGTTTCCTGAACTCTCCATGCTGACCTGCCCATGGTGCTTTTCTACATCCTACATTGCCACTCACTGCCTATCCTGATTCAGGCCATCAGATTCACACCACCCCGTGATGTTTTTTTCACTCCTACCAGTGAATAGCCTGTTTGAAACCGTTACAATGCGCACCACCCTGCTATGATTTTCAGAAACCTATCCTACTTTGCCACTGCATGATTCCTGACCTCCCCATGCTGACCACCGCATGGTGCTTTTCTCCATCCTACATTGCAACTCACTGCCTATCCTAATTCAGGCCCTCCGGTTCACACCACCCCGTGATGTTTTTCTTACTCCTACTAGTGAATGACCTGTTAGAAACCGTTACAATGCGCATCACCCCCTGATGCTTATCAGAAACCTATCCTTCATTGCCACTGCATGTTTCCTGACCTCACCGTGCTGACCACCCTGTGGTGCATTTCTCCAACCTACATTGCCACTCACTGCCTACACTGATTCAGGCCCTCCGATTCACACCACCCCGTGATGTTTTTCTCACTCCTACTAGTGAATGCCCTGTTAGAAACCCTTACAATGCGGACCACCCTGCGATGATTTTCAAAACCTATCCTACATTGCCACTGCATGATTCCTCACCTCCCCATGCTGACCACCCGAGGTGATTTTCTCCATCCTACATTACCACTCACTGCCTATCCTCATTCAGGACCACCTATTCACATCAGCCCTTGATGTTTGTCAGAACTCCTACTAGTGCATGGCCTGTTAGAAACAGTTGCAATGGGCACCAACCCGCCACGTTTTTCAGAAACCTATCATACATTGTTGCCACTGCATGTTTCCTGACCTCCCCATGCTCACCAACCCGTGGTGCTTTTCTCCATTTTACATTACCTCTCACTGCCTTTTCTGATTCAGGCCCTCTGATTCACACCACACCATGATGTATGTCTCATTCCTAGTAGTTAATGGCCTGTTATAAACCCTTACAATGTGCACCACCCACGATGTTTTTGAGAAACCTATGCTACATTGCCACTGCATGTTTGCTGACCTCCCCATCCTGACCACCCCGTCGTGCTTTTCTCCCTCCTATATTGCCACTCACTGCCTATCCTGATTCAGGCCCTCCGATAAACACAAACCTGTGATGTTTTTCTCACTCTTATTAGTGAATGTCCTGTCAGAAACCCTTACAATGTGCACAACCCCGCGATGTTTTTCAGAAATCTATCGTACATTGCCACTGCATGTTTCCTGACCTCCCCATGCTGACCAACCCATGGTGCTTTTCTACATCCTACATTGCCACTCACTGCCTATCCTAATTCAGGCCCTCCGATTCACACGACCGCGTGATGTTTTTCTCTCTCCTACTAGTGAATGGCCTGTTGGAAACCCTTACAATTCTCACCGCTCCGCGATGTTTTTCAGAAACCTATCCTACATTGCCACTGCATGTTTCCTGACCTCCCCATCCTGACCTCCCCGTTGAGCTTGTCTCCACTCTACATTGCCACTCAATGTCTGAGCTGATTCAGGCCTTCGGATTCACAACACGTCATGATGTATTTCTCACTCCTACTAGTGAATGGCCTATTAGAAACCCTGACAATGCGCACCACACCGCGATGTTTTTCAGAAACCTATCCTACATTGCCACTGCATCTGTCCTGACCTCCCGATGCTGACCACACGGTTGTGCTTTTCTCCATCCTACATTGCCACTCACTGCCTATCCGAATTCACGCCCTCCGATTCACACCAGCCCGTGATGTTTTTCTCACTCCTACTAGTGAATGGCCTGATAGAAAACCTTACAATGCTCGTCACCCCGCGATGTTTTTCAGAAACCTATCCTACATTGCCTCTGCATGTTTCCTGACCTCCCCATGCAGACCACCCTGTGGTGCTTTTCTACATCCTACATTGCCACTCACTGCCTATTCTGATTCAGGCCCTCCGATTCAAAACACCCCGTGATGGTTTTTTCACTCCTACCAGTGAATAGCCTGTTAGAAACCCTTACAATGCCCACCACCCTGCGATGTTTATCAGAAACCTATCCTTCATTGCCACTGCATGTTTCATTATCTCCCCATGCTTACAAACCAGTGGTTCTTTTCTCCATCCTACATTGCCATTCACTGCCTATCCTAATTCAGGCCCTCCAATTCACACCACCCGGTGATGTTTTTCTCACTCCTACTTGTGAATGGCTTGTTAGAAACGCTTATAATGCGCCCCACCCCATGATGTTTTTCAGAGACTAATCCTACATTGCCACTGCATGTTTCCTGATCTCCCCCTGTTGCCCACCCCATGGTGCTTTTCTCTATTCTTCATTGCCACTCACTGCCTATCCTAATTCAGGCCCTCTGATTCACACCACACCGTGCTGTTGTTCTTACTCCTACTAGTGAATGGCCTGTTATAAACCCTTACAATGCGCACCACTCCGCGATGTTTTTCAGAAACCTATCCTACATTGCACTTCATGTTTCCTGACCTCCCGATGCTGAACACCAAGTGGTGATTTTCTCCTTCCTACATTGCCACTCATTGAGTATCCTAATTTAGGCCCTCATTCACACCGACCCGTGATGTTGTTCTCACTCGTACTAATGAATGACCTGTTAGAAACCCTTACAAGACGCACCACCCCGCGATGTTTATCAGAAACCTATCCTACATTGCCACTGCATCTCTCCTGATCTCCCCATGCTGACCACCCTGTGGTGCTTTTCTGCATTCTACATTGCCACTCTCTGCCTATCCGAATTCAGGCCCTCCGATTCCCACCAACCCGTGATGTTTTTCTCACTCCTACTAAAGAATGGCCTGATAGAAAAACTTACAATGCACCCGACCCCGCAATGTTTTTCATAAACCTATCCTACATTGCCACTGCATGTTTCCTGACCTCCCCATCCTGACCACCCCGTTGTGCTTTTCTCCATTCTACATTGCCACTCACTGTCTATGCTGATTCAGGCCCTCGGATTCACACCACATCATGATGTATTTCTCACTCCTACTAGTGAATGGCCTGTTAGAAACCCTTACAATGCGCAGCACCCTGCGATGTTTTTCAGAAACCTATCCTATATTGCCACTGCATGTTTCCTGAACTCTCCATGCTGACCTGCCCATGGTGCTTTTCTACATCCTACATTGCCACTCACTGCCTATCCTGATTCAGGCGATCAGATTCACACCACCCCGTGATGTTTTTTTCACTCCTACCAGTGAATAGCCTGTTAGAAACCGTTACAATGCGCACCACCCTGCTATGATTTTCAGAAACCTATCCTACATTGCCACTGCATGATTCCTGACCTCCCCATGCTGACCACCGCATGGTGCTTTTCTCCATCCTACATTGCCACTCACTGCCTATCCTAATTCAGGCCCTCCGGTTCACACCACCCCGTGATGTTTTTCTCACTCCTACTAGTGAATGCCCTGTTAGAAACCCTTACAATGCGGACCACCCTGCGATGATTTTCAAAACCTATTCTACATTGCCACTGCATGATTCCTCACCTCCCCATGCTGACCACCCAAGGTGATTTTCTCCATCCTACATTACCACTCACTGCCTATCCTAATTCAGGACCACCTATTCACATCAGCCCTTGATGTTTTTCAGAACTCCTACTAGTGCATGGCCTGTTAGAAACAGTTGCAATGCGCACCAACCCGCGACGTTTTTCAGAAACCTATCATACATTGTTGCCACTGCATGTTCCCTGACCTCCCCATGCTGACCACCCCGTGGTGCTTTTCTCCATCCTACATTGCCACTCACTGCCTAACCTAATTCAGGACCGCCGAATCACACCACCCCGTGATGTTTTTCTCACTCCTTCTAGTGAATGGCCTGTTTGAAACCCTGAAAATGCGCACCAACTCGTGATGTTTTTCAGAAACCTATCATACATTGCCACTGCATGTTTCCTGACCTCCCCAACCTGACCTCCCTGTTCTACTTTTCTCCATTCTACATGGCCACTAACTGTCTGTGCTGATTCAGGCCCTCCGATTCACATGACATCATGATGTATTTCTCACTCCTACTAGTGAATGGCCTGTTACAAACCCTGACAATGCGCACCACACCGTGATGTTTTTCAGAAACCTATCCTACATTGCCACTGCATCTGTCCTGACCTCCCCATGCTGACCACCCTGTGGTGCTTTTCTCCATCCTAAATTGCCACTCTCTGCCTAACCGAATTCAGGCCCTCCGATTGACAACACCCCGTGATGTTCTTCTTACTCCTGCTAGTGAATGGCCTGTTAGAAAACCTTACAATGCTCACCACCCCACGATGTTTTTCAGAAACCTATCATACATTGCCATGGCATGTTTTCTGACCTCCCCAGGTAGACCACCCCGTGGTGCTTTTCTACAACCTACATTGCCACTCACTGCCTATTCTAATTCAGGCCATCCCATTCACACCACCCAGTGATGTTGTTCTCACTCCTTCTAGGGAATGGCCTGTTAGAAAACCTTACAATGCGCACCACCCTGTGATGATTATCAGAAACGTATCCTACATTGCCACTGCATGTTTCATTACCTCCCCATGCTGACAAACCCGGGGTGCTTTTCTCCATCCTACATTGCGAATCCCTGCCTATACTGATTCAAGCCCTCGGATTCACACCACCCCGTGATGTTTTTCTCACTCCTACTCGTGAATTCCGTGTTAGAAACCCTTACAATGCGCACCGCCACGCAATGATTTTCAAAGCCTATCCTACATTGCCACTGCATGTTTCCTGACCTCCCCATGCTGACCACCCCGTGGTGCTTTTCTCCATCCTACATTGCCACTCACTGCCTAACCTAATTCAGGACCTCCGATTCACACCACCCCGTGATGTTTTTCTCACTCCTACTAGTGAATGGCCTGTTAGAAACCCTGACAATGCGCACCACCCTGTGATGTTTTTCAGAAACCTATCATACATTGCCACAGCATGTTTCCTGACCTAGCCATCCTGATCTCCCCGTTCTGCTTTTCTCTATTATACATGGCCACTCACTGTCTGTGCTGATTCAGGCACTCGGATTCACAATACATCATGATGTATATCTCACTCCTACTAATGAATGGCCTGTTCGAAACCCTGACAATGCGCACCACACCGCGATGATTTGCAGGAACCTATCCTACATTGCCACTGCATCTGTCCTGACCTCCCCATGCTGACCACCCTGTTTTGCTTTTCTCCATCCTACATTGCCACTCACTGCCTATCCGAATTCAGGCCCTCCTATTCACACCACCCCGTGATGTTTTTCTCACTCCTACTAGTGAATGGCCTGATAGAAAACCTTACAATGCTCGCCACCCTGCGATGTTTTTCAGAAACCTATCCTAAATTGCCTCTGCATGTTTCCTGACCTCCCCATCCTGACCACCCCGCGGTGCTTTTCTCCCTTTTACTTTACCACTCACTGCCAATCCCGATTCAGGCCCTCCGATTCACACCACACCGTGATGTTTTTTTCACTCCTCCTAGTGAATGGCCTGTTAGAAACCCTTAAAATGTGCACCAACCCGCGAAGCTTTTCAGAAACCTATCCTACATTGCCACTGCATGTTTCCTGACCTCCCCATGCTGACTACCCCGTGGTGCTTTTCTACATCCTACATTGCCACTCACTGCCTATTCTGATTCAGGCCCTCTGATTCAAAACACCCCGTGATGTTTTTTTCACTCCTACCAGTGAATAGCCTGTTAGAAACCCTTACAATACCCACCACCCCGCGATGTTTATCAGAAACCTATCCTTCATTGCTACTGCATGTTTCATTATCTCCCCATGCTTACAAACCAGTGGTTCTTTTCTCCATCCTATATTGCCATTCACTGCCTATCCTAATTCAGGCCCTCCAATTCACACCACCCGGTGATGTTTTTCTCACTCCTACTTGTGAATGGCTTGTTAGAAACGCTTATAATGCGCCCCACCCCATGATGTTTTTCAGAAACTAATCCTACATTGCCACTGCATGTTTCCTGATCTCCCCCTGTTGCCCACCCCATGGTGCTTTTCTCTATTCTTCATTGCCACTCACTGCCTATCCTGATTCAGGCCCTCCGATTCACACCACCCCGTGATGTTTTTCTCACTCCTACTAGTGAATGGCCTTGCAACCCTTACAATGCACAGCACCCCACGATGTTTTTAAGAATCCTATCATACATTGCCACTGCATGTTTCCTGACCTCCCCATCCTGACCACCACGTTTTGCATTTCTCCATCCTTCATTGCCACTCACTGCCTATCCTAATTCAGGCCCTCCGATTCACACCACAACGTGATGTTTTGCACACTCCTACTAGTGAATGGCCTGTTAGAAACCCTTACAATTCTCACCACCCCGCGATGTTTTCCAGAAACCTATCCTATATTGCCACTGCATGTTTCCTGAACTCCCATGCGGATCAACCAGTGGTGCTTTTCTCCATTTTACATTGCCACTCACTGCCTATCCTGATTCAGGCCCTCCGATTCACACCACGCCATGATCTTTTTCTCACTCCTACTAGTGAATGGCCTGTTAGAAACCCTTACAATGCACACCAACCTGCGATGTTTTTCAGAAACCTATCCTACATTGCCAATGCATATTTCCTGACCTCCCCAAGGTGACAATCCCGTGGTGATATTTTCCATTCTACATTGCCCCTCACTTCCTATCCTGATACAGGCCTTCCGATTCACACCACCCAATGATGTCTTTCTCACTCCTACTAGTGAATGGCCTGTTAGAAACCCTTACAATGCGCACCACCCCGTGATGTTTTTCAGAAACCTATCCTACATTGCCACTGCCTGTTTCCTGACCTCCCCATGCTGACCAACCCGTGGTGCTCTTCTCCATCCTACATTGTCACTCACTGCCGATTTTAATTCAGGCCCTCCAATTCACAACACCCCTGATGTTTTTTTCACTCCTACTAGTGAAGGGCCTTTAAGAAACCCTTACAATGCGCACCAACCCACGATGTTTTTCAGTAACCTATCCTACACTGCCAGTGAATGATTCCTGCCCTCCCCATGCTGACCTCCCCTGGTGCTTTTCTCCATCCTACATTGCCACTTACTGCTTATCATGATTCAGCCCCTCTGATTCACACCACACCGTGATGTTTTTCTCGCTCCTACTAGTCAATGGCCTGTTAGAAATCCTTACAATGCGCACCACCCCGCGTTGTTTTTCAGAAACCTATCCTACATTGCCAATGCATGTTTCCTGACCTCCCCATGCTGACCAACCCCTGGTGCTTTTCTCCATCCTACATTGCCATTCGCTGCCTCTCCTAATTCAGGCCCTCTGATTAACACCACCCCGTGATGTTTTTCTCACTCCTACTAGAAAATGGCCTGTTAGAAACCCTTTCAATTCTCTGCACCACGTGATGTTTTTCACAAACCTATCCTATATTGCCACTGCATGTTTCCTGACCTCCCCATGCTCACCAACCCGTGGTGCTTTTCTCCATTTTACATTACCTCTCACTGCCTTTTCTGATTCAGGCCCTCTGATTCACACCACACCATGATGTATGTCTCACTCCTAGTAGTTAATGGCCTGTTATAAACCCTTACAATGTGCACCACCCACGATGTTTTTGAGAAACCTATGCTACATTGCCACTGCATGTTTGCTGACCTCCCCATCCTGACCACCCCGTCGTGCTTTTCTCCATCCTACATTGCCACTCACTGCCTATCCTGATTCAGGCCCTCTGATAAACACCAACCTGTGATGTTTTTCTCACTCCTATTAGTGAATGTCCTGTCAGAAACCCTTACAATGTGCACAACCCCGCGATGTTTTTCAGAAACCTATCCTACATTGCCACTGCATGTTTCCTGTCCTCCATATGTTTACCAAACCATGGTGCTTTTCTCCATTTTACATTACCACTCACTGCCTATCCCGACATATCCTCATTCAGGCCTTCCAATTCACACCACCCTGTGATGTTTTTCTCACTCCTACTTGTGAATGGCCTGTTAGAAACCCTTACAATGCACACCACACGGCGATGTTTTTCAGAAACCTATCCTACATTGCCAATGCATGTTTCCTGACCTCCCCAGGCTGACCACCCCATGGTGCTTTTCTCCATCCTACATTGACACTCACTGCCTACCCAAATTCAGAACATCTGATTCACACCACCCCGTGATATTTTTCTCACTCCTACTATTGAATGGCCTGTTAGAAACCCTGACCATGAGCACCACCCAGCTTTTCTTTTCAGAAACCTATCCTACATTGCCACTGCATGATTCCTCACCTCCCCATGCTGACCACCCCGTGGTGCTTTTCTCCATCCTACATTGCCACTCAATGCCTATACTAATTCAGGCCCTCCAATTCACACCACCCCGTGATGTTCTTCTCACTCCTACTAGTGTATGGCCTGTTAGAAACCCTTACAATGGGCAACACCCAGTGATGTTTATCAGAAACCTATTCTACATTGCCAGTGCATGTTTCCTTTCCTCCTCAGGCTGACAAACCCGTGGTGCTTTTCTCCATCCTACATTGCCACACACAGCCTATCCTTATTCAGGCACTCTGATTCACACCACCCCGTGATGTTTTTTTCATTCCTAGTTGTGAATGGCCTGTTAGAAACCCTGACAATGCGCACCAACCCGCGATGTTTTTCAGAAAGCTATCACACATTGCCGCTGCATGTTTCCTGACCTCCCCATGCTGACCACCCCGTGGTGTTTTTCTACATCATACATGGCCACTCACTGCCTATTCTGATTCAGGCCCTCCGATTCGCACCACCCCGTTATGTTTTTCTCACTCCTACTAGTGAATGGCCTTTTAGAAACCCTTACAATGCGCACCACCCCGCAATATTTTTCAGAAATCTATACTACATTGCCACTGCATGTTTCCTGACCTCACCATGCTCAACATACCGTATTGCTTTTCTCCATCCTACATTGCCACTCACTGCCTATCCTCATTCAGGCGTTCCCATTCACACCACCCCGTGAAGTATTTCTCACTCCTACTAGTGAATGGCCTCTTAGAAACCCTTACAATGCGCACCACCCCTCGATGTTTTTCAGAAACCTGTCCTACATTGCCACTGCATGTTTCCTGACCACCCCATGCTGACCACCCTGTGGTGCTTTTCACAATCCTACATTGAAACTCAATGCCTATCCTAATTAAGGCCCTCTGATTCACACCACCCCATGACGTTTTTTCACTCCTACTTCTGAATGGCTTGTTAGAAAGCCTTACAATGCGCACCAACCCACGATGTTTTTCAGAAACCTATCCTACATTGCCACTGCATGTTTCCTGACCTCCCCATGTTGACCACCCCGTGGTGCTTTTCTCCATTCTTCATTGCCACTCACTGCCTATCCGAATTCAAGCCCTCCTATTCACACCACCCCGTGATGTTTTTCTCAATCCTAATAGTGAATGGCCTGCTACAAACACTTACAACGCATACCACCCCGCGATGCTTTTCAGAAAAACTATCCTACATTGCCATTGCATGTTTCCTGACCTCCCCATGCTCACCAACCCATGGTGCTTTTCTTCATCCTACATTGCCACTCACTGTCTATCTTGATTCAGGCCTTTCAATTCACACCACCCCATGATGTTTTTCTCACTTCTACTAGTGAATGGCCTGTTAGAAACCCTTACAATGCACACCACCCCGCGATCTTTTTCAGAAACGTATCCTACATTTCCACTGCATGTTTCCTGACCTCACCATGCTGACCACCCCGTGGTGTTTTTCTCCATCCTACATTGCCACTCACTGAGTATCATAATTCAGGCCCTCTGATTTACAACACCCCGTGATGTTTTTCTCACCCCTACTAGTGAATGGCTTGTTAGAAACACTTACAATGCGCACCACCCGGCGATGTTTTTAAGAAACCTATCCTACATTGCCAATGCATGTTTCCTGACCTCCCCATGCTGACCACCCCGTGGTGTTTTTCTACATCCTACATTGCCACTCACTGCCTATCCTGATTCAGGCCCTCCGATTCGCACCACCCCGTTATGTTTTTCTCACTCCTACTAGTGAATGGCCTTTTAGAAACCCTTACAATGCGCACCACCCCGCGATGTTTTTCAGAAATCTATACTACATTGCCACTGCATGTTTCCTGACCTCACCATGCTCACCATACCGTACTGCTTTTCTCCATCCTACATTGCCACTCACTGCCTATCCTCATTCAGGCTTTCCCATTCACACCACCCCGTGAATTATTTCTCACTCCTACTAGTGAATGGCCTCTTAGAAACCCTTACAATGCGCACCACCCAGTGATGTTTATCAGAAACCTGTCCTACATTGCCACTGCATGTTTACTGCCCACCCCATGCTGACCACCCTGTGGTGCTTTTCACAATCCTACATTGAAACTCAATGCCTATCCTAATTAAGGCCCTCTGATTCACAACACCCCATGAGGTTTTTTCACTCCTACTTCTGAATGGCTTGTTAGAAAGCCTTACAATGCGCACGAACCCACGATGTTTTTCAGAAACATATCCTACATTGCCACTGCATGTTTCCTGACCTCCCCATGTTGTCCACCCCGTGGTGCTTTTCTCCATTCTTCATTGCCACTCACTGCCTATCCGAATTTAAGCCCTCCTATTCACACCACCCCGTGATGTTTTTCAAATCCTACTAGTGAATGGCCTGCTACAAACACTTACAACGCGTACCACCCCGCGATGTTTTTCAGAAAAACTATCCTACATTGCCATTGCATGTTTTCTAACCTCCCCATGCTCACCAACCCATGGTGCTTTTCTCCATCCTACATTGCCACTCACTGTCTATCTTGATTCAGGCCTTTCAATTCACACAACCCCGTGATGTTTTTCTCACTTCTACTAGTGAATGGCCTGTTAGAAACCAGTACAATGCGCACCACCCGGCGATCTTTTTGAGAAACGTATCCTACATTTCCACTGCATGTTTCCTGACCTCAACATGCTGACCACCCCGTGGTGCTTTTCTCCATCCTACATTGCCACTCACTGCCTATCCTGATTCAGGCCCTCTGAAACTCACCACGCCGTGATTTTTTTCTCACTCCTTGTAGTGAATGGCCTGTTAGAAATCCTTACAATGCGCACCTCGCCGCGATGTTTTTCAGAAACAGATCCTAAATTGCCACTGCATGTTTCTTCATGTCCCCATGCTGACCACCCCTGGTGCTTTTCTCCATCTTACATTGCCACTCACTGCCTATCCCAATTCAGTCCCTCCGATTCACTCCACCCCGTGATGATTTTCAGACTCCTACTAGTGAATGGCCTGTTAGAAACCCTTACAATGCGCACCACCCCGGGATGTTTTTCAGAAACCTATCCTATATTGCCACTGCATGTTTCCTGACGTCCCGATTCTGATCAACCCATGGTGCTTTTGTCAATTTTACATTGCCACTCGCTGCCTATCCTGATTCAGGCCCACTGATTCACATCACGCCGTGGGGTTTTTCTCACTCCTACTAGTTAATGGTCTGTTAGAAACCCTTACAATGCGCACCAACCTGCGAAGATTTTCAGAAACCAATCCTACATTGCCACTGCAGGTTTCCTGACCTCCCTATGCTGAACACCCCGTTGTGCTTTTGTATATCCTACATTGCCACTCCTTGCGTATCCTGATTCAGGCCTCTGATTCACTCCACAACGTGATGTTTTTCTCACTCCTACTAGTGAATGGTCTGTTAGAAACAGTTACAATGCGCACCAACCCGCGATGTTTTTCCGAAACCTATCATACGTTGCCACTGCATGTTTCCTGACATCCCCATCCTGACCTCCCCGTTGAGCTTGTCTCCACTCTACATTGCCACTCAATGTCTGAGCTGATTCAGGCCTTCGGAATCACAACACGTCATGATGTATTTCTCACTCCTACTAGTGAATGGCCTGTTAGAAACCCTGACAATGCGCACCACACCGCGATGTTTTTCAGAAACCTATCCTACATTGCCACTGCATCTGTCCTGACCTCCCGATGCTGACCACACGGTGGTGCTTTTCTCCATCCTACATTGCCACTCACTGCCTATCCGAATTCACGCCCTCCGATTCACACCAGCCCGTGATGTTTTTCTCACTCCTACTAGTGAATGGCCTGATAGAAAATCTTACAATGCTCGTCACCCCGCGATGTTTTTCAGAAACCTATCCTACATTGCCTCTGCATGTTTCCTGACCTCCCGATGCAGACCACCCCATGGTGCTTTTCTATATTTTACATTACCACTCACTGCCTATCCCGATTCAGGCCCTCCGATTCACACCACAACGTGATGTTTTTTTCACTCCTACTAGTGAATGGCCTGTTTTAAACCCTTAAAATGTGCACCAACCCGCGAAGCTTTTCAGAAACCTATCCTACATTGCCACTGCATGTTTCCTGAACTCTCCATGCTGACCACCCCGTGGTGCATTTCTACATCCTACATTGCCACTCACTGCCTATTCTGATTCAGGCCCTCCGATTCAAAACACACCGTGATGTTTTTTTCACTCCTACCAGTGAATAGAATGTTAGAAACCCTTACAATGCCCACCACCCTGCGATGTTTATCAGAAACCTATCCTTCATTGCCACTGCATGTTTCATTATCTCCCCATGCTTACAAACCAGTGGTTCTTTTCTCCATCCTACATTGCAATTCACTGCCTATCCTAATTCAGGCCCTCCAATTCACACCACCCGGTGATGTTTTTCTCACTCCTACTTGTGAATGGCTTGTTAGAAACGCTTATAATGCGCCCCACCCCATGATGTTTTTCAGAAACTAATCCTACATTGCCACTGCATGTTTCCTGATCTCCCCCTGTTGCCCACCCCATGGTGCTTTTCTCTATTCTTCATTGCCACTCACAGCCTATCCTAATTCAGGCCCTCCGATTCACACCACACCGTGCTGTTGTTCTTACTCCTACTAGTGAATGGCCTGTTATAAACCCTTACAATGCGCACCACTCCGCGATGTTTTTCAGAAACCTATCCTACATTGCACTTCATGTTTCCTGACCTCCCGATGCTGACCACCAAGTGGTGATTTTCTCCTTCCTACATTGCCACTCATTGAGTATCCTAATTTAGGCCCTCATTCACACCGACCCGTGATGTTGTTCTCACTCGTACTAATGAATGGCCTGTTAGAAACCCTTACAAGACGCACCACCCCGCGATGTTTATCAGAAACCTATCCTACATTGCCACTGCATCTGTCCTGATCTCCCCTTGCTGACCACCCTGTGGTGCTTTTCTGCATTCTACATTGCCACTCTCTGCCTATCCGAATTCAGGCCCTCCGATTCCCACCAACCCGTGATGTTTTTCTCACTCCTACTAAAGAATGGCCTGATAGAAAAACTTACAATGCACACCACCCCGCAATGTTTTTCATAAACCTATCCTACATTGCCACTGCATGTTTCCTGACCTCCCTATCCTGACCACCCCGTTGTGCTTTTCTCCATTCTACATTGCCACTCACTGTCTATGCTGATTCAGGCCCTCAGATTCACACCACATCATGATGTATTTCTCACTCCTACTAGTGAATGGCCTGTTAGAAACTCTTACAATGCGCAGCACCCTGAGATGTTTTTCAGAAACCTATCCTATATTGCCACTGCATGTTTCCTGAACTCTCCATGCTGACCTGCCCATGGTGCTTTTCTACATCCTACATTGCCACTCACTGCCTATCCTGATTCAGGCCATCAGATTCACACCACCCCGTGATGTTTTTTTCACTCCTACCAGTGAATAGCCTGTTAGAAACCGTTACAATGCGCACCACCCTGCTATGATTTTCAGAAACCTATCCTACATTGCCACTGCATGATTCCTGACCTCCCCATGCTGACCACCGCATGGTGCTTTTCTCCATCCTACATTGCAACTCACTGCCTATCCTAATTCAGGCCCTCCGGTTCACACCACCCCGTGATGTTTTTCTTACTCCTACTAGTGAATGACCTGTTAGAAACCGTTACAATGCGCATCACCCCCTGATGCTTATCAGAAACCTATCCTTCATTGCCACTGCATGTTTCCTGACCTCACCGTGCTGACCACCCTGTGGTGCATTTCTCCAACCTACATTGCCACTCACTGCCTACACTGATTCAGGCCCTCCGATTCACACCACCCCGTGATGTTTTTCTCACTCCTACTAGTGAATGCCCTGTTAGAAACCCTTACAATGCGGACCACCCTGCGATGATTTTCAAAACCTATCCTACATTGCCACTGCATGATTCCTCACCTCCCATGCTGACCACCCGAGGTGATTTTCTCCATCCTACATTACCACTCACTGCCTATCCTAATTCAGGACCACCTATTCACATCAGCCCTTGATGTTTGTCAGAACTCCTACTAAGTGCATGGCCTGTTAGAAACAGTTGCAATGGGCACCAACCCGCCACGTTTTTCAGAAACCTATCATACATTGTTGCCACTGCATGTTTCCTGACCTCCCCATGCTCACCAACCCGTGGTGCTTTTCTCCATTTTACATTACCTCTCACTGCCTTTTCTGATTCAGGCCCTCTGATTCACACCACACCATGATGTATGTCTCATTCCTAGTAGTTAATGGCCTGTTATAAACCCTTACAATGTGCACCACCCACGATGTTTTTGAGAAACCTATGCTACATTGCCACTGCATGTTTGCTGACCTCCCCATCCTGACCACCCCGTCGTGCTTTTCTCCCTCCTATATTGCCACTCACTGCCTATCCTGATTCAGGCCCTCCGATAAACACAAACCTGTGATGTTTTTCTCACTCTTATTAGTGAATGTCCTGTCAGAAACCCTTACAATGTGCACAACCCCGCGATGTTTTTCAGAAATCTATCGTACATTGCCACTGCATGTTTCCTGACCTCCCCATGCTGACCAACCCATGGTGCTTTTCTACATCCTACATTGCCACTCACTGCCTATCCTAATTCAGGCCCTCCGATTCACACGACCGCGTGATGTTTTTCTCTCTCCTACTAGTGAATGGCCTGTTGGAAACCCTTACAATTCTCACCGCTCCGCGATGTTTTTCAGAAACCTATCCTACATTGCCACTGCATGTTTCCTGACCTCCCCATCCTGACCTCCCCGTTGAGCTTGTCTCCACTCTACATTGCCACTCAATGTCTGAGCTGATTCAGGCCTTCGGATTCACAACACGTCATGATGTATTTCTCACTCCTACTAGTGAATGGCCTATTAGAAACCCTGACAATGCGCACCACACCGCGATGTTTTTCAGAAACCTATCCTACATTGCCACTGCATCTGTCCTGACCTCCCGATGCTGACCACACGGTTGTGCTTTTCTCCATCCTACATTGCCACTCACTGCCTATCCGAATTCACGCCCTCCGATTCACACCAGCCCGTGATGTTTTTCTCACTCCTACTAGTGAATGGCCTGATAGAAAACCTTACAATGCTCGTCACCCCGCGATGTTTTTCAGAAACCTATCCTACATTGCCTCTGCATGTTTCCTGACCTCCCCATGCAGACCACCCTGTGGTGCTTTTCTACATCCTACATTGCCACTCACTGCCTATTCTGATTCAGGCCCTCCGATTCAAAACACCCCGTGATGGTTTTTTCACTCCTACCAGTGAATAGCCTGTTAGAAACCCTTACAATGCCCACCACCCTGCGATGTTTATCAGAAACCTATCCTTCATTGCCACTGCATGTTTCATTATCTCCCCATGCTTACAAACCAGTGGTTCTTTTCTCCATCCTACATTGCCATTCACTGCCTATCCTAATTCAGGCCCTCCAATTCACACCACCCGGTGATGTTTTTCTCACTCCTACTTGTGAATGGCTTGTTAGAAACGCTTATAATGCGCCCCACCCCATGATGTTTTTCAGAGACTAATCCTACATTGCCACTGCATGTTTCCTGATCTCCCCCTGTTGCCCACCCCATGGTGCTTTTCTCTATTCTTCATTGCCACTCACTGCCTATCCTAATTCAGGCCCTCCGATTCACACCACACCGTGCTGTTGTTCTTACTCCTACTAGTGAATGGCCTGTTATAAACCCTTACAATGCGCACCACTCCGCGATGTTTTTCAGAAACCTATCCTACATTGCACTTCATGTTTCCTGACCTCCCGATGCTGAACACCAAGTGGTGATTTTCTCCTTCCTACATTGCCACTCATTGAGTATCCTAATTTAGGCCCTCATTCACACCGACCCGTGATGTTGTTCTCACTCGTACTAATGAATGACCTGTTAGAAACCCTTACAAGACGCACCACCCCGCGATGTTTATCAGAAACCTATCCTACATTGCCACTGCATCTCTCCTGATCTCCCCATGCTGACCACCCTGTGGTGCTTTTCTGCATTCTACATTGCCACTCTCTGCCTATCCGAATTCAGGCCCTCCGATTCCCACCAACCCGTGATGTTTTTCTCACTCCTACTAAAGAATGGCCTGATAGAAAAACTTACAATGCACCCGACCCCGCAATGTTTTTCATAAACCTATCCTACATTGCCACTGCATGTTTCCTGACCTCCCCATCCTGACCACCCCGTTGTGCTTTTCTCCATTCTACATTGCCACTCACTGTCTATGCTGATTCAGGCCCTCGGATTCACACCACATCATGATGTATTTCTCACTCCTACTAGTGAATGGCCTGTTAGAAACCCTTACAATGCGCAGCACCCTGCGATGTTTTTCAGAAACCTATCCTATATTGCCACTGCATGTTTCCTGAACTCTCCATGCTGACCTGCCCATGGTGCTTTTCTACATCCTACATTGCCACTCACTGCCTATCCTGATTCAGGCGATCAGATTCACACCACCCCGTGATGTTTTTTTCACTCCTACCAGTGAATAGCCTGTTAGAAACCGTTACAATGCGCACCACCCTGCTATGATTTTCAGAAACCTATCCTACATTGCCACTGCATGATTCCTGACCTCCCCATGCTGACCACCGCATGGTGCTTTTCTCCATCCTACATTGCCACTCACTGCCTATCCTAATTCAGGCCCTCCGGTTCACACCACCCCGTGATGTTTTTCTCACTCCTACTAGTGAATGCCCTGTTAGAAACCCTTACAATGCGGACCACCCTGCGATGATTTTCAAAACCTATTCTACATTGCCACTGCATGATTCCTCACCTCCCCATGCTGACCACCCAAGGTGATTTTCTCCATCCTACATTACCACTCACTGCCTATCCTAATTCAGGACCACCTATTCACATCAGCCCTTGATGTTTTTCAGAACTCCTACTAGTGCATGGCCTGTTAGAAACAGTTGCAATGCGCACCAACCCGCGACGTTTTTCAGAAACCTATCATACATTGTTGCCACTGCATGTTCCCTGACCTCCCCATGCTGACCACCCCGTGGTGCTTTTCTCCATCCTACATTGCCACTCACTGCCTAACCTAATTCAGGACCGCCGAATCACACCACCCCGTGATGTTTTTCTCACTCCTTCTAGTGAATGGCCTGTTTGAAACCCTGAAAATGCGCACCAACTCGTGATGTTTTTCAGAAACCTATCATACATTGCCACTGCATGTTTCCTGACCTCCCCAACCTGACCTCCCTGTTCTACTTTTCTCCATTCTACATGGCCACTAACTGTCTGTGCTGATTCAGGCCCTCCGATTCACATGACATCATGATGTATTTCTCACTCCTACTAGTGAATGGCCTGTTACAAACCCTGACAATGCGCACCACACCGTGATGTTTTTCAGAAACCTATCCTACATTGCCACTGCATCTGTCCTGACCTCCCCATGCTGACCACCCTGTGGTGCTTTTCTCCATCCTAAATTGCCACTCTCTGCCTAACCGAATTCAGGCCCTCCGATTGACAACACCCCGTGATGTTCTTCTTACTCCTGCTAGTGAATGGCCTGTTAGAAAACCTTACAATGCTCACCACCCCACGATGTTTTTCAGAAACCTATCATACATTGCCATGGCATGTTTTCTGACCTCCCCAGGTAGACCACCCCGTGGTGCTTTTCTACAACCTACATTGCCACTCACTGCCTATTCTAATTCAGGCCATCCCATTCACACCACCCAGTGATGTTGTTCTCACTCCTTCTAGGGAATGGCCTGTTAGAAAACCTTACAATGCGCACCACCCTGTGATGATTATCAGAAACGTATCCTACATTGCCACTGCATGTTTCATTACCTCCCCATGCTGACAAACCCGGGGTGCTTTTCTCCATCCTACATTGCGAATCCCTGCCTATACTGATTCAAGCCCTCGGATTCACACCACCCCGTGATGTTTTTCTCACTCCTACTCGTGAATTCCGTGTTAGAAACCCTTACAATGCGCACCGCCACGCAATGATTTTCAAAGCCTATCCTACATTGCCACTGCATGTTTCCTGACCTCCCCATGCTGACCACCCCGTGGTGCTTTTCTCCATCCTACATTGCCACTCACTGCCTAACCTAATTCAGGACCTCCGATTCACACCACCCCGTGATGTTTTTCTCACTCCTACTAGTGAATGGCCTGTTAGAAACCCTGACAATGCGCACCACCCTGTGATGTTTTTCAGAAACCTATCATACATTGCCACAGCATGTTTCCTGACCTAGCCATCCTGATCTCCCCGTTCTGCTTTTCTCTATTATACATGGCCACTCACTGTCTGTGCTGATTCAGGCACTCGGATTCACAATACATCATGATGTATATCTCACTCCTACTAATGAATGGCCTGTTCGAAACCCTGACAATGCGCACCACACCGCGATGATTTGCAGGAACCTATCCTACATTGCCACTGCATCTGTCCTGACCTCCCCATGCTGACCACCCTGTTTTGCTTTTCTCCATCCTACATTGCCACTCACTGCCTATCCGAATTCAGGCCCTCCTATTCACACCACCCCGTGATGTTTTTCTCACTCCTACTAGTGAATGGCCTGATAGAAAACCTTACAATGCTCGCCACCCTGCGATGTTTTTCAGAAACCTATCCTAAATTGCCTCTGCATGTTTCCTGACCTCCCCATCCTGACCACCCCGCGGTGCTTTTCTCCCTTTTACTTTACTACTCACTGCCAATCCCGATTCAGGCCCTCCGATTCACACCACACCGTGATGTTTTTTTCACTCCTCCTAGTGAATGGCCTGTTAGAAACCCTTAAAATGTGCACCAACCCGCGAAGCTTTTCAGAAACCTATCCTACATTGCCACTGCATGTTTCCTGACCTCCCCATGCTGACTACCCCGTGGTGCTTTTCTACATCCTACATTGCCACTCACTGCCTATTCTGATTCAGGCCCTCTGATTCAAAACACCCCGTGATGTTTTTTTCACTCCTACCAGTGAATAGCCTGTTAGAAACCCTTACAATACCCACCACCCCGCGATGTTTATCAGAAACCTATCCTTCATTGCTACTGCATGTTTCATTATCTCCCCATGCTTACAAACCAGTGGTTCTTTTCTCCATCCTATATTGCCATTCACTGCCTATCCTAATTCAGGCCCTCCAATTCACACCACCCGGTGATGTTTTTCTCACTCCTACTTGTGAATGGCTTGTTAGAAACGCTTATAATGCGCCCCACCCCATGATGTTTTTCAGAAACTAATCCTACATTGCCACTGCATGTTTCCTGATCTCCCCCTGTTGCCCACCCCATGGTGCTTTTCTCTATTCTTCATTGCCACTCACTGCCTATCCTGATTCAGGCCCTCCGATTCACACCACCCCGTGATGTTTTTCTCACTCCTACTAGTGAATGGCCTTGCAACCCTTACAATGCACAGCACCCCACGATGTTTTTAAGAATCCTATCATACATTGCCACTGCATGTTTCCTGACCTCCCCATCCTGACCACCACGTTTTGCATTTCTCCATCCTTCATTGCCACTCACTGCCTATCCTAATTCAGGCCCTCCGATTCACACCACAACGTGATGTTTTGCACACTCCTACTAGTGAATGGCCTGTTAGAAACCCTTACAATTCTCACCACCCCGCGATGTTTTCCAGAAACCTATCCTATATTGCCACTGCATGTTTCCTGAACTCCCATGCGGATCAACCAGTGGTGCTTTTCTCCATTTTACATTGCCACTCACTGCCTATCCTGATTCAGGCCCTCCGATTCACACCACGCCATGATCTTTTTCTCACTCCTACTAGTGAATGGCCTGTTAGAAACCCTTACAATGCACACCAACCTGCGATGTTTTTCAGAAACCTATCCTACATTGCCAATGCATATTTCCTGACCTCCCCAAGGTGACAATCCCGTGGTGATATTTTCCATTCTACATTGCCCCTCACTTCCTATCCTGATACAGGCCTTCCGATTCACACCACCCAATGATGTCTTTCTCACTCCTACTAGTGAATGGCCTGTTAGAAACCCTTACAATGCGCACCACCCCGTGATGTTTTTCAGAAACCTATCCTACATTGCCACTGCCTGTTTCCTGACCTCCCCATGCTGACCAACCCGTGGTGCTCTTCTCCATCCTACATTGTCACTCACTGCCGATTTTAATTCAGGCCCTCCAATTCACAACACCCCTGATGTTTTTTTCACTCCTACTAGTGAAGGGCCTTTAAGAAACCCTTACAATGCGCACCAACCCACGATGTTTTTCAGTAACCTATCCTACACTGCCAGTGAATGATTCCTGCCCTCCCCATGCTGACCTCCCCTGGTGCTTTTCTCCATCCTACATTGCCACTTACTGCTTATCATGATTCAGCCCCTCTGATTCACACCACACCGTGATGTTTTTCTCGCTCCTACTAGTCAATGGCCTGTTAGAAATCCTTACAATGCGCACCACCCCGCGTTGTTTTTCAGAAACCTATCCTACATTGCCAATGCATGTTTCCTGACCTCCCCATGCTGACCAACCCCTGGTGCTTTTCTCCATCCTACATTGCCATTCGCTGCCTCTCCTAATTCAGGCCCTCTGATTAACACCACCCCGTGATGTTTTTCTCACTCCTACTAGAAAATGGCCTGTTAGAAACCCTTTCAATTCTCTGCACCACGTGATGTTTTTCACAAACCTATCCTATATTGCCACTGCATGTTTCCTGACCTCCCCATGCTCACCAACCCGTGGTGCTTTTCTCCATTTTACATTACCTCTCACTGCCTTTTCTGATTCAGGCCCTCTGATTCACACCACACCATGATGTATGTCTCACTCCTAGTAGTTAATGGCCTGTTATAAACCCTTACAATGTGCACCACCCACGATGTTTTTGAGAAACCTATGCTACATTGCCACTGCATGTTTGCTGACCTCCCCATCCTGACCACCCCGTCGTGCTTTTCTCCATCCTACATTGCCACTCACTGCCTATCCTGATTCAGGCCCTCTGATAAACACCAACCTGTGATGTTTTTCTCACTCCTATTAGTGAATGTCCTGTCAGAAACCCTTACAATGTGCACAACCCCGCGATGTTTTTCAGAAACCTATCCTACATTGCCACTGCATGTTTCCTGTCCTCCATATGTTTACCAAACCATGGTGCTTTTCTCCATTTTACATTACCACTCACTGCCTATCCCGACATATCCTCATTCAGGCCTTCCAATTCACACCACCCTGTGATGTTTTTCTCACTCCTACTTGTGAATGGCCTGTTAGAAACCCTTACAATGCACACCACACGGCGATGTTTTTCAGAAACCTATCCTACATTGCCAATGCATGTTTCCTGACCTCCCCAGGCTGACCACCCCATGGTGCTTTTCTCCATCCTACATTGACACTCACTGCCTACCCAAATTCAGAACATCTGATTCACACCACCCCGTGATATTTTTCTCACTCCTACTATTGAATGGCCTGTTAGAAACCCTGACCATGAGCACCACCCAGCTTTTCTTTTCAGAAACCTATCCTACATTGCCACTGCATGATTCCTCACCTCCCCATGCTGACCACCCCGTGGTGCTTTTCTCCATCCTACATTGCCACTCAATGCCTATACTAATTCAGGCCCTCCAATTCACACCACCCCGTGATGTTCTTCTCACTCCTACTAGTGTATGGCCTGTTAGAAACCCTTACAATGGGCAACACCCAGTGATGTTTATCAGAAACCTATTCTACATTGCCAGTGCATGTTTCCTTTCCTCCTCAGGCTGACAAACCCGTGGTGCTTTTCTCCATCCTACATTGCCACACACAGCCTATCCTTATTCAGGCACTCTGATTCACACCACCCCGTGATGTTTTTTTCATTCCTAGTTGTGAATGGCCTGTTAGAAACCCTGACAATGCGCACCAACCCGCGATGTTTTTCAGAAAGCTATCACACATTGCCGCTGCATGTTTCCTGACCTCCCCATGCTGACCACCCCGTGGTGTTTTTCTACATCATACATGGCCACTCACTGCCTATTCTGATTCAGGCCCTCCGATTCGCACCACCCCGTTATGTTTTTCTCACTCCTACTAGTGAATGGCCTTTTAGAAACCCTTACAATGCGCACCACCCCGCAATATTTTTCAGAAATCTATACTACATTGCCACTGCATGTTTCCTGACCTCACCATGCTCAACATACCGTATTGCTTTTCTCCATCCTACATTGCCACTCACTGCCTATCCTCATTCAGGCGTTCCCATTCACACCACCCCGTGAAGTATTTCTCACTCCTACTAGTGAATGGCCTCTTAGAAACCCTTACAATGCGCACCACCCCTCGATGTTTTTCAGAAACCTGTCCTACATTGCCACTGCATGTTTCCTGACCACCCCATGCTGACCACCCTGTGGTGCTTTTCACAATCCTACATTGAAACTCAATGCCTATCCTAATTAAGGCCCTCTGATTCACACCACCCCATGACGTTTTTTCACTCCTACTTCTGAATGGCTTGTTAGAAAGCCTTACAATGCGCACCAACCCACGATGTTTTTCAGAAACCTATCCTACATTGCCACTGCATGTTTCCTGACCTCCCCATGTTGACCACCCCGTGGTGCTTTTCTCCATTCTTCATTGCCACTCACTGCCTATCCGAATTCAAGCCCTCCTATTCACACCACCCCGTGATGTTTTTCTCAATCCTAATAGTGAATGGCCTGCTACAAACACTTACAACGCATACCACCCCGCGATGCTTTTCAGAAAAACTATCCTACATTGCCATTGCATGTTTCCTGACCTCCCCATGCTCACCAACCCATGGTGCTTTTCTTCATCCTACATTGCCACTCACTGTCTATCTTGATTCAGGCCTTTCAATTCACACCACCCCATGATGTTTTTCTCACTTCTACTAGTGAATGGCCTGTTAGAAACCCTTACAATGCACACCACCCCGCGATCTTTTTCAGAAACGTATCCTACATTTCCACTGCATGTTTCCTGACCTCACCATGCTGACCACCCCGTGGTGTTTTTCTCCATCCTACATTGCCACTCACTGAGTATCATAATTCAGGCCCTCTGATTTACAACACCCCGTGATGTTTTTCTCACCCCTACTAGTGAATGGCTTGTTAGAAACACTTACAATGCGCACCACCCGGCGATGTTTTTAAGAAACCTATCCTACATTGCCAATGCATGTTTCCTGACCTCCCCATGCTGACCACCCCGTGGTGTTTTTCTACATCCTACATTGCCACTCACTGCCTATCCTGATTCAGGCCCTCCGATTCGCACCACCCCGTTATGTTTTTCTCACTCCTACTAGTGAATGGCCTTTTAGAAACCCTTACAATGCGCACCACCCCGCGATGTTTTTCAGAAATCTATACTACATTGCCACTGCATGTTTCCTGACCTCACCATGCTCACCATACCGTACTGCTTTTCTCCATCCTACATTGCCACTCACTGCCTATCCTCATTCAGGCTTTCCCATTCACACCACCCCGTGAATTATTTCTCACTCCTACTAGTGAATGGCCTCTTAGAAACCCTTACAATGCGCACCACCCAGTGATGTTTATCAGAAACCTGTCCTACATTGCCACTGCATGTTTACTGCCCACCCCATGCTGACCACCCTGTGGTGCTTTTCACAATCCTACATTGAAACTCAATGCCTATCCTAATTAAGGCCCTCTGATTCACAACACCCCATGAGGTTTTTTCACTCCTACTTCTGAATGGCTTGTTAGAAAGCCTTACAATGCGCACGAACCCACGATGTTTTTCAGAAACATATCCTACATTGCCACTGCATGTTTCCTGACCTCCCCATGTTGTCCACCCCGTGGTGCTTTTCTCCATTCTTCATTGCCACTCACTGCCTATCCGAATTTAAGCCCTCCTATTCACACCACCCCGTGATGTTTTTCAAATCCTACTAGTGAATGGCCTGCTACAAACACTTACAACGCGTACCACCCCGCGATGTTTTTCAGAAAAACTATCCTACATTGCCATTGCATGTTTTCTAACCTCCCCATGCTCACCAACCCATGGTGCTTTTCTCCATCCTACATTGCCACTCACTGTCTATCTTGATTCAGGCCTTTCAATTCACACAACCCCGTGATGTTTTTCTCACTTCTACTAGTGAATGGCCTGTTAGAAACCAGTACAATGCGCACCACCCGGCGATCTTTTTGAGAAACGTATCCTACATTTCCACTGCATGTTTCCTGACCTCAACATGCTGACCACCCCGTGGTGCTTTTCTCCATCCTACATTGCCACTCACTGCCTATCCTGATTCAGGCCCTCTGAAACTCACCACGCCGTGATTTTTTTCTCACTCCTTGTAGTGAATGGCCTGTTAGAAATCCTTACAATGCGCACCTCGCCGCGATGTTTTTCAGAAACAGATCCTAAATTGCCACTGCATGTTTCTTCATGTCCCCATGCTGACCACCCCTGGTGCTTTTCTCCATCTTACATTGCCACTCACTGCCTATCCCAATTCAGTCCCTCCGATTCACTCCACCCCGTGATGATTTTCAGACTCATACTAGTGAATGGCCTGTTAGAAACCCTTACAATGCGCACCACCCCGGGATGTTTTTCAGAAACCTATCCTATATTGCCACTGCATGTTTCCTGACGTCCCGATTCTGATCAACCCATGGTGCTTTTGTCAATTTTACATTGCCACTCGCTGCCTATCCTGATTCAGGCCCACTGATTCACATCACGCCGTGGGGTTTTTCTCACTCCTACTAGTTAATGGTCTGTTAGAAACCCTTACAATGCGCACCAACCTGCGAAGATTTTCAGAAACCAATCCTACATTGCCACTGCAGGTTTCCTGACCTCCCTATGCTGAACACCCCGTTGTGCTTTTGTATATCCTACATTGCCACTCCTTGCGTATCCTGATTCAGGCCTCTGATTCACTCCACAACGTGATGTTTTTCTCACTCCTACTAGTGAATGGTCTGTTAGAAACAGTTACAATGCGCACCAACCCGCGATGTTTTTCCGAAACCTATCATACGTTGCCACTGCATGTTTCCTGACATCCCCATCCTGATCTCCCCGTTGAGCTTGTCTCCACTCTACATTGCCACTCAATGTCTGAGCTGATTCAGGCCTTCGGAATCACAACACGTCATGATGTATTTCTCACTCCTACTAGTGAATGGCCTGTTAGAAACCCTGACAATGCGCACCACACCGCGATGTTTTTCAGAAACCTATCCTACATTGCCACTGCATCTGTCCTGACCTCCCGATGCTGACCACACGGTGGTGCTTTTCTCCATCCTACATTGCCACTCACTGCCTATCCGAATTCACGCCCTCCGATTCACACCAGCCCGTGATGTTTTTCTCACTCCTACTAGTGAATGGCCTGATAGAAAATCTTACAATGCTCGTCACCCCGCGATGTTTTTCAGAAACCTATCCTACATTGCCTCTGCATGTTTCCTGACCTCCCGATGCAGACCACCCCATGGTGCTTTTCTATATTTTACATTACCACTCACTGCCTATCCCGATTCAGGCCCTCCGATTCACACCACAACGTGATGTTTTTTTCACTCCTACTAGTGAATGGCCTGTTTTAAACCCTTAAAATGTGCACCAACCCGCGAAGCTTTTCAGAAACCTATCCTACATTGCCACTGCATGTTTCCTGAACTCTCCATGCTGACCACCCCGTGGTGCATTTCTACATCCTACATTGCCACTCACTGCCTATTCTGATTCAGGCCCTCCGATTCAAAACACACCGTGATGTTTTTTTCACTCCTACCAGTGAATAGAATGTTAGAAACCCTTACAATGCCCACCACCCTGCGATGTTTATCAGAAACCTATCCTTCATTGCCACTGCATGTTTCATTATCTCCCCATGCTTACAAACCAGTGGTTCTTTTCTCCATCCTACATTGCCATTCACTGCCTATCCTAATTCAGGCCCTCCAATTCACACCACCCGGTGATGTTTTTCTCACTCCTACTTGTGAATGGCTTGTTAGAAACGCTTATAATGCGCCCCACCCCATGATGTTTTTCAGAAACTAATCCTACATTGCCACTGCATGTTTCCTGATCTCCCCCTGTTGCCCACCCCATGGTGCTTTTCTCTATTCTTCATTGCCACTCACAGCCTATCCTAATTCAGGCCCTCCGATTCACACCACACCGTGCTGTTGTTCTTACTCCTACTAGTGAATGGCCTGTTATAAACCCTTACAATGCGCACCACTCCGCGATGTTTTTCAGAAACCTATCCTACATTGCACTTCATGTTTCCTGACCTCCCGATGCTGACCACCAAGTGGTGATTTTCTCCTTCCTACATTGCCACTCATTGAGTATCCTAATTTAGGCCCTCATTCACACCGACCCGTGATGTTGTTCTCACTCGTACTAATGAATGGCCTGTTAGAAACCCTTACAAGACGCACCACCCCGCGATGTTTATCAGAAACCTATCCTACATTGCCACTGCATCTGTCCTGATCTCCCCTTGCTGACCACCCTGTGGTGCTTTTCTGCATTCTACATTGCCACTCTCTGCCTATCCGAATTCAGGCCCTCCGATTCCCACCAACCCGTGATGTTTTTCTCACTCCTACTAAAGAATGGCCTGATAGAAAAACTTACAATGCACACCACCCCGCAATGTTTTTCATAAACCTATCCTACATTGCCACTGCATGTTTCCTGACCTCCCTATCCTGACCACCCCGTTGTGCTTTTCTCCATTCTACATTGCCACTCACTGTCTATGCTGATTCAGGCCCTCGGATTCACACCACATCATGATGTATTTCTCACTCCTACTAGTGAATGGCCTGTTAGAAACTCTTACAATGCGCAGCACCCTGAGATGTTTTTCAGAAACCTATCCTATATTGCCACTGCATGTTTCCTGAACTCTCCATGCTGACCTGCCCATGGTGCTTTTCTACATCCTACATTGCCACTCACTGCCTATCCTGATTCAGGCCATCAGATTCACACCACCCCGTGATGTTTTTTTCACTCCTACCAGTGAATAGCCTGTTAGAAACCGTTACAATGCGCACCACCCTGCTATGATTTTCAGAAACCTATCCTACATTGCCACTGCATGATTCCTGACCTCCCCATGCTGACCACCGCATGGTGCTTTTCTCCATCCTACATTGCAACTCACTGCCTATCCTAATTCAGGCCCTCCGGTTCACACCACCCCGTGATGTTTTTCTTACTCCTACTAGTGAATGACCTGTTAGAAACCGTTACAATGCGCATCACCCCCTGATGCTTATCAGAAACCTATCCTTCATTGCCACTGCATGTTTCCTGACCTCACCGTGCTGACCACCCTGTGGTGCATTTCTCCAACCTACATTGCCACTCACTGCCTACACTGATTCAGGCCCTCCGATTCACAACACCCCGTGATGTTTTTCTCACTCCTACTAGTGAATGCCCTGTTAGAAACCCTTACAATGCGGACCACCCTGCGATGATTTTCAAAACCTATCCTACATTGCCACTGCATGATTCCTCACCTCCCCATGCTGACCACCCGAGGTGATTTTCTCCATCCTACATTACCACTCACTGCCTATCCTAATTCAGGACCACCTATTCACATCAGCCCTTGATGTTTGTCAGAACTCCTACTAGTGCATGGCCTGTTAGAAACAGTTGCAATGGGCACCAACCCGCCACGTTTTTCAGAAACCTATCATACATTGTTGCCACTGCATGTTTCCTGACCTCCCCATGCTCACCAACCCGTGGTGCTTTTCTCCATTTTACATTACCTCTCACTGCCTTTTCTGATTCAGGCCCTCTGATTCACACCACACCATGATGTATGTCTCATTCCTAGTAGTTAATGGCCTGTTATAAACCCTTACAATGTGCACCACCCACGATGTTTTTGAGAAACCTATGCTACATTGCCACTGCATGTTTGCTGACCTCCCCATCCTGACCACCCCGTCGTGCTTTTCTCCCTCCTATATTGCCACTCACTGCCTATCCTGATTCAGGCCCTCCGATAAACACAAACCTGTGATGTTTTTCTCACTCTTATTAGTGAATGTCCTGTCAGAAACCCTTACAATGTGCACAACCCCGCGATGTTTTTCAGAAATCTATCGTACATTGCCACTGCATGTTTCCTGACCTCCCCATGCTGACCAACCCATGGTGCTTTTCTACATCCTACATTGCCACTCACTGCCTATCCTAATTCAGGCCCTCCGATTCACACGACCGCGTGATGTTTTTCTCTCTCCTACTAGTGAATGGCCTGTTGGAAACCCTTACAATTCTCACCGCTCCGCGATGTTTTTCAGAAACCTATCCTACATTGCCACTGCATGTTTCCTGACCTCCCCATCCTGACCTCCCCGTTGAGCTTGTCTCCACTCTACATTGCCACTCAATGTCTGAGCTGATTCAGGCCTTCGGATTCACAACACGTCATGATGTATTTCTCACTCCTACTAGTGAATGGCCTATTAGAAACCCTGACAATGCGCACCACACCGCGATGTTTTTCAGAAACCTATCCTACATTGCCACTGCATCTGTCCTGACCTCCCGATGCTGACCACACGGTTGTGCTTTTCTCCATCCTACATTGCCACTCACTGCCTATCCGAATTCACGCCCTCCGATTCACACCAGCCCGTGATGTTTTTCTCACTCCTACTAGTGAATGGCCTGATAGAAAACCTTACAATGCTCGTCACCCCGCGATGTTTTTCAGAAACCTATCCTACATTGCCTCTGCATGTTTCCTGACCTCCCCATGCAGACCACCCTGTGGTGCTTTTCTACATCCTACATTGCCACTCACTGCCTATTCTGATTCAGGCCCTCCGATTCAAAACACCCCGTGATGGTTTTTTCACTCCTACCAGTGAATAGCCTGTTAGAAACCCTTACAATGCCCACCACCCTGCGATGTTTATCAGAAACCTATCCTTCATTGCCACTGCATGTTTCATTATCTCCCCATGCTTACAAACCAGTGGTTCTTTTCTCCATCCTACATTGCCATTCACTGCCTATCCTAATTCAGGCCCTCCAATTCACACCACCCGGTGATGTTTTTCTCACTCCTACTTGTGAATGGCTTGTTAGAAACGCTTATAATGCGCCCCACCCCATGATGTTTTTCAGAGACTAATCCTACATTGCCACTGCATGTTTCCTGATCTCCCCCTGTTGCCCACCCCATGGTGCTTTTCTCTATTCTTCATTGCCACTCACTGCCTATCATAATTCAGGCCCTCCGATTCACACCACACCGTGCTGTTGTTCTTACTCCTACTAGTGAATGGCCTGTTATAAACCCTTACAATGCGCACCACTCCGCGATGTTTTTCAGAAACCTATCCTACATTGCACTTCATGTTTCCTGACCTCCCGATGCTGAACACCAAGTGGTGATTTTCTCCTTCCTACATTGCCACTCATTGAGTATCCTAATTTAGGCCCTCATTCACACCGACCCGTGATGTTGTTCTCACTCGTACTAATGAATGACCTGTTAGAAACCCTTACAAGACGCACCACCCCGCGATGTTTATCAGAAACCTATCCTACATTGCCACTGCATCTCTCCTGATCTCCCCATGCTGACCACCCTGTGGTGCTTTTCTGCATTCTACATTGCCACTCTCTGCCTATCCGAATTCAGGCCCTCCGATTCCCACCAACCCGTGATGTTTTTCTCACTCCTACTAAAGAATGGCCTGATAGAAAAACTTACAATGCACCCGACCCCGCAATGTTTTTCATAAACCTATCCTACATTGCCACTGCATGTTTCCTGACCTCCCCATCCTGACCACCCCGTTGTGCTTTTCTCCATTCTACATTGCCACTCACTGTCTATGCTGATTCAGGCCCTCGGATTCACACCACATCATGATGTATTTCTCACTCCTACTAGTGAATGGCCTGTTAGAAACCCTTACAATGCGCAGCACCCTGCGATGTTTTTCAGAAACCTATCCTATATTGCCACTGCATGTTTCCTGAACTCTCCATGCTGACCTGCCCATGGTGCTTTTCTACATCCTACATTGCCACTCACTGCCTATCCTGATTCAGGCGATCAGATTCACACCACCCCGTGATGTTTTTTTCACTCCTACCAGTGAATAGCCTGTTAGAAACCGTTACAATGCGCACCACCCTGCTATGATTTTCAGAAACCTATCCTACATTGCCACTGCATGATTCCTGACCTCCCCATGCTGACCACCGCATGGTGCTTTTCTCCATCCTACATTGCCACTCACTGCCTATCCTAATTCAGGCCCTCCGGTTCACACCACCCCGTGATGTTTTTCTCACTCCTACTAGTGAATGCCCTGTTAGAAACCCTTACAATGCGGACCACCCTGCGATGATTTTCAAAACCTATTCTACATTGCCACTGCATGATTCCTCACCTCCCCATGCTGACCACCCAAGGTGATTTTCTCCATCCTACATTACCACTCACTGCCTATCCTAATTCAGGACCACCTATTCACATCAGCCCTTGATGTTTTTCAGAACTCCTACTAGTGCATGGCCTGTTAGAAACAGTTGCAATGCGCACCAACCCGCGACGTTTTTCAGAAACCTATCATACATTGTTGCCACTGCATGTTCCCTGACCTCCCCATGCTGACCACCCCGTGGTGCTTTTCTCCATCCTACATTGCCACTCACTGCCTAACCTAATTCAGGACCGCCGAATCACACCACCCCGTGATGTTTTTCTCACTCCTTCTAGTGAATGGCCTGTTTGAAACCCTGAAAATGCGCACCAACTCGTGATGTTTTTCAGAAACCTATCATACATTGCCACTGCATGTTTCCTGACCTCCCCAACCTGACCTCCCTGTTCTACTTTTCTCCATTCTACATGGCCACTAACTGTCTGTGCTGATTCAGGCCCTCCGATTCACATGACATCATGATGTATTTCTCACTCCTACTAGTGAATGGCCTGTTACAAACCCTGACAATGCGCACCACACCGTGATGTTTTTCAGAAACCTATCCTACATTGCCACTGCATCTGTCCTGACCTCCCCATGCTGACCACCCTGTGGTGCTTTTCTCCATCCTAAATTGCCACTCTCTGCCTAACCGAATTCAGGCCCTCCGATTGACAACACCCCGTGATGTTCTTCTTACTCCTGCTAGTGAATGGCCTGTTAGAAAACCTTACAATGCTCACCACCCCACGATGTTTTTCAGAAACCTATCATACATTGCCATGGCATGTTTTCTGACCTCCCCAGGTAGACCACCCCGTGGTGCTTTTCTACAACCTACATTGCCACTCACTGCCTATTCTAATTCAGGCCATCCCATTCACACCACCCAGTGATGTTGTTCTCACTCCTTCTAGGGAATGGCCTGTTAGAAAATCTTACAATGCGCACCACCCTGTGATGATTATCAGAAACGTATCCTACATTGCCACTGCATGTTTCATTACCTCCCCATGCTGACAAACCCGGGGTGCTTTTCTCCATCCTACATTGCGAATCCCTGCCTATACTGATTCAAGCCCTCGGATTCACACCACCCCGTGATGTTTTTCTCACTCCTACTCGTGAATTCCGTGTTAGAAACCCTTACAATGCGCACCGCCACGCAATGATTTTCAAAGCCTATCCTACATTGCCACTGCATGTTTCCTGACCTCCCCATGCTGACCACCCCGTGGTGCTTTTCTCCATCCTACATTGCCACTCACTGCCTAACCTAATTCAGGACCTCCGATTCACACCACCCCGTGATGTTTTTCTCACTCCTACTAGTGAATGGCCTGTTAGAAACCCTGACAATGCGCACCACCCTGTGATGTTTTTCAGAAACCTATCATACATTGCCACAGCATGTTTCCTGACCTAGCCATCCTGATCTCCCCGTTCTGCTTTTCTCTATTATACATGGCCACTCACTGTCTGTGCTGATTCAGGCACTCGGATTCACAATACATCATGATGTATATCTCACTCCTACTAATGAATGGCCTGTTCGAAACCCTGACAATGCGCACCACACCGCGATGATTTGCAGGAACCTATCCTACATTGCCACTGCATCTGTCCTGACCTCCCCATGCTGACCACCCTGTTTTGCTTTTCTCCATCCTACATTGCCACTCACTGCCTATCCGAATTCAGGCCCTCCTATTCACACCACCCCGTGATGTTTTTCTCACTCCTACTAGTGAATGGCCTGATAGAAAACCTTACAATGCTCGCCACCCTGCGATGTTTTTCAGAAACCTATCCTAAATTGCCTCTGCATGTTTCCTGACCTCCCCATCCTGACCACCCCGCGGTGCTTTTCTCCCTTTTACTTTACCACTCACTGCCAATCCCGATTCAGGCCCTCCGATTCACACCACACCGTGATGTTTTTTTCACTCCTCCTAGTGAATGGCCTGTTAGAAACCCTTAAAATGTGCACCAACCCGCGAAGCTTTTCAGAAACCTATCCTACATTGCCACTGCATGTTTCCTGACCTCCCCATGCTGACTACCCCGTGGTGCTTTTCTACATCCTACATTGCCACTCACTGCCTATTCTGATTCAGGCCCTCTGATTCAAAACACCCCGTGATGTTTTTTTCACTCCTACCAGTGAATAGCCTGTTAGAAACCCTTACAATACCCACCACCCCGTGATGTTTATCAGAAACCTATCCTTCATTGCTACTGCATGTTTCATTATCTCCCCATGCTTACAAACCAGTGGTTCTTTTCTCCATCCTATATTGCCATTCACTGCCTATCCTAATTCAGGCCCTCCAATTCACACCACCCGGTGATGTTTTTCTCACTCCTACTTGTGAATGGCTTGTTAGAAACGCTTATAATGCGCCCCACCCCATGATGTTTTTCAGAAACTAATCCTACATTGCCACTGCATGTTTCCTGATCTCCCCCTGTTGCCCACCCCATGGTGCTTTTCTCTATTCTTCATTGCCACTCACTGCCTATCCTGATTCAGGCCCTCCGATTCACACCACCCCGTGATGTTTTTCTCACTCCTACTAGTGAATGGCCTTGCAACCCTTACAATGCACAGCACCCCACGATGTTTTTAAGAATCCTATCATACATTGCCACTGCATGTTTCCTGACCTCCCCATCCTGACCACCACGTTTTGCATTTCTCCATCCTTCATTGCCACTCACTGCCTATCCTAATTCAGGCCCTCCGATTCACACCACAACGTGATGTTTTGCACACTCCTACTAGTGAATGGCCTGTTAGAAACCCTTACAATTCTCACCACCCCGCGATGTTTTCCAGAAACCTATCCTATATTGCCACTGCATGTTTCCTGAACTCCCATGCGGATCAACCAGTGGTGCTTTTCTCCATTTTACATTGCCACTCACTGCCTATCCTGATTCAGGCCCTCCGATTCACACCACGCCATGATCTTTTTCTCACTCCTACTAGTGAATGGCCTGTTAGAAACCCTTACAATGCACACCAACCTGCGATGTTTTTCAGAAACCTATCCTACATTGCCAATGCATATTTCCTGACCTCCCCAAGGTGACAATCCCGTGGTGATATTTTCCATTCTACATTGCCCCTCACTTCCTATCCTGATACAGGCCTTCCGATTCACACCACCCAATGATGTCTTTCTCACTCCTACTAGTGAATGGCCTGTTAGAAACCCTTACAATGCGCACCACCCCGTGATGTTTTTCAGAAACCTATCCTACATTGCCACTGCCTGTTTCCTGACCTCCCCATGCTGACCAACCCGTGGTGCTCTTCTCCATCCTACATTGTCACTCACTGCCGATTTTAATTCAGGCCCTCCAATTCACAACACCCCTGATGTTTTTTTCACTCCTACTAGTGAAGGGCCTTTAAGAAACCCTTACAATGCGCACCAACCCACGATGTTTTTCAGTAACCTATCCTACACTGCCAGTGAATGATTCCTGCCCTCCCCATGCTGACCTCCCCTGGTGCTTTTCTCCATCCTACATTGCCACTTACTGCTTATCATGATTCAGCCCCTCTGATTCACACCACACCGTGATGTTTTTCTCGCTCCTACTAGTCAATGGCCTGTTAGAAATCCTTACAATGCGCACCACCCCGCGTTGTTTTTCAGAAACCTATCCTACATTGCCAATGCATGTTTCCTGACCTCCCCATGCTGACCAACCCCTGGTGCTTTTCTCCATCCTACATTGCCATTCGCTGCCTCTCCTAATTCAGGCCCTCTGATTAACACCACCCCGTGATGTTTTTCTCACTCCTACTAGAAAATGGCCTGTTAGAAACCCTTTCAATTCTCTGCACCACGTGATGTTTTTCACAAACCTATCCTATATTGCCACTGCATGTTTCCTGACCTCCCCATGCTCACCAACCCGTGGTGCTTTTCTCCATTTTACATTACCTCTCACTGCCTTTTCTGATTCAGGCCCTCTGATTCACACCACACCATGATGTATGTCTCACTCCTAGTAGTTAATGGCCTGTTATAAACCCTTACAATGTGCACCACCCACGATGTTTTTGAGAAACCTATGCTACATTGCCACTGCATGTTTGCTGACCTCCCCATCCTGACCACCCCGTCGTGCTTTTCTCCATCCTACATTGCCACTCACTGCCTATCCTGATTCAGGCCCTCTGATAAACACCAACCTGTGATGTTTTTCTCACTCCTATTAGTGAATGTCCTGTCAGAAACCCTTACAATGTGCACAACCCCGCGATGTTTTTCAGAAACCTATCCTACATTGCCACTGCATGTTTCCTGTCCTCCATATGTTTACCAAACCATGGTGCTTTTCTCCATTTTACATTACCACTCACTGCCTATCCCGACATATCCTCATTCAGGCCTTCCAATTCACACCACCCTGTGATGTTTTTCTCACTCCTACTTGTGAATGGCCTGTTAGAAACCCTTACAATGCACACCACACGGCGATGTTTTTCAGAAACCTATCCTACATTGCCAATGCATGTTTCCTGACCTCCCCAGGCTGACCACCCCATGGTGCTTTTCTCCATCCTACATTGACACTCACTGCCTACCCAAATTCAGAACATCTGATTCACACCACCCCGTGATATTTTTCTCACTCCTACTATTGAATGGCCTGTTAGAAACCCTGACCATGAGCACCACCCAGCTTTTCTTTTCAGAAACCTATCCTACATTGCCACTGCATGATTCCTCACCTCCCCATGCTGACCACCCCGTGGTGCTTTTCTCCATCCTACATTGCCACTCAATGCCTATACTAATTCAGGCCCTCCAATTCACACCACCCCGTGATGTTCTTCTCACTCCTACTAGTGTATGGCCTGTTAGAAACCCTTACAATGGGCAACACCCAGTGATGTTTATCAGAAACCTATTCTACATTGCCAGTGCATGTTTCCTTTCCTCCTCAGGCTGACAAACCCGTGGTGCTTTTCTCCATCCTACATTGCCACACACAGCCTATCCTTATTCAGGCACTCTGATTCACACCACCCCGTGATGTTTTTTTCATTCCTAGTTGTGAATGGCCTGTTAGAAACCCTGACAATGCGCACCAACCCGCGATGTTTTTCAGAAAGCTATCACACATTGCCGCTGCATGTTTCCTGACCTCCCCATGCTGACCACCCCGTGGTGTTTTTCTACATCATACATGGCCACTCACTGCCTATTCTGATTCAGGCCCTCCGATTCGCACCACCCCGTTATGTTTTTCTCACTCCTACTAGTGAATGGCCTTTTAGAAACCCTTACAATGCGCACCACCCCGCAATATTTTTCAGAAATCTATACTACATTGCCACTGCATGTTTCCTGACCTCACCATGCTCAACATACCGTATTGCTTTTCTCCATCCTACATTGCCACTCACTGCCTATCCTCATTCAGGCGTTCCCATTCACACCACCCCGTGAAGTATTTCTCACTCCTACTAGTGAATGGCCTCTTAGAAACCCTTACAATGCGCACCACCCCTCGATGTTTTTCAGAAACCTGTCCTACATTGCCACTGCATGTTTCCTGACCACCCCATGCTGACCACCCTGTGGTGCTTTTCACAATCCTACATTGAAACTCAATGCCTATCCTAATTAAGGCCCTCTGATTCACACCACCCCATGACGTTTTTTCACTCCTACTTCTGAATGGCTTGTTAGAAAGCCTTACAATGCGCACCAACCCACGATGTTTTTCAGAAACCTATCCTACATTGCCACTGCATGTTTCCTGACCTCCCCATGTTGACCACCCCGTGGTGCTTTTCTCCATTCTTCATTGCCACTCACTGCCTATCCGAATTCAAGCCCTCCTATTCACACCACCCCGTGATGTTTTTCTCAATCCTAATAGTGAATGGCCTGCTACAAACACTTACAACGCATACCACCCCGCGATGCTTTTCAGAAAAACTATCCTACATTGCCATTGCATGTTTCCTGACCTCCCCATGCTCACCAACCCATGGTGCTTTTCTTCATCCTACATTGCCACTCACTGTCTATCTTGATTCAGGCCTTTCAATTCACACCACCCCATGATGTTTTTCTCACTTCTACTAGTGAATGGCCTGTTAGAAACCCTTACAATGCACACCACCCCGCGATCTTTTTCAGAAACGTATCCTACATTTCCACTGCATGTTTCCTGACCTCACCATGCTGACCACCCCGTGGTGTTTTTCTCCATCCTACATTGCCACTCACTGAGTATCATAATTCAGGCCCTCTGATTTACAACACCCCGTGATGTTTTTCTCACCCCTACTAGTGAATGGCTTGTTAGAAACACTTACAATGCGCACCACCCGGCGATGTTTTTAAGAAACCTATCCTACATTGCCAATGCATGTTTCCTGACCTCCCCATGCTGACCACCCCGTGGTGTTTTTCTACATCCTACATTGCCACTCACTGCCTATCCTGATTCAGGCCCTCCGATTCGCACCACCCCGTTATGTTTTTCTCACTCCTACTAGTGAATGGCCTTTTAGAAACCCTTACAATGCGCACCACCCCGCGATGTTTTTCAGAAATCTATACTACATTGCCACTGCATGTTTCCTGACCTCACCATGCTCACCATACCGTACTGCTTTTCTCCATCCTACATTGCCACTCACTGCCTATCCTCATTCAGGCTTTCCCATTCACACCACCCCGTGAATTATTTCTCACTCCTACTAGTGAATGGCCTCTTAGAAACCCTTACAATGCGCACCACCCAGTGATGTTTATCAGAAACCTGTCCTACATTGCCACTGCATGTTTACTGCCCACCCCATGCTGACCACCCTGTGGTGCTTTTCACAATCCTACATTGAAACTCAATGCCTATCCTAATTAAGGCCCTCTGATTCACAACACCCCATGAGGTTTTTTCACTCCTACTTCTGAATGGCTTGTTAGAAAGCCTTACAATGCGCACGAACCCACGATGTTTTTCAGAAACATATCCTACATTGCCACTGCATGTTTCCTGACCTCCCCATGTTGTCCACCCCGTGGTGCTTTTCTCCATTCTTCATTGCCACTCACTGCCTATCCGAATTTAAGCCCTCCTATTCACACCACCCCGTGATGTTTTTCAAATCCTACTAGTGAATGGCCTGCTACAAACACTTACAACGCGTACCACCCCGCGATGTTTTTCAGAAAAACTATCCTACATTGCCATTGCATGTTTTCTAACCTCCCCATGCTCACCAACCCATGGTGCTTTTCTCCATCCTACATTGCCACTCACTGTCTATCTTGATTCAGGCCTTTCAATTCACACAACCCCGTGATGTTTTTCTCACTTCTACTAGTGAATGGCCTGTTAGAAACCAGTACAATGCGCACCACCCGGCGATCTTTTTGAGAAACGTATCCTACATTTCCACTGCATGTTTCCTGACCTCAACATGCTGACCACCCCGTGGTGCTTTTCTCCATCCTACATTGCCACTCACTGCCTATCCTGATTCAGGCCCTCTGAAACTCACCACGCCGTGATTTTTTTCTCACTCCTTGTAGTGAATGGCCTGTTAGAAATCCTTACAATGCGCACCTCGCCGCGATGTTTTTCAGAAACAGATCCTAAATTGCCACTGCATGTTTCTTCATGTCCCCATGCTGACCACCCCTGGTGCTTTTCTCCATCTTACATTGCCACTCACTGCCTATCCCAATTCAGTCCCTCCGATTCACTCCACCCCGTGATGATTTTCAGACTCCTACTAGTGAATGGCCTGTTAGAAACCCTTACAATGCGCACCACCCCGGGATGTTTTTCAGAAACCTATCCTATATTGCCACTGCATGTTTCCTGACGTCCCGATTCTGATCAACCCATGGTGCTTTTGTCAATTTTACATTGCCACTCGCTGCCTATCCTGATTCAGGCCCACTGATTCACATCACGCCGTGGGGTTTTTCTCACTCCTACTAGTTAATGGTCTGTTAGAAACCCTTACAATGCGCACCAACCTGCGAAGATTTTCAGAAACCAATCCTACATTGCCACTGCAGGTTTCCTGACCTCCCTATGCTGAACACCCCGTTGTGCTTTTGTATATCCTACATTGCCACTCCTTGCGTATCCTGATTCAGGCCTCTGATTCACTCCACAACGTGATGTTTTTCTCACTCCTACTAGTGAATGGCCTGTTAGAAACCCTTACAATGCGCACCAACCTGCAAAGATTTTCTGAAACCAATCCTACATTGCCACTGTATGTTTCCTGACCTCCCTATGCTGAACACCCCGTTGTGCTTTTCTATATCCTACATTGCCACTCCTTGCCTATCCTGATTCAGGCCTTCCGATTCACACCACCCCATGATTTTTTTCTCACTCCCACTAGTGAATGGACTATTAGAAAGGCTTGCAATGCGCATCACCCGGCGATGTTTTTCAAAAACCTAGCCTACATTGCCACTGCATGTTTCCTGACCTCGACGTGCTGACCACCCCATGGTGCTTTTCTCCATCCTACATTGCCACTCACAGCTTGTCCTGATTCAGAACCTCCAATTCCCACCAAGCCATGGTGTTTTTCTCACTCCTACTAGTAAATGGCCTGTTAGAAACCTTACAATTCTCACCACCCCGCGATGTCTTTCAGAAACCTATCCTACATTGCCACTGCATGTTTCTGAACTCACATGCGGATCAACCAGTGGTACTTTTCTCCATTTTACATTGCCACTCACTGCCTATCCAGATTCAGGCCCTCCGATTCACACCACGCCGTGATCTTTTTCTCACTCCTACTAGTGAATGGCCTGTTAGAAACCCTTACAATGCGCACCAACCTGCGATGTTTTTCAGAAACCTATCCTACATTGCCACTGCATATTTCCAGACCTCCTCATGCTGACCATCCCGTCGTGATTTTCTCCATTCTACATTGCCCCTCACTGCCTATCCTGATTCAGGCCTTCCGATTCACACCACCCCGTGATGTCTTTCTCACTCCTACTAGTGAATGGCCTGTTACTAACCCTTACAATGTGCATCAACCGTCTAAGTTTTTCAGAAACCTATCCTATATTGCCACTGCATGTATCCTAACCTCCCTATGCTGACCAGCCCGTGGTGCTTTTCTCCATCCTACATTGACACTCACTGCCTTTCTTAATACAGGCCCTCTGATTCACACCAACCCGTGATGTTTTTCTCACTCCTACAAGTGAATGGCCTGTTAGAAACCCTTACAATTCTTACACCCCGAGATGTTTTTCAGAAACCTATCCGACATTGCCACTGCATGTTTCCTGACCTCCACATGCTGATTAACCCGTGGTGCTTTTCTCCATTTTACATTGCCACTCACTGCCTATCCTGATTCAGGTCCTCCGATTCACACCACACCGTGATGTTTTTCTCACTCCTACTAGTGAATGGCCTGTTAGACACCCTTACAATTCGCACCAAACTGCGAACTTTTTCAGAATCCTATCCTACATTGCCACTGCATGTTTCCTGACCTCCACATGCTGACCACCCTGTTTTGCTTTTCTACATCCTTTATTGCCACTCACTGCCTATCCTGATTCATGCCCTCTGATTCACACAACCGCGGTATGTTTTTCTCACTCGTACTTGTGAATGGCCTGTTCGAAAACCTTACTATTTGCACCACCCCGCGATGTTTTTCAAAAACCTATCCTACACTGCCAATGCATGTGTCCTGACCTCCCCATGCTGACCATCCCGTGGTGATTTTCTCCATCCTACATTGCCAATCAGTGCCTATCCTAATTCAGGCCCTCCGATTCACACCACCCCGTGATGTTTTTCTCACTCCCACTAGTGAATGGCCTATTAGAAACCTTACAATGCGCACCAACCGGCGATGTTTATCAGAAAGCTATCCTACATTGCCACTGAATGTTTCCTAACCTCCCCATGCTGACCACATTGTGGTGCTTTTCTCCTTCCTACGTTGCCACTCAATGCCTTTCCTAATTCACGCCCTCCAATTCATACCAACCCGTGATGTTGTTCTCACTCTTACTAGTGTATGGACTGTTAGAAACCCTTACAATGTGCACCACCCAACGAGTTTTATCAGAAACCTATTCTACATTGCCACTGGATGATAACTTGCCTCCCCTTGCTGACAAAACCGTGGTGCTTTTCTCCATACTACATTACCACTCACAGCCTATCCTAATTCACGCCCTTCGATTCACAACACCCAATGATGGTTTTCTTATTCCTGCTAGTGAATGGCCTGTTAGAAAACCTTACAATGCTCACCACCCCGCGATGTTTTTCAGAAACCTATCCTACATTGCCACTGCATATTTCCTGACCTCCCCAGTCAGACCACCCCGTGGTGCTTTTCTCCAAGCTACATTGCCACTCACTGCCTATTATAATTCAGGCCTCTGATTCACACCACCCTGTGAAGTTGTGCTAACTCCTTCTAGGGAATGGCCTGTTAGAAACCCTTCCAGTGCACACCACCCTGCGATGTTTATCAGAAACGTATCCTACATTGCCACTGCATGTTTCATTACCTCCCCATGCTGACAAACCCGTGGTGCTTTTCACTATACTACATTGCGACTCACTGCCTATACTGATTCAGGATCTCCGATTCACACCACCCAGTGATGTTTTTCTCACTCCTACTAGTGAATGGTCTGTTAGAAACAGTTACAATGCGCACCACCCCGCGATGTTTTTCTGAAACCTATCATACATTGCCACTGCATGTTTCCTGACCTCCCCATTCTGACCTCCCCGTTGAGCTTTTCTCCACTCTACATTGCCACTCAATGAGCTGATTCAGGCCTTCGGATTCACAACACGTCATGATGTATTTCTCACTCCTACTAGTGAATGGCCTGTTAGAAACCCTGACAATGCGCACCACACCGCGATGTTTTTCAGAAAACTATCCTACATTGCCACTGCATCTGTCCTGACCTCCCGATGCTGACCACACGGTGGTGCTTTTCTCCATCCTACATTGCCACTCACTGCCTATCCGAACTCACGCCCTCCGATTCACACCAGCCCGTGATGTTTTTCTCACTCCTACTAGTGAATGGCCTGATAGAAAACCTTACAATGCTCGTCACCCCGCGATGTTTTTCAGAAACCTATCCTACATTGCCTCTGCATGTTTCCTGACCTCCCCATGCAGACCACCCCGTGGTGCTTTTCTATATTTTACAATACCACTCACTGCCTATCCCGATTCAGGCACTCCGACTCACAACACAACGTGATGTTTTTTTCACTCCTACTAGTGAATGGCCTGTTAGAAACCCTTAAAATGTGCACCAACACTCGAAGCTTTTCAGAAACCTATCCTACATTGCCACTGCATGTTTCCTGAACTCTCCATGCTGACCACACCGTGGTGCTTTTCTACATCCTACATTGCCACTCACTGCCTATTCTAATTCAGGCCCTCCGAATCAAAACACCCCGTGATGTTTTTTTCACTCCTGCCAGTGAATAGCCTGTTAGAAACCCTTACAGTGCCCACCACCCTGCGATGTTTATCAGAAACCTATCCTTCATTGCCACTGCATGTTTCATTATCTCCCCATGCTTACAAACCAGTGGTTCTTTTCTCCATCCTACATTGCCATTCACTGCCTATCCTAATTCAGGCCCTCCAATTCACACCACCCGGTGATGTTTTTCTCACTCCTACTTGTGAATGGCTTGTTAGAAACGCTTATAATGCGCCCCACCCCATGATATTTTTCAGAAACTAATCCTACATTGCCACTGCATGTTTCCTGATCTCCCCCTGTTGCCCACCCCATGGTGCTTTTCTCTATTCTTCATTGCCACTCACTGCCTATCCTAATTCAGGCCCTCCGATTCACACCACACCGTGCTGTTGTTCTTACTCCTACTAGTGAATGGCCTGTTATAAACCCTTACAATGCGCACCACTCCGCGATGTTTTTCAGAAACCTATCCTACATTCCACTTCATGTTTCCTGCCCTCTCGATGCTGACCACCAAGTGGTGATTTTCTCCTTCCTACATTGCCACTCATTGAGTATCCTAATTTAGGCCCTCATTCACACCGACCCGTGATGTTGTTCTCACTCGTACTAATGAATGGCCTGTTAGAAACCCTTACAAGACGCACCACCCCGCGATGTTTATCAGAAACCTATCCTACATTGCCACTGCATCTGTCCTGATCTCCCCATGCTGACCACCCTGTGGTGCTTTTCTCCATTCTACATTGCCACTCTCTGCCTATCCGAATTCAGGCCCTCCGATTCCCACCAACCCGTGATGTTTTTCTCACTCCTACTAAAGAATGGCCTGATAGAAAAACTTACAATGCACACCACCCCGCAATGTTTTTCATAAACTTATCCTACATTGCCACTGCATGTTTCCTGACCTCCCCATCCTGACCACCCCGTTGTGCTTTTCTCCATTCTACATTGCCACTCACTGTCTATGCTGATTCAGGCCCTCGGATTCACACCATATCATGATGTATTTCTCACTCCTACTAGTGAATGGCCTGTTAGAAACCCTTACAATGCGCAGCACCCTGCGATGTTTTTCAGAAACCTATCCTGTATTGCCACTGCATGTTTCCTGAACTCTCCATGCTGTCCTGCCCATGGTGCTTTTCTACATCCTACATTGCCACTCACTGCCTATCCAGATTCAGGCCATCAGATTCACACCACCCCGTGATGTTTTTTTCACTCCTACCAGTGAATAGCCTGTTAGAAACCGTTACAATGCGCACCACCCTGCTATGATTTTCAGAAACCTATCCTACATTGCCACTGCATGATTCCTGACCTCCCCATGCTGACCACCGCATGGTGCTTTTCTCCATCCTACATTGCCACTCACTGCCTATCCTAATTCAGGATCTCCGGTTCACACCACCCCGTGATGTTTTTCTCACTCCTACTAGTGAATGACCTGTTAGAAACCCTTACAATGCGCATCACCCCCTGATGTTTATCAGAAACCTATCCTTCATTGCCACTGCATGTTTCCTGACCTCACCGTGTTGACCACCCTGTGGTGCATTTCTCCAACCTACATTGCCACTCACTGCCTACACTGATTCAGGCCCTCCGATTCACACCACCCCGTGATGTTTTTCTCACTCCTACTAGTGAATGCCCTGTCAAACCCTTACAATGCGGACCACCCTGCGATGATTTTCAAAACCTATCCTACATTGCCACTGCATGATTCCTCACCTCCCCATGCTGACCACCCGAGGTGATTTTCTCCATCCTACATTACCACTCACTGCCTATCCTAATTCACGACCACCTATTCACATCAGCCCGTGATGTTTGTCAGAACTCCTACTAGTGCATGGCCTGTTAGAAACAGTTGCAATGCGCACCAACCCGCGACGTTTTTCAGAAACCTATCATACATTGTTGTCACTGCATGTTTCCTGAACTCCCAATGCTGACCACCCCGTGGTGCTTTTCTCCATCCGACATTGCCACTCAGTGCCTAACCTAATTCAGGACCGCCGAATCACACCACCCCGTGATGTTTTTCTCACTCCTTCTAGTGAATGGCCTGTTAGAAACCCTGAAAATGCGCACCAACTCGTGATGTTTTTCAGAAACCTATCATACATTGCCACTGCATGTTTCCTGACCTCCCCAACCTGCCCTCCCTGTTCTACTTTTCTCCATTCTACATGGCCACTAACTGTCTGTGGTGATTCAGGCCCTCGGATTCAAAACACATCATGATGTATTTCTCACTCCTACTAGTGAATGGCCTGTTACAAACCCTGACAATGCGCACCACACCGTGATGTTTTTCAGAAACCTATCCTACATTGCCACTGCATCTGTCCTGACCTCCCCATGCTGCCCACCCTGTGGTGCTTTTCTCCATCCTAAATTGCCACTCTCTGCCTAACCGAATTCAGGCCCTCTGATTGACAACACCCCGTGATGTTCTTCTTACTCCTGCTAGTGAATGGCCTGTTAGAAAACCTTACAATGCTCACCCCCCACGATGTTTTTCAGAAACCTATCATACATTGCCATGGCATGTTTTCTGACCTCCCCAGGTAGACCACCCCGTGGTGCTTTTCTACAACCTACATTGCCACTCACTGCCTATTCTAATTCAGGCCATCCGATTCACACTACACAGTGATGTTGTTCTCACTCCTTCTAGGGAATGGCCTGTTAGAAAACCTTACAATGTGCACCACCCTGTGATGTTTATCAGAAACGTATCCTACATTGCCACTGCATGTTTCATTACCTCCCCTTGCTGACCAACCCGGGGTGCTTTTCTCCATCCTATATTGCGAATCCCTGCCTATACTGTTTCAAACCCTCGGATTCACAACACCCCGTGATGTTTTTCTCACTCCTACTCGTGAATTCCGTGTTAGAAACCCTTACAATGCGCACCGCCACACAATGATTTTCAAAACCTATCCTACATTGCCACTGTATGTTTCCTGACCTCCCCATGCTGACCACCCCGTGGTGCTTTTCTCCATCCTACATTGCCACTCATTGCCTTACGTAATTCAGGACCTCCGATTCACACCACCCCGTGATGTTTTTCTCACTACTACTAGTGAATGGCCTGTTAGAAACTCTGACAATGCGCACCACCCTGTGATGTTTTTCAAAAACCTATCATACATTGCCACTGCATGTTTCCTGACCTAGCCATCCTGATCTCCCCGTTCTGCTTTTCTCTATTATACATGGCCACTCACTGTCTGTGCTGATTCAGGCCCTCGGATTCACAATACATCATGATGTATTTCTCACTCCTATTAATGAATGGCCTGTTCGAAACCCTGACAATGCGCACCACACCGCGATGTTTTTCAGGAACCTATCCTACATTGCCACTGCATCTGTCCTGACCTCCCCATGTTGACCACCCTGTTTTGCTTTTCTCCATCCTACATTGCCATTCACTGCCTATCCGAATTCAGGCCCTCCTATTCACACCACCCCGTGATGTTTTTCTCACTCCTACTAGTGAATGGCCTGATAGAAAACCTTACAATGCTCGCCACCCTGCGATGTTTTTCAGAAACCTATCCTAAATTGCCTCTGCATGTTTCCTGACCTCCCCATCCTGACCACACCGTGGTGCTTTTCTCCCTTTTACTTTACCACTCACTGCCAATCCCGATTCAGGCCCTCCGATTCACACCACACCGTGATGTTTTTTTCACTCCTCCTAGTGAATGGCCTTTTAGAAACCCTTACAATGTGCACCAACCCGCAATGCTTTTCAGAAACCTATCCTACATTGCCACTGCATGATTCCTGAACTCTCCATGCTGACCACCCCGTGGTGCTTTTCTACATCCTACATTGCCACTCACTGCCTATCCTAATTCATGCCCTCCGATTCACACCACGCCGTGCTGTTGTACTCACTCCTAATAGTGAATGGCCTGTTACAAACCCTTACAATGCGCACCACTCGCCGATGTTTTTCAGAAACCTATCCTACATTGCACTTCATGTTTCCTGACCTCCCCATGCTGACCACCAAGTGGTGATTTTCTCCTTCCTACATTACCACTCACTGAGTATCCTAATTTAGGCCCTCATTCACACCACCCTGTGATGTTGTTCTCAGTCGTACTAATGAATGGCCTGTTAGAAACCCTTATGATGCGCACCACCCAGTGATGTTTATCAAAAACCTATCCTACATTGCCACTGCATCTGTCCTGACCTCCCCATGCTGACCAACATGTGGTGCTTTTCTCCATTCTACATTGTCACTCACTGCCTGTCCGAATTCAGGCCCTCTGATTCTCACCAGCCCGTGATGTTTTTCTCACTCCTACTAGTGAATGGCCTGATCGAAAAACTTACAATGCTCATGACCACGCGATGTTTTTCATAAACCTATCCTACATTGCCACTGCATGTTTCCTGACCTCCCCATGCTGACCACCCCGTTGTGCTTTCCTCCATTCTACATTGCCACCAACTGTCTATGCTGATTCAGGCCCTAGGATTCACAACACATCATGATGTATTTCTGACTACTACTAGTGAATGGCCTGTTAGAAGCACTTACAATGCACAACTCACGGCGATGTTTTTCAGAAACCTATCCTACATTGACACTGCATCTGTCCTGACCTCCCCGAGCTGACCACCCTGTGGTGCTGTTCTACATCCTACATTGCCACTCACGGACTATCCGAATTCAGGCCCTCCGATTCACACCACACCGTGATGTTTTTCTCACTCCTACTAGTTAATGGCCTGATAGAAAACATTACAATGCTCGCCACCCCGCAATGTTTTTCAGAAACCTATCCTACATTGCGCCTGCATGTTTCCTGACCTCCCCATGCTGACCACCCCGTGGTGCTTTTCTCCATTTTACATTACCACTCTCTGCCTATCCCGATTTGGCCCTCCGATTAGCACCACCCAGTGATTTTGTTCTCACTCTTTCTAGTGAATGGCCTGTGAGAATCCCTTACAATGCGCCCCACCCTGCAATGTTTATCAGAAACGTATCCTACATTGGCAGTGAATGTTTCCTGACCTCCCCATGCTGACCACCCCATGGTTCTTTTCTCCATCCTACATTGGCACTCACTGCCTATCCTGATTCAGGCCTTCCGATACACTACACCCCGTGATGTTTTCGCAATCTTACTAGTGAAAGTTCTGCTAGAAACACTTACAATGTGCCCCACCCCGCGATGTTTTTCAGAAACCTATCCTACATTGCCACTGCATGTTTCCAGATCTCCCCATACTGACAACCCGATGGTGCTTTTCTCCAACGTACATTGCCACTTACTGCTTATTCTAATTAAGGCCCTCCGATTCACACCACCTCGTGATGTTGTTCTCACTCCTACTAGTGAATGGCCTGTTAGAAACCCTTACAATGTGCACGACCCTGCGATGTTTATCTGAAACCTATCCTAAATTGCCACTGCACGTTTCATTACGTCCCCATGCTGACCACCCCATGGTGCTTTTCTCCTTCCGACATTGCCAATCACTGCCTATCCTAATTTAGGCCCGCGTTCACACCACCCCGTGATGTTTTTCTCACTCCTACTAGTGAATGTAATGTAAAACACACCCATACAATGCACACCACCCCGTGATGTTTTTCTCACTCCTGATAGTGAATGTAATGTAACACACACCCATACAATGCGCACCACCCCGCGATGTTTTTCAGAAACCTATCCTACATTGCCACTGCATGTTCCCTGACCTCCCCATGCTGACCACCCCGTGGTGCTTTTCTCCATCCTACATTGCCACTCACTGCCTATCCTAATTCAGACCCTCCGATTCCCACCACCCCGTGATGTTTTTCTCACTCCTACTAGTGAATGTAATGTAACACACACCCATACAATGCGCACCTCCCCGTGATGTTTTTCTCACTCCTACTAGTGAATGTAATGTAACACACACCCATACAATGCGCACCACCCCGCGATGTTTTTAAGAAACCTATTCTACATTGCCACTGCATGTTTCCTGACCTCCCCATGTTGACCAACCCTTGGTGCTTTTTTCTATTTTACATTGCCACTCACTGCCTATCCTGATTCAGGCCCTCCAATTCACACCACGCCGTGATGTTTTTTTCACTCCTACTAGTGAATATAATGTAACACACACCCATACAATGCGCACCACCCCGCGATGTTTTTAAGAAACCTATTCTACATTGCCACTGCATGTTTCCTGACCTCCCCATGTTGACCACCCCTTGGTGCTTTTTTCTATTTTACATTGCCACTCACTGCCTATCCTGATTCAGGCCCTCCAATTCACACCACACCGTGATGTTTTTTTCACTCCTACTAGTGAATGGCCTGTTAGAAACACTTAAAATGCGCACCAACCCACGATGTTATTCAGAAACCTATCCTACATTGCCTCTGCATGTTTCCTGACCTCCCAATGCTGACCACCCCATGGTTCTTTTCTGAATCCTACATTGACACTCACTGACTATCCTGATTCAGGCATTCCGATTCACACCATCGCATGATGTTTTTCTCAGTCCTACTAGTAAATGGACTGTTAGAAACCCTTACAATGCTCACCACCCCACGATGTTTTTCAGAAACCTATCCTACATTGCCACTGCATGTTTCCTGACCTCCCCAAGCAGACGACCCCGTGGTGCTTTTATCCAACCTACATTACCACTCACTGCCTATTCTAATTCAGGCCTCCGTTTCACACCACCCTGTGATGTTGTTCTCAATCCTTCTAGGGAATGGCCTGTTAGAAAACCTTACAATGCGCACCACCTAGCGATGTTTATCAGAAACGTATCCTACATTGCCACTGCATGTTTCATTACCTCACCATGCTGACAAACCCGTGGTGCTTTTCTCCATCCTACATTGCGACTCACTGCCTATACTGATTCAGGCCCTCCGATTCACACCACCCCGTGATGTTTTTCTCCCTCCTACTAGTGAATGGTCTGTTAGAAAAGTTACAATGCGCCCCACCCTGCGATGTTTTTCAGAAACCTATCATACATTGCCACTGCATGTTTGCTGACCAACCCATCCTGACCTCTCCGTTGTGCTTTTCTCCATTCTGCATTGCCACTCACTGTCTGTGCTGATTCAGGCCCTCGGATTCACAACACATCATGATGTATTTCTCACTCCTACTACTGAATGGCCTGTTAGAAACCCTTACATGCGCACCACCCTGCGATGTTTATCAGAAACCTGTCCTACATGGCCACTGCATGTTTCATTACCTCCCCATGCTTACAAACCAGTTCTTCTTTCCTCCATCCTACATTGCCATTCACTGCCTATCCTAATTCAGGCCCTCCGATTCACACCACCCCGTGAAGTTTTTCTCACTATTACTTGTGAATGGCTTGTTAGAAATGATTATAATGCACCCCACCCCGTGATGTTTTTCAGAAACTTATCCTACATTGCCACTGCATATTTCCCGATCTCCCCATGTTGCCCAACCCGTGGTGCTTTTCTCTATTCTTCATTACCACTTACTGCCTATCCTAATTCAGGCCCTCCGATTCACACCACGCCGTGCTGTTGTTCTCACTTCTACTAGTGAATAGCCTGTTACAAACTCTTACAATGTGCACCACTCCGCGATGTTTTTCAGAAACCTATCCTACATTGCACTTCATGTTTCCTGACCTCCCAATGCTGACCACCAAGTGGTGATTTTCTCCTTCCTACATTGCCACTCACTGAGTATCCTAATTTAGGCCCTCATTCACACCACCCCGTGATGTTGTTCTCACTCGTACTAATGAGTGGCCTGGTAGAAACCCTTACAATGTGCACCACCCCGCGATGTTTATCAGAAACCTATCCTACATTCCCATTGCATCTGTCCTCACCTCCTCATGTGACCACCATGTGGTGCTTTTCTCCATTCTACATTGCCACTCACTGCCTATCCAAATTCAGGCCCTCCGATTCACACCACCCCGTGATGTTTCTCTCACTCCTACTAGTGAATTTCCTGATAGAAAACCTTACAATGCTCACCACCCCACGATGTTTTTCATAAACCTATCCTACAATGCCACTGCATGTTTCCTGACCTCCCAATCCTGACCACCCCGTGGTACTTTTCTCCATTATAAATTGCCACTCACTGTCTGGACAGATTCAGGCCCTCGGATTCACAACACATCATGATGCATTTCTCACTCCTACTAGTGAATGGCCTTTTAGAAACCCTTACAATGCGCACCACCATGTGATGTTTTTCCGAAACCTATCATACATTGCCAGTGCATGTTTCCTGAACTCTCCATGCTGACCTAACCATGGTGCTTTTCTACATCCTACATTGCCACTCACTGCCTATCCTTATTCAGGCCATCCGATTCACACCACCCCGTGATGTTTTTCTCACTCCTACTTGTGAATGGCTTGTTAGAAACGCTTATAATGCGCACCACCACGGAATGTTTTTCAGAAACCTATCCTCCATTGCCACTGCATGTTTCCTGACCTCCCCATCCTGACCACCCCGTGGTGCAATTCTCCAACCTATATTGCCACTCATTGCCTATCCTAATTCAGGCACTCCGATTCACACCACCCCGTGCTGTTGTTCTCACTCCTACTAGTGAATGGCCTGTTACCAACCCTTACAATGCGCACCACTCCTCGATGTTTTTCAGATACCTACCCTACATTGCACTTCATGTTTCCTGACCTCCCCATGCTGACCACCAAGTGGTGATTTTCTCCTTCCTACATTGCCACTCACTGAGTATCCTAATTTCGGGCCTCATTCACACCATCCCGTGCTGTTCTCACTCGTACTAGTGAATGGCCTGTTAGAAACACTTACAATGCGCACCACGCCATGATGTTTTTCAGAAACCTATCCTACATTGCCAATGCATGTTTCCTGACCTCCCCATGCTGACCACCCCGTGGTGCTTTTCTCCTTCCTACATGCCACTCACTGCCTATCCTAATACAGAATGTCTGATTCACACCACCCCATGATGTTTTTCTCCGTCCTACTAGTGAAAGGCCTGTTGGAAGCCCTTACAATGCGCACCTCTTCATGATGTTTTTCAGAAACCTGTCCTACATTGCCACTGCATGTTTCCTGACCTCCCCATGCAGACCACCCCATGGTGCTTTTCTCCATTTTACATTACCACTCTCTGCCTTTCCCGATTCAGTCCCTCCGATTCACACCACCCAGTGATGTTGTTCTCAATGCTTCTAGTGAATGGCCTGTGAGAAACCTTTACAATGCGCACCACCCCACGATGTTTTTCAGAAACCTGTCCTACATTGCCACTGCATGTTTCCTAACCTAGCCATCCTGACCACCCCGTGGTGCTTTTCTCCATTCTACATTGCCAATCACTGTCTATGCTGATTCAGGCCCTCGGATTCACAACACATCATGATGTATTTCTCACTCCTACTAGTGAATGGCCTGATAGAAAACCTTACAATGTGCACCTACCTGCGATGCTTTTCAGAAACCTATCCTACATTGCAACTGCATGTTTACTGAACTCTCCATGCTGACCACCCCGTGGTGGTTTTCTACATACTACATTGCCACTCACTGCCTATACTGATTCAGGCCCTCTGATTCACACCACCACGTGATATTTTTACTTTCCTACCAGTGAATAGCCTGTTAGAAACCCTTACAATGCGAACCACCCTGCGATGTTTATCAGAAACATATCCTACATTGCCACAGCATGTTTCATTACCTCTCCATGGTGACAAACCCATGGTTCTTTTCTCCATTCTACATTGCCATTCACTGTCTATCCTAATTCAGGCCCTTCGATTCACACCACCCCGTGATGTTTTTCTCACTCCTACATGTGAATGGCTTGGTAGAAACGCTTATAATGCGCCCCAACCCGTGATGTTTTTCAGAAACTTATCCTACATTGCCACTACATGTTTCCGGACCTCCACATGTTGCCCACCCCGTGGTGCTTTTCTCTATACTTCATTGCCACTCACTGCCTATCCTAATGCAGGCCCTCCGATTCACACCTCCGCGTGATGTTTTTCTCACTCCTACTAGTGAATGGCCGTTAGAAACACTTACAATGCGCACCACCCCGCGATGTTTTTCAGAAACCTATTCTACATTGCCACTGCATATTTCCTGACCTCCACATCCTGACCACCACTTTGTGCTTTTCTCCATTCTATATTGCCACTCACTGTCTATGCTGATTCAGGCCCTCGGATTCACACCAAATCATGATGCATTTCTCACTCCTACTAGTGAATCGCCTGTTAGAAACCCTTACAATGTGCACCACCCCGCGATGTTTTTCCAAAACCTATCCTACATTGCCACTGCATGTTTCCTGATCTCTCTATGCTGACCTAACCATGGAGCTTTTCTACATCCTACATTCCCACTCACTGCCTATCCTTATTCAGGCCATCCGATTCACACCACCCCGTGATGTTTTCTCACTCCTACTTGTGAATGGCTTGTTACAAACCCTTATAATGCGCACCACCACGGAATGTTTTTCAGAAACCTATCCTCCATTGCCACTGCATGTTTCCTGACCTCCCCATGTTGCCCTCCCCGTGATGCTTTTCTCCATTCTCCATTCCCACTCACTGCCTATCCTAATTCAGGTCATCCGATTCACACCAGCTCGTGCTGTTGTTCTCACTCCTAATAGTGAATGGCCTGTTACAAACTCTTACAATGCGCACCACCCCGCGATGTTTTTCACAAACCTATCCTACATTGCCACTGCATGTTTCCTGACTTCCCCATGCTGACGGCCCCGTGGTGCTTTTCTCCGTCCTACATTGCCACTCACTGCCTATCCTGATTCAGGCCTTCCGATTCACAACACCCCGTGATGTTTTATCAATTCTACTAGTGAGAGGCCTGTTATAAACACTTATAATGCGCACCACCCCGCGAAGTTTTGCAGAAATCTACCCAACATTGCCACTGCATGTTTCCTGACCTCCCCATCCTGACCAGCCTGTTGTGCTTTTCTCCATTCTACATTGCCACTCACTGTCTATGCTGATTCAGGCCCTCGGATTCACAACACATCATGATGTATTAATCACTCCTACTAGTGAATGGCCTGATTGAAAACCTTACAATGCTCACCACCCCGCGATGTTTTTCAGAAACCTATCCTACGTTGCCCCTGCATGTTTCCTGACCTCCCCATCCTGACCACCCTGTTGTGCTTTTCTCCATTCTACATTGCCACTCACTGTCTATGCTGATTCAGGCCCTCGGATTCACACCACATCATGATGTATTTCTCACTCCTACTAGTGAATGGCCTGGTAGAAACCTTACAATGCGCACCACCCCACGATGTTTCTCACAAACTTATCCTACATTGCCACTGCATCTGTCCTGAACTCCCCATGCTGACCACCCTGTGGTGCTTTTCTCCATCCTACATTGCCACTCACTGCCTATCCGAATTCAGGCCCTCCGATTCACACCAGCCCGTGATGTTTTTCTCACTCCTACTAGTGAATGGCCTGATAGAAAACCTTACAATGCTCGCCACCCTGCGCTGCTTTTCAGAAACCTATCCTAAATTGCCTCTGCAGGTTTCCTGACCTCCCCATCCTGACCACCCCGTGGTGCCTTTCTCCCTTTTACTTTACCACTCACTGCCAATCCCGATTCAGGCCCTCCGATTCACACCACACCGTGATGTTTTTTTCACTCCTCCTAGTGAATGGCCTGTTAGAAACCCTTACAATGTGCACCAACCTGCAATGCTTTTCAGAAACCTATCCTACATTGCCACTGCATGATTGCTGAACTCTCCATGCTGACCACCCCGTGGTGCTTTTCTACATCCTACATTGCCAACTCACTGCCTATCCTAATTCATGCCCTCTGATTCACACCAAGCCGTGCTGTTGTTCTCACTTCTACTAGTGAATAGCCTGTTACAAACCCATACAATGCGCACCACTCCGCGATGTTTTTCAGAAACCTATCTTACATTGCACTTCATGTTTCCTGACCTCCCAATGCTGACCACGAAGTGGTGATTTTCTCCTTCCTACATTGCCACTCACTGAGTATCCTAATTTAGGCCCTCATTCACACCACCCCGTGATGTTGTTCTCACTCGTACTAATGAGTGGCCTGGTAGAAACCCTTACAATGTGCACCACCCCGCGATGTTTATCAGAAACCTATCCTACATTCCCATTGCATCTGTCCTGACATCCTCATATGACCACCCTGTGGTGCTTTTCTCCATTCTACATTGCCACTCACTGCCTATCCGAATTCAGGCCCTCCGATTCACACCACCCCGTGATGTTTTTCTCACTCCTACTAGTGAATGGCCTGATAGAAAACCTTACAACGCTCTCCACCCGCGATGTTTTTCATAAACCTATCCTACAATGCCACTGCATGTTTCCTGACCTCCCAATCCTGACCACCCCGTGGTACTTTTCTCCATTCTAAATTGCCACTCACTGTCTGGACAGATTCTCGCCCTCGGATTCACAACACATCATGATGTATTTCTCACTCCTACTAGTGAATGGCCTGTTAGAAACCCTTACAATGCGCAGCACCCTGCGATGTTTTTCAGAAACTTATCCTATATTGCCACTGTATGTTTCCTGAACTCTCCATGCTGACCTGCCCATGGTGCTTTTCTACATCCTACATTGCCACTCACTGCCTATCCTGATTCAGGCCATCCGATTCACACAACCCCGTGATGTTTTTCTCACTCCTACTTGTGAATGGCTTGTTAGAAACGCTTATAATGCGCACCACCACGGAATGTTTTTCAGAAACCTATCCTCCATTGCCACTGCATGTTTCCTGACCTCCCCATCCTGACCACCCCGTGGTGCAATTCTCCAACATATATTGCCACTCACTGCCTATCCTAATTCAGGCCCTCCGATTCACACCACCCCATGATGTTGTTCTCACTCGTACTAGTGAATGGCCTGTTAGAAACACTTACAATGCGCACCACGCCGTGATGTTTTTCAGAAACCTATCCTACATTGCCAATGCATGGTTCCTGACCTCCCCATGCTGACCACCCCGTGGTGCTTTTCTCCTTCCTACATTGCCACTCACTGCCTATCCAAATACAGAATGTCTGATTCACACCACCCCGTGATGTTTTTCTCCGTCCTACTAGTGAAAGGCCTGTTGGTAGCCCTTGCATTGCGCACCCCTTCATGATGTTTTTCAGAAACCTATCCTAAATTGCCACTGCATGTTTCCTGACTTCTCCATGCAGACCACCCCGTGCTGCTTTTCTCCATTTTACATTTCCACTCTCTGCCTATCCCGATTCAGTCCCTCCGATTCACACCACCCAGTGATGTTGTTCTCACTGCTTCTAGTGAATGGCCTGTGAGAAACCTTTACAATGCGCACCACCCCGCGATGTTTTTCAGAAACCTGTCCTACATTGCCACTGCATGTTTCCTAACCTAGCCATCCTGACCACCCCGTGGTGCTTTTCTCCATTCTACATTGCCAATCACTGTCTATGCTGATTCAGGCCCTCGGATTCACAACACATCATGATGTATTTCTCACTCCTACTAGTGAATGGCCTGATAGAAAACCTTACAATGTGCACCTACCCGCGATGCTTTTCAGAAACCTATCCTACATTGCCACTGCATGTTTATTGATCTCTCCATGCTGACCACCCCGTGGTGGTTTTCTACATACTACATTGCCACTCACTGCCTATCCTGATTCAGGACCTCTGATTCACACCACCCCGTAATATTTTTTTTTCCTACCAGTGAATAGCCTGTTAGAAACCCTTACAATGCGAAGCACCCTGCGATGTTTATCAGAAACCTATCCTACATTGCCACTGCATGTTTCATTACCTCTCCATGCTGACAAACCCGTGGTTCTTTTCTCCATTCTACATTGCCATTCACTGCCTATCCTAATTCAGGCCCTTCGATTCACACCACCCCGTGATGTTTTTCTCACTCCTACATGTGAATGGCTTGTTAGAAACGCTTATAATGCGCCCCAACCCGTGATGTTTTTCAGAAACTTATCCTACATTGCCAATGCATGTTTCCGGACCTCCACATGTTCCCCACCCCGTGGTGCTTTTCTCTATACTTCATTGCAACTCACTGCCTATCCTAATGCAGGCCCTCAGATTCACACCTCCGCGTGATGTTTTTCTCACTCCTACTAGTGAATGGCCGTTAGAAACACTTACAATGCGCACCAATCTGCGATGTTTTTCAGAAACCTATCCTACATTGCCACTGAATGTTTCCTGACCTCCCCATGCTGACCACACTGTGATGCTTTTCTCCATCCGACATTGCAACTCACTGACTATCCCAATTCAGGCCCTCCGATTCACACCTCCGCGTGACGTTTTTCTCACTCCTACTAGTGAATGGCCGTTAGAAACACTTACAATGCGCACCAATCTGCGATGTTTTTCAGAAACCTATCCTACATTGCAACTGCATGTTTCCTGACCTCCCCATGTTGCCCAACCCGTGGTGCTTTTCTCCATTCTCAATTCCCACTAACTGCCTATCCTAATTCAGGCCCTCCGATTCACACCAGCTCGTGCTGTTGTTCTCACTCCTACTAGTGAATGGCCTGTTACAAACCCTTACAATGCGCACCACCCCGCGATGTTTTTCAGAAACCTATTCTACATTGCCACTGCATATTTCCTGACCTCCACATCCTGACCACCACTATGTGCTTTTCTCCATTCTATATTGCCACTCACTGTCTATGCTGATTCAGGCCCTCGGATTCACACCATATCATGATGCATTTCTCACTCCTACTAGTGAATCGCCTGTTAGAAACCCTTACAATGTGCACCACCCCGCGATGTTTTTCCAAAACCTATCCTACATTGCCACTGCATGTTTCCTGATCTCTCCATGCTGACCTAACCATGGTGCTTTTCTACATCCTACATTCCCACTCACTGCCTATCCTGATTCAGGCCATCCGATTCACACCACCCCGTGATGTTTTTCTCACTCCTACTTGTGAATGGCTTGTTACAAACGCTTATAATGCGCACCACCACGGAATGTTTTTCAGAAACCTATCCTCCATTGCCACTGCATGTTTCCTGACCTCCCCATGTTGCCCACCCTGTGATGCTTTTCTCCATTCTCCATTCCCACTCACTGCCTATCCTAATTCAGGTCATCCGATTCACACCAGCTCGTGCTGTTGTTCTCACTCCTAATAGTGAATGGCCTGTTACAAACCCTTACAATGCGCACCACCCCGCGATGTTTTTCACAAACCTATCCTACATTGCCACTGCATGTTTCCTGACCTCCCCATGCTGACCGCCCCGTGGTGCTTTTCTCCGTCCTACATTGCCACTCACTGACTATCCTGATTCAGGCCTTCCAATTCACAACACCCCATGATGTTTTATCAATTCTACTAGTGAGAGGCCTGTTATAAACTCTTATAATGCGCACCACCCCGCGAAGTTTTGCAGAAATCTATCCAACATTGCCACTGCATGTTTCCTGACCTCCCCATCCTGATCACCCTGTTGTGCTTTTCTCCATTCTACATTGCCACTCACTGTCTATGCTGATTCAGGCCCTCGGATTCACAACACATCATGATGTATTTCTCACTCCTACTAGTGAATGGCCTGATAGAAAACCTTACAATGCTCACCACCCCGCGATGTTTTTCAGAAACCTATCCTACGTTGCCCCTGCATGTTTCCTGACCTCCCCATCCTGACCACCCTGTTGTGCTTTTCTCCATTCTACATTGCCACTCACTGTCTATGCCAATTCAGGCCCTCGGATTCACACCACATCATGATGTATTTCTCACTCCTACTAGTGAATTCCCTGGTAGAAACCTTACAATGAGCACCACCCCACGATGTTTCTCACAAACTTATCCTACATTGCCACTGTATCTGTCCTGACCTCCCCATGCTGACCACCCTGTGGTGCTTTTCTCCATCCTACATTGCCTCTCACTGCCTATCCGAATTCAGGCCCTCCGATTCACACCAGCCCGTGATGTTTTTCTCACTCCTACTAGTGAATGGCCTGATAGAAAACCTTACAATGCTCGCCACCCTGCGATGCTTTTCAGAAACCTATCCTAAATTGCCTCTGCAGGTTTCCTGACCTCCCCATCCTGACCACCCGGTGGTGCTTTTCTCCCTTTTAATTTACCACTCACTGCCAATCCCGATTCAGGCCCTCTGATTCACACCACACCGTGATTTTTTTTCACTCCTCCTAGTGAATGGCCTGTTAGAAAAACTTACAATGTGCACCAACCCGCAATGCTTTTCAGAAACCTATCCTACATTGCCACTGCATGATTCCTGAACTCTCCATGCTGACCACCCCGTGGTGCTTTTCTACATCCTACATTGCCACTCACTGCCTATCCTAATTCATGCCCTCCGATTCACACCAAGCCGTGCTGTTGTTCTCACTTCTACTAGTGAATAGCCTGTTACAAACCCTTACAATGTGCACCACTCCGCGATGTTTTTCAGAAACCTATCCTACATTGCACTTCATGTTTCCTGACCTCCCCATGCTGACCACCAAGTGGTGATTTTCTCCTTCCTACATTGCCACTCACTGAGTATCCTAATTTAGGCCCTCATTCACACCACCCCGTGATGTTGTTCTCACTCATACTAATGAGTGGCCTGGTAGAAACCCTTACAATGCGCACCACTCCGCGATGTTTTTCACAAACCTATCCTACATTGCCACTGCATGTTTCCTGACCTCCCCATGCTGACCGCCCCGTGGTGCTTTTCTCCGTCCTACATTGCTACTCACTGCCTATCCTGATTCAGGCCTTCCAATTCACAACACCCCGTGATGTTTTATCAATTCTACTAGTGAGAGGCCTGTTATAAACACTTATAATGCGCACCACCCCGCGAAGTTTTGCAGAAATCTATCCAACATTGCCACTGCATGTTTCCTGACCTCCCCATCCTGACCACCCTGTTGTGCTTTTCTCCATTCTACATTGCCACTCACTGGCTATGCTGATTCAGGCCCTCGGATTCACAACACATCATGATGTATTTCTCACTCCTACTAGTGAATGGCCTGATAGAAAACCTTACAATGCTCACCACCCCGCGATGTTTTTCAGAAACCTATCCTACGTTGCCCCTGCATGTTTCCTGACCTCCCCATCCTGACCACCCTGTTGTGCTTTTCTCCATTCTACATTGCCACTCACTGTCTATGCTGATTCAGGCCCTCGGATTCACACCACATCATGATGTATTTCTCACTCCTACTAGTGAATGGCCTGGTAGAAACCTTACAATGCGCACCACCCCACGATGTTTCTCACAAACTTATCCTACATTGCCACTGCATCTGTCCTGACCTCACCATGCTGACTACCCTGTGGTGCTTTTCTCCATCCTACATTGCCACTCACTGCCTATCCGAATTCAGGACCTCCGATTCACACCAGCCCGTGATGTTTTTCTCACTCCTACTAGTGAATGGCCTGATAGAAAACCTTACAATGCTCACGACCCCACGATGTTTTTCAGAAACCTATCCCACATTGCCTCTGCATGTTTCCTGACTTCCCCATGCAGACCACCCCATGGTGCTTTTCTCCACTTTACATTACCACTCACTGCCTATCCCGATTCAGGCCATCCGATCCACACCACGCAGTGATGTTTTTTTCACTCCTACTAGTGAATGGCCTGTTAGAAACCCTTACAATGTGCACCAAACCGTGATACTTTTCAGAAACCTATCCCACATTGACACTGCATTTTTCATGAACTCTCCATGCTGACCTCCCCGTGGTGCTTTTCTACATCCTACATTGCCACTCACTGCCTATCCTGATTCAGGCCAATCCGATTCACACCACCCCGTGATGTTCTTTCAATCCTACCAGTGAATAGCCTGTTAGAAAACCTTACAATGCGCACCACCCTGCGATGTTTATCAGAAACCCATCCTACATTGCCACTGCATGTTTCATTACCTCCCCATGGTGACAAACCCGTGGTTCTCTTCTCCATCCTACATTGCCATTCACAGCCTAACCTAATTCTGGCCCTCCGATTCACACCACCCCGTGATGTTTTTCTCACTCCTACTTGTGAATGCTTGTTAGAAACGCATATAATGCGCACCACCCCGTGATGTTTTTCAGAAACTTATCCTACATTGCCACTGCATATTTCCTGACCTCCCCATGTTGCCCACCCCGTGGTGCTTTTCTCTATTTTTTATTGCCACTCACTGCGTATCCTAATTCAGGCCCTCCTATTCACACAACCCCATGCTGTTGTTCTCACTCCTACTAGTGAATGGCTTGTTACAAACACTTACAATGCGCACCACTCTGCGATGTTTTTCAGAAACCTATCCTACTTTGCACTTCATGTTTCCTGAGCTCCGCATGCTGACCATCAAGTGGTGATTTTCTCCTTCCTACATTGCCACTCACTGAGTATCCTAATTTAAGCCCTCATTCACACTATCCCGTGCTGCTGTTCTCACTCGTACTAGTTAACTGCCTGTTAGAAACCCTGACAATGCGCACCATCCCGCGATGTATATCAGAAACCTATCCTACATTGCCACTGCATGTTTCCTGACCTCCCCATCCTGACCACCCTCTGGTGCTTTACTCCATTCCTACATTGCCACTCACTGCCTATCCTAATTAAGGCCCTCTGATTCACACCACCCCGTGATGTTTTTCTCACTCCTACTAGTGAATGGCCTGTTAGAAACCCTTACAATGTGCACCAAACCGCGATACTTTTCAGAAACCTATCCTACATTGCCACTGCATGTTTCATGAACTCTCCATGCTGACGACCCCGTGGTGCTTTTCTACAACCTACATTGCCAATCACTGCCTATCCTGATTCAGGCCATCCAATTCACCCTACCCAATGATGTTTTTTTCACTCCTACCAGTGAATCGCCTGTTAGAAACCCTTACAATGCGCAACACCCTGCGATGTTTTTCCGAAACCTATCCTTCATTGCCACTGCATGTTTCATTACCTCCCCATGCTGACAAACCCGTGGTTCTTTTCTCCATCCTACATTGCCATTCACTGTCTATCCTAATTCAGGCCCTCCGATTCACACCACTCCGTGATGTTTTTGTCACTCCTACTTGTGAATAGCTTTTTAGAAACGCTTATAATGCGCACCACCCCACAATGTTTTTCAGAAACCTATCCTACATTGCCACTGCATGTTTCCTGACCTCCCCATGCTGACCACCCCGTGGTGCTTTTCTCCAACCTACATTGCCACTCACTGCCTATTCTAATTCAGGCCCTCCGATTCACACTACCCAGTGATGTTGTTTTCACTACTTCTAGGGAAAGGCCTGTTAGAAACCCTTACAATGCAAACAACTCTGCGATGTTTATCAGAAACGTATCCTACATGGCCACTGCAAGTTTCCTGACTTCAGCATCCTGACCACCACTTTGTGCTTTTCTCCCTTCTACATTGCCACTCACTGCCTATGCTAATTCAGGCCCTCGGATTCACAACACATCATGATGTATTTCTCACTCCTACTAGGGAATGGCCTGTTAGAAACCCTTACAATGCGCACCACTTCTCTATGTTTTTCAGAAACGTTTTCTACATTGCCACTGCATCTGTCCTGACCTCTACATGCTGATCACCCTGTGGTGTTTTCTTCATCCTACATTGCCACTCACTGCCTATCCTATTTCAGTCCCTCCGATTCACACCAGCCCGTGATGTTTTTCTCACTCTTACTAGTGAATGGCCTGATAGAAAGCCTTACAGTGCTCGCCACCCCGCGATGTTTTTTATAAACCTATCCTACATTGCCTCTGTGTGTTTCCTGACCTCCCCAAACAGACCACCCCATGGTGCTTTTCTCCATTTTACATTAACACTCACTGCCTATCCTAATTCAGGTCCTCCGATTCAAACCAGGCCGTGATGTTTTTTTCACTCTCCTAGTGAATGGCCTGTTAAAAACCATTACAATATGCACCAACCCACAATGGTTTTCAGAAACCTGTCATACATTGCCACTGCATGTTTCCTGAACTGTCCATCCTGACCACCCCGTGGTGATTTTCTACATTCTACATTGACACTCACTGCCTATCCTTATTCAGGCACTCCGATTAACATCACCCCGTGATTTTTTTCTCACTTCTACTTGTGAATGGCTTGTTATAAACGCTTATAATGCACACCACCCCGTGATGTTTTTCAGAAACTTATCCTACATTGCCACTGCATGTTTCCTGACCTCCCCATGTTGCCCACCCTGTGGTGCTTTTCTCTATACTTCATTGTGACTCACTGCCTATCCTAATTCAGGCCCTCCGATTCACAACAACCCGTGCTGTTGTTTTCACTCCTACTATTGAATGGCCTGTCACAAACCATTACAATGCACACCACTCCGCGATGTTTTTCAGAAACCTATGCTACATTGCACTTCATGTTTCCTCACCTCCCCATGCTTACCACCAAATGGTGATTTTCTCCTTCTTGCATTGCCACTCACTGACTATCCTAATTTAGGCCCTCATTCACACCACCCCGTGATGTTGTTCTCACTTGTACTAATGATTTGCCTGTTAGAAAACCTTACCACCCCGCGATGTTTATCAGAAACCTATCCTACATTGCCACTTCATCTGTCCTGACCTCCCGATGCTGACCACCCTGTGGTGCTTTTCTCCATCCTACATTGCCACTCACTGCCTATTCTGATTCAGGCCCTCCGATTCACACCACCCCGTGATGTTTTTTTCTTTCCTACCAGTGAATAGCCTGTTAGAAACCCTTACAATGCGCACCACCCTGCGATGTTTATCAGAAACCTACCCTACATTGCCACTGCATGTTTCATTATCTCTCCATGTTGCCCACCCCGTGGTGCTTTTCTCTATACTTGATTGCCACTCAATGCCTACCCTAATGCAGGCCCTCTGATTCACACCAGCCCGTGATGTTTTTCTCACTCCTACTAGTGAATGGGCTGTTAGAAATTCTTACAATGCTCACCACCCCGCGATGTTTTTCAGAAACCTATCCTACATTTCCACTTCATGTTTCCTGACCTCCGCATGATGGACCACCCCATGGTGCTTTTCTCCATTTTTACATTGCCACACACAGCCTATCCTGATTCAGGCCCTCCGATTCAAACCACCCCGTGATGTTTTTTCACTCCTACTTGTGAATGGCCTGTTAAAAACCATTACAATATGCACCCACCCGCGATGCTTTTCAGAAACCTATCATACATTGCCACTGTATGTTTCCTGAACTCTCCATGCTGACCACCCCGTGGTGATTTTCTACATCCTACATTGACACTCACTGCCTATCCTGATTCAGGTCCTTTGATTAACATCACCCCGTGATTTTTTCTCACTTCTACTTGTGAATGGCTTGTTACAAACTCCTATAATGCGCACCACCCCGTGATGTTTTTCAGAAACTTATCCTACATTACCACTGCATGTTTCCTGACCTCCCCATGTTGCCCACCCCGTGGTGCTTTTCTCTATTTTTTACTGTCACACACTGCGTATCCTAATTCAGGCCCTCCGATTCACACCACCCCATGCTGTTGTTCTCAATCCTACTAGTGAATGGCTTGTTACAAACACTTACAATGCGCACCACTCCGCGATGTTTTTCAGAAACCTATCCTACATTGCACTTCATGTTTCCTGAGCTCCCCATGCTGACCATCTAGTGGTGATTTTCTCCTTCCTACATTGCCACTCACTGAGTATCCTAATTTAAGCCCTCATTCACACCATTCCGTGCTGTTGTTCTCACTCATACTAGTGAATTGCCTGTTAGAAAACCTGACAATGCGCACCACCTGTCGATGTATTTCAGAAACGTATTCTACATTGCCACTGCATCTGTCCTGACCTCCCCATGCTGACCACCCTGTGGTGCTTTTCTCCATCCTACATTGCCACTCACTGCCTATCCGAATTCAGGCCCTCCGATTCACACCAGCCCGAGATGTTTTTTCTCACTCCTACTAGTGAATGGCCTGATACAAAACCTTACAATGTTCACCACCCCTCGATATTTTTCAGAAACCTATCCTACATAGCCTCTGCATGTTTCCTGACCTCCCCAGACAGACCACTTCCTGGTGCTTTTCTCCATTTTACATTACCACTCACTGCCTATCCCGATTCAGGCCCTCCGATTCACAGCACGCCGTGATGTTTTTTTCACTCCTACTAGTGAATGGCCTGTTAGAAACCCTTACAATGTGCACCAACCCGCGATGCTTTTCCGAAACCTATCCTACATTGCCACTGCATGTTTACTGAACTCTCCATGCTGACGACTCCGTGGAGCTTTTCTACATCCTACATTGCCACTCACTGCCTATCCTGATTCAGGCCATCCAATTCACACCACCCCATGATGTTTTTTTCATTCTACCAGTGAATAGCCTGTTAGAAACCCTTACAATGCGCACCACCCTGCGATGTTTTTCCGAAACCTATCCTACATTGCCACTGCATGTTTCATTACTTGCCCATGCTGACAAACACGTGGTTCTTTTCTCCATCTTACATTGCCATTTACTGTGTATCCTAATTCAGGCCCTCGGATTCACACCACCCCGTGAGGTTTTTCTCACTCCTACTTGTGAATGGCTTGTTAGAAACGCTTATAATGTGCACCACCCCACAATGTTTTTCAGAAACCTATCCTACATTGCCACTGTATGTTTCCTGACCTCCCCATGCTGACCTACCCGTGGTGCTTTTCTCCAACCTACATTGCCACTCACTGCCTATCTGAATTCAGGCCCTCCGATTCACACCAGCCCGTGATGTTTTTCTCACTCCTACTAGTGAATGGCCAAATAGAAAATCTTACAATGCTCACCACCCCACGATGTTTTTCAGAAACCTATTCTACATTGACACTGCTTCTTTCCTGACCTCCCCATCCTGACCACCCCGTTGTGCTTTTGTCCATTCTACATTGCCACTCACTGTCTATGCTGATTCAGGCCCTCAGATTCACACCACATCATGATGTATTTCTCACTTCTACTAGTGAATGGCCTGTTACAAACTCTTACAAAGCGCACCACCCTGCGATGTTTTTCAGAAACCTATCCTCCATTGCCACTGCATCTGTCCTGACCTTGCCATGCTAACGACCCTGTGGTGCTTTTCTCCATCCTACATTGCCACTCACTGCCTATCCGAATTCAGGCCTTCCGATTCACACCAGCCCATGATGTTTTTCTCACTCCTACTAGTGAATGGCCTGATAGAAAACCCTACATTGCTCACCACCGCGCGATGTATTTCAGAAACCTATCCTACATTGCCTCTGCATGTTTCCTAACCTCCCCATGCAGACCACCCCGTGGTGCTTTTCTCCATTTTACATTACCACTCACTGCCTATCCCGATTCAGGCCCTCCGATTCACACCAGCCCGAGATGTTATTCTCACTTCTACTAGTCAATGGCCTGATAGAAAACCTTACAATGCTCACCACCCCGTGATATTTTTCATAAACCTATCCTACATGGCCACTGCATGTTTCCTGACCTCCCCATCCTGACCACCCCGTTGTGCTTTTCTCCATTCTACATTGCCACTCACTGCGTATGCTGATTCAGGCCCTCGGTTTCACAACACATCATGATGTATTTCTCACTCCTAATAGTGAATGGCCTGTTAAAAACCCTTACAATTCGCACCACATTTCTATGTTTTTCAGAAACCTTTTCTACATTGCCACTGCATCTGTCCTGACCTCCACATGCTGACCACCCTGTGGTGCCTTTCTTCATCCTACATTGCCATTCACTGCCTATTCTAATTCAGTCCCTCCGATTCACACCAGCCCGTGATGTTTTTCTCATTCTTACTAGTGAAAGGCCTGATAGAAAGACTTACAGTGCTCGCCACCCCGCGATGATTTTAGAAACCTATCCTACCTTGCCTCTGCGTGTTTCCTGACCTCCCCATGCAGACCACCTCGTGGTGCTTTTCTCCATTTTACATCACCACTCACTGCCTATCCTAAATCAGGCCCTCCGATTCAAACCAGGCCGTGATGTTTTTTTCACTCTCCTAGTGAATGACCTGTTAAACACCATTACAATATGCACCAACCCACGATGCTTTTCAGAAACCTGTCATACATAGCCACTGCATGTTTCCTGAACTGTCCATGCTGACCACCCCGTGGTGATTTTCTACATCCTACATTGAAACTCACTGCCTATCCTTATTCAGGCCCTCCGAATAACATCACCCCGTGATTTTTTTGTCACTTCTACTTGTGAATGGCTTGTTACAAATGCTTATAATGCACACCACCCCGTGATGTTTTTCAGAAACTTATCCTACATTGCCACTGCATGTTTCCTGACCTCCCCATGATGCCCACCCCATGGTGCTTTTCTCTATTCTTCATTGCCACTCACTGCCTATGCTAATTCAGGCCCTCCGATTCACACCAACCCGTGCTGTTGTTCTCACTCCTACTAGTGAATGGCCTGTTACAAAGCCTTACAATGCACACCACTCCGTGATGTTTTTCAGAAACCTATCCTACATTGCACTTCATGTTTCCTGAACTCCTCATGCTTACCACCATGTGGTGATTTTCTCCTTCCTACATTGCCACTCACTGAGTATCCTAATTTAGGCCCTCATTCACACCACCCCGTGATGTTGTTCTCACTCGTACTAATGAATTGCCTGTTAGAAAACCTTACAACGCGCACCACACCGCGATGTTTATCAGAAACCTGTCCTACATTGCCACTGCATCTGTCCTGACTTCCCCATGCGGACCACCCAGTGGTGCTTTTCTCCATCCTACATTGCCACTCACTGCCTATCCAAATTCAGGCCCTCCGATTCACACCAGCCCGTGATGTTTTTCTCACTCCTCCTAGTGAATGGCCAGATAGAAAACCTTACAATGCTCACCACCCCTCGATGTATTTCAGAAACCTATCCTACATTGCCACTGCATGTTTCCTGACCTCCCAATGCTGACCACTCCGTGATGCTTTTCTCCATTTTACATTGCCACTCACTGCCTATCCTGATACAGGAACTCCAATTCACACCACAGCATGATGTTTTTTTCACTCCTACTAGTGAAATGCCTGTTAGATACCCTTACAATGCGCACCACCCCGCGATGTTTTTCAGACACCTATCCTACATTGCCACTGCATGTTTCCTGATCTCCCCAGGCAGACCACACCGTGGTGGTTTTCTCCAACCTACATTGCCACTCACTGTCTATTCTAATTCAGGCCTCCGATTCACAACACCCTGTGATGTTGTTCTCACCCCTTCTAGGGAATGGCATGTTAGAAACCCTTACAATGCTCACCACCCTGTGATGTTTATCAGAAACATATCCTACAGTGCCACTGCATATTTCATTACCTCCCCATGCTGACAAACCCGTGGTGCTTTTCTCCATCCTACATTGCGACTCACTGCCTATACTGATTCAGGCCCTCCGATTCACACCACCCCCTGATGTTTTTCTCACTCCTACTAGTGAATGGTCTGTTAGAAACAGGTACAATGCGCACCACCCCGCGATGTTTTTCAGAAAGCTATCCCACATTGCCACTGCATGTTTTCTGACCTCCCCATCCTGACCTCCCCGTTGTGCTTTTCTCCATTGTACATTGCCACTCACTGTCTGTGCTGATTCAGGCCCTCGGATTCACAACACATCATGATGTATTTCTCACTCCTACTAGTGAATGGCCTGTTAGAAACCCTTACAATGTTCACCACCCTGCGATGTATATCAAAAACCTATCCTACATTGCCACTGCATGTTTCATTACCTCCCCATTCTTACAAACCAGTGGTTCTTCTCTCCATCCTACATTGCCATTCACTGCCTATCCTAATTCAAGCCCTCCGATTCACACCACCCCGTGATGTTTTTCTCACTCCTACTTGTGAATGGCTTGTTAGAAACGATTATAATGCGCACCACCCCGCGATGTTTATCAGAAACCTATTCTACATTGCCACTGCATCTGTCCTGACCTCCCCATGATGACCACCCTGTGGTGCTTTTGTCCATTCTACATTGCCACTCACTGCCTATCCGAATTCAGGCCCTCCGATTCACACCAGCCCGTGATGTTTTTCGCACTCCTACTAGTGAATGGCCTGATAGAAAACATTACAATGCTCACCACCCCGTGATGTTTTGCATAAACCTATCCTACATGGCCACTGCATGTTTCCTGACCTCCCCATCCTGACCACCCCGTTGTGCTTTTCTCCATTCTACAATGCCACTCACAGTCTATGCTGATTCAGGCACTCGGATTCACACCACATCATGATGTATTTCTCACTCCTACTAGTGAATGGCCTGTTAGAAACCCTTACAATGCGCACCGCCCCGCGATATTTTTCAGAAACCTATCCTACATTGCCACTGCATGTTTCCTGAACTCTCCATGGTGACCACCCTGTGGTGCTTTTCTCCAACCTACATTGCCACTCACTGACTACACTTATTCAGCCCCTCCGATTCACACCACCCCGTGATGTTTTTCTCACTCCTACTAGTGAATGCCCTGTTAGAAACACTTACAATGCGGAACACCCCGCGATGATTTTTAAAACCTATCCTACATTGCCACTGCATGTTTCCTGACCTCCCCATGCTGACCTCCCATGGTGCTTTTCTCCATCCTACATTCCCAGTCACTGCCTAACCTAATTCAGGACCTCCTATTCACATCACGCCGTGATGTTTTTCTGAACTCCTACTAGTGAATGGCCTGTTAGAAATAGTTACAATGCGCACCACCCCGCAATATTTTTCAGAAACCTATCATACCTTGCCAACGCATGTTTCCTTACCTCCCCATCCTGACCACCCCGTTGTGCTTTTCTCCATTGTACATTGCCACTCACTGTCTATGCTGATTCAGGCGCCCGGATTAACACCACTTCATGATGTGTTTTTCACTCCTACTAGTGAATGGCCTGTTAGAAATCCTTACAATGTGCACCACCCCGCGATGTTTTTCAGAAACCTATCCTACATTGCCACTGCATGTGTCCTGACCTCCCCAACTGACCACCCTCTGGTGCTTTTCTCTATCCTACATTGCTACTCAATGCCTATCCGAATTAAGGCCCTCTGATTCACATCACCCCGTGATGTTTTTCTCACTCCTTTTCTAGTGAATGGCTTGTTAGAAACCCTTACAATGCGCACCACCCCGCGATGTTTTTCAGAAACTTATCCTACATTGCCAATGCATGTTTCCTGACCTCCCCATGCTGACCACCCCGTGGTGCTTTTCTCCTTCCTACATTGCCACTCACTGCCTATCCTAATACAGAATGTCTGATTCACACCACCCCGTGATGTTTTTCTCCCTCCTACTAGTGAAAGCTCTGTTGGAAGCCCTTACAATGCGCACCTCTTCGTGATGTTTTTCAGAAACCTATCCTACATTGCCACTGCATGTTTCCTGACCTCCCCATGCAGACCACCCCGTGGTGCTTTTCTCCATTTTACATTACCACTCTCTGCCTATCCCGATTCAGGCCCTCGGATTCACACCACCCAGTGATGTTGTTCTCACTCCCTCTAGTGAATGGCCTGTGAGAAACACTTATTATGCGCCCCACCCTGCGATGTTTACCAGAAACGTATCGTACATTGCCAGTGAATGTTTCATTACCTCCCCATGCTGACAAACCCGTGGTGCTTTTCTCCATCCTACATTGCCACTCACTGCCTATACTGATTCAGGCCCTCAGGTTCACACCACCCCGTGCTGTTTTTTTCACTCCTACTAGTGAATGGTCTGTTAGAAAATCTTACAATGCGCAACAACCCGCGATGTTTTTCAGAAACCTATCCTACATTGCCACTGCATGTTCCCTGGACTCCCTATGCTGACCACACCGTGGTGCTTTTCTACATCCTACATTGCCACTCACTGCCTATCCTGATTCATGCCCTCATGTTCACATCACCCCGTGATGTTTTTCTCACTCCTACTAGTGAATGGCCTGCTAGAAACCCTTACAATGCGCACCACGCTGCGATGTTTTTCAGAAACCTATCATACATTGCCACTGCATATTTCCTGACCTCCCCATGCTGACTAATCCGTGCTGTTTTTCTGCATCCTACATAGCCACTGACTGCCTATTCTTATTCAGGCCCTCTGATTCACACCACCCCTTTATGTTGTTCTCAATCCTACTAGTGAACAGCCTGTTAGAAACCCTTACAATGCGCACCACCCTGCGATGTTTATCAGAAACCTATCCTTCATGGCCACCGCATGTTTCCTGACCGCCCCATGCTGACCACCCCGTATTGCTTTTCTCCATCCTACATTGCTACTCACTGCCTGTCCTAATTCAGGTCCTCCGATTCACACCACCCCGTTATGTTGTTCTCAATCCTACTAGTGAATAGCCTGTTAGAAACCCTTACAATGCTCACCAACCCGCGATGTTTTTCAGAAACCTATCCTACATTGCCACTGCATGTTTCCTTACCTCCCCATGCTGACCAGCCCATGGTGCTTTTCTCCATCCTACATTGACACTCACTCCCTATCCTTATTCAGGCCCTCCGATTCACACCAACCCGCGATGTTTTTCTGAAACCTATCCTACATTGCCACTGCATGTTTCCTGAACTCCCCATGCTGACCACCCCGTGGTGTTTTTCTCCATCCTAAATGGCACTCACTGCGTATCCGAATTCAGGCCCTCCGATTCACACCACCCCGTGATGTTTTTCTCACTCCTACTAGTGAATGACCTGTTAGAAACACTTACAATGCGCACCTCCCCGCGACGTTTTTAAGAAACCTATTCTACATTGCCACTGCATGTTTCCTGACATCCCCATGTTGACCACCCCTTGGTGCTTTTTTCTATTTTACATTGCCAATCACTGCCTATCCTGATTCAGGCCCTCCAATTCACACCACGCCGTGATGTTTTTTTCACTCCTACTAGTCAATAGCCGGTTACAAAACACTTAAAATGCGTACCAACCTACGATGTTTTTCAGAAACCTATCCTACATTGCCTCTGCATGTTTCCTGACCTACCAATGCTGACCACCCCATGGTTCTTTTCTGCATCCTACATTGACACTCACTGCCTATCCTGATTCAGGCATTCCGATTCACACCATCGCATGATGTTTTTCTCAGTCCTACTAGTGAAAGGCCTGTTAGAAACACTTACAATGTGCACCAACCCACAATGTGTTTCAGAAACCTATCCTACTTTGCCACTGCATGTTTCCTAACCTCCCACAGCTGACCACCCTGTGGTGCTTTTCTACATCCTACATTGCCACTCACTGCCTATGTGAATTCAGGCCCTCCGATTCACCCCACCCTGTGATGTTGTTCTCCCTCCTTCTAGGGAATGGCGTGTTAGAAACCCTGACAATGCTCACCACCCTGTGATGTTTATCAGAAACGTATCCTACATTGCCACTGCATGTTTCATTACCTCCCCATGCTGACAAACCCGTGGTGCTTTTCTGCATTCTATATTGCAACTCACTGCCTATACTGATTCAGGCCCTCCGATTCACACCACCCCGTGATGTTTTTCTCACTCCTACTAGTGAATGGTCTGTTAGAAACAGTTACAATGTGCACAACCCCGCGATGTTTTTCAGAAACCTATCATACATTGCCACTGCATGTTTCCTGACCTCCCAATCCTGACCTCCCCATTGTGCTTTTCTCCATTCTACATTGCAACTCACTGTCTGTGCTGATTCAGGCCCTCGGATTCACAACACATCATGATGTATTTCTCACTCCTTCTAGTGAATGGCCTGTTAGAAACCCTTACAATACGCACCACCCTGCGATGTTTATCAGAAACCTATCCTACATTGCCACTGCATGTTTCATTACCTCCCCATGCTTACAAACCAGTGCTTCTTTCTCCATCCTACATTGCCATTTATTGCCTATCCTATTTCAGGCCCTCCGATTCACACCATCCCGTGATGTTTTTCTCACTCCTATTTGTGAATGGCTTGTTAGAAACGATGATAACGCACCCCACCCCGTGATGTTTTACAGAAAATTATCCTACATTGCCAATGCATGTTTCTTGATCTCCCCATGTGGCCCACCCCATGGTGCTTTTCTCTATTCTTCATTGCCACTCACTGCGTATCCTAATTCAGTCCCTCCGATTCACACCACACCGTGCTGTTGTTCTCACTCCTACTAGTGAATGGGCTGTTACAAACCCTTACAATGCGCACCACTCTGCGATGTTTTTAGGAAACCTATCCTACATTGCACTTCATGTTTCCTGACCTCCCCATGCTGACCACCAAGTGTTGATTTTCTCCTTCCTACATTGCCACACAGTGAGTATCCTAATTAAGGCCCTCATTTACACCACCCCGTGATGTTGTTCTCACTCATACTAATGAATGGACTGTTAGAAACCCTTACAATGCGCACCACCCTGCGATGTTTATCAGAAACCTATCCTACATTGCCACTGCATGTTTCCTGACCTCCCCAGGCAGATCACCCCGTGGTGCTTATCTCCAACCTACATTGCCACTCACTGCCTATTCTAATTCAGGCCATCCAATTCACACCACCCAGTGATGTTGTTCTCACTCCTTCTAGGGAATGGCCTGTTAAAAAGCCTTACGATGCGCACCACCCTGTGATGTTTATCAGAAACGTATCCTACATTGCCACTGCATGTTTCATTACCTCCGCATGCTGACAAACCCGTGGTGCTTTTCTCCATCCTACATTGTGACTCACTGCCTATACTGATACAGGCCCTCCGATTCACACCACCCCGTGATGTTTTTCTCACTCCTAGTTGTGAATGGTCTGTTAGAAACCCTTACAATGCTCACCAACCCGAGATGTTTTTCAGAAACCTATCCTACACTGCCACTGCATGTTTCCTGAACTCTCCATGCTGACCACCCAGTGGTGCTTTTTTCCGTCCTACATTTCCACTCACTGCCTATCCGAATTCAGGCCCTCCGAATCACACCAGCCAATGATGTTTTTCTCACTCCTACTAGTGAATGGCCTAATAGAAAACCTTACAATGCTCACCACCCCGCGATGTTTTTCAGAAAACTATCCTACATTGACACTGCTTGCTTCCTGACCTCCACATCCTGACGACCCCGTTGTGCTTTTCTCCATTCTACATTGCCACTCACTGTCTATGCTGATTCTGGCCCTCAGATTCACACCACATCATGATGTATTTCTCACTCCGACTAGTGAATGGCCTGTTAGAAACCCTTACAATGCGCACCACCCTGCGATGTTTCTCAGAAACCTATCCTACATTGCCACTGCATCTGTCCTGACCTTGCCATGCTGAACACCCCGTGGTGCTTTTCTCCATTTTACATTAACACTCACTGCCTATCCCGATTCAGGCCCTCCGATTCACACCAGGCCGTGATGTTTTTTTCACTCCTACTAGTGTATGGCCTGTTAGAAACACTTACAATGCGCACCAACCCGCGATGTTTTTCAGAAACCTATGCTACATTGCCAAAGCATGTTTCCTGACCTCCCAATGCTGACCACCCCATGGTGCTTCTCTCCATCCTACATTGACACTCACTGCCAATCCTGATTCAGGCATTCCGATTCACACCACCCCGTGATGTTTTTCTCACTCCTACTAGTGAATGGTCTGTTAGAAACCCTTACAATGCTCACCAACCCCCGATGTTTTTCAGAAACCTATCCTACACTGCCACTGCATCTGGCCTGACTTCCCCATGCTTACCACCCAGTGGTGCTTTCTTCCGTCCTCCATTGCCACTCACTGCCTATCCGAATTCAGGCCCTCCAATTCACACCAGCCCATGATGTTTTTCTCACTCCTACTAGTGAAGGCCCTGATAGAAAAACTTGCAATGCTCTCCACCCCGCGATGTTTTTCAGAAAACGATCCTACATTGCCAAAGCATGTTTCCTGACCTCCCCATGCTGACCACCCCATGGAGCTTCTCTCCATCCTACATTGACACTCACTGCCAATCCTGATTCAGGCATTCCGATTCACACCACCCCGTGATGTTATTCTCACTCCTACTAGTGAATGGTCTGTTAGAAACCCTTACAATGCTCACCAACCCGCGATGTTTTTCAGAAACCTATCCTACATTGCCACTGCATGTCTCATTACCTACCCATGCTGACCAGCCCAGGGTGCTTTTCTCCATCCTACATTGACACTCACTCCCTATCCTGATTAAGGCCCTCCGATTCACACCACGCCGTGATGTTTTTCTCACTCCCACTTGTGAGCGGCTTGTTAGAAAGGCTTACAATGACACCAGCCTGTGATGTTTTTCAGAAACCTATCCTACATTGCCACTCCATGTTTCCTGACCTCCCCATGTTGCCCACCCCGTTGTGCTTTTCTCCATTCTTCATTCCCACTCACTGCCTATCCTAATTCAGGCCCTCCGATTCACACCAGCCCGTGCTGTTGTTCTCACGCCTACTAGTGAATGGCCTGTTACAAATACTTACAATGCGCACCACCCCACGATGTTTTTCACAAACCTATCCTACATTGCCACTGCATGTTTCCAGACCTCCCCATGCTGACTGCCCCGTGGTGCTTTTCTCCATCCTACATTGCCACTCACTGCCTATACTGATTCAGGCCTTCCGATTCACACCACCTCGTGATGTTGTTCTCACTCCTACTAGTGAATGGCCTGTTAGAAACCCTCACAATGTGCATGACCCTGCGATGTTTATCTGAAACCTATCCTAAATTGCCACTGCATGTTTCATTACGTCCCCATGCTGACCACCCCATGGTGCTTTTCTCCTTCCGACATTGCCAATCACTGCCTATCCTAATTTAGGCCCGCGTTCACACCACCCTGTGATGTTTTTCTCACTCTCACTAGTGAATGGCCTGTTAGAAAACATTACAGTGCGCACCACCCAGCGATGTTTTTCAGAAACCTATCCTACATTGCCACTGCATGTTTCCTGAACTCCCCATGCTGAACACCCCGTGGTGCTTTTCTCCATCCTAAATGCCACTCACTGCCTATCCGAATTCAGGCCCTCTGATTCACACCACCCCGTGATGTTTTTCTCACTCCTACTAGAGAATGGCCTGTTAGAAACCCTTACAATGCGCACTTCCCCGCGACGATTTTAAGAAACCTATTCTACATTGCCACTGCATGTTTCCTGACCTCCTCATGTTGACCACACCTTGGTGCTTTTTTCTATTTTACATTGCCACTCACTGCCTATCCTGATTCAGGCCCTCCAATTCACACCACGCCGTGATGTTTTTTTCACTCCTACTAGTGAATGGCCTGTAAGAAACACTTAAAATGCGCACAAACCCAAAATGTTTTTCAGAAAACTATCCTACATTGCCTCTGAATGTTTCCTGTCCTCCCAATGCTGACCACCCCATGGTTCTTTTCTGCATCCTACATCGACACTCACTGCCTATCCTGATTCAGGCATTCCGATTCACACCATCGCATGATGTTTTTCTCAGTCCTACCTGTGAAAGGCCTGTTAGAAACACTTACAATGCGCACCAACCCACGATGTGCTTCAGAAACCTATCCTACTTTGCCACTGCATGTTTCCTAACCTCCCACTGCTGACCACCCCGTGGTGCTTTTCTACATCCTACATTGCCACTCACTGCCTATGCGATTTCAGGCCCTCCGATTCACCCCACTCCGTGATGATTTTATCACTCCTATTAGTGAATGGCCTGTTAGAAACCCTTACAAAGCTCACCACCCCACGATGTTTTTCAGAAACCTATCCTACATGGTCAGTGCATGTTTCCTGATCTCCCCAGGCAGACCACCCCGTGGTGGTTTTCTCCAACCTACATTGCCACTCACTGCCTATTCTAATTCAGGCCCTCCGATTCACACCACCCCCTGATGTTTTTCTCACTCCTACTAGGGAATGGTCTGTTAGAAACAGTTACAATGCGCACCACCCTGCGATGTTTTTCAGAAAGCTATCCCACATTGCCACTGCATGTTTCCTGACCTCCCCATCCTGACCTCCCCGTTGTGCTTTTCTCCATTCTACATTGCCACTCACTGTCTGTGCTGATTCAGGCCCTCGGATTCACAACACACCATGATGTATTTCTCACTCCTACTAGTGAATGGCCTGTTAGAAACCCTTACAATGTTCACCACCCTGCGATGTATATCAAAAACCTATCCTACATTGCCAATGCATGTTTCATTACCTCCCCATGCTTACAAACCAGTGGTTCTTCTCTCCATCCTACATTGCCATTCACTGCCTATCCTAATTCAAGCCCTTCGATTCACACCACCCCGTGATGTTTTTCTCACTCCTACTTGTGAATGGCTTGTAAGAAACGATTATAATGCGCACCACCCCGCGATGTTTATCAGAAACCTATCCTACATTGCCACTGCATCTGTCCTGACCTCCCCATGATGACCACCCTGTGGTGCTTTTCTCCATTCTACATTGCCACTCACTGCCTATCCGAATTCAGGCCCTCCGATTCACACCAGCCCGTGATGTTTTTCGCACTCCTACTAGTGAATGGCCTGATAGAAAACATTACAATGCTCACCACCCTGTGATGTTTTGCATAAACCTATCCTACATGGCCACCGCATGTTTCCTGACCGCCCCATGCTGACCACCCCGTATTGCTTTTCTCCATCCTACATTGCTACTCACTGCCTGTCCTAATTCAGGTCCTCCAATTCACACCACCCTGTGATGTTTTTCTCACTCTACTAGTGATAGGCCTGTGAGAAACCCTTACAATGTGCACCACCCCGCGATGTTTTTTAGAAACCTATCCTACATTGCCACTGCATGTTTCCTGAACTCTCCATGCTGACCACCCTGTGGTGCTTTTCTCCAACCTACATTGCCACTCACTGACTACACTTATTCAGCCCCTCCGATTCACACCACCCCGTGATGTTTTTCGCACTCCTACTAGTGAATGGTCTGTTAGAAACACTTACAATGCGGAACACCCCGCGATGATTTTCAAAACCTATCCTACATTGCCACTGCATGTTTCCTGACCTCCCCATGCTGACCTCCCGTGGTGCTTTTCTCCATCCTACATTCCCAGTCACTGCCTAACCTAATTCAGGACCTCCTATTCACATCACGCTGTGATGTTTTTCAGAACTCCTACTAGTGAATGGCCTGTTAGAAATAGTTACAATGCGCATCACCCCGCAATGTTTTTCAGAAACCTATCATACCTTGCCAATGCATGTTTCCTTACCTCCCCATCCTGACCACCCCGTTGTGCTTTTCTCCATTCTACATTGCCCCTCACTGTCTATGCTTATTCAGGCCCTCGGATTCACAACACATCATGATGCATTTCTCACTCCTACTAGTGAAAGGCCTGTTAGAAACCCTTACAATGCGCACCACATCTCTATGTTTTTCAGAAACCTATCCTACATTGTCACTGCATCTGTCCTGACCTCCACATGCTGACCACCCTGTGGTGCTTTTCTTCATCCTACATTGCCACTCACTGCCTAACCTAATTCAGTCCCTCCGATTCACAACAGCCCGTGATGTTTTTCTCATTCTTACTAGTGAATAGCCTGATAGAAAACCTTACAATGCTCGCGACTCCGCGATGTATTTTAGAAACCTATCCTACATTGCACTTCATGTTTCCTGATCTCCCCAAGCAGACCACCCCGTTTTGTTTTTCTCCATTTTACATTACCACTCACTGCCTATCCTAATTCAGGCACTCCGACTCAAACCAGGCCGTGATGTCTTTTTCACTCTCCTAGTGAATGACCTGTTAAAAACCATTACAATATGCACCAACCCACAATGGTTTTCAGAAACCTGTCATACATTGCCACTGCATGTTTCCTGAACTGTCCATCCTGACCACCCCGTGGTGATTTTCTACATTCTACATTGACACTCACTGCCTATCCTTATTCAGGCACTCCGATTAACATCACCCCGTGATTTTTTTCTCACTTCTACTTGTGAATGGCTTGTTATAAACGCTTATAATGCACACCACCCCGTGATGTTTTTCAGAAACTTATCCTACATTGCCACTGCATGTTTCCTGACCTCCCCATGTTGCCCACCCTGTGGTGCTTTTCTCTATACTTCATTGTGACTCACTGCCTATCCTAATTCAGGCCCTCCGATTCACAACAACCCGTGCTGTTGTTTTCACTCCTACTATTGAATGGCCTGTCACAAACCATTACAATGCACACCACTCCGCGATGTTTTTCAGAAACCTATGCTACATTGCACTTCATGTTTCCTCACCTCCCCATGCTTACCACCAAATGGTGATTTTCTCCTTCTTGCATTGCCACTCACTGACTATCCTAATTTAGGCCCTCATTCACACCACCCCGTGATGTTGTTCTCACTTGTACTAATGATTTGCCTGTTAGAAAACCTTACCACCCCGCGATGTTTATCAGAAACCTATCCTACATTGCCACTTCATCTGTCCTGACCTCCCGATGCTGACCACCCTGTGGTGCTTTTCTCCATCCTACATTGCCACTCACTGCCTATTCTGATTCAGGCCCTCCGATTCACACCACCCCGTGATGTTTTTTTCTTTCCTACCAGTGAATAGCCTGTTAGAAACCCTTACAATGCGCACCACCCTGCGATGTTTATCAGAAACCTACCCTACATTGCCACTGCATGTTTCATTATCTCTCCATGTTGCCCACCCCGTGGTGCTTTTCTCTATACTTGATTGCCACTCAATGCCTACCCTAATGCAGGCCCTCTGATTCACACCAGCCCGTGATGTTTTTCTCACTCCTACTAGTGAATGGGCTGTTAGAAATTCTTACAATGCTCACCACCCCGCGATGTTTTTCAGAAACCTATCCTACATTTCCACTTCATGTTTCCTGACCTCCGCATGATGGACCACCCCATGGTGCTTTTCTCCATTTTTACATTGCCACACACAGCCTATCCTGATTCAGGCCCTCCGATTCAAACCACCCCGTGATGTTTTTTCACTCCTACTTGTGAATGGCCTGTTAAAAACCATTACAATATGCACCCACCCGCGATGCTTTTCAGAAACCTATCATACATTGCCACTGTATGTTTCCTGAACTCTCCATGCTGACCACCCCGTGGTGATTTTCTACATCCTACATTGACACTCACTGCCTATCCTGATTCAGGTCCTTTGATTAACATCACCCCGTGATTTTTTCTCACTTCTACTTGTGAATGGCTTGTTACAAACTCCTATAATGCGCACCACCCCGTGATGTTTTTCAGAAACTTATCCTACATTACCACTGCATGTTTCCTGACCTCCCCATGTTGCCCACCCCGTGGTGCTTTTCTCTATTTTTTACTGTCACACACTGCGTATCCTAATTCAGGCCCTCCGATTCACACCACCCCATGCTGTTGTTCTCAATCCTACTAGTGAATGGCTTGTTACAAACACTTACAATGCGCACCACTCCGCGATGTTTTTCAGAAACCTATCCTACATTGCACTTCATGTTTCCTGAGCTCCCCATGCTGACCATCTAGTGGTGATTTTCTCCTTCCTACATTGCCACTCACTGAGTATCCTAATTTAAGCCCTCATTCACACCATTCCGTGCTGTTGTTCTCACTCATACTAGTGAATTGCCTGTTAGAAAACCTGACAATGCGCACCACCTGTCGATGTATTTCAGAAACGTATTCTACATTGCCACTGCATCTGTCCTGACCTCCCCATGCTGACCACCCTGTGGTGCTTTTCTCCATCCTACATTGCCACTCACTGCCTATCCGAATTCAGGCCCTCCGATTCACACCAGCCCGAGATGTTTTTTCTCACTCCTACTAGTGAATGGCCTGATACAAAACCTTACAATGTTCACCACCCCTCGATATTTTTCAGAAACCTATCCTACATAGCCTCTGCATGTTTCCTGACCTCCCCAGACAGACCACTTCCTGGTGCTTTTCTCCATTTTACATTACCACTCACTGCCTATCCCGATTCAGGCCCTCCGATTCACAGCACGCCGTGATGTTTTTTTCACTCCTACTAGTGAATGGCCTGTTAGAAACCCTTACAATGTGCACCAACCCGCGATGCTTTTCCGAAACCTATCCTACATTGCCACTGCATGTTTACTGAACTCTCCATGCTGACGACTCCGTGGAGCTTTTCTACATCCTACATTGCCACTCACTGCCTATCCTGATTCAGGCCATCCAATTCACACCACCCCATGATGTTTTTTTCATTCTACCAGTGAATAGCCTGTTAGAAACCCTTACAATGCGCACCACCCTGCGATGTTTTTCCGAAACCTATCCTACATTGCCACTGCATGTTTCATTACTTGCCCATGCTGACAAACACGTGGTTCTTTTCTCCATCTTACATTGCCATTTACTGTGTATCCTAATTCAGGCCCTCGGATTCACACCACCCCGTGAGGTTTTTCTCACTCCTACTTGTGAATGGCTTGTTAGAAACGCTTATAATGTGCACCACCCCACAATGTTTTTCAGAAACCTATCCTACATTGCCACTGTATGTTTCCTGACCTCCCCATGCTGACCTACCCGTGGTGCTTTTCTCCAACCTACATTGCCACTCACTGCCTATCTGAATTCAGGCCCTCCGATTCACACCAGCCCGTGATGTTTTTCTCACTCCTACTAGTGAATGGCCAAATAGAAAATCTTACAATGCTCACCACCCCACGATGTTTTTCAGAAACCTATTCTACATTGACACTGCTTCTTTCCTGACCTCCCCATCCTGACCACCCCGTTGTGCTTTTGTCCATTCTACATTGCCACTCACTGTCTATGCTGATTCAGGCCCTCAGATTCACACCACATCATGATGTATTTCTCACTTCTACTAGTGAATGGCCTGTTACAAACTCTTACAAAGCGCACCACCCTGCGATGTTTTTCAGAAACCTATCCTCCATTGCCACTGCATCTGTCCTGACCTTGCCATGCTAACGACCCTGTGGTGCTTTTCTCCATCCTACATTGCCACTCACTGCCTATCCGAATTCAGGCCTTCCGATTCACACCAGCCCATGATGTTTTTCTCACTCCTACTAGTGAATGGCCTGATAGAAAACCCTACATTGCTCACCACCGCGCGATGTATTTCAGAAACCTATCCTACATTGCCTCTGCATGTTTCCTAACCTCCCCATGCAGACCACCCCGTGGTGCTTTTCTCCATTTTACATTACCACTCACTGCCTATCCCGATTCAGGCCCTCCGATTCACACCAGCCCGAGATGTTATTCTCACTTCTACTAGTCAATGGCCTGATAGAAAACCTTACAATGCTCACCACCCCGTGATATTTTTCATAAACCTATCCTACATGGCCACTGCATGTTTCCTGACCTCCCCATCCTGACCACCCCGTTGTGCTTTTCTCCATTCTACATTGCCACTCACTGCGTATGCTGATTCAGGCCCTCGGTTTCACAACACATCATGATGTATTTCTCACTCCTAATAGTGAATGGCCTGTTAAAAACCCTTACAATTCGCACCACATTTCTATGTTTTTCAGAAACCTTTTCTACATTGCCACTGCATCTGTCCTGACCTCCACATGCTGACCACCCTGTGGTGCCTTTCTTCATCCTACATTGCCATTCACTGCCTATTCTAATTCAGTCCCTCCGATTCACACCAGCCCGTGATGTTTTTCTCATTCTTACTAGTGAAAGGCCTGATAGAAAGACTTACAGTGCTCGCCACCCCGCGATGATTTTAGAAACCTATCCTACCTTGCCTCTGCGTGTTTCCTGACCTCCCCATGCAGACCACCTCGTGGTGCTTTTCTCCATTTTACATCACCACTCACTGCCTATCCTAAATCAGGCCCTCCGATTCAAACCAGGCCGTGATGTTTTTTTCACTCTCCTAGTGAATGACCTGTTAAACACCATTACAATATGCACCAACCCACGATGCTTTTCAGAAACCTGTCATACATAGCCACTGCATGTTTCCTGAACTGTCCATGCTGACCACCCCGTGGTGATTTTCTACATCCTACATTGAAACTCACTGCCTATCCTTATTCAGGCCCTCCGAATAACATCACCCCGTGATTTTTTTGTCACTTCTACTTGTGAATGGCTTGTTACAAATGCTTATAATGCACACCACCCCGTGATGTTTTTCAGAAACTTATCCTACATTGCCACTGCATGTTTCCTGACCTCCCCATGATGCCCACCCCATGGTGCTTTTCTCTATTCTTCATTGCCACTCACTGCCTATGCTAATTCAGGCCCTCCGATTCACACCAACCCGTGCTGTTGTTCTCACTCCTACTAGTGAATGGCCTGTTACAAAGCCTTACAATGCACACCACTCCGTGATGTTTTTCAGAAACCTATCCTACATTGCACTTCATGTTTCCTGAACTCCTCATGCTTACCACCATGTGGTGATTTTCTCCTTCCTACATTGCCACTCACTGAGTATCCTAATTTAGGCCCTCATTCACACCACCCCGTGATGTTGTTCTCACTCGTACTAATGAATTGCCTGTTAGAAAACCTTACAACGCGCACCACACCGCGATGTTTATCAGAAACCTGTCCTACATTGCCACTGCATCTGTCCTGACTTCCCCATGCGGACCACCCAGTGGTGCTTTTCTCCATCCTACATTGCCACTCACTGCCTATCCAAATTCAGGCCCTCCGATTCACACCAGCCCGTGATGTTTTTCTCACTCCTCCTAGTGAATGGCCAGATAGAAAACCTTACAATGCTCACCACCCCTCGATGTATTTCAGAAACCTATCCTACATTGCCACTGCATGTTTCCTGACCTCCCAATGCTGACCACTCCGTGATGCTTTTCTCCATTTTACATTGCCACTCACTGCCTATCCTGATACAGGAACTCCAATTCACACCACAGCATGATGTTTTTTTCACTCCTACTAGTGAAATGCCTGTTAGATACCCTTACAATGCGCACCACCCCGCGATGTTTTTCAGACACCTATCCTACATTGCCACTGCATGTTTCCTGATCTCCCCAGGCAGACCACACCGTGGTGGTTTTCTCCAACCTACATTGCCACTCACTGTCTATTCTAATTCAGGCCTCCGATTCACAACACCCTGTGATGTTGTTCTCACCCCTTCTAGGGAATGGCATGTTAGAAACCCTTACAATGCTCACCACCCTGTGATGTTTATCAGAAACATATCCTACAGTGCCACTGCATATTTCATTACCTCCCCATGCTGACAAACCCGTGGTGCTTTTCTCCATCCTACATTGCGACTCACTGCCTATACTGATTCAGGCCCTCCGATTCACACCACCCCCTGATGTTTTTCTCACTCCTACTAGTGAATGGTCTGTTAGAAACAGGTACAATGCGCACCACCCCGCGATGTTTTTCAGAAAGCTATCCCACATTGCCACTGCATGTTTTCTGACCTCCCCATCCTGACCTCCCCGTTGTGCTTTTCTCCATTGTACATTGCCACTCACTGTCTGTGCTGATTCAGGCCCTCGGATTCACAACACATCATGATGTATTTCTCACTCCTACTAGTGAATGGCCTGTTAGAAACCCTTACAATGTTCACCACCCTGCGATGTATATCAAAAACCTATCCTACATTGCCACTGCATGTTTCATTACCTCCCCATTCTTACAAACCAGTGGTTCTTCTCTCCATCCTACATTGCCATTCACTGCCTATCCTAATTCAAGCCCTCCGATTCACACCACCCCGTGATGTTTTTCTCACTCCTACTTGTGAATGGCTTGTTAGAAACGATTATAATGCGCACCACCCCGCGATGTTTATCAGAAACCTATTCTACATTGCCACTGCATCTGTCCTGACCTCCCCATGATGACCACCCTGTGGTGCTTTTGTCCATTCTACATTGCCACTCACTGCCTATCCGAATTCAGGCCCTCCGATTCACACCAGCCCGTGATGTTTTTCGCACTCCTACTAGTGAATGGCCTGATAGAAAACATTACAATGCTCACCACCCCGTGATGTTTTGCATAAACCTATCCTACATGGCCACTGCATGTTTCCTGACCTCCCCATCCTGACCACCCCGTTGTGCTTTTCTCCATTCTACAATGCCACTCACAGTCTATGCTGATTCAGGCACTCGGATTCACACCACATCATGATGTATTTCTCACTCCTACTAGTGAATGGCCTGTTAGAAACCCTTACAATGCGCACCGCCCCGCGATATTTTTCAGAAACCTATCCTACATTGCCACTGCATGTTTCCTGAACTCTCCATGGTGACCACCCTGTGGTGCTTTTCTCCAACCTACATTGCCACTCACTGACTACACTTATTCAGCCCCTCCGATTCACACCACCCCGTGATGTTTTTCTCACTCCTACTAGTGAATGCCCTGTTAGAAACACTTACAATGCGGAACACCCCGCGATGATTTTTAAAACCTATCCTACATTGCCACTGCATGTTTCCTGACCTCCCCATGCTGACCTCCCATGGTGCTTTTCTCCATCCTACATTCCCAGTCACTGCCTAACCTAATTCAGGACCTCCTATTCACATCACGCCGTGATGTTTTTCTGAACTCCTACTAGTGAATGGCCTGTTAGAAATAGTTACAATGCGCACCACCCCGCAATATTTTTCAGAAACCTATCATACCTTGCCAACGCATGTTTCCTTACCTCCCCATCCTGACCACCCCGTTGTGCTTTTCTCCATTGTACATTGCCACTCACTGTCTATGCTGATTCAGGCGCCCGGATTAACACCACTTCATGATGTGTTTTTCACTCCTACTAGTGAATGGCCTGTTAGAAATCCTTACAATGTGCACCACCCCGCGATGTTTTTCAGAAACCTATCCTACATTGCCACTGCATGTGTCCTGACCTCCCCAACTGACCACCCTCTGGTGCTTTTCTCTATCCTACATTGCTACTCAATGCCTATCCGAATTAAGGCCCTCTGATTCACATCACCCCGTGATGTTTTTCTCACTCCTTTTCTAGTGAATGGCTTGTTAGAAACCCTTACAATGCGCACCACCCCGCGATGTTTTTCAGAAACTTATCCTACATTGCCAATGCATGTTTCCTGACCTCCCCATGCTGACCACCCCGTGGTGCTTTTCTCCTTCCTACATTGCCACTCACTGCCTATCCTAATACAGAATGTCTGATTCACACCACCCCGTGATGTTTTTCTCCCTCCTACTAGTGAAAGCTCTGTTGGAAGCCCTTACAATGCGCACCTCTTCGTGATGTTTTTCAGAAACCTATCCTACATTGCCACTGCATGTTTCCTGACCTCCCCATGCAGACCACCCCGTGGTGCTTTTCTCCATTTTACATTACCACTCTCTGCCTATCCCGATTCAGGCCCTCGGATTCACACCACCCAGTGATGTTGTTCTCACTCCCTCTAGTGAATGGCCTGTGAGAAACACTTATTATGCGCCCCACCCTGCGATGTTTACCAGAAACGTATCGTACATTGCCAGTGAATGTTTCATTACCTCCCCATGCTGACAAACCCGTGGTGCTTTTCTCCATCCTACATTGCCACTCACTGCCTATACTGATTCAGGCCCTCAGGTTCACACCACCCCGTGCTGTTTTTTTCACTCCTACTAGTGAATGGTCTGTTAGAAAATCTTACAATGCGCAACAACCCGCGATGTTTTTCAGAAACCTATCCTACATTGCCACTGCATGTTCCCTGGACTCCCTATGCTGACCACACCGTGGTGCTTTTCTACATCCTACATTGCCACTCACTGCCTATCCTGATTCATGCCCTCATGTTCACATCACCCCGTGATGTTTTTCTCACTCCTACTAGTGAATGGCCTGCTAGAAACCCTTACAATGCGCACCACGCTGCGATGTTTTTCAGAAACCTATCATACATTGCCACTGCATATTTCCTGACCTCCCCATGCTGACTAATCCGTGCTGTTTTTCTGCATCCTACATAGCCACTGACTGCCTATTCTTATTCAGGCCCTCTGATTCACACCACCCCTTTATGTTGTTCTCAATCCTACTAGTGAACAGCCTGTTAGAAACCCTTACAATGCGCACCACCCTGCGATGTTTATCAGAAACCTATCCTTCATGGCCACCGCATGTTTCCTGACCGCCCCATGCTGACCACCCCGTATTGCTTTTCTCCATCCTACATTGCTACTCACTGCCTGTCCTAATTCAGGTCCTCCGATTCACACCACCCCGTTATGTTGTTCTCAATCCTACTAGTGAATAGCCTGTTAGAAACCCTTACAATGCTCACCAACCCGCGATGTTTTTCAGAAACCTATCCTACATTGCCACTGCATGTTTCCTTACCTCCCCATGCTGACCAGCCCATGGTGCTTTTCTCCATCCTACATTGACACTCACTCCCTATCCTTATTCAGGCCCTCCGATTCACACCAACCCGCGATGTTTTTCTGAAACCTATCCTACATTGCCACTGCATGTTTCCTGAACTCCCCATGCTGACCACCCCGTGGTGTTTTTCTCCATCCTAAATGGCACTCACTGCGTATCCGAATTCAGGCCCTCCGATTCACACCACCCCGTGATGTTTTTCTCACTCCTACTAGTGAATGACCTGTTAGAAACACTTACAATGCGCACCTCCCCGCGACGTTTTTAAGAAACCTATTCTACATTGCCACTGCATGTTTCCTGACATCCCCATGTTGACCACCCCTTGGTGCTTTTTTCTATTTTACATTGCCAATCACTGCCTATCCTGATTCAGGCCCTCCAATTCACACCACGCCGTGATGTTTTTTTCACTCCTACTAGTCAATAGCCGGTTACAAAACACTTAAAATGCGTACCAACCTACGATGTTTTTCAGAAACCTATCCTACATTGCCTCTGCATGTTTCCTGACCTACCAATGCTGACCACCCCATGGTTCTTTTCTGCATCCTACATTGACACTCACTGCCTATCCTGATTCAGGCATTCCGATTCACACCATCGCATGATGTTTTTCTCAGTCCTACTAGTGAAAGGCCTGTTAGAAACACTTACAATGTGCACCAACCCACAATGTGTTTCAGAAACCTATCCTACTTTGCCACTGCATGTTTCCTAACCTCCCACAGCTGACCACCCTGTGGTGCTTTTCTACATCCTACATTGCCACTCACTGCCTATGTGAATTCAGGCCCTCCGATTCACCCCACCCTGTGATGTTGTTCTCCCTCCTTCTAGGGAATGGCGTGTTAGAAACCCTGACAATGCTCACCACCCTGTGATGTTTATCAGAAACGTATCCTACATTGCCACTGCATGTTTCATTACCTCCCCATGCTGACAAACCCGTGGTGCTTTTCTGCATTCTATATTGCAACTCACTGCCTATACTGATTCAGGCCCTCCGATTCACACCACCCCGTGATGTTTTTCTCACTCCTACTAGTGAATGGTCTGTTAGAAACAGTTACAATGTGCACAACCCCGCGATGTTTTTCAGAAACCTATCATACATTGCCACTGCATGTTTCCTGACCTCCCAATCCTGACCTCCCCATTGTGCTTTTCTCCATTCTACATTGCAACTCACTGTCTGTGCTGATTCAGGCCCTCGGATTCACAACACATCATGATGTATTTCTCACTCCTTCTAGTGAATGGCCTGTTAGAAACCCTTACAATACGCACCACCCTGCGATGTTTATCAGAAACCTATCCTACATTGCCACTGCATGTTTCATTACCTCCCCATGCTTACAAACCAGTGCTTCTTTCTCCATCCTACATTGCCATTTATTGCCTATCCTATTTCAGGCCCTCCGATTCACACCATCCCGTGATGTTTTTCTCACTCCTATTTGTGAATGGCTTGTTAGAAACGATGATAACGCACCCCACCCCGTGATGTTTTACAGAAAATTATCCTACATTGCCAATGCATGTTTCTTGATCTCCCCATGTGGCCCACCCCATGGTGCTTTTCTCTATTCTTCATTGCCACTCACTGCGTATCCTAATTCAGTCCCTCCGATTCACACCACACCGTGCTGTTGTTCTCACTCCTACTAGTGAATGGGCTGTTACAAACCCTTACAATGCGCACCACTCTGCGATGTTTTTAGGAAACCTATCCTACATTGCACTTCATGTTTCCTGACCTCCCCATGCTGACCACCAAGTGTTGATTTTCTCCTTCCTACATTGCCACACAGTGAGTATCCTAATTAAGGCCCTCATTTACACCACCCCGTGATGTTGTTCTCACTCATACTAATGAATGGACTGTTAGAAACCCTTACAATGCGCACCACCCTGCGATGTTTATCAGAAACCTATCCTACATTGCCACTGCATGTTTCCTGACCTCCCCAGGCAGATCACCCCGTGGTGCTTATCTCCAACCTACATTGCCACTCACTGCCTATTCTAATTCAGGCCATCCAATTCACACCACCCAGTGATGTTGTTCTCACTCCTTCTAGGGAATGGCCTGTTAAAAAGCCTTACGATGCGCACCACCCTGTGATGTTTATCAGAAACGTATCCTACATTGCCACTGCATGTTTCATTACCTCCGCATGCTGACAAACCCGTGGTGCTTTTCTCCATCCTACATTGTGACTCACTGCCTATACTGATACAGGCCCTCCGATTCACACCACCCCGTGATGTTTTTCTCACTCCTAGTTGTGAATGGTCTGTTAGAAACCCTTACAATGCTCACCAACCCGAGATGTTTTTCAGAAACCTATCCTACACTGCCACTGCATGTTTCCTGAACTCTCCATGCTGACCACCCAGTGGTGCTTTTTTCCGTCCTACATTTCCACTCACTGCCTATCCGAATTCAGGCCCTCCGAATCACACCAGCCAATGATGTTTTTCTCACTCCTACTAGTGAATGGCCTAATAGAAAACCTTACAATGCTCACCACCCCGCGATGTTTTTCAGAAAACTATCCTACATTGACACTGCTTGCTTCCTGACCTCCACATCCTGACGACCCCGTTGTGCTTTTCTCCATTCTACATTGCCACTCACTGTCTATGCTGATTCTGGCCCTCAGATTCACACCACATCATGATGTATTTCTCACTCCGACTAGTGAATGGCCTGTTAGAAACCCTTACAATGCGCACCACCCTGCGATGTTTCTCAGAAACCTATCCTACATTGCCACTGCATCTGTCCTGACCTTGCCATGCTGAACACCCCGTGGTGCTTTTCTCCATTTTACATTAACACTCACTGCCTATCCCGATTCAGGCCCTCCGATTCACACCAGGCCGTGATGTTTTTTTCACTCCTACTAGTGTATGGCCTGTTAGAAACACTTACAATGCGCACCAACCCGCGATGTTTTTCAGAAACCTATGCTACATTGCCAAAGCATGTTTCCTGACCTCCCAATGCTGACCACCCCATGGTGCTTCTCTCCATCCTACATTGACACTCACTGCCAATCCTGATTCAGGCATTCCGATTCACACCACCCCGTGATGTTTTTCTCACTCCTACTAGTGAATGGTCTGTTAGAAACCCTTACAATGCTCACCAACCCCCGATGTTTTTCAGAAACCTATCCTACACTGCCACTGCATCTGGCCTGACTTCCCCATGCTTACCACCCAGTGGTGCTTTCTTCCGTCCTCCATTGCCACTCACTGCCTATCCGAATTCAGGCCCTCCAATTCACACCAGCCCATGATGTTTTTCTCACTCCTACTAGTGAAGGCCCTGATAGAAAAACTTGCAATGCTCTCCACCCCGCGATGTTTTTCAGAAAACGATCCTACATTGCCAAAGCATGTTTCCTGACCTCCCCATGCTGACCACCCCATGGAGCTTCTCTCCATCCTACATTGACACTCACTGCCAATCCTGATTCAGGCATTCCGATTCACACCACCCCGTGATGTTATTCTCACTCCTACTAGTGAATGGTCTGTTAGAAACCCTTACAATGCTCACCAACCCGCGATGTTTTTCAGAAACCTATCCTACATTGCCACTGCATGTCTCATTACCTACCCATGCTGACCAGCCCAGGGTGCTTTTCTCCATCCTACATTGACACTCACTCCCTATCCTGATTAAGGCCCTCCGATTCACACCACGCCGTGATGTTTTTCTCACTCCCACTTGTGAGCGGCTTGTTAGAAAGGCTTACAATGACACCAGCCTGTGATGTTTTTCAGAAACCTATCCTACATTGCCACTCCATGTTTCCTGACCTCCCCATGTTGCCCACCCCGTTGTGCTTTTCTCCATTCTTCATTCCCACTCACTGCCTATCCTAATTCAGGCCCTCCGATTCACACCAGCCCGTGCTGTTGTTCTCACGCCTACTAGTGAATGGCCTGTTACAAATACTTACAATGCGCACCACCCCACGATGTTTTTCACAAACCTATCCTACATTGCCACTGCATGTTTCCAGACCTCCCCATGCTGACTGCCCCGTGGTGCTTTTCTCCATCCTACATTGCCACTCACTGCCTATACTGATTCAGGCCTTCCGATTCACACCACCTCGTGATGTTGTTCTCACTCCTACTAGTGAATGGCCTGTTAGAAACCCTCACAATGTGCATGACCCTGCGATGTTTATCTGAAACCTATCCTAAATTGCCACTGCATGTTTCATTACGTCCCCATGCTGACCACCCCATGGTGCTTTTCTCCTTCCGACATTGCCAATCACTGCCTATCCTAATTTAGGCCCGCGTTCACACCACCCTGTGATGTTTTTCTCACTCTCACTAGTGAATGGCCTGTTAGAAAACATTACAGTGCGCACCACCCAGCGATGTTTTTCAGAAACCTATCCTACATTGCCACTGCATGTTTCCTGAACTCCCCATGCTGAACACCCCGTGGTGCTTTTCTCCATCCTAAATGCCACTCACTGCCTATCCGAATTCAGGCCCTCTGATTCACACCACCCCGTGATGTTTTTCTCACTCCTACTAGAGAATGGCCTGTTAGAAACCCTTACAATGCGCACTTCCCCGCGACGATTTTAAGAAACCTATTCTACATTGCCACTGCATGTTTCCTGACCTCCTCATGTTGACCACACCTTGGTGCTTTTTTCTATTTTACATTGCCACTCACTGCCTATCCTGATTCAGGCCCTCCAATTCACACCACGCCGTGATGTTTTTTTCACTCCTACTAGTGAATGGCCTGTAAGAAACACTTAAAATGCGCACAAACCCAAAATGTTTTTCAGAAAACTATCCTACATTGCCTCTGAATGTTTCCTGTCCTCCCAATGCTGACCACCCCATGGTTCTTTTCTGCATCCTACATCGACACTCACTGCCTATCCTGATTCAGGCATTCCGATTCACACCATCGCATGATGTTTTTCTCAGTCCTACCTGTGAAAGGCCTGTTAGAAACACTTACAATGCGCACCAACCCACGATGTGCTTCAGAAACCTATCCTACTTTGCCACTGCATGTTTCCTAACCTCCCACTGCTGACCACCCCGTGGTGCTTTTCTACATCCTACATTGCCACTCACTGCCTATGCGATTTCAGGCCCTCCGATTCACCCCACTCCGTGATGATTTTATCACTCCTATTAGTGAATGGCCTGTTAGAAACCCTTACAAAGCTCACCACCCCACGATGTTTTTCAGAAACCTATCCTACATGGTCAGTGCATGTTTCCTGATCTCCCCAGGCAGACCACCCCGTGGTGGTTTTCTCCAACCTACATTGCCACTCACTGCCTATTCTAATTCAGGCCCTCCGATTCACACCACCCCCTGATGTTTTTCTCACTCCTACTAGGGAATGGTCTGTTAGAAACAGTTACAATGCGCACCACCCTGCGATGTTTTTCAGAAAGCTATCCCACATTGCCACTGCATGTTTCCTGACCTCCCCATCCTGACCTCCCTGTTGTGCTTTTCTCCATTCTACATTGCCACTCACTGTCTGTGCTGATTCAGGCCCTCGGATTCACAACACACCATGATGTATTTCTCACTCCTACTAGTGAATGGCCTGTTAGAAACCCTTACAATGTTCACCACCCTGCGATGTATATCAAAAACCTATCCTACATTGCCAATGCATGTTTCATTACCTCCCCATGCTTACAAACCAGTGGTTCTTCTCTCCATCCTACATTGCCATTCACTGCCTATCCTAATTCAAGCCCTTCGATTCACACCACCCCGTGATGTTTTTCTCACTCCTACTTGTGAATGGCTTGTAAGAAACGATTATAATGCGCACCACCCCGCGATGTTTATCAGAAACCTATCCTACATTGCCACTGCATCTGTCCTGACCTCCCCATGATGACCACCCTGTGGTGCTTTTCTCCATTCTACATTGCCACTCACTGCCTATCCGAATTCAGGCCCTCCGATTCACACCAGCCCGTGATGTTTTTCGCACTCCTACTAGTGAATGGCCTGATAGAAAACATTACAATGCTCACCACCCTGTGATGTTTTGCATAAACCTATCCTACATGGCCACCGCATGTTTCCTGACCGCCCCATGCTGACCACCCCGTATTGCTTTTCTCCATCCTACATTGCTACTCACTGCCTGTCCTAATTCAGGTCCTCCAATTCACACCACCCTGTGATGTTTTTCTCACTCTACTAGTGATAGGCCTGTGAGAAACCCTTACAATGTGCACCACCCCGCGATGTTTTTTAGAAACCTATCCTACATTGCCACTGCATGTTTCCTGAACTCTCCATGCTGACCACCCTGTGGTGCTTTTCTCCAACCTACATTGCCACTCACTGACTACACTTATTCAGCCCCTCCGATTCACACCACCCCGTGATGTTTTTCGCACTCCTACTAGTGAATGGTCTGTTAGAAACACTTACAATGCGGAACACCCCGCGATGATTTTCAAAACCTATCCTACATTGCCACTGCATGTTTCCTGACCTCCCCATGCTGACCTCCCGTGGTGCTTTTCTCCATCCTACATTCCCAGTCACTGCCTAACCTAATTCAGGACCTCCTATTCACATCACGCTGTGATGTTTTTCAGAACTCCTACTAGTGAATGGCCTGTTAGAAATAGTTACAATGCGCATCACCCCGCAATGTTTTTCAGAAACCTATCATACCTTGCCAATGCATGTTTCCTTACCTCCCCATCCTGACCACCCCGTTGTGCTTTTCTCCATTCTACATTGCCCCTCACTGTCTATGCTTATTCAGGCCCTCGGATTCACAACACATCATGATGCATTTCTCACTCCTACTAGTGAAAGGCCTGTTAGAAACCCTTACAATGCGCACCACATCTCTATGTTTTTCAGAAACCTATCCTACATTGTCACTGCATCTGTCCTGACCTCCACATGCTGACCACCCTGTGGTGCTTTTCTTCATCCTACATTGCCACTCACTGCCTAACCTAATTCAGTCCCTCCGATTCACAACAGCCCGTGATGTTTTTCTCATTCTTACTAGTGAATAGCCTGATAGAAAACCTTACAATGCTCGCGACTCCGCGATGTATTTTAGAAACCTATCCTACATTGCACTTCATGTTTCCTGATCTCCCCAAGCAGACCACCCCGTTTTGTTTTTCTCCATTTTACATTACCACTCACTGCCTATCCTAATTCAGGCACTCCGACTCAAACCAGGCCGTGATGTCTTTTTCACTCTCCTAGTGAATGACCTGTTAAAAACCATTACAATATGCACCAACCCACGATGCTTTTCAGAAACCTATCATATATTGCCACTGCATGTTTCCTGAACTCTCCATGCTGACCACCCAGTGGTGATTTTCTACATCCTACATTGACACTCACTGCCTATCCTGATTCAGGCCCTTCGATTAACAACACCCCGTGATTTTTTTCACACTTCTACTTGTGAATGGCTTGTTTCAAATGCTTATAATGCGCACCACCCCGTGATGTTTTTCAGAAACTTATCCTACATTGCCACTGCATGGTTCCTGACATCCCCAAGTTGCCCAACCCGTGGTGCTTTTCTCTATACTTCATTGCCACTCACTGCCTATCCTAATTCAGGCCCTCCGATTCACACCAACCCGTGTTGTTGTTCTCACTCCTACTAGTGAATGGCCTGTTACAAACCTTTACAATGCGCACCACTCCGCGATGTTTTTCAGAAACCTGTCCTACATTGCACTTCATGTTTCCTGACCTCCCCATGCTGACCACCAAGTGTTGATTTTCTCCTTCCTACATTGCTACTCACTGAGTATCCTAATTTAGCCCCTCATTCACACCACCGCGTGATGTTGTTCTCACTCGTAATAATGAATTGCCTGTTAGAAAACCTTACAACGCGCAACACCCCGCGATGTTTATCAGAAACCTATCCTACATTGCCACTGCATCTGTCCTGACTTCCCCATGCTGACCACCCAGTGGTGCTTTTTTCCATCCTACATTGCCACTCACTGCCTATCCGAATTCAGGCCCTCCGATTCACACCATCCCATGATGTTTTTCTCACTCCTACTAGTGAATGGGCTGATAGAAAACCTTACAATGGTCATCACCCCGAGATGTTTTTCAGAAACCTATCCTACATTGCCACTGCATGTTTCCTGACCTTGCCATGCTGACCACGCCGTGGTGCTTTTCTCCATTTTACATTACCACTCACTGCCTATCCCGATTCAGGCCCTCCAATTCACACCAGGCCGTGATGTTTTTTTCACTCCACTAGTGAATGGCCTGTTAGAAACCCTTACAATGCGCACCACCCTGCGATGTTTATCAGAAACATATCCTAGATTGCCACTGCATGTTTCATTACCTCCCCATGCTGACAAACCCGTGGTTCTTTTCTCCATCCTACATTGCCATTCACTGCCTATCCTAATTCAGGCCCTCCAATTCACACCACCCCGTGATGTTGTTCTCATTCCTACTAGTGAATGGCCTATTAGATACCCTTACAATGCGCACCACCCTGCGATGTTTATCAGAAACCTATCCTAAATTGCCACTGCATGTTTCCATACCTCCCCATGCTGACAAACCCGTGGTGCTTTTTTCCATTCTTCATTGCCACTCACTACCTATCCAAATTCAGGCCCTCCGTTTCACACCACCCTGTGCTGTTGTTCTCACTCCACCTAGTGAAAGGCCTGTTACAAACCCTTACAATGCGCACCACCCCGCGATGTTTTTCAGAAACCTATCCTACATTGCCACTGCATGTCTCCTTACCTCCCCATGCTGACCAGCCAAGGGTGCTTTTCTCCATCCTACATTGACACTCACTCCCTATCCTGATTCAGGCCCACCGATTCACACCACGCCATGATGTTTTTCTCACTCCCACTTGTGAACGGCTTGTTAGAAACGCTTACAATGACACCAGCCTGTGATGTTTTTCAGAAACCTATCCTACATTGCCACTCCATGTTTCCTGACCTCCCCATGTTGCCCACCCCGTGGTGCTTTTCTCCATTCTTCATTCCCACTCACTGCCTATCCTAATTCAGGCCCTCCGATTCACACCAGCCCATGCTGTTGTTCTCACTCCTGCTAGTGAATGGCCTGTTACAAACCCTTACAATGCGCACCACCCCACGATGTTTTTCACAAACTTATCCTACATTGCCACTGCATGTTTCCAGACCTCCCCATGCTGACTGCCCCGTGGTGCTTTTCTCCATCCTACATTGCCACTCACTGCCTATCCGGATTCAGGCCTTCCGATTCACAACACCCCATGATGTTTTCGAAATCCTACTAGTGAAAGGTCTGTTAGAAACACTTACAATGCGCACCACCCCGCGATGTTTTTCAGAAACCTATCCTACATTGCCACTGCATGTTTCAAGAACTCCCCATGCTGACAACCCCATGGTGCTTTTCTCCAACGTACATTGCCACTCAATGCCTATTCTAATTCAGGCCCTGCTATTCACACCACCTCGTGATGTTGTTCTCACTCCTACTAGTGAATGACCTGTTAGAAACCCTTACAATGTGCACGACCCTGCGATGTTTATCTGAAACCTATCCTAAATTGCCACTGCATGTTTCATTACGTCCCCATCCTGACCACCCCATGGTGCTTTTCTCCTTCCAACATTGCCAATCACTGCCTTTCCTAATTTAGGCCCGCATTCACACCACCCTGTGATGTTTTTCTCAGTCTCACTAGTGAATGGCCTGTTAGAAAACATTACAGTGCGCACCACCCAACGATGTTTTTCAGAAACCTATCCTACATTGCCACTGCATGTTTCCTGAACTCCCCATGCTGAACACCCCTTGGTGCTTTTCTCCATTTTACATTGCCACACACTGCCTATCCTAATACAGAATGTCTGATTCACACCACCCCGTGATGTTTTTCTCCCTCCTACTAGTGAAAGCTCTGTTGGAAGCCCTTACAATGCGCACCTCTTCGTGATGTTTTTCAGAAACCTATCCTACATTGCCACTGCATGTTTCCTGACCTCCCCATGCAGACCACCCCGTGGTGCTTTTCTCCATTTTACATTACCACTCTCTGCCTATCCCGATTCAGGCCCTCGGATTCACACCACCCAGTGATGTTGTTCTCACTCCCTCTAGTGAATGGCCTGTGAGAAACCCTTACTATGCGCCCCACCCTGCGAATTTTACCAGAAACGTATCGTACATTGCCAGTGAATGTTTCATTACCACCCCATGCTGACAAACCCGTGGTGCTTTTCTCCATCCTACATTGCCACTCACTGCCTATACTGATTCAGGCCCTCAGGTTCACACCACCCCGTGCTGTTTTTTTCACTCCTACTAGTGAATGGTCTGTTAGAAAATCTTACAATGCGCAACAACCCGCGATGTTTTTCAGAAACCTATCCTACATTGACACTGCATGTTCCCTGGACTCCCTATGCTGACCACACCGTGGTGCTTTTCTACATCCTACATTGCCACTCACTGCCTATCCTGATTCATGCCCTCATGTTCACACCATCCCGTGATGTTTTTCTCACTCCTACTAGTGAATTGCCTGTTAGAAACCTTACAATGCGCACCACGCTGCGATGTTTTTCAGAAACCTATCATACATTGCCACTGCATATTTCCTGACCTCCCCATGCTGACTAATCCGTGCTGCTTTTCTGCATCCTACATAGCCACTGACTGCCTATTCTTATTCAGGCCCTCCGATTCACACCACCCCGTTATGTTGTTCTCAATCCTACTAGTGAATAGCTCTTAGAAACCCTTACAATGCGCACCACCCTGCGATGTTTATCAGAAACCTATCCTTCATGGCCACCGCATGTTTCCTGACCGCCCCATGCTGACGACGCCGTGTTGCTTTTCTCCATCCTACATTGCTACTCACTGCCAGTCCTAATTCAGGTCCTCCGATTCACACCACCCTGTGATGTTTTTCTCACTCCTACTAGTGATAGGCCTGTGAGAAACCCTTACAATGTGCACCACCCCGCGATGTTTTTTAGAAACCTATCCTACATTGCCATCGCTTGTTTCCTGCTCTCCCCATGCTAACCACCCCGTGGTGCTTTTCTCCATCATACATTTCCACTCACTGCCTATCCTAATACAGGCCCTCCGATTCACACCACGCCGTGATGTTGTTCTCACTCCTACTAGTGAATGGCCTGTTAGAATCCTTTACAATGCGCACCACTCCGCGATGTTTACAAGAAACCTTTCCTACATTGCATTTCAGGTTTCCTGACATCTCCATGCTGACCACCAAGTGGTGATTTTCTCCTTCCTACTTTGCCACTCACTGAGTATCCTAATTAAGGCCCTCATTCACACCACCCCGTGATGTTGTTCTCACTCATACTAATGAATGGCCTTTTAGAGACCCTTACAATGCGCACCACCCCGCGATGTTTATCAGAAACCTATCCTACATTGCCACTGCATCTGTCCTGACCTCCCCATGATGACCACCCTGTGGTGCTTTTCTCCATTCTACATTGCCACTCACTGCCTATCCGAATTCAGGCCCTCCGATTCACACCACCCGGTGATGTTTTTCTCACTCCTACTTGTGAATGCTTGTTAGAAACGCATATAATGCGCACCACCCCGTGATGTTTTTCAGAAACTTATCCTACATTGCCACTGCATATTTCCTGACCTCATCATGTTGCCCACCCCGTGGTGCTTTTCTCTATTTTTTATTGCCACTCACTGCGTATCCTAATTCAGGCCCTCCTATTCACACCACCCCATGCTGTTGTTCTCACTCCTACTAGTGAATGGCTTGTTACAAACACTTACAATGCGCACCACTCTGCGATGTTTTTCAGAAACCTATCCTACATTGCACTTCATGTTTCCTGAGCTCCACATGCTGACCATCAAGTGGTGATTTTCTCCTTCCTACATTGCCACTCACTGAGTATCCTAATTTAAGCCCTCATTCACACGATCCCGTGCTGCTGTTCTCACTCATACTAGTTAACCTCCTGTTAGAAACCCTGACAATGCGCACCATCCCGTGATGTATATCCGAAACCTATCCTACATTGCCACTGCATGTTTCCGGACCTCCCCATCCTGACCACCCTCTGGTGCTTTTCTCCATTCCTACATTGCCACTCACTGCCTATCCTAATTAAGGCCCTCTGATTCACACCACCCCGTGATGTTTTTCTCCCTCCTACTAGTGAATGGCCTGTTAGAAACCCTTACAATGTGCACCAAACCGCGATACTTTTCAGAAACCTATCCTACATTGCCACTGCATGTTTCATGAACTCTCCATGCTGACGAACCCGTGGTGCTTTTCTACAACCTACATTGCCACTCACTGCCTATCCTGATTCAGGCCATCCAATTCACCCAACCCCGTGATGTTTTTTTCACTCCTACCAGTGAATAGCCTGTTAGAAACCCTTACAACGCGCACCACCCTGCGAAGTTTTTCCGAAACCTATCCTACATTGCCACTGCATGTTTCATTACCTCCCCATGCTGACAAACCCGTAGTTCTTTTCTCCATCCTACATTGGCATTCACTGTCTATCCTAATTCAGGCCCTCCAATTCACACCACCCCGTGATGTTTTTGTCACTCCTACTTGGGAATGGCTTGTTAGAAACGCTTATAATGCGCACCACCCCACAATGTTTTTCAGAAACCTATCCTACATTGCCACTGCATGTTTCCTGACCTCCCCATGCTGACCACCCCGTGGTGCTTTTCTGCAACATACATTGCCACTCACTGCCTATTCTAATTCAGGCCCTCCGATTCACACCACCCAGTGATGTTGTTTTCACTACTTCTAGGGAAAGGCCTGTTAGAAACCCTTACAATGCAAACCACCCTGCGATGTTTATCAGAAACGTATCCTTCATGGCCACTACAAGTTTCCTGACTTCAGCATCCTGACCACCACTTTGTGCTTTTCTCCATTCTACATTGCCACTCACTGCCTATGCTGCTTCAGGCCCTCGGATTCACAACACATCATGATGTATTTCTCACTCCTACTAGTGAATCGCCTGTTATAAACACTTACAATGTGCACAACCCCGCGATGTTTTTCCAAAACCTATCCTACATTGCCACTGCATGTTTCCTGATCTCCCCATGCTGACCTAACCATGGTGCTTTTCTACATCCTACATTGCCACTCACTGCCTATCCTGATTCAGGCCATCCGATTCACACCACCCCGTGATGTTTTTCTCACTCCTATTTGTGAATGGCTTGTTAGAAACGCTTATAATGCGCACCACCCCACAATGTTTTTCAGAAACCTATCCTACATTGCCACTGCATGTTTCCTGACCTTCCCATGCTGATGACCCCGTGGTGCTTTTCTCCAACCTACATTGCCACTCACTGCCTATTCTAATTCAGGCCCTCCGATTCACACCACCCAGTGATGTTGTTTTCACTACTTCTAGGGAAAGGCCTGTTAGAAACCCTTACAATGCAAACCACCCTGCGATGTTTATCAGAAACGTATCCTACATGGCCACTGCAAGTTTCCTGACTTCAGCATCCTGACCACCACTTTGTGCTTTTATCCATTCTACATTGCCACTCACTGCCTATGCTGATTCAGGCCCTCGGATTCACAACACATCATGATGTATTTCTCACTCCTACTAGTGAATGGCCTGTTAGAAACCCTTACAATGCGCACGACTTCTCTATGTTTTTCAGAAACCTTTTCTACATTGCCACTGCATCTGTCCTGACCTCTACATGCTGACCACCCTGTGGTGCTTTTCTTCATCCTACATTGCCACTCACTGCCTATCCTAATTCAGTCTCTCCGATTCACACCAGCCCGTGATGTTTTTCTCACTCTTACTAGTGTATGGCCTGATAGAAAGCCTTACAGTGCTCGCCACCCCGCGATGTTTTGTAGAAACCTATCCTACATTGCCTCTGCGTGTTTCCTGACCTCCCCATGCAGACCACCCCGTGGTGCTTTTCTCCATTTTACATTACCACTCACTGCCTATCCTAATTCAGGCACTCCCATTTAAACCAGGCCGTGATGTTTTTTTCACTCTCCTAGTGAATGGCCTGTTAAAAACCATTACAATATGCACCAACACACGATGCTTTTCAGAAACCTGTCATACATTGCCACTGCATGTTTCCTGAACTGTCCATCCTGACCACCCCGTGGTCATTTTCTACATCCTACATTGACACTCACTGCCTATCCTTATTCAGGCACTCCGATTAACATCACCCCGAGATTTTTTTCTCACTTCTACTTGTGAATGGCTTGTTATAAACGCTTATAATGCACACCACCCCGTGATGTTTTTCAGAAACTTATCCTACATTGCCACTGCATGTTTCCTGACCTCCCCATGTTGCCCACCCTGTGCTGCTTTTCTCTATACTTCATTGCGACTCACTGCCTATCCTAATTCAGGCCCTCCGATTCACACCAACCCGTGCTGTTGTTCTCATTCCTACTCTTGAATGGCCTGTTACAAACCATTACAATGCACACCACTCTGCGATGTTTTTCAGAAACCTATGCTACATTGCACTTCATGTTTCCTCACCTCCCCATGCTTACCACCAAATGGTGATTTTCTCCTTCTTACATTGCCACTCACTGACTATCCTAATTTAGGCCCTGATTCACACCACCCCGTGATGTTGTTCTCACTTGTACTAATGATTTGCCTGTTAGAAAACCTTACCACCCCGCGATGTTTATCAGAAACCTATCCTACATTGCCACTTCATCTGTCCTGACCTCCCCATGCTGACCACCCTGTGGTGCTTTTCTCCATCCTACATTGCCACTCACTGCGTATCCTGATTCAGGTCCTCCGATTCACACCACCCCGTGATGTTTTTTTCTTTCCTACCAGTGAATAGCCTGTTAGAAACCCTTACAATGCGCACCACCCTGCGATGTTTATCAGAAACCTACCCTACATTGCCACTGCATGTTTCATTATCTCTCCATGTTGCCCACCCCATGGTGCTTTTCTCTATACTTGATTGCCACTCACTGCCTACCCTAATGCAGGCCCTCTGATTCACACCAGCCCGTGATGTTTTTCTCACTCCTTCTAGTGAATGGGCTGTTAGAAACCCTTACAATGCTCACCACCCCGCGATGTTTTTCAGAAACCTATCCTACATTGCCACTTCATGTTTCCTGACCTCCGCATGATGACCACCCCATGGTGCTTTTCTCCATTTTTACATTGCCACTCACAGCCTATCCTGATTCAGGCCCTCCGATTCAAACCACCCCGTGATGTTTTTTTCACTCCTACTTGTGAATGGCCTGTTAAAAACCATTACAATATGCACCAACCCGCGATGCTTTTCAGAAACCTATCATACATTGCCACTTCATGTTTCCTGAACTCTCCATGCTGACCACCCCGTGGTGATTTTCTGCATCCTACATTGAAACTCACTGCCTATCCTGATTCAGGCCCTTCGATTAACATCACCCCGTGATTTTTTTCTCACTTCTACTTGTGAATGGCTTGTTACAAACGCCTATAATGCGTACCACCCCGTGATGTTTTTCAGAAACTTATCTTACATTACCACTGCATGTTTCCTGACCTCCCCATGTTGCCCACCCCGTGTTGCTTTTCTCTATTTTTTATTGCCACGCACTGCGTATCCTAATTCAGGCCCTCCGATTCACACCACCCCATGCAGTTGTTCTCACTACTACTAGTGAATGGCTTGTTACAAACACTTACAATGCGCACCACTCCACGATGTTTTTCAGAAACCTATCCTACATTGCACTTCATGTTTCCTGAGCTCCCCATGCTGACCATCAAGTGGTGATTTTCTCCTTCCTACATTGCCACTCACTGAGTATCCTAATTTAAGCCCTCATTCACACCATCCCGTGTTGTTGTTCTCACTCATACTAGTGAATTGCCTGTTAGAAAACCTGACAATGCGCACCACCCGTCTATGTATTTCAGAAACGTATTCTACATTGCCACTGCATCTGTCCTGACCTCCCCATGCTGACCACCCTGTGGTGATTTTCTCCATCCTGCATTGCCACTCACTGCCTATCCGAATTCAGGCCCTCCGATTCACACCAGCCCAAGATGTTTTTTATCACTCCTACTAGTGAATGGCCTGATACAAAACCTTACAATGTTCAAAACCCCATGATATTTTTCAGAAACCTATCCTACATAGCCTGTGCATGTTTCCTGACCTCCCCAGACAGACCACCTCCTGGTGCTTTTCTCCATTTTACATTACCACTCACTGCCTATCCCGATTCAGGCCCTCCGATTTACACCACGCCGTGATGTTTTTTTCTCTCCTACTAGTGAATGGCCTGTTAGAAACCCTTACAATGTGCACCAACCCGCGATGCTTTTCCGAAACCTATCCTACATTGCCACTGCATGTTTACTGAACTCTCCATGCTGACGACTCCGTGGAGCTTTTCTACATCCTACATTGCCACTCACTGCCTATCCTGATTCAGGCCATCCAATTCACACCACCCCGTGATGTTTTTTTCATTCTACCAGTGAATAGCCTGTTAGAAACCCTTACAATGCGCACCACCCTGCGATGTTTTTCCGAAACCTATACTACATTGCCACTGCATGTTTCATTACTTGCCCATGCTGACAAACACGTGGTTCTTTTCTCCATCTTACATTGCCATTCACTGTCTATCCTAATTCAGGCCCTCGGATTCACACCACCCAGTGAGGTTTTTCTCACTCCTACTTGTGAATGGCTTGTTAGAAACGCTTACATTGCGCACCACCCCCAATGTTTTTCAGAAACCTATCCTACATTGCCACTGTATGTTTCTTGACCTCCCCATGCTGACCAACGCGTGGTGCTTTTCTCCAACCTACATTGCCACTAACTGCCTATTCTAATTCAGGCCCTCCGATTCACACCACCCAGTGATGTTATTTTCACTACTTCTAGGGAAAGGCCTGTTAGAAACCCTTACAATGCACACTACCCTGCGATGTTTATCAGAAACTTATCCTACATGGCCACTGCAAGTTTCCTGACTTTAGCATCCTGACCACCCCTTTGTGCTTTTCTCCATTCTACATTGCCACTCACTGCGTATGCTGATTCAGGCCCTCGGATTCACAACACATCATGATGTATTTCTCACTCCTACTAGTGAATGGCCTGTTAGAAACCCTTACAATGTGCACCACATCTCTATGTTTTTCAGAAACCTTTTCTACATTGCCACTGCATCTGTCCTGACCTCCACATGCTGACCACCCTGTGGTGCTTTTCTTCATCCTACATTGCCACTCACTGCCTATCCTAATTCAGTCCCTCCAATTCACACCAGCCCGTGATGTTTTTCTCACTCTTACTAATGAATGGCCTGATAGAAAGCCTTACAGGGCACGCCACCCCGTGATGTTTTTTAGAAACCTATCCTACATTGCCTCTGCGTGTTTCCTGACCTCCCCATGCAGACCACCCCGTGGTGCTTTTCTCCATTTTACATTACCACTCACTGCCTATCCTAATTCAGGCCCTCCAATTCAAACCAGGCCGTGATGTTTTTTTCACTCTCCTAGTGAATGGCCTCTTAAAAACCACTACAATATGCACCAACCCACGATGCTTTTCAGAAACCTGTCATACATTGCCACTGCATGTTTCCTGAACTGTCCATGCTGACCAACCCGTGGTGATTTTCTACATCCTACATTGACACTCACTGCCTATCCTTATTCAGGCCCTCCGATTAACATCACCCCGTGATTTTTTTCTCACTTCTACATGTGAATGCTTGTTAGAAACGCTTATAATGTGCACCACCCCGTGATGTTTTTCAGAATCTTATCCTACATTGCCACTGCATATTTCCTGACCTCCCCATGCTTACCACCAAATGGTCATTTTCTCCTTCCTACATTGCCACTCACTGAATATCCTAATTTAGTCCCTCATTCACACCACCCCGTGATGTTGTTCTCACTTGTACTAATGATTTGCCTGTTAGAAACCTTACCACCCCGCGATTTTTATCAGAAACCTACCCGACATTGCCACTGCACCTGTCCTGAGTTCCCCATGCGGACCACCCAGTGGTTCTTTTCTCCATCCTACATTGTCACTCACTGCCTGTCCGAATTCAGGCCCTCCGATTCACACCAGTCCGTGATGTTTTTCTCACTCCTACTAGTGAACGGCCAGATAGAAAACCTTACAATGCTAACCGCCCCGCGATGTTTTTCAGAAACCTATTCTACATTGACACTGCTTCTTTCATGACCTCCCCATCCTGACTACCCCGTTGTGCTTTTCTCCATTCTACATTGCCACTCACTGTCTATGCTGATTCAGGCCCTCGGATTCACACCACATCATGATGTATTTCTCACTTCTACTAGTGAATGGCCTGTTAGAAACCCTTACAATGCGCACCACCCTGCGATGTTTTTCAGTAACGTACCCAACATTGCCACTGCATCTGTCCTGACCTTGCCATGCTAACCACCCTGTGGTGCTTTTCTCCATCCTACATTGCCACTCACTGCCTATCCGAATTCAGGACCTCCGATTCACACCAGCCCGTGATGTTTTTCTCACTCCTACTAGTGAATGGCCTGATAGAAAACCTTACATTGCTCACCACCGCGCGATGTATTTCAGAAACCTATCCCACATTGCCTCTGCATGTTTCCTGACCTCCCCATGCAGACCACCCCATGGTACTTTTCTCCACTTTACATTACCACTCACTTCCTATCCCGATTCAGGCCATCCGATTCACACCACGCCGTGATGTTTTTTTCACTCCTACTAGTGAATTGCCTGTTAGAAACCCTTACAATGTGCACCAAACCGTGATACTTTTCAGAAACCTATCCCACATTGCCACTGCAAGTTTCATGAACTCTCCATGCTGACCTCCCCATGGTGCTTTTCTACATCCTACATTGACACTCACTGCCTATCCTAATTAAGGCCCTCTGATTCACACCACCCCGTGATGTTTTTTTCACTCCTACCAGTGAATAGCCTGTTAGAAAACCTTACAATGCGCACCACCCTGTGATGTTTATCAGAAACCCATCCTACATTGCCACTGCATGTTTCATTACCTCCCCATGGTGACAAACCCGTGGTTCTCTTCTCCATCCTACATTGCCTTTCACAGAATAACCTAATTCTGGCCCTCCGATTCACACCACCCCGTGATGTTTTTCTCACTCCTACTTGTGAATGCTTGTTAGAAACGCTTATAATGCGCACCACCCCGCGATGTTTTTCAGAAACTTATCCTACATTGCCACTGCATATTTCCTGACCTCCCCATGTTGCCCACCCCGTGGTGCTTTTCTCTATTTTTTATTGCCACTCACTGCGTATCCTAATTCAGGCCCTCCTATTCACACCACCCCATGCTGTTGTTCTCACTCCTACTAGTGAATGGCTTGTTACAAACACTTACAATGCGCACCACTCTGCGATGATTTTCAGAAACCTATCCTTTATTGCACTTCATGTTTCCTGAGCTCCGCATGCTGACCATCAAGTGGTGATTTTCTCCTTCCTACATTGCCACTCACTGAGTATCCTAATTTAATCCCTCATTCACACGATCCCGTGCTGCTGTTCTCACTCATACTAGTTAACCTCCTGTTAGAAACCCTGACAATGCGCACCATCCCGCGATGTATATCAGAAACCTATCCTACATTGCCACTGCATGTTTCCGGACCTCCCCATCCTGACCACCCTCTGGTGCTTTTCTCCATTCCTACATTGCCACTCACTGCCTATCCTAATTAAGGCCCTCTGATTCACACCACCCCGTGATGTTTTTCTCCCTCCTACTAGTGAATGGCCTGTTAGAAACCCTTACAATGTGCACCAAACCGCGATACTTTTCAGAAACCTATCCTACATTGCCACTGCATGTTTCATGAACTCTCCATGCTGACGACCCCGTGGTGCTTTTCTACAACCTACATTGCCACTCACTGCCTATCCTGATTCAGGCCATCCAATTCACCCAACCCCGTGATGTTTTTTTCACTCCTACCAGTGAATAGCCTGTTAGAAACCCTTACAATGCGCACCACCTGCGAAGTTTTTCCGAAACCTATCCTACATTGCCACTGCATGTTTCCGGACCTCCCCATCCTGACCACCCTCTGGTGCTTTTCTCCATTCCTACATTGCCACTCACTGCCTATCCTAATTAAGGCCCTCTGATTCACACCACCCCGTGATGTTTTTCTCCCTCCTACTAGTGAATGGCCTGTTAGAAACACTTACAATGTGCACCAAACCGCGATACTTTTCAGAAACCTATCCTACATTGCCACTGCATGTTTCATGAACTCTCCATGCTGACGACCCCGTGGTGCTTTTCTACAACCTACATTGCCACTCACTGCCTATCCTGATTCAGGCCATCCAATTCACCCAACCCCGTGATGTTTTTTTCACTCCTACCAGTGAATAGCCTGTTAGAAACCCTTACAATGCGCACCACCCTGCGAAGTTTTTCCGAAACCTATCCTACATTGCCACTGCATGTTTCATTACCTCCCCATGCTGACAAACCCGTGGTTCTTTTCTCCATCCTACATTGCCATTCACTGTCTATCCTAATTCAGGCCCTCCAATTCACACCACCCCGTGATGTTTTTGTCACTCCTACTTGTGAACGGCTTGTTAGAAACGCTTAAAATGCGCACCACCCCACAATGTTTTTCAGAAACCTATCCTACATTGCCACTGCATGTTTCCTGACCTCCCCATGCTGACCACCCCGTGGTGCTTTTCTCCAACCTACATTGCCACTCACTGCCTATTCTAATTCAGGCCCTCCGATTCACACCACCCAGTGATGTTGTTTTCCCTACTTCTAGGGAAAGGCCTGTTAGAAACCCTTACAATGCAAACCACCCTGCGATGTTTATCAGAAACGTATCCTACATGGCCACTGCAAGTTTCCTGACTTTAGCATCCTGACCACCACTTTGTGCTTTTCTCCATTCTACATTGCCACTCACTGCGTATGCTGATTCAGGCCCTCGGATTCACAACACATCATGATGTATTTCTCACTCCTACTAGTGAATGGCCTGTTAGAAACCCTTAAAATGCGCACCACTTCTCTATGTTTTTCAGAAACCTTTTCTACATTGCCACTGCATCTGTCCTGACCTCTACATGCTGACCACCCTGTGGTGCTTTTCTTCATCCTACATTGCCACTCACTGCCTATCCTAATTCAGTCCCTCCGATTCACACCAGCCCGTGATGTTTTTCTCACTCTTACTAGTGAATGGCCTGATAGAAAGCCTTACAGTGCTCGCCACCCCGCGATGTTTTTTTGAAACCTATCCTACATTGCCTCTGCGTGTTTCCTGACCTCTGCATGCAGACCACCCCGTGGTGCTTTTCTCCATTTTACATTACCACTCACTGCCTATCCTAATTCAGGCCCTCCAATTCAAACCAGGCCGTGATGTTTTTTCACTCTCCTAGTGAATGGCGTGTTAAAAACCATTACAATATGCACCAACCCACGATGCTTTTCAGAAACCTGTCATACATTGCCACTGCATGTTTCCTGAACTGTCCATCCTGACCACCCCGTGGTGATTTTCTACATCCTACATTGACACTCACTGCCTATCCTTATTCAGGCACTCCGATTAACATCCCCCCGTGATTTTTTTCTCACTTCTACTTGTGAATGGCTTGTTATAAACGCTTATAATGCACACCACCCCGTGATGTTTTTCAGAAACTTATCCTACATTGCCACTGCATGTTTCCTGACCTCCCCATGTTGCCCACCCTGTGCTGCTTTTCTCTATACTTCATTGCGACTCACTGCCTATCCTAATTCAGGCCCTCCGATTCACACCAACCCGTGCTGTTGTTCTCACTCCTACTAGTGAATGGCCTGTTACAAACCATTACAATGCACACCACTCCGCGATGTTTTTCAGAAACCTATGCTACATTGCACTTCATGTTTCCTCACCTCCCCATGCTGACAACCAAATGGTGATTTTCTCCTTCTTACATTGCCACTCACTGACTATCCTAATTTAGGCCCTCATTCACACCACCCCGTGATGTTGTTCTCACTTGTACTAATGATTTGCCTGTTAGAAAACCTTACCACCCCGCGATGTTTATCAGAAACCTATCCTACATTGCCACTTCATCTGTCCTGACCTCCCCATACTGACCACCCTGTGGTGCTTTTCTCCATCCTACATTGCCACTCACTGCGTATCCTGATTCAGGCACTCCAATTCACACCAGCCCGTGATGTTTTTTTCTTTCCTACCAGTGAATAGCCTGTTAGGAACCCTTACAATGCGCACCACCCTGCGATGTTTATCAGAAACCTACCCTACATTGCCACTGCATGTTTCATTATCTCTCCATGTTGCCCAACCCATGGTGCTTTTCTCTATACTTGATTGCCACTCACTGCCTAACCTAATGCAGGCCATCTGATTCACACCACGCCGTGATGTTTTTTTCACTCCTAATAGTGAATGACATGTTAGAAACCCTTACAATGCTCACCACCCCGCAATGTTTTTCAGAAACCTATCCTACATTGCCACTTCATGTTTCCTGACCTCCGCATGATGACCACCCCATGGTGCTTTGCTCCATTTTTACATTGCTACTCACAGCCTATCCTGATTCAGGCCCTCCGATTCAAACAACCCCGTGATGTTTTTTTCACTCCTACTTGTGAATGGCCTGTTAAAAACCATTACAATATGCACCATCCCGCGATGCTTTTCAGAAACCTATCATACATTGCCACTGCATGTTTCCTGAACTCTCCATGCTGACCACCCCGTGGTTCTCTTCTCCATCCTACATTGCCACTCACTGCCTAACCTAATTCTGGCCCTCCGATTCACACCACCCCGTGATGTTTTTCTCACTCCTACTTGTGAATGCTTGTTAGAAACGCTTATAATGCGCACCACCCCGTGATGTTTTTCAGAAACTTCTCCTACATTGCCACTGCATGTTTCCTGACCTCCCCATGTTGCCCACCCCATGGTGCTTTTCTCTATTTTTTATTGCCACTTACTGCGTATCCTAATTCAGGCCCTCCGATTCACACCACCCCATGCTGTTGTTCTCACTCCTACTAGTGAATGGCTTGTTACAAACACTTACAATGCGCACCACTCCGCGATGTTTTTCAGGAACCTATCCTACATTGCACTTCATGTTTCCTGAGCTCCCCATGCTGACCATCAAGTGGTGATTTTCTCCTTCCTACATTGCCACTCACTGAGTATCCCAATTTAAGCCCTCATTCACACCATCCCATGCTGTTGTTCTCACTCATACTAGTGAATTGCCTGTTAGAAAACCTGACAATGCGCACCACCCCTCGATGTATTTCAGAAACGTATTCTACATTGCCACTGCATCTGTCCTGACCTCCCCATGCTGACCACCCTGTGGTGCTTTTCTCCATCCTACATTGCCACTCACTGCCTATCCGAATTCAGGCCCTCCGATTCACACCAGCACGAGATGTTTTTTCTCACTCCTACTAGTGAATGGCCTGATAGAAAACCTTACAATGATCACCACCCCACGATATTTTTCAGAAACCTATCCTACATAGCCTCTGCATGTTTCCTGACCTCCCCAGACAGACCACCTCCTGGTGCTTTTCTCCATTTTACATTACCACTCACTGCCTATCCCGATTCAGGCCCTCCGATTCACAACACGCCGTGATGTTTTTCTCACTCCTACTAGTGAATGGCCTGTTAGAAACCCTTACAATGTGCACCAACCCGCGATGCTTTTCCGAAACCTATCCTACATTGCCACTGCATGTTTACTGAACTCTTCATGCTGACGACTCCGTGGAGCTTTTCTACATCCTACATTGCCACTCACTGCCTATCCTGATTCAGGCCATCCAATTCACACCACCCAGTGATGTTTTTTTCATCCTACCTGTGAAGAGCCTGTTAGAAACCCTTACAATGCGCACCACCCTGCGATGTTTTTCCGAAACCTATACTACATTGCCACTGCATGTTTCATTGCCTGCCCATGCTGACAAACACGTGGTTCTTTTCTCCATCTTACATTGCCATTCACTGTCTATCCTAATTCAGGCCCTCGGATTCACACCACCCCGTGAGGATTTTCTCACTCCTACTTGTGAATGGCTTGTTAGAAACGCTTATAATGCTCACCACCCCACAATGTTTTTCAGAAACCTATCCTACATTGCCACTGTATGTTTCCTGATCTCCCCATGCTGACCAACCCGTGGTGCTTTTCTCCAACCTACATTGCCACTCACTGCCTATTCTAATTCAGGCCCTCAGATTCACACCACCCAGTGATGTTGTTCTCACTACTTCTAGGGAAAGGCCTGTTAGAAACCCTTAAAATGCACACCACCCTGCGATGTTTATCATAAACGTATCCTACATGGCCACTGCAAGTTTCCTGACTTTAGCATCCTGACCACCCCTTTGTGCTTTTCTCCATTCTACATTGCCACTCACTGCGTATGCTGATTCAGGCCCACGGATTCACAATACATCATGATGTATTTCTCACTCCTACTAGTGAATGGCCAGTTAGAAACCCTTACAATGCGCACCACATCTCTATGTTTTTCAGAAACCTTTTCTACATTGCCACTGCATCTGTCCTGACCTCCACATGCTGACCACCCTGTGGTGCTTTTCTTCATCCTACATTGCCACTCACTGCCTATCCTAATTCAGTCCCTCCGATTCACACAAGCCCGTGATGTTTTTCTCACTCTTACTACTGAATGGCCTGATAGAAAGCCTTACAGTGCTCGCCACCCCGCGATGTTTTTTAGAAACCTATCCTACATTGCCTCTGCGTGTTTCCTGACCTCCCCATGCAGACCACCCCATGGTGCTTTTCTCCATTTTACATTAACACTCACTGCCTATCCTAATTCAGGCCCTCCGATTCAAACCAGGCCGTGATGATTTTTTCACTCTCCTAGTGAATGGCCTCTTAAAAACCACTACAATATGCACCAACCCATGATGCTTTTCAGAAACCTGTCATACATTGCCACTGCATGTTTCCTGAACTGTCCATGCTGACCAACCCGTGGTGATTTTCTACATCCTACATTGAAACTCACTGCCTATCCTTATTCAGGCCCTCCGATTAACATCACCCGTGATTTTTTTCTCACTTCTACTTGTGAATGGCTTGTTACAAACGCTTATAATGCACAACACCGCGTGATGATTTTCAGAAACTTATCCTACATTGCCACTGCATGTTTCCTGACCTCCCCATGTTGCCCAACCCGTGGTGCTTTTCTCTATTCTTCATTGCCACTCACTGCCTATCCTAATTCAGGCCCTCCGATTCACACCATCCCGTGCTGTTGTTCTCACTCCTACTAGTGAATGGCCTGTTATAAACCCTTACAATGCACACCACTCCGCGAAGTTTTTCAGAAACCTATCCTACATTGCACTTCATGTTTCCTGACCTCCCCATGCTTACCACCAAATGCTGATTTTCTCCTTCCTACATTGCCACTCACTGAGTATCCTAATTTAGTCCCTCATTCACACCACCCCGTGATGTTGTTCTCACTTGTACTAATGATTTGCCTGTTAGAAACCTTACCACCCCGTGACGTTTATCAGAAACCTATCCTACATTGCCACTGCATCTGTCCTGACTTCCCCATGCGAACCACCCAGTGGTGCTTTTCTCCATCCTACATTGCCACTCACTGCCTATCCGAATTCAGGACCTCCGATTCACACCAGCCCGTGATGTTTTTTTCACTCTACTAGTGAATGGCCTGATAGAAAACCTTACATTTCTCACCACCGCGCGATGTATTTCAGAAACCTATCCTACATTGCCTCTGCATGTTTCCTAACCTCCCCATGCAGACCACCCCGTGGTGCTTTTCTCCATTTTACATTACCACTCACTGCCTATCCCGATTCAGGTCCACCGATTCACACCAGCCTGTGATGTTTTTCTCACTCCTACTAGTGAATGGCCTGATAGAAAACCTTACAATGCTCACCACCCCGTGATGTTTTTCATAAACCTATCCTACATGGCCACTGCATGTTTCCTGACCTCCCCATCCTGACCACCCCGTTGTGCTTTTCTCCATTCTACATAGCCACTCACTGCGTATGCTGATTCAGGCCCTCGGATTCACAACACAGCATGATATATTTCTCACTCCTACTAGTGAATGGCCTGTTAGAAACCCTTACAATGTGCACCACATCGCTATGTTTTTCAGAAACCTTTTCTACATTGCCACTGCATCTGTCCTGACCTCCACATGCTGACCACCCTGTGGTGCTTTTCTTCATCCTACATTGCCACTCACTGCCTATCCTAATTCAGCCCCTCCGATTCACACCAGCCCGTGATGTTTTTCTCACTCTTACTACTGAATGGCCTGTCAGAAAGCCTTACAGTGCTCGCCACCCCGCGATGTTTTTTAGAAACCTATCCTACATTGCCTCTGCGTGTTTCCTGACCTCCCCATTCAGACCACCCCGTGGTGCTTTTCTCCATTTTACATTACCACTCACTGCCTATCCTAATTCAGGCCCTCCGATTCAAACCAGGCCATGATGTTTTTTTCCCTCTCCTAGTGAATGGCCTGTTAAAAACCATTACAATATGCACCAAACCACGATGCTTTTCAGAAACCTGTCATACATTGCCACTGCATGTTTCCTGAACTGTCCATGCTGACCAACCCGTGGTGATTTTCTACATCCTACATTGAAACTCACTGCCTATCCTTATTCAGGCCCTCCGATTAACATCACCCGTGATTTTTTTCTCACTTCTACTTGTGAATGGCTTGTTACAAACGCTTATAATGCACAACACCCCGTGATGATTTTCAGAAACTTATCCTACATTGCCACTGCATGTTTCCTGACCTCCCCATGTTGCCCAACCTGTGGTGCTTTTCTCTATTCTTCATTGCCACTCACTGCCTATCCTAATTCAGGCCCTCCGATTCACACCAACCCGTGCTGTTGTTCTCACTCCTACGAATGAATGGCCTGTTACAAAGCCTTACAATGCACACCACTCCGCGATGTTTTTAAGAAACCTATCCTACATTGCACTTCATGTTTTCTGACCTCCCCATGCTTATCACCAAGTGGTGATTTTCTCCTTCCTACATTGCCACTCACTGAGTATCCTAATTTAGGCCCTCATTCACACCACCCCGTGATGTTGTTCTCACTCGTACTAATGATTTGCCTCTTAGAAAACCTTACCACCCCGCGATGTTTATCAGAAACGTATTCTACATTGCCACTACATCTTTCCTGACTTCCCCATGCGGACCACCCAGTGGTGCTTTTCTCCATCCTACATTGCCACTCACTGCCTATCCGAATTCAGGCCTTCCGATTCACACCAGCCCGTGAAGTTTTTCTCACTCCTACTAGTGAATGGCCAGATAGAAAACCTTACAATGCTCACCACCCCGCGATGTTTTTCAGAAACCTATTCTACATTGACACTGCTTCTTTCCTGACCTCCCCATCCTGACCACCCCGTTGTGCTTTTGTCCATTCTACATTGCCACTCACTGTCTATGTTGATTCAGGCCCTCAGATTCACACAACATCATGATGTATTTCTCACTTCTACTAGTGAATGGCCTGTTAGAAACTCTTACAATGCGCACCACCCTGCGATGTTTTTCAGAAACCTATCCTACATTGCCACTGCATCTGTCCTGACTTCCACATGCGGACCACCCAGTGGTGCTTTTCTCCATCCTACATTGCCACTCACTGGCTATCCGAATTCAGGCCCTCTGATTCACACCAGCCCGTGATTTTTTTCTCACTCCTACTAGTGAATGGCCAAATAGAAAACCTTACAATGCTCACCACCCCGCGATGTTTTTCAGAAACCTATTCTACATTGACACTGCTTCTTTCCTGACCTCCCCATCCTGACCACCCCGTTGTACTTTTGTCCATTCTACATTGCCACTCACTGTCTATGCTGATTCAGGCCCTCAGATTCACACCACATCATGGTGTATTTCTCTCTTCTACTAGTGAATGGCCTGTTAGAAACTCTTACAATGCGCACCACCCTGCGAAGTTTTTCAGAAACCTATCCTACATTGCCACTGCATCTGTCCTGACCTTGCCATGCTAACCACCCTGTGGTGCTTTTCTCCATCCTACATTCCCACTCACTGCCTATCCGAATTCAGGCATTGCGATTCACACCAGCCCGTGATGTTTTTCTCACTCCTACTATTGAATGGCCTGATAGAAAACCTTACATTGCTCACCACCGCGCGATGTATTTCAGAAACCTATCCTACATTGCCTCTGCATGTTTCCAAACCTCCCCATGCAGACCACCCCGTGGTGCTTTTCTCCATTTTACATTACCACTCACTGGTATCCCGATTCAGGCCCTCAGATTCACACCAGGGCAAGATGTTTTTTTCACTCTACTTGTGAATGGCCTGTTAGAAACTCTTACAATGCGCACCACCCTGCGAAGTTTTTCAGAAACCTATCCTACATTGCCACTGCATCTGTCCTGAACTTGCCATGCTAACCACCCTGTGGTGCTTTTCTCCATCGTACATTCCCACTCACTGCCTATCCGAATTCAGGCATTGCGATTCACACCAACCCGTGCTGTTGTTCTCACTCCTACGAATGAATGGCCTGTTACAAAGCCTTACAATGCACACCAATCCGCGATGTTTTTAAGAAACCTATCCTACATTGCACTTCATGTTTCCTGACCTCCCCATGCTTATCACCAAGTGGTGATTTTTTCCTTCCTACATTGCCACTCACTGAGTATCCCAATTTAGGCCCTCATTCACACCACCCCGTTTTGTTGTTCTCACTCGTACTAATGATTTGCCTCTTAGAAAACCTTACCACCGCGCGATGTTTATCAGAAACCTATCCTACATTGCCACTGCATCTTTCCTGACTTCCCCATGCGGACCACCCAGTGGTGCTTTTCTCCATCCTACATTGCCACACACTGCCTATCCTAATTCAGGCCCTCTGATTCACACCAGCCCGTGATGTTTTTCTCACTAATACTTGTGAATGGCTTGTTAGAAACGCTTACAATGCGCACCACCCCGTGATGTTTTTCAGAAACCTATCCTACATAGCCACTGCATGTTTCCTGACCTCCCAATGCTGACCACACCGTGATGCTTTTCTCCATTTTACATTGCCACTCACTGCCTATCCTGATTCAGGAACTCTGATTCACACCACAGCATGATTTTTTTTTCACTCCTACTAGTGAAAGGCCTGTTAGATACCCTTACAATGCGCACCACCCCGTGACGTTTTTCAGAAACCTGTTCTACATTGCCACTGCATGTTTCCTGACCTCCACATGCTGACCACTCCTTCGTGCTTTTCTCCATTTTACATTGCCACACACTGCCTATCCTTCTTCAGGCCCTCCAATTCACAACATGCCGTGATGTTTTTTTCACTCCTACTTGTGTATGGCCTGTTAGAAACACCTACAATGCACACCAACCCGCGACGTTTTTCAGAAACCTATCCTACATTGCCAAAGCATGTTTCCTGACCTCCCCATGCTGAACACCCCATGGTGCTTCTCTCCATCCTACATTGACAATCACTGCCAATCCTGATTCAGGTATTCCGATTCATACCACCCTGTGATGTTTTTCTCACTCCTACTCGTGAATGGGCTGTTAGAAACCCTTACAATGCTCACCAACCCGAGATGTTTTTCAGAAACCTATCCTACATTGCCACTGCATGTTTCCTTACCTCCCCATGCTGACCAGCCCATGGTGCTTTTCTCCATCCTACATTGACACTCACTCCCTATCCTTATTCAGGCCCTCCAATTCACACCAACCCGCGATGTTTTTCAGAAACCTATCCTACATTGCCACTGCATGTTTCCTGAACTCCCCATGCTGACCACCCCGTGGTGCTTTTCTCCATCCTAAATGGCACTCACTGCGTATCTGAATTCAGGCCCTCCGATTCACACCACCCCGTGATGTTTTTCTCACTCCTACTAGTGAATGGCCTGTTAGAAACACTTACAATGCGCACCTCCCCGCGACGTTTTTAAGAAACCTATTCTACATTGCCACTGCATGTTTCCTGACCTCCCCATGTTGACCACCCCTTGGTGCTTTTTTCTATTTTACATTGCCACTCACTGCCTATCCTGATTCAGGCCTTCCAATTCACACCACGCCGTGATGTTTTTTTCACTCCTACTAGTGAATAGCCGGTTAGAAACACTTAAAATGCGCACCAACCCACGATGTTTTTCAGAAACCTATCCTACATTGCCTCTGCATGTTTCCTGACCTACCAATGCTGACCACCCCATGGTTCTTTTCTGCATCCTACATTGACACTCACTGCCTATCCTGATTCAGACATTCCGATTCACACCATCGCATGATGTTTTTCTCAGTCCTACTAGTGAAAGGCCTGTTAGAAACACTTACAATCCGCACCAAGCCACAATGTGTTTCAGAAACCTATCCTACTTTGCCACTGCATGTTTCCTAACCTCCCACAGCTGACCACCCCGTGGTGCTTTTCTACATCCTAGATTGCCCCTCACTGCCTATGTGAATTCAGGCCCTCCGATTCACCCCACCCTGTGATGTTGTTCTCCCTCCTTCTAGGGAATGGCGTGTTAGAAACCCTTACAATGCGCACCACCCTGTGATGTTTATCAGAAACGTATCCTACATTGCCACTGCATGTTTCATTACCTCCCCATGCTGACAAACCCGTGGTGCTTTTCTCCATGCTACATTGCAACTCACTGCCTATACTGATTCAGGCCCTCCGATTCACACCACCCCGTGATGTTTTTCTCACTCCTACTAGTGAATGGTCTGTTAGAAACAGTTACAATGTGCACCACCCCGCGATGTTTTTCAGAAACCTATCATACATTGCCACTGCATGTTTCCTGACCTCCCAATCCTGACCTCCCCATTGTGCTTTTCTCCATTCTACATTGCCACTCACTGTCTGTGCTGATTCAGACCCTCAGATTCACAACACATCATGATGTATTTCTCACTCCTTCTAGTGAATGGCCTGTTAGAAACCCTTACAATGCGCACCACCCTGCGATGTTTATCAGAAACCTATCCTACATTGCCACTGCATGTTTCATTACCTCCCCATGCTTACAAACCAGTGCTTCTTTTCTCCATCCTACATTGCCATTCATTGCCTATCCTATTTCAGGCCCTCCGATTCACACCACCCCGTGATGTTTTTCTCACTCCTACTTGTGAATGGCTTGTTAGAAACGATGATAACGCACCCCACCACGTGATGTTTTTCAGAAAATTATCCTACATTGCCAATGCATGTTTCCTGATCTCCCCATGTGGCCCACCCCATGGTGCTTTTCTCTATTCTTCATTGCCACTCACTGCCTATCCTAATTCAGGCCCTCCGATTCACACCACGCCGTGCTGTTGTTCTCACTCCTACTAGTGAATGGGCTGTTACAAACCCTTACAATGCGCACCACTCTGCGATGTTTTTCAGAAACCTATCCTACATTGCACTTCATGTTTCCTGACCTCCACATGCTGACCACCAAGTGGTGATTTTGTCCTTCCTACATTGCCACTTACTGAGTATCCTAATTAAGGCCCTCATTCACACCACCCCGTGATGTTGTTCTCACTCGTACTAATGAATGGCCTGTTAGAAACCCTTACAATGCGCACCACCCCGCGATGTTTATCAGAAACCTATCCTACATTGCCACTGCATGTTTCCTGACCTCCCCAGGCAGATCACCCCGTGGTGCTTGTCTCCAACCTACATTGCCACTCACTGCCTATTCTAATTCAGGCCATCCAATTCACACCACCCAGTGATGTAGTTCTCACTCCTTCTAGGGAATGGCCTGTTAAAAACCCTTACAATGCGCACCACCCTGCGATGTTTATCAGAAACGTATCCTACATTGCCACTGCATGTTTCATTACCTCCGCATGCTGACAAACCCGTGGTGCTTTTCTCCATCCTACATTGCAACTCACTGCCTATACTGATACAGGCCCTCCGATTCACAACACTCCGTGATGTTTTTCTCACTCCTAGTTGTGAATGGTCTGTTAGAAACCCTTACATTGCTCACCAACCCGGGATGTTTTTCAGAAACCTATCCTACACTGCCACTGCATGTTTCCTGAACTCTCCATGCTGACCACCCAGTGGTGCTTTTTTCTGTCCTACATTGCCACTCACTGCCTATCCAAATTCAGGCCCTCCGATTCACACAAGCCCATGATGTTTTTCTCACTCCTACTAGTGAATGGCCTAATAGAAAACCTTACAATGCTCACCACCCCGCGATGTTTTTCAGAAAACTATCCTACATTGACACTGCTTGTTTCCTGACCTCCACATCCTGACGACCCCGTTGTGCTTTTCTCCATTCTACATTGCCACTCACTGTCTATGCTGATTCAGGCCCTCAGATTCACACCACATCATGATGTATTTCTCACTCCTACTAGTGAATGGCCTGTTAGAAACACTTACAATGCGCACCACCCTGCAATGTTTCTCAGAAACCTATCCTACATTGCCACTGCATCTGTCCTGACCTTGCCATGCTGAACACCCCGTGGTGCTTTTCTCCATTTTACATTAACACTCACTGCCTATCCCGATTCAGGCCCTCCGATTCACACCAGGCCGTGATGTTTTTTTCACTCCTACTAGTGTATAGCCTGTTAGAAACACTTACAATGCGCACCAACCCGCGATGTTTTTCAGAAACCTATGCTACATTGCCAAAGCATGTTTCCTGACCTCCCCATGCTGACCACCCCATGGTGCTTCTCTCCATCCTACATTGACACTCACTGCCAATCCTGATTCAGGCATTCCGATTCACACCACCCCGTGATGTTTTTCTCACTCCTACTAGTGAATGGTCTGTTAGAAACCCTTACAATGCTCACCAATCCGCGATGTTTTTCAGAAATCTATCCTACACTGCCACTGCATCTGGCCTGACTTCCCCATGCTGACCACCCAGTGGTGCTTTTTTCCGTCCTCCATTGCCACTCACTGCCTATCCGAATTCAGGCCCTCCGATTCACACCACCCCATGATGTTCTTCTCACTCCTACTAGTGAATGGTCTGTTAGAAACCCTTACAATGCTCACCACCCCGCGATGTTTTTCAGAAACCTATCCTACATTGCCACTGCATGTCTCCTTACCTCGCCATGCTTACCAGCCCAGGGTGCTTTTCTCCACCTACATTGACACTCACTCCCTATCCTGATTCAGGCCCTCCGATTCACACCACCCCGTGATGTTTTTCTCACTCTCACTTGTGAACGGCTTGTTAGAAAGGCTTACAATGACACCAGCCTGTGATGTTTTTCAGAAACCTATCCTACATTGCCACACCATGTTTCCTGACCTCCCCATGTTGCCCACCCCGTGGTGCTTTTCTCCATTCTTCATTCCCACTCACTGCCTATCCTAATTCAGGCCCTCCGATTCACACCAGCCGGTGCTGTTGTTCTCACTCCTACTAGTGAATGGCCTGTTACAAACTCTTACAATGCGCACCACCCCACGATTTTTTTCACAAACTTATCCTACATTGCCACTGCATATTTCCAGACCTCCCCATGCTGACTGCCCCGTGGTTCTTTTCTCCATCCTACATTGCCACTCACTGCCTATCCTGATTCAGGCCTTCCGATTCACAATACCCCATTATGTTTTCGAAATCCTACTAGTGAAAGGTCTGTTAGAAACACTTACAATGCGCACCACCCCGCGATGTTTTTCAGAAACCTATCCTACATTGCCACTGCATGTTTGAAGAACTCCCCATGCTGACAACACCATGGTGCTTTTCTCCAACGTACATTGCCACTCAATGCCTATTCTTATTCAGGCCCTCCGATTAACACCACCTCGTGATGTTGTTCTCACTCCTACTAGTGAATGGCCTGTTAGAAACCCTTACAATGTGCACGACCCTGCGATGTTTATCTGAAACCTATCCTAAATTGCCACTGCATGTTTCATTACGTCCCCATGCTGACCACCCCATGGTGCTTTTCTCCTTCCGACATTGCCAATCACTGCCTATCCTAATTTAGGCCCGCGTTCACACCACCCTGTGATGTTTTTCTCACTCTCAGTAGTGAATGGCCTGTTAGAAAACATTACAGTGCGCACCACCCAGCGATGTTTTTCAGAAACCTATCCTACATTGCCACTGCATGTTTCCTGAACTCCCCATGCTGAACACCCCGTGGTGCTTTTCTCCATCCTAAATGCCACTCACTGCCTATCCGAATTCAGGCCCTCTGATTCACACCACCCCGTGATGTTTTTCTCACTCCTACTAGAGAATGGCCTGTTAGAAACCCTTACAATGCGCACTTCCCCGCGACGATTTTAAGAAACCTATTCTACATTGCCACTGCATGTTTCCTGACCTCCTCATGTTGACCACACCTTGGTGCTTTTTTCTATTTTACATTGCCACTCACTGCCTATCCTGATTCAGGCCCTCCAATTCACACCACGCCGTGATGTTTTTTTCACTCCTACTTGTGAATGGCCTGTTAGAAACACTTAAAATGCGCACAAACCCACAATCTTTTTCAGAAAACTATCCTACATTGCCTCTGCATGTTTCCTGACCTCCCAATGCTGACCACCCCATGGTTCTTTTCTGCATCCTAAATCGACACTCACTGCCTATCCGGATTCAGGCATTCCGATTCACACCATCGCATGATGTTTTTCTCAGTCCTACTAGTGAAAGGCCTGTTAGAAACACTTACAATGCGCACCAACCCACGATGTGCTTCAGAAACCTATCCTACTTTGCCACTGCATGTTTCCTAACCTCCCACTGCTGACCACCCCGTGGTGCTTTTCTACATCCTACATTGCCACTCACTGCCTATGCGATTTCAGGCCCTCCGATTCACCCCACTCCGTGATGATTTTCTAACTCCTACTAGAGAATGGCCTGTTAGAAACCCTTACAATGCTCACTACCCCACGATGTTTTTCAGAAACCTATCCTACATGGTCACTGCATGTTTCCTGATCTCCCCAGGCAGACCACCCCATGGTGGTTTTCTCCAACCTACATTGCCTCTCACTGCCTATTCTAATTCAGGCCCTCCGATTCACACCACCCCCTGATGTTTTTCTCACTCCTACTAGTGAATATAATGTAACACACACCCATACAATGCGCACCACCCCGTGATGTTTTTCTCACTCCTACTAGTGAATGTAATGTAACACACACCCATACAATGCGCACCACCCCGTGATGTTTTTCTCCCTCCTACTAGTGAATGTAATGTAACACACACCCATACAAGGCGCACCACCCCGCGAGGTTTTTCAGAAACCTATCCTAAATTGCCCCTGCATGTTCCCTGACCTCCCCATGCTGACCAACCCACGGTGCTTTTCTCCATCCTCCATTGCCACTCACTGCATATCCTAATTCAGACCCTCCGATTCACACCACCCCGTGATGTTTTTCTCACTCCTACTAGTGAATGTAATGTAACAAACACCCATATAATGCGCACCACCCCGTGATGTTTTTCTCACTCCTACTAGTGAATGTAATGTAACACACACCCATACAATGCGCACCACCCCGCGATGTTTTTCATAAACCTATCCTACATTGCCACTGCATGTTCCCTGACCTCCCCATGCTGACCACCCCGCGGTGCTTTTCTACATCCTACATTGCCACTCACTGCCTATCCTAATTCAGACCCTCCGATTCACACCACCCCGTGATGTTTTTCTCACTCCTACTAGTGAATGTAATGTAACACACACCCATACAATGCGCACCACCCCGTGATGTTTTTCTCACTCCTATTGGTGAATGTCATGTAACACACACCCATACAATGCGCACCACCCCGCGATGTTTTTCAGAAACCTATGCTACATTGCCACTGCATGTTCCTTGACCTCCCATTGCTTACCACCCCGCAGTGCTTTTATACATCCTACATTGCCACTCACTGCCTATCCTAATTCAGACCCTCCGATTCACACGACCCCGTGATGTTTTTCTCACTCCTACTAGTGAATGTAATGTAACACACACCCATACAATGCGCACCACCCCGTGATGTTTTTCTCACTCCTACTAGTGAATGTAATGTAACACACACCCATACAATGAGCACCACCCCGCGATGTTTTTCAGAAACCTATCCTACATTGCCACTGCATGTTCCCTGACCTCCCCATGCTGACCACCCCGCGGTGCTTTTCTCCATCCTACATTGCCACTCACTGCCTATCCTAATTCAGACCCTCCGATTCACACCAAGCCGTGATGTTTTTCTCACTCCTACTAGTGAATGTAATGTAACACACACCCATACAATGCGCACCACCCCGTGATGTTTTTCTCACTCCTACTAGTGAATGTCATGTAACACACACCCATACAATGCGCACCAGCCTGCGATGTTTTTCAGAAACCTATGCTACATTGCCACCGCATGTTCCTTTACCTCCCATTGCTTACCACCCCGCAGTGCTTTTCTACATCCTACATTGCCACTCACTACCTATCCTAATTCAGACCCTCCGATTCACACCACCCCGTGATGTTTTTCTCACTCCTACAAGTGAATGTAATGTAACACACACCCATACAATGCGCCCCACCCCGTGATGTTTTTCTCACTCCTACAAGTGAATGTAATGTAACACACACCCATACAATGTGCACCACCCCGCGATGTTTTTCAGAAACCTATCCTACATTGCCACTGCTTGTTCCCTGACCTCCCCATGCTGACCACCCCGCGGTGCTTTTCTCCATCCTACATTGCCACTCACTGCCTATCCTAATTCAGACCCTCCGATTCACACCACCCCGTGATGTTTTTCTCACTCCTACTAGTGAATGTAATGTAACACACACCCATACAATGCGCACCACCCCGTGATGTTTTTCTCACTCCTACTAGTGAATGTAATGTAACACACACCCATACATTGCGCACCACCCCGCGATGTTTTTCAGAAACCTATCCTACATTGCCACTGCATGTTCCCTGACCTCCCCATGCTGACCACCCCGCGGTGCTTTTCTCCATCCTCCATTGCCACTCACTGCCTATCCTAATTCAGACCCTCCGATTCACACCACCCCGTGATGTTTTTCTAACTCCTACTAGTGAATGTAATGTAACACACACCCATACAATGCGCACCACCCCGTGATGTTTTTCTCACTCCTACTAGTGAATGTAATGTAACACACACCCATACAATGCGCACCACCCCGCGATGTTTTTAAGAAACCTATCCTACATTGCCACTGCATGTTCCCGGACCTCCCCATGCTGACCACCCCGCGGTGCTTTTCTCCATCCTACATTGCCACTCACTGCCTATCCTAATTCAGACCCTCCGATTCACACCACCCCGTGATGTTTTTCTCACTCCTACTAGTGAATGTAATGTAACACACATCCATACAATGCGCACCACCCCGTGATGTTTTTCTCACTCCTACTAGTGAATGTAATGTAACACACACCCATACAATGCGCACCACCCCGTGATGTTTTTCTCACTCCTACTAGTGAATGTAATGTAACACACACCCATACAATGCGCACCACACTGCGATGTTTTTCAGAAACCTATCCTACATTGCCACTGCGTGTTCCCAGACCCCCCCCCATGCTGACCACCCCGCGGTGCTTTTCTCCATCCTACATTGCCACTCACTGCCTATCCTAATTCAGACCCTTCGATTCACACCACCCCGTGATGTTTTTCTCACTCCTACTAGTGAATGTAATGTAACACACACCCATACAATGCGCACCACACCGTCATGTTTTTCTCACTCCTACTAGTGAATGTAATGTAACACACACCCATACAATGCGCACCACCCCGTGATGTTTTTCTCACTCCTACTAGTGAATGTAATGTAACACACACCCATACAATGCGCACCAACCCGTGATGTTTTTCTCATTCCTACTAGTGAATGAAATGTAACACACACCCATACAAGGCGCACCAGCCCGCGATGTTTTTCAGAAACCTATCCTACATTGCCACTGCATGTTCCCTGACTTCCCCATGCTGACCACCCCGCGGTGCTTTTCTCCATCCTACATTGCCACTCATTGCCTATCCTAATTCAGACCCTCCGATTCACACCACCCCGTGATGTTTTTCTCACTACTACTAGTGAATGTAATATAACACACACCCATACAATGCGCACCACCCCGTGATGTTTTTCTCACTCCTACTAGTGAATGTAATGTAACACACACCCATACAATGCGCACCACACCGCGATGTTTTTCAGAAACCTATCCTACATTGCCACTGCGTGTTCCCAGAACCCCCCCCCCATGCTGACCACCCCGCGGTGCTTTTCTCCATCCTACATTGCCACTCACTGCCTATCCTAATTCAGACCCTTCGATTCACACCACCCCGTGATGTTTTTCTCACTCCTACTAGTGAATGTAATGTAACACACACCCATACAATGCGCACCACACCGTCATGTTTTTCTCACTCCTACTAGTGAATGTAATGTAACACACACCCATACAATGCGCACCACCCCGCGATGTTTTTCAGAAACCTATCCTACATTGCCACTGCATGTTCCCTGACCTTCCCATGCTGACCACCCCGCGGTGCTTTTCTCCATCCTACATTGCCACTCACTGCCTATCCTAATTCAGCCCCTCCGATTCACACCACCCCGTGATGTTTTTCTCACTCCTACAAGTGAATGTAATGTAACACACACCCATACAATGCGCACCAACCCGTGATGTTTTTCTCATTTCTACTAGTGAATGAAATGTAACACACACCCATACAAGGCGCACCAGCCCGCGATGTTTTTCAGAAACCTATCCTACATTGCCACTGCATGTTCCCTGACTTCCCCATGCTGACCACCCCGCGGTGCTTTTCTCCATCCTACATTGCCACTCACTGCCTATCCTAATTCAGACCCTCCGATTCACACCACCCCGTGATGTTTCTCACTACTACTAGTGAATGTAATATAACACACACCCATACAATGCGCACCACCCCGTGATGTTTTTCTCACTCCTACTAGTGAATGTAATGTAACACACACCCATACAATGCGCACCACCCCGTGATGTTTTTCTAACTCCTACTAGTGAATGTAATGTAACACACACGCATACAATGCGCACCACCCCGTCATGTTTTTCTCACTCCTACTAGTGAATGTAATGTAACACACACCCATACAATGCGCACCACCCCGCGATGTTTTTCAGAAACCTATCCTACATTGCCACTGCATGTTCCCTGACCTCCCCATGCTGACCACCCCGCGGTGCTTTTCTCCATCCTACATTGCCACTCACTGCCTATCCTAATTCAGACCCTCCGATTCACACCAAGCCGTGATGTTTTTCTCACTCCTACTAGTGAATGTAATGTAACACACACCCATACAATGCGCACCACCCCGTGATGTTTTTCTCACTCCTACTAGTGAATGTCATGTAACACACACCCATACAATGCGCACCACCCTGCGATGTTTTTCAGAAACCTATGCTACATTGCCACTGCATGTTCCTTGACCTCCCATTGCTTACCACCCCGCAGTGCTTTTCTACATCCTACATTGCCACTCACTACCTATCCTAATTCAGACCCTCCGATTCACACCACCCCGTGATGTTTTTCTCACTCCTACAAGTGAATGTAATGTAACACACACACATACAATGCGCACCACCCCGTGATGTTTTTCTCACTCCTACAAGTGAATGTAATGTAACACAAACCCATACAATGTGCACCACCCCGCGATGTTTTTCAGAAACCTATCCTACATTGCCACTGCATGTTCCCTGACCTCCCCATGCTGACCACCCCGCGGTGCTTTTCTCCATCCTACATTGCCACTCACTGCCTATCCTAATTCAGACCCTCCGATTCACACCACCCCGTGATGATTTTCTCACTCCTACTAGTGAATGTAATGTAACACACACCCATACAATGCGCACCACCCCGTGATGTTTTTCTCACTCCTACTAGTTAATGTAATGTAACACACACCCATACAATGCGCACCACCCCGCGATGTTTTTCAGAAACCTATCCTACATTGCCACTGCATGTTCCATGACCTCCCCATGCTGACCACCCCGCGGTGCTTTCCTCCATCCTCCATTGCCACTCACTGCCTATCCTAATTCAGACCCTCCGATTCACACCACCCCGTGATATTTTTCTCACTCATACTAGTGAATGTAATGTAACACACACGCATACAATGCGCACCACCCCGTGATGTTTTTCTCACTCCTACTAGTGAATGTAATGTAACACACACCCATACAATGCGCACCACACCGCGATGTTTTTCAGAAACCTATCCTACATTGCCACTGCATGTTCACTGACTTTCCCATGCTGACCACCCCGCGGTGCTTTTCTCCATCCTACATTGCCACTCACTGCCTATCCTAATTCAGCCCCTCCGATTCACACTACCCCGTGATGTTTTTCTCACTCCTACAAGTGAATGTAATGTAACACACACCCATACAATGCGCACCACCCCGTGATGTTTTTCTCATTCCTACTAGTGAATGTAATGTAACACACACCCATACAATGCGCACCACCCCGCGATGTTTTTCAGAAACCTATCCTACATTGCCACTGCATGTTCCCTGACCTCCCCATGCTGACCACCCCGCGGTGCTTTCCTCCATCCTCCAATGCCACTCACTGCCTATCCTAATTCAGACCCTCCGATTCACACCACCCGTAATGTTTTTCTCACTCCTACTAGTGAATGTAATGTAACACACACCCATACAATGCGCACCACCCCGTGATGTTTTTCTCACTCCTACTAGTGAATGTAATGTAACACACACCCATACAATGCGCACCACCCCGCGATGTTTTTCAGAAACCTATCCTACATTGCCACTGCATGTTCCCTGACCTTCCCATGCTGACCACCCCGCGGTGCTTTTCTCCATCCTACATTGCCACTCACTGCCTATCCTAATTCAGACCCTCCGATTCACACCACCCCGTGATGTTTTTCTCATTCCTACAATTGAATGTAATGTAACACACACCCATAAAATGCGCACCACCCCGTGATGTTTTTCTCACACCTACTAGTGAATGTAATGTAACACACACCCAAACAAGGCGCACCACACCGCGATGTTTTTCAGAAACCTATCCTAAATTGCCACTGCATGTTCCCTGACTTCCCCATGCTGACCACCCCGCGGTGCTTTTCTCCATCCTACATTGCCACTCACTGCCTATCCTAATTTAGACCCTCCGATTCACACCACCCCGTGATGTTTTTCTCACTACTACTAGTGAATGTAATTTAACACACACCCATACAATGCGCACCACCCCGTGATGTTTTTCTCACTCCTACTAGTGAATGTAATGTAACACACACCCATACAATGCGCACCACCCCGCGATGTTTTTCAGAAACCTATCCTACATTGCCACTGCATGTTCCCTGACCTCCCCATGCTGACCACCCCGCGGTGCTTTTCTCCATCCTACATTGCCACTCACTGCCTATCCTAATTCAGACCCTCCGATTCACACCAAGCCGTGATGTTTTTCTCACTCCTACTAGTGAATGTAATGTAACACACACCCATACAATGCGCACCACCCCGTGATGTTTTTCTCACTCCTACTAGTGAATGTCATGTAACACACACCCATACAATGCGCACCAGCCTGCGATGTTTTTCAGAAACCTATGCTACATTGCCACCGCATGTTCCTTTACCTCCCATTGCTTACCACCCCGCAGTGCTTTTCTACATCCTACATTGCCACTCACTGCCTATCCTAATTCAGACCCTCCGATTCACACCACCCCGTGATGTTTTTCTCACTCCTACAAGTGAATGTAATGTAACACACACCCATACAATGCGCACCACCCCGTGATGTTTTTCTCACTCCTACAAGTGAATGTAATGTAACACACACCCATACAATGTGCACCACCCCGCGATGTTTTTCAGAAACCTATCCTACATTGCCACTGCTTGTTCCCTGACCTCCCCATGCTGACCACCCCGCGGTGCTTTTCTCCATCCTACATTGCCACTCACTGCCTATCCTAATTCAGACCCTCCGATTCACACCACCCCGTGATGTTTTTCTCACTCCTACTAGTGAATGTAATGTAACACACACCCATACAATGCGCACCACCCCGTGATGTTTTTCTCACTCCTACTAGTGAATGTAATGTAACACACACCCATACATTGCGCACCACCCCGCGATGTTTTTCAGAAACCTATCCTACATTGCCACTGCATGTTCCCTGACCTCCCCATGCTGACCACCCCGCGGTGCTTTTCTACATCCTCCATTGCCACTCACTGCCTATCCTAATTCAGACCCTCCGATTCACACCACCCCGTGATGTTTTTCTAACTCCTACTAGTGAATGTAATGTAACACACACCCATACAATGCGCACCACCCCGTGATGTTTTTCTCACTCCTACTAGTGAATGTAATGTAACACACACCCATACAATGCGCACCACCCCGCGATGTTTTTCAGAAACCTATCCTACATTGCCACTGCATGTTCCCGGACCTCCCCATGCTGACCACCCCGCGGTGCTTTTCTCCATCCTACATTGCCACTCACTGCCTATCCTAATTCAGACCCTCCGATTCACACCACCCCGTGATGTTTTTCTCACTCCTACTAGTGAATGTAATGTAACACACATCCATACAATGCGCACCACCCCGTGATGTTTTTCTCACTCCTACTAGTGAATGTAATGTAACACACACCCATACAATGCGCACCACCCCGTGATGTTTTTCTCACTCCTACTAGTGAATGTAATGTAACACACACCCATACAATGCGCACCACACCGCGATGTTTTTCAGAAACCTATCCTACATTGCCACTGCGTGTTCCCAGACCCCCCCCCATGCTGACCACCCCGCGGTGCTTTTCTCCATCCTACATTGCCACTCACTGCCTATCCTAATTCAGACCCTTCGATTCACACCACCCCGTGATGTTTTTCTCACTCCTACTAGTGAATGTAATGTAACACACACCCATACAATGCGCACCACACCGTCATGTTTTTCTCACTCCTACTAGTGAATGTAATGTAACACACACCCATACAATGCGCACCACCCCGTGATGTTTTTCTCATTCCTACTAGTGAATGAAATGTAACACACACCCATACAAGGCGCACCAGCCCGCGATGTTTTTCAGAAACCTATCCTACATTGCCACTGCATGTTCCCTGACTTCCCCATGCTGACCACCCCGTGGTGCTTTTCTCCATCCTACATTGCCACTCACTGCCTATCCTAATTCAGACCCTCCGATTCACACCACCCCGTGATGTTTTTCTCACTACTACTAGTGAATGTAATATAACACACACCCATACAATGCGCACCACCCCGTGATGTTTTTCTCACTCCTACTAGTGAATGTAATGTAACACACACCCATACAATGCGCACCACACCGCGATGTTTTTCAGAAACCTATCCTACATTGCCACTGCGTGTTCCCAGAACCCCCCCCCATGCTGACCACCCCGCGGTGCTTTTCTCCATCCTACATTGCCACTCACTGCCTATCCTAATTCAGACCCTTCGATTCACACCACCCCGTGATGTTTTTCTCACTCCTACTAGTGAATGTAATGTAACACACACCCATACAATGCGCACCACACCGTCATGTTTTTCTCACTCCTACTAGTGAATGTAATGTAACACACACCCATACAATGCGCACCACCCCGCGATGTTTTTCAGAAACCTATCCTACATTGCCACTGCATGTTCCCTGACCTTCCCATGCTGACCACCCCGCGGTGCTTTTCTCCATCCTACATTGCCACTCACTGCCTATCCTAATTCAGCCCCTCCGATTCACACCACCCCGTGATGTTTTTCTCACTCCTACAAGTGAATGTAATGTAACACACACCCATACAATGCGCACCAACCCGTGATGTTTTTCTCATTCCTACTAGTGAATGAAATGTAACACACACCCATACAAGGCGCACCAGCCCGCGATGTTTTTCAGAAACCTATCCTACATTGCCACTGCATGTTCCCTGACTTCCCCATGCTGACCACCCCGCGGTGCTTTTCTCCATCCTACATTGCCACTCACTGCCTATCCTAATTCAGACCCTCCGATTCACACCACCCCGTGATGTTTCTCACTACTACTAGTGAATGTAATATAACACACACCCATACAATGCGCACCACCCCGTGATGTTTTTCTCACTCCTACTAGTGAATGTAATGTAACACACACCCATACAATGAGCACCACCCCGTGATGTTTTTCTCACTCCTACTAGTGAATGTAATGTAACACACACGCATACAATGCGCACCACCCCGTCATGTTTTTCTCACTCCTACTAGTGAATGTAATGTAACACACACCCATACAATGCGCACCACCCCGCGATGTTTTTCAGAAACCTATCCTACATTGCCACTGCATGTTCCCTGACCTCCCCATGCTGACCACCCCGCGGTGCTTTTCTCCATCCTACATTGCCACTCACTGCCTATCCTAATTCAGACCCTCCGATTCACACCAAGCCGTGATGTTTTTCTCACTCCTACTAGTGAATGTAATGTAACACACACCCATACAATGCGCACCACCCCGTGATGTTTTTCTCACTCCTACTAGTGAATGTCATGTAACACACACCCATACAATGCGCACCACCCCGCGATGTTTTTCAGAAACCTATGCTACATTGCCACTGCATGTTCCTTGACCTCCCATTGCTTACCACCCCGCAGTGCTTTTCTACATCCTACATTGCCACTCACTACCTATCCTAATTCAGACCCTCCGATTCACACCACCCCGTGATGTTTTTCTCACTCCTACAAGTGAATGTAATGTAACACACACACATACAATGCGCACCACCCCGTGATGTTTTTCTCACTCCTACAAGTGAATGTAATGTAACACACACCCATACAATGTGCACCACCCCGCGATGTTTTTCAGAAACCTATCCTACATTGCCACTGCATGTTCCCTGACCTCCCCATGCTGACCACCCCGCGGTGCTTTTCTCCATCCTACATTGCCACTCACTGCCTATCCTAATTCAGACCCTCCGATTCACACCACCCCGTGATGATTTTCTCACTCCTACTAGTGAATGTGATGTAACACACACCCATACAATGCGCACCACCCCGTGATGTTTTTCTCACTCCTACTAGTTAATGTAATGTAACACACACCCATACAATGCGCACCACCCCGCGATGTTTTTCAGAAACCTATCCTACATTGCCACTGCATGTTCCCTGACCTCCCCATGCTGACCACCCCGCGGTGCTTTCCTCCATCCTCCATTGCCACTCACTGCCTATCCTAATTCAGACCCTCCGATTCACACCACCCCGTGATGTTTTTCTCACTCCTACTAGTGAATGTAATGTAACACACACCCATACAATGCGCACCACCCCGTGATGTTTTTCTCTCTCCTACTAGTGAATGTAATGTAACACACACCCATACAATGCGCACCACCCCGCGATGTTTTTCAGAAACCTATCCTACATTGCCACTGCATGTTCCCTGACCTCCCCATGCTGACCACCCCGCGGTGCTTTTCTCCATCCTACATTGCCACTCACTGCCTATCCTAATTCAGACCCTCCGATTCACACCACCCCGTGATGATTTTCTCACTCCTACTAGTGAATGTAATGTAACACACACCCATACAATGCGCACCACCCCGTGATGTTTTTCTCACTCCTACTAGTTAATGTAATGTAACACACACCCATACAATGCGCACCACCCCGCGATATTTTTCAGAAACCTATCCTACATTGCCACTGCATGTTCCCTGACCTCCCCATGCTGACCACCACGCGGTGCTTTCCTCCATCCTCCATTGCCACTCACTGCCTATCCTAATTCAGACCCTCCGATTCACACCACCCCGTGATGTTTTTCTCACTCCTACTAGTGAATGTAATGTAACACACACCCATACAATGCGCACCACCCCGTGATGTTTTTCTCACTCCTACTAGTGAATGTAATGTAACACACACCCATACAATGCGCACCACCCCGCGATGTTTTTCAGAAACCTATCCTACATTGCCACTGCATGTCCCTGACCTTCCCATGCTGACCACCCCGCGGTGCTTTTCTCCATCCTACATTGCCACTCACTGCCTATCCTAATTCAGACCCTCCGATTCACACCACCCCGTGATGTTTTTCTCATTCCTACAATTGAATGTAATGTAACACACACCCATACAATGCGCACCACCCCGTGATGTTTTTCTCACACCTACTAGTGAATGTAATGTAACACACACCCAAACAAGGCGCACCACACCGCGATGTTTTTCAGAAACCTATCCTAAATTGCCACTGCATGTTCCCTGACTTCCCCATGCTGACCACCCCGCGGTGCTTTTCTCCATCCTACATTGCCACTCACTGCCTATCCTAATTTAGACCCTCCGATTCACACCACCCCGTGATGTTTTTCTCACTACTACTAGTGAATGTAATTTAACACACACCCATACAATGCGCACCACCCCGTGATGTTTTTCTCACTACTACTAGTGAATGTAATTTAACACACACCCATACAATGCGCACCACCCCGTGATGTTTTTCTCACTCCTACTAGTGAATGTAATGTAACACACACCCATACAATGCGCACCAACCCGTGATGTTTTTCTCATTCCTACTAGTGAATGAAATGTAACACACACCCATACAAGGCGCACCAGCCCGCGATGTTTTTCAGAAACCTATCCTACATTGCCACTGCATGTTCCCTGACTTCCCCATGCTGACCACCCCGCGGTGCTTTTCTCCATCCTACATTGCCACTCACTGCCTATCCTAATTCAGACCCTCCGATTCACACCACCCCGTGATGTTTTTCTCACTACTACTAGTGAACGTAATATAACACACACCCATACAATGCGCACCACCCCGTGATGTTTTTCTCACTCCTACTAGTGAATGTAATGTAACACACACCCATACAATGCGCACCACACCGCGATGTTTTTCAGAAACCTATCCTACATTGCCACTGCATGTTCCCAGAACCCCCCCCCATGCTGACCACCCCGCGGTGCTTTTCTCCATCCTACATTGCCACTCACTGCCTATCCTAATTCAGACCCTTCGATTCACACCACCCCGTGATGTTTTTCTCACTCCTACTAGTGAATGTAATGTAACACACACCCATACAATGCGCACCACACCGTCATGTTTTTCTCACTCCTACTAGTGAATGTAATGTAACACACACCCATACAATGCGCACCACCCTGCGATGTTTTTCAGAAACCTATCCTACATTGCCACTGCATGTTCCCTGACCTTCCCATGCTGACCACCCCGCGGTGCTTTTCTCCATCCTACATTGCCACTCACTGCCTATCCTAATTCAGCCCCTCCGATTCACACCACCCCGTGATGTTTTTCTCACTCCTACAAGTGAATGTAATGTAACACACACCCATACAATGCGCACCAACCCGTGATGTTTTTCTCATTCCTACTAGTGAATGAAATGTAACACACACCCATACAAGGCGCACTAGCCCGCGATGTTTTTCAGAAACCTATCCTACATTGCCACTGCATGTTCCCTGACTTCCCCATGCTGACCACCCCGCGGTGCTTTTCTCCATCCTAAATTGCCACTCACTGCCTATCCTAATTCAGACCCTCCGATTCACACCACCCCGTGATGTTTCTCACTACTACTAGTGAATGTAATATAACACACACCCATACAATGCGCACCACCCCGCGATGTTTTTCTCACTCCTACTAGTGAATGTAATGTAACACACACCCATACAATGCGCACCACCCCGTGATGTTTTTCTCACTCCTACTAGTGAATGTAATGTAACACACACGCATACAATGCGCACCACCCCGTCATGTTTTTCTCACTCCTACTAGTGAATGTAATGTAACACACACCCATACAATGCGCACCACCCCGCGATGTTTTTCAGAAACCTATCCTACATTGCCACTGCATGTTCCCTGACCTCCCCATGCTGACCACCCCGCGGTGCTTTTCTCCATCCTACATTGCCACTCACTGCCTATCCTAATTCAGACCCTCCGATTCACACCACCCCGTGATGTTTCTCACTACTACTAGTGAATGTAATATAACACACACCCATACAATGCGCACCACCCCGTGATGTTTTTCTCACTCCTACTAGTGAATGTAATGTAACACACACCCATACAATGCGCACCACCCCGTGATGTTTTTCTCACTCCTACTAGTGAATGTCATGTAACACACACCCATACAATGCGCACCACCCCGCGATGTTTTTCAGAAACCTATGCTACATTGCCACTGCATGTTCCTTGACCTCCCATTGCTTACCACCCCGCAGTGCTTTTCTACATCCTACATTGCCACTCACTACCTATCCTAATTCAGACCCTCCGATTCACACCACCCCGTGATGTTTTTCTCACTCCTACAAGTGAATGTAATGTAACACACACACATACAATGCGCACCACCCCGTGATGTTTTTCTCACTCCTACAAGTGAATGTAATGTAACACACACCCATACAATGTGCACCACCCCGCGATGTTTTTCAGAAACCTATCCTACATTGCCACTGCATGTTCCCTGACCTCCCCATGCTGACCACCCCGCGGTGCTTTTCTCCATCCTACATTGCCACTCACTGCCTATCCTAATTCAGACCCTCCGATTCACACCACCCCGTGATGATTTTCTCACTCCTACTAGTGAATGTAATGTAACACACACCCATACAATGCGCACCACCCCGTGATGTTTTTCTCACTCCTACTAGTTAATGTAATGTAACACACACCCATACAATGCGCACCACCCCGCGATGTTTTTCAGAAACCTATCCTACATTGCCACTGCATGTTCCCTGACCTCCCCATGCTGACCACCCCGCGGTGCTTTCCTCCATCCTCCATTGCCACTCACTGCCTATCCTAATTCAGACCCTCCGATTCACACCACCCCGTGATGTTTTTCTCACTCCTACTAGTGAATGTAATGTAACACACACCCATACAATGCGCACCACCCCGTGATGTTTTTCTCACTCCTACTAGTGAATGTAATGTAACACACACCCATACAATGCGCACCACCCCGCGATGTTTTTCAGAAACCTATCCTACATTGCCACTGCATGTTCCCTGACCTTCCCATGCTGACCACCCCGCGGTGCTTTTCTCCATCCTACATTGCCACTCACTGCCTATCCTAATTCAGACCCTCCGATTCACACCACCCCGTGATGTTTTTCTCATTCCTACAATTGAATGTAATGTAACACACACCCATACAATGCGCACCACCCCGTGATGTTTTTCTCACACCTACTAGTGAATGTAATGTAACACACACCCAAACAAGGCGCACCACACCGCGATGTTTTTCAGAAACCTATCCTAAATTGCCACTGCATGTTCCCTGACTTCCCCATGCTGACCACCCCGCGGTGCTTTTCTCCATCCTACATTGCCACTCACTGCCTATCCTAATTTAGACCCTCCGATTCACACCACCCCGTGATGTTTTTCTCACTACTACTAGTGAATGTAATTTAACACACACCCATACAATGCGCACCACCCCGTGATGTTTTTCTCACTCCTACTAGTGAATGTAATGTAACACACACCCATACAATGCGCACCACCCCGTGATGTTTTTCTCACTCCTACTAGTGAATGTAATGTAACACACACCCAGACAATGCGCACCACCCCGCGATGTTTTTCAGAAACCTATCCTACATTGCCACTGCATGTTCCCTGACCTCCCCATGCTGACCACCCCGCGGTGCTTTTCTCCATCCTCCATTGCCACTCACTGCCTATCCTAATTCAGACACTCCGATTCACACCACCCCGTGATGTTTTTCTCACTCCTACTAGTGAATGTAATGTAACACACACCCATACAATGCGCACCACCCCGTGATGTTTTTCTCACTCCTACTAGTGAATGTAATGTAACACACACCCATACAATGCGCACCACCCCGCGATGTTTTTCATAAACCTATCCTACATTGCCACTGCATGTTCCCGGACCTCCCCATGCTGACCACCCCGCGGTGCTTTTCTCCATCCTGCATTGCCACTCACTGCCTATCCTAATTCAGACCCTCCGATTCACACCACCCCGTGATGTTTTTCTCACTCCTACTAGTGAATGTAATGTAACACACATCCATACAATGCGCACCACCCCGTGATGTTTTTCTCACTCCTACTAGTGAATGTAATGTAACACACACCCATACAATGCGCACCACCCCGTGATGTTTTTCTCACTCCTACTAGTGAATGTAATGTAACACACACCCATACAATGCACACCACACCGCGATGTTTTTCAGAAACCTATCCTACATTGCCACTGCGTGTTCCCAGACCCCCCCATGCTGACCACCCCGCGGTGCTTTTCTCCATCCTACATTGCCACTCACTGCCTATCCTAATTCAGACCCTCCGATTCACACCACCCCGTGATGTTTTTCTCACTCCTACTAGTGAATGTAATGTAACACACACGCATACAATGCACACCACACCGTCATGTTTTTCTCACTCCTACTAGTGAATGTAATGTAACACACACCCATACAATGCGCACCACCCCGCGATGTTTTTCAGAAATCTATCCTACATTGCCACTGCATGTTCCCTGACCTCCCCATGCTGACCACCCCGCGGTGCTTTTCTCCATCCTACATTGCCACTCACTGCCAATCCTAATTCAGCCCCTCCGATTCACACCACCCCGTGATGTTTTTCTCACTCCTACAAGTGAATGTAATGTAACACACACCCATACAATGCGCACCACCCCGTGATGTTTTTCTCATTCCTACTAGTGAATGTAATGTAACACACACCCATACAAGGCGCACCACCCCGCGATGTTTTTCAGAAACCTATCCTACATTGCCACTGCATGTTCCCTGACTTCCCCATGCTGACCACCCCGCGGTGCTTTTCTCCATCCTATATTGCCACTCACTGCGTATCCTAATTCAGACCCTCTGATTCACACCACCCCGTGATGTTTTTCTCACTACTACTAGTGAATGTAATATAACACACACCCATACAATGCGCACCACCCCGTGATGTTTTTCTCACTACTACTAGTGAATGTAATTTAACACACACCCATACAATGCGCACCACCCCGTGATGTTTTTCTCACTCCTACTAGTGAATGTAATGTAACACACACCCATACAATGCGCACCAACCCGTGATGTTTTTCTCATTCCTACTAGTGAATGAAATGTAACACACACCCATACAAGGCGCACCAGCCCGCGATGTTTTTCAGAAACCTATCCTACATTGCCACTGCATGTTCCCTGACTTCCCCATGCTGACCACCCCGCGGTGCTTTTCTCCATCCTACATTGCCACTCACTGCCTATCCTAATTCAGACCCTCCGATTCACACCACCCCGTGATGTTTTTCTCACTACTACTAGTGAATGTAATATAACACACACCCATACAATGCGCACCACCCCGTGATGTTTTTCTCACTCCTACTAGTGAATGTAATGTAACACACACCCATACAATGCGCACCACACCGCGATGTTTTTCAGAAACCTATCCTACATTGCCACTGCGTGTTCCCAGAACCCCCCCCCATGCTGACCACCCCGCGGTGCTTTTCTCCATCCTACATTGCCACTCACTGCCTATCCTAATTCAGACCCTTCGATTCACACCACCCCGTGATGTTTTTCTCACTCCTACTAGTGAATGTAATGTAACACACACCCATACAATGCGCACCACACCGTCATGTTTTTCTCACTCCTACTAGTGAATGTAATGTAACACACACCCATACAATGCGCACCACCCTGCGATGTTTTTCAGAAACCTATCCTACATTGCCACTGCATGTTCCCTGACCTTCCCATGCTGACCACCCCGCGGTGCTTTTCTCCATCCTACATTGCCACTCACTGCCTATCCTAATTCAGCCCCTCCGATTCACACCACCCCGTGATGTTTTTCTCACTCCTACAAGTGAATGTAATGTAACACACACCCATACAATGCGCACCAACCCGTGATGTTTTTCTCATTCCTACTAGTGAATGAAATGTAACACACACCCATACAAGGCGCACCAGCCCGCGATGTTTTTCAGAAACCTATCCTACATTGCCACTGCATGTTCCCTGACTTCCCCATGCTGACCACCCCGCGGTGCTTTTCTCCATCCTACATTGCCACTCACTGCCTATCCTAATTCAGACCCTCCGATTCACACCACCCCGTGATGTTTCTCACTACTACTAGTGAATGTAATATAACACACACCCATACAATGCGCACCACCCCGCGATGTTTTTCTCACTCCTACTAGTGAATGTAATGTAACACACACCCATACAATGCGCACCACCCCGTGATGTTTTTCTCACTCCTACTAGTGAATGTAATGTAACACACACGCATACAATGCGCACCACCCCGTCATGTTTTTCTCACTCCTACTAGTGAATGTAATGTAACACACACCCATACAATGCGCACCACCCCGCGATGTTTTTCAGAAACCTATCCTACATTGCCACTGCATGTTCCCTGACCTCCCCATGCTGACCACCCCGCGGTGCTTTTCTCCATCCTACATTGCCACTCACTGCCTATCCTAATTCAGACCCTCCGATTCACATCAAGCCGTGATGTTTTTCTCACTCCTACTAGTGAATGTAATGTAACACACACCCATACAATGCGCACCACCCCGTGATGTTTTTCTCACTCCTACTAGTGAATGTCATGTAACACACACCCATACAATGCGCACCACCCCGCGATGTTTTTCAGAAACCTATGCTACATTGCCACTGCATGTTCCTTGACCTCCCATTGCTTACCACCCCGCAGTGCTTTTCTACATCCTACATTGCCACTCACTACCTATCCTAATTCAGACCCTCCGATTCACACCACCCCGTGATGTTTTTCTCACTCCTACAAGTGAATGTAATGTAACACACACACATACAATGCGCACCACCCCGTGATGTTTTTCTCACTCCTACAAGTGAATGTAATGTAACACACACCCATACAATGTGCACCACCCCGCGATGTTTTTCAGAAACCTATCCTACATTGCCACTGCATGTTCCCTGACCTCCCCATGCTGACCACCCCGCGGTGCTTTTCTCCATCCTACATTGCCACTCACTGCCTATCCTAATTCAGACCCTCCGATTCACACCACCCCGTGATGATTTTCTCACTCCTACTAGTGAATGTAATGTAACACACACCCATACAATGCGCACCACCCCGTGATGTTTTTCTCACTCCTACTAGTTAATGTAATGTAACACACACCCATACAATGCGCACCACCCCGCGATGTTTTTCAGAAACCTATCCTACATTGCCACTGCATGTTCCCTGACCTCCCCATGCTGACCACCCCGCGGTGCTTTCCTCCATCCTCCATTGCCACTCACTGCCTATCCTAATTCAGACCCTCCGATTCACACCACCCCGTGATGTTTTTCTCACTCCTACTAGTGAATGTAATGTAACACACACCCATACAATGCGCACCACCCCGTGATGTTTTTCTCACTCCTACTAGTGAATGTAATGTAACACACACCCATACAATGCGCACCACCCCGCGATGTTTTTCAGAAACCTATCCTACATTGCCACTGCATGTTCCCTGACCTTCCCATGCTGACCACCCCGCGGTGCTTTTCTCCATCCTACATTGCCACTCACTGCCTATCCTAATTCAGACCCTCCGATTCACACCACCCCGTGATGTTTTTCTCATTCCTACAATTGAATGTAATGTAACACACACCCATACAATGCGCACCACCCCGTGATGTTTTTCTCACACCTACTAGTGAATGTAATGTAACACACACCCAAACAAGGCGCACCACACCGCGATGTTTTTCAGAAACCTATCCTAAATTGCCACTGCATGTTCCCTGACTTCCCCATGCTGACCACCCCGCGGTGCTTTTCTCCATCCTACATTGCCACTCACTGCCTATCCTAATTTAGACCCTCCGATTCACACCACCCCGTGATGTTTTTCTCACTACTACTAGTGAATGTAATTTAACACACACCCATACAATGCGCACCACCCCGTGATGTTTTTCTCACTCCTACTAGTGAATGTAATGTAACACACACCCATACAATGCGCACCACCCCGTGATGTTTTTCTCACTCCTACTAGTGAATGTAATGTAACACACACCCAGACAATGCGCACCACCCCGCGATGTTTTTCAGAAACCTATCCTACATTGCCACTGCATGTTCCCTGACCTCCCCATGCTGACCACCCCGCGGTGCTTTTCTCCATCCTCCATTGCCACTCACTGCCTATCCTAATTCAGACACTCCGATTCACACCACCCCGTGATGTTTTTCTCACTCCTACTAGTGAATGTAATGTAACACACACCCATACAATGCGCACCACCCCGTGATGTTTTTCTCACTCCTACTAGTGAATGTAATGTAACACACACCCATACAATGCGCACACCCCGCGATGTTTTTCATAAACCTATCCTACATTGCCACTGCATGTTCCCGGACCTCCCCATGCTGACCACCCCGCGGTGCTTTTCTCCATCCTGCATTGCCACTCACTGCCTATCCTAATTCAGACCCTCCGATTCACACCACCCCGTGATGTTTTTCTCACTCCTACTAGTGAATGTAATGTAACACACATCCATACAATGCGCACCACCCCGTGATGTTTTTCTCACTCCTACTAGTGAATGTAATGTAACACACACCCATACAATGCGCACCACCCCGTGATGTTTTTCTCACTCCTACTAGTGAATGTAATGTAACACACACCCATACAATGCACACCACACCGCGATGTTTTTCAGAAACCTATCCTACATTGCCACTGCGTGTTCCCAGACCCCCCCATGCTGACCACCCCGCGGTGCTTTTCTCCATCCTACATTGCCACTCACTGCCTATCCTAATTCAGACCCTCCGATTCACACCACCCCGTGATGTTTTTCTCACTCCTACTAGTGAATGTAATGTAACACACACGCATACAATGCACACCACACCGTCATGTTTTTCTCACTCCTACTAGTGAATGTAATGTAACACACACCCATACAATGCGCACCACCCCGCGATGTTTTTCAGAAATCTATCCTACATTGCCACTGCATGTTCCCTGACCTCCCCATGCTGACCACCCCGCGGTGCTTTTCTCCATCCTACATTGCCACTCACTGCCAATCCTAATTCAGCCCCTCCGATTCACACCACCCCGTGATGTTTTTCTCACTCCTACAAGTGAATGTAATGTAACACACACCCATACAATGCGCACCACCCCGTGATGTTTTTCTCATTCCTACTAGTGAATGTAATGTAACACACACCCATACAAGGCGCACCACCCCGCGATGTTTTTCAGAAACCTATCCTACATTGCCACTGCATGTTCCCTGACTTCCCCATGCTGACCACCCCGCGGTGCTTTTCTCCATCCTATATTGCCACTCACTGCGTATCCTAATTCAGACCCTCTGATTCACACCACCCCGTGATGTTTTTCTCACTACTACTAGTGAATGTAATATAACACACACCCATACAATGCGCACCACCCCGTGATGTTTTTCTCACTCCTACAAGTGAATGTAATGTAACACACACCCATACAATGCGCACCACCCCGTGATGTTTTTCTCACTCCTACTAGTGAATGTAATGTAACACACACGCATACAATGCGCACCACCCCGTCATGTTTTTCTCACTCCTACTAGTGAATGTAATGTAACACACACCCATACAATGCGCACCACCACGCGATGTTTTTCGGAAACCTATCCGACATTGCCACTGCATGTTCCCTGACCTCCCCATGCTGACCACCCCGCGGTGCTTTTCTCCATCCTACATTGCCACTCTCTGCCTATCCTAATTCAGACCCTCCGATTCACACCAAGCCGTGATGTTTTTCTCACTCCTACTAGTGAATGTAATGTAACACACACCCATACAATGCGCACCACCCCGTGATGTTTTTCTCACTCCTACTAGTGAATGTCATGTAACACACACCTATACAATGCGCACCACCCCGCGATGTTTTTCAGAAACCTATGCTACATTGCCACTGCATGTTCCTTGACATCCCATTGCTTACCACCCCGCAGTGCTTTTCTACATCCTACATTGCCACTCACTACCTATCCTAATTCAGACCCTCCGATTCACACCACCCCGTGATGTTTTTCTCACTCCTACAAGTGAATGTAATGTAACACACACCCATACAATGCGCACCACCCCGTGATGTGTTTCTCACTCCTACAAGTGAATGTAATGTAACACACATCCATACAATGTGCACCACCCCGCGATGTTTTTCAGAAACCTATCCTACATTGCCACTGCATGTTCCTTGACCTCCCCATGCTGACCACCCCGCGGTGCTTTTCTCCATCCTACATTGCCACTCACTGCCTATCCTAATTCAGACCCTCCGATTCACACCACCCCGTGATGATTTTCTCACTCCTACTAGTGAATGTAATGTAACACACACCCATACAATGCGCACCACCCTGTGATGTTTTTCTCACTCCTACTAGTGAATGTAATGTAACACACACCCATACAATGCGCACCACCCCGCGATGTTTTTCAGAAACCTATCCTACATTGCCACTGCATGTTCCCTGACCTCCCCATGCTGACCACCCCGCGGTGCTTTCCTCCATCCTCCATTGCCACTCACTGCCTATCCTAATTCAGACCCTCCGATTCACACCACCCCGTGATGTTTTTCTCACTCCTACTAGTGAATGTAATGTAACACACACGCATACAATGCGCACCACCCTGTCATGTTTTTCTCACTCCTACTAGTGAATGTAATGTAACACACACCCATACAATGCGCACCACACCGCGATGTTTTTCAGAAACCTATCCTACATTGCCACTGCATGTTCCCTGACCTCCCCATGCTGACCACATCGCGGTGCTTTTCTCCATCCTACATTGCCACTCACTGCCTATCCTAATTCAGACCCTCCGATTCACACCACCCCGTGATGTTTTTCTCACTCCTACTAGTGAATGTAATGTAACACACACCCATACAATGCGCACCACCCCGTGATGTTTTTCTCACTCCTACTAGTGAATGTAATGTAACACACACCAATACAATGCGCACCACCCCACAATGTTTTTCAGAAATCTATCCTACATTGCCACTGCATGTTCCCTGACCTCCCCATGCTGACCACACTGTGGTCCTTTTCTCCATCCTACATTGCCACTCACTGCCTATCCTAATTCAGACCCTCCGATTCACACCACCCCGTGATGTTTTTCTCACTCCTACTAGAGAATGTAATATAACACACACCCATGCAATGTGCACCACCCCGTGATGTTTTTCTCACTCCTACTAGTGAATGTAATGTAACACACACCCATACAATGCGCACCACCCCGTGATCTTTTTCAGAAACCTATCCTACATTGCCACTGCGTGTTCCCTGACCCCCCATGCTGACCACCCCGCGGTGCTTTTCTCCATCCTACATTGCCACTCACTGCCTATCCTAATTCAGACCCTCCGATTCACACCACCCCGTGATGTTTTTCTCACTCCTACTAGTGAATGTAATGTAACACACACCCATACAATGCGCACCACCCCGTGATGTTTTTCTCACTCCTACTAGTGAATGTAATGTAACACACACCCATACAATGCGCACCACCCCGCGATGTTTTTCAGAAACCTATCCTACATTGCCACTGCATGTTCCCTGACCTCCCCATGCTGACCACCCCGCGGTGCTTTTCTCCATCCTACATTGCCACTCACTGCCTATCCTAATTCAGACCCTCCGATTCACACCACCACGTGATGATTTTCTCACTCCTACTAGTGAATGTAATGTAACACACACCCATACAATGCGCACCACCCTGTGATGTTTTTCTCACTCCTATTAGTGAATGTAATGTAACACACACCCATACAATGCGCAACACCCCGCGATGTTTTTCAGAAACCTATCCTACATTGCCACTGCATGTTCCCTGACCTCCCCATGCTGACCACCCCGCGGTGCTTTCCTCCATCCTCCATTGCCACTCACTGCCTATCCTAATTCAGACCCTCCGATTCACACCACCCCGTGATGTTTTTCTCACTCCTACTAGTGAATGTAATGTAACACACACGCATACAATGCGCACCACCCTGTCATGTTTTTCTCACTCCTACTAGTGAATGTAATGTAACACACACCCATACAATGCGCACCACACCGCGATGTTTTTCAGAAACCTATCCTACATTGCCACTGCATGTTCCCTGACCTTCCCATGCTGACCACCCCGCGGTGCTTTTCTCCATCCTACTTTGCCACTCACTGCCTATCCTAATTCAGCCCCTCCGATTCACACCACCCCGTGATGTTTTTCTCACTCCTACAAGTGAATGTAATGTAACACACACCCATACAATGTGCACCACCCCGCGATGTTTTTCTCACTGCTACTAGTGAATGTAATGTAACAGACACCCATACAATGCGCACCACCCCGTGATCTTTTTCAGAAACCTATCCTACATTGCCACTGCGTGTTCCCTGACCTCCCCATGCTGACCACCCCGCGGTGCTTTTCTCCATCCTACATTGCCACTCACTGCCTATCCTAATTCAGACCCTCCGATTCACACCACCCCGTGATGTTTTTCTCACTCCTACTAGTGAATGTAATGTAACACACACCCATACAATGCGCACCACCCCGTGATGTTTTTCTCACTCCTACTAGTGAATGTAATGTAACACACACCCATACAATGCGCACCACCCCGCGATGTTTTTCAGAAACCTATCCTACATTGCCACTGCATGTTCCCTGACCTCCCCATGCTGACAACCCCGCGGTGCTTTTCTCCATCCTACATTGCCACTCACTGCCTATCCTAATTCAGACCCTCCGATTCACACCACCCCGTGATGATTTTCTCACTCCTACAAGTCAATGTAATGTAACACACACCCATACAATGCGCACCACCCCGTGATGTTTTTCTCACACCTACTAGTGAATGTAATGTAACACACACCCAAACAATCGCACCACCCCGCGATGTTTTTCAGAAACCTATCCTAAATTGCCACTGCATGTTCCCTGACTTCCCCATGCTGACCACCCCGCGGTGCTTTTCTCCATCCTACATTGCCACTCACTGCCTATCCTAATTCAGACCCTCCGATTCACACCACCCCGTGATGTTTTTCTCACTTCTACTAGTGAATGTAATGTAACACACACCCATACAATGCGCACCACCCCGTGATGTTTTTCTCACTCCTACAAGTGAATGTAATGTAACACACACCCATACAATGCACACCACCCCGTGATGTTTTTCTCACTCCTACTAGTGAATGTAACACACACCCATACAATGCGCACCACCCCGCGATGTTTTTCAGAAACCTATCCTACATTGCCACTGCATGTTCCCTGACCTCCCCATGCTGACCACCCCGCGGTGCTTTTCTCCATCCTCCATTGCCACTCACTGCCTATCCTAATTCAGACCCTCCGATTCACAACACCCCGTGATGTTTTTCTCACTCCTACTAGTGAATGTAATGTAACACACACCCATACAATGCGCACCACACCGTGATGTTTTTCTCACTCCTACTAGTGAATGTAATGTAACACACACCCATACAATGCGCACCACCCCGCGATGTTTTTCAGAAACCTATCCTACATTGCCACTGCATGTTCCCGGACCTCCCCATGCTGACCACCCCGCGGTGCTTTTCTCCATCCTACATTGCCACTCACTGCCTATCCTAATTCATACCCTCCGATTCACACCACCCCGTGATGATTTTCTCACTCCTACTAGTGAATGTAATGTAACACACACCCATACAATGCGCACCACCCTGTGATGTTTTTCTCACTCCTACTAGTGAATGTAATGTAACACACACGCATACAATGCGCACCACCCTGTCATGTTTTTCTCACTCCTACTAGTGAATGTAATGTAACACACACCCATACAATGCGCACCACACCGCGATGTTTTTCAGAAACCTATCCTACATTGCCACTGCATGTTCCCTGACCTTCCCATGCTGACCACCCCGCGGTGCTTTTCTCCATCCTACATTGCCACTCACTGCCTATCCTAATTCAGCCCCTCCGATTCACACCACCCCGTGATGTTTTTCTCACTCCTACAAGTGAATGTAATGTAACACACAACCATACAATGCGCACCACCCCGTGATGTTTTTCTCATTCCTACTCGTGAATGTAATGTAACACACACCCATACAAGGCGCACCACCCCGCGATGTTTTTCAGAAACCTATCCTACATTGCCACTGCATGTTCCCTGACTTCCCCATGCTGACCACCCCGCGGTGCTTTTCTCCATCCTACATTGCCACTCACTGCCTATCCTAATTCAGACCGTCCGATTCACACCACCCCGTGATGTTTTTCTCACTACTACTAGTGAATGTAATATAACACACACCCATACAATGCGCACCACCCCGTGATGTTTTTCTCACTCCTACTAGTGAATGTAATGTAACACACACCCATACAATGCGCACCACCCCGTGATGTTTTTCTCACTCCTACTAGTGAATGTAATGTAACACACACGCATACAATGCGCACCAACCCGTCATGTTTTTCTCACTCCTACTAGTGAATGTAATGTAACACACACCCATACAATGCGCACCACACCGCGCTGTTTTCAGAAACCTATCCTACATTGCCACTGCATGTTCCCTGACCTCCCCATGCTGACCACCCCGCGGTGCTTTTCTCCATCCTACATTGCCACTCACTGCCTATCCTAATTCAGACCCTCCGATTCACACCACCCCGTGATGTTTTTCTCACTCCTACAAGTGAATGTAATGTAACACACACCCATACAATGTGCACCACCCCGCGATGTTTTTCAGAAACCTATCCTACATTGCCACTGCATGTTCCCTGACCTCCCCATGCTGACCACATCGCGGTGCTTTTCTCCATCCTACATTGCCACTCACTGCCTATCCTAATTCAGACCCTCTGATTCACACCACCCCGTGATGTTTTTCTCACTCCTACTAGTGAATGTAATGTAACACACACCCATACAATGCGCACCACCCCGTGATGTTTTTCTCACTCCTACTAGTGAATGTAATGTAACACACACCAATACAATGCGCACCACCCCACAATGTTTTTCAGAAATCTATCCTACATTGCCACTGCATGTTCCCTGACCTCCCCATGCTGACCACCCTGCGGTGCTTTTCTCCATCCTACATTGCCACTCACTGCCTATCCTAATTCAGACCCTCCGATTCACACCACCCCGTGATGTTTTTCTCACTCCTACTAGAGAATGTAATGTAACACACACCCATACAATGCGCACCACCCCGTGATGTTTTTCTCACTGCTACTAGTGAATGTAATGTAACACACACCCATACAATGCGCACCACCCCGTGATCTTTTTCAGAAACCTATCCTACATTGCCACTGCGTGTTCCCTGACCTCCCCATGCTGACCACCCCGCGGTGCTTTTCTCCATCCTCCATTGCCACTCACTGCCTATCCTAATTCAGACCTTCCGATTCACAACACCTCGTGATGTTTTTCTCACTCCTACTAGTGAATGTAATGTAACACACACCCATACAATGCGCACCACCCCGTGATGTTTTTCTCACTCCTACTAGTGAATGTAATGTAACACACACCCATACAATGCGCACCACCCCGCGATGTTTTTCAGAAACCTATCCTACATTGCCACTGCATGTTCCCGGACCTCCCCATGCTGACCACCCCGTGGTGCTTTTCTCCATCCTACATTGCCACTCACTGCCTATCCTAATTCAGACCCTCCGATTCACACCACCCCGTGATGTTTTTCTCACTCCTACTAGTGAATGTAATGTAACACACACCCATACAATGCGCACCACCCCGTGATGTTTTTCTCACTCCTACTAGTGAATGTAATGTAACACACACCCATACAATGCGCACCACCCCGTGATGTTTTTCTCACTCCTACTAGTGAATGTAATGTAACACACACTCATACAATGCGCACCACCCCGTGATGTTTTTCTCACTCCTACTAGTGAATGTAATGTAACACACACCCATACAATGCGCACCACCCCGCGATGTTTTTCAGAAACCTATCCTACATTGCCACTGCATGTTCCCGGACCTCCCCATGCTGACCACCCCGCGGTGCTTTTCTCCATCCTACATTGCCACTCACTGCCTATCCTAATTCAGACCCTCCGATTCACACCACCCCGTGATGTTTTTCTCACTCCTACTAGTGAATGTAATGTAACACACACCCATACAATGTGCACCACCCCGCGATGTTTTTCAGAAACCTATCCTACATTGCCACTGCATGTTGCCGGACCTCCCCATGCTGACCACCCCGCGGTGCTTTTCTCCATCCTACATTGCCACTCACTGCCTATCCTAATTCAGACCCTCCGATTCACACCACCCCGTGATGATTTTCTCACTCCTACTAGTGAATGTAATGTAACACAAACCCATACAATGCGCACCACCCCGTGATGTTTTTCTCACTCCTACTAGTGAATGTCATGTAACACACACCCATACAGTGCGCACCACCCCGCGATATTTTTCAGAAACCTATGCTACATTGCCACTGCATGTTCCCTGACCTCCCATTGCTGACCACCCCGCGGTGCTTTTCTCCATCCTACATTGCCACTCACTGCCTATCCTAATTCAGACCCTCCGATTCACACCACCCCGTGGTGTTTTTCTCACTCCTACTAGTGAATGTAATGTAACACACACCCAAACAAGGCGCACCACCACACGATGTTTTTCAGAAACCTATCCTAAATTGCCACTGCATGTTTCCTGACTTCCCCATGCTGACCACCCCGCGGTGCTTTTCTCCATCCTACATTGCCACTCACTGCCTATCCTAATTCAGACCCTCCGATTCACACCACCCCGTGATGTTTTTCTCACTACTACTAGTGAATGTAATGTAACACACACCCATACAATGCGCACCACCCCGTGATGTTTTTCTCACTCCTACAAGTGAATGTAATGTAACACACACCCATACAATGCGCACCACCCCGTGATGTTTTTCTCACTCCTACTAGTGAATGTAACACACACCCATACAATGCGCACCACCCCGCGATGTTTTTCAGAAACCTATCCTACATTGCCACTGCATGTTCCCTGACCTCCCCATGCTGACCACCCCGCGGTGCTTTTCTCCATCCTCCATTGCCACTCACTGCCTATCCTAATTCAGACCCTCCGATTCACAACACCCCGTGATGTTTTTCTCACTCCTACTAGTGAATGTAATGTAACACACACCCATACAATGCGCACCACCCCGTGATGTTTTTCTCACTCCTACTAGTGAATGTAATGTAACACACACCCATACAATGCGCACCACACCGCGATGTTTTTCAGAAACCTATCCTACATTGCCACTGCATGTTCCCGGACCTCCCCATGCTGACCACCCCGCGGTGCTTTTCTCCATCCTACATTGCCACTCACTGCCTATCCTAATTCAGACCCTCCGATTCACACCACCCCGTGATGTTTTTCTCACTCCTACTAGTGAATGTAATGTAACACACACCCATACAATGCGCACCGCCCCGTGATGTTTTTCTCACTCCTACTAGTGAATGTAATGTAACACACACCCATACAATGCGCACCACCCCGTGATGTTTTTCTCACTCCTACTAGTGAATGTAATGTAACACAGACCCATACAATGCGCACCACCCCGCGATGTTTTTCAGAAAACTATCCTACATTGCCACTGCATTTTCGCTGACCTCAACATTCTGACCACCCCGGGGTGCTTTTCTCCATCCTACATTGCCACTCACTGCCTATCCTAATTCAGACCCTCCGATTCACACCACCCCGTGATGTTTTTCTCACTCCTAATAGTGAATGTAATGTAACACACACCCATGCAATGCGCACCACCCCGTGATGTTTTTCTCACTGCTACTAGTGAATGTAATGCAACACACACCCATACAATGCGCACCACCCCGTGATGTTTTTCTCACTCCTGCTATTGAATGTAATGTAACACACACCCATACAATGCGCACCATACGGTGATGTTTCTCTCACTCCTACTAGTGAATGTAATGTAACACACACCCATACAATGCGCACCACCCCGTGATGTTTTTCTCACTCCTACTAGTGAATGTAATGTAACACACACCCATACAATGCGCACCACCCCGTGATGTTTTTCTCACTCCTACTAGTGAATGTAATGTAACACACACCCATACAATGCGCACCACCCCGCGATGTTTTTCAGAAACCTATCCTACATTGCCACTGCATGTTCCCTGACCTCCCCATGCTGACCACCCCGCGGTGCTTTCCTCCATCCTCCATTGCCACTCACTGCCTATCCTAATTCAGACCCTCCGATTCACACCACCCCGTGATGTTTTTCTCACTCCTACTAGTGAATGTAATGTAACACACACCCATACAATGCGCACCACCCCGTGATGTTTTTCTCACTCCTACTAGTGAATGTAATGTAACACACACCCAAACAAGGCGCACCACCACACGATGTTTTTCAGAAACCTATCCTAAATTGCCACTGCATGTTTCCTGACTTCCCCATGCTGACCACCCCGCGGTGCTTTTCTCCATCCTACATTGCCACTCACTGCCTATCCTAATTCAGACCCTCCGATTCACACCACCCCGTGATGTTTTTCTCACTACTACTAGTGAATGTAATGTAACACACACCCATACAATGCGCACCACCCCGTGATGTTTTTCTCACTCCTACAAGTGAATGTAATGTAACACACACCCATACAATGCGCACCACCCCGTGATGTTTTTCTCACTCCTACTAGTGAATGTAACACACACCCATACAATGCGCACCACCCCGCGATGTTTTTCAGAAACCTATCCTACATTGCCACTGCATGTTCCCTGACCTCCCCATGCTGACCACCCCGCGGTGCTTTTCTCCATCCTCCATTGCCACTCACTGCCTATCCTAATTCAGACCCTCCGATTCACAACACCCCGCGATGTTTTTCTCACTCCTACTAGTGAATGTAATGTAACACACACCCATACAATGCGCACCACCCCGTGATGTTTTTCTCACTCCTACTAGTGAATGTAATGTAACACACACCCATACAATGCGCACCACACCGCGATGTTTTTCAGAAACCTATCCTACATTGCCACTGCATGTTCCCGGACCTCCCCATGCTGACCACCCCGCGGTGCTTTTCTCCATCCTACATTGCCACTCACTGCCTATCCTAATTCAGACCCTCCGATTCACACCACCCCGTGATGTTTTTCTCACTCCTACTAGTGAATGTAATGTAACACACACCCATACAATTCGCACCACCCCGTGATGTTTTTCTCACTCCTACTAGTGAATGTAATGTAACACACACCCATACAATGCGCACCACCCCGTGATGTTTTTCTCACTCCTACTAGTGAATGTAATGTAACACAGACCCATACAATGCGCACCACCCCGCGATGTTTTTCAGAAAACTATCCTACATTGCCACTGCATTTTCGCTGACCTCAACATTCTGACCACCCCGGGGTGCTTTTCTCCATCCTACATTGCCACTCACTGCCTATCCTAATTCAGACCCTCCGATTCACACCACCCCGTGATGTTTTTCTCACTCCTAATAGTGAATGTAATGTAACACACACCCATGCAATGCGCACCACCCCGTGATGTTTTTCTCACTGCTACTAGTGAATGTAATGCAACACACACCCATACAATGCGCACCACCCCGTGATGTTTTTCTCACTCCTGCTATTGAATGTAATGTAACACACACCCATACAATGCGCACCATACGGTGATGTTTCTCTCACTCCTACTAGTGAATGTAATGTAACACACACCCATACAATGCGCACCACCCCGTGATGTTTTTCTCACTCCTACTAGTGAATGTAATGTAACACACACCCATACAATGCGCACCACCCCGTGATGTTTTTCTCACTCCTACTAGTGAATGTAATGTAACACACACCCATACAATGCGCACCACCCCGCGATGTTTTTCAGAAACCTATCCTACATTGCCACTGCATGTTCCCTGACCTCCCCATGCTGACCACCGCGCGGTGCTTTCCTCCATCCTCCATTGCCACTCACTGCCTATCCTAATTCAGACCCTCCGATTCACACCACCCCGTGATGTTTTTCTCACTCCTACTAGTGAATGTAATGTAACACACACGCATACAATGCGCACCACCCTGTCATGTTTTTCTCACTCCTACTAGTGAATGTAATGTAACACACACCCATACAATGCGCACCACACCGCGATGTTTTTCAGAAACCTATCCTACATTGCCACTGCATGTTCCCTGACCTCCCCATGCTGACCACATCGCGGTGCTTTTCTCCATCCTACATTGCCACTCACTGCCTATCCTAATTCAGACCCTCCGATTCACACCACCCCGTGATGTTTTTCTCACTCCTACTAGTGAATGTAATGTAACACACACCCATACAATGCGCACCCCCCCGTGATGTTTTTCTCACTCCTACTAGTGAATGTAATGTAACACACACCAATACAATGCGCACCACCCCACAATGTTTTTCAGAAATCTATCCTACATTGCCACTGCATGTTCCCTGACCTCCCCATGCTGACCACACTGTGGTCCTTTTCTCCATCCTACATTGCCACTCACTGCCTATCCTAATTCAGACCCTCCGATTCACACCACCCCGTGATGTTTTTCTCACTCCTACTAGAGAATGTAATGTAACACACACCCATGCAATGTGCACCACCCCGTGATGTTTTTCTCACTCCTACTAGTGAATGTAATGTAGCACACACCCATACAATGCGCACCACCCCGTGATCTTTTTCAGAAACCTATCCTACATTGCCACTGCGTGTTCCCTGACCCCCCATGCTGACCACCCCGCGGTGCTTTCTCCATCCTACATTGCCACTCACTGCCTATCCTAATTCAGACCCTCCGATTCACACCACCCCGTGAAGTTTTTCTCACTCCTACTAGTGAATGTAATGTAACACACACCCATACAATGCGCACCACCCCGTGATGTTTTTCTCACTCCTACTAGTGAATGTAATGTAACACACACCCATACAATGTGCACCACCCCGCGATGTTTTTCAGAAACCTATCCTACATTGCCACTGCATGTTCCCGGACCTCCCCATGCTGACCACCCCGCGGTGCTTTTCTCCATCCTACATTGCCACTCACTGCCTATCCTAATTCAGACCCTCCGATTCACACCACCCCGTGATGATTTTCTCACTCCTACTAGTGAATGTAATGTAACACACACCCATACAATGCGCACCACCCTGTGATGTTTTTCTCACTCCTTCTAGTGAATGTAATGTAACACACACCCATACAATGCGCACCACCCCGCGATGTTTTTCAGAAACCTATCCTACATTGCCACTGCATGTTCCCTGACCTCCCCATGCTGACCACCCCGCGGTGCTTTCCTCCATCCTCCATTGCCACTCACTGCCTATCCTAATTCAGACCCTCCGATTCACACCACCCCGTGATGTTTTTCTCACTCCTACTAGTGAATGTAATGTAACACACACGCATACAATGCGCACCACCCTGTCATGTTTTTCTCACTCCTACTAGTGAATGTAATGTAACACACACCCATACAATGCGCACCACACCGCGATGTTTTTCAGAAACCTATCCTACATTGCCACTGCATGTTCCCTGACCTTCCCATGCTGACCACCCCGCGGTGCTTTTCTCCATCCTACATTGCCACTCACTGCCTATCCTAATTCAGCCCCTCCGATTCACACCACCCCGTGATGTTTTTCTCACTCCTACAAGTGAATGTAATGTAACACACACCCATACAATGCGCACCACCCCGTGATGTTTTTCTCAATCCTACTAGTGAATGTAATGTAACACACACCCATACAAGGCGCACCACCCCGCGATGTTTTTCAGAAACCTATCCTACATTGCCACTGCATGTTCCCTGACTTCCCCATGCTGACCACCCCGCGGTTCTTTTCTCCATCCTACATTGCCACTCACTGCCTATCCTAATTCAGACCGTCCGATTCACACCACCCCGTGATGTTTTTCTCACTACTACTAGTGAATGTAATATAACACACACCCATACAATGCGCACCACCCCGTGATGTTTTTCTCACTCCTACTAGTGAATGTAATGTAACACACACCCATACAATGCGCACCACCCCGTGATGTTTTTCTCACTCCTACTAGTGAATGTAATGTAACACACACGCATACAATGCGCACCAACCCGTCATGTTTTTCTCACTCCTACTAGTGAATGTAATGTAACACACACCCATACAATGCGCACCACACCGCGCTGTTTTTCAGAAACCTATCCTACATTGCCACTGCATGTTCCCTGACCTCCCCATGCTGACCACCCCGCGGTGCTTTTCTCCATCCTACATTGCCAATCACTGCCTATCCTAATTCAGACCCTCCGATTCACACCAAGCCGTGATGTTTTTCTCACTCCTACTAGTGAATGTAATGTAACACACACCCATACAATGCGCACCACCCCGTGATGTTTTTCTCACTCCTACTAGTGAATGTCATGTAACACACACCCATACAATGCGCACCACCCCGCGATGTTTTTCAGAAACCTGTGCTACATTGTCACTGCATGTTCCTTGACCTCCCATTGCTTACCACCCCGCAGTGCTTTTCTACATCCTACATTGCCACTCACTACCTATCCTAATTCAGACCCTCCGATTCACACCACCCCGTGATGTTTTTCTCACTCCTACAAGTGAATGTAATGTAACACACACCCATACAATGTGCACCACCCCGCGATGTTTTTCAGAAACCTATCCTACATTGCCACTGCATGTTCCCTGACCTCCCCATGCTGACCACATCGCGGTGCTTTTCTCCATCCTACATTGCCACTCACTGCCTATCCTAATTCAGACCCTCTGATTCACACCACCCCGTGATGTTTTTCTCACTCCTACTAGTGAATGTAATGTAACACACACCCATACAATGCGCACCACCCCGTGATGTTTTTCTCACTCCTACTAGTGAATGTAATGTAACACACACCAATACAATGCGCACCACCCCACAATGTTTTTCAGAAATCTATCCTACATTGCCACTGCATGTTCCCTGACCTCCCCATGCTGACCACCCTGCGGTGCTTTTCTCCATCCTACATTGCCACTCACTGCCTATCCTAATTCAGACCCTCCGATTCACACCACCCCGTGATGTTTTTCTCACTCCTACTAGAGAATGTAATGTAACACACACCCATACAATGCGCACCACCCCGTGATGTTTTTCTCACTGCTACTAGTGAATGTAATGTAACACACACCCATACAATGCGCACCACCCCGTGATCTTTTTCAGAAACCTATCCTACATTGCCACTGCGTGTTCCCTGACCTCCCCATGCTGACCACCCCGCGGTGCTTTTCTCCATCCTCCATTGCCACTCACTGCCTATCCTAATTCAGACCCTCCGATTCACAACACCCCGTGATGTTTTTCTCACTCCTACTAGTGAATGTAATGTAACACACACCAATACAATGCGCACCACCCCGTGATGTTTTTCTCACTCCTACTAGTGAATGTAATGTAACACACACCCATACAATGCGCACCACCCCGCGATGTTTTTCAGAAACCTATCCTACATTGCCACTGCATGTTCCCGGACCTCCCCATGCTGACCACCCCGTGGTGCTTTTCTCCATCCTACATTGCCACTCACTGCCTATCCTAATTCAGACCCTCCGATTCACACCACCCCGTGATGTTTTTCTCACTCCTACTAGTGAATGTAATGTAACACACACCCATACAATGCGCACCACCCCGTGATGTTTTTCTCACTCCTACTAGTGAATGTAATGTAACACACACCCATACAATGCGCACCACCCCGTGATGTTTTTCTCACTCCTACTAGTGAATGTAATGTAACACACACCCATACAATGCGCACCACCCCGTGATGTTTTTCTCACTCCTACTAGTGAATGTAATGTAACACACACCCATACAATGCGCACCACCCCGTGATGTTTTTCTCACTCCTACTAGTGAATGTAATGTAACACACACCCATACAATGCGCACCACCCCGCGATGTTTTTCAGAAACATATCCTACATTGCCACTGCATGTTCCCGGACCTCCCCATGCTGACCACCCCGCGGTGCTTTTCTCCATCCTACATTGCCACTCACTGCCTATCCTAATTCAGACCCTCCGATTCACACCACCCCGTGATGTTTTTCTCACTACTACTAGTGAATGTAATATAACACACACCCATACAATGCGCACCACCCCGTGATGTTTTTCTCACTCCTACTAGTGAATGTAATGTAACACACACCCATACAATGCGCACCACCCCGTGATGTTTTTCTCACTCCTACTAGTGAATGTAATGTAACACAAAACCATACAATGCGCACCACCCCGTGATGTTTTTCTCACTCCTACTAGTGAATGTCATGTAACACACACCCATACAGTGCGCACCACCCCGCGATATTTTTCAGAAACCTATGCTACATTGCCACTGCATGTTCCCTGACCTCCCATTGCTGACCACCCCGCGGTGCTTTTCTCCATCCTACATTGCCACTCACTGCCTATCCTAATTCAGACCCTCCGATTCACACCACCCCGTGGTGTTTTTCTCACTCCTACTAGTGAATGTAATGTAACACACACCCATACAATGCGCACCACCCCGTGATGTTTTTCTCACTCCTACTATTGAATGTAATGTAACACACACCCAAACAAGCCGCACCACCACACGATGTTTTTCAGAAACCTATCCTAAATTGCCACTGCATGTTTCCTGACTTCCCCATGCTGACCACCCCGCGGTGCTTTTCTCCATCCCACATTGCCACTCACTGCCTATCCTAATTCAGACCCTCCGATTCACACCACCCCGTGGTGTTTTTCTCACTCCTACTAGTGAATGTAATGTAACACACACCCATACAATGCGCACCACCCCGTGATGTGTTTCTCACTCCTACAAGTGAATGTAATGTAACACACATCCATACAATGTGCACCACCCCGCGATGTTTTTCAGAAACCTATCCTACATTGCCACTGCATGTTCCTTGACCTCCCCATGCTGACCACCCCGCGGTGCTTTTCTCCATCCTACATTGCCACTCACTGCCTATCCTAATTCAGACCCTCCGATTCACACCACCCCGTGATGATTTTCTCACTCCTACTAGTGAATGTAATGTAACACACACCCATACAATGCGCACCACCCTGTGATGTTTTTCTCACTCCTACTAGTGAATGTAATGTAACACACACCCATACAATGCGCACCACCCCGCGATGTTTTTCAGAAACCTATCCTACATTGCCACTGCATGTTCCCTGACCTCCCCATGCTGACCACCCCGCGGTGCTTTCCTCCATCCTCCATTGCCACTCACTGCCTATCCTAATTCAGACCCTCCGATTCACACCACCCCGTGATGTTTTTCTCACTCCTACTAGTGAATGTAATGTAACACACACGCATACAATGCGCACCACCCTGTCATGTTTTTCTCACTCCTACTAGTGAATGTAATGTAACACACACCCATACAATGCGCACCACACCGCGATGTTTTTCAGAAACCTATCCTACATTGCCACTGCATGTTCCCTGACCTCCCCATGCTGACCACATCGCGGTGCTTTTCTCCATCCTACATTGCCACTCACTGCCTATCCTAATTCAGACCCTCCGATTCACACCACCCCGTGATGTTTTTCTCACTCCTACTAGTGAATGTAATGTAACACACACCCATACAATGCGCACCACCCCGTGATGTTTTTCTCACTCCTACTAGTGAATGTAATGTAACACACACCAATACAATGCGCACCACCCCACAATGTTTTTCAGAAATCTATCCTACATTGCCACTGCATGTTCCCTGACCTCCCCATGCTGACCACACTGTGGTCCTTTTCTCCATCCTACATTGCCACTCACTGCCTATCCTAATTCAGACCCTCCGATTCACACCACCCCGTGATGTTTTTCTCACTCCTACTAGAGAATGTAATATAACACACACCCATGCAATGTGCACCACCCCGTGATGTTTTTCTCACTCCTACTAGTGAATGTAATGTAACACACACCCATACAATGCGCACCACCCCGTGATCTTTTTCAGAAACCTATCCTACATTGCCACTGCGTGTTCCCTGACCCCCCATGCTGACCACCCCGCGGTGCTTTTCTCCATCCTACATTGCCACTCACTGCCTATCCTAATTCAGACCCTCCGATTCACACCACCCCGTGATGTTTTTCTCACTCCTACTAGTGAATGTAATGTAACACACACCCATACAATGCGCACCACCCCGTGATGTTTTTCTCACTCCTACTAGTGAATGTAATGTAACACACACCCATACAATGCGCACCACCCCGCGATGTTTTTCAGAAACCTATCCTACATTGCCACTGCATGTTCCCTGACCTCCCCATGCTGACCACCCCGCGGTGCTTTTCTCCATCCTACATTGCCACTCACTGCCTATCCTAATTCAGACCCTCCGATTCACACCACCACGTGATGATTTTCTCACTCCTACTAGTGAATGTAATGTAACACACACCCATACAATGCGCACCACCCTGTGATGTTTTTCTCACTCCTATTAGTGAATGTAATGTAACACACACCCATACAATGCGCAACACCCCGCGATGTTTTTCAGAAACCTATCCTACATTGCCACTGCATGTTCCCTGACCTCCCCATGCTGACCACCCCGCGGTGCTTTCCTCCATCCTCCATTGCCACTCACTGCCTATCCTAATTCAGACCCTCCGATTCACACCACCCCGTGATGTTTTTCTCACTCCTACTAGTGAATGTAATGTAACACACACGCATACAATGCGCACCACCCTGTCATGTTTTTCTCACTCCTACTAGTGAATGTAATGTAACACACACCCATACAATGCGCACCACACCGCGATGTTTTTCAGAAACCTATCCTACATTGCCACTGCATGTTCCCTGACCTTCCCATGCTGACCACCCCGCGGTGCTTTTCTCCATCCTACTTTGCCACTCACTGCCTATCCTAATTCAGCCCCTCCGATTCACACCACCCCGTGATGTTTTTCTCACTCCTACAAGTGAATGTAATGTAACACACACCCATACAATGTGCACCACCCCGCGATGTTTTTCTCACTGCTACTAGTGAATGTAATGTAACAGACACCCATACAATGCGCACCACCCCGTGATCTTTTTCAGAAACCTATCCTACATTGCCACTGCGTGTTCCCTGACCTCCCCATGCTGACCACCCCGCGGTGCTTTTCTCCATCCTACATTGCCACTCACTGCCTATCCTAATTCAGACCCTCCGATTCACACCACCCCGTGATGTTTTTCTCACTCCTACTAGTGAATGTAATGTAACACACACCCATACAATGCGCACCACCCCGTGATGTTTTTCTCACTCCTACTAGTGAATGTAATGTAACACACACCCATACAATGCGCACCACCCCGCGATGTTTTTCAGAAACCTATCCTACATTGCCACTGCATGTTCCCTGACCTCCCCATGCTGACAACCCCGCGGTGCTTTTCTCCATCCTACATTGCCACTCACTGCCTATCCTAATTCAGACCCTCCGATTCACACCACCCCGTGATGATTTTCTCACTCCTACAAGTCAATGTAATGTAACACACACCCATACAATGCGCACCACCCCGTGATGTTTTTCTCACACCTACTAGTGAATGTAATGTAACACACACCCAAACAATCGCACCACCCCGCGATGTTTTTCAGAAACCTATCCTAAATTGCCACTGCATGTTCCCTGACTTCCCCATGCTGACCACCCCGCGGTGCTTTTCTCCATCCTACATTGCCACTCACTGCCTATCCTAATTCAGACCCTCCGATTCACACCACCCCGTGATGTTTTTCTCACTTCTACTAGTGAATGTAATGTAACACACACCCATACAATGCGCACCACCCCGTGATGTTTTTCTCACTCCTACAAGTGAATGTAATGTAACACACACCCATACAATGCACACCACCCCGTGATGTTTTTCTCACTCCTACTAGTGAATGTAACACACACCCATACAATGCGCACCACCCCGCGATGTTTTTCAGAAACCTATCCTACATTGCCACTGCATGTTCCCTGACCTCCCCATGCTGACCACCCCGCGGTGCTTTTCTCCATCCTCCATTGCCACTCACTGCCTATCCTAATTCAGACCCTCCGATTCACAACACCCCGTGATGTTTTTCTCACTCCTACTAGTGAATGTAATGTAACACACACCCATACAATGCGCACCACACCGTGATGTTTTTCTCACTCCTACTAGTGAATGTAATGTAACACACACCCATACAATGCGCACCACCCCGCGATGTTTTTCAGAAACCTATCCTACATTGCCACTGCATGTTCCCGGACCTCCCCATGCTGACCACCCCGCGGTGCTTTTCTCCATCCTACATTGCCACTCACTGCCTATCCTAATTCATACCCTCCGATTCACACCACCCCGTGATGATTTTCTCACTCCTACTAGTGAATGTAATGTAACACACACCCATACAATGCGCACCACCCTGTGATGTTTTTCTCACTCCTACTAGTGAATGTAATGTAACACACACGCATACAATGCGCACCACCCTGTCATGTTTTTCTCACTCCTACTAGTGAATGTAATGTAACACACACCCATACAATGCGCACCACACCGCGATGTTTTTCAGAAACCTATCCTACATTGCCACTGCATGTTCCCTGACCTTCCCATGCTGACCACCCCGCGGTGCTTTTCTCCATCCTACATTGCCACTCACTGCCTATCCTAATTCAGCCCCTCCGATTCACACCACCCCGTGATGTTTTTCTCACTCCTACAAGTGAATGTAATGTAACACACAACCATACAATGCGCACCACCCCGTGATGTTTTTCTCATTCCTACTCGTGAATGTAATGTAACACACACCCATACAAGGCGCACCACCCCGCGATGTTTTTCAGAAACCTATCCTACATTGCCACTGCATGTTCCCTGACTTCCCCATGCTGACCACCCCGCGGTGCTTTTCTCCATCCTACATTGCCACTCACTGCCTATCCTAATTCAGACCGTCCGATTCACACCACCCCGTGATGTTTTTCTCACTACTACTAGTGAATGTAATATAACACACACCCATACAATGCGCACCACCCCGTGATGTTTTTCTCACTCCTACTAGTGAATGTAATGTAACACACACCCATACAATGCGCACCACCCCGTGATGTTTTTCTCACTCCTACTAGTGAATGTAATGTAACACACACGCATACAATGCGCACCAACCCGTCATGTTTTTCTCACTCCTACTAGTGAATGTAATGTAACACACACCCATACAATGCGCACCACACCGCGCTGTTTTCAGAAACCTATCCTACATTGCCACTGCATGTTCCCTGACCTCCCCATGCTGACCACCCCGCGGTGCTTTTCTCCATCCTACATTGCCACTCACTGCCTATCCTAATTCAGACCCTCCGATTCACACCACCCCGTGATGTTTTTCTCACTCCTACAAGTGAATGTAATGTAACACACACCCATACAATGTGCACCACCCCGCGATGTTTTTCAGAAACCTATCCTACATTGCCACTGCATGTTCCCTGACCTCCCCATGCTGACCACATCGCGGTGCTTTTCTCCATCCTACATTGCCACTCACTGCCTATCCTAATTCAGACCCTCTGATTCACACCACCCCGTGATGTTTTTCTCACTCCTACTAGTGAATGTAATGTAACACACACCCATACAATGCGCACCACCCCGTGATGTTTTTCTCACTCCTACTAGTGAATGTAATGTAACACACACCAATACAATGCGCACCACCCCACAATGTTTTTCAGAAATCTATCCTACATTGCCACTGCATGTTCCCTGACCTCCCCATGCTGACCACCCTGCGGTGCTTTTCTCCATCCTACATTGCCACTCACTGCCTATCCTAATTCAGACCCTCCGATTCACACCACCCCGTGATGTTTTTCTCACTCCTACTAGAGAATGTAATGTAACACACACCCATACAATGCGCACCACCCCGTGATGTTTTTCTCACTGCTACTAGTGAATGTAATGTAACACACACCCATACAATGCGCACCACCCCGTGATCTTTTTCAGAAACCTATCCTACATTGCCACTGCGTGTTCCCTGACCTCCCCATGCTGACCACCCCGCGGTGCTTTTCTCCATCCTCCATTGCCACTCACTGCCTATCCTAATTCAGACCTTCCGATTCACAACACCTCGTGATGTTTTTCTCACTCCTACTAGTGAATGTAATGTAACACACACCCATACAATGCGCACCACCCCGTGATGTTTTTCTCACTCCTACTAGTGAATGTAATGTAACACACACCCATACAATGCGCACCACCCCGCGATGTTTTTCAGAAACCTATCCTACATTGCCACTGCATGTTCCCGGACCTCCCCATGCTGACCACCCCGTGGTGCTTTTCTCCATCCTACATTGCCACTCACTGCCTATCCTAATTCAGACCCTCCGATTCACACCACCCCGTGATGTTTTTCTCACTCCTACTAGTGAATGTAATGTAACACACACCCATACAATGCGCACCACCCCGTGATGTTTTTCTCACTCCTACTAGTGAATGTAATGTAACACACACCCATACAATGCGCACCACCCCGTGATGTTTTTCTCACTCCTACTAGTGAATGTAATGTAACACACACTCATACAATGCGCACCACCCCGTGATGTTTTTCTCACTCCTACTAGTGAATGTAATGTAACACACACCCATACAATGCGCACCACCCCGCGATGTTTTTCAGAAACCTATCCTACATTGCCACTGCATGTTCCCGGACCTCCCCATGCTGACCACCCCGCGGTGCTTTTCTCCATCCTACATTGCCACTCACTGCCTATCCTAATTCAGACCCTCCGATTCACACCACCCCGTGATGTTTTTCTCACTCCTACTAGTGAATGTAATGTAACACACACCCATACAATGTGCACCACCCCGCGATGTTTTTCAGAAACCTATCCTACATTGCCACTGCATGTTGCCGGACCTCCCCATGCTGACCACCCCGCGGTGCTTTTCTCCATCCTACATTGCCACTCACTGCCTATCCTAATTCAGACCCTCCGATTCACACCACCCCGTGATGATTTTCTCACTCCTACTAGTGAATGTAATGTAACACAAACCCATACAATGCGCACCACCCCGTGATGTTTTTCTCACTCCTACTAGTGAATGTCATGTAACACACACCCATACAGTGCGCACCACCCCGCGATATTTTTCAGAAACCTATGCTACATTGCCACTGCATGTTCCCTGACCTCCCATTGCTGACCACCCCGCGGTGCTTTTCTCCATCCTACATTGCCACTCACTGCCTATCCTAATTCAGACCCTCCGATTCACACCACCCCGTGGTGTTTTTCTCACTCCTACTAGTGAATGTAATGTAACACACACCCAAACAAGGCGCACCACCACACGATGTTTTTCAGAAACCTATCCTAAATTGCCACTGCATGTTTCCTGACTTCCCCATGCTGACCACCCCGCGGTGCTTTTCTCCATCCTACATTGCCACTCACTGCCTATCCTAATTCAGACCCTCCGATTCACACCACCCCGTGATGTTTTTCTCACTACTACTAGTGAATGTAATGTAACACACACCCATACAATGCGCACCACCCCGTGATGTTTTTCTCACTCCTACAAGTGAATGTAATGTAACACACACCCATACAATGCGCACCACCCCGTGATGTTTTTCTCACTCCTACTAGTGAATGTAACACACACCCATACAATGCGCACCACCCCGCGATGTTTTTCAGAAACCTATCCTACATTGCCACTGCATGTTCCCTGACCTCCCCATGCTGACCACCCCGCGGTGCTTTTCTCCATCCTCCATTGCCACTCACTGCCTATCCTAATTCAGACCCTCCGATTCACAACACCCCGTGATGTTTTTCTCACTCCTACTAGTGAATGTAATGTAACACACACCCATACAATGCGCACCACCCCGTGATGTTTTTCTCACTCCTACTAGTGAATGTAATGTAACACACACCCATACAATGCGCACCACACCGCGATGTTTTTCAGAAACCTATCCTACATTGCCACTGCATGTTCCCGGACCTCCCCATGCTGACCACCCCGCGGTGCTTTTCTCCATCCTACATTGCCACTCACTGCCTATCCTAATTCAGACCCTCCGATTCACACCACCCCGTGATGTTTTTCTCACTCCTACTAGTGAATGTAATGTAACACACACCCATACAATGCGCACCGCCCCGTGATGTTTTTCTCACTCCTACTAGTGAATGTAATGTAACACACACCCATACAATGCGCACCACCCCGTGATGTTTTTCTCACTCCTACTAGTGAATGTAATGTAACACAGACCCATACAATGCGCACCACCCCGCGATGTTTTTCAGAAAACTATCCTACATTGCCACTGCATTTTCGCTGACCTCAACATTCTGACCACCCCGGGGTGCTTTTCTCCATCCTACATTGCCACTCACTGCCTATCCTAATTCAGACCCTCCGATTCACACCACCCCGTGATGTTTTTCTCACTCCTAATAGTGAATGTAATGTAACACACACCCATGCAATGCGCACCACCCCGTGATGTTTTTCTCACTGCTACTAGTGAATGTAATGCAACACACACCCATACAATGCGCACCACCCCGTGATGTTTTTCTCACTCCTGCTATTGAATGTAATGTAACACACACCCATACAATGCGCACCATACGGTGATGTTTCTCTCACTCCTACTAGTGAATGTAATGTAACACACACCCATACAATGCGCACCACCCCGTGATGTTTTTCTCACTCCTACTAGTGAATGTAATGTAACACACACCCATACAATGCGCACCACCCCGTGATGTTTTTCTCACTCCTACTAGTGAATGTAATGTAACACACACCCATACAATGCGCACCACCCCGCGATGTTTTTCAGAAACCTATCCTACATTGCCACTGCATGTTCCCTGACCTCCCCATGCTGACCACCCCGCGGTGCTTTCCTCCATCCTCCATTGCCACTCACTGCCTATCCTAATTCAGACCCTCCGATTCACACCACCCCGTGATGTTTTTCTCACTCCTACTAGTGAATGTAATGTAACACACACCCATACAATGCGCACCACCCCGTGATGTTTTTCTCACTCCTACTAGTGAATGTAATGTAACACACACCCAAACAAGGCGCACCACCACACGATGTTTTTCAGAAACCTATCCTAAATTGCCACTGCATGTTTCCTGACTTCCCCATGCTGACCACCCCGCGGTGCTTTTCTCCATCCTACATTGCCACTCACTGCCTATCCTAATTCAGACCCTCCGATTCACACCACCCCGTGATGTTTTTCTCACTACTACTAGTGAATGTAATGTAACACACACCCATACAATGCGCACCACCCCGTGATGTTTTTCTCACTCCTACAAGTGAATGTAATGTAACACACACCCATACAATGCGCACCACCCCGTGATGTTTTTCTCACTCCTACTAGTGAATGTAACACACACCCATACAATGCGCACCACCCCGCGATGTTTTTCAGAAACCTATCCTACATTGCCACTGCATGTTCCCTGACCTCCCCATGCTGACCACCCCGCGGTGCTTTTCTCCATCCTCCATTGCCACTCACTGCCTATCCTAATTCAGACCCTCCGATTCACAACACCCCGCGATGTTTTTCTCACTCCTACTAGTGAATGTAATGTAACACACACCCATACAATGCGCACCACCCCGTGATGTTTTTCTCACTCCTACTAGTGAATGTAATGTAACACACACCCATACAATGCGCACCACACCGCGATGTTTTTCAGAAACCTATCCTACATTGCCACTGCATGTTCCCGGACCTCCCCATGCTGACCACCCCGCGGTGCTTTTCTCCATCCTACATTGCCACTCACTGCCTATCCTAATTCAGACCCTCCGATTCACACCACCCCGTGATGTTTTTCTCACTCCTACTAGTGAATGTAATGTAACACACACCCATACAATTCGCACCACCCCGTGATGTTTTTCTCACTCCTACTAGTGAATGTAATGTAACACACACCCATACAATGCGCACCACCCCGTGATGTTTTTCTCACTCCTACTAGTGAATGTAATGTAACACAGACCCATACAATGCGCACCACCCCGCGATGTTTTTCAGAAAACTATCCTACATTGCCACTGCATTTTCGCTGACCTCAACATTCTGACCACCCCGGGGTGCTTTTCTCCATCCTACATTGCCACTCACTGCCTATCCTAATTCAGACCCTCCGATTCACACCACCCCGTGATGTTTTTCTCACTCCTAATAGTGAATGTAATGTAACACACACCCATGCAATGCGCACCACCCCGTGATGTTTTTCTCACTGCTACTAGTGAATGTAATGCAACACACACCCATACAATGCGCACCACCCCGTGATGTTTTTCTCACTCCTGCTATTGAATGTAATGTAACACACACCCATACAATGCGCACCATACGGTGATGTTTCTCTCACTCCTACTAGTGAATGTAATGTAACACACACCCATACAATGCGCACCACCCCGTGATGTTTTTCTCACTCCTACTAGTGAATGTAATGTAACACACACCCATACAATGCGCACCACCCCGTGATGTTTTTCTCACTCCTACTAGTGAATGTAATGTAACACACACCCATACAATGCGCACCACCCCGCGATGTTTTTCAGAAACCTATCCTACATTGCCACTGCATGTTCCCTGACCTCCCCATGCTGACCACCGCGCGGTGCTTTCCTCCATCCTCCATTGCCACTCACTGCCTATCCTAATTCAGACCCTCCGATTCACACCACCCCGTGATGTTTTTCTCACTCCTACTAGTGAATGTAATGTAACACACACGCATACAATGCGCACCACCCTGTCATGTTTTTCTCACTCCTACTAGTGAATGTAATGTAACACACACCCATACAATGCGCACCACACCGCGATGTTTTTCAGAAACCTATCCTACATTGCCACTGCATGTTCCCTGACCTCCCCATGCTGACCACATCGCGGTGCTTTTCTCCATCCTACATTGCCACTCACTGCCTATCCTAATTCAGACCCTCCGATTCACACCACCCCGTGATGTTTTTCTCACTCCTACTAGTGAATGTAATGTAACACACACCCATACAATGCGCACCCCCCCGTGATGTTTTTCTCACTCCTACTAGTGAATGTAATGTAACACACACCAATACAATGCGCACCACCCCACAATGTTTTTCAGAAATCTATCCTACATTGCCACTGCATGTTCCCTGACCTCCCCATGCTGACCACACTGTGGTCCTTTTCTCCATCCTACATTGCCACTCACTGCCTATCCTAATTCAGACCCTCCGATTCACACCACCCCGTGATGTTTTTCTCACTCCTACTAGAGAATGTAATGTAACACACACCCATGCAATGTGCACCACCCCGTGATGTTTTTCTCACTCCTACTAGTGAATGTAATGTAGCACACACCCATACAATGCGCACCACCCCGTGATCTTTTTCAGAAACCTATCCTACATTGCCACTGCGTGTTCCCTGACCCCCCATGCTGACCACCCCGCGGTGCTTTCTCCATCCTACATTGCCACTCACTGCCTATCCTAATTCAGACCCTCCGATTCACACCACCCCGTGAAGTTTTTCTCACTCCTACTAGTGAATGTAATGTAACACACACCCATACAATGCGCACCACCCCGTGATGTTTTTCTCACTCCTACTAGTGAATGTAATGTAACACACACCCATACAATGTGCACCACCCCGCGATGTTTTTCAGAAACCTATCCTACATTGCCACTGCATGTTCCCGGACCTCCCCATGCTGACCACCCCGCGGTGCTTTTCTCCATCCTACATTGCCACTCACTGCCTATCCTAATTCAGACCCTCCGATTCACACCACCCCGTGATGATTTTCTCACTCCTACTAGTGAATGTAATGTAACACACACCCATACAATGCGCACCACCCTGTGATGTTTTTCTCACTCCTTCTAGTGAATGTAATGTAACACACACCCATACAATGCGCACCACCCCGCGATGTTTTTCAGAAACCTATCCTACATTGCCACTGCATGTTCCCTGACCTCCCCATGCTGACCACCCCGCGGTGCTTTCCTCCATCCTCCATTGCCACTCACTGCCTATCCTAATTCAGACCCTCCGATTCACACCACCCCGTGATGTTTTTCTCACTCCTACTAGTGAATGTAATGTAACACACACGCATACAATGCGCACCACCCTGTCATGTTTTTCTCACTCCTACTAGTGAATGTAATGTAACACACACCCATACAATGCGCACCACACCGCGATGTTTTTCAGAAACCTATCCTACATTGCCACTGCATGTTCCCTGACCTTCCCATGCTGACCACCCCGCGGTGCTTTTCTCCATCCTACATTGCCACTCACTGCCTATCCTAATTCAGCCCCTCCGATTCACACCACCCCGTGATGTTTTTCTCACTCCTACAAGTGAATGTAATGTAACACACACCCATACAATGCGCACCACCCCGTGATGTTTTTCTCAATCCTACTAGTGAATGTAATGTAACACACACCCATACAAGGCGCACCACCCCGCGATGTTTTTCAGAAACCTATCCTACATTGCCACTGCATGTTCCCTGACTTCCCCATGCTGACCACCCCGCGGTTCTTTTCTCCATCCTACATTGCCACTCACTGCCTATCCTAATTCAGACCGTCCGATTCACACCACCCCGTGATGTTTTTCTCACTACTACTAGTGAATGTAATATAACACACACCCATACAATGCGCACCACCCCGTGATGTTTTTCTCACTCCTACTAGTGAATGTAATGTAACACACACCCATACAATGCGCACCACCCCGTGATGTTTTTCTCACTCCTACTAGTGAATGTAATGTAACACACACGCATACAATGCGCACCAACCCGTCATGTTTTTCTCACTCCTACTAGTGAATGTAATGTAACACACACCCATACAATGCGCACCACACCGCGCTGTTTTTCAGAAACCTATCCTACATTGCCACTGCATGTTCCCTGACCTCCCCATGCTGACCACCCCGCGGTGCTTTTCTCCATCCTACATTGCCAATCACTGCCTATCCTAATTCAGACCCTCCGATTCACACCAAGCCGTGATGTTTTTCTCACTCCTACTAGTGAATGTAATGTAACACACACCCATACAATGCGCACCACCCCGTGATGTTTTTCTCACTCCTACTAGTGAATGTCATGTAACACACACCCATACAATGCGCACCACCCCGCGATGTTTTTCAGAAACCTGTGCTACATTGTCACTGCATGTTCCTTGACCTCCCATTGCTTACCACCCCGCAGTGCTTTTCTACATCCTACATTGCCACTCACTACCTATCCTAATTCAGACCCTCCGATTCACACCACCCCGTGATGTTTTTCTCACTCCTACAAGTGAATGTAATGTAACACACACCCATACAATGTGCACCACCCCGCGATGTTTTTCAGAAACCTATCCTACATTGCCACTGCATGTTCCCTGACCTCCCCATGCTGACCACATCGCGGTGCTTTTCTCCATCCTACATTGCCACTCACTGCCTATCCTAATTCAGACCCTCTGATTCACACCACCCCGTGATGTTTTTCTCACTCCTACTAGTGAATGTAATGTAACACACACCCATACAATGCGCACCACCCCGTGATGTTTTTCTCACTCCTACTAGTGAATGTAATGTAACACACACCAATACAATGCGCACCACCCCACAATGTTTTTCAGAAATCTATCCTACATTGCCACTGCATGTTCCCTGACCTCCCCATGCTGACCACCCTGCGGTGCTTTTCTCCATCCTACATTGCCACTCACTGCCTATCCTAATTCAGACCCTCCGATTCACACCACCCCGTGATGTTTTTCTCACTCCTACTAGAGAATGTAATGTAACACACACCCATACAATGCGCACCACCCCGTGATGTTTTTCTCACTGCTACTAGTGAATGTAATGTAACACACACCCATACAATGCGCACCACCCCGTGATCTTTTTCAGAAACCTATCCTACATTGCCACTGCGTGTTCCCTGACCTCCCCATGCTGACCACCCCGCGGTGCTTTTCTCCATCCTCCATTGCCACTCACTGCCTATCCTAATTCAGACCCTCCGATTCACAACACCCCGTGATGTTTTTCTCACTCCTACTAGTGAATGTAATGTAACACACACCAATACAATGCGCACCACCCCGTGATGTTTTTCTCACTCCTACTAGTGAATGTAATGTAACACACACCCATACAATGCGCACCACCCCGCGATGTTTTTCAGAAACCTATCCTACATTGCCACTGCATGTTCCCGGACCTCCCCATGCTGACCACCCCGTGGTGCTTTTCTCCATCCTACATTGCCACTCACTGCCTATCCTAATTCAGACCCTCCGATTCACACCACCCCGTGATGTTTTTCTCACTCCTACTAGTGAATGTAATGTAACACACACCCATACAATGCGCACCACCCCGTGATGTTTTTCTCACTCCTACTAGTGAATGTAATGTAACACACACCCATACAATGCGCACCACCCCGTGATGTTTTTCTCACTCCTACTAGTGAATGTAATGTAACACACACCCATACAATGCGCACCACCCCGTGATGTTTTTCTCACTCCTACTAGTGAATGTAATGTAACACACACCCATACAATGCGCACCACCCCGTGATGTTTTTCTCACTCCTACTAGTGAATGTAATGTAACACACACCCATACAATGCGCACCACCCCGCGATGTTTTTCAGAAACATATCCTACATTGCCACTGCATGTTCCCGGACCTCCCCATGCTGACCACCCCGCGGTGCTTTTCTCCATCCTACATTGCCACTCACTGCCTATCCTAATTCAGACCCTCCGATTCACACCACCCCGTGATGTTTTTCTCACTACTACTAGTGAATGTAATATAACACACACCCATACAATGCGCACCACCCCGTGATGTTTTTCTCACTCCTACTAGTGAATGTAATGTAACACACACCCATACAATGCGCACCACCCCGTGATGTTTTTCTCACTCCTACTAGTGAATGTAATGTAACACAAAACCATACAATGCGCACCACCCCGTGATGTTTTTCTCACTCCTACTAGTGAATGTCATGTAACACACACCCATACAGTGCGCACCACCCCGCGATATTTTTCAGAAACCTATGCTACATTGCCACTGCATGTTCCCTGACCTCCCATTGCTGACCACCCCGCGGTGCTTTTCTCCATCCTACATTGCCACTCACTGCCTATCCTAATTCAGACCCTCCGATTCACACCACCCCGTGGTGTTTTTCTCACTCCTACTAGTGAATGTAATGTAACACACACCCATACAATGCGCACCACCCCGTGATGTTTTTCTCACTCCTACTATTGAATGTAATGTAACACACACCCAAACAAGCCGCACCACCACACGATGTTTTTCAGAAACCTATCCTAAATTGCCACTGCATGTTTCCTGACTTCCCCATGCTGACCACCCCGCGGTGCTTTTCTCCATCCCACATTGCCACTCACTGCCTATCCTAATTCAGACCCTCCGATTCACACCACCCCGTGATTTTTTTCTCACTACTACTAGTGAATGTAATGTAACACACACCCATACAATGCGCACCACCCCGTGATGTTTTTCTCACTCCTACAAGTGAATGTAATGTAACACACACCCATACAATGCGCACCACCCCATGATGTTTTTCTCACTCCTACTAGTGAATGTAACACACACCCATACAATGCGCACCACCCCGCGATGTTTTTCAGAAACCTATCCTACATTGCCACTGCATGTTCCCTGACCTCCCCATGCTGACCACCCCGCGGTGCTTTTCTCCATCCTCCATTGCCACTCACTGCCTATCCTAATTCAGACCCTCCGATTCACAACACCCCGTGATGTTTTTCTCACTCCTACTAGTGAATGTAATGTAACACACACCCATACAATGCGCACCACCCCGTGATGTTTTTCTCACTCCTACTAGTGAATGTAATGTAACACACACCCATACAATGCGCACCACCCCGCGATGTTTTTCAGAAACCTATCCTACATTGCCACTGCATGTTCCCGGACCTCCCCATGCTGACCACCCCGCGGTGCTTTTCTCCATCCTACATTGCCACTCACTGCCTATCCTAATTCAGACCCTCCGATTCACACCACCCCGTGATGTTTTTCTCACTCCTACTAGTGAATGTAATGTAACACACACCCATACAATGCGCACCACCCCGTGATGTTTTTCTCACTCCTACTAGTGAATGTAATGTAACACACACCCATACAATGCGCACCACCCCGTGATGTTTTTCTCACTCCTACTAGTGAATGTAATGTAACACACACCCATACAATGCGCACCACCCCGTGATGTTTTTCTCACTCCTACTAGTGAATGTAATGTAACACACACCCATACAATGTGCACCACCCCGCGATGTTTTTCAGAAAACTATCCTACATTGCCACTGCATTTTCGCTGACCTCAACATTCTGACCACCCCGGGGTGCTTTTCTCCATCCTACATTGCCACTCACTGCCTATCCTAATTCAGACCCTCCGATTCACACCACCCCGTGATGTTTTTCTCACTCCTAATAGTGAATGTAATGTAACACACACCCATGCAATGCGCACCACCCCGTGATGTTTTTCTCACTGCTACTAGTGAATGTAATGCAACACACACCCATACAATGCGCACCACCCCGTGATGTTTTTCTCACTCCTGCTATTGAATGTAATGTAACACACACCCATACAATGCGCACCATATGGTGATGTTTCTCTCACTCCTACTAGTGAATGTAATGTAACACACACCCATACAATGCGCACCACCCCGTGATGTTTTTCTCACTCCTACTAGTGAATGTAATGTAACACACACCCATACAATGCGCACCACCCCGTGATGTTTTTCTCACTCCTACTAGTGAATGTAATGTAACACACACCCATACAATGCGCACCACCCCGCGATGTTTTTCAGAAACCTATCCTACATTGCCACTGCATGTTCCCTGACCTCCCCATGCTGACCACCCCGCGGTGCTTTCCTCCATCCTCCATTGCCACTCACTGCCTATCCTAATTCAGACCCTCCGATTCACACCACCCCGTGATGTTTTTCTCACTCCTACTAGTGAATGTAATGTAACACACACGCATACAATGCGCACCACCCTGTCATGTTTTTCTCACTCCTACTAGTGAATGTAATGTAACACACACCCATACAATGCGCACCACACCGCGATGTTTTTCAGAAACCTATCCTACATTGCCACTGCATGTTCCCTGACCTCCCCATGCTGACCACATCGCGGTGCTTTTCTCCATCCTACATTGCCACTCACTGCCTATCCTAATTCAGACCCTCCGATTCACACCACCCCGTGATATTTTTCTCACTCCTACTAGTGAATGTAATGTAACACACACCCATACAATGCGCACCACCCCGTGATGTTTTTCTCACTCCTACTAGTGAATGTAATGTAACACACACCAATACAATGCGCACCACCCCACAATGTTTTTCAGAAATCTATCCTACATTGCCACTGCATGTTCCCTGACCTCCCCATGCTGACCACACTGTGGTCCTTTTCTCCATCCTACATTGCCACTCACTGCCTATCCTAATTCAGACCCTCCGATTCACACCACCCCGTGATGTTTTTCTCACTCCTACTAGAGAATGTAATGTAACACACACCCATGCAATGTGCACCACCCCGTGATGTTTTTCTCACTCCTACTAGTGAATGTAATGTAACACACACCCATACAATGCGCACCACCCCGTGATCTTTTTCAGAAACCTATCCTACATTGCCACTGCGTGTTCCCTGACCCCCCATGCTGACCACCCCGCGGTGCTTTTCTCCATCCTACATTGCCACTCACTGCCTATCCTAATTCAGACCCTCCGATTCACACCACCCCGTGATGTTTTTCTCACTCCTACTAGTGAATGTAATGTAACACACACCCATACAATGCGCACCACCCCGTGATGTTTTTCTCACTCCTACTAGTGAATGTAATGTAACACACACCCATACAATGCGCACCACCCCGCGATGTTTTTCAGAAACCTATCCTACATTGCCACTGCATGTTCCCTGACCTCCCCATGCTGACCACCCCGCGGTGCTTTTCTCCATCCTACATTGCCACTCACTGCCTATCCTAATTCAGACCCTCCGATTCACACCACCCCGTGATGATTTTCTCACTCCTACTAGTGAATGTAATGTAACACACACCCATACAATGCGCACCACCCTGTGATGTTTTTCTCACTCCTACTAGTGAATGTAATGTAACACACACCCATACAATGCGCACCACCCCGCGATGTTTTTCAGAAACCTATCCTACATTGCCACTGCATGTTCCCTGACCTCCCCATGCTGACCACCCCTCGGTGCTTTCCTCCATCCTCCATTGCCACTCACTGCCTATCCTAATTCAGACCCTCCGATTCACACCACCCCGTGATGTTTTTCTCACTCCTACTAGTGAATGTAATGTAACACACACGCATACAATGCGCACCACCCTGTCATGTTTTTCTCACTCCTACTAGTGAATGTAATGTAACACACACCCATACAATGCGCACCACACCGCGATGTTTTTCAGAAACCTATCCTACATTGCCACTGCATGTTCCCTGACCTTCCCATGCTGACCACCCCGCGGTGCTTTTCTCCATCCTACATTGCCACTCACTGCCTATCCTAATTCAGCCCCTCCGATTCACACCACCCTGTGATGTTTTTCTCACTCCTACAAGTGAATGTAATGTAACACACACCCATACAATGCGCACCAACCCGTGATGTTTTTCTCATTCCTACTAGTGAATGTAATGTAACACACACCCATACAAGGCGCACCACCCCGCGATGTTTTTCAGAAACCTATCCTACATTGCCACTGCATGTTCCCTGACTTCCCCATGCTGACCACCCCGCGGTGCTTTTCTCCATCCTACATTGCCACTCACTGCCTATCCTAATTCAGACCGTCCGATTCACACCACCCCGTGATGTTTTTCTCACTACTACTAGTGAATGTAATATAACACACACCCATACAATGCGCACCACCCCGTGATGTTTTTCTCACTCCTACTAGTGAATGTAATGTAACACACACCCATACAATGCGCACCACCCCGTGATGTTTTTCTCACTCCTACTAGTGAATGTAATGTAACACACACGCATACAATGCGCACCAACCCGTCATGTTTTTCTCACTCCTACTAGTGAATGTAATGTAACACACACCCATACAATGCGCACCACCCCGCGCTGTTTTTCAGAAACCTATCCTACATTTCCACTGCATGTTCCCTGACCTCCCCATGCTGACAACCCCGCGGTGCTTTTCTCCATCCTACATTGCCACTCACTGCCTATCCTAATTCAGACCCTCCGATTCACACCAAGCCGTGATGTTTTTCTCACTCCTACTAGTGAATGTAATGTAACACACACCCATACAATGCGCACCACCCCGTGATGTTTTTCTCACTCCTACTAGTGAATGTCATGTAACACACACCCATACAATGCGCACCACCCCGCGATGTTTTTCAGAAACCTATGCTACATTGCCACTGCATGTTCCTTGACCTCCCATTGCTTACCACCCCGCAGTGCTTTTCTACATCCTACATTGCCACTCACTACCTATCCTAATTTGAGACCCTCCGATTCACACCACCCCGTGATGTTTTTCTCACTCCTACAAGTGAATGTAATGTAACACACACCCATACAATGTGCACCACCCCGCGATGTTTTTCAGAAACCTATCCTACATTGCCACTGCATGTTCCCTGACCTCCCCATGCTGACCACATCGCGGTGCTTTTCTCCATCCTACATTGCCACTCACTGCCTATCCTAATTCAGACCCTCCGATTCACACCACCCCGTGATGTTTTTCTCACTCCTACTAGTGAATGTAATGTAACACACACCCATACAATGCGCACCACCCCGTGATGTTTTTCTCACTGCTACTAGTGAATGTAATGTAACACACACCCATACAATGCGCACCACGCCGTGATCTTTTTCAGAAACCTATCCTACATTGCCACTGCGTGTTCCCTGACCCCCCCATGCTGACCACCCCGCGGTGCTTTTCTCCATCCTACATTGCCACTCACTGCCTATCCTAATTCAGACCCTCCGATTCACACCACCCCGTGATGTTTTTCTCACTCCTACTAGTGAATGTAATGTAACACACACCCATACAATGCGCACCACCCCGTGATGTTTTTCTCACTCCTACTAGTGAATGTAATGTAACACACACCCATACAATGCGCACCACCCCGCGATGTTTTTCAGAAACCTATCCTACATTGCCACTGCATGTTCCCTGACCTCCCCATGCTGACAACCCCGCGGTGCTTTTCTCCATCCTACATTGCCACTCACTGCCTATCCTAATTCAGACCCTCCGATTCACACCACCCCGTGATGATTTTCTCAGTCCTACAAGTCAATGTAATGTAACACACACCCATACAATGCGCACCACCCCGTGATGTTTTTCTCACACCTACTAGTGAATGTAATGTAACACAAACCCAAACAAGGCGCACCACCCCGCGATGTTTTACAGAAACCTATCCTAAATTGCCACTGCATGTTCCCTGACTTCCCCATGCTGACCACCCCGCGGTGCTTTTCTCCATCCTACATTGCCACTCACTGCCTATCCTAATTCAGCCCCTCCGATTCACACCACCCCGTGATGTTTTTCTCACTCCTACAAGTGAATGTAATGTAACACACACCCATACAATGCGCACCACCCCGTGATGTTTTTCTCATTCCTACTAGTGAATGTAATGTAACACACACCCATACAAGGCGCACCACCCCGCGATGTTTTTCAGAAACCTATCCTACATTGCCACTGCATGTTCCCTGACTTCCCCATGCTGACCACCCCGCGGTGCTTTTCTCCATCCTACATTGCCACTCACTGCCTATCCTAATTCAGACCGTCCGATTCACACCACCCCGTGATGTTTTTCTCACTACTACTAGTGAATGTAATATAACACACACCCATACAATGCGCACCACCCCGTGATGTTTTTCTCACTCCTACTAGTGAATGTAATGTAACACACACCCATACAATGCGCACCACCCCGTGATGTTTTTCTCACTCCTACTAGTGAATGTAATGTAACACACACGCATACAATGCGCACCAACCCGTCATGTTTTTCTCACTCCTACTAGTGAATGTAATGTAACACACACCCATACAATGCGCACGACCCCGCGCTGGTTTTCAGAAACCTATCCTACATTTCCACTGCATGTTCCCTGACCTCCCCATGCTGACCACCCCGCGGTGCTTTTCTCCATCCTACATTGCCACTCACTGCCTATCCTAATTCAGACCCTCCGATTCACACCAAGCCGTGATGTTTTTCTCACTCCTACTAGTGAATGTAATGTAACACACACCCATACAATGCGCACCACCCCGTGATGTTTTTCTCACTCCTACTAGTGAATGTCATGTAACACACACCCATACAATGCGCACCACCCCGCGATGTTTTTCAGAAACCTATGCTACATTGCCACTGCATGTTCCTTGACCTCCCATTGCTTACCACCCCGCAGTGCTTTTCTACATCCTACATTGCCACTCACTACCTATCCTAATTTGAGACCCTCCGATTCACACCACCCCGTGATGTTTTTCTCACTCCTACAAGTGAATGTAATGTAACACACACCCATACAATGTGCACCACCCCGCGATGTTTTACAGAAACCTATCCTACATTGCCACTGCATGTTCCCTGACCTCCCCATGCTGACCACATCGCGGTGCTTTTCTCCATCCTACATTGCCACTCACTGCCTATCCTAATTCAGACCCTCCGATTCACACCAACCCGTGATGTTTTTCTCACTCCTACTAGTGAATGTAATGTAACACACACCCATACAATGCGCACCACCCCGTGATGTTTTTCTCACTGCTACTAGTGAATGTAATGTAACACACACCCATACAATGCGCACCACCCCGTGATCTTTTTCAGAAACCTATCCTACATTGCCACTGCGTGTTCCCTGACCCCCCCATGCTGACCACCCCGCGGTGCTTTTCTCCATCCTACATTGCCACTCACTGCCTATCCTAATTCAGACCCTCCGATTCACACCACCCCGTGATGTTTTTCTCACTCCTACTAGTGAATGTAATGTAACACACACCCATACAATGCGCACCACCCCGTGATGTTTTTCTCACTCCTACTAGTGAATGTAATGTAACACACACCCATACAATGCGCACCACCCCGCGATGTTTTTCAGAAACCTATCCTACATTGCCACTGCATGTTCCCTGACCTCCCCATGCTGACAACCCCGCGGTGCTTTTCTCCATCCTACATTGCCACTCACTGCCTATCCTAATTCAGACCCTCCGATTCACACCACCCCGTGATGATTTTCTCACTCCTACAAGTCAATGTAATGTAACACACACCCATACAATGCGCACCTCCCCGTGATGTTTTTCTCACACCTACTAGTGAATGTAATGTAACACACACCCAAACAAGGCGCACCACCCCGCGATGTTTTTCAGAAACCTATCCTAAATTGCCACTGCATGTTCCCTGACTTCCCCATGCTGACCACCCCGCGGTGCTTTTCTCCATCCTACATTGCCACTCACTGCCTATCCTAATTCAGACCCTCCGATTCACACCACCCCGTGATGTTTTTCTCACTACTAATAGTGAATGTAATGTAACACACACCCATACAATGCGCACCACCCCGTGATGTTTTTCTCACTCCTACAAGTGAATGTAATGTAACACACACCCATACAATGCGCACCACCCCGTGATGTTTTTCTCACTCCTACTAGTGAATGTAATGTAACACACACCCATACAATGCACACCACCCCGCGATGTTTTTCAGAAACCTATCCTACATTGCCACTGCATGTTCCCGGACCTCCCCATGCTGACCACCCCGCGGTGCTTTTCTCCATCCTACATTGCCACTCACTGCCTATCCTAATTCAGACCCTCCGATTCACACCACCCCGTGATGATTTTCTCACTCCTACTAGTGAATGTAATGTAACACACACCCATACAATGCGCACCACCCTGTGATGTTTTTCTCACTCCTACTAGTGAATGTAATGTAACACACACCCATACAATGCGCACCACCCCGCGATGTTTTTCAGAAACCTATCCTACATTGCCACTGCATGTTCCCTGACCTCCCCATGCTGACCACCCCGCGGTGCTTTCCTCCATCCTCCATTGCCACTCACTGCCTATCCTAATTCAGACCCTCCGATTCACACCACCCCGTGATGTTTTTCTCACTCCTACTAGTGAATGTAATGTAACACACACGCATACAATGCGCACCACCCTGTCATGTTTTTCTCACTCCTACTAGTGAATGTAATGTAACACACACCCATACAATGCGCACCACCCCGTGATGTTTTTCTCACTGCTACTAGTGAATGTAATGCAACACACACCCATACAATGCGCACCACCCCGTGATGTTTTTCTCACTCCTGCTATTGAATGTAATGTAACACACACCCATACAATGCGCACCATATGGTGATGTTTCTCTCACTCCTACTAGTGAATGTAATGTAACACACACCCATAAAATGCGCACCACCCCGTGATGTTTTTCTCACTCCTACTAGTGAATGTAATGTATCACACACCCATACAATGCGCACCACCCCGTGATGTTTTTCTCACTCCTACTAGTGAATGTAATGTAACACACACCCATACAATGCGCACCACCCCGCGATGTTTTTCAGAAACCTATCCTACATTGCCACTGCATGTTCCCTGACCTCCCCATGCTGACCACCCCGCGGTGCTTTCCTCCATCCTCCATTGCCACTCACTGCCTATCCTAATTCAGACCCTCCGATTCACACCACCCCGTGATGTTTTTCTCACTCCTACTAGTGAATGTAATGTAACACACACGCATACAATGCGCACCACCCTGTCATGTTTTTCTCACTCCTACTAGTGAATGTAATGTAACACACACCCATACAATGCGCACCACACCGCGATGTTTTTCAGAAACCTATCCTACATTGCCACTGCATGTTCCCTGACCTCCCCATGCTGACCACATCGCGGTGCTTTTCTCCATCCTACATTGCCACTCACTGCCTATCCTAATTCAGACCCTCCGATTCACACCACCCCGTGATGTTTTTCTCACTCCTACTAGTGAATGTAATGTAACACACACCCATACAATGCGCACCACCCCGTGATGTTTTTCTCACTCCTACTAGTGAATGTAATGTAACACACACCAATACAATGCGCACCACCCCACAATGTTTTTCAGAAATCTATCCTACATTGCCACTGCATGTTCCCTGACCTCCCCATGCTGACCACACTGTGGTCCTTTTCTCCATCCTACATTGCCACTCACTGCCTATCCTAATTCAGACCCTCCGATTCACACCACCCCGTGATGTTTTTCTCACTCCTACTAGAGAATGTAATGTAACACACACCCATGCAATGTGCACCACCCCGTGATGTTTTTCTCACTCCTACTAGTGAATGTAATGTAACACACACCCATACAATGCGCACCACCCCGTGATCTTTTTCAGAAACCTATCCTACATTGCCACTGCGTGTTCCCTGACCCCCCATGCTGACCACCCCGCGGTGCTTTTCTCCATCCTACATTGCCACTCACTGCCTATCCTAATTCAGACCCTCCGATTCACACCACCCCGTGATGTTTTTCTCACTCCTACTAGTGAATGTAATGTAACACACACCCATACAATGCGCACCACCCCGTGATGTTGTTCTCACTCCTACTAGTGAATGTAATGTAACACACACCCATACAATGCGCACCACCCCGCGATGTTTTTCAGAAACCTATCCTACATTGCCACTGCATGTTCCCTGACCTCCCCATGCTGACCACCCCGCGGTGCTTTTCTCCATCCTACATTGCCACTCACTGCCTATCCTAATTCAGACCCTCCGATTCACACCACCCCGTGATGATTTTCTCACTCCTACTAGTGAATGTAATGTAACACACACCCATACAATGCGCACCACCCTGTGATGTTTTTCTCACTCCTACTAGTGAATGTAATGTAACACACACCCATACAATGCGCACCACCCCGCGATGTTTTTCAGAAACCTATCCTACATTGCCACTGCATGTTCCCTGACCTCCCCATGCTGACCACCCCGCGGTGCTTTCCTCCATCCTCCATTGCCAGTCACTGCCTATCCTAATTCAGACCCTCCGATTCACACCACCCCGTGATGTTTTTCTCACTCCTACTAGTGAATGTAATGTAACACACACGCATACAATGCGCACCACCCTGTCATGTTTTTCTCACTCCTACTAGTGAATGTAATGTAACACACACCCATACAATGCGCACCACACCGCGATGTTTTTCAGAAACCTATCCTACATTGCCACTGCATGTTCCCTGACCTTCCCATGCTGACCACCCCGCGGTGCTTTTCTCCATCCTACATTGCCACTCACTGCCTATCCTAATTCAGCCCCTCCGATTCACACCACCCCGTGATGTTTTTCTCACTCCTACAAGTGAATGTAATGTAACACACACCCATACAATGCGCACCACCCCGTGATGTTTTTCTCATTCCTACTAGTGAATGTAATGTAACACACACCCATACAAGGCGCACCACCCCGCGATGTTTTTCAGAAACCTATCCTACATTGCCACTGCATGTTCCCTGACTTCCCCATGCTGACCACCCCGCGGTGCTTTTCTCCATCCTACATTGCCACTCACTGCCTATCCTAATTCAGACCGTCCGATTCACACCACCCCGTGATGTTTTTCTCACTACTACTAGTGAATGTAATATAACACACACCCATACAATGCGCACCACCCCGTGATGTTTTTCTTACTCCTACTAGTGAATGTAATGTAACACACACCCATACAATGCGCACCACCCCGTGATGTTTTTCTCACTCCTACTAGTGAATGTAATGTAACACACACGCATACAATGCGCACCAACCCGTCATGTTTTTCTCACTCCTACTAGTGAATGTAATGTAACACACACCCATACAATGCGCACCACCCCGCGCTGTTTTTCAGAAACCTATCCTACATTTCCACTGCATGTTCCCTGACCTCCCCATGCTGACCACCCCGCGGTGCTTTTCTCCATCCTACATTGCCACTCACTGCCTATCCTAATTCAGACCCTCCGATTCACACCAAGCCGTGATGTTTTTCTCACTCCTACTAGTGCATGTAATGTAACACACACCCATACAATGCGCACCACCCCGTGATGTTTTTCTCACTCCTACTAGTGAATGTCATGTAACACACACCCATACAATGCGCACCACCCCGCGATGTTTTTCAGAAACCTATGCTACATTGCCACTGCATGTTCCTTGACCTCCCATTGCTTACCACCCCGCAGTGCTTTTCTACATCCTACATTGCCACTCACTACCTATCCTAATTTGAGACCCTCCGATTCACACCACCCCGTGATGTTTTTCTCACTCCTACAAGTGAATGTAATGTAACACACACCCATACAATGTGCACCACCCCGCGATGTTTTTCAGAAACCTATCCTACATTGCCACTGCATGTTCCCTGACCTCCCCATGCTGACCACATCGCGGTGCTTTTCTCCATCCTACATTGCCACTCACTGCCTATCCTAATTCAGACCCTCCGATTCACACCACCCCGTGATGTTTTTCTCACTCCTACTAGTGAATGTAATGTAACACACACCCATACAATGCGCACCACCCCGTGATGTTTTTCTCACTGCTACTAGTGAATGTAATGTAACACACACCCATACAATGCGCACCACCCCGTGATCTTTTTCAGAAACCTATCCTACAATGTCACTGCGTGTTCCCTGACGCCCCCATGCTGACCACCCCGCGGTGCTTTTCTCCATCCTACATTGCCACTCACTGCCTATCCTAATTCAGACCCTCCGATTCACACCACCCCGTGATGTTTTTCTCACTACTAATAGTGAATGTAATGTAACACACACCCATACAATGCGCACCACCCCGTGATGTTTTTCTCACTCCTACAAGTGAATGTAATGTAACACACACCCATACAATGCGCACCACCCCGTGATGTTTTTCTCACTCCTACTAGTGAATGTAACACACACCCATACAATGCAAACCACGCGATGTTTTTCAGAAACCTATCCTACATTGCCACTGCATGTTCCCTGACCTCCCCATGCTGACCACCCCGCGGTGCTTTTCTCCATCCTCCATTGCCACTCACTGCCTATCCTAATTCAGACCCTCCGATTCACAACAACCCGTGATGTTTTTCTCACTCCTACTAGTGAATGTAATGTAACACACACCCATACAATGCGCACCACCCCGTGATGTTTTTCTCACTCCTACTAGTGAATGTAATGTAACACACACCCATACAATGCGCACCACCCCGCGATGTTTTTCAGAAACCTATCCTACATTGCCACTGCATGTTCCCGGACCTCCCCATGCTGACCACCCCGCGGTGCTTTTCTCCATCCTACATTGCCACTCACTGCCTATCCTAATTCAGACCCTCCGATTCACACCACCCCGTGATGATTTTCTCACTCCTACTAGTGAATGTAATGTAACACACACCCATACAATGCGCACCACCCTGTGATGTTTTTCTCACTCCTACTAGTGAATGTAATGTAACACACACCCATACAATGCGCACCACCCCGCGATGTTTTTCAGAAACCTATCCTACATTGCCACTGCATGTTCCCTGACCTCCCCATGCTGACCACCCCGCGGTGCTTTCCTCCATCCTCCATTGCCACTCACTGCCTATCCTAATTCAGACCCTCCGATTCACACCACCCCGTGATGTTTTTCTCACTCCTACTAGTGAATGTAATGTAACACACACGCATACAATGCGCACCACCCTGTCATGTTTTTCTCACTCCTACTAGTGAATGTTATGTAACACACACCCATACAATGCGCACCACACCGCGATGTTTTTCAGAAACCTATCCTACATTGCCACTGCATGTTCCCTGACCTTCCCATGCTGACCACCCCGCGGTGCTTTTCTCCATCCTACATTGCCACTCACTGCCTATCCTAATTCAGCCCCTCCGATTCACACCACCCCGTGATGTTTTTCTCACTCCTACAAGTGAATGTAATGTAACACACACCCATACAATGCGCACCACCCCGTGATGTTTTTCTCATTCCTACTAGTGAATGTAATGTAACACACACCCATACAAGGCGCACCACCCCGCGATGTTTTTCAGAAACCTATCCTACATTGCCACTGCATGTTCCCTGACTTCCCCATGCTGACCACCCCGCGGTGCTTTTCTCCATCCTACATTGCCACTCACTGCCTATCCTAATTCAGACCCTCCGATTCACACCACCCCGTGATGTTTTTCTCACTCCTACTAGTGAATGTAATGTAACACACACGCATACAATGCGCACCACCCTGTCATGTTTTTCTCACTCCTACTAGTGAATGTTATGTAACACACACCCATACAATGCGCACCACACCGCGATGTTTTTCAGAAACCTATCCTACATTGCCACTGCATGTTCCCTGACCTTCCCATGCTGACCACCCCGCGGTGCTTTTCTCCATCCTACATTGCCACTCACTGCCTATCCTAATTCAGCCCCTCCGATTCACACCACCCCGTGATGTTTTTCTCACTCCTACAAGTGAATGTAATGTAACACACACCCATACAATGCGCACCACCCCGTGATGTTTTTCTCATTCCTACTAGTGAATGTAATGTAACACACACCCATACAAGGCGCACCACCCCGCGATGTTTTTCAGAAACCTATCCTACATTGCCACTGCATGTTCCCTGACTTCCCCATGCTGACCACCCCGCGGTGCTTTTCTCCATCCTACATTGCCACTCACTGCCTATCCTAATTCAGACCGTCCGATTCACACCACCCCGTGATGTTTTTCTCACTACTACTAGTGAATGTAATATAACACACACCCATACAATGCGCACCACCCCGTGATGTTTTTCTCACTCCTACTAGTGAATGTAATGTAACACACACCCATACAATGCGCACCACCCCGTGATGTTTTTCTCACTCCTACTAGTGAATGTAATGTAACACACACGCATACAATGCGCACCAACCCGTCATGTTTTTCTCACTCCTACTAGTGAATGTAATGTAACACACACCCATACAATGCGCACCACACCGCGCTGTTTTTCAGAAACCTATCCTACATTGCCACTGCATGTTCCCTGACCTCCCCATGCTGACCACCCCGCGGTGCTTTTCTCCATCCTATATTGCCACTCACTGCCTATCCTAATTCAGACCCTCCGATTCACACCAAGCCGTGATGTTTTTCTCACTCCTACTAGTGAATGTCATGTAACACACACCCATACAATGCGCACCACCCCGCGATGTTTTTCAGAAACCTGTGCTACATTGCCACTGCATGTTCCTTGACCTCCCATTGCTTACCACCCCGCAGTGCTTTTCTACATCCTACATTGCCACTCACTACCTATCCTAATTCAGACCGTCCGATTCACACCACCCCGTGATGTTTTTCTCACTCCTACAAGTGAATGTAATGTAACACACACCCATACAATGTGCACCACCCCGCGATGTTTTTCAGAAACCTATCCTACATTGCCACTGCATGTTCCCTGACCTCCCCATGCTGACCACATCGCGGTGCTTTTCTCCATCCTACATTGCCACTCACTGCCTATCCTAATTCAGACCCTCTGATTCACACCACCCCGTGATGTTTTTCTCACTCCTACTAGTGAATGTAATGTAACACACACCCATACAATGCGCACCACCCCGTGATGTTTTTCTCACTCCTACTAGTGAATGTAATGTAACACACACCAATACAATGCGCACCACCCCACAATGTTTTTCAGAAATCTATCCTACATTGCCACTGCATGTTCCCTGACCTCCCCATGCTGACCACCCTGCGGTGCTTTTCTCCATCCTACATTGCCACTCACTGCCTATCCTAATTCAGACCCTCCGATTCACACCACCCCGTGATGTTTTTCTCACTCCTACTAGAGAATGTAATGTAACACACACCCATACAATGCGCACCACCCCGTGATGTTTTTCTCACTGCTACTAGTGAATGTAATGTAACACACACCCATACAATGCACACCACCCCGTGATCTTTTTCAGAAACCTATCCTACATTGCCACTGCGTGTTCCCTGACCTCCCCATGCTGACCACCCCGCGGTGCTTTTCTCCATCCTCCATTGCCACTCACTGCCTATCCTAATTCAGACCCTCCGATTCACAACACCCCGTGATGTTTTTCTCACTCCTACTAGTGAATGTAATGTAACACACACCCATACAATGCGCACCACCCCGTGATGTTTTTCTCACTCCTACTAGTGAATGTAATGTAACACACACCCATACAATGCGCACCACCCCGCGATGTTTTTCAGAAACCTATCCTACATTGCCACTGCATGTTCCCGGACCTCCCCATGCTGACCACCCCGTGCTGCTTTTCTCCAACCTACATTGCCACTCACTGCCTATCCTAATTCAGACCCTCCGATTCACACCACCCCGTGATGTTTTTCTCACTCCTACTAGTGAATGTAATGTAACACACACCCATACAATGCGCACCACCCCGTGATGTTTTTCTCACTCCTACTAGTGAATGTAATGTAACACACACCCATACAATGCGCACCACCCCGTGATGTTTTTCTCACTCCTACTAGTGAATGTAATGTAACACACACCCATACAATGCGCACCACCCCGTGATGTTTTTCTCACTCCTACTAGTGAATGTAATGTAACACACACCCATACAATGCGCACCAACCCGCGATGTTTTTCAGAAACCTATCCTACATTGCCACTGCATGTTCCCGGACCTACCCATCCTGACCACCCCGCGGTGCTTTTCTCCATCCTACATTGCCACTCACTGCCTATCCTAATTCAGACCCTCCGATTCACACCACCCCGTGATGTTTTTCTCACTCCTACTAGTGAATGTAATGTAACACACACCCATACAATGTGCACCACCCCGCGATGTTTTTCAGAAACCTATCCTACATTGCCACTGCATGTTGCCGGACCTCCCCATGCTGACCACCCCGTGGTGCTTTTCTCCATCCTACATTGCCACTCACTGCCTATCCTAATTCAGACCCTCCGATTCACACCACCCCGTGATGTTTTTCTCACTCCTAATAGTGAATGTAATGTAACACACACCCATGCAATGCGCACCACCCCGTGATGTTTTTCTCACTGCTACTAGTGAATGTAATGCAACACACACCCATACAATGCGCACCACCCCGTGATGTTTTTCTCACTCCTGCTATTGAATGTAATGTAACACACACCCATACAATGCGCACCATACGGTGATGTTTCTCTCACTCCTACTAGTGAATGTAATGTAACACACACCCATACAATGCGCACCACCCCGTGATGTTTTTCTCACTCCTACTAGTGAATGTAATGTAACACACACCCATAAAATGCGCACCACCCCGTGATGTTTTTCTCACTCCTACTAGTGAATGTAATGTAACACACACCCATACAATGCGCACCACCCCGCGATGTTTTTCAGAAACCTATCCTACATTGCCACTGCATGTTCCCTGACCTCCCCATGCTGACCATCCCGCGGTGCTTTTCTCCATCCTCCATTACCACTCACTGCCTATCCTAATTCAGACCCTCCGATTCACATCAACCCGTGATGTTTTTCTCACTCCTACTAGTGAATGTAATGTAACACACAGCCATACAATGCGCACCACCCCGTGATGTTTTTCTCACTCCTACTAGTGAATGTAATGTAACACACACCCATACAATGTGCACCACCCCGCGATGTTTTTCAGAAACCTATCCTACATTGCCACTGCATGTTGCCGGACCTCCCCATGCTGACCACCCCGCGGTGCTTTTCTCCATCCTACATTGCCACTCACTGCCTATCCTAATTCAGACCCTCCGATTCACACCACCCCGTGATGTTTTTCTCACTCCTACTAGTGAATGTAATGTAACACAAACCCATACAATGCGCACCACCCCGTGATGTTTTTCTCACTCCTACTAGTGAATGTCATGTAACACACACCCATACAGTGCGCACCACCCCGCGATATTTTTCAGAAACCTATGCTACATTGCCACTGCATGTTCCCTGACCTCCCATTGCTGACCACCCCGCGGTGCTTTTCTCCATCCTACATTGCCACTCACTGCCTATCCTAATTCAGCCCCTCCGATTCACACCACCCCGTGGTGTTTTTCTCACTCCTACTAGTGAATGTAATGTAACACACACCCATACAATGCGCACCACCCCGTGATGTTTTTCTCACTCCTACTAGTGAATGTAATGTAACACACACCCATACAAGGCGCACCACCCCGCGATGTTTTTCAGCAACCTATCCTACATTGCCACTGCATGTTCCCTGACTTCCCCATGCTGACCACCCCGCGGTGCTTTTCTCCATCCTGCATTGGCACTCACTGCCTATCCTAATTCAGACCCTCCGATTCACACCACCCCGTGATGTTTTTCTCACTACTACTAGTGAATGTAATGTACCACACACCCATACAATGCGCACCACCCCGTGATGTTTTTCTCACTCCTACTAGTTAATGTAATGTAACACACACCCATACAATGCGCACCACCCCGTGATGCTTTTCTCACTCCTACTACTGAATGTAATGTAACACACACCCATACAATGCGCACCACCCCGCGATGCTTTTCAGAAACCTATCCTACATTGCCACTGCATGTTCCCTGACCTCCCCATGCTGACCAACCCGGGGTGCTTTTCTCCATCCTACATTGCCACTCACTGCCTATCCTAATTCAGACCCTCCGATTCACACCACCCCGTGATGTTTTTCTCACTCCTACTAGTGAATGTAATGTAACACACACCCATACAATGCGCACCACCCCGTGATGTTTTTCTCACTCCTACTAGTGAATGTAATGTAACACACACCCATACAAGGCGCACCACCCCGCGATGTTTTTCAGAAACCTATCCTACATTGCCACTGCATGTTCCCTGACTTCCCCATGCTGACCACCCAGCGGTGCTTTTCTCCATCCTACATTGCCACTCACTGCCTATCCTAATTCAGACCCTCCGATTCACACCACCCCGTGATGTTTTTCTCACTCCTACTAGTGAATGCAATGTAACACACACCCATACAATGCGCACCACCCCGTGATGTTTTTCTCACTCCAACTAGTGAATGTAATGTAACACACACCCATACAATGCGCACCACCCCGTGATGTTTTTCTCACTCCTACTAGTGAATGTAATGTAACACACACCCATACAATGCGCACCACCCCGCGATGTTTTTCAGAAACCTATCCTACATTGCCACTGCATGTTCCCTGACCTCCCCATGCTGACCACCCCGCGGTGGTTTTCTCCATCCTACATTGCCACTCACTTCCTATCCTAATTCAGACCCTCCGATTCACACCACCCCGTGATGTTTTTCTCACTCCTACTAGTGAATGTAATGTAACCCACACCCATACAATGCGCACCACCCCGTGATGTTTTTCTCACTCCTACTAGTGAATGTAATGTAACACACACCCATACAAGGCGCACCACCCCGCGATGTTTTTCAGAAACCTATCCTACATTGCCACTGCATGTTCACTGACCTTCCCATGCTGACCACCCCGCGGTGCTTTTCTCCATCCTACATTGCCACTCACTGACTATCCTAATTCAGACCCTCCGATTCACACCACCCCGTGGTGTTTTTCTCACTCCTACTAGTGAAAGTAATGTAACACACACCCATACAATGCGCACCACCCCGTGATGTTTTTCTCAATCCTAATAGTGAATGTAATGTAACACACACCCATACAAGGCGCACCACCCCGCGATGTTTTTCAGAAACCTATCCTACATTGCCACTGCATGTTCCCTGACTTCCCCATGCTGACCACCCCGCGGTGCTTTTCTCCATCCTGCATTGGCACTCACTGCCTATCCTAATTCAGACCCTCCGATTCACACCACCCCGTGATGTTTTTCTCACTACTACTAGTGAATGAAATGTACCACACACCCATAAAATGCGCACCACCCCGTGATGTTTTTCTCACTCCTACTAGTGAATGTAATGTAACACACACCCATACAATGCGCAGCACACCGCGATGTTTTTCTCACTCCTACTAGTGAATGTAATGTAACACACACCCATACAATTCGCACCACCCCGTGATGTTTTTCTCACTCCTACTAGTGAATGTAATGTAACACACACCCATACAATGCGCACCACCCCGCGATCTATTTCTGAAATCTATCCTACATTGCCACTGCGTGTTCCCTGTCCCCCCCATGCTGACCACCCCGCGGTGCTTTTCTCCATCCTACATTGCCACTCACTGCCTATCCTAATTCAAACCCTCCGATTCACACCACCCCGTGATGTTTTTCTCACTCCTACTAGTGAATGTAATGTAACACACACCCATACAATGTGCACCACCCCGCGATGTTTTTCAGAAACCTATCCTACATTGCCACTGCATGTTCCCTGACCTCCCCATGCTGACCACCACGCGGTGCTTTTCTCCATCCTACATTGCCACTCACTGCCTATCCTAATTCAGACACTCCGATTCACACCACCCCGTGATGTTTTTTTCACTCCTACTAGTGAATGTAATGTAACACACACCCATACAATGCGCACCACCCCGTGATGTTTTTCTCACTCCTACTAGTGAATGTAATGTAACACACACCCATACAATGCGCACCACCCCGCGATGTTTTTCAGAAACCTATCCTACATTGCCACTCATTGTTCACTGACCTTCCAATGCTGACCATCCCACGGTGCTTTTCTCCATCCTACATTACCACTCACTGCCTATCCTAATTCAGACCCTCCGATTCACACCACCCCGTGGTGTTTTTCTCACTCCTACTAGTGAATGTAATGTAACACACACCCATACAATGCGCACCACCCCGTGATGTTTTTCTCACTCCTACTAGTGAATGTAATGTAACACATACCCTTACAAGGCGCACCACCCCGCGATGTTTTTCAGAAACCTATCCTACATTGCCACTGCATGTTCCCTGACCTTCCCATGCTGACCACCCCGAGTTGCTTTTCTCCATCCTACATTGCCACTCACTGCCTATCCTAATTCAGACCCTCCGATTCACACCACCCCGTGATGTTTTTCTCACTCCTACTAGTGAATGTCATGTAACACACACCCATACAATGAGCACCACCCCGTGATGTTTTTCTCACTCCTACTAGTGAATGTAATGTAACACACACCCATACAATGCGCACCACCCCGTGATGTTTTTCTCACTCCTACTAGTGAATGTAATGTAACACACACCAATACAATGCGCACCACCCCACAATGTTTTTCAGAAATCTATCCTACATTGCCACTGCATGTTCCCTGACATCCCCATGCTGACCACCCTGCGGTGCTTTTCTCCATCCTACATTGCCACTCACTGCCTATCCTAATTCAGACCCTCCGATTCACACCACCCCGTGATGTTTTTCTCACTCCTACTAGTGAATGTAATGTAACACACACCCATACAATGCGCAGCACACCGCGATGTTTTTCTCACTCCTACTAGTGAATGTAATGTAACACACACCCATACAATTCGCACCACCCCGTGATGTTTTTCTCACTCCTACTAGTGAATGTAATGTAACACACACCCATACAATGCGCACCACCCCGCGATCTATTTCTGAAATCTATCCTACATTGCCACTGCGTGTTCCCTGTCCCCCCCATGCTGACCACCCCGCGGTGCTTTTCTCCATCCTACATTGCCACTCACTGCCTATCCTAATTCAAACCCTCCGATTCACACCACCCCGTGATGTTTTTCTCACTCCTACTAGTGAATGTAATGTAACACACACCCATACAATGTGCACCACCCCGCGATGTTTTTCAGAAACCTATCCTACATTGCCACTGCATGTTCCCTGACCTCCCCATGCTGACCACCATGCGGTGCTTTTCTCCATCCTACATTGCCACTCACTGCCTATCCTAATTCAGACCCTCCGATTCACACCACCCCGTGGTGTTTTTCTCACTCCTACTAGTGAATGTAATGTAACACACACCCATACAATGCGCACCACCCCGTGATGTTTTTCTCACTCCTACTAGTAAATGTAATGTAACACATACCCTTACAAGGCGCACCACCCCGCGATGTTTTTCAGAAACCTATCCTACATTGCCACTGCATGTTCCCTGACCTTCCCATGCTGACCACCCCGAGTTGCTTTTCTCCATCCTACATTGCCACTCACTGCCTATCCTAATTCAGACCCTCCGATTCACACCACCCCGTGATGTTTTTCTCACTCCTACTAGTGAATGTCATGTAACACACACCCATACAATGAGCACCACCCCGTGATGTTTTTCTCACTCCTACTAGTGAATGTAATGTAACACACACCCATACAATGCGCACCACCCCGTGATGTTTTTCTCACTCCTACTAGTGAATGTAATGTAACACACACCAATACAATGCGCACCACCCCACAATGTTTTTCAGAAATCTATCCTACATTGCCACTGCATGTTCCCTGACATCCCCATGCTGACCACCCTGCGGTGCTTTTCTCCATCCTACATTGCCACTCACTGCCTATCCTAATTCAGACCCTCCGATTCACACCACCCCGTGATGTTTTTCTCACTCCTACTAGTGAATGTAATGTAACACACACCCATACAATGCGCAACACCCCGTGATGTTTTTCTCACTCCTACTAGTGAATGTAATGTAACACACACCCATACAATGCGCACCACCCCGCGATCTTTTTCAGAAACCTATCGTACATTGCCACTGCGTGTTCCCTGACCCCCCCATGCTGACCACCCCGCGGTGCTTTTCTCTATCCTACATTGCCACTCACTGCCTATCCTAATTCAGACCCTCCAATTCACACCACCCCATGATGTTTTTCTCACTCCTACTAGTGAATGTAATGTAACACACATCCATACAATGCGCACCACCCCGTGATGTTTTTCTCACTCCTACTAGTGAATGTAATGTAACACACACCCATACAATGCGCACCACCCCGCGATGTTTTTCAGAAACCTATCCTACATTGCCACTGCATGTTCCCTGACCTTCCCATGCTGACCACCCCGCGGTGCTTTTCTCCATCCTACATTGCCACTCACTGCCTATCCTAATTCAGACCCTCCGATTCACACCACCCCGTGATGTTTTTCTCACTCCTACAAGTGAATGTAATGTAACACACACCCATACAATGCGCACCACCCCGTGATGTTTTTCTCACACCTACTATTGAATGTAATGTAACACACACCCATACAAGGCGCACCACCCCGCGATGTTTTTCAGAAACCTATCCTAAATTGCCACTCCATGTTCCCTGACTTCCCCATGCTGACCACCCCGCGGTGCTTTTCTCCATCCTAAATTGACACTCACTCCCTATCCTTATTCAGGCCCTCCAATTCACACCAACCCGCGATGTTTTTCAGAAACCTATCCTACATTGCCACTGCATGTTTCCTGAACTCCCCATGCTGACCACCCCGTGGTGCTTTTCTCCATCCTAAATGGCACTCACTGCCTATCTGAATTCAGGCCCTCCGATTCACACCACCCCGTGATGTTTTTCTCACTCCTACTAGTGAATGGCCTGTTAGAAACACTTACAATTCGCACCTCCCCGCGACGTTTTTAAGAAACCTATTCTACATTGCCACTGCATGTTTCCTGACCTACCCATGTTGACCACCCCTTGGTGCTTTTTTCTATTTTACATTGCCACTCACTGCCTATCCTGATTCAGGCCTTCCAATTCACACCACGCCGTGATGTTTTTTTCACTCCTACTAGTGAATAGCCGGTTAGAAACACTTAAAATGCGCACCAACCCACGATGTTTTTCAGAAACCTATCCTACATTGCCTCTGCGTGTTTCCTGACCTCCCAATGCTGACCTCCCCATGGTTCTTTTCTGCATCCTACATTGACACTCACTGCCTATCCTGATTCAGACATTCCGATTCACACCATCGCATGATGTTTTTCTCAGTCCTACTAGTGAAAGGCCTGTTAGAAACACTTACAATCCGCACCAAGCCACAATGTGTTTCAGAAACCTATCCTACTTTGCCACTGCATGTTTCCTAACCTCCCACAGCTGACCACCCCGTGGTGATTTTCTACATCCTACATTGCCACTCACTGCCTATGTGAATTCAGGCCCTCTGATTCACCGCACCCTGTGATGTTGTTCTCCCTCCTTCTAGGGAATGGCGTGTTAGAAACCCTTACAATGCGCACCACCCTGTGATGTTTATCAGAAACGTATCCTACATTGCCACTGCATGTTTCATTACCTCCCCATGCTGACAAACCCGTGGTGCTTTTCTCCATGCTACATTGCAACTCACTGCCTATACTGATTCAGGCCCTCCGATTCACACCACCCCGTGATGTTTTTCTCACTCCTACTAGTTAATGGTCTGTTAGAAACAGTTACAATGTGCACCACCCCGCGATGTTTTTCAGAAATCTATCATACATTGCCACTGCATGTTTCCTGACCTCCCAATCCTGACCTCCCCATTGTGCTTTTCTCCATTCTACATTGCCACTCACTGTCTGTGCTGATTCAGGCCCTCAGATTCACAACACATCATGATGTATTTCTCACTCCTTCTAGTGAATGGCCTGTTAGAAATCCTTACAATGCGCACCACCCTGCGATGTTTCTCAGAAACCTATCCTACATTGCCACGGCATGTTTCATTACCTCCCCATGCTTACAAACCAGTGCTTCTTTTCTCCATCCTACATTGCCATTCATTGCCTATCCTATTTCAGGCCCTCCGATTCACACCACCCCGTGATGTTTTTCTCACTCCTACTTGTGAATGGCTTGTTAGAAACGATGATAACGCACCCCACCACGTGATGTTTTTCAGAAAATTATCCTACATTGCCAATGCATGTTTCCTGATCTCCCCATGTGGCCCACCCCATGGTGCTTTTCTCTATTCTTCATTGCCACTCACTGCCTATTCTAATTCAGGCCCTCCGATTCACACCACGCCGTGCTGTTGTTCTCACTCCTACTAGTGAATGGGCTGTTACAAACCCTTACAATGCGCACCACTCTGCGATGTTTTTCAGAAACCTATCCTACATTGCACTTCATGTTTCCTGACCTCCACATGCTGACCACCAAGTGGTGATTTTGTCCTTCCTACATTGCCACTTACTGAGTATCCTAATTAAGGCCCTCATTCACACCACCCCGTGATGTTGTTCTCACTCGTACTAATGAATGGCCTGTTAGAAACCCTTACAATGCGCACCACCTCGCGATGTTTATCAGAAACCTATCCTACATTGCCACTGCATGTTTCCTGACCTCCCCAGGCAGATCACCCCGTGGTGCTTGTCTCCAACCTACATTGCCACTCACTGCCTATTCTAATTCAGGCCATCCGATTCACACCACCCAGTGATGTAGTTCTCACTCCTTCTAGGGAATGGCCTGTTAAAAACCCTTACAATGCGCACCACCCTGCGATGTTTATCAGAAACGTATCCTACATTGCCACTGCATGTTTCATTACCTCCGCATGCTGACAAACCCGTGGTGCTTTTCTCCATCCTACATTGCGACTCACTGCCTATACTGATACTGGCCCTCCGATTCACAACACCCCGTGATGTTTTTCTCACTCCTAGTTGTGAATGGTCTGTTAGAAACCCTTACAATGCTCACCAACCCGGGATGTTTTTCAGAAACCTATCCTACACTGCCACTGCATGTTTCCTGAACTCTCCATGCTGACCACCCAGTGGTGCTTTTTTCTGTCCTACATTGCCACTCACTGCCTATCCGAATTCAGGCCCTCCGATTCACACCAGCCCATGATGTTTTTCTCACTCCTACTAGTGAATGGCCTAATAGAAAACCTTACAATGCTCACCACCCCGCGATGTTTTTCAAAAAACTATCCTACATTGACACTGCTTGTTTCCTGACCTCCACATCCTGACGACCCCGTTGTGCTTTTCTCCATTCTACATTGCCACTCACTGTCTATGCTGATTCAAGCCCTCAGATTCACACCACATCATGATGTATTTCTCACTCCTACTAGTGAATGGCCTGTTAGAAACCCTTACAATGCGCACCACCCTGCGATGTTTCTCAGAAACCTATCCTACATTGCCACTGCATCTGTCCTGACCTTGCCATGCTGAACACCCCGTGGTGCTTTTCTCCATTTTACATTAACACTCACTGCCTATCCCGATTCAGGCCATCCGATTCACACCAGGCCGTGATGTTTTTTTCACTCCTACTAGTGTATAGCCTGTTAGAAACACTTACAATACGCACCAACCCGCGATGTTTTTCAGAAACCTATGCTACATTGCCAAAGCATGTTTCCTGACCTCCCCATGCTGACCACCCCATGGTGCTTCTCTCCATCCTACATTGACACTCACTGCCAATCCTGATTCAGGCATTCCGATTCACACCACCCCGTGATGTTTTTCTCACTCCTACTAGTGAATGGTCTGTTAGAAACCCTTACAATGCTCACCAATCCGCGATGTTTTTCAGAAATCTATCCTACACTGCCACTGCATCTGGCCTGACTTCCCCTTGCTGACCACCCAGTGGTGCTTTTTTCCGTCCTCCATTGCCACTCACTGCCTATCCGAATTCAGGCCCTCCGATTCACACCACCCCGTGATGTTCTTCTCACTCCTACTAGTGAATGGTCTGTTAGAAACCCTTACAATGCTCACCACCCCGCGATGTTTTTCAGAAACCTATCCTACATTGCCACTGCATGTCTCCTTACCTCGCCATGCTTACCAGCCCAGGGTGCTTTTCTCCACCTACATTGACACTCACTCCCTATCCTGATTCAGGCCCTCCGATTCACACCACCCCATGATGTTTTTCTCACTCCCACTTGTGAACGGCTTGTTAGAAAGGCTTACAATGACACCAGCCTGTGATGTTTTTCAGAAACCTATCCTACATTGCCACACCATGTTTCCTGACCTCCCCATGTTGCCCACCCCGTGGTGCTTTTCTCCATTCTTCATTCCCACTCACTGCCTATCCTAATTCAGGCCCTCCGATTCACACCAGCCCGTGCTGTTGTTCTCACTCCTACTAGTGAATGGCCTGTTACAAACTCTTACAATGCACACCACCCCACGATTTTTTTCACAAACCTATCCTACATTGCCACTGCATATTTCCAGACCTCCCCATGCTGACTGCCCCGTGGTGCTTTTCTCCATCCTACATTGCCACTCACTGCCTATCCTGATTCAGGCCTTCCGATTCACAATACCCCGTGATGTTTTCGAAATCCTACTAGTGAAAGGTCTGTTAGAAACACTTACAATGCGCACCACCCCGCGATGTTTTTCAGAAACATATCCTACATTGCCACTGCATGTTTGAAGAACTCCCCATGCTGACAACACCATGGTGCTTTTCTCCAACGTACATTGCCACTCAATGCCTATTCTTATTCAGGCCCTCCGATTAACACCACCTCGTGATGTTGTTCTCACTCCTACTAGTGAATGGCCTGTTAGAAACCCTTACAATGTGCACGACCCTGCGATGTTTATCTGAAACCTATCCTAAATTGCCACTGCATGTTTCATTACGTCCCCATGCTGACCACCCCATGGTGCTTTTCTCCTTCCGACATTGCCAATCACTGCCTATCCTAATTTAGGCCCGCGTTCACACCACCCTGTGATGTTTTTCTCACTCTCACTAGTGAATGGCCTGTTAGAAAACATTACAGTGCGCACCACCCAGCGATGTTTTTCAGAAACCTATCCTACATTGCCACTGCATGTTTCCTGAACTCCCCATGCTGAACACCCCGTGGTGCTTTTCTCCATCCTAAATGCCACTCACTGCCTATCCGAATTCGGGCCCTCTGATTCACACCACCCCGTGATGTTTTTCTCACTCCTACTAGAGAATGGCCTGTTAGAAACCCTTACAATGCGCACTTCCCCGCGACGATTTTAAGAAACCTATTCTACATTGCCACTGCATGTTTCCTGACCTCCTCATGTTGACCACACCTTGGTGCTTTCTTCTATTTTACATTGCCACTCACTGCCTATCCTGATTCAGGCCCTCCAATTCACACCACGCCGTGATGTTTTTTTCACTCCTACTTGTGAATGGCCTGTTAGAAACACTTAAAATGCGCACAAACCCACAATGTTTTTCAGAAAACTATCCTACATTGCCTCTGCATGTTTCCTGACCTCCCAATGCTGACCACCCCATGGTTCTTTTCTGCATCCTACATCGACACTCACTGCCTATCCGGATTCAGGCATTCCGATTCACACCATCGCATGATGTTTTTCTCAGTCCTACTAGTGAAAGGCCTGTTAGAAACACTTACAATGCGCACCAACCCACGATGTGCTTCAGAAACCTATCCTACTTTGCTACTGCATGTTTCCTAACCTCCCACTGCTGACCACGCCATGGTGCTTTTCTACATCCTACATTGCCACTCACTGCCTATGCGATTTCAGGGCCTCCGATTCACCCCACTCCGTGATGATTTTCTCACTCCTATTAGTGAATGGCCTGTTAGAAACCCTTACAATGCTCACTACCCCACGATGTTTTTCAGAAACCTATCCTACATGGTCACTGCATGTTTCCTGATCTCCCCAGGCAGACCACCCCGTGGTGGTTTTCTCCAACCTACATTGCCACTCACTGCCTATTCTAATTCAGGCCCTCCGATTCACACCACCCCCTGATGTTTTTCTCACTCCTACTAGGGAATGGTCTGTTAGAAACAGTTACAATGCGCACCACCCCGCGATGTTTTTCAGAAAGCTATCCCACATTGCCACTGCATGTTTCCTGACCTCCCCATCCTGACCTCCCCGTTGTGCTTTTCTCGATTCTACATTGCCACTCAATGTCTGTGCTGATTCAGGCCCTCGGATTCACAACACATCATGATGTATTTCTCACTCCTACTAGTGAATGGCCTGTTAGAAACCCTTACAATGTTCACCACCCTGCGATGTATATCAAAATCCTATCCTACATTGCCACTGCATGTTTCATTACCTCCCCATGCTTACAAACCAGTGGTTCTTCTCTGCATCCTACATTGCCATTCACTGCCTATCCTAATTCAAGCCCTCCGATTCACACCACCCCGTGATGTTTTTCTCACTCCTACTTGTGAATGGCTTGTTAGAAACGATTATAATGCGCACCACCCCGCGATGTTTATCAGAAACCTATCCTACATTGCCACTGCATCTGTCCTGACCTCCCCATGATGACCACCCTGCGGTGCTTTTCTCCATCCTACATTGCCACTCACGGCCTATCCTAATTCAGACCCTCCGATTCACACCACCCTGTGATGTTTTTCTCACTCCTACTAGTGAATGTAATGTAACACACACCCATACAATGCGCACCACCCCGTGATGTTTTTCTCACTCCTACTAGTGAATGTAATGTAACACACACCCATACAATGCTCACCACCACGCGATGGTTTACAGAAAGCTATCCTACATTGCCACTGCATGTTCCCTGACCTCCCCATGCTGACCACCCCGCGGTGCTTTTCTCTATCCTCCATTGCCACTCACTGCCTATCCTAATTCAGACCCTCCGATTCACAACACCCCGTGATGTATTTCTCACTCCTATTAGTGAATGTAATGTAGCACACACCCATACAATGCGCACCACCCCGTGATGTTTTTCTCACTCCTCATAGTGAATGTAATGTAACACACACCCATACAATGCGCACCACCCCGCGATGTTTTTCAGAAACCCATCCTGCATTGCCACTGCATGTTCCCTGACCTCCCAATGCTGACCAACCCGCAGTGCTTTTCTCCATCCTACATAGCCACTCACTGCCTATCCTAATTCAGACCCTCCGATTCCCACCACCCCGTGATGTTTTTCTCACTCCTACTAGTGAATGTAATGTAACACACACCCATACAATGCGCACCACACCGTGATGTTTTTCTCACTCCTACTAGTGAATGTAATGTAACACACACCCATACAATGCGCACCACCCCGTGATGTTTTTCTCACTCCTACTAGTGAATGTAATGTAACACACACCCATACAATGCGCACCACCACGTGATGTTTTTCTCACTCCTACTAGTGAATGTAATGTAACACACACCCATACAATGCGCACCACCCCGTGATGTTTTTCTCACTCCTACTAGTGAATGTAATGTAACACATACCCATACAATGCGCACCACCCCGTGATGTTTTTCTCACTCCTACTAGTGAATGTAATGTAACACACACCCATACAATGCGCAACACCCCGTGATGTTTTTCTCACTCCTACTAGTGAAAGTAAAGTAACACACACCCATACAATGCGCACCACCCCGTGATGTTTTTCTCACTCTTACTAGTGAATGTAATGTAACACACACCCATACAATGCCCGCCACCCCGTGATGTTTTTCTCACTCCTACTAGTGAATGTAATGTAACACACACCCATACAATGCGCACCACCCCGCGATGTTTTTCAGAAACCTATCCTACATTGCCACTGCATGTTCCCTGACCTCCCAATGCTGACCACCCCGCGGTGCTTTTCTCCATCCTACATTGCCACTCACTGCCTATCCTAATTCAGACCCTCCGATTCCCACCACCCCGTGATGTTTTTCTCACTCCTACTAGTGAATGTAATGTAACACACACCCGTACAATGCGCACCACCCCGTGATGTTTTTCTCACTCCTACTAGTGAATGTAATGTAAAACACACCCATACAATGCGCACCACCCCGTGATGTTTTTCTCACTCCTACTAGTGAATGTAATGTAACACACACCCATACGATGCGCGCCACCCCGTGATGTTATTCTCACTCCTACTAGTGAATGTAATGTAACACACACCCATACAATGCGCACCACCCCGTGATGTTTTTCTCACTCCTACTAGTGAATGTAATGTAACACACACCCATACAATGCGCACCACCCCGCGATGTTTTTCTCACTCCTACTAGTGAATGTAATGTAACACACACCCATACAATGCGCACCACCCCGTGATGTTTTTCTCACTCCTACTAGTGAGTGTAATGTAACACACACCCATACAATGCGCACCACCCCGCGATGTTTTTCAGAAACCTATCCTACATTGCCACTGCATTTTCACTGACCTCAACATTCTGACCACCCCGGGGTGCTTTTCTCCATCCTACATTGCCACTCACTGCCTATCCTAATTCAGACCCTCCGATTCACACCACCCCGTGATGTTTTTCTCACTCCTACTAGTGAATGTAATGTAACACACACCCATACAATGCGCACCACCCCGTGATGTTTTTCTCACTCCTACTAGTGAATGTAATGTAATACACACCCATACAATGCGCACCACCCCGTGATGTTTTTCTCACTCCTACTAGTGAAAGTAATGTAACACACACCCATACAATGCGCACCACCCCGTGATGTTCTCCTCACTCCTACTAGTGAATGTAATGTAACACACACCCATACAATGCCCACCAAACCGTGATGTTTTTCTCACTCCTACTAGTGAATGTAATGTAACACACACCCATACAATGCGCACCACCCCGCGATGTTTTTCAGAAACCTATCCTACATTGCCACTGCATGTTCCCTGACCTCCCAATGCTGACCAACCCGCGGTGCTTTTCTCCATCCTACATTGCCCCTCACTTCCTATCCTAATTCAGACCCTCCGATTCCCACCACCCCGTGATGTTTTTCTCACTCCTACTAGTGAATGTAATGTAACACACACCCATACAATGCGCAGCACCCCGTGATGTTTTTCTCACTCCTACTAGTGAATGTAATGTAACACACACCCATACAATGCGCACCACCCCGTGATGTTTTTCTCACTCCTACTAGTGAATGTAATGTAACACACACCCATACAATGCGCACCACCCCGTGATGTTTTTCTCACTCCTACTAGTGAATGTAATGTAACACACACCCATACGATGCGCACCACCCCCTGATGTTTTTCTCACTCCTACTAGTGAATGTAATGTAACACACACCCATACAATGCGCACCACCCCGCGATGTTTTTCAGAAAACTATCCTACATTGCCAATGCATTTTCGCTGACCTCAACATTCTGACCACCCCGGGGTGCTTTTCTCCATCCTACATTGCCACTCACTGCCTATCCTAATTCAGACCCTCCGATTCACACCACCCCGTGATGTTTTTCTCACTCCTAATAGTGAATGTAATGTAACACACACCCATGCAATGCGCACCACCCCGTGATGTTTTTCTCACTGCTACTAGTGAATGTAATGCAACACACACCCATACAATGCGCACCACCCCGTGATGTTTTTCTCACTCCTGCTATTGAATGTAATGTAACACACACCCATACAATGCGCACCATACGGTGATGTTTCTCTCACTCCTACTAGTGAATGTAATGTAACACACACCCATACAATGCGCACCACCCCGTGATGTTTTTCTCACTCCTACTAGTGAATGTAATGTAACACACACCCATACAATGCGCACCACCCCGTGATGTTTTTCTCACTCCTACTAGTGAATGTAATGTAACACACACCCATACAATGCGCACCACCCCGCGATGTTTTTCAGAAACCTATCCTACATTGCCACTGCATGTTCCCTGACCTCCCAATGCTGACCACTCCGCGGTGCTTTTCTCCATCCTACATTGCCAATCACTGCCTATCCGAATTCAGACACTCCGATTCACACCACCCCGTGATGTTTTTCTGACTCCTACTAGTGAATGTAATGTAACACACACGCATACAATGCGCACCACCCCTGATGTTTTTCTCACTCCTACTAGTGAATGTAATGTAACACATACCCATACAATGCGCACCACCCCGCGCTGATTTTCAGAAACCTATCCTACATTGCCACTGCATGTTCCCTGACCTCCCAATGCTGACCACACCTCGGTGATTTTCTCCATCCTACATTGCCACTCACTGCCTATCTTAATTCAGACCCTCCATTTCCCACCACCCCGTGATGTTTTTCTCACTCCTACTAGTGAATGTAATGTAACACACACCCATACAATGCGCACCACCCCGTGATGTTTTTCTCACTCCTACTAGTGAATGTAATGTAACACAAACCCATACAATGCGCACCACCCCGTGATGTTTTTCTCACTCCTACTAGTGAATGTAATGTAACACACACCCATACAATGCGCACCACCCCTGATGTTTTTCTCACTCCTACTAGTGAATGTAATGTAACACACACCCATACAATGCACACCACCCCGCAATGTTTTTCAGAAACCTATCCTACATTGCCACTGCATGTTCCCTGACCTCCCAATGCTGACCACCCCGCAGTACTTTTCTCCATCCTACATTGCCACTCACTGCCTATCCTAATTCAGACACTCCGATTCACACCACCCCGTGATGCTTTTCTCACTCCTACTAGTGAATGTAATGTAACACACACCCATACAATGCGCACCACCCCGCGATGTTTTTCAGAAACCCATCCTACATTACCACTGCATGTTAGCTGACCTCAACATGCTGACCACACCGCGGTGCTTTTCTCCATTCTACAATGCCACTCACTGCCTATCCTAATTCAGAACCTCCGAATCACTCCACCCTGTGATGTTTTTCTCACTCCTACTAGTGAATGTAATGTAACACACACCCATACAATGTGCACCACCCCGTGATGTTTTTCTCACTCCTACTAGTGAATGTAATGTAACACACACCCATACAATGCGCACCACCCCGTGATGTTTTTCTCACTGCTACTAGTGAATGTAATGTAACACACACCCATACAATGCGCACCACCCCGCAATGTTTTTCAGAAACCTATCAAACATTGCCACTGCATGTTCGCTGACCTCAACATGCTGACCACACCGCAGTGCTTTTCTCCATCCTACATTGCCACTCACTGCCTATCCTAATTTAGACCCTCTGATTCCCACCACCCCGTGATGTTTTTCTCACTCCTACTAGTGAATGTAATGTAACACACACCCATACAATGCGCACCACCCCGCGATGTTTTTCAGAAACCTATCCTACATTGCCACTGCATGTTCCCTGACCTCCCAATTCTGACCACTCCGCGGTGCTTTTCTCCATCCTACATTGCCAATCACTGCCTATCCGAATTCAGACACTCCGATTCACACCACCCCGTGATGTTTTTCTGACTCCTACTAGTGAATGTAATGTAACACACACGCATACAATGCGCACCACCCCTGATGTTTTTCTCACTCCTACTAGTGAATGTAATGTAACACATACCCATACAATGCGCACCACCCCGCGCTGATTTTCAGAAACCTATCCTACATTGCCACTGCATGTTCCCTGACCTCCCAATGCTGACCACACCTCGGTGATTTTCTCCATCCTACATTGCCACTCACTGCCTATCCTAATTCAGACCCTCCATTTCCCACCACCCCGTGATGTTTTTCTCACTCCTACTAGTGAATGTAATGTAACACACACCCATACAATGCGCACCACCCCGTGATGTTTTTCTCACTCCTACTAGTGAATGTAATGTAACACAAACCCATACAATGCGCACCACCCCGTGATGTTTTTCTCACTCCTACTAGTGAATGTAATGTAACACACACCCATACAATGCGCACCACCCCTGATGTTTTTCTCACTCCTACTAGTGAATGTAATGTAACACACACCCATACAATGCGCACCACCCCGCAATGTTTTTCAGAAACCTATCCTACATTGCCACTGCATGTTCCCTGACCTCCCAATGCTGACCACCCCGCAGTACTTTTCTCCATCCTACATTGCCACTCACTGCCTATCCTAATTCAGACACTCCGATTCACACCACCCCGTGATGCTTTTCTCACTCCTACTAGTGAATGTAATGTAACACACACCCATACAATGCGCACCACCCCGCGATGTTTTTCAGAAACCCATCCTACATTACCACTGCATGTTAGCTGACCTCAACATGCTGACCACACCGCGGTGCTTTTCTCCATTCTACAATGCCACTCACTGCCTATCCTAATTCAGAACGTCCGATTCACACCACCCTATGATGTTTTTCTCACTCCTACTAGTGAATGTAATGTAACACACACCCATACAATGCGCACCACCCCTGTGATGTTTTTCTCACTCCTACTAGTGAATGTAATGTAACACACACCCATACAATGCGCACCACCCCGTGATGTTTTTCTCACTGCTACTAGTGAATGTAATGTAACACACACCCATACAATGCGCACCACCCCGCAATGTTTTTCAGAAACCTATCAAACATTGCCACTGTATGTTCGCTGACCTCAACATGCTGACCACACCACAGTGCTTTTCTCCATCCTACATTGCCACTCACTGCCTATCCTAATTTAGACCCTCTGATTCCCACCACCCCGTGATGTTTTTCTCACTCCTACTAGTGAATGTAATGTAACACACACCCATACAATGCGCACCACCCCGCGATGTTTTTCAGAAACCTATCCTACATTGCCACTGCATTTTCACTGACCTCAACATTCTAACCACCCCGGGGTGCTTTTCTCCATCCTACATTGCCACTCACTGCCTATCCTAATTCAGACCCTCCGATTCACACCACCCCGTGATGTTTTTCTCACTCCTACTAGTGAATGTAATGTAACACACACCCATACAATGCGCACCACCCCGTGATGTTTTTCTCACTCCTACTAGTGAATGTAATGTAATACACACCCATACAATGCGCACCACCCCGTGATGTTTTTCTCACTCCTACTAGTGAAAGTGATGTAACACACACCCATACAATGCGCACCACCCCGTGATGTTCTTCTCACTCCTACTAGTGAATGTAATGTAACACACACCCATACAATGCCCACCAAACCGTGATGTTTTTCTCACTCCTACTAGTGAATGTAATGTAACACACACCCATACAATGCGCACCACCACGCGATGTTTTTCAGAAACCTATCCTACATTGCCACTGCATGTTCCCTGACCTCCCAATGCTGACCACCCCGCGGTGCTTTTCTCCATCCTACATTGCCCCTCACTTCCTATCCTAATTCAGACCCTCCGATTCCCACCACCCCGTGATGTTTTTCTCACTCCTACTAGTGAATGTAATGTTACACACCCATACAATGCGCATCACCCCGCGATGTTTTTGAGAAACCTGACCGACATTGTCACTGCATGTTTCCTGACCTCCACATGCTGACCAACGCGTGGTGCCTTTCTCCATCCTAGATTGCCACTCACTGCCTATCATAATTCAGTTCCTATGATACACACCACCCCATGATGTTTTTCTCACTACTACTAGTGAATGTAATGTTACAAACACATACAAGAGCACCACCCCGCGATGTTTTTCTGAAACTTATCCTATATTGACACTGCATGTTTCCTGACCTCCCCATGCTGACCAATACGTGGTGCTTTTCTGCATCCTACATTGCCACTCACTGCCTATGCTAATTCAGATCCTATGATTCACACCACCCCGTGATGTTTTTCTCACTCCTACTAGTGAATATAATGTTACACACCCATACAATGCGCACCACCACACGATGGTTTTCAGAAACCTATCCTACATGGACACTGCATACTTCCTGACCTCCACATGCTGAGCACACGGTGGTGCTTTTCTCCAGCCTACATTGGAACTTCCTGCCTAACCTTATTCAGACCCTCCGCTTCAGACCACCCCGTGATGTTTTTCTCACTCCTAATAGTCAATGGAATGTTACGCACCAATACAATGCACATCACCCCGCGATGTTTTTCAGAAACCTGTCAGACATTGCCAATGCATGTTTCCTGACCTCCCCATGCTGACAACCCCGTGGTTCTTTTCTCGATCCTACATTGCCACTCACTGCCTATTCTAATTCAGATCCTGTGATTCACACCACCCCGTGATGTTTTTCTCACTCCTACTACTGAATGTAATGTTACACAGCATTACAATGCGCACCACCCAACGATGTTTTTCAGAAAACTATCATACACTGCCACTGCATGTTTCCTGACCTCCCCATGCTGACCACACCGTGGTGCTTTTCTCCATCGTACATTGCCACTCACTGCCTATCCTAAATCAGACCTTGGGATTCACACCAACCCGTGATGTTTTTCTCACTCCTAATAGTGAATGTAATGTTACATACCCACAAAATGCGCCTCACCCCGTGATGTTTTTCAGAAACCTGTCCGACATTGCCACTGCATGTTTCCTGACCTCCGCATGCTAACCACCACGTGGTGCTTTTCTCCATCCTACATCTCCACTCACTGCCTATCCTAATTCAGACCCTGGGATTCACACCACCCCGTGATGTTTTTCTCACTCCTACTAGTGAATGTAATGTTACACACCCATACAATGTGCAAAACCCAGCGATGTTTTTGAGAAACCTATCCTATTTTGCCACTGCATGTTTCCTGACCTCCCCATGCTGACCACCCCATGGTGCTTTTCCCCATCCTACATTGCCACTCACTGCCTATCCTTATTCGGATCCTAGGATTCACACCACCCCGTGATATTTTTCTCACTCCTACTAGTGAATGTAATGTTACACACCCATATAGTGTGCACTACCCCGCCATGTTTTTCAGAAACCTATCCAACATTGCCCCTGCATGTTTCCTGACCTCCCCATGCTGACAACCCCGTGGTGCTTTTTTCCATCCGACACTGCCACTCACTGCCTATCCTAATTCAGAGGCTCCGATTCACACCAGCCCGTGATGTTTTCCTCATTCCTACTAGTGAATGTAATGTTACACACCCATACAATGCACACCACCCCGTTATGTTTTTCAGAAACCTATCCTCCATTGCCACTGCATGTATCCTCACCTCCCCATGCTGACCACCCCGTGGTGATTTTCTACATCCTACATTGCCACTCAGTGCCTATCCTAATACCGATCCTATGATTCACACCACCCCGTGATGTTTTTCTCACTCCTACTAGTGAATGTAATGTTACACACCCATACAATGCGCATCACCCCGTGATGTTTTTCAGAAACCTGTCCGACAATGCCACTGCGTGTTTCCTGACCTCCGCATGCTGATCACCCCGTGGTGCTTTTCTCCATCCTACATCGCCACTCACTGCCTATCCTAATTCAGACCCTGGGATTCACATCACCCCGTGATGTTTTTCTCACTCCTACTAGTGAATGTAATGTAACACACACCCATACAATGCGCACCACCACGCGATGTTTTTCAGAAACCTATCCTACATTGCCACTGCATGTTCCCTGACCTCCCAATGCTGACCACCCCGCGGTGCTTTTCTCCATCCTACATTGCCCCTCACTTCCTATCCTAATTCAGACCCTCCGATTCCCACCACCCCGTGATGTTTTTCTCACTCCTACTAGTGAATGTAATGTTACACACCCATACAATGCGCATCACCCCGCGATGTTTTTGAGAAACCTGACCGACATTGTCACTGCATGTTTCCTGACCTCCACATGCTGACCAACGCGTGGTGCCTTTCTCCATCCTAGATTGCCACTCACTGCCTATCATAATTCAGTTCCTATGATACACACCACCCCATGATGTTTTTCTCACTACTACTAGTGAATGTAATGTTACAAACACATACAAGAGCACCACCCCGCGATGTTTTTCTGAAACTTATCCTATATTGCCACTGCATGTTTCCTGACCTCCCCATGCTGACCAACACGTGGTGCTTTTCTGCATCCTACATTGCCACTCACTGCCTATCCTAATTCAGACCCTGGGATTCACACCACCCCGAGATGTTTTTCTCCCTCCTACTAGTGAATGTAATGTTACACACCCATACAATGTGCACCACCCCGCCATGCTTTTTAGAAACCTATCCTACTTTGCCACTGCATGTTTCCTGACCTCCCCATGCTGACCACCCCGTGGTGCTTTTCCACATCGTACATTGCCACTCACTGCCTATCCTTATGCAGACCCTTCGATTCACAACACCCCGTGATGTTTTTCTCACTCCTACTAGTGAATGTATTGTTACATACACATACAATGCACCCCACCCCGTGATGATTTTCTGAAACCTATCCTACATTGCCACTGCATGTTTCCTGACCTCCCCATGATGAACACCCCGTGGTGCTTTTCTCCATTCTAGATTGCCATTCACTGTCTATCATAATTCAGATCCTATGATACACGCCACCCGATGATGTTTTTCTCACTCCTACTAGTGAATGTAATGTTACAAACCCATACAAGTGCACCACCCCACGATGATTTTCAGAAACCTATCCTACATTGCCACTGCATGTATCCTGACCTCCACATGCTAACCAACGCGTGGTGCTTTTCTCAATCCTAGTTTGCCACCAACTGCCTATCCTAATTCAGACCCTCTGATTCATATCACTCGGTGATGTTTTTCTGACTCCTACTAGTGAATGTAATGTTACACACCCATACAATGCGAACCAGCACGCTATGTTTTTCAGAAACATATCCTACATTGCCAGTGCATGTTTCCTGACCTCCATATGCTGACCAACCCGTGGTGCTTTTCTCCATCCTAGATTGCCACCTACTGCCTATCCTAATTCAAACCCTCTGATTCACACCACCCCGTGATGTTTTTCTCACTCCTAATACTGAATGTAATGTTACACACCTATACAATGCGCACCATCTCGCGATGTTTTTCAGAAACATATCCTACATTGCCACGCCATGTTTCCTGACCTCTCCCTGCTAAACACCCCCTGGGGTTTTTCTCCATCCTACATTGCCACTCACTGCCTATCCTAATTCAGAACCTGAGATTCACACCACCCCGTGATTATTTTCTCATTCCCACTAGTGAATGGAATGTTACACAACTTTACAATGCACCCCACACCGCGATGTTTTTCAGAAGCCTATCCTACATTGCCACTGCATGTTTCCTGACCTCCCCATGCTGACCACCCCGTGGTGATTTTCTCCATCCTAGATTGCCACTCACTGCCTATCCTAATTCAGATCCTATGATACACACCACCCCATGTTGTTTTTCTCACTCCTACTAGTGAATGTAATGTTACAAACGCATACAAGAGCACCACCCCGCGATGTTTTTCAGAAACCTACCTATATTGCCACTGCATGTTTCCTGACCTCCCCATGCTGAACAACCCGTGGTGCTTTTCTCCATCCTACATTGCCACTCACTGCCTATCCTAATTCAGACCCTCCGATTAACACCACTGCTTGATGTTTTTCTCACTCCTACTAGTGAATGTAATGTTACACCCCCATACAATGTGCACCACCCTGCGATGTTTTTCAGAAACCTATCCTACATTTCCACTGCATGTTTCCTGACCTCCCCATGCTGACCACCTGGTGATGCTTTTCTCCATCCTACATTGCCACTCTCTGCCTATCCTAATTCAGGTCCTATGATTAACACCACCCCGTGTTGTTTTTCACACTCCTACTAGTGAATGTAATGTTACACACTCAAACAATGTTCACCACCCCGCGATGTTTTTGAGAAACCTATCCTACATTGCCACTGCATCCTTCCTGACCTCCCCATGCTGAGCACACCGAGGTGCTTTTCTTCATCCTACATTGCCACTTACTGCCTATCCTAATTCAGAACCTGTGATTCACACCACCCCGTGATGATTTTCTCACTCCTACTCCTGAATGTAATGTTACACTCCATTACAACGCGCACCACCCCACGATGTTTTTCAGAAACCTATCATACATCTCCACTGCATGTTTCCTAACATTCCCATGCTGACCACCCCGTGGTGCCTTTTCTCCATCCTACATTGCTACTCACTGCCTATCCTTATTAAGAGCCTGGGATTCACACAACCCCATGATGTTTTTCTCACTCCTACTAGTGAATGTAATGTTACAAGCCCATACAATGTGCACCACCCTGCGATGTTTTTCAGAAACCTATCCTACTTTGCCACTGCATGTTTCCTGACCTCCCCATGCTGAGCACACCGAGGTGCTTTTCTCCATCCTACATTGCCACTCACTGCCTATCCTAATGCAGAGGCTCCGAATCACACCACCCCGTGATGTTTTTCTCACTCCTACTTGTGAATGTAATGTTACACACCCATACAATGCGCAGCACCCCGCGATGTTTTTCAGAAACCTATCCTACATTGCCACTGCATGTTTCCTCAACCTCCCCATGCTGACCACCCCGTGGTGCTTTTCTCCATCCTACATTGCCACTCACTGCCTATGCTAATTCAGATCCTATGATTCACACCACCCCGTGATGTTTTTCTCACTCCTACTAGTGAATATAATGTTACACACCCATACAATGCGCACCACCACACGATGGTTTTCAGAAACCTATCCTACATGGACACTGCATACTTCCTGACCTCCACATGCTGAGCACACGGTGGTGCTTTTCTCCAGCCTACATTGGAACTTCCTGCCTAACCTTATTCAGACCCTCCGCTTCAGACCACCCCGTGATGTTTTTCTCACTCCTAATAGTCAATGGAATGTTACGCACCAATACAATGCACATCACCCCGCGATGTTTTTCAGAAACCTGTCAGACATTGCCAATGCATGTTTGCTGACCTCCCCATGCTGACAACCCCGTGGTTCTTTTCTCGATCCTACATTGCCACTCACTGCCTATTCTAATTCAGATCCTGTGATTCACACCACCCCGTGATGTTTTTCTCACTCCTACTACTGAATGTAATGTTACACAGCATTACAATGCGCACCACCCAACGATGTTTTTCAGAAAACTATCATACACTGCCACTGCATGTTTCCTGACCTCCCCATGCTGACCACACCGTGGTGCTTTTCTCCATCGTACATTGCCACTCACTGCCTATCCTAAATCAGACCTTGGGATTCACACCAACCCGTGATGTTTTTCTCACTCCTAATAGTGAATGTAATGTTACATACCCACAAAATGCGCCTCACCCCGTGATGTTTTTCAGAAACCTGTCCGACATTGCCACTGCATGTTTCCTGACCTCCGCATGCTAACCACCACGTGGTGCTTTTCTCCATCCTACATCTCCACTCACTGCCTATCCTAATTCAGACCCTGGGATTCACACCACCCCGTGATGTTTTTCTCACTCCTACTAGTGAATGTAATGTTACACACCCATACAATGTGCAAAACCCAGCGATGTTTTTGAGAAACCTATCCTATTTTGCCACTGCATGTTTCCTGACCTCCCCATGCTGACCACCCCATGGTGCTTTTCCCCATCCTACATTGCCACTCACTGCCTATCCTTATTCGGATCCTAGGATTCACACCACCCCGTGATATTTTTCTCACTCCTACTAGTGAATGTAATGTTACACACCCATATAGTGTGCACTACCCCGCCATGTTTTTCAGAAACCTATCCAACATTGCCCCTGCATGTTTCCTGACCTCCCCATGCTGACAACCCCGTGGTGCTTTTTTCCATCCGACACTGCCACTCACTGCCTATCCTAATTCAGAGGCTCCGATTCACACCAGCCCGTGATGTTTTCCTCATTCCTACTAGTGAATGTAATGTTACACACCCATACAATGCACACCACCCCGTTATGTTTTTCAGAAACCTATCCTCCATTGCCACTGCATGTATCCTCACCTCCCCATGCTGACCACCCCGTGGTGATTTTCTACATCCTACATTGCCACTCAGTGCCTATCCTAATACCGATCCTATGATTCACACCACCCCGTGATGTTTTTCTCACTCCTACTAGTGAATGTAATGTTACACACCCATACAATGCGCATCACCCCGTGATGTTTTTCAGAAACCTGTCCGACAATGCCACTGCGTGTTTCCTGACCTCCGCATGCTGATCACCCCGTGGTGCTTTTCTCCATCCTACATCGCCACTCACTGCCTATCCTAATTCAGACCCTGGGATTCACATCACCCCGTGATGTTTTTCTCACTCCTACTAGTGAATGTAATGTAACACACACCCATACAATGCGCACCACCACGCGATGTTTTTCAGAAACCTATCCTACATTGCCACTGCATGTTCCCTGACCTCCCAATGCTGACCACCCCGCGGTGCTTTTCTCCATCCTACATTGCCCCTCACTTCCTATCCTAATTCAGACCCTCCGATTCCCACCACCCCGTGATGTTTTTCTCACTCCTACTAGTGAATGTAATGTTACACACCCATACAATGCGCATCACCCCGCGATGTTTTTGAGAAACCTGACCGACATTGTCACTACATGTTTCCTGACCTCCACATGCTGACCAACGCCTGGTGCCTTTCTCCATCCTAGATTGCCACTCACTGCCTATCATAATTCAGTTCCTATGATACACACCACCCCATGATGTTTTTCTCACTACTACTAGTGAATGTAATGTTACAAACACATACAAGAGCACCACCCCGCGATGTTTTTCTGAAACTTATCCTATATTGCCACTGCATGTTTCCTGACCTCCCCATGCTGACCAACACGTGGTGCTTTTCTGCATCCTACATTGCCACTCACTGCCTATCCTAATTCAGACCCTGGGATTCACACCACCCCGAGATGTTTTTCTCCCTCCTACTAGTGAATGTAATGTTACACACCCATACAATGTGCACCACCCCGCCATGCTTTTTAGAAACCTATCCTACTTTGCCACTGCATGTTTCCTGACCTCCCCATGCTGACCACCCCGTGGTGCTTTTCCACATCGTACATTGCCACTCACTGCCTATCCTTATGCAGACCCTTCGATTCACAACACCCCGTGATGTTTTTCTCACTCCTACTAGTGAATGTATTGTTACATACACATACAATGCACCCCACCCCGTGATGATTTTCTGAAACCTATCCTACATTGCCACTGCATGTTTCCTGACCTCCCCATGATGAACACCCCGTGGTGCTTTTCTCCATTCTAGATTGCCATTCACTGTCTATCATAATTCAGATCCTATGATACACGCCACCCGATGATGTTTTTCTCACTCCTACTAGTGAATGTAATGTTACAAACCCATACAAGTGCACCACCCCACGATGATTTTCAGAAACCTATCCTACATTGCCACTGCATGTATCCTGACCTCCACATGCTAACCAACGCGTGGTGCTTTTCTCAATCCTAGTTTGCCACCAACTGCCTATCCTAATTCAGACCCTCTGATTCATATCACTCGGTGATGTTTTTCTGACTCCTACTAGTGAATGTAATGTTACACACCCATACAATGCGAACCAGCACGCTATGTTTTTCAGAAACATATCCTACATTGCCAGTGCATGTTTCCTGACCTCCATATGCTGACCAACCCGTGGTGCTTTTCTCCATCCTAGATTGCCACCAACTGCCTATCCTAATTCAAACCCTCTGATTCACACCACCCCGTGATGTTTTTCTCACTCCTAATACTGAATGTAATGTTACACACCTATACAATGCGCACCATCTCGCGATGTTTTTCAGAAACATATCCTACATTGCCACGCCATGTTTCCTGACCTCTCCATGCTAAACACCCCCTGGGGTTTTTCTCCATCCTACATTGCCACTCACTGCCTATCCTAATTCAGAACCTGAGATTCACACCACCCCGTGATTATTTTCTCATTCCCACTAGTGAATGGAATGTTACACAACTTTACAATGCACCCCACACCGCGATGTTTTTCAGAAGCCTATCCTACATTGCCACTGCATGTTTCCTGACCTCCCCATGCTGACCACCCCGTGGTGATTTTCTCCATCCTAGATTGCCACTCACTGCCTATCCTAATTCAGATCCTATGATACACACCACCCCATGTTGTTTTTCTCACTCCTACTAGTGAATGTAATGTTACAAACGCATACAAGAGCACCACCCCGCGATGTTTTTCAGAAACCTACCTATATTGCCACTGCATGTTTCCTGACCTCCCCATGCTGAACAACCCGTGGTGCTTTTCTCCATCCTACATTGCCACTCACTGCCTATCCTAATTCAGACCCTCCGATTAACACCACTGCTTGATGTTTTTCTCACTCCTACTAGTGAATGTAATGTTACACCCCCATACAATGTGCACCACCCTGCGATGTTTTTCAGAAACCTATCCTACATTTCCACTGCATGTTTCCTGACCTCCCCATGCTGACCACCTGGTGATGCTTTTCTCCATCCTACATTGCCACTCTCTGCCTATCCTAATTCAGGTCCTATGATTAACACCACCCCGTGTTGTTTTTCACACTCCTACTAGTGAATGTAATGTTACACACTCAAACAATGTTCACCACCCCGCGATGTTTTTGAGAAACCTATCCTACATTGCCACTGCATCCTTCCTGACCTCCCCATGCTGAGCACACCGAGGTGCTTTTCTTCATCCTACATTGCCACTTACTGCCTATCCTAATTCAGAACCTGTGATTCACACCACCCCGTGATGATTTTCTCACTCCTACTCCTGAATGTAATGTTACACTCCATTACAACGCGCACCACCCCACGATGTTTTTCAGAAACCTATCATACATCTCCACTGCATGTTTCCTAACATTCCCATGCTGACCACCCCGTGGTGCCTTTTCTCCATCCTACATTGCTACTCACTGCCTATCCTTATTAAGAGCCTGGGATTCACACAACCCCATGATGTTTTTCTCACTCCTACTAGTGAATGTAATGTTACAAGCCCATACAATGTGCACCACCCTGCGATGTTTTTCAGAAACCTATCCTACTTTGCCACTGCATGTTTCCTGACCTCCCCATGCTGAGCACACCGAGGTGCTTTTCTCCATCCTACATTGCCACTCACTGCCTATCCTAATGCAGAGGCTCCGAATCACACCACCCCGTGATGTTTTTCTCACTCCTACTTGTGAATGTAATGTTACACACCCATACAATGCGCAGCACCCCGCGATGTTTTTCAGAAACCTATCCTACATTGCCACTGCATGTTTCCTCAACCTCCCCATGCTGACCACCCCGTGGTGCTTTTCTCCATCCTACATTGCCACTCACTGCCTATGCTAATTCAGATCCTATGATTCACACCACCCCGTGATGTTTTTCTCACTCCTACTAGTGAATATAATGTTACACACCCATACAATGCGCACCACCACACGATGGTTTTCAGAAACCTATCCTACATGGACACTGCATACTTCCTGACCTCCACATGCTGAGCACACGGTGGTGCTTTTCTCCAGCCTACATTGGAACTTCCTGCCTAACCTTATTCAGACCCTCCGCTTCAGACCACCCCGTGATGTTTTTCTCACTCCTAATAGTCAATGGAATGTTACGCACCAATACAATGCACATCACCCCGCGATGTTTTTCAGAAACCTGTCAGACATTGCCAATGCATGTTTGCTGACCTCCCCATGCTGACAACCCCGTGGTTCTTTTCTCGATCCTACATTGCCACTCACTGCCTATTCTAATTCAGATCCTGTGATTCACACCACCCCGTGATGTTTTTCTCACTCCTACTACTGAATGTAATGTTACACAGCATTACAATGCGCACCACCCAACGATGTTTTTCAGAAAACTATCATACACTGCCACTGCATGTTTCCTGACCTCCCCATGCTGACCACACCGTGGTGCTTTTCTCCATCGTACATTGCCACTCACTGCCTATCCTAAATCAGACCTTGGGATTCACACCAACCCGTGATGTTTTTCTCACTCCTAATAGTGAATGTAATGTTACATACCCACAAAATGCGCCTCACCCCGTGATGTTTTTCAGAAACCTGTCCGACATTGCCACTGCATGTTTCCTGACCTCCGCATGCTAACCACCACGTGGTGCTTTTCTCCATCCTACATCTCCACTCACTGCCTATCCTAATTCAGACCCTGGGATTCACACCACCCCGTGATGTTTTTCTCACTCCTACTAGTGAATGTAATGTTACACACCCATACAATGTGCAAAACCCAGCGATGTTTTTGAGAAACCTATCCTATTTTGCCACTGCATGTTTCCTGACCTCCCCATGCTGACCACCCCATGGTGCTTTTCCCCATCCTACATTGCCACTCACTGCCTATCCTTATTCGGATCCTAGGATTCACAGCACCCCGTGATATTTTTCTCACTCCTACTAGTGAATGTAATGTTACACACCCATATAGTGTGCACTACCCCGCCATGTTTTTCAGAAACCTATCCAACATTGCCCCTGCATGTTTCCTGACCTCCCCATGCTGACAACCCCGTGGTGCTTTTTTCCATCCGACACTGCCACTCACTGCCTATCCTAATTCAGAGGCTCCGATTCACACCAGCCCGTGATGTTTTCCTCATTCCTACTAGTGAATGTAATGTTACACACCCATACAATGCACACCACCCCGTTATGTTTTTCAGAAACCTATCCTCCATTGCCACTGCATGTATCCTCACCTCCCCATGCTGACCACCCCGTGGTGATTTTCTACATCCTACATTGCCACTCAGTGCCTATCCTAATACCGATCCTATGATTCACACCACCCCGTGATGTTTTTCTCACTCCTACTAGTGAATGTAATGTTACACACCCATACAATGCGCATCACCCCGTGATGTTTTTCAGAAACCTGTCTGACAATGCCACTGCGTGTTTCCTGACCTCCGCATGCTGATCACCCCGTGGTGCTTTTCTCCATCCTACATCGCCACTCACTGCCTATCCTAATTCAGACCCTGGGATTCACATCACCCCGTGATGTTTTTCTCACTCCTACTAGTGAATGTAATGTAACACACACCCATACAATGCGCACCACCACGCGATGTTTTTCAGAAACCTATCCTACATTGCCACTGCATGTTCCCTGACCTCCCAATGCTGACCACCCCGCGGTGCTTTTCTCCATCCTACATTGCCCCTCACTTCCTATCCTAATTCAGACCCTCCGATTCCCACCACCCCGTGATGTTTTTCTCACTCCTACTAGTGAATGTAATGTTACACACCCATACAATGCGCATCACCCCGCGATGTTTTTGAGAAACCTGACCGACATTGTCACTGCATGTTTCCTGACCTCCACATGCTGACCAACGCGTGGTGCCTTTCTCCATCCTAGATTGCCACTCACTGCCTATCATAATTCAGTTCCTATGATACACACCACCCCATGATGTTTTTCTCACTACTACTAGTGAATGTAATGTTACAAACACATACAAGAGCACCACCCCGCGATGTTTTTCTGAAACTTATCCTATATTGCCACTGCATGTTTCCTGACCTCCCCATGCTGACCAACACGTGGTGCTTTTCTGCATCCTACATTGCCACTCACTGCCTATCCTAATTCAGACCCTGGGATTCACACCACCCCGAGATGTTTTTCTCCCTCCTACTAGTGAATGTAATGTTACACACCCATACAATGTGCACCACCCCGCCATGCTTTTTAGAAACCTATCCTACTTTGCCACTGCATGTTTCCTGACCTCCCCATGCTGACCACCCCGTGGTGCTTTTCCACATCGTACATTGCCACTCACTGCCTATCCTTATGCAGACCCTTCGATTCACAACACCCCGTGATGTTTTTCTCACTCCTACTAGTGAATGTATTGTTACATACACATACAATGCACCCCACCCCGTGATGATTTTCTGAAACCTATCCTACATTGCCACTGCATGTTTCCTGACCTCCCCATGATGAACACCCCGTGGTGCTTTTCTCCATTCTAGATTGCCATTCACTGTCTATCATAATTCAGATCCTATGATACACGCCACCCGATGATGTTTTTCTCACTCCTACTAGTGAATGTAATGTTACAAACCCATACAAGTGCACCACCCCACGATGATTTTCAGAAACCTATCCTACATTGCCACTGCATGTATCCTGACCTCCACATGCTAACCAACGCGTGGTGCTTTTCTCAATCCTAGTTTGCCACCAACTGCCTATCCTAATTCAGACCCTCTGATTCATATCACTCGGTGATGTTTTTCTGACTCCTACTAGTGAATGTAATGTTACACACCCATACAATGCGAACCAGCACGCTATGTTTTTCAGAAACATATCCTACATTGCCAGTGCATGTTTCCTGACCTCCATATGCTGACCAACCCGTGGTGCTTTTCTCCATCCTAGATTGCCACCTACTGCCTATCCTAATTCAAACCCTCTGATTCACACCACCCCGTGATGTTTTTCTCACTCCTAATACTGAATGTAATGTTACACACCTATACAATGCGCACCATCTCGCGATGTTTTTCAGAAACATATCCTACATTGCCACGCCATGTTTCCTGACCTCTCCCTGCTAAACACCCCCTGGGGTTTTTCTCCATCCTACATTGCCACTCACTGCCTATCCTAATTCAGAACCTGAGATTCACACCACCCCGTGATTATTTTCTCATTCCCACTAGTGAATGGAATGTTACACAACTTTACAATGCACCCCACACCGCGATGTTTTTCAGAAGCCTATCCTACATTGCCACTGCATGTTTCCTGACCTCCCCATGCTGACCACCCCGTGGTGATTTTCTCCATCCTAGATTGCCACTCACTGCCTATCCTAATTCAGATCCTATGATACACACCACCCCATGTTGTTTTTCTCACTCCTACTAGTGAATGTAATGTTACAAACGCATACAAGAGCACCACCCCGCGATGTTTTTCAGAAACCTACCTATATTGCCACTGCATGTTTCCTGACCTCCCCATGCTGAACAACCCGTGGTGCTTTTCTCCATCCTACATTGCCACTCACTGCCTATCCTAATTCAGACCCTCCGATTAACACCACTGCTTGATGTTTTTCTCACTCCTACTAGTGAATGTAATGTTACACCCCCATACAATGTGCACCACCCTGCGATGTTTTTCAGAAACCTATCCTACATTTCCACTGCATGTTTCCTGACCTCCCCATGCTGACCACCTGGTGATGCTTTTCTCCATCCTACATTGCCACTCTCTGCCTATCCTAATTCAGGTCCTATGATTAACACCACCCCGTGTTGTTTTTCACACTCCTACTAGTGAATGTAATGTTACACACTCAAACAATGTTCACCACCCCGCGATGTTTTTGAGAAACCTATCCTACATTGCCACTGCATCCTTCCTGACCTCCCCATGCTGAGCACACCGAGGTGCTTTTCTTCATCCTACATTGCCACTTACTGCCTATCCTAATTCAGAACCTGTGATTCACACCACCCCGTGATGATTTTCTCACTCCTACTCCTGAATGTAATGTTACACTCCATTACAACGCGCACCACCCCACAATGTTTTTCAGAAACCTATCATACATCTCCACTGCATGTTTCCTAACATTCCCATGCTGACCACCCCGTGGTGCCTTTTCTCCATCCTACATTGCTACTCACTGCCTATCCTTATTAAGAGCCTGGGATTCACACAACCCCATGATGTTTTTCTCACTCCTACTAGTGAATGTAATGTTACAAGCCCATACAATGTGCACCACCCTGCGATGTTTTTCAGAAACCTATCCTACTTTGCCACTGCATGTTTCCTGACCTCCCCATGCTGAGCACACCGAGGTGCTTTTCTCCATCCTACATTGCCACTCACTGCCTATCCTAATGCAGAGGCTCCGAATCACACCACCCCGTGATGTTTTTCTCACTCCTACTTGTGAATGTAATGTTACACACCCATACAATGCGCAGCACCCCGCGATGTTTTTCAGAAACCTATCCTACATTGCCACTGCATGTTTCCTCAACCTCCCCATGCTGACCACCCCGTGGTGCTTTTCTCCATCCTACATTGCCACTCACTGCCTATGCTAATTCAGATCCTATGATTCACACCACCCCGTGATGTTTTTCTCACTCCTACTAGTGAATATAATGTTACACACCCATACAATGCGCACCACCACACGATGGTTTTCAGAAACCTATCCTACATGGACACTGCATACTTCCTGACCTCCACATGCTGAGCACACGGTGGTGCTTTTCTCCAGCCTACATTGGAACTTCCTGCCTAACCTTATTCAGACCCTCCGCTTCAGACCACCCCGTGATGTTTTTCTCACTCCTAATAGTCAATGGAATGTTACGCACCAATACAATGCACATCACCCCGCGATGTTTTTCAGAAACCTGTCAGACATTGCCAATGCATGTTTGCTGACCTCCCCATGCTGACAACCCCGTGGTTCTTTTCTCGATCCTACATTGCCACTCACTGCCTATTCTAATTCAGATCCTGTGATTCACACCACCCCGTGATGTTTTTCTCACTCCTACTACTGAATGTAATGTTACACAGCATTACAATGCGCACCACCCAACGATGTTTTTCAGAAAACTATCATACACTGCCACTGCATGTTTCCTGACCTCCCCATGCTGACCACACCGTGGTGCTTTTCTCCATCGTACATTGCCACTCACTGCCTATCCTAAATCAGACCTTGGGATTCACACCAACCCGTGATGTTTTTCTCACTCCTAATAGTGAATGTAATGTTACATACCCACAAAATGCGCCTCACCCCGTGATGTTTTTCAGAAACCTGTCCGACATTGCCACTGCATGTTTCCTGACCTCCGCATGCTAACCACCACGTGGTGCTTTTCTCCATCCTACATCTCCACTCACTGCCTATCCTAATTCAGACCCTGGGATTCACACCACCCCGTGATGTTTTTCTCACTCCTACTAGTGAATGTAATGTTACACACCCATACAATGTGCAAAACCCAGCGATGTTTTTGAGAAACCTATCCTATTTTGCCACTGCATGTTTCCTGACCTCCCCATGCTGACCACCCCATGGTGCTTTTCCCCATCCTACATTGCCACTCACTGCCTATCCTTATTCGGATCCTAGGATTCACACCACCCCGTGATATTTTTCTCACTCCTACTAGTGAATGTAATGTTACACACCCATATAGTGTGCACTACCCCGCCATGTTTTTCAGAAACCTATCCAACATTGCCCCTGCATGTTTCCTGACCTCCCCATGCTGACAACCCCGTGGTGCTTTTTTCCATCCGACACTGCCACTCACTGCCTATCCTAATTCAGAGGCTCCGATTCACACCAGCCCGTGATGTTTTCCTCATTCCTACTAGTGAATGTAATGTTACACACCCATACAATGCACACCACCCCGTTATGTTTTTCAGAAACCTATCCTCCATTGCCACTGCATGTATCCTCACCTCCCCATGCTGACCACCCCGTGGTGATTTTCTACATCCTACATTGCCACTCAGTGCCTATCCTAATACCGATCCTATGATTCACACCACCCCGTGATGTTTTTCTCACTCCTACTAGTGAATGTAATGTTACACACCCATACAATGCGCATCACCCCGTGATGTTTTTCAGAAACCTGTCCGACAATGCCACTGCGTGTTTCCTGACCTCCGCATGCTGATCACCCCGTGGTGCTTTTCTCCATCCTACATCGCCACTCACTGCCTATCCTAATTCAGACCCTGGGATTCACATCACCCCGTGATGTTTTTCTCACTCCTACTAGTGAATGTAATGTAACACACACCCATACAATGCGCACCACCACGCGATGTTTTTCAGAAACCTATCCTACATTGCCACTGCATGTTCCCTGACCTCCCAATGCTGACCACCCCGCGGTGCTTTTCTCCATCCTACATTGCCCCTCACTTCCTATCCTAATTCAGACCCTCCGATTCCCACCACCCCGTGATGTTTTTCTCACTCCTACTAGTGAATGTAATGTTACACACCCATACAATGCGCATCACCCCGCGATGTTTTTGAGAAACCTGACCGACATTGTCACTACATGTTTCCTGACCTCCACATGCTGACCAACGCGTGGTGCCTTTCTCCATCCTAGATTGCCACTCACTGCCTATCATAATTCAGTTCCTATGATACACACCACCCCATGATGTTTTTCTCACTACTACTAGTGAATGTAATGTTACAAACACATACAAGAGCACCACCCCGCGATGTTTTTCTGAAACTTATCCTATATTGCCACTGCATGTTTCCTGACCTCCCCATGCTGACCAACACGTGGTGCTTTTCTGCATCCTACATTGCCACTCACTGCCTATCCTAATTCAGACCCTGGGATTCACACCACCCCGAGATGTTTTTCTCCCTCCTACTAGTGAATGTAATGTTACACACCCATACAATGTGCACCACCCCGCCATGCTTTTTAGAAACCTATCCTACTTTGCCACTGCATGTTTCCTGACCTCCCCATGCTGACCACCCCGTGGTGCTTTTCCACATCGTACATTGCCACTCACTGCCTATCCTTATGCAGACCCTTCGATTCACAACACCCCGTGATGTTTTTCTCACTCCTACTAGTGAATGTATTGTTACATACACATACAATGCACCCCACCCCGTGATGATTTTCTGAAACCTATCCTACATTGCCACTGCATGTTTCCTGACCTCCCCATGATGAACACCCCGTGGTGCTTTTCTCCATTCTAGATTGCCATTCACTGTCTATCATAATTCAGATCCTATGATACACGCCACCCGATGATGTTTTTCTCACTCCTACTAGTGAATGTAATGTTACAAACCCATACAAGTGCACCACCCCACGATGATTTTCAGAAACCTATCCTACATTGCCACTGCATGTATCCTGACCTCCACATGCTAACCAACGCGTGGTGCTTTTCTCAATCCTAGTTTGCCACCAACTGCCTATCCTAATTCAGACCCTCTGATTCATATCACTCGGTGATGTTTTTCTGACTCCTACTAGTGAATGTAATGTTACACACCCATACAATGCGAACCAGCACGCTATGTTTTTCAGAAACATATCCTACATTGCCAGTGCATGTTTCCTGACCTCCATATGCTGACCAACCCGTGGTGCTTTTCTCCATCCTAGATTGCCACCAACTGCCTATCCTAATTCAAACCCTCTGATTCACACCACCCCGTGATGTTTTTCTCACTCCTAATACTGAATGTAATGTTACCCACCTATACAATGCGCACCATCTCGCGATGTTTTTCAGAAACATATCCTACATTGCCACGCCATGTTTCCTGACCTCTCCATGCTAAACACCCCCTGGGGTTTTTCTCCATCCTACATTGCCACTCACTGCCTATCCTAATTCAGAACCTGAGATTCACACCACCCCGTGATTATTTTCTCATTCCCACTAGTGAATGGAATGTTACACAACTTTACAATGCACCCCACACCGCGATGTTTTTCAGAAGCCTATCCTACATTGCCACTGCATGTTTCCTGACCTCCCCATGCTGACCACCCCGTGGTGATTTTCTCCATCCTAGATTGCCACTCACTGCCTATCCTAATTCAGATCCTATGATACACACCACCCCATGTTGTTTTTCTCACTCCTACTAGTGAATGTAATGTTACAAACGCATACAAGAGCACCACCCCGCGATGTTTTTCAGAAACCTACCTATATTGCCACTGCATGTTTCCTGACCTCCCCATGCTGAACAACCCGTGGTGCTTTTCTCCATCCTACATTGCCACTCACTGCCTATCCTAATTCAGACCCTCCGATTAACACCACTGCTTGATGTTTTCCTCACTCCTACTAGTGAATGTAATGTTACACCCCCATACAATGTGCACCACCCTGCGATGTTTTTCAGAAACCTATCCTACATTTCCACTGCATGTTTCCTGACCTCCCCATGCTGACCACCTGGTGATGCTTTTCTCCATCCTACATTGCCACTCTCTGCCTATCCTAATTCAGGTCCTATGATTAACACCACCCCGTGTTGTTTTTCACACTCCTACTAGTGAATGTAATGTTACACACTCAAACAATGTTCACCACCCCGCGATGTTTTTGAGAAACCTATCCTACATTGCCACTGCATCCTTCCTGACCTCCCCATGCTGAGCACACCGAGGTGCTTTTCTTCATCCTACATTGCCACTTACTGCCTATCCTAATTCAGAACCTGTGATTCACACCACCCCGTGATGATTTTCTCACTCCTACTCCTGAATGTAATGTTACACTCCATTACAACGCGCACCACCCCACGATGTTTTTCAGAAACCTATCATACATCTCCACTGCATGTTTCCTAACATTCCCATGCTGACCACCCCGTGGTGCCTTTTCTCCATCCTACATTGCTACTCACTGCCTATCCTTATTAAGAGCCTGGGATTCACACAACCCCATGATGTTTTTCTCACTCCTACTAGTGAATGTAATGTTACAAGCCCATACAATGTGCACCACCCTGCGATGTTTTTCAGAAACCTATCCTACTTTGCCACTGCATGTTTCCTGACCTCCCCATGCTGAGCACACCGAGGTGCTTTTCTCCATCCTACATTGCCACTCACTGCCTATCCTAATGCAGAGGCTCCGAATCACACCACCCCGTGATGTTTTTCTCACTCCTACTTGTGAATGTAATGTTACACACCCATACAATGCGCAGCACCCCGCGATGTTTTTCAGAAACCTATCCTACATTGCCACTGCATGTTTCCTCAACCTCCCCATGCTGACCACCCCGTGGTGGTTTTCTCCATCCTACATTGCCACTCACTGCCTATGCTAATTCAGATCCTATGATTCACACCACCCCGTGATGTTTTTCTCACTCCTACTAGTGAATATAATGTTACACACCCATACAATGCGCACCACCACACGATGGTTTTCAGAAACCTATCCTACATGGACACTGCATACTTCCTGACCTCCACATGCTGAGCACACGGTGGTGCTTTTCTCCAGCCTACATTGGAACTTCCTGCCTAACCTTATTCAGACCCTCCGCTTCAGACCACCCCGTGATGTTTTTCTCACTCCTAATAGTCAATGGAATGTTACGCACCAATACAATGCACATCACCCCGCGATGTTTTTCAGAAACCTGTCAGACATTGCCAATGCATGTTTGCTGACCTCCCCATGCTGACAACCCCGTGGTTCTTTTCTCGATCCTACATTGCCACTCACTGCCTATTCTAATTCAGATCCTGTGATTCACACCACCCCGTGATGTTTTTCTCACTCCTACTACTGAATGTAATGTTACACAGCATTACAATGCGCACCACCCAACGATGTTTTTCAGAAAACTATCATACACTGCCACTGCATGTTTCCTGACCTCCCCATGCTGACCACACCGTGGTGCTTTTCTCCATCGTACATTGCCACTCACTGCCTATCCTAAATCAGACCTTGGGATTCACACCAACCCGTGATGTTTTTCTCACTCCTAATAGTGAATGTAATGTTACATACCCACAAAATGCGCCTCACCCCGTGATGTTTTTCAGAAACCTGTCCGACATTGCCACTGCATGTTTCCTGACCTCCGCATGCTAACCACCACGTGGTGCTTTTCTCCATCCTACATCTCCACTCACTGCCTATCCTAATTCAGACCCTGGGATTCACACCACCCCGTGATGTTTTTCTCACTCCTACTAGTGAATGTAATGTTACACACCCATACAATGTGCAAAACCCAGCGATGTTTTTGAGAAACCTATCCTATTTTGCCACTGCATGTTTCCTGACCTCCCCATGCTGACCACCCCATGGTGCTTTTCCCCATCCTACATTGCCACTCACTGCCTATCCTTATTCGGATCCTAGGATTCACAGCACCCCGTGATATTTTTCTCACTCCTACTAGTGAATGTAATGTTACACACCCATATAGTGTGCACTACCCCGCCATGTTTTTCAGAAACCTATCCAACATTGCCCCTGCATGTTTCCTGACCTCCCCATGCTGACAACCCCGTGGTGCTTTTTTCCATCCGACACTGCCACTCACTGCCTATCCTAATTCAGAGGCTCCGATTCACACCAGCCCGTGATGTTTTCCTCATTCCTACTAGTGAATGTAATGTTACACACCCATACAATGCACACCACCCCGTTATGTTTTTCAGAAACCTATCCTCCATTGCCACTGCATGTATCCTCACCTCCCCATGCTGACCACCCCGTGGTGATTTTCTACATCCTACATTGCCACTCAGTGCCTATCCTAATACCGATCCTATGATTCACACCACCCCGTGATGTTTTTCTCACTCCTACTAGTGAATGTAATGTTACACACCCATACAATGCGCATCACCCCGTGATGTTTTTCAGAAACCTGTCTGACAATGCCACTGCGTGTTTCCTGACCTCCGCATGCTGATCACCCCGTGGTGCTTTTCTCCATCCTACATCGCCACTCACTGCCTATCCTAATTCAGACCCTGGGATTCACATCACCCCGTGATGTTTTTCTCACTCCTACTAGTGAATGTAATGTAACACACACCCATACAATGCGCACCACCACGCGATGTTTTTCAGAAACCTATCCTACATTGCCACTGCATGTTCCCTGACCTCCCAATGCTGACCACCCCGCGGTGCTTTTCTCCATCCTACATTGCCCCTCACTTCCTATCCTAATTCAGACCCTCCGATTCCCACCACCCCGTGATGTTTTTCTCACTCCTACTAGTGAATGTAATGTTACACACCCATACAATGCGCATCACCCCGCGATGTTTTTGAGAAACCTGACCGACATTGTCACTGCATGTTTCCTGACCTCCACATGCTGACCAACGCGTGGTGCCTTTCTCCATCCTAGATTGCCACTCACTGCCTATCATAATTCAGTTCCTATGATACACACCACCCCATGATGTTTTTCTCACTACTACTAGTGAATGTAATGTTACAAACACATACAAGAGCACCACCCCGCGATGTTTTTCTGAAACTTATCCTATATTGCCACTGCATGTTTCCTGACCTCCCCATGCTGACCAACACGTGGTGCTTTTCTGCATCCTACATTGCCACTCACTGCCTATCCTAATTCAGACCCTGGGATTCACACCACCCCGAGATGTTTTTCTCCCTCCTACTAGTGAATGTAATGTTACACACCCATACAATGTGCACCACCCCGCCATGCTTTTTAGAAACCTATCCTACTTTGCCACTGCATGTTTCCTGACCTCCCCATGCTGACCACCCCGTGGTGCTTTTCCACATCGTACATTGCCACTCACTGCCTATCCTTATGCAGACCCTTCGATTCACAACACCCCGTGATGTTTTTCTCACTCCTACTAGTGAATGTATTGTTACATACACATACAATGCACCCCACCCCGTGATGATTTTCTGAAACCTATCCTACATTGCCACTGCATGTTTCCTGACCTCCCCATGATGAACACCCCGTGGTGCTTTTCTCCATTCTAGATTGCCATTCACTGTCTATCATAATTCAGATCCTATGATACACGCCACCCGATGATGTTTTTCTCACTCCTACTAGTGAATGTAATGTTACAAACCCATACAAGTGCACCACCCCACGATGATTTTCAGAAACCTATCCTACATTGCCACTGCATGTATCCTGACCTCCACATGCTAACCAACGCGTGGTGCTTTTCTCAATCCTAGTTTGCCACCAACTGCCTATCCTAATTCAGACCCTCTGATTCATATCACTCGGTGATGTTTTTCTGACTCCTACTAGTGAATGTAATGTTACACACCCATACAATGCGAACCAGCACGCTATGTTTTTCAGAAACATATCCTACATTGCCAGTGCATGTTTCCTGACCTCCATATGCTGACCAACCCGTGGTGCTTTTCTCCATCCTAGATTGCCACCAACTGCCTATCCTAATTCAAACCCTCTGATTCACACCACCCCGTGATGTTTTTCTCACTCCTAATACTGAATGTAATGTTACACACCTATACAATGCGCACCATCTCGCGATGTTTTTCAGAAACATATCCTACATTGCCACGCCATGTTTCCTGACCTCTCCATGCTAAACACCCCCTGGGGTTTTTCTCCATCCTACATTGCCACTCACTGCCTATCCTAATTCAGAACCTGAGATTCACACCACCCCGTGATTATTTTCTCATTCCCACTAGTGAATGGAATGTTACACAACTTTACAATGCACCCCACACCGCGATGTTTTTCAGAAGCCTATCCTACATTGCCACTGCATGTTTCCTGACCTCCCCATGCTGACCACCCCGTGGTGATTTTCTCCATCCTAGATTGCCACTCACTGCCTATCCTAATTCAGATCCTATGATACACACCACCCCATGTTGTTTTTCTCACTCCTACTAGTGAATGTAATGTTACAAACGCATACAAGAGCACCACCCCGCGATGTTTTTCAGAAACCTACCTATATTGCCACTGCATGTTTCCTGACCTCCCCATGCTGAACAACCCGTGGTGCTTTTCTCCATCCTACATTGCCACTCACTGCCTATCCTAATTCAGACCCTCCGATTAACACCACTGCTTGATGTTTTTCTCACTCCTACTAGTGAATGTAATGTTACACCCCCATACAATGTGCACCACCCTGCGATGTTTTTCAGAAACCTATCCTACATTTCCACTGCATGTTTCCTGACCTCCCCATGCTGACCACCTGGTGATGCTTTTCTCCATCCTACATTGCCACTCTCTGCCTATCCTAATTCAGGTCCTATGATTAACACCACCCCGTGTTGTTTTTCACACTCCTACTAGTGAATGTAATGTTACACACTCAAACAATGTTCACCACCCCGCGATGTTTTTGAGAAACCTATCCTACATTGCCACTGCATCCTTCCTGACCTCCCCATGCTGAGCACACCGAGGTGCTTTTCTTCATCCTACATTGCCACTTACTGCCTATCCTAATTCAGAACCTGTGATTCACACCACCCCGTGATGATTTTCTCACTCCTACTCCTGAATGTAATGTTACACTCCATTACAACGCGCACCACCCCACGATGTTTTTCAGAAACCTATCATACATCTCCACTGCATGTTTCCTAACATTCCCATGCTGACCACCCCGTGGTGCCTTTTCTCCATCCTACATTGCTACTCACTGCCTATCCTTATTAAGAGCCTGGGATTCACACAACCCCATGATGTTTTTCTCACTCCTACTAGTGAATGTAATGTTACAAGCCCATACAATGTGCACCACCCTGCGATGTTTTTCAGAAACCTATCCTACTTTGCCACTGCATGTTTCCTGACCTCCCCATGCTGAGCACACCGAGGTGCTTTTCTCCATCCTACATTGCCACTCACTGCCTATCCTAATGCAGAGGCTCCGAATCACACCACCCCGTGATGTTTTTCTCACTCCTACTTGTGAATGTAATGTTACACACCCATACAATGCGCAGCACCCCGCGATGTTTTTCAGAAACCTATCCTACATTGCCACTGCATGTTTCCTCAACCTCCCCATGCTGACCACCCCGTGGTGCTTTTCTCCATCCTACATTGCCACTCACTGCCTATGCTAATTCAGATCCTATGATTCACACCACCCCGTGATGTTTTTCTCACTCCTACTAGTGAATATAATGTTACACACCCATACAATGCGCACCACCACACGATGGTTTTCAGAAACCTATCCTACATGGACACTGCATACTTCCTGACCTCCACATGCTGAGCACACGGTGGTGCTTTTCTCCAGCCTACATTGGAACTTCCTGCCTAACCTTATTCAGACCCTCCGCTTCAGACCACCCCGTGATGTTTTTCTCACTCCTAATAGTCAATGGAATGTTACGCACCAATACAATGCACATCACCCCGCGATGTTTTTCAGAAACCTGTCAGACATTGCCAATGCATGTTTGCTGACCTCCCCATGCTGACAACCCCGTGGTTCTTTTCTCGATCCTACATTGCCACTCACTGCCTATTCTAATTCAGATCCTGTGATTCACACCACCCCGTGATGTTTTTCTCACTCCTACTACTGAATGTAATGTTACACAGCATTACAATGCGCACCACCCAACGATGTTTTTCAGAAAACTATCATACACTGCCACTGCATGTTTCCTGACCTCCCCATGCTGACCACACCGTGGTGCTTTTCTCCATCGTACATTGCCACTCACTGCCTATCCTAAATCAGACCTTGGGATTCACACCAACCCGTGATGTTTTTCTCACTCCTAATAGTGAATGTAATGTTACATACCCACAAAATGCGCCTCACCCCGTGATGTTTTTCAGAAACCTGTCCGACATTGCCACTGCATGTTTCCTGACCTCCGCATGCTAACCACCACGTGGTGCTTTTCTCCATCCTACATCTCCACTCACTGCCTATCCTAATTCAGACCCTGGGATTCACACCACCCCGTGATGTTTTTCTCACTCCTACTAGTGAATGTAATGTTACACACCCATACAATGTGCAAAACCCAGCGATGTTTTTGAGAAACCTATCCTATTTTGCCACTGCATGTTTCCTGACCTCCCCATGCTGACCACCCCATGGTGCTTTTCCCCATCCTACATTGCCACTCACTGCCTATCCTTATTCGGATCCTAGGATTCACACCACCCCGTGATATTTTTCTCACTCCTACTAGTGAATGTAATGTTACACACCCATATAGTGTGCACTACCCCGCCATGTTTTTCAGAAACCTATCCAACATTGCCCCTGCATGTTTCCTGACCTCCCCATGCTGACAACCCCGTGGTGCTTTTTTCCATCCGACACTGCCACTCACTGCCTATCCTAATTCAGAGGCTCCGATTCACACCAGCCCGTGATGTTTTCCTCATTCCTACTAGTGAATGTAATGTTACACACCCATACAATGCACACCACCCCGTTATGTTTTTCAGAAACCTATCCTCCATTGCCACTGCATGTATCCTCACCTCCCCATGCTGACCACCCCGTGGTGATTTTCTACATCCTACATTGCCACTCAGTGCCTATCCTAATACCGATCCTATGATTCACACCACCCCGTGATGTTTTTCTCACTCCTACTAGTGAATGTAATGTTACACACCCATACAATGCGCATCACCCCGTGATGTTTTTCAGAAACCTGTCCGACAATGCCACTGCGTGTTTCCTGACCTCCGCATGCTGATCACCCCGTGGTGCTTTTCTCCATCCTACATCGCCACTCACTGCCTATCCTAATTCAGACCCTGGGATTCACATCACCCCGTGATGTTTTTCTCACTCCTACTAGTGAATGTAATGTAACACACACCCATACAATGCGCACCACCACGCGATGTTTTTCAGAAACCTATCCTACATTGCCACTGCATGTTCCCTGACCTCCCAATGCTGACCACCCCGCGGTGCTTTTCTCCATCCTACATTGCCCCTCACTTCCTATCCTAATTCAGACCCTCCGATTCCCACCACCCCGTGATGTTTTTCTCACTCCTACTAGTGAATGTAATGTTACACACCCATACAATGCGCATCACCCCGCGATGTTTTTGAGAAACCTGACCGACATTGTCACTGCATGTTTCCTGACCTCCACATGCTGACCAACGCGTGGTGCCTTTCTCCATCCTAGATTGCCACTCACTGCCTATCATAATTCAGTTCCTATGATACACACCACCCCATGATGTTTTTCTCACTACTACTAGTGAATGTAATGTTACAAACACATACAAGAGCACCACCCCGCGATGTTTTTCTGAAACTTATCCTATATTGCCACTGCATGTTTCCTGACCTCCCCATGCTGACCAACACGTGGTGCTTTTCTGCATCCTACATCGCCACTCACTGCCTATCCTAATTCAGACCCTGGGATTCACATCACCCCGTGATGTTTTTCTCAGTCCTACTAGTCAATGTAATGTTACAAACCCATACAATGTGCACCACCCTGCGATGTTTTTCAGAAGCCTATCCTACTTTGCCACTGCATGTTTCCTGCCCTCCCCATGCTGACCACCCCGTGGTGCTTTTCTCCATCCTACATTGCCACTCACTGCCTATCCTAATTCAGAGGCTCCGATTCACACCATCCCGTGATGTTTTTCTCACTCCTACTAGTGAATGTAATGTTACACACCCATACAATGCGCACCACCCCGCGATGATTTTCAGTAACCTATCCTACATTGCCACTGCATGTATCCTCACCTCCCCATGCTGACCACCTCGTGGTGCTTTTCTCCATCCTACATTGCCACTCACTGCCTATTCTAATTCAGATCCTATGACTCACACCTCCGCTTCATGTTTTTCTCACTCCTACTAGTGAATGTAATGCTACAAACCCATACAAGAGCACCACCCCGCGATGTTTTTCAGAAACCTATCGTACATTGCCACTGCATGTTTGATGACCTCCCCATGCTGACCACCCCGTGGTGCTTTTCTCCATCCTACATTGCTATTCACTGCCTATCCTAATTCAGATCCCAAGATTCACACCACCCCGTGATGTTTTTCTCACTCCTACTCGTGAATGTAATGTTACATACCCATACAATGTGCACCACCCCGCGATGTTTTACAGAAACCTATCGTCCTTTGCCACTGCATGTTTCCTGACCTCCCCAAGCTGACCACAGCTTGGTGCTTTTACCCATCCTACATTGCTACTCACTGCCTATCCTTATTCAGATCCTATGATTCACACCACCCTGTAATGTTTTTGTCAATCCTACTTGTGAATGTAATTTTAACACCCATACAATGCGCACCACCTCGCGATTTTTTTCAGAAACCTATCCTATATTGCCACTGTATGTTTCCTGACCTCCACATGCGGAGCACACCGTGGTGCTTTTCTCCATCCTACATTGCCACTTCCTGCCTAACCTAATTCAGACCCTCCGATTCACACTAACCCGTGATGTTTTTCTCACTCCTACTAGTGAATGTAATGTTAGACACCCATACAATGTACACCACCCCGCGATGTTTTTCAGAAACCTATCCTACTTTGAGACTGCATTTTTCCTTACCTCCCCATGCTGACCACCCCGTGGTGCTTTTCCGCATCCTATATTGCCACTTACTGCCTAACCTTATTCAGACCCTTCGATTCAAAACACCCCGTGATGTTTTTCTCACTCCTACTAGCGAATGTAATGTTACACACCCATACAATGCGCACCACCCCGCGATGTTTCTCCGAAACCTATTCTACATTGCCACAGCATATTTCCTGACCTCCACTTGCTGAGCACACCGTGTGCTTTTCTCCATCCTACATTGCCACTTCCTGCCTAACATAATTCAGACCCTCCGCTTCACACCACCCCGTGATGTTTTTCTCGTTCCTATGAGTGAATGGAATGTTACACACCAATACAATGCACACCACCACGTGAAGTTTTTCAGAAACCTATCCTATATTGCCACTCCATGTTTCATAACCTAACCATGCTGACCACCTCGTGGTGCTTTTCTCCATCCTACATTGCCACTCACTGCCTATCATAATTCAGATCCTATGATACACACCACCCCATGTTGTTTTTCTCACTCCTACTAGTGAATGTAATGTTAACACCCATACAATGTGCACCACCCTGCGATGTTTTTCAGAAACCTATCCTACATTTCCACTGCATGTTTCCTGACCTCCACATGCTGACCATCCAGTGATGCTTTTCTCCATCCTACATTGCCACTCACTGCCTATCCTAATTAAGACCCTGGGATTCACACCACCCCATGAAGTTTTTCTCACTCCTACTAGTGAATGTAATGTTACAAACCCATACAATGTGCACCACCCTGCGATGTTTTTCAGAAACCTATCCTACTTTGCCACTGCATGTTTCCTGACCTCTCCATGCTGACCACCCCGTGGTGATTTTCTCCATCCTACATTGCCACTCATTGCCTATCCTTATTCAGACCATTCGATTCACAACACCCCATGATGTTTTTCTCACTCCTACTAAGGAATGTCATGTTACACACCCATACAATTCGCACCACCCCGCGATGTTTTTCAGAAACCTATCCAACATTGCCACTGCATGTTTCCTGACCTCACCATGCTGACAAACCCGTGGTGCTTTTCTCCATCCTACATTGCCACTCACTGCCTACCTTAATTCAGGTCCTGTGATTCACACCACCCCGTGATGTTTTTCTCACTCCTACTACCCAATGTAATGTTACACACCATTACAATGCGCACCACCCCACGATGATTTTCAGAAAACTATCATACATTGACACTGCATGTTTCCTGCCCTCCCCATGCTCACCACCCCGTGGTGCTTTTCTCCATCCTACATTGCCACTCACTGCCTATCCTAATTCCGACCCTGGGATTCACACCACACCGTGATTTTTTCTCATTCCTACTAGTGAATGTAATGTTACACACCCATGCAATGCGCACCACCCCGCGATGTTTTTCAGAAACCTTTCCTATATTGCCACTGCATGTTTCCTGACCTCCAATGCTGAGCACACCGTGGTGCTCTACTCCATCTTACATTGACACTTCCTGCCTACACTAATTTAGATCCTATTATTCACACCACCCCGTGATATTTGTCTCACTCCTACTAGAGAATGGAATGTTACACACCAATACAATGCACATCACCCTGCGATGTTTTTCAGAAACCTGTCCGACATTGCCACTGCATGTTTCCTGACCTCCACATGCTGACCACCGTGTGGTGCTTTTCTCCATCCTACATTGCCACTCACTGCCTATCATAATTCAGATCCTATGATATACACCACCCCATGATGTTTTTCTCACTCCTACTAGTGAATGTAATGTTACAAACCCATACAAGAGCACCACCCCGCGATGTTTTTCTGAAACCTATCCTATATTGCAACTGCATGTTTCCTGACCTCCCCATGCTGTCCAAAACGTGGTGCTTTTCTCCGTCCTACATTGCAACTCACTGCCTATCCTAATTCAGACCCTGGGATTCACACCACCCCGTGATGTTTTTCTCCCTCCTACTAGTGAATGTAATGTTACACACCCATACAATGTGCACCACCCCGCCATGTTTTTCAGAAACCTATCCTACTTTGCCACCGCATGTTTCCTGACCTCCCCATGCTGACCACACCGTGGTGCATTTCCACAAGCTACATTGCCACTCACTGCCTATCCTTATGCAGACCCTTCGATTCACAACACCCCGTGATGTTTTTCTCACTCCTACCAGTGAATGTAATATTACATACCCATACAATGCACCCCACCCCGCGATGTTTTTCCCGAAACCTATCCTATATTGCCACTGCATGTGTCCTGACCTCCCCACGATGAACACCCCGTGTTGCTTTTCTCCATTCTAGATTGCCATTCACTGTCTATCATAATTCAGATCCTATGATACACACCACCCCATGATGTTTTTCAACTCCTACTAGTGAATGTAATGTTAGAAACACATACAAGAGCACCACCCCGCGATGTTTTTCAGAAACCTATCCTACATTGCCACTGCATGATTCCTGACCTCCACATGCTGACCAACGCGTGGTGCTTTTCTAAATCCTAGTTTGCCACCAACTGCCTATCCTAATTCAGACCATCTGATTCATATCACCCGGTGATCTTTTTCTCACTCCTACTAGTGAATGTAATGTTACACACCTATACAATGCGAACCAGCACGCGATGTTTTTCAGAAACATATCCTACATTGCCAGTGCATGTTTCCTGACCTCCGCATGCTGACCACCCGGTGATGCTTTTCTCCATCCTACATTGTCACTCACTGCCTATCCTAATTCAGATCCTGTGATTCACACCACCCCGTGATGATTTTCTCACTCCTACTACTGAATGTAATGTTACACACCATTACAATGCGCACCACCCCACGATGTTTTTCAGAAACCTATCATACATCGCCACTGCATGTTTCCTAACCTTCCCATACTGACCACCCCGTGGTGCCTTTTTTCCATCCTACATTGCCACTCACTGCCTATCCTAATTAAGACCCTGGGATTCGCACCACCCCATGAAGTTTTTCTCACTCCTACTAGTGAATGTAATGTTACAAGCCCATACAATGTCCAACACACTGCGATGTTTTTCAGAAACCTATCCTACTTTGCCACTGCATGTTTCCTGACCTCTCCATGCTGAACACCCCGTGGTGATTTTCTCCATCCTACATTGCCACTCATTGCCTATCCTTATTCAGACTATTCGATTCACAACACCCCATGATGTTTTTCTCACTCCTAATAGGGAATGTCATGTTACACACCCATACAATTTGCACCACCCCGCGATGTTTTTCAGAAACCTATCCAACATTGCCACTGCATGTTTGATGACCTCACCATGCTGACAAACCCGTGGTGCTTTTCTCCATCCTACATTGCCACTCACTGCCTATCCTAATTCAGATCCTGTGATTCACACCATCCCGTGATGTTTTTCTCACTCCTACTACTCAATGTAATGTTACACACCATTACAATTCCGCACCACCCCACGATGAATTTCAGAAAACTATCATACATTGACACTGCATGTTTCCTGCCCTGCCCATGCTGACCAGCCCGTGGTGCTTTTCTCCATCCTACATTGCCACTCACTGCCTATCCTAATTCCGACCTTTGGATTCACACCACACCGTGATTTTTTTCTCATTCCTACTAGTGAATGCAATGTTACACACCCATACAATGCGCATCACCCCGTGATGTTTTTCAGAAACCTATCCGAAATTGCAACTGCATGTTTCCTGACCTCCGCATGCTGAGCACCCCGAGGTGCTTTTATCCATCCTATATTGCCACTCACTGCCTATCCTAATTCAGACCCTAGTATTCACAACACCCAGTGATTTTTCTCTAACTCCTACTAGTGAATGTAATGTTACACACCCATACAATGTGCAACACCCCGCGATGTTTTTCAGAATCATGTCCTACATTGCTACTGCATGTTTCCTGACCTCCGCATGCTGATCACCCCATGGTGCTTTTCTCCATCCTACATTGCCACTCAATGCCTATCCTAATTCAGACCTTACGATTAACACCACCCCTTGATGTTTTTCTCACTCCTACTAGTGAATGTAATGTTACACACCCATACAATGCGCACCACCCCGCTATATTTTTCAGAAACCTATCCTACATTTCCACTGCATGTTTCCTGACCTCCCCATGCTGACCACCCCGTGGTGATTTTCTCCATCCTACATTGCCACTCACTGCCTATCCTAATTCAGATCCTATGTTTCACACCACCCCGTGAGGTTTTTCTCACTCCTACTAGTGCATGTAATGTTACAAACCCATACAAGAGCACCACCCCGTGATGTTTTTCAGAAACCTATCCTACATTGCCACTGCATGTTTCCTGACTTCCACATGCTGACCACCCCGTGGTGATTTTCTCCATCCTACATTGCCACTCACTGCCTTTCCTTATTCAGATCCTATGATGCACACCACCCCGTAAGGTTTTTCTCACTCCTACTAGTGAATGAAATGTTACAAACCCATAAAAGAGGACCACCCCCCGATGTTTTTCAGAAACCTATCATACTTTTCCACTGCTTGTTTCCTGACCCTCCCATGCAGACCACCCCGTGGTGATTTTCTCCATCCCCTTGCCCCTCACTGCCTATCATTATTCAGACCCTCCAATTAACACCACCCCTTGAAGTTTTTCTCACTCCTAGTAGTGAATGTAATGTTACACACCCATACAATGCGCACCACCCCGCGATGTTTTTCAGAAACCTATCCTACATTGCCACTGTATTTTTCCTGACCTCCCCTTGCTGACCAACCCATGGTGCTTTTCTCCATCCTCCATTGCCCCTCCCTGCCTATCCTAATTCGGATCCTATGATTCACACCACCCCGTGATGTTTTTCTCACTCCTACTAGTGAATGTAAAGTTACACACCCATACAATGCGCACCACCCCGCGATGTTTTTCAGAAACCTATCCTACATTGCCACTGCGTGTTTCCTGACCTCCCCATGCTGAGAAAACCGTGGTGTTTTCTCCATCCTACATTGCCACTCACTGCCTAACCTAATTCAGATCCTGTGATTCACACCACCCCGTGATATTTTTCTCACTCCTACTACTGAATGTAATGTTACAAACCCATACAATGTTCACACACTGCGATGTTTTTCCAAAACCTATCCTACTTTGCCACTGCATGTTTCCTGACCTCTCCATGCTGACCACCCCGTGGTGCTATTCTCCATCCTACATTGCCACTCACTGCCTATTCTTATTCAGACCATTCGATTCACAACACCCCGTGATGAGTTTCTCACTCCTACTAGTGAATGTAATGTTACACACCCATACAATTGGTACCACCCCGCGATGTTTTTCAGAAACCTATCCAACATTGCCACTGCATGTTTCCTGACCTCCCGATGCTGACAACCCCTTCTCCATCTTACATTGCCACTCACTGCCTATCCTAATTCAGAGGCTCCGATTCACACCACCCCGTGATGTTTTTCTCACTCCTACTATTAAATGTAATGTTACACACACATACAATGCGCACCACCCCGCGATGTTTTTCACAAACCTATACTACATTGCCACTGCATGTTTCCTCACCTCCCCATGCTGACCACCCCGTGGTGCTTTTCTCCATCCTACATTGCCACTCACAGCCTTTCCTAATTCAGATCCTATGAATCACACCACCCCGTGAGGTGTTTCTCACTCCTACTAGTGAATGTAATGTTACAAACCCATACAAGAGCACCACCCCGTGATTTTTTTCAGAAACCTGTCCTACATTGCCACTGCATGTTTCCTGACTTCCACATGCTCACCACCCCGTGGTGATTTTCTCCATCCTACATTGCCACTCACAGCCTATCCTAATTCAGATCCTATGAATCACACCACCCCGTGATGTTTTTCTCACTCTTACTAGTGAAGGAAATGTTACACACCCATACAATGCACACCACCCCGCGATGTTTTTCAGAAACCTATCCTACATTGCCACTGCATGTTTCCTGACATCCACATGCTGAGCAAACGGTTTTGCTTTTCTCCATCCTACATTGCCACTTCCTGCCTAACCTAATTCAGACCCTCCCATTCACACCACCCCGTGATGTTTTTCTCATTCCTACTATTGAATGGAATGTTACACACCAATACAATGCACATCACCCCGCTATGTTTTTCATAAACCTATCCTACATTGCCATTGCATGTTTCCTGACCTCCCCATTCTGACCACCCCGTGGTGCTTTTCTCGATCCTACATTGCCACTCACTGCCTATCCAAATTCAGAGGCTCCGATTCACACCACACCGTGATGTTTTTCTCACTCCTACTAGTGAGTGTAACTTTACACACCCATACAATGCGCACCACCCCGCGATGTTTTTCAGAAACCTATCCTACATTTCCACTGCATGTTTCCTTACCTCCCCATGCTGACCACCCCGTGATGCTTTTCTCCGCACTACATTGGCACTCACTGCTTATCCTAATTCAGGTCCTATGATTCACACCACCCCGTGATGTTTTTCTCACTCCTACTAGTGAATGTAATGTTACACACCCATACAATTCGCACCACCCCGCGATGTTTTTCAGAAACCTATCGTACATTGCCACTGCATTTTTCCTGACCTACCCATGCAGAGCACACCGTGGTGCTTTTCTCCATCCTACATTGCCACTCACTGCCTATCCTAATTCAGATCCTGTGATTCACACCACCTCGTGATGTTTTTCTCACTCCTACTACTGAATGAAATGTTACACACTATTACAATGCGCACCACCACAATATGTTTTTCAGAAAACTATCATACATCGCCACTGCATGTTTCCTGATATTCCCATGCTGACCACCCCGTGGTGCTTTTCTCCATCCTACATTGCCCCTCTCTGCCCATCCTAATTCAGACCCTGGGATTCACACCACCCCGTGATGTTTTTCTCACTTCTACTAGTGAATGCAATGTTACACACCCATACAATGTGCACCACCCTGCGATGTTTTTCAGAAACCTATCCTACTTTGCCACTGCATGTTTCCTGACGTCTCCATGCTGAATACCCCGTGGTGATTTTCTCCATCCCACATTGCCACTCACTGCCTATCCTTATTCAGTCCATTCAATTCACAACAACCCTTGATGTTTTTCTCACTCCTACTAGTGAATGTAATTTTACTCACCCATACAAACCGCACCACCGCGCGATGTTTTTCAGAAACCTATCCTACATTGCCACTGCATGCTTCCTGACTTCCACATGCTGACCACCTCGTGGTGATTTTCTCCATGCTACATTGCCACTGACTGCCTTTCCTTATACAGATCCTATGATTGACACCACCCCGTGAGGTTTTTCTCACTCCTACTAGTGAATGTTATGTTACAAACCCATACAAGAGCACCACCCCGCGATGTTTTTCAGACACCTATCCTACATTGCTACTGCATGTTTGCTGACCTCCCATGTGGACCACCCCGTGGTGCTTTTCTCCATCCTACATTGCCACTCACTGCCTATCCTAATTCAGATCCTATGATTCACACCACCCCGTAATGTTTTTCTCACTCCTACTAGTGAATATAATGTTACACACCCATACAATGCGCACCACCACACGATGGTTTTCAGAAACCTATCCTACATGGACACTGCATGTTTCCTGATCTCCACATGCTGAGCATACGGTGGTGCTTTTCTCCAGCCTACATTGCCACTTCCTGCCTAACCTAATTCAGACCCTCCGCTTCACACCACCCCGTGATGTTTTTCTCACTCCTACTAGTGAATGGAATGTTATGCACCAATACAATGCACCTCACCCCGTGATGTTTTTCAGAAACCTGTCAGACATTGCCACTGCATGTTTCCTGACCTCCCCATGCTGACCACCCCGTGGTGCTTTTCTCGATACTACATTGCCACTCACTGCCTATTCTAATTCAGATCCTGTGATTCACACCACCCCGTGATGTTTTTCTCACTCTTACTACTGAATGTAACGTTACACAGCATTACAAGGCGCACCACCCCACGATGTTTTTCAGAAAACTATCATACATTGCCACTGCATTTTTCCTGACCTTCCCATGCTGACCACACCATGGTGCTTTTCTCCATCGTACATTGCCACTCACTGCCTATCCTAAATCAGACCTTGGGATTCACACCAACCCGTGATGTTTTACTCACTCCTACTAGTGAATGTAATGTTACACACCCACACAATGCGCATCACCCCGCGATGTTTTTCAGAATCCTGATCGACATTGCCACTGCATGTTTCCTGACCTCCGCATGCTAACCACCCCGTGGTGCTTTTCTGCATCCTACATCTCCACTCATTGCCTATCCTAATTCAGACCCTGTGATTCACACTACCCTGTGGTGTTTTTCTCACTCCTACTAGTGAATGTAATGTTATACACCCATACAATGTGCACCACCCTGTGATGTTTTTCAGAAACCTATCCTACTTTGCCACTGCATGTTTCCTGACCTCCCCATGCTGACCACCCCGTGGTCCTTTTCCCCATCCTACATTGCCACTCACTGCCTATCCTTATTCAGATCCTATGATTCACACCACCCCGTGATATTTTTCTCACTCCTACTAGTGAATGAAATGTTACACACCCATACAGTGCGCACCACCCCGCGATGTTTTTCAGAAACCTATCCAACATTGCCACTGCATGTTTCCTGACCTCCCCATGCTGACAACCCCGTGGTGCTTTTTTCCATCCGCCACTGCCACTCATTACCCATCCTAATTCAGAGGCTCCGATTCACACCTCCCTGTGATGTTTTCCTCACTCCTACTAGTGAATGTAATGTTACACAGCCATACAATGCACACCACCCCGTGATGTTTTTCAGAAACCAATATCCTCCATTGTCACTGCATGCATCCTCACCTCACCATGCTGACCACCCCGTGGTGATTTTCTCCATCCTACATTGCCACTCACTGCCTATCCTTATTCAGATCTTATGATTCATGTCACCCCGTGATGTTTTTCTAACTCCTACTAGTGAATGTAATGTTACACACCCATGCAATGTGCACCACCCCACTATGTTTTTCAGAAAACTATCATACATCGCCACTGCATTTTTCCTGACCTCCCCATGCTGACCACCCCATGGTGCTTTTCTCCATCCTACATTGCCACTCACTGACTATCCTAATTCAGACCCTGGGATTCACACCACCCCGTGATGTTTTTCTCACTCCTACTAGTCAATGTAATGTTACAAACACATACAATGTGCACCACCCTGCGATGTTTTTCAGAAACCTATCCTACTTTGCCACCGCATGTTTCCTTACCTCCCCATGCTGACCACCCCGTGGTGCTTTTCTCCATCCTACATTGCCACTCACTGCCTATCCAAATTCAGAGGCTCCGATTCACACCACCCCGTGATGTTTTTCTCACTCCTACTAGTGTATGTAATGTTACACCCCCATACAATGCGCACCACCCCGCGATGATTTTCAGAAACCTATCCTACATTGCCACTGCATGTATCCTCACCTCCCCATGCTGACCACCCCGTGGTGCTTTTCGCCATCCTACATTGCCACTCACTGCCTATTCTAATTCAGATCCTATGATTCACACCACCGCTTGATGTTTTTCTCACTCCTACTAGTGAATGTAATGTTACAAACCTATACAAGAGCACCACCCCGCGATGTTTTTCAGAAACCTATCCTACATTGCCACTGCATGTTTGCTGACCTCCCAATGCTGACCACCCCGTGGTGCTTTTCTCCATCCTACATTGCGACTCACTGCCTAACCTAATTCAGATCCCATGATTCACACCACCCCGTGATGTTTTTCTCACTCCTACTAGTGAATGTAATGTTACACACCCATGCAATGCGCTTCACCCCGCGATGTTTTTCAGAAACCTGTTTGACATTGCCACTGCATGTTTCCTGACCTCCGCATGCTCACCACCCTGTGGTGCTTTTCTCCATCGTACATTGCCACTCACTGCCTATCCTAATTCAGACCCTGGGATTCACACCACCCCGTGATGTTTTTCTCACTCCTACTCGTGATTGTAATGTTACACACCCATAAAATGTGCACCACCCCGTGATGTTTTTCTGAAACTTATCCTACATTGCCTTAGCATTTTTCCTGACCTCCACTTGCTGAGCACACCGTGGTGCTTTTCTCCATCCTACATTGCCACTTCCTGCCTAACCTAATTCAGACCCTCCGCTTCACACCACCCCGTGATGTTTTTCTCGTTCCTAGGAGTGAATGGAATGTTACACACTAATACAATGCACATCAACTCGCGATGTTTTTCAGAAACCTGTCCGAAATTGCCACTGCCTGTTTTCTCACCTCCCCATGCTGACCACCCCGTGGAGCTTTTCTCGATCCTACATTGCCACTCACTGCCTATCTTAATTCAGATCCTGTGATTCACAGCACCCCGTGATGTTTTTCTCACTCCTACTACTGAATGTAATGTTACAGACCATTACAATGCGCACCACCCAACAATGTTTTTCAGAAAACTATCATACATGCCCACTGCATGTTTCCTGACCTCCTCTGGGGACCACCCCGTGGTGCTTTTCTCCATCCTACATTGCCACTCACTGCCTATCCTAATTCAGATCCTATGATTCACACCACGCCGTGATGTTTTTCTCACTCCTACTAATGAATGTAATGTTACAAACACATACAAGAGCACCAACCCGCGATGTTTTTCAGAAACCTATACTACATTTCCACTGCATGTTTCCTGACCTCCCCATGCTGACCACCCCGTGGTGTTTTCTCTATCCTAGAATGCCACCAACTGCCTATCCTAATTCAGACCCTCTGATTCACACCACCCCGTGATGTTTTTCTCACTCCTACTAGTGAATGGAATGTTACACAACCATACAATGTGCACCACCCCGCGATGTTTTTCAGAAACCTATCCTACTTTGCCACTGCATTTTTCCTTACCTCCCCATGCTGACCACCCCGTGGTGCTTTTCCCCATCCTATATTGCCACTAACTGCCTATCCTTATTCAGACCCTTCGATTCACAACACCCCGTGATGTTTTTCTCACTCCTACTAGTGAATGTAATGTTACACACCCATACAATGCGCACCACCATGCGAAGTTTTTCAGAAACATATCCTACATTGCCACAGCATGTTTCCTGAGCAACCCATGCTAACCACCCCGTGGTGCTTTTTTCCATTCAACATTGCCACTCACTGCCTATCGTAATTCAGACCCTCTGATTCACACCACCCCGTGATGTTTTTCTCACTCCTACTAGTGAATGGAATGTTACACACCAATGCAACGCGCATTACCCCACGATGTTTTTCAGAAACCTGTCCGCCATTGCCACTGCATGTTTCTTAACCTCCCCATATTGACCACCCAATGGGGATTTTCTCCATCCTACATTACAAATCACTGCTATCCTAATTCAGACCTGGGATTCACACCAGCCCGTGATGTCTTTCTCACTCCTATTAGTGAATGTAATGTTACATACCCATACAATGTGCACCACCCCGTGATGTTTTTCAGCATCCTATCCTATATTGCCACTACATGTTTCCTAACCTCACCATGCTGACCATCCCATGGTGCTTTTCTCCATTATACATTGCCACTCACTGCCTTTCCTAATTTAGGTCCTATAATTCACACCACCCCGTGATGTTTTTCTCACTCCTCCTAGTGTATGTAATGTTACACACCCATAGAATGCGCACCACCCAGCGATGTTTTTCAGAAACCTCTCCTACATTGCCACTGCATGTATCCTGACTTCCCTATGTTGAGCACACCGTCGTGCTTTTCTCCATCCTACATTGCCACTTCCTGCCTAACCTAATTCAGACCCTCCGATTCACACCACCCCGTGATGTTTTTCTCACTCCTACTAGTGAATGGAATGTTACACACCAATACAATGCACATCACCCCGCGATGTTTTGCATAAACCTATCCTACATTGCCACTGCATGTTTCCTGACCACCCCATGCTAACCACCCCGTGGTGCTTTTCTCCATCCTACATTGCCACTCACTGCCTATCCTAATTCAGATCCTATGATTCACACCACCCCGGGATGCTTTTCTCAATCTTACTAGTGAATGGAATGTACACAACCATACAATGCGAACCATCCCACGATGTTTTTCAGAAACCTATCCTACATTGCCACTGCATGTTTCCTGACAACCCCATGCTAACCACCCCGTGGTGCTTTTCTCCATCCTACATTGCAACTCACTGCATATCCTAATTCAGACCATCCGATTCACACCACCTCGTGATGATTTCCTCACTCCTACTAGTGAATGGAATGTTACACAACCATACAATGTGCATCACCCTGCGATGTTTTTCAGAAACATATCCTACATTGCCACTGCATGTTTCCTGACCTCCGCATGCTGACCACCCCGTGGTGCTTTTTTCCATCCTACATTGCCACTCACTGCCTATCCTAATTCAGACCTTCCGATTCACACCACCCCGTGATGTTTTTCTCAATGCTACTAGTGAATGCAATGTTACACACCCATACAATGCGCACCACCACGCGATGTTTTTCAGAAACCTGTCCGACATTCACACTGCATGTTTCCTGACCTCCCCATGCTGACCACCCCGTGGTGCTTTTCTCCCTCCTACATTGCCACTCACTGCCTATCCTAATTCAGACCCTGGGATTCACACCACGCCGTGATGTTTTTCTAACTCCTACTAGTAAATGTAATGTTACAAACCCATACAATGTGCACCACCCCGCGATGTTTTTCAGAAACCACTCCTACATTGCCACTGCATCTTTCTTTAAATCCCCATGCTGAGCACACCGTGGTTCTTTTCTCCATCCTACATTGCCACTCACTGCCTATCCTAATACAGATCCTGTGATTCACACCACCCAGTGATGTTTTTCTCACTCCTACTAGTCAATGTAATGTTACACACCCATACAATGCGCACCACCCTGCGATGTTTTTCAGAAACCTATCCTACTTTGCCACTGCATGTTTCCTGACCTCTCCATGCTGACCACCCGGTGGCGCTTTTCTCCATTCTACATTGCCACTCACTGCCTATCCTTATTCAGACCATTCGATTCACAACACCCCGTGATGTTTTTCTCACTCCTACTAGTGAATGTAATGTTACAAACTCATACAAGAGCACCACCCCGGATGTTTTTCTCACTCCTACTAGTGAATGTAACGTTACACAACCATACAATATGCACCACCCCGCGTTATTTCCAGAAACCTATCCTATATTGCCACTGCACGTTTCCTGACCTCCCCATGCTGACCACCCTGTGGTGCTTTTCTTCATCCTACATTGCCACTCACTGCCTATTCTTATTCAGGCCATTCGATTCACAACAACCCGTGATGTTTTTCTCACTCCTACTAGTGAATGTAATGTTATACACCCATACAATGCGCACCACCCCGCGGTGTTTTTCAGAAACCTATCCTACATTGCCACTGCATGTTTCCTCACCTCCCCATGCTGACCACCCCGTGGTGCTTTTCTCCATCCTACATTGCCACTCACTGCCAATCATAATTCAGATCCTATGATTCAAACCACCCCGTGATGTTTTTCTCACTCTTACTAGTGAATGTAATGTTAAACACCCATACAATGCGCACCACCCCGCGATGTTTTTCAGAAACCTATCCTACATTGCCACTGCATGTTTGCTGACCTCCACATGCTAAGCACACCGTGGTGCTTTTCTCCATCCTACATTGCCACTTCCTGCCTAAACTATTTCAGACCCTCCGATTCACACCACCCCGTGATGTTTTTCTCACTCCTACTAGTGAATGGAATGTTACACACCAATACAATGCACATCACCCCACGATGTTTTGCATAAACTTATCCTACATTGCCACTGCATGTTTCCTGACCATCCCATGCTAACCACCCCGTGGTGCTTTTCTCCATCCTACATTGCCACTCACTGCCTATCCTAATTCAGACCCTGGAATTAACACCACCCCGTGATGTTTTTCTCACTCCTACTAGTGAATGTAATGTTGCAAACCCATACAATGTGCACCACCCATCGATGTTTTTCAGAAACCTATCCTACTTTGCCACTGCATGTTTCCTGACCTCTCCAAGCTGACCACCCCATGGCGCTTTTCTCCATTCTACATTGCCACTCACTGCCTATCCTTATTCAGACCATTCGATTCACAACACCCCGTGATGTTTTTCTCACTCCTACTAGTGAATGTAATGTTACAAACTCATACAAGAGCACCACCCCGCGTTGTTTTTCTCACTCCTACTAGTGAATGTAACGTTACACACCCATACAATGCGCACCACCCTGCGTTATTTCCAGAAACCTATCCTACATTGCCACTGCATGTTTCCTGACCTCCCCATGCTGACCACCCTGTGGTGCTTTTCTCCATCCTACATTGCCACTCATTGCCTATCCTATTGAGACCCTCCGATTTTCAACACCCCGTGATGATTTTCTCACTCCATCTAGTGAATGGAATATTACACAACCATATAAGGCGCATCACCCCGCGATGTTTTTCAGAATCATGTCCTACATTGCTACTGCATGTTTCCTGACCTCCGCATGCTGATCACCCCGTGGTGCTTTTCTCCATCCTACATTGCCACTCAATGCCTATCCTAATTCAGACCTTACGATTAACACCACCCCTTGATGTTTTTCTCACTCCTACTAGTGAATGTAATGTTACACACCCATACAATGCGCACCACCCCGCTATATTTTTCAGAAACCTATCCTACATTTCCACTGCATGTTTCCTGACCTCCCCATGCTGACCACCCCGTGGTGATTTTCTCCATCCTACATTGCCACTCACTGCCTATCCTAATTCAGATCCTATGTTTCACACCACCCCGTGAGGTTTTTCTCACTCCTACTAGTGCATGTAATGTTACAAACCCATACAAGAGCACCACCCCGTGATGTTTTTCAGAAACCTATCCTACATTGCCACTGCATGTTTCCTGACTTCCACATGCTGACCACCCCGTGGTGATTTTCTCCATCCTACATTGCCACTCACTGCCTTTCCTTATTCAGATCCTATGATGCACACCACCCCGTAAGGTTTTTCTCACTCCTACTAGTGAATGAAATGTTACAAACCCATAAAAGAGGACCACCCCCCGATGTTTTTCAGAAACCTATCATACTTTTCCACTGCTTGTTTCCTGACCCTCCCATGCAGACCACCCCGTGGTGATTTTCTCCATCCCCTTGCCCCTCACTGCCTATCATTATTCAGACCCTCCGATTAACACCACCCCTTGAAGTTTTTCTCACTCCTAGTAGTGAATGTAATGTTACACACCCATACAATGCGCACCACCCCGCGATGTTTTTCAGAAACCTATCCTACATTGCCACTGTATTTTTCCTGACCTCCCCTTGCTGACCAACCCATGGTGCTTTTCTCCATCCTCCATTGCCCCTCCCTGCCTATCCTAATTCGGATCCTATGATTCACACCACCCCGTGATGTTTTTCTCACTCCTACTAGTGAATGTAAAGTTACACACCCATACAATGCGCACCACCCCGCGATGTTTTTCAGAAACCTATCCTACATTGCCACTGCGTGTTTCCTGACCTCCCCATGCTGAGAAAACCGTGGTGTTTTCTCCATCCTACATTGCCACTCACTGCCTAACCTAATTCAGATCCTGTGATTCACACCACCCCGTGATATTTTTCTCACTCCTACTACTGAATGTAATGTTACAAACCCATACAATGTTCACACACTGCGATGTTTTTCCAAAACCTATCCTACTTTGCCACTGCATGTTTCCTGACCTCTCCATGCTGACCACCCCGTGGTGCTATTCTCCATCCTACATTGCCACTCACTGCCTATTCTTATTCAGACCATTCGATTAACAACACCCCGTGATGAGTTTCTCACTCCTACTAGTGAATGTAATGTTACACACCCATACAATTGGTACCACCCCGCGATGTTTTTCAGAAACCTATCCAACATTGCCACTGCATGTTTCCTGACCTCCCGATGCTGACAACCCCTTCTCCATCTTACATTGCCACTCACTGCCTATCCTAATTCAGAGGCTCCGATTCACACCACCCCGTGATGTTTTTCTCACTCCTACTATTAAATGTAATGTTACACACACATACAATGCGCACCACCCCGCGATGTTTTTCACAAACCTATACTACATTGCCACTGCATGTTTCCTCACCTCCCCATGCTGACCACCCCGTGGTGCTTTTCTCCATCCTACATTGCCACTCACAGCCTTTCCTAATTCAGATCCTATGAATCACACCACCCCGTGAGGTGTTTCTCACTCCTACTAGTGAATGTAATGTTACAAACCCATACAAGAGCACCACCCCGTGATTTTTTTCAGAAACCTGTCCTACATTGCCACTGCATGTTTCCTGACTTCCACATGCTCACCACCCCGTGGTGATTTTCTCCATCCTACATTGCCACTCACAGCCTATCCTAATTCAGATCCTATGAATCACACCACCCCGTGATGTTTTTCTCACTCTTACTAGTGAAGGAAATGTTACACACCCATACAATGCACACCACCCCGCGATGTTTTTCAGAAACCTATCCTACATTGCCACTGCATGTTTCCTGACATCCACATGCTGAGCAAACGGTTTTGCTTTTCTCCATCCTACATTGCCACTTCCTGCCTAAACTAATTCAGACCCTCCCATTCACACCACCCCGTGATGTTTTTCTCATTCCTACTATTAAATGGAATGTTACACACCAATACAATGCACATCACCCCGCTATGTTTTTCATAAACCTATCCTACATTGCCATTGCATGTTTCCTGACCTCCCCATTCTGACCACCCCGTGGTGCTTTTCTCGATCCTACATTGCCACTCACTGCCTATCCAAATTCAGAGGCTCCGATTCACACCACACCGTGATGTTTTTCTCACTCCTACTAGTGAGTGTAACTTTACACACCCATACAATGCGCACCACCCCGCGATGTTTTTCAGAAACCTATCCTACATTTCCACTGCATGTTTCCTTACCTCCCCATGCTGACCACCCCGTGATGCTTTTCTCCGCACTACATTGGCACTCACTGCTTATCCTAATTCAGGTCCTATGATTCACACCACCCCGTGATGTTTTTCTCACTCCTACTAGTGAATGTAATGTTACACACCCATACAATTCGCACCACCCCGCGATGTTTTTCAGAAACCTATCCTACATTGCCACTGCATTTTTCCTGACCTACCCATGCAGAGCACACCGTGGTGCTTTTCTCCATCCTACATTGCCACTCACTGCCTATCCTAATTCAGATCCTGTGATTCACACCACCTCGTGATGTTTCTCTCACTCCTACTACTGAATGAAATGTTACACACTATTACAATGCGCACCACCACAATATGTTTTTCAGAAAACTATCATACATCGCCACTGCATGTTTCCTGATATTCCCATGCTGACCACCCCGTGGTGCTTTTCTCCATCCTACATTGCCACTCTCTGCCCATCCTAATTCAGACCCTGGGATTCACACCACCCCGTGATGTTTTTCTCACTTCTACTAGTGAATGCAATGTTACACACCCATACAATGTGCACCACCCTGCGATGTTTTTCAGAAACCTATCCTACTTTGCCACTGCATGTTTCCTGACGTCTCCATGCTGAATACCCGGTGGTGATTTTCTCCATCCCACATTGCCACTCACTGCCTATCCTTATTCAGTCCATTCGATTCACAACAACCCTTGATGTTTTTCTCACTCCTACTAGTGAATGTAATTTTACTCACCCATACAAACCGCACCACCGCGCGATGTTTTTCAGAAACCTATCCTACATTGCCACTGCATGCTTCCTGACTTCCACATGCTAACCACCTCGTGGTGATTTTCTCCATGCTACATTGCCACTGACTGCCTTTCCTTATACAGATCCTATGATTGACACCACCCCGTGAGGTTTTTCTCACTCCTACTAGTGAATGTTATGTTACAAACCCATACAAGAGCACCACCCCGCGATGTTTTTCAGACACCTATCCTACATTGCTACTGCATGTTTGCTGACCTCCCATGTGGACCACCCCGTGGTGCTTTTCTCCATCCTACATTGCCACTCACTGCCTATCCTAATTCAGATCCTATGATTCACACCACCCCGTAATGTTTTTCTCACTCCTACTAGTGAATATAATGTTACACACCCATACAATGCGCACCACCCCACGATGGTTTTCAGAAACCTATCCTACATGGACACTGCATGTTTCCTGATCTCCACATGCTGAGCATACGGTGGTGCTTTTCTCCAGCCTACATTGCCACTTCCTGCCTAACCTAATTCAGACCCTCCGCTTCACACCACCCCGTGATGTTTTTCTCACTCCTACTAGTGAATGGAATGTTATGCACCAATACAATGCACCTCACCCCGTGATGTTTTTCAGAAACCTGTCAGACATTGCCACTGCATGTTTCCTGACCTCCCCATGCTGACCACCCCGTGGTGCTTTTCTCGATACTACATTGCCACTCACTGCCTATTCTAATTCAGATCCTGTGATTCACACCACCCCGTGATGTTTTTCTCACTCTTACTACTGAATGTAACGTTACACAGCATTACAAGGCGCACCACCCCACGATGTTTTTCAGAAAACTATCATACATTGCCACTGCATTTTTCCTGACCTTCCCATGCTGACCACACCATGGTGCTTTTCTCCATTGTACATTGCCACTCACTGCCTATCCTAAATCAGACCTTGGGATTCACACCAACCCGTGATGTTTTACTCACTCCTACTAGTGAATGTAATGTTACACACCCACACAATGCGCATCACCCCGCGATGTTTTTCAGAAACCTGATCGACATTGCCACTGCATGTTTCCTGACCTCCGCATGCTAACCACCCCGTGGTGCTTTTCTGCATCCTACATCTCCACTCATTGCCTATCCTAATTCAGACCCTGTGATTCACACTACCCCGTGGTGTTTTTCTCACTCCTACTAGTGAATGTAATGTTACACACCCATACAATGTGCACCACCCTGTGATGTTTTTCAGAAACCTATCCTACTTTGCCACTGCATGTTTCCTGACCTCCCCATGCTGACCACCCCGTGGTCCTTTTCCCCATCCTACATTGCCACTCACTGCCTATCCTTATTCAGATCCTATGATTCACACCACCCCGTGATATTTTTCTCACTCCTACTAGTGAATGAAATGTTACACACCCATACAGTGCGCACTACCGGGCGATGTTTTTCAGAAACCTATCCAACATTGCCACTGCATGTTTCCTGACCTCCCCATGCTGACAACCCTGTGGTGCTTTTTTCCATCCGCCACTGCCACTCACTGCCCATCCTAATTCAGAGGCTCCGATTCACACCACCCTGTGATGTTTTCCTCACTCCTACTAGTGAATGTAATGTTACACACCCATACAATGCACACCACCCCGTGATGTTTTTCAGAAACCAATATCCTCCATTGTCACTGCATGCATCTTCACCTCACCATGCTGACCACCCCGTGGTGATTTTCTCTATCCTACATTGTCACTCACTGCCTATCCTTATTCAGATCCTATGATTCATGTCACCCCGTGATGTTTTTCTAACTCCTACTAGTGAATGTAATGTTACACACCCATGCAATGTGCACCACCCCACTATGTTTTTCAGAAAACTATCATACATCGCCACTGCATTTTTCCTGACCTCCCCATGCTGACCACCCCGTGGTGTTTTTCTCCATCCTACATTGCCACTCACTGACTATCCTAATTCAGACCCTGGGATTCACACCACCCCGTGATGTTTTTCTCACTCCTACTAGTCAATGTAATGTTACAAACCCATACAATGTGCACCACCCCGCGATGTTTTTCTGAAACCTATCCTACATTGCCACAGCATTTTTCCTGACCTCCACTTGCTGAGCACACCGTGGTGCTTTTCTCCATCCTACATTGCCACTTCCTGCCTAACCTAATTCAGACCCTCCGCTTCACACCACCCCGTGATGTTTTTCTCGTTCCTATGAGTGAATGGAATGTTACACACTAATACAATGCACATCACCCCGCGATGTTTTTCAGAAACCTGTCCGAAATTGCCACTGCCTGTTTTCTCACCTCCCCATGCTGACCACCCCGTGGAGCTTTTCTCGATCCTACATTGCCACTCACTGCCTATCTTAATTCAGATCCTGTGATTCACACCACCCCGTGATGTTTTTCTCACTCCTACTACTGAATGTAATGTTACAGACCATTACAATGCGCACCACCCAACAATGTTTTTCAGAAAACTATCATACATGACCACTGCATTTTTCCTGACCTCCCCATGCTGACCACACCATGGTGCTTTTCTCCATCGTACATTGCCACTCACTGCCTATCCTAAATCAGACCTTGGGATTCACACCAACCCGTGATGTTTTACTCACTCCTACTAGTGAATGTAATGTTACACACCCACACAATGCGCATCACCCCGCGATGTTTTTCAGAAACCTGACCGACAATGCCACTGCATGTTTCCTGACCTCCGCATGCTAACCACCCCGTGGTGCTTTTCTGCATCCTACATCTCCACTCACTGCCTATCCTAATTCAGACCCTGTGATTCACACTACCCTGTGGTGTTTTTCTCACTCCTACTAGTGAATGTAATGTTATACACCCATACAATGTGCACCACCCTGTGATGTTTTTCAGAAACCTATCCTACTTTGCCACTGCATGTTTCCTGACCTCCCCATGCTGACCACCCCGTGGTCCTTTTCCCCATCCTACATTGCCACTCACTGCCTATCCTTATTCAGATCCTATGATTCACACCACCCCGTGATATTTTTCTCACTCCTACTAGTGAATGAAATGTTACACACCCATACAGTCCGCACCACCCCGCGATGTTTTTCAGAAACCTATCCAACATTGCCACTGCATGTTTCCTGACCTCCCCATGCTGACAACCCCATGGTGCTTTTTTCCATCCGCCACTGCCACTCATTACCCATCCTAATTCAGAGGCTCCGATTCACACCACCCTGTGATGTTTTCCTCACTCCTACTAGTGAATGTAATGTTACACAGCCATACAATGCACACCACCCCGTGATGTTTTTCAGAAACCAATATCCTCCATTGTCACTGCATGCATCCTCACCTCACCATGCTGACCACCCCGTGGTGATTTTCTCCATCCTACATTGCCACTCACTGCCTATCCTTATTCAGATCCTATGATTCATGTCACCCCGTGATGTTTTTCTAACTCCTACTAGTGAATGTAATGTTACACACCCATGCAATGTGCACCACCCCACTATGTTTTTCAGAAAACTATCATACATCGGCACTGCATTTTTCCTGACCTCCCCATGCTGACCACCCCGTGGTGTTTTTCTCCATCCTACATTGCCACTCACTGACTATCCTAATTCAGACCCTGGGATTCACACTACCCCGTGATGTTTTTCTCACTCCTACTAGTCAATGTAATGTTACAAACCCATACAATGTGCACCACCCCGCGATGTTTTTCTGAAACCTATCCTACATTGCCACAGCATTTTTCCTGACCTCCACTTGCTGAGCACACCGTGGTGCTTTTCTCCATCCTACATTGCCACTTCCTGCCTAACCTAATTCAGACCCTCCGCTTCACACCACCCCGTGATGTTTTTCTCGTTCCTATGAGTGAATGGAATGTTACACACTAATACAATGCACATCACCCCGCGATGTTTTTCAGAAACCTGTCCGAAATTGCCACTGCCTGTTTTCTCACCTCCCCATGCTGACCACCCCGTGGAGCTTTTCTCGATCCTACATTGCCACTCACTGCCTATCTTAATTCAGATCCTGTGATTCACACCACCCCGTGATGTTTTTCTCACTCCTACTACTGAATGTAATGTTACAGACCATTACAATGCGCACCACCCAACAATGTTTTTCAGAAAACTATCATACATGACCACTGCATTTTTCCTGACCTCCCCATGCTGACCACACCATGGTGCTTTTCTCCATCGTACATTGCCACTCACTGCCTATCCTAAATCAGACCTTGGGATTCACACCAACCCGTGATGTTTTACTCACTCCTACTAGTGAATGTAATGTTACACACCCACACAATGCGCATCACCCCGCGATGTTTTTCAGAAACCTGACCGACAATGCCACTGCATGTTTCCTGACCTCCGCATGCTAACCACCCCGTGGTGCTTTTCTGCATCCTACATCTCCACTCACTGCCTATCCTAATTAAGACCCTGTGATTCACACTACCCTGTGGTGTTTTTCTCACTCCTACTAGTGAATGTAATGTTATACACCCATACAATGTGCACCACCCTGTGATGTTTTTCAGAAACCTATCCTACTTTGCCACTGCATGTTTCCTGACCTCCCCATGCTGACCACCCCGTGGTCCTTTTCCCCATCCTACATTGCCACTCACTGCCTATCCTTATTCAGATCCTATGATTCACACCACCCCGTGATATTTTTCTCACTCCTACTAGTGAATGAAATGTTACACACCCATACAGTCCGCACCACCCCGCGATGTTTTTCAGAAACCTATCCAACATTGCCACTGCATGTTTCCTGACCTCCCCATGCTGACAACCCCGTGGTGCTTTTTTCCATCCGCCACTGCCACTCATTACCCATCCTAATTCAGAGGCTCCGATTCACACCACCCTGTGATGTTTTCCTCACTCCTACTAGTGAATGTAATGTTACACAGCCATACAATGCACACCACCCCGTGATGTTTTTCAGAAACCAATATCCTCCATTGTCACTGCATGCATCCTCACCTCACCATGCTGACCACCCCGTGGTGATTTTCTCCATCCTACATTGCCACTCACTGCCTATCCTTATTCAGATCTTATGATTCATGTCACCCCGTGATGTTTTTCTAACTCCTACTAGTGAATGTAATGTTACACACCCATGCAATGTGCACCACCCCACTATGTTTTTCAGAAAACTATCATACATCGCCACTGCATTTTTCCTGACCTCCCCATGCTGACCACCCCATGGTGCTTTTCTCCATCCTACATTGCCACTCACTGACTATCCTAATTCAGACCCTGGGATTCACACCACCCCGTGATGTTTTTCTCACTCCTACTAGTCAATGTAATGTTACAAACACATACAATGTGCACCACCCTGCGATGTTTTTCAGAAACCTATCCTACTTTGCCACCGCATGTTTCCTTACCTCCCCATGCTGACCAACCCGTGGTGCTTTTCTCCATCCTACATTGCCACTCACTGCCTATCCAAATTCAGAGGCTCCGATTCACACCACCCCGTGATGTTTTTCTCACTCCTACTAGTGTATGTAATGTTACACCCCCATACAATGCGCACCACCCCGCGATGATTTTCAGAAACCTATCCTACATTGCCACTGCATGTATCCTCACCTCCCCATGCTGACCACCCCGTGGTGCTTTTCGCCATCCTACATTGCCACTCACTGCCTATTCTAATTCAGATCCTATGATTCACACCACCGCTTGATGTTTTTCTCACTCCTACTAGTGAATGTAATGTTACAAACCTATACAAGAACACCACCCCGCGATGTTTTTCAGAAACCTATCCTACATTGCCACTGCATGTTTGCTGACCTCCCAATGCTGACCACCCCGTGGTGCTTTTCTCCATCCTACATTGCGACTCACTGCCTAACCTAATTCAGATCCCATGATTCACACCACCCCGTGATGTTTTTCTCACTCCTACTAGTGAATGTAATGTTACACACCCATGCAATGCGCTTCACCCCGCGATGTTTTTCAGAAACCTGTTTGACATTGCCACTGCATGTTTCCTGACCTCCGCATGCTCACCACCCTGTGGTGCTTTTCTCCACGTACATTGCCACTCACTGCCTATCCTAATTCAGACCCTGGGATTCACACCACCCCGTGATGTTTTTCTCACTCCTACTCGTGATTGTAATGTTACACACCCATAAAATGTGCACCACCCCGCGATGTTTTTCTGAAACCTATCCTACATTGCCATAGCATTTTTCCTGACCTCCACTTGCTGAGCACACCGTGGTGCTTTTCTCCATCCTACATTGCCACTTCCTGCCTAACCTAATTCAGACCCTCTGCTTCACACCACCCCGTGATGTTTTTCTCGTTCCTAGGAGTGAATGGAATGTTACACACTAATACAATGCACATCAACCCGCGATGTTTTTCAGAAACCTGTCCGAAATTGCCACTGCCTGTTTTCTCACCTCCCCATGCTGACCACCCCGTGGAGCTTTTCTCGATCCTACATTGCCACTCACTGCCTATCTTAATTCAGATCCTGTGATTCACACCACCCCGTGATGTTTTTCTCACTCCTACTACTGAATGTAATGTTACAGACCATTACAATGCGCACCACCCAACAATGTTTTTCAGAAAACTATCATACATGCCCACTGCATGTTTCCTGACCTCCTCTGGGGACCACCCCGTGGTGCTTTTCTCCATCCTACATTACCACTCACTGCCTATCCTATTTTAGACTTTGGGATTCACACCAACCCGTGATGTTTTTCTCACTCCTACTAGTGAATGTAATGTTATACACCCATACAATGCGCATCACCCCGCGATGTTTTTCAGAAACCTGTCCGACATTGCCACTGCACGTTTCCTAACCTCCACATGCTGACCAACGCGTGGTGCTTTTCTCCATTCTAGATTGCCACTCACTGCCTATCATAATTCAGATCCTATGATACACACCACCCCATGATGTTTTTCTCACTCCTACTAGTGAATGTAATCTTACAAAGCCATACAAGAGCTCAACCCCGCGATGTTTTTCTGAAACCTATCCTATATTGCCACTGCATGTTTCCTGACGTCCCCATCCTGACCACACCGTGGTGCTTTTCCACATCCTACATTGCCACTCACTGCCTATCCTTATGCAGACCCTTCGATTCACAACACCCCGTGATGTTTTTCTCACTCCTACTAGTGAATGTAATGTTACATACCCATACAATGCACCGCACCCCGCGATGTTTTTCCGAAACCTATTCTACATTGCCACTGCATGTTTCCTGTCCTCCCCATGATGAACACCCCGTGGTGCTTTTCTCCATTCTAGATTGCCATTCACTGCCTATCATAATTCAAATCCTATGATACACACCACCCGATGATGTTTTTCTTACTTCTACTAGTGAATGTAATGTTACAAACCCATACAAGAGCACCACCCCGCGATGTTTTTCAGAAACCTATCCTACATTGCCACTGCATGTATCCTGACCTCCACATGCTGACCAACGCGTGGTGCTTTTCTCCATCCTAGATTGCCACCAACTGCCTATCCTAATTAAGACCCTCTGATTCACACCACCTCTTGATGTTTTTCTCACTCCTACTAGTGAATGTAATGTTACACACCTATGCAATGCGAACCAGCACGCTATGTTTTTCAGAAACATATCCTACATTGCCAGTGCATGTTTCCTGACCTCCATATGCTGACCAACACGTGGTGCTTTTCTCCATCCTAGATTGCCACCAACTGCCTATCCTAATTCAGACCCTCTGATTCACACCACCCCGTGTTGTTTTTCTCACTCCTACTAGTGAATGTAATGTTAGAAACGGATACAAGAGCAGCAACCCGCGATGTTTTTCAGAAACCTATCCTATATTGCCACTGCATGTTTCCTGACCTCCCAATGCTGACCAACCCGTGGTGCTTTTCTCCATCCTACATTGCCACTCACTGCCTATCCTAATTCTGACCCTCCGATTAACACCACCGCTTGATGTTTTTCTCACTCCTACTAGTGAATGTAAAGTTACACACCCATACAATGCGCACCACCCTGCGATGTTTTTCAGAAACCTATCCTACATATCCACTGCATGTTTCCTGACCTCCCCATGCTGACCACCCGGTAATGCTTTTCTCCATCCTACATTGCCACTCACTGCCTATCCTAATTCAGGTCCTATGATTCACACCACCCCGTGATGTTTTTCTCACTCCTACTAGTGAATAGAATGTTACACACAAATACAATGCTCATCACCCCGCGATGTTTTTCAGAAAACTATCCGACATTGCCACTGCATGTTTCCTAACCTCCGCATGCTGACCACCCCGTGGTGCTTTTCTCCATCCTAGATTGCCTCTCACTGCCTATCCTAACTCAGATCCTATGATTCACACCACCCCGTGATGTTTTTCTCAATCCTACTAGTGAATGGAATGTACATAATCATACAATGCGCACCACCCCACGATGTTTTTCAGAAACCTATCCTACATTGCCACTGCATGTTTCCTGACCACCCCATGCTGACCACCCCGTGGTGCTTTTCCCCATCCTACATTGCTACTCACTGCCTATGCTTATTCAAATCCTATGATTCACACCACCCCGCGATATATTTCTCACTCCTACTAGTGAATATAATGTTACACACCCATACAGTGCGCACCACCCCGCGATGTTTTTCAGAAACCTATCCAACATTGCCACTGCATATTTCCTGACCTCCCCATGCTGAAAACCCCGTGGTGCTTTTTCCATCCAACACTACCACTCACTGCCTTTCCTAATTCAGAGGCTCCGATTCACACCACCCCGTGATGTTTTCCACACTCCGACTAGTGAATGTCATGTTACACACCCATACAATGCACACCACCCCGTGATGTTTTTCAGAAACCTATCCTCCATTGCCACTGCATGTATCCTCACCTCCCCATGCTGACAACCTCGTGGTGATTTTCTCCATCCTACATTGCCACTCAGTGCCTATCCTAATTCCGATCGTATGATTCACAGCACCCCGTGATGTTTTTCTCACTGCTACTAGTGAATGTAATGTTACACAACCATACAATGTGCATCACCCCGTGATGTTTTTCATAAACCTGTCCGACAATGCCACTGCATGTTTCCTGACCTCCGCATGCTGACCACCCCGTGGTGCTTTTCCCCATCCTACATTACAACTCACTGCCTATACTTATTCAGATCCTGTGATTCACATCACCCCGTGATGTTTTTCTCACTCCTACTACTGAATGTAATTTTACACACTATTACAATGCGCACGACCACAATATGTTTTTCAGAAACCTATCATACATCGCCACTGCATGTTTCCTGATATTCCCATGCTGACCACCCCGTGGTGCTTTTCTCCATCCTACATTGCCACTCTCTGCCTATCCTAATTCAGACCCTGGGATTCACACCACCCCGTGATGTTTTTCTCACTTCTACTAGTGAATGCAATGTTACACACCCATACAATGTGCACCACCCTGCGATGTTTTTCAGAAACCTATCCTACTTTGCCACTGCATGTTTCCTGACGTCTCCATGCTGAATACCCCGTGGTGATTTTCTCCATCCCACATTGCCACTCACTGCCTATCCTTATTCAGTCCATTCGATTCACAACAACCCTTGATGTTTTTCTCACTCCTACTAGTGAATGTAATGTTACTCACCCATACAAACCGCACCACCGCGCGATGTTTTTCAGAAACCTATCCTACATTGCCACTGCATGCTTCCTGACTTCCACATGCTGACCACCCCGTGGTGATTTTCTCCATCCTACATTGCCACTGACTGCCTTTCCTTATACAGATCCTATGATTGACACCACCCCGTGAGGTTTTTCTCACTCCTACTAATGAATGTTATGTTACAAACCCATACAAGAGCAGCACCCCGCGATGTTTTTCAGACACCTATCCTACATTGCTACTGCATGTTTGCTGACCTCCCCATGTGGACCACCCCGTGGTGCTTTTCTCCATCCTACATTGCCACTCACTGCCTATTCTAATTCAGATCCTATGATTCACACCACCCCGTAATGTTTTTCTCACTCCTACTAGTGAATATAATGTTACACACCCATACAATGCGCACCACCCCACGATGGTTTTCAGAAACCTATCCTACATGGACACTGCATGTTTCCTGACCTCCACATTCTGAGCACACGGTGGTGCTTTCTCCAGCCTACATTGCCACTTCCTGCCTAACCTAATTCAGACCCTCCGCTTCACACCACCCCGTGATGTTTTTCTCACTCCTACTAGTGAATGGAATGTTACGCACCAATACAATGCACATCACCCCGCGATGTTTTTCAGAAACCTGTCACACATTGAAACTGCATGTTTCCTGACCTCCCCATGCTGACCACCCCGTGGTGCTTTTCTCGATCCTACATTGCCACTCACTGCCTATTCTAATTCAGATCCTGTGATTCACACCACCCTGTGATGTTTTTCTCACTCTTACTACTGAATATAATGTGACACAGCGTTACAATGCGCACCAACCCACGATGTTTTTCAGAAAACTATCATACATTGCCACTGCATGTTTCCTGACCTCCACATGCTGAGCACACGGTGGTGGTTTTCTGCAGCCTACATTGCCACTTCCTGCCTAACCTAATTCAGACCCTCCGCTTCACACCACCCCGTGATGTTTTTCTCACTCCTACAAGAGAATGGAATGTTACGCAAAAATACAATGCGCACCATCCCACGATGGTTTTCAGAAACCTATCCTACATGGACACTGCTTGTTTCCTGACCTCCACATGCTGAGCACACGGTGGTGGTTTTCTCCAGCCTACATTGCCACTTCCTGCCTAACCTAATTCAGACCCTCCGCTTCACACCACCCCGTGATGTTTTTCTCACTCTTACAAGTGAATGGAATGTTACACACCAATACAATGCACATCACCCCGCGAAGTTTTTCAGAAACCTGTCAGACATTGCCACTGCATGTTTCCTGACCTCCCCATGCTGACCACCCCGTGGTGCTTTTCTCGATCCTACATTTCCACTCACTGCCTATTCTAATTCAGATCCTGTGATTCACACCACCCCGTGATGTTTTTCTCACTCCTACTACTGAATGTAATGTTACACACCATTACACTGCGCACCACCCCACGATGTTTTTCAGAAAACTATCATACATTGCCACTGCATGTTTTCTGACCTCCCCATGCTGACCACACCCTGGTGCTTTTCTCCATCGTACTTTGCCACTCACTGCCTATCCTAAATCAGACCTTGGGATTCACACCAACCCGTGATGATTTTCTCACTCCTACTAGTGAATGTAATGTTACACACCCACACAATGCGCATCACCCTGCGATGTTTTTCAGAAACCTATCCGACATTACCACTGCATGTTTCCTGACCTCCGCATGCTGAACACCCCGTGGTGCTTTTCTCCATCCCATATCTCCACTCACTGCCTATCCTAATTCAGACCCTGGGATTCACACCACCCCGTGATGTTTTTCTCACTACTACTAGTGAATGTAATGTTACACACCCATACAATGTGCACCACCCTGCGATGTTTTTCAGAAACCTATCCTATTTTGCCACTGCATGTTTCCTGACCTCCCCATGCTGACCACCCCGTGGTGCTTTTCCCCATCCTACATTGCGACTCACTGCCTATGCTTATTCAAATCCTATGATTCACACCACCCCGCGATATATTTCTCACTCCTACTAGTGAATATAATGTTACACACCCATACAGTGCGCACCACCCAGAGATGTTTTTCAGAAACCTATCCAACATTGCCACTGCATATTTCCTGACCTCCCCATGCTGACAACCCCGTGGTGCTTTTTTCCATCCAACACTGCCACTCACTGCCTATCCTAATTCAGAGGCTCCGATTCACACCACCCCGTGATGTTTTCCACACACCTACTAGTGAATGTAATGTTATACACCCATACAATGCACACCACCCAGTGATGTTTTTCAGAAACCTATCCTCCATTGCCACTGCATGTATCCTCACCTCCCCATGCTGACCACCTCGTGGTGATTTTCTCCATCCTACATTGCCACTCAGTGCCTATCCTAATTCCGATCGTATGATTCACACCACCCCGTGATGTTTTTCTCACTGCTACTAGTGAATGAAATGTTACACAACCATACAATTTGCATCACCCCGTGATGTTTTTCATAAACCTGTCCGACAATGCCACTGCATGTTTCCTGACCTCCGCATGCTGACCACCCCGTGGTGCTTTTCCCCATCCTACATTACAACTCACTGCCTATACTTATTCAGATCCTGTGATTCACATCACCCCGTGATGTTTTTCTCACTCCTACTACTGAATGTAATTTTACACACTATTACAATGCGCACCACCACAATATGTTTTTCAGAAACCTATCATACATCGCCACTGCATGTTTCCTGATATTCCCATGCTGACCACCCCGTGGTGCTTTTCTCCATCCTACATTGCCACTCTCTGCCTATCCTAATTCAGACCCTGGGCTTCACACCACCCCGTGATGTTTTTCTCACTTCTACTAGTGAATGCAATGTTACACACCCATACAATGTGCACCACCCTGCGATGTTTTTCAGAAACCTATCCTACTTTGCCACTGCATGTTTCCTGACGTCTCCATGCTGAATACCCCGTGGTGATTTTCTCCATCCCACATTGCCACTCACTGCCTATCCTTATTCAGTCCATTCGATTCACAACAACCCTTGATGTTTTTCTCACTCCTACTAGTGAATGTAATGTTACTCACCCATACAAACCGCACCACCGCGCGATGTTTTTCAGAAACCTATCCTACATTGCCACTGCATGCTTCCTGACTTCCACATGCTGACCACCCCGTGGTGATTTTCTCCATCCTACATTGCCACTGACTGCCTTTCCTTATACAGATCCTATGATTGACACCACCCCGTGAGGTTTTTCTCACTCCTACTAGTGAATGTTATGTTACAAACCCATACAAGAGCACCACCACGCGATGTTTTTCAGACACCTATCCTACATTGCTACTGCATTTTTGCTGACCTCCCCATGTGGACCACCCCGTGGTGCTTTTCTCCATCCTACATTGCCACTCACTGCCTATTCTAATTCAGATCCTATGATTCACACCACCCCGTAATGTTTTTCTCACTCCTACTAGTGAATATAATGTTACACACCCATACAATGCGCACCACCCCACGATGGTTTTCAGAAACCTATCCTACATGGACACTGCATGTTTCCTGACCTCCACATGCTGAGCACACGGAGGTGCTTTTCTCCAGCCTACATTGCCACTTCCTGCCTAACCTAATTCAGACCCTCGGCTTCAAACCACCCCGTGATGTTTTTCTCACTCCTACAAGTGAATGGAATGTTACGCACCAATACAATGCACATCACCCCGCGATGTTTTTCAGAAGCCTGTCAGACATTGCCACTGCATGTTTCCTGACCTCCCCATGCTGACCACCCCGTGGTGCTTTTCTCGATCCTACATTGCCACTCACTCCCTATTCTAATTCAGATCCTGTGATTCACACCACCCCGTGATGTTTTTCTCACTCCTACTACTGAATGTAATGTTACACACCATTACAATGCGCACCACCCCACGATGTTTTTCAGAAAACTATCATAAATTGCCACTGCATGTTTCCTGACCTCCCCATGGTGACCACACCATGGTGCTTTTCTCCATCGTACTTTGCCACTCACTGCCTATCCTAAATCAGACCTTGGGATTCACACCAACCCGTGATGTTTTTCTCAATCTTACTAGTGAATGTAATGTTACACACCCACACAATGCGCATCACCCCGCGATGTTTTTCAGAAACCTGTCCGACATTACCACTGCATGTTTCCTGACCTCCGCATGCTGACCACCCCGTGTTGCTTTTCTCCATCCTATATTTCCAATCACTGCCTATCCTAATTAAGACCCTGGGATTCACACCACCCCGTGATGTTTTTCTCACTACTACTAGTGAATGTAATGTTACACACCCATACAATGTGCACCACCCTGCGATGTTTTTCAGAAACCTATCCTATTTTACCACTGCATGTTTCCTGACCTCCCCATGCTGACCACCCCGTGGTGCTTTTCCCCATCCTACATTGCTACTCACTGCCTATGCTTATTCAAATCCTATGATTCACACCACCCCGTGATATATTTCTCACTCCTACTAGTGAATATCATGTTACACACCCATACAGTGCGCACCACCCCGCGATGTTTTTCAGAAACCTATCCAACATTGCCACTGCATATTTCCTGACCTCCCCATGCTGACAACCCCGTGGTGCTTATTTCCATCCAACAATGCCACTCACTGCCTATCCTAATTCAGAGGCTCCGATTCACACCACCCTGTGATGTTTTCCACACTCCTACTAGTGAATGTAATGTTACACACCCATACAATGCACACCACCCCGTGATGTTTTTCAGAAACCTATCCTCCATTGCCACTGCATGTATCCTCACCTCCCCATGCTGACCACCCCGTGGTGAATTTCTCCATCCTACATTGCCACTCAGTGCCTATCCTAATTCCGATCGTATGATTCACAGCACCCTGTGACGTTTTTCTCACTGCTACTAGTGAATGTAATGTTACACACCCATAAAAAGCGCACCACCCCGCGATGTTTTTCAGAATCCTATTCTACATTGCCACTGCATGTTTCCTGACATCCCCTTGCTGACCACCCCGTGGTGCTTTTCTCCATCCTACATTGCCACTCACTGCCTATCCTAATTCAGATCCTATGATTCACACCACCCCGTGATGTTTTTCTCACTCCTACTACAGAATGAAATAATACACACCCATTCAATGCGCACCACCCCACGTTGTTATTCAGAAACCTATCGTACATTGCCACTGCATGTTTCCTGACCTCCCCATGCTGACCACCACGTGGGGCTTTTCTCCATCCTACATTGACTCTTCCTGGCTATCCTAATTCAGACCCTCCGATTCACACCACCCCGTGATGTTTTTCTCCCTCCTACTAGTGAATGTAATGTTACACACCCATTCAATGTGCACCACCCCACAATGTTTCCAGAAACTTATCCTACATTGCCACTGCATGTTTCCTGACCTCCCCATCCTGACCACCCCGTGGTGCTTTTCTCCATCCTACATTGCCACTCACTGCCTATCCTAATACAGACACTGGGATTCACACCAACCCGTGATGTTTTCTCACTCCTACTAGTGAATGTAATGTTACACACCCATACAATGTGCACCACCCGGTGATGTTTTTCAGAATCCTATTCTACTTTGCCACTGCATGTTTCCTAACCTCCCCATGCTTACCACTCCGTGGTGCTTTTCTCCATCCTACATTGCCACTCACTGCCTATCCTTATTTAGCCCCTCCGATTCACACCACCCCGTGATGTTTTTCTCACTCCTACTAGAGAACGTAATGTTACACACCCACACAATGCGCACCACCCCGCGATGTTTTTCCGAAACCTATCCTACATTGCCTCTGCATGTTTCCTGACCTCCCCATGCTGACCACCCCGTGGTGCTTTTCTCCATCCTAGATTGTCTCTCCCTGCTTATCCTAATTCATATCCTATGATTCACACCAATCCGTGATGTTTTTCTCACTCCTACTACGGAATGTAATGTTACACACCCATACAATGCGCACCAGCCCACGATGTTTTTCAGAAACCTATCATACATTGCCACTGCATGTTTCCGGACCTCCCCATGCTGACGACCCCGTGGTGCTTTTCTCCATCCTGCATTGCCACACACTGCCTGTCCTAATTCAGACCCACCGATTCACACCGCCCCATGATGTTTTTATCACTCCTACTAGTGAATGTAATGTTACACACCCATACAATGCGCATCAACCGGCAGTGTTTTTCACAAACCTATCCTACATTGCCACTGCATGTTTCCTGACCTCCCCATGCTGACCACCCCGTGGTGCTTTTCTCCATCCTGCATTGCCACTCACTGCCTATCCTAATTCAGACCCTCCGATTCACACCACTCCGTGATGTTTTTATCACTACTAATAGTGAATGTAATGTTACACACCCATACAATGCGCACCAACCGGCGATGTTTTTCACAAACCTATCCTACATTGCCACTGCATGGTGCCTGTCCTCCCCATGCTGAGCACCCCGTGGTGCTGTTCTCTACCCTACATTGCCACTCAATGCCTATCCTAATTCAGAACCTCCGATTCACACCAACCCGTAATATTTTTCTCACTCCTACTAGTGAATTTAACGTTACACAGCCATACAATTCGAACCAGCCCGCGATGTTTTTCAGAAACCTATCCTACATTGACACAGCATGTTTCCTGACCTCCCCATGCTGAACACCCCGTGGTGCTTTTCTCCATCCTACATTGCCACTCACTGCCTATCCTAATTCAAATTCTGGGATTCACAGCACCCCGTGATGTTTTTCTCACTCATACTAGTGAATGTAATGTTATACAGCCATACAATGTGCAACACTTCGCGATGATTTTCAGAAACTTATCCTACATTGCCAATGCATGTTTCCTAACCTCCCCTTGCTGACCACCCCGTGGTCCTTTTCTCCATCCTACATTGCCACTCACTGCCTATTCTTATTCTGATCCTCCAATTCTCAGAACCCCGTGATGTTATTCTCACTCCTACTAGTGAATTTAACGTTACAAAGCCATACAATGCGCAACAACCCGCGATGTTTCCAGAAACCTATCCTACATTGCCCCAGCATATTTCCTGACCTCCACATGCTTACCACCACGTGGTGCTTTTCTCCAACCTACATTGCCACTCACTGCCTATCCTAATTCACACCCTGGGATTCACACCACCCCATGATGTTTTCTCACTCCTACTAGTGAATGTAATGTTACACACCCATACAAGAGCACCACCCCGCAATATTTTTCAGAAACCTATCCTACATTGCCACTGCATGTGTCCTGACCTCCCCATGCTGAACACCCCGTGGTGCTTTTCTCCATCCTAGATTGCCACTCACTGCCTATCCTAATTCAGACCCTCCGTTTCACACCACCCCGTGATATTTTTCTCACTCCTACTAGTGAATTTAACGTTACACAGCCATACAATGCGCACCACCCCGCGATGTATTTCAGAAACCTATCCTACATTGCCACAGCATGTTTCCTGACCTCCCCATGCTGACCACCACGTGGTGCTTTTCTCCATCCTACATTGCCACCAACTGCCTATCCAAATTCCTAACCTCCGATCCACACCACCCCGTGATATTGTTCTCCCTCCTACTAGTGAATGTAATGTTACACACACATACAATGCACAACACCCCACGATGTTTTTCAGAAATCTATCCTACATTGCCACTGCATGTTTCCTGACATCAACATGCTGACCACCCCGTGGTGCTTTTCTCCATCCTACATGACCACTCACTGCCTATCCTATTTCAGACCCTCCGATTCACACCACCTCGTGATGTTTTTCTCACTCCTATGAGTGAATGTAATGTTACACACCCATAAAATGCGCACCACCCCGCGATGTTTTTCAGAATCCTATTCTACATTGCCACTGCATGTTTCCTGACCTCCCCATGCTGACCACCCCGTGGTGCTGTTCTCCATCCTACGTTGCCACTCAATGCCTATCCTAATTCAGACCCTCCAATTCACACCGCCCCGTGATGTTTTTCTCACTCCTACTACTGAATGTTATGTTACACACCCATACAATGCGCACCACCCCGCGATGTTTTTCAGAAACCTATCCTACATTGCCACTGCATGTTTAGTGACCTCCCCATGCTTACCACCCCGTGGTGCTTTTCTCCATCCTAGATTGTCTCTCACTGCTTATCCTAATTCAGATCCTATGATTCACACCAATCCGTGATGTTTTTCTCACTCCTACTACTGAATGTAATGTTACACACCCATACAATGAGCACCACCCCACGATGTTTTTCAGAAACCTATGATACATTGCCACTGTATGTTTCCTGACCTCCCCATGCTGAGCACCCCGTGGTGCTGTTCTCCATCCTACGTTGTCACTCAATGCCTATCCTAATCCAGACCCTCCGATTCACTCCACCCCGTGATGTTTTTCTCACTCCTACTACTGAATGTAATGGTACACACCCATAAAATGCTCACCACCCCGCGATGTTTTTCAGAAACCTATCCTACAGTGCCACTGCATGTTTCCTGTCCTCCCCATGCTTACCACCCCGTGGTGCTTTTCTCCATCCTAGATTGTCTCTCACTGCTTATCCTAATTCAGATCCTATGATTCACACCAATCCGTTATGTTTTTCTCACTCCTACTACTGAATGTAATGTTACACACCCATACAATGTGAACCACCTCACGATGTTTTTCAGAAACCTATCATACATTGCCACTCCATGTTTCCTGACCTCCCCATGCTGACCACCCCGTGGTGCTTTTCTCCATCCTACATTGCCACTCACTGCCTTTCTAAATTCCGACCCTCCGATTCACACAACCCCATGATTTTGTTCTCACTGGTACTAGTGAATGTAATGTTATGCACAAATACAATGCGCAGCACCCCTCGATGATTTCCAGAAACCTATCCTACGTTGCCACTGCATGTTTCAAGACCTCCCCATGCTGACAACCCCGTGTAGCTTTTCTCCCTCCTACCTTGCAACTCACTACCTATCCTAATTCAGACCCTCAGATTCACACCAACCCGTGATGCTTCTCGCACTAATACTAGTGAATGTAATGTTACACACTAATACAATGTGCAACACCTCGCGATGTTTTTCAGAAACCTATCCTACTTTGCCACTGCTTGTTTCCTAACCTCCCCTTGCTGACCACCCCGTGGTGCTTTTCTCCATCCTACATTGCCACTCACTGCCTATTCTTATTCTGACCCTCCGATTCTCCGAACCCCGTGATGTTATTCTCACTCCTACTAGTGAATTTAACGTTACACACCCATACAATGCGCAACAACCCGCGATGTTTCCAGAAACCTATCCTACATTGCCACAGCATGTTTCCTGACCTCCCCCTGTTGAAAACCCCGTGGTGTTTTCTCCATCCTAGATTGCCACGAACTGCCTATCCTAATTCAGACCCTCTGATTCACACCACCCCGTGATGTTTTTCTCACTCCTACTAGTGAATTTAATGTTACACACCCATACAATGCGCACCACCCCGCGATCTTTTTCAGAAACCTATCCTATTTGCTACTGCATGTTTCCTTACCTCCCCATGCTGACCACCCCGTGGTGCTGTTCTCCATCCTACATTGCCACTCATTGCCTATCCTAATGCAGACCCACGATTCACACCACCCCGTGATATTTTTCTCACTCCTACTACTGAATGTAATGTTACAAACCTATACAATGCACACCACCACACGATGTTTTTCAGAAAGGTATCCTACATTGCCACTGCATGTTTCCTGACTTGCCTATGCTGAGCACTCCGTGGTGCTTTTCTCCATCCTACATTGCCACTTCCTGCCTATCCTAATTCAGACCCTCCGAATCACACACCCCCGTGATGTTTTTCTCACTCCTAGTACTGAATGTAATGTTACACAACCATACAATGCGCACCACTCCGCGATGTTTTTCAGAAAGGTATCCTACATTGCCACTGCATGTTTAGTGACCTCCCCATGCTTATCACCCCGTTGTGCTTTTCTCCATCCTATATTGTCTCTCATTGCTTATCCTAATTCAGATCCTAAGATTCACACCAATCCGTGATGTTTTTCTCACTCCTACTACTGAATGTAATGTTACACACCCATACAATGCGCACCACCCCAGGATGTTTTTCAGAAACCTATCATACATTGCCACTGCATGTTTCCTAACCTCACCTTGCTGACCACCCCGTGGTGCTTTTCTCCATCCTACATTGCCACTCACTGCCTATTCTTATTCTGACCCTCCGATTCTCAGAACCCCGTGATGTTATTCTCACTCCTACTAGTGAATTTAACGTTACACACCCATAAAATGCGCAACAACCCGCGATGTTTCCAGAAACCTATCCTACATTGCCACAGCATGTTTCATGACCTCCCCATGCTGACCACCCAATGGTGCTTTTCTCCATCCTACATTGCCACTCACTGCCTATGCTAATTCAAACCCTGGGATTCACACCACCCCGTGATGTTTTTCTCACTCCTACTAGTGAATGAAATGTTACACACCCATACAAGAGCACCACCCCGCAATGTTTTTCAGAAACCTATCCTACATTGCCACTGCATGTTTCCTGACCTCCCCATGCTGAACACCCCGTGATGCTTTTCTCCATCCTAGATTGCCACTCACTGCCTATCCTAATTCAGATCCTATGATTCACACCACGCCGTGATGTTTTTCTCACTCCTACTAGTGAATGTAATTTTAAAAACACATACAAGAGCACCAACCCGCGATGTTTTTCAGAAACCTATCCTACATTGGCACTGCATGTTTCCTGACCTCCCAATGCTGACCTCCCCGTGGTGTTTTCTCCATCCTAGAATGCCACCAACTGCCTATCCTAATTCAGACCCTCTGATTCAAACCACCCCGTGATGTTTTTCTCACTCCTACTACTGAATGTAATGTTACACACTCATACAATGCGCACCACCCCGCGATGTTTTTCAGAAACCTATCCTACATTGCCACTGCATGTTTCATGTCCTCCCCATGCTTACCATCCCGTGGTGCTTTTCTGCATCCTAGATTGTCTCTCACTGCTTATCCTAATTCAGATCCTATGATTCACACCAATCCGTGATGTTTTTCTCACTCCTACTACTGAATGTAATGTTACACACCCATACAATGAGCACCACCCCACGATGTTTTTCAGAAACCTATCATACATTGCCACTGCATGTTTCCTGACCTCCCCATGCTGAGCACCCCGTGGTGCTGTTCTCCATCCTACGTTGTCACTCAATGCCTATCCTAATTCAGACCCTCCGATTCACTCCACCCCGTGATGTTTTTCTCACTCCTACTACTGAATGTAATGTTACACACCCATAAAATGCGCACCACCCCGCGATGATTATCAGAAACCTATCCTACATTGCCACTGCATGTTTCCTGTCCTCCCCATGCTTACCACCCCGTGGTGCTTTTCTCCATCCTAGTTTGTCTCTCACTGCTTATCCTAATTCAGATCCTATGATTCACACCAATCCGTTATGTTTTTCTCACTCCTACTACTGAATGTAATGTTACACACCCATACAATGCGCACCACCCCACGATGTTTTTCAGAAACCTATCATACATTGCCACTGCATGTTTCCTGACCTCCCCATGCTGACCACCCCATGGTGCTTTTCTCCATCCTACATTGCCACTCACTGCCTTTCTAAATTCCGACCCTCCGATTCACACAACCCCGTGATTTTGTTCTCACTGGTACTAGTGAATGTAATGTTACACACCCATACAATGCGCAGCACCGCTCGATGATTTCCAGAAACCTATCCTACGTTGCCACTGCATGTTTCATGACCTCCCCATGCTGAACACCCCGTGTAGCTTTTCTCCCTCCTAACTTGCAACTCACTACCTATCCTAATTCAGACCCTCAGATTCACACCACCCCGTGATGCTTCTCTCACTAATACTAGTGAATGTAATGTTACACACTAATGCAATGTGCAACACCTCGCGATGTTTTTCAGAAACCTATCCTACTTTGCCACTGCATGTTTCCTAACCTCCCCTTGCTGACCACCCCGTGGTGCTTTTCTCCATCCTACATTGCCACTCACTGCCTATTCTTATTTGGACCCTCCGATTCTCCGAACCCCGTGATGTTATTCTCACTACTACTAGTGAATTTAACGTTACACACCCATACAATGCGCAACAACCCGTGATATTTCCAGAAACCTATCCTACATTGCCACAGCATGTTTCCTGACCTCCCCATGCTGACCACCCAATGGTGCTTTTCTCCATCCTACATTGCCACTCACTGCCTATCCTAATTCAAACCCTGGGATTCACACCATCCCGTGATGTTTTTCTCACTCCTACTAGTGAATGTAATTTTAAAAACACATACAAGAGCACCAACCTGCGACGTTTTTCAGAAACCTATCCTACATTGGCACTGCATGTTTCCGGACCTAACCATGCTGACCACCCCAGGGTGGGGTTCTCCATTATACATTGCCACTCACTGCCTATGCTAATTCTGACACTCTGATTCACACCACCCCGTGATATTTTTCTCACCCCTACTTGTGAATTTAACGTTACACACCCATACAATGCGCACCACCCCGCGATGTTTTTGAGAAACCTATCCTACATTGCCACTGCATGTTTCCTGACCTCCCAATGCTGAGCACACCGAGGTGCTTTTCTCCATCCTACATTGCCACTTACTGCCTATCCTAATTTAGATCCTGTGATTCACACCACCCCGTGATGTTTTTCTCACTCCTACTAGTGAATGTAATGTGACACACGCATACAATGCGCACCACCCCGCAATGTTTTTCAGAAACCTATCCTACATTGCCACTGCATGTATCCTGACCTCCGTATGTTGAGCACACCGTGGTGCTTTTCTCCATCCTACATTGCCACTTCCTGCCTATCCTAATTCAGATCCTCCAATTCACACCACCCCGTGATGTTTTTCTCACTCCTACTAGTGAATGAAATGTTACAAACATATACAAGAGCACCACCCCACGATGTTTTTCAGAAACGTATTCTACATTGCCACTGCATGTTTCCTGACCTCCCCATGCTGACACCCGTGGTGCTTTTCTCCATCCTACATTGCAACTCATTGCCTATCCTAATTCAGATCCTATGATTCACACCACGCCGTGATGTTTTTCTCACTCCTACTAGTGAATGTAATTTTAAAAACACATACAAGAGCACCAACCCGCGATGTTTTTCAGAAACCTATCCTACATTGGCACTGCATGTTTCCTGAACTCCCCATGCTGACCACCATCCTAGAATGCCACCAACTGCCTATCCTAATTCAGACCCTCTGATTCACACCACCCCGTGATGTTTTGCTCACTCCTACTAGTGAATTTAATGTTACACACCAATACAATGCGCACCACCGTGCGATGTTTTTCGGAAACCTATCCTACATTGCCACAGCATGTTTCCTGACCTCCCAAGGCTGACCACCCATTGGTGCTTTTCTCCATCCTACATTGCCACTAACTGCCTATCCTAATTCAGACCCTCCAATTCACACGATCCCGCGATGTTTTTCAGAAACCTGTCCGACATTGCCACTGCATGTTTCCTGACCTCTGCATGCTGACCACCCCGTCGTGCTTTTCTCCATCCTACAATGAAACTCACTGCCTATGCTAACTCAGAGGGTCCGATTAACACCACCCCGTGATGTTTTTCTCACTCCTTCTATTGAATGTAATCTTACACACCCATACAATGCGCACCACGCCGCGATGTTTTTCAGAAACCTATCCTGTATTGCCACTGCATGTTTCCTGACCTCCACATGCAGATCAACGGGTGGTCCTTTTCTCCATCCTGATTGCCACCAACTGCCTATCCTAATTCAGACCCTCTGATTCATACCACCCCGTGATGTTTTTCTCACTCCTACTAGTGAATGTAATGTTACACACCTATACAATGCGAACCACCCCGCGATGTTTTTCAGAAACCTATCCTACATTGCCACTGCATGTTCCCTGATCTCCCCATGCTGACTACCCCGCAGTGCTTTTCTCCATCCTAGATTGCCACCAACTGCCTATCCTAATTCAGACCCTCTGATTCACACCACCCCGTGATGTTTTGCTCACTCCTACTAGTGAATTTAATGTTACACACCAATACAATGCGCACCACCCGCGATGTATTTCAGAAACCTATCCTACATTGCCACTGTATGTATCCTGACCTCCGTATGTTGAGCACACCGTGGTGCTTTTCTCCATCCTACATTGCCACTTCCTGCCTATCCTAATTCAGACCCTCCGATTCACACCACCCCGTGATGTTTTTCTCACTCCTACTAGTGAATGGAATGTTACAAACACATACAAGAGCACCACCCCACTATGTTTTCCAGAAACGTATTCTACATTGCCACTGCATGTTTCCTGGCCTCTCCATGCTGCCCACCCCGTGGTGCTTTTCTCCATCCTTCATTGCCACTCACTGCCTATCCTAAATCAGACCCTCAGATTCACAACACCCCTGATGATTATCTCACTCCTACTAGTGAATGACCTCTTAGAAACCCTTAAAATGCGCACCATTCAGCAATGTTTTTCAGAAACCTATCCTACATTGCCACTGCATGTTTCCTGACCTCCACATGCTGACCACCCCTTCGTGATTTTCTCCATCCCACATTGCCACTCACTGCCTATCCTTCTTCAGATCCTCTGGTTCACATCACCCGGTGATGTTTTTCTCACTCCTGCTAGTGAATGTAATGTTACACAATCATACAATGCGCACCACCCCACGATGTTTTTCAGAAACCTATCCTACATTGCCACGGCATGTTTCCTGACCTCCGCATGCTGACCACCCCGTGGTGCTTTTCTCCATTCTACATTGCCACTCACTTCCTATCCAGGTTCAGACCCTCTGATTCACACCACCTCGTGATATTTTTCTCAGTCATAGTAGTGAATGTAATGTTACACACTAATAAGTTGCGCACCACATCGCGATGTTTTTATAAACCTATCCTACATTGCCGCTGCATGTTTCCTGACCTCCCCATGCTGGCCACTCCGTGGTGCTTTTCTCCGTCCTACATTGCCTATCACTGCCTATCCTAATTCAGTCCTATTATTCACACCACCCCGTGATGTTTTTGTCATTCCTAATAGTAAATGCACTGTTACACAGCCATACAATGCCCACTACATCGCAATATTTTTCAGACATATATCCTATATTGCCACTGCATGTTTTCTGAACTCCCCATGCTGACCACCCAGGGGTGCTTTTCTGCATCCTACATTGACACTTATTGCCCATCCTAATCCAGACTCTGGGATTCACACCAGCCCATGTTGTTTTTCTCACTCCTACTAATGAATGTAATGTTACACACCCATACAATGTGCACCACCCCGTGATTATTTTCAGAAACCTAGCTTACTTTGCCACTGCATGTTTCCTGACCTCCCCATGCTGACCACCCAGTTGTGCTTTTCTCCATCCTATATTGCCACTCACTGCCTATCCTAATTCAGACCCCCCAATTCACACCACCCCGGGATGTTTTTCTCACTCCTACTAGTGAATGTAATGTTACACACCCATACAATGTGCACCACCCGCGATGATTTTCAGAAACCTATACTACGTTGACACTGTGTGTTTCCTGACCTCCCCATGTTGACCACCCTGTGGTGCTTTTCTCCTTCCTAAATTGCCATTCACTGCAAATGCTAATTCAGAACCTCCGATTCACATCACCGCGTGATGTTTTTCTCACTCCTACTAGTGAATGTAATGTTACACACCCATACAATTCGCACCACCCTCGATGTATTTCCGAAACGTATCCTACATTGCCACTGCAATTTTCTTGACCTCCCCATGCTGACCACCCCGTGGTCCTTTGCTACATCCTACATTGCCACTCACTGACTATCCTAATTCAGGCCCTCCGATTCACACCACCCTGTGATGTTTTTCTCACTCGTACTACTGAATGTACTGTTACACACCCATACAATGCGCACCACCCCGCGATGTTTTTCTGAAACCTATCCTACATTGCCACTGCATGTTTCCTGACCTCCGCATGCTGACCACCCTGTGGTGCTTTTCTCCATCCTAGATTGCCACTCACTGCCTATCCTATTTCAGACACTCAGATTCACAGCACCCCTTGATGTTTTTCTCAGTCCTACTAGTGAATGTAATGTTACACACCAATACAATGCACACAAACCCGCGATCTTTTTCAGAAACCTATACTACGTTGCCACTGCGTGTTTCCAGACCTCCCCTTGCTGACCACACTGTGGTGCTTTTCTCCATCCTAAATTGCCATTAACTGCCAATGCTAATTCAGAAACTCTGATTCACACCACCCCGTGATGTTTGTCTCACTCAAACTAGTTAATGTAATGTTACACACCTATACAATGCGCACCACCCGCGATGTATTTCAGAAATCTATCCTACATTGCCACTGCATGTTCCCTGACCTCCCCATTCTGACCAGCCCGTGGTCCTTTTCTCCATCCTACATTGCCACTCACTGATTAACCTAATTCAGACCCTCCGATTCACACCACCCCGCGATGTTTTTCTAACTCTTACTACTGAATGTAATGTTACACACCCATACAATGTGCACCACCCCGTGATGTTTTTCAGAAACCTATCAATCATTGCCACTGCGTTTCCTGACTTCTCCATGCTAAACAACCCGTGGTGCTTTTCTCCATCCTACATTGACACTCACTGCCTATCCTAGTTCAGATCCTATGATTCACACCACCCCATGATGTTTTTCTCACTCCTACTAGTGAATGGAATCTTACACACCCATACAATGCGAACCACCCCGTGATGTTATTCAGAAACCTATCGAAAATTGCCCCTGCGTGTTTCCTGACCTCCCCATGCTGACCACCTCGTGGTGCTTTTCTCCATCCTACATTGCCACTCACTTCCTCTGCTAAATCAGTCCCTCCCATTCACACCACCCCTGATGATTATCTCACTCCTACTAGTGAATGGCCTCTTAGAAACCCTTAAAATGCGCACCATTCAGCGATATTTTTCAGAAACCTATCCTACATTGCCACTGCATGTTTCCTGACCTCCACATGCTGACCACCCCTTGTTGCATTTCTCCATCCTACATTGCGACTCACTGCCTTTCCCGAATCACACCCTCCGATTCACACAGCCCCCTGATGATTTTCTCACTCCTACTTGTGAATGGCCTGTCATAAACCTTAAAATGCACACCACCCAGAGATGTTTTTCAGAAACCTATCCTACATTGCCACTGCATGTTTCCTGACTTCCCCATGCTGTCCACGCCGTAGTGCTGTTCTCCATCCTACATTGCCACTCACTGCCTATCCTAATTCAGACCCTCCGATTCACACAACCCCGTGATGTTTTTCTCACTCCTGCTAGTGAATGTAATGTTACACAACCATACAATGCGCACCACCCCACAATGTTTTTCAGAAACCTATCCTACATTGCCACTGCATGTTTCCTGAACTCCCCATGCTGACCACCCTGTGGTGCTTTTCTCCATCCTACACTGCCACTCACTGCCGAGCCTAATTCAGGCCCTCTGATTCACACCACCCCGTGATGTTTTTCTCACTCATACTAGGTAATGGCCTGTTAGAAACCCTTACAATGCGAACCAACCTGTGATGTTTTTTCGAAACCTAAACGACATTTTATCTGCATGTTTCCTGACCTCACCATGCTAACCACACCTGGAGGTTTTCTCCCTCCTACCTTGCCTCTCACAGCCTATCCTAATTCAGACCCTCCGATTCACACTACCCCGTGATGATTGTCTCACTCCTTCAAGTGAATGGAATGTTAACACAACCATACAATGCGCACCACCACGCAATATTTTTTGGAAACGTATCGTATATTGCGACTGCATGTTTCCGGAACTCCCCATGCTGACCACCCCGTGGTGCTTTTCTCCTTCCTGTATTGCCACTCACTGCCAATCCTAATTCAGACCCTCTGATTCACACCACCCCGTGATGTATTTCTCACTCCTACTAGTGAATGTAATGTTACAAACCCATACAAGAGCACCACCACGCGATGTTTTTCAGAAACCTATCCTACATTGACACTGCATGTTTCCTGACCTCCCCATGCTGACCACCCCGTGTTGCATTTCTCCATCCTACATTGCGACTCACTGCCTATCCTAATTCTGACCCTCCGATTCACACCAGTCCGTGATGTTTTTCTCACTCCTACGAGTGAATGTAATGATACACACCCATACAATGCGCATCACCCCGCGATGTTTTTCAGAAACCTATCCTACATTGCCACTGCATGTTTCCTGAACTCCCCATGCTGACCGCCCTGTGGTGCTTTTCTCCTACATTGCCATTCACTGCGGATCCTAATTCAGACCTTCCGATTCACTCCACCCCGTGATGTTTTTCTCAAGCCTACTAGTGAATGAAATGTTACACACCTATACAATGCGCACCACCCCGCGATGTTTTTCAGAAACCTATCCTACATTGCCACTGCATGTTTCCTGACCTCCACTTGCTGACCACACCATGGTGCTTTTCTCCATCCTATACAGCCACTCACTGCCTATCCTAATTCAGATCCTATGATTCACACCACCCCGTAATGTTTTTCTCACTCCTACTAGTGAATGTTATGTTACACACCCATACAATGCGCACCACCCCGTGATGTTTTTCAGAAACCTATCCTACATTGCCACTGCATGTTTCCTGACCTCCGCATGCTGACCATCACGTTGTGCTTTTCTCCATTCTACATTGCCACTCACTGCCTATCCTAATTCAGATCCTGTGATTCACACCACCCCGTGATGTTTTCCTCAATCCTACTAGTGAATGTAATGTTACACACATTAACCATGTGCACAAAACGTGTTTTATTACAGAAACCTATCCTACATGGCCACTGCATGTTTCCTGACCTCCCCATGCTGACCACCCTGTGGTGCTTTTCTCCATCCTACATAGCCACTCACTGCCTATCCTAATTCAGACCCTCCGATTCACACCACCCCGTAATGTTTTTCTCAATCCTACTAGTGAATGTAATGTTACACACCCATACAATGCGCACCATCACGTGATGTTTTTCGGAAACGTATCGTATATTGCCACTGCATGTTTCCGGAACTCCCCATGCTGACCACCCCGTGGTGCTTTTCTCCTTCCTGCATTGCCACTCACTGCCAATCCTAATTCAGACCCTGGGATTCACACCACCCCGTGATGTTTTTCTCACTCCTACTAGTGAATGTAATATTACAAACCCATACAAGAGCACCACCCCGCGATGTTTTTCAGAAACCTATCCTACATTGACACTGCATGTTTCCTGACCTCCACATGCTGACCACCCCGTGGTACTTTTCTCCATCCTAGATTGCCACCAAATGCCGATCCTAATTCAGACCCTCTGATTCACACCACCCCGTGATGTTTTTCTTACTCCTACTAGTCAATGTAATGTTACACACCCATACAATGCGCACCACCACACGATGTTTTTCAGAAACCTATCCTATATTGCCACTGCATGTTTCCTGACCTCCCCATGCTGACCACCCCTTGGTGCTTTTCTCCATCCTTCATTGCCACTCACTGCCTATCCTAATTCAGATCCTATGATTCACACCACCCCGTGATGTTTTTCTCACTCCTACTAGTGAATGTAAAGTTACACACCCATACAATGCTCACCAGCATGCGATGTTTTTCAGAAACATATCCTAAATTGCCACAGCATGTTTCCTGACCTCCCCATGCTAACCACCCCTGGAGGTTTTCTCCCTCCTACCCTGCCTCTCACTGCCTATCCTAATTCAGACACTCCGATTCACACTACCCCGTGATGATTATCTCACTCCTACAAGTGAATGCAATGTTAACACAACCATACAATGTGCATCACCCCGCGATATTGTTCAGAAACCTGTCCTACATTGCCACTGCATATTTCCTGACTTCCGCATGCTGACCACCCCGTGGTGCTTTTCTCCATCCAACATTGCCAATCACCGCCTATCCAAATTAAGACCCTCCGATTCACACCACCCCGTGATGTTTTTCTCACTCCTAGTATTGAATGTAAGGATACACACCCATACAATGCGCATCACCCTGCGATGTCTTTCAGAAACCTATCCTACATTGCCACTGCATGTTTCCTGAACTCCCCATGCTGACCGCCCTGTGGTGCTTTTCTGCATCCTACATTGCCACTCATTGCCTATCCTAATTCAGACTTTGCGATTCACACCACCCCGTGATGTTTTTCTCACTCATACTAGGTAATGGCCTGTTAGAAACCTTTACAATGCGCACCACCCGGTGATGTTTTTTAGAAACCTAAACGACATTTTATCTGCATGTTTCCTAACCTCCACATGCTGATCACCCCGTTGTGCTTTTCTCCATTCTACATTGCCACACACTGCCTATCCTAATTCAGATCCTGTGATTCAAACCACCCCGTGATGTTTTTCTCACTCCTATTACTGAATGTAATGTTACACAGCCATACAATGTGCATCACCCCACGAAGTTTTTCAGAAACCTGTCCGACATTACAACTGCATGTTTCCTGACTTCCCCATGCTGACCACCCCGTGGTGATTTTCTCCATCCTACATAGCCACTCACTGCCTATTCTAATTCAGAGGCTCCAATTCACAACACCCCGTGATGTTTTTCTCACTCTTACTAGTGAATGTAATGATACACACCCATACAATGCGCATCACCCTGCGATGTTTTTCAGAAAACTATCTTACATTGCCATTGCATGTTTCCTGACCTCCCTATGCTGAGCACACCGTGGTGCTTTTCTCCATCCTACATTGCCACTTCCTGCCTATCCTAATTCAGACCCTCCCATTCACAACACCCCGTGATGTTTTTCTCACTCCTACTAGTGAATGGAATATTACACACCAATACAATGCACATCACCCCGCGATGTTTTTCAGAAACCTGTCCGACATTGCCACTGCATGTTTCCTGACCTCCGCATGCTTACCACCCCGTGGTGCTTTTCCCCATCCTACATTGCCACTCAATGCCTATCCTAATTCAGATCCTATGATTCACACCACCCCGTGAGGTTTTTCTCTCTCCTACTAGTGAATGTAATGTTACACACCCATACAAGGTGCACCACCATGCGATGTTTTTCACCAACATATCCTACATTGCCACTGCATGTTTCCTGACCTCCGCATGCTGACCATCCCGTGGTGCTTTTCTCCATCCTGCATTGCCACTCACTGCCTATCCTAATTCACACCATCCGATTCAAACCACCCCGTGATATTTTTCTCACTCCTACTAGTGAATATAATGTTACACACCCATAAAATGCGCACCACCCCGCGATGTTTTTCAGAAACCGATCCTACATTGCCACTGCATGCTTCCTGACCTCCCCATGCTGAGCACACCGGGGTGCTTTACTCCATCCTACATTGCCACTTCGTGCCTTTCCTAATTTCAGACCCTCCGATTCACATCACCCCGTGAGGTTTTTCTCACTCCTACTAGTGAATGGAATGTTACACACGAATACAATGCGCACCACACCGCGATGTTTTTCAGAAACTTATCGTACATTGCCACTGCATATTTCCTAACCTCCCCATGCTGACCACCCCGTGGTGCTTTTCTCCGTCCTGCATTGCCACTCACTGCCAATCCTAATTTAGACCCTCTGATTCACACCACCCCGTGATGTTTTTCTCACTCCTACTAGTGAATGTAATGTGACACACGCATACAATGCGCACCACCCCGCGATGTTTTTCAGAAACCTATCCTACATTGCCACTGAATGTTTCCTGACCTCCCCATGCTGACCACCCCGTGGTGCTTTTCTCCATCCTACATAGTCACTCACTGCCTATCCTAATTCAAAGGCTCCGATTCACACCACCCCGTGATGTTTTTCTCACAACTACTAGTGAATGTTATGTTACACACCCATACAATGTGCACCACCCGCAATGAATTTCAGAAACCTATCCTACATTGCCACTGCATGTTTCCTGACCTCCCCATGCTGACCACCCTGTGGTGCTTTTCTCCCTCCTACATTGCCACTCACTGCCTATCCTAATTCAGACCTTGCGATTCACACCACCCCGTGATGTTTTTCTCAATGCTACTAGTGAATGCAATGTTACACACAGATACAATGCGCAACACCCCACGATGTTTTTCAGAAACCTATCATACATCGCAACTGCATGTTTCCTGACCTCCCCATGCTTACCATCCCTTGGTGCTTTTCTCCATCCTACATTGCCACTCAATGCCTATCCTAATTCAGACCCTGGGATTCACACCACCCCGTGATGTTTTTCTCACTCCTACTAGTGAATGTAATGTTAAAAACCCATATAATGATCACCACCCTGAGATGTTTTTCAGAAACCTATCCTACTTTGCCACTGCATGTTTCCTGACCTCTCCATGCTGACCACCCCTTGGTGCTTTTCTCCATTCTACATTGCCACTCACTGCCTATGCTTATTCAGACCATTCGATTCACAACACCCCGTGATGTTTTTCTCACTCCTACTAGTGAATGTAATGTTACAAACCTATACAAGAGCACAACCCCGCGATGTTTTTCAGAAACCTATCCTACATTGACACTGCATGTTTCCTGACCTCCCCATGCTGATCACCCCGTTGTACTTTTCTCCATCCTAGATTGCCACCAACTGCCGATCCTAATTCAGACCCTCTTATTCACACCACCCCGTGATGTTTTTCTTACTCCTACAAGTCAATGTAATGTTACACACCCATACAATGCGCACCACCACACGATGTTTTTCAGGAACCTATCCTATATTGCCACTGCATGTTTCCTGACCTCCACATGCTGATCACCCCTGGTACTTTACTCCATCCTACATTGCCACTCACTGCCTATCCTAATTGAGATCCTATGATACACACCACCCCATGTTGTTTTTCTCACTCCTACTAGTGAATGTAATGTTACAAAGGCATACAAGAGCACCACCCCGCGATGTTTTTCAGAAACCTATCCTATATTGCCACTGCATGTTTCCTGACCTCCCCATGCTGACCAACCCGTGGCGCTTTTCTCCATCCTACATTGCCACTCACTGCCTATCCTAATTCAAATCTTGTTATTCACACCACCCTGTGATGATTTTCTCACTCCTACTACAGAATGTAATGTTACACACCATTACAATGCGCACCACCACACGATGTTTTTCAGAAACCTATCATACATCGCCACTGCATGTTTGCTAACCTTCCCATGCTGACCACACCGTGGTGCCTTTTCTCCATCCTGAAATTGCCACTCACTGCCTATCCTAATTAAGACCCTGGGATTCACACCACCCCATGATGTTTTTCTCACTCCTACTAGTGAATGTAATGTTACAAGCCCATACAATGTGCACCACCCTGCGATGTTTTTCAGAAACCTATCCTACTTTAACACTGCATGTTTCATGACATCCCCATGATGAGCACACCGAGGTGCTTGTCTCCTTCCTACATTGCCACTCACTGCCTATCCTAATTCAGAAGCTCCGAATCACATCACCCCGTGATGTTTTTCTCACTCATACTAGTGAATGTAATGTTAAACACCCATACAATGCGCACCACCCCGCGATGTTTTTCAGAAACCTATCGTACATTGCCACTGCATGTTTCCTCACTTCCCCATGCTGACCACCCCGTGGTGCTTTTCTCCATCCTATATTGCCACTGACTGTCTATCCTAATTCAGATCCTATGATTCACACCACCCCGTGATATTTTTCTCACTCCTACTAGTGAATGTAATGTTACACACTCATACAGTGCGCACCACCCCGTGATGTTTTTCAGAAACCTATCCAACATTGCCACTGCATGTTTCCTGACCTCCCCATGCTGACAACCCCGTGGTGCTTTTTTCCATCCGACCCTGCCACTCACTGCCTATCCTAATTCAGAGGCTCCGATTCACACCACCCCGTGAAGTTTTCCTCACTCCTACTAGTGAATGTAACTTTACACACCCATACAATGCACACCGCCCCGTGATGTTTTTCAGAAACCTATCCTCCATTGTCATTGCATGTATCCTCACTTCCCCATGGTGACCACCCCGTGGTGATTTTCTCCATCCTACATTGCCACTCACTGCCTATTCTAATTCAGATCCTATGATTTACACCACCCCGTTATGTTTTTCTCACTCCTACTATTCAATGTAATGTTACAAACCCATACAATGCGCATCACCGCATGATGTTTTTCAGAAACCTGTCCGACAATGCCACTGCATGTTTCCTGACCTCCGCATGCTGATCACCCCGTGGTGCTTTCCTCCATCCTACATCGCCACTCACTGCCTATACTAATTCAGACCCTGGGATTCACACCACCCCGTGATGTTTTTCTCACTCCTACTAGTGAATGTAATGTTACACACCCATATAATATGCACCACCCCGCGATGTTTTTCAGAAACCTATCCTACTTTGCCACTGCATGTTTCCTGACCTCCCCATGCTGACAACCCCGTGGTGCTTTTCCCCATCCTACATTGCCACTCACTGCCTATCCTTTTTCAGATCCTATGATTCACATCACCCCGTGATGTTTTTCTCACTCCTACTAGTGAATGTAATGTTACACACCCATACAATGTGCACAACCCCACGATGTTTTTCAGAAACCTATCATACAGCACCACTGCATTTTTCCTGACCTCCCCATGCTGACCATCCCGTGGTGCTTTTCTCCATCCTACATTGCCACTCACTGACTATCCTAATTCAGACCCTGGGATTCACACCACCCCGTGAAGTGTTTTCTCACTCCTACTAGGGAATGTAATGTTACAAACCCATTCAATGTGCACCACCCTGCGATGTTTTTCAGAAACCTATCCTACTTTGCCACTGCATGTTTCCTGCCCTCCCCATGCTGACCAACCCGTGGTGCTTTTCTCCATCCTACATTGCCCCTCACTGCCTATCCTAATTCAGAGGATCCGATTCACACCACCCCGTGATGTTTTTCTCACTCCGACTAGTGAATGTAATGTTACACACCCATACAATGCGCACAACACCGTGATGATTTTCAGAAACCTATGCTACATTGCCACTGCATGTATCCACACCTCCCCATGCTGACCACCCCGTGGTGCTTTTCTCCATCCTACATTGCCACTCACTGCCTATTCTAATTCAGATCCTATGATTCACACCACCGCTTAATGTTTTTCTCACTCCTGCTACTGAATGTAATGTTACAAACCCATACAAGAGCACCACCCCGCGATGTTTTTCAGAAACCTATCCTACATTGCCACTGCATGTTTGCTGACCTCCCCATGCTGACCACCCCGTGGTGCTTTTCCCCATCCTACATTGCCACTCACTGCCTATTCTTATTCAGATCCTATGATTCACACCACCCCGTGATGTTTTTCTCAATCCTACTAGTGAATGTAATGTTACACACCCATACAATGCGCACCACCCCGTGATGTTTTTCAGAAACGTGTCCGACATTGCCACTGCATTTTTCCTCACCTCCCAATGCTGAGCACCCCGTGGTGCTTTTCTCGATCCTACATCGCCACTCACTGCCTTTCCTAATTCAGACCCTGGGATTCACACCACCCCATGATGTCTTTCTCGCTCCTACTAGTGAATGTAATGTTGCACACCCATACAAGAGCACCACCCCGCGATGTTTTTCAGAAACCTATCCTACTTTGCCACTGCATTTTTCCTTACCTCCCCATGCTGACCACCCCTTGGTGCTTTTCCCCATCCTATATTGCCACTCACTGCCTATTCTTATTCAGACCCTTCGATTCACAACACCCCATGATGTTTTTCTCACTCCTACTAGTGAATGTAATGTTACACACACATACAATGGGCACCACCCGGCGATGTTTTTCTGAAACCTATCCAACATTGCCACAGCATGTTTGCTGACCTCCACTTGCTGAGCACACCATGGTGCTTTTCTCCATCATACATTGCCACTTCCTGCCTAACCTAAATCAGACACTCCGCTTCACACCACCCCGTGATGTTTTTCTCGTTGCTATGAGTGAATGGAATGTTACACACCAATACAATGTGCATCACCCCGCGATGTTTTTCTGAAACCTATCCTACATTGCCACTGCATGTTTCCTGACCTCCCCATGATGAACACCCCGTGGTGCTTTTCTCCATTCTAGATTGCCATTCACTGCCTATCATAATTCAGATCCTATGATACACACCACCCCATGATGTTTTTCTGACTCCTACTAGTGAATGTAATGTTAGAAACCCATACAAGAGCACCACCCCGCGATGTTTATCAGAAATTTATCCAACATTGCCACTGCATGTATCCTGACCTCCACATGCTGACCAACGCGTGGTGCTTTTCTCAATCCTAGTTTGCCACCAACTGCCAATCCTAATTCAGACCCTCTGATTCATATCACCCGGTGATGTTTTTCTCACTCCTACTAGTGAATGTAATGTTACACACCTATACAATGCGCACCACCACGCGATGTTTTTCAGAAACCTATCCTACATTGCCACAGCATGTTTCCTGACCTCCCCATGCTAAACACCCTGTGGTGCGTTTCTCCATCCTACATTGCCACTCACTGCCTATCCTAATTCAGACCCTCAGATTCACACCACCCCGTGATGATTTTCTCATTCCTACTAGTGAATGGAATGTTACACAACTTTACATTGCACCCCACACCGCGATGTTTTTCAGAATCCTATCCTACATTGCCACTGCATGTTTCCTGACCTCCCCATGCTGACCACCCCGCGGTGATTTTCTCCATCCTAGATTGCCACTCACTGCCTATCATAATTCAGATCCTATGATACACACCACCCCATGTTGTTTTTCTCACTCCTACTAGTGAATGTAATGTTACAAACGCATACAAGAGCACCACCCCGCGATGTTTTTCAGAAACCTATCCTATATTGCCACTGCATGTTTCCTGACCTCCCCATGCTGACCAACCCATGGTGCTTTTCTCCATCCTACATTGCCACTCACTGCCTATCGTAATTCAGACCCTCCGATTAACACCACCGCTTGATGTTTTTCTCACTCCTACTAGTGAATGTAATGTTACACACCCATACAATGCGCACCACCCTGCGATGTTTTTCACAAACCTATCCTACATTTCCACTACATGTTTCCTGACCTCCCCATGCTGACCACCCGGTGATGCTTTTCTCCATCCTACATTGCCACTCACTGCCTATCCTTATTCAGGTCCTATGATTCACACCACCCCGTGATGTTTTTCACACTCCTACTAGTGAATGTAATGTTACACATTCAAACAATGCGCACCACCCCGCGATGTTTTTGAGAAACCTATCCTACATTGTCACTGCATGTTTCCTGACCTCCCAATGCTGAGCACACCGAGGTGCTTTTCTGCATCCTACATTGCCACTTACTGCCTATCCTAATTTAGATCCTGTGATTCACACCACCACGTGATGATTTTCTCACTCCTACTACTGAATGTAATGTTACACACCATTACAATGCGCACCACCCCACGATGTTTTTCAGAAACCTATCATACATCGCCACTGCATGTTTCCTAACCTTCCCATGCTGACCACACCGTGCTGCCTTTTCTGCATCCTACATTGCCACTCACTGCCTATCCTAATTAAGACCCTGGGATTCACACCACGCCGTGTTGTTTTTCTCACTCCTACTAGTGAATGTAATGTTACAAGCCCATACAATGTGCACCACCCTGCGATGTTTTTCAGAAACCTATCCTACTTTGCCACTGAATGTTTCCTGACCTCTCCATGCTGACCACCCCGTGGTTATTTTCTCCATCCGACATTGCCACTCATTGCCTATCCTTATTCAGAGCATTCGATTCAAAACACCCTGTGATGTTTTTCTCACTCCTACTAGGGAATGTCATGTTACACACCCATACAATTCGCACCACCCCACGATGTTTTTCAGAAACCTATCCAACATTGCCACTGCATGTTTACTCACCTCCCAATGCTGACCACCCCGTGGTGCTTTTCTCCATCCTACATTGCCATTCACTGCCTATCTTAATTCAGAGGCTCCAAATCACACCACCCCGTGATGTTTTTCTCACTCCCACTTGTGAATGTAATGTTACACACCCATACAATGCGCACCACCCCGCGATGTTTTTCAGAAACCTATCCTACATTGCCACTGCATGTTTACTCACCTCCCAATGCTGACCACCCCGTGGTGCTTTTCTCCATCCTACATTGCCACTCACTGCCTATGCTAATTCAGATCCTATGATTCACACCACCCCGTTAGGTTTTTCTTACTCCTACTAGTGAATGTAATGTTACACACCCATACAATTCGCACCACCCGCGATGTTTTTCAGAAACCTATCATACATTGGAACTGCATGTTTCCTGACCTCCACATGCTGAGCACACCGTGGTGCTTTTCTCCATCTTACATTGCCACTTCCTGCCTACACTAATTCAGATCCTATGATTCACACCACCCCGCGATGTTTTTTCACTCCTCCTAGTGAATGGAATGTTACACACCAATACAATGCACATCACCCCGCAATGTTTTTCAGAAACCTGTCCGACATTGCCACTGCATGTTTCCTGAACTCCGCATGCTGACCACCCCGTGGTGCTTTTCTCCATCCTACATTGCCACTCACTGCCTATCCTAATTCCGACCCTGGAATTCACACCACACCATGATTTTTTTCTCATTCCTACTAGTGAATGTAATGTGACACACCCATACAATGTGCACCACCCCGCGATGTTTTTCAGAATCCTATCCTACTTTGCCACTGCATGTATCCTGACCTCCCCATGCTGACCACCCCGTGGTGCTTTTCCCCATCCTACATTGCCACTCACTGCCTATCTTTATTCAGACCCTTCGATTCACAACACCCCGTGATGTTTTTCTCACTCCTACTAGTGAATGTAATGTTACACACCCATACAATTCGCACCACTGCGCGAAGTTTTTCAGAAAACTATCCTACATTGCCACTGCATGGTTCCTGACCTCCCCTTGCTGACCACCCCGTGGTGCTTTTCTCCATCATACATTGCCACTTCCTGCCTAACCTAAATCAGACACTGCGCTTCACACCACCCCGTGATGTTTTTCTCGTTCCTATGAGTGAATGGAATGTTACACACCAATACAATGCGCATCACCCCGCGATGTTTTTCAGAAACCTGTCCGACATTGCCACTGTATATTTGCTGATCTCCACATGCTGACCAACACGTGGTGCTTTTCTCCATCCTAGATTGCCATTCACTGCCTATCATAATTCAGATCCTATGATACACACCACCCCAGGATGTTTTTCTGACTCCTACTAGTGAATGTAATGTTACAAACCCATACAAGAGCACCACCCAGCGATGTTTTTCTGAAACCTATCCTATATTGCCACTGCATGTTTCCTGACCTCCCCATGCTGACCAACACGTGGTGCTTTTCTCCATCCTACATTGTCACTCACTGCCTATCCTAATTCAGACCCTGAGATTCACACCACCCCGTGATGTTTTTCTCCCTCCTACTAGTGAATGTAATGTTACACACCCATACCATGTGCACCACCCCGCCATGTTTTTCAGAAACCTATCCTACTTTGCCACTGCATGTTTCCTGACCTCCCATTATGACCACCCGGTGGTGCTTTTCCACATCCTACATTGCCACTCACTGCCTATCCTTATGCAGACCCTTCGATTCACAACACCCCGTTATGTTTTTCTCACTCCTTCTAGTGAATGTAATGTTACATACCCATACAATGCACCCCACCCCGCGATGTTTTGCTGAAACCTATCCTACATTGCCACTGCATGTTTCCTGACCTCCCCATGCTGACCAACGCGTGGTGCTTTTCTCAATCCTAGTTTGCCACCAACTGCCGATCCTAATTCAGACCCTCTGATTCATATCACCCGGTGATGTTTTTCTCACTCCTACTAGTGAATGTAATGTTACACACCTATACAATGCGCACCACCACGCGATGTTTTTCAGAAACCTATCCTACATTGCCACAGCATGTTTCCTGACCTCCCCATGCTAAACACCCCGTGGTGCGTTTCTCCATCCTAGATTGCCACTCACTGCCTATCCTAATTCAGACCCTCCGATTCACACCACCCCATGATGATTTTCTCATTCCTACTAGTGAATGGAATGTTACACAACTTTACAATGCACCCCACACCACGATGTTTTTCAGAATCCTATCCTACATTGCCACTGCATGTTTCCTGACCTCCGTATGCTGACCACCCTGAGGTGATTTTCTCCATCCTAGATTGCCACTCACGGCCTATCATAATTCAGATCCTATGATACACACCACCCCATGTTGTTTTTCTCACTCCTACTAGTGAATGTAATGTTACAAACGCATACAAGAGCACCACACCGCGATGTTTTTCAGAAACCTATCTTATATTGCCACTGCATGTTTCCTGACCTCCCCATGCTGACCAACCCATGGTGATTTTCTCCATCCTACATTGCCACTCACTGCCTATCGTAATTCAGACCCTCCGATTAACACCACCGCTTGATGTTTTTCTCACTCCTACTAGTGAATGTAATGTTACACACACATACAATGGGCACCACTCTGCGATGTTTTTCACAAACCTATCCTACATTTCCACTATATGTTTCCTGACCTCCCCATGCTGACCACCCGGTGATGCTTTTCTACATCCTACATTGCCACTCACTGCCTATCCTTATTCAGGTCCTATGATTCACATCACCCCGTGAGGTTTTTCACACTCCTACTAGTGAATGTAATGTTACACACTCAAACAATGCGCACCACCCCGCGATGTTTTTGAGCAACGTATCCTAAATTGCCACTGCATGTTTCCTGACCTCCCAATGCTGAGCACACCGAGGTGCTTTTCTCCATCCTACATTGCCACTTACTGCCTATCCTTATTTAGATCCTGTGATTCACAGCACCCCGTGATGATTTTCTCACTCCTAATACTGAATGTAATGTTACACACCATTACAATGCGCACCACACCACGATGTTTTTCAGAAACCTATCATACATCGCCACTGCATGTTTCCTAACCTTCCCATGCTGACCACACCGTGGTGCCTTTTCTCCATCCTACATTGCCACTCACTGCCTATCCTAATTAAGACCTTGGGATTCACACAACGCCGTGATGTTTTTCTCACTCCTACTAGTGAATGTAATGTTACAAGCCCATACAATGTGCACCACCCTGCGATGTTTTTCAGAAACCTATCCTACTTTGCCACTGCATGTTTCCTGACCTCTCCATGCTGACCACCCCGTGGTGATTTTCTCCATCCTACATTGCCACTCATTGCCTATCCTTATTCAGAGGATTCGATTCAAAACACCCCGTGATGTTTTTCTCACTCCTACTAGGGAATGTCATGTTACACACCCATACAATTCGCACCACCCCGCAATGTTTTTCAGAAACCTATCCAACATTGCCACTGCATGTTTCCTGACCTCACCATGCTGATAAACCCGTGATGCTTTTCTCCATCCTACATTGCCACTCACTGCCTATCCTAATTCAGAGGCTCCAAATCACACCACCCGTGATGTTTTTCTCACTCCTACTAGTGAATGTAATGTTACACACCCATACAATGCGCACCACCCCGCGATGTTTTTCAGAAACCTATCCTACATTGCCACTGCATGTTTACTCACCTCCCAATGCTGACCACCCCGTGGTGCTTTTCTCCATCCTACATTGCCACTCACTGCCTATGCTAATTCAGATCCTATGATTCACACCACCCCGCGATGTTTTTTCACTCCTCCTAGTGAATGGAATGTTACACACCAATACAATGCACATCACCCTGCAATGTTTTTCAGAAACCTGTCCTACATTGCCACTGCATGTTTCCTGACCTCCGCATGCTGACCACCCCGTGGTGCTTTTCTCCATCCCACATTGCCACTCACTGCCTATCCTAATTCCGACCCTGGAATTCACACCACACCATGATTTTTTTCTCATTCCTACTAGTGAATGTAATGTTACACACCCATACAATGCGCATCACCCCGCAACGTTTTTCAGAAACCTGTCCGACCTTGCCACTGCATGTTTCCTGACCTCCCCATGCTGACCACCCTGTGGTGGTTTTCTCCATCCTACGCTGCCACTCACTGCCTATCCTAATTCAGAGGGTCCGATTCACACAACCCCGTGATGTTTTTCTCACTCCTACTAGTGAATGTAATATTACACACCCATACAATGCACCCCACACCGCGATATTTTTCAGATACTTATCCTACATTTCCACTGCATGTTTTCTGACCTCCCCATGCTGACCACCCCGTGGTACTTTTCTGCATACTAGATTGCCACTCACTGCCTATCATAATTTAGATCCTATGATTCACACCACCACATGATGTTTTACTCACTCCTACTAATGAATGTCATGTTACAATCCCATACAAGAGCACCATCCCGCGATGTTTTTCAGAATCCTATCCTACATTGCCACTGCATGTTACCTGACCTCCACATGCTGACGAACGTGTGGTGCTTTACTCCATCCTAGATTTCCACCAACTGCCTATCCTAATTCAGACCCTCTGATTAATATCAACCCGTGATGTTTTTCTCACTCCTACTAGTGAATGTAATGTTACACACCTATACAATGCGCACCACCACGCGATGTTTTTCAGAAACCTATCCTACATTCCCAGTGCATGTTTCCTGACCTCCACAAGCGGACGAACCCGTGGTGCTTTTCTCCATCCTAGATTGCCACCAACTGCCTATACTAATTCAGACCCTCTGATTCACACCACCCCGTGATGTTTTTCTCACTCCTACTACTGAATGCAAGGTTACACACCTATACAATGTGCACCACAACGCGAAGTTTTTCAGAAACCTATGCTATATTGCCAGTGCATTTTTCCTGACATCCCCATGCTGACCACCCCGTGGTGCTTTTCTCCATCCTAGATTGCCACTCACTGCCTATCCTCATTCAGACCCTCCGATTCACACCACCCCGTGAAGTTTTTCACAATCCTACTAGTGAATGGAATGTTAAACACCCATACAATGCGCACCACCCCGCGATGTTTTTCAGGAACCTCTCCTATATTGCCACTGCATGTTTCTTGACCTCCACATGCTGAGCACACCGTTGTGCTTTTCTCCATCTTACATTGACACTTCCTGCCTACACTAATTCAGATCCTATTATTCACACCACCCCGTGATGTTTGTCTCACTCCTACTAGTGAATGGAATGTTACGCACCAATACAATGCACATCACCCCGCGAAGTTTTTCAGAAACCTGTCAGACATTGCCACTGCATGTTTCCTGACCTCCCCATGCTGACCACCCCGTGGTGCTTTTCTCGATCCTACATTTCCACTCACTGCCTATTCTAATTCAGATCCTGTGATTCACACCACCCCGTGATGTTTTTCTCACTCCTACTACTGAATGTAATGTTACACACCATTACAATGCGCACCACCCCACGATGTTTTTCAGAAAACTATCATACATTGCCACTGCATGTTTTCTGACCTCCCCATGCTGACCACACCCTGGTGCTTTTCTCCATCGTACTTTGCCACTCACTGCCTATCCTAAATCAGACCTTGGGATTCACACCAACCCGTGATGATTTTCTCACTCCTACTAGTGAATGTAATGTTACACACCCACACAATGCGCATCACCCTGCGATGTTTTTCAGAAACCTATCCGACATTACCACTGCATGTTTCCTGACCTCCGCATGCTGAACACCCCGTGGTGCTTTTCTCCATCCCATATCTCCACTCACTGCCTATCCTAATTTAGACCCTGGGATTCACACCACCCCGTGATGTTTTTCTCACTACTACTAGTGAATGTAATGTTACACACCCATACAATGTGCACCACCCTGCGATGTTTTTCAGAAACCTATCCTATTTTGCCACTGCATGTTTCCTGACCTCCCCATGCTGACCACCCCGTGGTGCTTTTCCCCATCCTACATTGCGACTCACTGCCTATGCTTATTCAAATCCTATGATTCACACCACCCCGCGATATATTTCTCACTCCTACTAGTGAATATAATGTTACACACCCATACAGTGCGCACCACCCAGAGATGTTTTTCAGAAACCTATCCAACATTGCCACTGCATATTTCCTGACCTCCCCATGCTGACAACCCCGTGGTGCTTTTTTCCATCCAACACTGCCACTCACTGCCTATCCTAATTCAGAGGCTCCGATTCACACCACCCCGTGATGTTTTCCACACACCTACTAGTGAATGTAATGTTATACACCCATACAATGCACACCACCCAGTGATGTTTTTCAGAAACCTATCCTCCATTGCCACTGCATGTATCCTCACCTCCCCATGCTGACCACCTCGTGGTGATTTTCTCCATCCTACATTGCCACTCAGTGCCTATCCTAATTCCGATCGTATGATTCACACCACCCCGTGATGTTTTTCTCACTGCTACTAGTGAATGAAATGTTACACAACCATACAATTTGCATCACCCCGTGATGTTTTTCATAAACCTGTCCGACAATGCCACTGCATGTTTCCTGACCTCCGCATGCTGACCACCCCGTGGTGCTTTTCCCCATCCTACATTACAACTCACTGCCTATACTTATTCAGATCCTGTGATTCACATCACCCCGTGATGTTTTTCTCACTCCTACTACTGAATGTAATTTTACACACTATTACAATGCGCACCACCACAATATGTTTTTCAGAAACCTATCATACATCGCCACTGCATGTTTCCTGATATTCCCATGCTGACCACCCCGTGGTGCTTTTCTCCATCCTACATTGCCACTCTCTGCCTATCCTAATTCAGACCCTGGGATTCACACCACCCCGTGATGTTTTTCTCACTTCTACTAGTGAATGCAATGTTACACACCCATACAATGTGCACCACCCTGCGATGTTTTTCAGAAACCTATCCTACTTTGCCACTGCATGTTTCCTGACGTCTCCATGCTGAATACCCCGTGGTGATTTTCTCCATCCCACATTGCCACTCACTGCCTATCCTTATTCAGTCCATTCGATTCACAACAACCCTTGATGTTTTTCTCACTCCTACTAGTGAATGTAATGTTACTCACCCATACAAACCGCACCACCGCACGATGTTTTTCAGAAACCTATCCTACATTGCCACTGCATGCTTCCTGACTTCCACATGCTGACCACCCCGTGGTGATTTTCTCCATCCTACATTGCCACTGACTGCCTTTCCTTATACAGATCCTATGATTGACACCACCCCGTGAGGTTTTTCTCACTCCTACTAGTGAATGTTATGTTACAAACCCATACAAGAGCACCACCACGCGATGTTTTTCAGACACCTATCCTACATTGCTACTGCATTTTTGCTGACCTCCCCATGTGGACCACCCCGTGGTGCTTTTCTCCATCCTACATTGCCACTCACTGCCTATTCTAATTCAGATCCTATGATTCACACCACCCCGTAATGTTTTTCTCACTCCTACTAGTGAATATAATGTTACACACCCATACAATGCGCACCACCCCACGATGGTTTTCAGAAACCTATCCTACATGGACACTGCATGTTTCCTGACCTCCACATGCTGAGCACACGGAGGTGCTTTTCTCCAGCCTACATTGCCACTTCCTGCCTAACCTAATTCAGACCCTCGGCTTCAAACCACCCCGTGATGTTTTTCTCACTCCTACAAGTGAATGGAATGTTACGCACCAATACAATGCACATCACCCCGCGATGTTTTTCAGAAGCCTGTCAGACATTGCCACTGCATGTTTCCTGACCTCCCCATGCTGACCACCCCGTGGTGCTTTTCTCGATCCTACATTGCCACTCACTCCCTATTCTAATTCAGATCCTGTGATTCACACCACCCCGTGATGTTTTTCTCACTCCTACTACTGAATGTAATGTTACACACCATTACAATGCGCACCACCCCACGATGTTTTTCAGAAAACTATCATAAATTGCCACTGCATGTTTCCTGACCTCCCCATGGTGACCACACCATGGTGCTTTTCTCCATCGTACTTTGCCACTCACTGCCTATCCTAAATCAGACCTTGGGATTCACACCAACCCGTGATGTTTTTCTCAATCCTACTAGTGAATGTAATGTTACACACCCACACAATGCGCATCACCCCGCGATGTTTTTCAGAAACCTGTCCGACATTACCACTGCATGTTTCCTGACCTCCGCATGCTGACCACCCCGTGTTGCTTTTCTCCATCCTATATTTCCAATCACTGCCTATCCTAATTAAGACCCTGGGATTCACACCACCCCGTGATGTTTTTCTCACTACTACTAGTGAATGTAATGTTACACACCCATACAATGTGCACCACCCTGCGATGTTTTTCAGAAACCTATCCTATTTTACCACTGCATGTTTCCTGACCTCCCCATGCTGACCACCCCGTGGTGCTTTTCCCCATCCTACATTGCTACTCACTGCCTATGCTTATTCAAATCCTATGATTCACACCACCCCGTGATATATTTCTCACTCCTACTAGTGAATATCATGTTACACACCCATACAGTGCGCACCACCCCGCGATGTTTTTCAGAAACCTATCCAACATTGCCACTGCATATTTCCTGACCTCCCCATGCTGACAACCCCGTGGTGCTTATTTCCATCCAACAATGCCACTCACTGCCTATCCTAATTCAGAGGCTCCGATTCACACCACCCTGTGATGTTTTCCACACTCCTACTAGTGAATGTAATGTTACACACCCATACAATGCACACCACCCCGTGATGTTTTTCAGAAACCTATCCTCCATTGCCACTGCATGTATCCTCACCTCCCCATGCTGACCACCCCGTGGTGAATTTCTCCATCCTACATTGCCACTCAGTGCCTATCCTAATTCCGATCGTATGATTCACAGCACCCTGTGATGTTTTTCTCACTGCTACTAGTGAATGTAATGTTACACACCCATAAAAAGCGCACCACCCCGCGATGTTTTTCAGAATCCTATTCTACATTGCCACTGCATGTTTCCTGACATCCCCTTGCTGACCACCCCGTGGTGCTTTTCTCCATCCTACATTGCCACTCACTGCCTATCCTAATTCAGATCCTATGATTCACACCACCCCGTGATGTTTTTCTCACTCCTACTACAGAATGAAATAATACACACCCATTCAATGCGCACCACCCCACGTTGTTATTCAGAAACCTATCGTACATTGCCACTGCATGTTTCCTGACCTCCCCATGCTGACCACCACGTGGGGCTTTTCTCCATCCCACATTGACTCTTCCTGGCTATCCTAATTCAGACCCTCCGATTCACACCACCCCGTGATGTTTTTCTCCCTCCTACTAGTGAATGTAATGTTACACACCCATTCAATGTGCACCACCCCACAATGTTTCCAGAAACTTATCCTACATTGCCACTGCATGTTTCCTGACCTCCCCATCCTGACCACCCCGTGGTTCTTTTCTCCATCCTACATTGCCACTCACTGCCTATCCTAATACAGACACTGGGATTCACACCAACCCGTGATGTTTTCTCACTCCTACTAGTGAATGTAATGTTACACACCCATACAATGTGCACCACCCGGTGATGTTTTTCAGAATCCTATTCTACTTTGCCACTGCATGTTTCCTAACCTCCCCATGCTTACCACTCCGTGGTGCTTTTCTCCATCCTACATTGCCACTCACTGCCTATCCTTATTTAGCCCCTCCGATTCACACCACCACGTGATGTTTTTCTCACTCCTACTAGAGAACGTAATGTTACACACCCACACAATGCGCACCACCCCGCGATGTTTTTCCGAAACCTATCCTACATTGCCTCTGCATGTTTCCTGACCTCCCCATGCTGACCACCCCGTGGTGCTTTTCTCCATCCTAGATTGTCTCTCCCTGCTTATCCTAATTCATATCCTATGATTCACACCAATCCGTGATGTTTTTCTCACTCCTACTACGGAATGTAATGTTACACACCCATACAATGCGCACCAGCCCACGATGTTTTTCAGAAACCTATCATACATTGCCACTGCATGTTTCCGGACCTCCACATGCTGACGACCCCGTGGTGCTTTTCTCCATCCTGCATTGCCACACACTGCCTGTCCTAATTCAGACCCACCGATTCACACCGCCCCATGATGTTTTTATCACTCCTACTAGTGAATGTAATGTTACACACCCATACAATGCGCATCAACCGGCAGTGTTTTTCACAAACCTATCCTACATTGCCACTGCATGTTTCCTGACCTCCCCATGCTGACCACCCCGTGGTGCTTTTCTCCATCCTGCATTGCCACTCACTGCCTATCCTAATTCAGACCCTCCGATTCACACCACTCCGTGATGTTTTTATCACTACTAATAGTGAATGTAATGTTACACACCCATACAATGCGCACCAACCGGCGATGTTTTTCACAAACCTATCCTACATTGCCACTGCATGGTGCCTGTCCTCCCCATGCTGAGCACCCCGTGGTGCTGTTCTCTACCCTACATTGCCACTCAATGCCTATCCTAATTCAGAACCTCCGATTCACACCAACCCGTAATATTTTTCTCACTCCTACTAGTGAATTTAACGTTACACAGCCATACAATTCGAGCCAGCCCGCGATGTTTTTCAGAAACCTATCCTACATTGACACAGCATGTTTCCTGACCTCCCCATGCTGAACACCCCGTGGTGCTTTTCTCCATCCTACATTGCCACTCACTGCCTATCCTAATTCAAATTCTGGGATTCACAGCACCCCGTGATGTTTTTCTCACTCATACTAGTGAATGTAATGTTATACAGCCATACAATGTGCAACACTTCGCGATGATTTTCAGAAACTTATCCTACATTGCCAATGCATGTTTCCTAACCTCCCCTTGCTGACCACCCCGTGGTCCTTTTCTCCATCCTACATTGCCACTCACTGCCTATTCTTATTCTGATCCTCCAATTCTCAGAACCCCGTGATGTTATTCTCACTCCTACTAGTGAATTTAACGTTACAAAGCCATACAATGCGCAACAACCCGCGATGTTTCCAGAAACCTATCCTACATTGCCCCAGCATATTTCCTGACCTCCACATGCTTACCACCACGTGGTGCTTTTCTCCAACCTACATTGCCACTCACTGCCTATCCTAATTCACACCCTGGGATTCACACCACCCCATGATGTTTTCTCACTCCTACTAGTGAATGTAATGTTACACACCCATACAAGAGCACCACCCCGCAATATTTTTCAGAAACCTATCCTACATTGCCACTGCATGTGTCCTGACCTCCCCATGCTGAACACCCCGTGGTGCTTTTCTCCATCCTAGATTGCCACTCACTGCCTATCCTAATTCAGACCCTCCGTTTCACACCACCCCGTGATATTTTTCTCACTCCTACTAGTGAATTTAACGTTACACAGCCATACAATGCGCACCACCCCGCGATGTATTTCAGAAACCTATCCTACATTGCCACAGCATGTTTCCTGACCTCCCCATGCTGACCACCACGTGGTGCTTTTCTCCATCCTACATTGCCACCAACTGCCTATCCAAATTCCGAACCTCCGATCCACACCACCCCGTGATGTTGTTCTCCCTCCTACTAGTGAATGTAATGTTACACACACATACAATGCACAACACCCCACGATGTTTTTCAGAAATCTATCCTACATTGCCACTGCATGTTTCCTGACATCAACATGCTGACCACCCCGTGGTGCTTTTCTCCATCCTACATGACCACTCACTGCCTATCCTATTTCAGACCCTCCGATTCACACCACCTCGTGATGTTTTTCTCACTCCTATGAGTGAATGTAATGTTACACACCCATAAAATGCGCCCCACCCCGCGATGTTTATCAGAAACCTATCATACATTGCCACTGCATATTTCCAGACCTCCCCATGCTGACCATGCGGTGGTGCTTTTCTCCATCCTAGATTGCCACTCACTGCCTATCCTAATTCAGATCCTATTATTCACACCACCCAATGATGTTTTTCTCACTCCTAATAGTGAATGTAATGTTACAAACCCATAGAAGAGCACCACCCCAGGATGTTTTTCAGAAACCTATCCTACATTGTCACTGCATGTTTCCTGACCTCCACATGCTTACCAACCCGTGGTGCTTTTCTCCATCCTAGATTGCCACCAACTGCCTATCCTCATTCAGACCCTCTTATTCACACCACCCCGTAATGTTTTTCTCACTCCTACTATTGAATGTAATGTTACAAACCTATACAATGCACACCACGACGCGAAGTTTTTCAGAAACCTATCCTATATTGCCACTGCATGTTTCCTGACCTGAACATGCTGACCACCTCATGGTGCATTTCTCCACCCTACATTGCCACTCACTGCCTATGCTAATTCAGACACTCCGATTCACACCACGCCGTGATATTTTTCTCACTCCTACTAGTGAATTTAACGTTACACACCCATACAATGCGCACCACACCGCGATGTTTTTCAAATCCCTATCCTACATTGCCACTGCATGTATCCTGACCTCCCTATGTTGAGCACACCGTGGTGCTTTTCTCCATTCTACATTGCCACTTCCTGCCTATCCTAATTCAGACCCTCCGATTCACACCACCCCGTGATGTTTTTCTCCCTCCTACTAGTGAATGGAATGTTACACACCAATATAATGCGCATCACCCCGCGATGTATTTCAGAAAACTGTCCGATTTTGCCACTGCATGTTTCCTAACCACCCAATGGTGACCACCCCTTGGTGCTTTTCTTCATCCCTCATTGCCACTCTCTGCCTATCCTAATACAGACCCTGGGATTCACACCTCCCCATGAGGTTTTTCTCACTCCTACTAGTGAATGTAATGTTACAAACCCATACAAGAGCACCACCCCACGATGTTTTTCAGAAACGTATTCTACATTGCCACTGCATATTTCCTCACCTCCCCATGCTGACTACCCCGTGGTGCTTTTCTCCATCCTGCATTGCCACTCACTGCCTATCCTAATTCAGATCCTATGATTCACACCACGCCGTGATGTTTTTCTCACTCCTACTAGTGAATGTAATGTTAAAAACACAAACAAGAGCACCAACCCGCGATGTTTTTCAGAAACCTATCCTACATTGCCACTTCATGTTTCCTGACCTCCCCATGCTGACCACACCGTGGTGTTTTCTCCATCCTAAAATGCCACCAACTGCCTATCCTAATTCAAACCCTATGATTCACACCACCCCGTGATGTATTTCTCTCTCCTACTAGTGAATTTAACGTTACACAACCATACAATGCGCACCACCCCGCGATGTTTTTCAGTAACCTATCATACATTGCCACTGCATGTTCCTTGACCTCCCCATGCTGACCACCCCGCAGTGCTTTTCTCCATCCTACATTGCCACTCACTGCCTATCCTAATTCAGACCCTCTGATTCACACCACCCCGTGATGTTTTTCTCACTCCTTCTACTGAATGTAATGTAACACACACCCATACAATGCGCACCACCCCGTGATGTTTTTCTCACTCCTACTAGTGAAGGTAATGTAACACACACCCATACAATGCGCACCACCCCGTGATGTTTTTCTCACTCCTACTAGTGAATGTAATGTAACACACACCCATACAATGCGCACCACCCCGTGATGTTTTTCTCACTCCTACTAGTGAATGTAATGTAACACACACCCATACAATGCGCACCACCCCGGGATGTTTTTCTCACTCCTACTAGTGAAGGTAATGTAACACACACCCATACAATGCGCACCACCCCGTGATGTTTTTCTCACTCCTACTAGTGAATGTAATGTAACACACACCCATACAATGCGCACCACCCCGCGATGATTTTCAGAAACCTATCCTACATTACCACAGCATGTTCCCTGACCTCCCCATGGTGACCATACCGCGGTGCTTTTCTCCATCTTACATTGCCACTCACTGCCTATCCTAATTCAGACCCTCCGATTCACACCACCCCGTGATGTTTTTCTCACTCCTAGTAGTGAATGTAATGTAACACACACCCATACAATGCGCACCACCCCGTGATGTTTTTCTCACTCCTACTAGTGAATGTAATGTAACACACACCCATACAATGCGCACCACCCCGTGATGTTTTTCTCACTCCTACTAGTGAATGTAATGTAACACACACCCATACAATGCGCACCACCCGGTGATGTTTTTATCACTGCTACTAGTGAATGTAATGTAACACACACCCATATAATGCGCACCACACCGTGATGTTTTTCTCACTCCTACTAGTGATTGTAATGTCACACACACCCATACAATGCGCACCACACCATGATGTTTTTCTCACTCCTACTAGTGAATGTAATGTAACACACACCCATACAATGCGCACCACCCCGTGATGTTTTTCTCACTCCTACTAGTGAATCTGATGTAACACACACCCAAACAATGCGCACCACCCCGTGATGTTTTTCTCACTCCTACTCGTGAATGTAATGTAACACACACCCATACAATGCGCACCACCCCGTGATGTTTTTCTCACTCCTACTAGTGAATGTAATGTAACAAAAACCCATACAATGCACACCACCCCGTCATGTTTTTCTCACTCCTACTAGTGAATGTAATGTAACACAAACCCATACAATGCGCACCACCCCGCGATGTTTTTCAGAAACCTATCCTACATTACCACAGCATGTTCCCTGACCTCCGCATGGTGACCATCCCGCGGTGCTTTTCTCCATCTTACATTGCCACTCACTGCCTATCCTAATTCAGACCCTCCGATTCACACCACCCCGTGATGTTTTTCTCACTCCTAGTAGTGAATGTAATGTAACACACACCCATACAATGCGCACCACCCCGTGATGTTTTTCTCACTCCTACTAGTGAAGGTAATGTAACACACACCCATACAATGCGCACCACCCCGTGATGTTTTTCTCACTCCTACTAGTGAATGTAATGTAACACACACCCATACAATGCGCACCACCCGGTGATGTTTTTATCACTGCTACTAGTGAATGTAATGTAACACACACCCATATAATGCGCACCACCCCGTGATGTTTTTCTCACTCCTACTAGTGAATGTAATGTCACACACACCCATACAATGCGCACCACACCATGATGTTTTTCTCACTCCTACTAGTGAATGTAATGTAACACACACCCATACAATGCGCACCACCCCGTGATGTTTTTCTCACTCCTACTAGTGAATCTAATGTAACACACACCCAAACAATGCGCACCACCCCGTGATGTTTTTCTCACTCCTACTAGTGAATGTAATGTAACACACACCCATACAATGCGCACCACCCCGTGATGTTTTTCTCATTTCTACTAGTGAATGTAATGTAACACAAACCCATACAATGCGCACCACCCCGTGATGTTTTTCTCACTCCTCCTAGTGAATGTAATGTCACACACACCCATACAATGCGCACCACCCCGTGATTTTTTTCTCACTCCTACTAGTGAATGTAATGTAACACACACCCATACAATGCGCACCACCCCGTGATGTTTTTCTCACTCCTACTACTGAAGGTAACGTAACACACACCCATACAATGCGCACCACCCCGTGATGTTTTTCTCACTCCTACTAGTGAATGTAATGTAACACACACCCATACAATGCACACCACCCCGCGATGTTTTTCAGAAACCTATCCTACATTGCCACTGCATGTTCCCTGACCTCCCCATGCTGACCATCCCACGGTGCTTTTCTCCATCTTACATTGCCACTCACTGCCTATCCTAATTCAGACCCTCCGATTCACACCACCCCGTGATGTTTTTCTCACTCCTACTAGTGTATGTAATGTAACACACACCCATACAATGCGCACCACCCCGTGATGTTTTTCTCACTCCTACTAGTGAATGTAATGTAACACACACCCATACAATGTGCCCCACCCCGTGATGTTTTTCTCACTCCTACTAGTGAATGTAATGTAACACACACCCATACAATGCGCACCACACCGTGATGTTTTTCTCACTCCTCCTAGTGAATGTAATGTAACACACACCCATACAATGCGCACCACCCCGTGATGTTTTTCTCACTCCTACTAGTGAATGTAATGTAACACACACCCAAACAATGCGCACCACCCCGTGATGTTTTTCTCACTCCTACTAGTGAATGTAATGTAACACACACCCATACAATGCGCACCACACCGCGATGTTTTTCAGAAACCTATCATACATTGCCACTGCATGTTCCCTGACCTCCCCATGCTGACCACCCCGCAGTGCTTTTCTCCATCCTACATTGCCACTCACTGCCTATCCTAATTCAGACGGTCCGATTCACACCACCCCGTGATGTTTTTCTCACTCCTACTAGTGAATGTAATGTAACACAAACCCATACAATGCGCACCACCCCGTGATGTTTTTCTCACTCCTACTAGTGAAGGTAACGTAACACACACCCATACAATGCGCACCACCCCGTGATGATTTTCTCACTCCTACTAGTGAATGTAATGTAACACACACCCATACAATGCGCACCACCCCGTGATGTTTTTCTCATTCCTACTAGTGAATGTAATGTAACACACACCCATACAATGCGCACCACCCCTTGATGTTTTTCTCACTCCTACTAGTGAATGTAATGTAACACACACCCATACAATGCGCACCACCCCGTGATGTTTTTCTCACTCCTACTAGTGAATGTAATGTAACACACACCCATACAATGCGCACCACCCCGTGATGTTTTTCTCACTCCTACTAGTGAATGTAATGTAACACACACCCATACAATGCTCACCACCCCGCGATGTTTTTCAGAAACCTATCATACATTGCCACTGCATGTTCCCTGACCTCCCCATGCTGACCACCCCGCAGTGCTTTTCTCCATCCTACATTGCCACTCACTGCCTATCCTAATTCAGACCCTCTGATTCCCACCACACCGTGATGTTTTTCTCACTCCTACTAGTGAATGTAATGTAACACACACCCATACAATGCACACCACCCCGTGATGTTTTTCTCACTCCTACTAGTGAATGTAATGTAACACAAACCCATACAATGCGCACCACCCCGTGATGTTTTTCTCACTCCTACTAGTGAATGTAATGTAACACACACCCATACAATGCGCACCACACCGTGATGTTTTTCTCACTCCTCCTAGTGAATGTAATGTAACACACACCCATACAATGCGCACCACCCCGTGATGTTTTTCTCACTCCTACTAGTGAATGTAATGTAACACACACCCAAACAATGCGCACCACCCCGTGATGTTTTTCTCACTCCTACTAGTGAATGTAATGTAACACACACCCATACAATGCGCACCACACCGCGATGTTTTTCAGAAACCTATCATACATTGCCACTGCATGTTCCCTGACCTCCCCATGCTGACCACCCCGCAGTGCTTTTCTCCATCCTACATTGCCACTCACTGCCTATCCTAATTCAGACGGTCCGATTCACACCACCCCGTGATGTTTTTCTCACTCCTACTAGTGAATGTAATGTAACACAAACCCATACAATGCGCACCACCCCGTGATGTTTTTCTCACTCCTACTAGTGAAGGTAACGTAACACACACCCATACAATGCGCACCACCCCGTGATGATTTTCTCACTCCTACTAGTGAATGTAATGTAACACACACCCATACAATGCGCACCACCCCGTGATGTTTTTCTCATTCCTACTAGTGAATGTAATGTAACACACACCCATACAATGCGCACCACCCCTTGATGTTTTTCTCACTCCTACTAGTGAATGTAATGTAACACACACCCATACAATGCGCACCACCCCGTGATGTTTTTCTCACTCCTACTAGTGAATGTAATGTAACACACACCCATACAATGCGCACCACCCCGTGATGTTTTTCTCACTCCTACTAGTGAATGTAATGTAACACACACCCATACAATGCTCACCACCCCGCGATGTTTTTCAGAAACCTATCATACATTGCCACTGCATGTTCCCTGACCTCCCCATGCTGACCACCCCGCAGTGCTTTTCTCCATCCTACATTGCCACTCACTGCCTATCCTAATTCAGACCCTCTGATTCCCACCACACCGTGATGTTTTTCTCACTCCTACTAGTGAATGTAATGTAACACACACCCATACAATGCACACCACCCCGTGATGTTTTTCTCACTCCTACTAGTGAATGTAATGTAACACAAACCCATACAATGCGCACCACCCCGTGATGTTTTTCTCACTCCTACTAGTGAATGTAATGTAACACACACCCATACAATGCGCACCACCCCGTGATGTTTTTCTCATTCCTACTAGTGAATGTAATGTAACACACACCCATACAATGCGCACCACCCCGTGATGTTTTTCTCACTGCTACTAGTGAATGTAATGTAACACACACCCATACAATGCGCACCACCCCGTGATGTTTTTCTCACTCCTACTAGTGAATGTAATGTAACACACACCCATACAATGCGCACCACCCCGTGATGTTTTTCTCACTCCTACTAGTGAATGTAATGTAACACACACCCATACAATGCACACCACCCCGTGATGTTTTTCTCACTCCTACTAGTGAATGTAATGTAACACACACCCATACAATGCGCACCACCCCGTGATGTTTTTCTCACTCCTACTAGTGAATGTAATGTAACACACACCCATACAATGCGCACCACCCCGTGATGTTTTTCTCACTCCTACTAGTGAATCTAATGTAACACACACCCATACAATGCGCACCACCCCACGATGTTTTTCAGAAACCTATCCTACATTGCCACTGCATGTTCCCTGACCTCCCCATGCTGACCACTCCGCGGTGCTTTTCTCCATCTTACATTGCCACTCACTGCCTATCCTAATTCAGACGGTCCGATTCACACCACCCCGTGATGTTTTTCTCACTCCTACTAGTGAATGTAATGTAACACACACCCATACAATGCGCACCACCCCATGATGTTTTTCTCACTCCTACTATTGAATGTAATGTAACACACACCCATACAATGCGCACCACCCCGTGATGTTTTTCTCATTCCTACTAGTGAATGTAATGTAACACACACCCATACAATGCGCACCACCCCTTGATGTTTTTCTCACTCCTACTAGTGAATGTAATGTAACACACACCCATACAATGCGCACCACCCCGTGATGTTTTTCTCACTCCTACTAGTGAATGTAATGTAACACACACCCATACAATGCGCACCACCCCGTGATGTTTTCTCACTCCTACTAGTGAATGTAATGTAACACACACCCATACAATGTGCACCACCCCGTGATGTTTTTCTCACTCCTACTAGTGAATCTAATGTAACACACACCCACACAATGCGCACCACCCCGTGATGTTTTTCTCACTCCTACTAGTGAATGTAATGTAACACACACCCATACAATGCGCACCACCCCGTGATGTTTTTCTCATTTCTACTAGTGAATGTAATGTAACACATACCCATACAATGCGCACCACCCCGTGATGTTTTTCTCACTCCTCCTAGTGAATGTAATGTCACACACACCCATACAATGCGCACCACCCCGTGATTTTTTTCTCACTCCTACTAGTGAATGTAATGTAACACACACCCATACAATGCGCACCACCCCGTGATGTTTTTCTCACTCCTACTACTGAAGGTAACGTAACACACACCCATACAATGCGCACCACCCCGTGATGTTTTTCTCACTCCTACTAGTGAATGTAATGTAACACACACCCATACAATGCACACCACCCCGCGATGTTTTTCAGAAACCTATCCTACATTGCCACTGCATGTTCCCTGACCTCCCCATGCTGACCATCCCACGGTGCTTTTCTCCATCTTACATTGCCACTCACTGCCTATCCTAATTCAGACCCTCCGATTCACACCACCCCGTGATGTTTTTCTCACTCCTACTAGTGAATGTAATGTAACACACACCCATACAATGCGCACCACCCCGTGATGTATTTCTCACTCCTACTAGTGAATGTAATGTAACACACACCCATACAATGCGCACCACCCCGTGATGTTTTTCTCACTCCTACTAGTGAATGTAATGTAACACACACCCATACAATGCGCACCACCCCGTGATGTTTTTCTCACTCCTACTAGTGTATGTAATGTAACACACACCCATACAATGCGCACCACCCCGTGATGTTTTTCTCACTCCTACTAGTGAATGTAATGTAACACACACCCATACAATGTGCCCCACCCCGTGATGTTTTTCTCACTCCTACTAGTGAATGTAATGTAACACACACCCATACAATGCGCACCACACCGTGATGTTTTTCTCACTCCTCCTAGTGAATGTAATGTAACACACACCCATACAATGCGCACCACCCCGTGATGTTTTTCTCACTCCTACTAGTGAATGTAATGTAACACACACCCAAACAATGCGCACCACCCCGTGATGTTTTTCTCACTCCTACTAGTGAATGTAATGTAACACACACCCATACAATGCGCACCACACCGCGATGTTTTTCAGAAACCTATCATACATTGCCACTGCATGTTCCCTGACCTCCCCATGCTGACCACCCCGCAGTGCTTTTCTCCATCCTACATTGCCACTCACTGCCTATCCTAATTCAGACGGTCCGATTCACACCACCCCGTGATGTTTTTCTCACTCCTACTAGTGAATGTAATGTAACACAAACCCATACAATGCGCACCACCCCGTGATGTTTTTCTCACTCCTACTAGTGAAGGTAACGTAACACACACCCATACAATGCGCACCACCCCGTGATGATTTTCTCACTCCTACTAGTGAATGTAATGTAACACACACCCATACAATGCGCACCACCCCGTGATGTTTTTCTCATTCCTACTAGTGAATGTAATGTAACACACACCCATACAATGCGCACCACCCCTTGATGTTTTTCTCACTCCTACTAGTGAATGTAATGTAACACACACCCATACAATGCGCACCACCCCGTGATGTTTTTCTCACTCCTACTAGTGAATGTAATGTAACACACACCCATACAATGCGCACCACCCCGTGATGTTTTTCTCACTCCTACTAGTGAATGTAATGTAACACACACCCATACAATGCTCACCACCCCGCGATGTTTTTCAGAAACCTATCATACATTGCCACTGCATGTTCCCTGACCTCCCCATGCTGACCACCCCGCAGTGCTTTTCTCCATCCTACATTGCCACTCACTGCCTATCCTAATTCAGACCCTCTGATTCCCACCACACCGTGATGTTTTTCTCACTCCTACTAGTGAATGTAATGTAACACACACCCATACAATGCACACCACCCCGTGATGTTTTTCTCACTCCTACTAGTGAATGTAATGTAACACAAACCCATACAATGCGCACCACCCCGTGATGTTTTTCTCACTCCTACTAGTGAATGTAATGTAACACACACCCATACAATGCGCACCACCCCGTGATGTTTTTCTCATTCCTACTAGTGAATGTAATGTAACACACACCCATACAATGCGCACCACCCCTTGATGTTTTTCTCACTCCTACTAGTGAATGTAATGTAACACACACCCATACAATGCGCACCACACCGTGATGTTTTTCTCACTCCTACTAGTGAATGTAATGTAACACACACCCATACAATGCGCACCACCCCGTGATGTTTTTCTCACTCCTACTAGTGAATGTAATGTAACACACACCCATACAATGCGCACCACCACGTGATGTTTTTCTCACTGCTACTAGTGAATGTAATGTAACACACACCCATACAATGCGCACCACCCCGTGATGTTTTTCTCACTCCTACTAGTGAATGCAATGTAACACACACCCATACAATGCGCACCACCCCGTGATGTTTTTCTCACTCCTTCTACTGAATGTAATGTAACACACACCCATACAATGCGCACCACCCCGTGATGTTTTTCTCACTGCTACTAGTGAATGTAATGTAACACACACCCATACAATGCGCACCACCCCGTGATGTTTTTCTCACTCCTACTAGTGAATGTAATGTAACACACACCCATACAATGCGCACCACCCCGTGATGTTTTTCTCACTCCTACTAGTGAATGTAATGTAACACACACCCATACAATGCGCACCACCCCGTGATGTTTTTCTCACTCCTACTAGTGAATGTAATGTAACACACACCCATACAATGCGCACCACCCCGTGATGTTTTTCTCACTCCTACTAGTGAATGTAATGTAACACACACCCATACAATGCGCACCACCCCGTGATGTTTTTCTCACTCCTACTAGTGAATCTAATGTAACACACACCCATACAATGCGCACCACCCCACGATGTTTTTCAGAAACCTATCCTACATTGCCACTGCATGTTCCCTGACCTCCCCATGCTGACCACTCCGCGGTGCTTTTCTCCATCTTACATTGCCACTCACTGCCTATCCTAATTCAGACGGTCCGATTCACACCACCCCGTGATGTTTTTCTCACTCCTACTAGTGAATGTAATGTAACACACACCCATACAATGCGCACCACCCCATGATGTTTTTCTCACTCCTACTATTGAATGTAATGTAACACACACCCATACAATGCGCACCACCCCGTGATGTTTTTCTCATTCCTACTAGTGAATGTAATGTAACACACACCCATACAATGCGCACCACCCCTTGATGTTTTTCTCACTCCTACTAGTGAATGTAATGTAACACACACCCATACAATGCGCACCACCCCGTGATGTTTTTCTCACTCCTACTAGTGAATGTAATGTAACACACACCCATACAATGCGCACCACCCTGTGATGTTTTCTCACTCCTACTAGTGAATGTAATGTAACACACACCCATACAATGCGCACCACCCCGTGATGTTTTTCTCACTCCTACTAGTGAATCTAATGTAACACACACCCACACAATGCGCACCACCCCGTGATGTTTTTCTCACTCCTACTAGTGAATGTAATGTAACACACACCCATACAATGCGCACCACCCCGCGATGTTTTTCAGAAACCTATCATACATTGCCACTGCATGTCCCCTGACCTCCCCATGGTGACCACCCCGCAGTGCTTTTCTCCATCCTACATTGCCACTCACTGCCTATCCTAATTCAGACGGTCCGATTCACACCACCCCGTGATGTTTTTCTCACTCCTACTAGTGAATGTAATGTAACACACACCCATACAATGCGCACCACCCCGTTATGTTTTTCTCACTCCTACTAGTGAATCTAATGTAACACACACCCATACAATGCGCACCACCCCGTGATGTTTTTCTCACTCCTACTAGTGAATGTAATGTAACACACACCCATACAATGTGCACCACCCCGTGATGTTTTTCTCACTTCTACTAGTGAATGTAATGTAACACACACCCATACAATGCGCACCACCCCGTGATGTTTTTCTCACTGCTACTAGTGAATGTAATGTAACACACACCCACACAATGCGCACCACCCCGTGATGTTCTTCTCACTCCTACTAGTGAACGTAATGTAACACACACCCATACAATGCGCACCACCCCGTGATGTTTTTCTCACTCCTACTAGTGAATGTAATGTAACACACACCCATACAATGCGCACCACCCCGTGATGTTTTTCTCACTCCTACTAGTGAATGTAATGTAACACACACCCATACAATGCGCACCACCCCGTGATGTTTTTCTCACTCCTACTAGTGAATGTAATGTAACACACACCCATACAATGCGCACCACCCCGTGATGTGTTTCTCACTCCTACTAGTGAATGTAATGTAACACACACCCATACAATGCGCACCACCCCGTGATGTTTTTCTCACTCCTACTAGTGAATCTAATGTAACACACACCCATACAATGCGCACCACCCCGCGATGTTTTTCAGAAACCTATCCTACATTGCCACTGCATGTTCCCTGACCTCCCCATGCTGACCACTCCGCGGTGCTTTTCTCCATCTTACATTGCCACTCACTGCCTATCCTAATTCAGACCCTCCGAGTCACACCACCCCGTGATGTTTTTCTCACTCCTACTAGTGAATGTAATGTAACACACACCCATACAATGCGCACCACCCCGTGATGTTTTTCTCACTCCTACTAGTGAATGTTATGTAACACACACCCATACCATGCGCACCACCCCGTGATGTTTTTCTCACTCCTACTAGTGAATGTAATGTAACACACACCCATACCATGCGCACCACCCCGTGATGTTTTTCTCACTCCTACTAGTGAATGTAATGTAACACACACCCATACAATGCGCACCACCCCGTGATGTTTTTCTCACTCCTACTACTGAATGTAATGTAACACACGCCCATACAATGCGCACCACCCCGTGATGTTTTTCTCACTCCTACTAGTGAATGTAATGTAACACAAACCCATACAATGCGCACCACCCCGTGATGTTTTTCTCACTCCTACTAGTGAATGTAATGTAACACACACCCATACAATGCGCACGACCCCGGGATGTTTTTCTCACTCCTACTAGTGAATGTAATGTAACACACACCCATACAATGCGCACCACCCCTTGATGTTTTTCTCACTCCTCCTAGTGAATGTAATGTAACACACACCCATACAATGCGCACCACCCCGTGATGTTTTTCTCACTCCTACTAGTGAATGTAATGTAACACACACCCATACAATGCGCACCACCCCGCGATGTTTTTCAGTAACCTATCATACATTGCCACTGCATGTTCCTTGACCTCCCCATGCTGACCACCCCGCAGTGCTTTTCTCCATCCTACATTGCCACTCACTGCCTATCCTAATTCAGACCCTCTGATTCACACCACCCCGTGATGTTTTTCTCACTCCTTCTACTGAATGTAATGTAACACACACCCATACAATGCGCACCACCCCGTGATGTTTTTCTCACTGCTACTAGTGAATGTAATGTAACACACACCCATACAATGCGCACCACCCCGTGATGTTTTTCTCACTCCTACTAGTGAATGTAATGTAACACACACCCATACAATGCGCACCACCCCTTGATGTTTTTCTCACTCCTACTAGTGAATGTAATGTGACACACACCCATACAATGCGCACCACCCCGTGATGTTTTTCTCACTCCTACTAGTGAATCTAATGTAACACACACCCATACAATGCGCACCACCCCACGATGTTTTTCAGAAACCTATCCTACATTGCCACTGCATGTTCCCTGACCTCCCCATGCTGACCACTCCGCGGTGCTTTTCTCCATCTTACATTGCCACTCACTGCCTATCCTAATTCAGACCCTCCGAGTCACACCACCCCGTGATGTTTTTCTCACTCCTACTAGTGAATGTAATGTAACACACACCCATACAATGCGCACCACCCCATGATGTTTTTCTCACTCCTACTATTGAATGTAATGTAACACACACCCATACAATGCGCACCACCCCGTGATGTTTTTCTCATTCCTACTAGTGAATGTAATGTAACACACACCCATACAATGCGCACCACCCCTTGATGTTTTTCTCACTCCTACTAGTGAATGTAATGTAACACACACCCATACAATGCGCACCACCCCGTGATGTTTTTCTCACTCCTACTAGTGAATGTAATGTAACACACACCCATACAATGCGCACCACCCCGTGATGTTTTTCTCACTCCTACTAGTGAATGTAATGTAACACACACCCATACAATGCGCACCACCCCGTGATGTTTTTCTCACTCCTACTAGTGAATCTAATGTAACACACACCCATACAATGCGCACCACCCCGTGATGTTTTTCTCACTCCTACTAGTGAATGTAATGTAACACACACCCATGCAATGCGCACCACCCCACGATGTTTTTCAGAAACCTATCATACATTGCCACTGCATGTCCCCTGACCTCACCATGGTGACCACCCCGCAGTGCTTTTCTCCATCCTACATTGCCACTCACTGCCTATCCTAATTCAGACGGTCCGATTCACACCACCCCGTGATGTTTTTCTCACTCCTACTAGTGAATGTAATGTAACACACACCCATACAATGCGCACCACCCCGTTTTTTTTTCTCACTCCTACTAGTGAATCTAATGTAACACACACCCATACAATGCGCACCACCCCGTGATGTTTTTCTCACTCCTACTAGTGAATGTAATGTAACACACACCCATACAATGTGCACCACCCCGTGATGTTTTTCTCACTTCTACTAGTGAAAGTAATGTAACACACACCCATACAATGCGCACCACCCCGTGATGTTTTTCTCACTGCTACTAGTGAATGTAATGTAACACACACCCACACAATGCGCACCACCCCGTGATGTTCTTCTCACTCCTACTAGTGAATGTAATGTAACACACACCCATACAATGCGCACCACCCCGTGATGTTTTTCTCACTCCTACTAGTGAATGTAATGTAACACACACCCATACAATGCGCACCACCCCGTGATGTTTTTCTCACTCCTACTAGTGAATGTAATGTAACACACACCCATACAATGCTCACCACCCCGTGATGTTTTTCTCACTCCTACTAGTGAATGTAATGTAACACACACCCATACAATGCGCACCACCCCGTGATGTGTTTCTCACTCCTACTAGTGAATGTAATGCAACAAACACCCATACAATGTGCACCACCCCGTGATGTTTTTCTCACTCCTACTAGTGAATGTAATGTAACACACACCCATACAATGCGCACCACCCCGCGATGTTTTTCTCACTCCTACTAGTGAATCTAATGTAACACACACCTATACAATGCGCACCACCCCGCGATGTTTTTCAGAAACCTATCCTACATTGCCACTGCATGTTCCCTGACCTCCCCATGCTGACCACTCCGCGGTGCTTTTCTCCATCTTACATTGCCCCTCACTGCCTATCCTAATTCAGACCCTCCGAGTCACACCACCCCGTGATGTTTTTCTCACTCCTACTAGTGAATGTAATGTAACACACACCCATACAATGCGCACCACCCCGTGATGTTTTTCTCACTCCTACTATTGAATGTAATGTAACACACACCCATACAATGCGCACCACCCCGTGATGTTTTTCTCATTCCTACTAGTGAATGTAATGTAACACACACCCATACAATGCGCACCACCCCTTGATGTTTTTCTCACTCCTACTAGTGAATGTAATGTAACACACACCCATACAATGCGCACCACCCCGTGATGTTTTTCTCACTCCTACTAGTGAATGTAATGTAACACACACCCATACAATGCGCACCACCCCGTGATGTTTTTCTCACTCCTACTAGTGAATGTAATGTAACACACACCCATACAATGCGCACCACCCCGTGATGTTTTTCTCACTCCTACTAGTGAATCTAATGTAACACACACCCATACAATGCGCACCACCCCGTGATGTTTTTCTCACTCCTACTAGTGAATGTAATGTAACACACACCCATGCAATGCGCACCACCCCACGATGTTTTTCAGAAACCTATCATACATTGCCACTGCATGTCCCCTGACCTCACCATGGTGACCACCCCGCAGTGCTTTTCTCCATCCTACATTGCCACTCACTGCCTATCCTAATTCAGACGGTCCGATTCACACCACCCCGTGATGTTTTTCTCACTCCTACTAGTGAATGTAATGTAACACACACCCATACAATGCGCACCACCCCGTTTTTTTTTCTCACTCCTACTAGTGAATGTAATGTAACACACACCCATACAATGCGCACCACCCCGTGATGTTTTTCTCACTCCTACTAGTGAATGTAATGTAACACACACCCATACAATGCGCAACACCCCGTGATGTTTTTCTCACTCCTACTAGTGAATGTAATGTAACACACACCCATACAATGCGCACCACCCCGCGATGTTTTTCAGAAACCTATCATACATTGCCACTGCATGTTCCTTGACCTCCCCATGCTGACCACCCCGCAGTGCTTTTCTCCATCCTACATTGCCACTCACTGCCTATCCTAATTCAGACCCTCTGATTCACACCACCCCGTGATGTTTTTCTCACTCCTACTAGTGAATGTAATGTAACACACACCCATACAATGCACACCACCCCGCGATGTTTTTCTCACTCCTACTAGTGAATATAATGTAACACAAACCCATACAATGCGCACCACCCCGTGATGTTTTTCTCACTCCTACTAGTGAATGTAATGTAACCCACACCCATACAATGCGCACCACCCCGTGATGTTTTTCTCATTCCTACTAGTGAATGTAATGTAACACACACCCATACAATGCGCACCACCCCTTGATGTTTTTCTCACTCCTACTAGTGAATGTAATGTAACACACACCCATACAATGCGCACCACACCGTGATGTTTTTCTCACTCCTACTAGTGAATGTAATGTAACACACACCCATACATTGCGCACCACCACGTGATGTTTTTCTCACTGCTACTAGTGAATGTAATGTAACACACACCCATACAATGCGCACCACCCCTTGATGTTTTTCTCACTCCTACTAGTGAATGCAATGTAACACACACCCATACAATGCGCACCACCCCGTGATGTTTTTCTCACTCCTTCTAGTGAATGTAATGTAACACACACCCATACAATGCGCACCACCCCGTGATGTTTTTCTCACTGCTACTAGTGAATGTAATGTAACACACACCCATACAATGCGCACCACCCCGTGATGTTTTTCTCACGCCTACTAGTGAATGTAATGTAACACACACCCATACAATGCGCAGCACCCCGTGATGTTTTTCTCACTCCTCCTAGTGAATGTAATGTAACACACACCCATACAATGCGCACCACCCCGTGATGTTTTTCTCACTCCTACTAGTGAATGTAATGTAATACACACCCATACAATGCGCACCACCCCGTGATGTTTTTCTCACTCCTACTAGTGAATGTAATGTAACATACACCCATACAATGCGCACCACCCCGTGATGTTTTTCTCACTCCTACTAGTGAATCTAATGTAACACACACCCATACAATGCGCACCACCCCACGATGTTTTTCAGAAACCTATCCTACATTGCCACTGCATGTTCCCTGACCTCCCCATGCTGACCACTCCGCGGTGCTTTTCTCCATCTTACATTGCCACTCACTGCCTATCCTAATTCAGACCCTCCGAGTCACACCACCCCGTGATGTTTTTCTCACTCCTACTAGTGAATGTAATGTAACACACACCCATACAATGCGCACCACCCCATGATGTTTTTCTCACTCCTACTATTGAATGTAATGTAACACACACCCATACAATGCGCACCACCCCGTGATGTTTTTCTCATTCCTACTAGTGAATGTAATGTAACACACACCCATACAATGCGCACCACCCCTTGATGTTTTTCTCACTCCTACTAGTGAATGTAATGTAACACACACCCATACAATGCACACCACCCCGTGATGTTTTTCTCACTCCTACTAGTGAATGTAATGTAACACACACCCATACAATGCGCACCACCCCGTGATGTTTTTCTCACTCCTACTAGTGAATGTAATGTAACACACACCCATACAATGCGCACCACCCCGTGATGTTTTTCTCACTCCTACTAGTGAATCTAATGTAACACACACCCATACAATGTGCACCACCCCGTTATGTTTTTCTCACTCCTACTAGTGAATGTAATGTAACACACACCCATACAATGCGCACCACCCCGCGATGTTTTTCAGAAACCTATCATACATTGCCACTGCATGTCCGCTGACCTCCCCATGGTGACCACCCCGCAGTGCTTTTCTCCATCCTACATTGCCACTCACTGCCTATCCTAATTCAGACGGTCCGATTCACACCACCCCGTGATGTTTTTCTCACTCCTACTAGTGAATGTAATGTAACACACACCCATACAATGCGCACCACCCCGTGATGTTTTTCTCACTCCTACTAGTGAATGTAATGTAACACACACCCATACAATGCGCACCACCACGTGATGTTTTTCTCACTCCTACTAGTGAATGCAATGTAACACACACCCATACAATGCGCACCACCCCGTGATGTTTTTCTCACTCCTACTAGTGAATGTAATGTAACACACACCCATACAATGCGCACCACCCCTTGATGTTTTTCTCACTCCTACTAGTGAATGCAATGTAACACACACCCATACAATGCGCACCACCCCGTGATGTTTTTCTCACTCCTACTAGTGAATGTAATGTAACACACACCCATACAATGCGCACCACCCCACAATGTTTTTCAGAAACCTATCCTACATTGGCACTGCATGTTTCCTGACTTCCCCATGCTGTCCACGCCGTGGTGCTGTTCTCCATCCTACATTGCCACTCACTGCCTATCCTAATTCAGACCCTCCGATTCACACAACCCCGTGATGTTTTTCTCACTCCTGCTAGTGAATGTAATGTTACACAACCATACAATGCGCACCACCCCACAATGTTTTTCAGAAACCTATCCTACATTGCCACTGCATGTTTCCTGAACTCCCCATGCTGACCACCCTGTGGTGCTTTTCTCCATCCTACACTGCCACTCACTGCCGAGACTAATTCAGGCCCTCTGATTCACACCACCCCGTGATGTTTTTCTCACTCATACTAGGTAATGGCCTGTTAGAAACCCTTACAATGCGAACCAACCTGTGATGTTTTTTCGAAACCTAAACGACATTTTATCTGCATGTTTCCTGACCTCACCATGCTAACCACACCTGGAGGTTTTCTCCCTCCTACCTTGCCTCTCACAGCCTATCCTAATTCAGACCCTCCGATTCACACTACCCCGTGATGATTGTCTCACTCCTTCAAGTGAATGGAATGTTAACACAACCATACAATGCGCACCACCACGCGATATTTTTTGGAAACGTATCGTATATTGCGACTGCATGTTTCCGGAACTCCCCATGCTGACCACCCCGTGGTGCTTTTCTCCTTCCTGTATTGCCACTCACTGCCAATCCTAATTCAGACCCTCTGATTCACACCACCCCGTGATGTATTTCTCACTCCTACTAGTGAATGTAATGTTACAAACCCATACAAGAGCACCACCCCGCGATGTTTTTCAGAAACCTATCCTACATTGACACTGCATGTTTCCTGACCTCCCCATGCTGACCACCCCGTGTTGCATTTCTCCATCCTACATTGCGACTCACTGCCTATCCTAATTCTGACCCTCCGATTCACAGCAGTCCGTGATGTTTTTCTCACTCCTACGAGTGAATGTAATGATACACACCCATACAATGCGCATCACCCCGCGATGTTTTTCAGAAACCTATCCTACATTGCCACTGCATGTTTCCTGAACTCCCCATGCTGACCGCCCTGTGGTGCTTTTCTCCTACATTGCCATTCACTGCGGATCCTAATTCAGACCTTCCGATTCACTCCACCCCGTGATGTTTTTCTCAAGCCTACTAGTGAATGAAATGTTACACACCTATACAATGCGCACCACCCCGCGATGTTTTTCAGAAACCTATCCTACATTGCCACTGCATGTTTCCTGACCTCCACTTGCTGACCACACCATGGTGCTTTTCTCCATCCTATACAGCCACTCACTGCCTATCCTAATTCAGATCCTATGATTCACACCACCCCGTAATGTTTTTCTCACTCCTACTAGTGAATGTTATGTTACACACCCATACAATGCGCACCACCCCGTGATGTTTTTCAGAAACCTATCCTACATTGCCACTGCATGTTTCCTGACCTCCGCATGCTGACCATCACGTTGTGCTTTTCTCCATTCTACATTGCCACTCACTGCCTATCCTAATTCAGATCCTGTGATTCACACCACCCCGTGATGTTTTCCTCAATCCTACTAGTGAATGTAATGTTACACACATTAACCATGTGCACAAAACGTGTTTTATTACAGAAACCTATCCTACATGGCCACTGCATGTTTCCTGACCTCCCCATGCTGACCACCCTGTGGTGCTTTTCTCCATCCTACATAGCCACTCACTGCCTATCCTAATTCAGACCCTCCGATTCACACCACCCCGTAATGTTTTTCTCAATCCTACTAGTGAATGTAATGTTACACACCCATACAATGCGCACCATCACGTGATGTTTTTCGGAAACGTATCGTATATTGCCACTGCATGTTTCCGGAACTCCCCATGCTGACCACCCCGTGGTGCTTTTCTCCTTCCTGCATTGCCACTCACTGCCAATCCTAATTCAGACCCTGGGATTCACACCACCCCGTGATGTTTTTCTCACTCCTACTAGTGAATGTAATATTACAAACCCATACAAGAGCACCACCCCGCGATGTTTTTCAGAAACCTATCCTACATTGACACTGCATGTTTCCTGACCTCCACATGCTGACCACCCCGTGGTACTTTTCTCCATCCTAGATTGCCACCAAATGCCGATCCTAATTCAGACCCTCTGATTCACACCACCCCGTGATGTTTTTCTTACTCCTACTAGTCAATGTAATGTTACACACCCATACAATGCGCACCACCACACGATGTTTTTCAGAAACCTATCCTATATTGCCACTGCATGTTTCCTGATCTCCCCATGCTGACCACCCCTTGGTGCTTTTCTCCATCCTTCATTGCCACTCACTGCCTATCCTAATTCAGATCCTATGATTCACACCACCCCGTGATGTTTTTCTCACTCCTACTAGTGAATGTAAAGTTACACACCCATACAATGCTCACCAGCATGCGATGTTTTTCAGAAACATATCCTAAATTGCCACAGCATGTTTCCTGACCTCCCCATGCTAACCACCCCTGGAGGTTTTCTCCCTCCTACCCTGCCTCTCACTGCCTATCCTAATTCAGACACTCCGATTCACACTACCCCGTGATGATTATCTCACTCCTACAAGTGAATGCAATGTTAACACAACCATACAATGTGCATCACCCCGCGATATTGTTCAGAAACCTGTCCTACATTGCCACTGCATATTTCCTGACTTCCGCATGCTGACCACCCCGTGGTGCTTTTCTCCATCCAACATTGCCAATCACCGCCTATCCAAATTAAGACCCTCCGATTCACACCACCCCGTGATGTTTTTCTCACTCCTAGTATTGAATGTAAGGATACACACCCATACAATGCGCATCACCCTGCGATGTCTTTCAGAAACCTATCCTACATTGCCACTGCATGTTTCCTGAACTCCCCATGCTGACCGCCCTGTGGTGCTTTTCTGCATCCTACATTGCCACTCATTGCCTATCCTAATTCAGACTTTGCGATTCACACCACCCCGTGATGTTTTTCTCACTCATACTAGGTAATGGCCTGTTAGAAACCTTTACAATGCGCACCACCCGGTGATGTTTTTTAGAAACCTAAACGACATTTTATCTGCATGTTTCCTAACCTCCACATGCTGATCACCCCGTTGTGCTTTTCTCCATTCTACATTGCCACACACTGCCTATCCTAATTCAGATCCTGTGATTCAAACCACCCCGTGATGTTTTTCTCACTCCTATTACTGAATGTAATGTTACACAGCCATACAATGTGCATCACCCCACGAAGTTTTTCAGAAACCTGTCCGACATTACAACTGCATGTTTCCTGACTTCCCCATGCTGACCACCCCGTGGTGATTTTCTCCATCCTACATAGCCACTCACTGCCTATTCTAATTCAGAGGCTCCAATTCACAACACCCCGTGATGTTTTTCTCACTCTTACTAGTGAATGTAATGATACACACCCATACAATGCGCATCACCCTGCGATGTTTTTCAGAAAACTATCCTACATTGCCATTGCATGTTTCCTGACCTCCCTATGCTGAGCACACCGTGGTGCTTTTCTCCATCCTACATTGCCACTTCCTGCCTATCCTAATTCAGACCCTCCCATTCACAACACCCCGTGATGTTTTTCTCACTCCTACTAGTGAATGGAATATTACACACCAATACAATGCACATCACCCCGCGATGTTTTTCAGAAACCTGTCCGACATTGCCACTGCATGTTTCCTGACCTCCGCATGCTTACCACCCCGTGGTGCTTTTCCCCATCCTACATTGCCACTCAATGCCTATCCTAATTCAGATCCTATGATTCACACCACCCCGTGAGGTTTTTCTCTCTCCTACTAGTGAATGTAATGTTACACACCCATACAAGGTGCACCACCATGCGATGTTTTTCACCAACATATCCTACATTGCCACTGCATGTTTCCTGACCTCCGCATGCTGACCATCCCGTGGTGCTTTTCTCCATCCTGCATTGCCACTCACTGCCTATCCTAATTCACACCATCTGATTCAAACCACCCCGTGATATTTTTCTCACTCCTACTAGTGAATATAATGTTACACACCCATAAAATGCGCACCACCCCGCGATGTTTTTCAGAAACCTATCCTACATTGCCACTGCATGCTTCCTGACCTCCCCATGCTGAGCACACCGGGGTGCTTTACTCCATCCTACATTGCCACTTCCTGCCTTTCCTAATTTCAGACCCTCCGATTCACATCACCCCGTGAGGTTTTTCTCACTCCTACTAGTGAATGGAATGTTACACACGAATACAATGCGCACCACACCGCGATGTTTTTCAGAAACTTATCGTACATTGCCACTGCATATTTCCTAACCTCCCCATGCTGACCACCCCGTGGTGCTTTTCTCCGTCCTGCATTGCCACTCACTGCCAATCCTAATTTAGACCCTCTGATTCACACCACCCCGTGATGTTTTTCTCACTCCTACTAGTGAATGTAATGTGACACACGCATACAATGCGCACCACCCCGCGATGTTTTTCAGAAACCTATCCTACATTGCCACTGAATGTTTCCTGACCTCCCCATGCTGACCACCCCGTGGTGCTTTTCTCCATCCTACATAGTCACTCACTGCCTATCCTAATTCAAAGGCTCCGATTCACACCACCCCGTGATGTTTTTCTCACAACTACTAGTGAATGTTATGTTACACACCCATACAATGCGCACCACCCGCAATGAATTTCAGAAACCTATCCTACATTGCCACTGCATGTTTCCTGACCTCCCCATGCTGACCACCCTGTGGTGCTTTTCTCCCTCCTACATTGCCACTCACTGCCTATCCTAATTCAGACCTGGCGATTCACACCACCCCGTGATGTTTTTCTCAATGCTACTAGTGAATGCAATGTTACACACAGATACAATGCGCAACACCCCACGATGTTTTTCAGAAACCTATCATACATCGCAACTGCATGTTTCCTGACCTCCCCATGCTTACCATCCCTTGGTGCTTTTCTCCATCCTACATTGCCACTCAATGCCTATCCTAATTCAGACCCTGGGATTCACACCACCCCGTGATGTTTTTCTCACTCCTACTAGTGAATGTAATGTTAAAAACCCATATAATGATCACCACCCTGAGATGTTTTTCAGAAACCTATCCTACTTTGCCACTGCATGTTTCCTGACCTCTCCATGCTGACCACCCCTTGGTGCTTTTCTCCATTCTACATTGCCACTCACTGCCTATGCTTATTCAGACCATTCGATTCACAACACCCCGTGATGTTTTTCTCACTCCTACTAGTGAATGTAATGTTACAAACCTATACAAGAGCACAACCCCGCGATGTTTTTCAGAAACCTATCCTACATTGACACTGCATGTTTCCTGACCTCCCCATGCTGATCACCCCGTTGTACTTTTCTCCATCCTAGATTGCCACCAACTGCCGATCCTAATTCAGACCCTCTTATTCACACCACCCCGTGATGTTTTTCTTACTCCTACAAGTCAATGTAATGTTACACACCCATACAATGCGCACCACCACACGATGTTTTTCAGGAACCTATCCTATATTGCCACTGCATGTTTCCTGACCTCCACATGCTGATCACCCCTGGTACTTTACTCCATCCTACATTGCCACTCACTGCCTATCCTAATTGAGATCCTATGATACACACCACCCCATGTTGTTTTTCTCACTCCTACTAGTGAATGTAATGTTACAAAGGCATACAAGAGCACCACCCCGCGATGTTTTTCAGAAACCTATCCTATATTGCCACTGCATGTTTCCTGACCTCCCCATGCTGACCAACCTGTGGCTCCTTTCTCCATCCTACATTGCCACTCACTGCCTATCCTAATTCAAATCTTGTTATTCACACCACCCTGTGATGATTTTCTCACTCCTACTACAGAATGTAATGTTACACACCATTACAATGCGCACCACCACACGATGTTTTTCAGAAACCTATCATACATCGCCACTGCATGTTTGCTAACCTTCCCATGCTGACCACACCGTGGTGCCTTTTCTCCATCCTACATTGCCACTCACTGCCTATCCTAATTAAGACCCTGGGATTCACACCACCCCATGATGTTTTTCTCACTCCTACTAGTGAATGTAATGTTACAAGCCCATACAATGTGCACCACCCTGCGATGTTTTTCAGAAACCTATCCTACTTTAACACTGCATGTTTCATGACATCCCCATGATGAGCACACCGAGGTGCTTGTCTCCTTCCTACATTGCCACTCACTGCCTATCCTAATTCAGAAGCTCCGAATCACATCACCCCGTGATGTTTTTCTCACTCATACTAGTGAATGTAATGTTAAACACCCATACAATGCGCACCACCCCGCGATGTTTTTCAGAAACCTATCGTACATTGCCACTGCATGTTTCCTCACTTCCCCATGCTGACCACCCCGTGGTGCTTTTCTCCATCCTATATTGCCACTGACTGTCTATCCTAATTCAGATCCTATGATTCACACCACCCCGTGATATTTTTCTCACTCCTACTAGTGAATGTAATGTTACACACTCATACAGTGCGCACCACCCCGTGATGTTTTTCAGAAACCTATCCAACATTGCCACTGCATGTTTCCTGACCTCCCCATGCTGACAACCCCGTGGTGCTTTTTTCCATCCGACCCTGCCACTCACTGCCTATCCTAATTCAGAGGCTCCGATTCACACCACCCCGTGAAGTTTTCCTCACTCCTACTAGTGAATGTAATTTTACACACCCATACAATGCACACCGCCCCGTGATGTTTTTCAGAAACCTATCCTCCATTGTCATTGCATGTATCCTCACTTCCCCATGGTGACCACCCAGTGGTGATTTTCTCCATCCTACATTGCCACTCACTGCCTATTCTAATTCAGATCCTATGATTTACACCACCCCGTTATGTTTTTCTCACTCCTACTATTCAATGTAATGTTACAAACCCATACAATGCGCATCACCGCATGATGTTTTTCAGAAACCTGTCCGACAATGCCACTGCATGTTTCCTGACCTCCGCATGCTGATCACCCCGTGGTGCTTTCCTCCATCCTACATCGCCACTCACTGCCTATACTAATTCAGACCCTGGGATTCACACCACCCCGTGATGTTTTTCTCACTCCTACTAGTGAATGTAATGTTACACACCCATATAATATGCACCACCCCGCGATGTTTTTCAGAAACCTATCCTACTTTGCCACTGCATGTTTCCTGACCTCCCCATGCTGACCACCCCGTGGTGCTTTTCCCCATCCTACATTGCCACTCACTGCCTATCCTTTTTCAGATCCTATGATTCACATCACCCCGTGATGTTTTTCTCACTCCTACTAGTGAATGTAATGTTACACACCCATACAATGTGCACAACCCCACGATGTTTTTCAGAAACCTATCATACAGCACCACTGCATTTTTCCTGACCTCCCCATGCTGACCATCCCGTGGTGCTTTTCTCCATCCTACATTGCCACTCACTGACTATCCTAATTCAGACCCTGGGATTCACACCACCCCGTGAAGTTTTTCTCACTCCTACTAGGGAATGTAATGTTACAAACCCATTCAATGTGCACCACCCTGCGATGTTTTTCAGAAACCTATCCTACTTTGCCACTGCATGTTTCCTGCCCTCCCCATGCTGACCAACCCGTGGTGCTTTTCTCCATCCTACATTGCCCCTCACTGCCTATCCTAATTCAGAGGATCCGATTCACACCACCCCGTGATGTTTTTCTCACTCCGACTAGTGAATGTAATGTTACACACCCATACAATGCGCACAACACCGTGATGATTTTCAGAAACCTATGCTACATTGCCACTGCATGTATCCACACCTCCCCATGCTGACCACCCCGTGGTGCTTTTCTCCATCCTACATTGCCACTCACTGCCTATTCTAATTCAGATCCTATGATTCACACCACCGCTTAATGTTTTTCTCACTCCTGCTACTGAATGTAATGTTACAAACCCATACAAGAGCACCACCCCGCGATGTTTTTCAGAAACCTATCCTACATTGCCACTGCATGTTTGCTGACCTCCCCATGCTGACCACCCCGTGGTGCTTTTCCCCATCCTACATTGTCACTCACTGCCTATTCTTATTCAGATCCTATGATTCACACCACCCCATGATGTTTTTCTCAATCCTACTAGTGAATGTAATGTTACACACCCATACAATGCGCACCACCCCGTGATGTTTTTCAGAAACGTGTCCGACATTGCCACTGCATTTTTCCTCACCTCCCAATGCTGAGCACCCCGTGGTGCTTTTCTCGATCCTACATCGCCACTCACTGCCTTTCCTAATTCAGACCCTGGGATTCACACCACCCCATGATGTCTTTCTCGCTCCTACTAGTGAATGTAATGTTGCACACCCATACAAGAGCACCACCCCGCGATGTTTTTCAGAAACCTATCCTACTTTGCCACTGCATTTTTCCTTACCTCCCCATGCTGACCACCCCTTGGTGCTTTTCCCCATCCTATATTGCCACTCACTGCCTATTCTTATTCAGACCCTTCGATTCACAACACCCCATGATGTTTTTCTCACTCCTACTAGTGAATGTAATGTTACACACACATACAATGGGCACCACCCGGCGATGTTTTTCTGAAACCTATCCAACATTGCCACAGCATGTTTCCTGACCTCCACTTGCTGAGCACACCATGGTGCTTTTCTCCATCATACATTGCCACTTCCTGCCTAACCTAAATCAGACACTCCGCTTCACACCACCCCGTGATGTTTTTCTCGTTGCTATGAGTGAATGGAATGTTACACACCAATACAATGTGCATCACCCCGCGATGTTTTTCTGAAACCTATCCTACATTGCCACTGCATGTTTCCTGACCTCCCCATGATGAACACCCCGTGGTGCTTTTCTCCATTCTAGATTGCCATTCACTGCCTATCATAATTCAGATCCTATGATACACACCACCCCATGATGTTTTTCTGACTCCTACTAGTGAATGTAATGTTAGAAACCCATACAAGAGCACCACCCCGCGATGTTTATCAGAAATTTATCCAACATTGCCACTGCATGTATCCTGACCTCCACATGCTGACCAACGCGTGGTGCTTTTCTCAATCCTAGTTTGCCACCAACTGCCAATCCTAATTCAGACCCTCTGATTCATATCACCCGGTGATGTTTTTCTCACTCCTACTAGTGAATGTAATGTTACACACCTATACAATGCGCACCACCACGCGATGTTTTTCAGAAACCTATCCTACATTGCCACAGCATGTTTCCTGACCTCCCCATGCTAAACACCCTGTGGTGCGTTTCTCCATCCTACATTGCCACTCACTGCCTATCCTAATTCAGACCCTCAGATTCACACCACCCCGTGATGATTTTCTCATTCCTACTAGTGAATGGAATGTTACACAACTTTACATTGCACCCCACACCGCGATGTTTTTCAGAATCCTATCCTACATTGCCACTGCATGTTTCCTGACCTCCCCATGCTGACCACCCCGCGGTGATTTTCTCCATCCTAGATTGCCACTCACTGCCTATCATAATTCAGATCCTATGATACACACCACCCCATGTTGTTTTTCTCACTCCTACTAGTGAATGTAATGTTACAAACGCATACAAGAGCACCACCCCGCGATGTTTTTCAGAAACCTATCCTATATTGCCACTGCATGTTTCCTGACCTCCCCATGCTGACCAACCCATGGTGCTTTTCTCCATCCTACATTGCCACTCACTGCCTATCGTAATTCAGACCCTCCGATTAACACCACCGCTTGATGTTTTTCTCACTCCTACTAGTGAATGTAATGTTACACACCCATACAATGCGCACCACCCTGCGATGTTTTTCACAAACCTATCCTACATTTCCACTACATGTTTCCTGACCTCCCCATGCTGACCACCCGGTGATGCTTTTCTCCATCCTACATTGCCACTCACTGCCTATCCTTATTCAGGTCCTATGATTCACACCACCCCGTGATGTTTTTCACACTCCTACTAGTGAATGTAATGTTACACATTCAAACAATGCGCACCACCCCGCGATGTTTTTGAGAAACCTATCCTACATTGTCACTGCATGTTTCCTGACCTCCCAATGCTGAGCACACCGAGGTGCTTTTCTGCATCCTACATTGCCACTTACTGCCTATCCTAATTTAGATCCTGTGATTCACACCACCCCGTGATGATTTTCTCACTCCTACTACTGAATGTAATGTTACACACCATTACAATGCGCACCACCCCACGATGTTTTTCAGAAACCTATCATACATCGCCACTGCATGTTTCCTAACCTTCCCATGCTGACCACCCCGTGCTGCCTTTTCTGCATCCTACATTGCCACTCACTGCCTATCCTAATTAAGACCCTGGGATTCACACCACGCCGTGTTGTTTTTCTCACTCCTACTAGTGAATGTAATGTTACAAGCCCATACAATGTGCACCACCCTGCGATGTTTTTCAGAAACCTATCCTACTTTGCCACTGAATGTTTCCTGACCTCTCCATGCTGACCACCCCGTGGTTATTTTCTCCATCCGACATTGCCACTCATTGCCTATCCTTATTCAGAGCATTCGATTCAAAACACCCTGTGATGTTTTTCTCACTCCTACTAGGGAATGTCATGTTACACACCCATACAATTCGCACCACCCCACGATGTTTTTCAGAAACCTATCCAACATTGCCACTGCATGTTTACTCACCTCCCAATGCTGACCACCCCGTGGTGCTTTTCTCCATCCTACATTGCCATTCACTGCCTATCTTAATTCAGAGGCTCCAAATCACACCACCCCGTGATGTTTTTCTCACTCCCACTTGTGAATGTAATGTTACACACCCATACAATGCGCACCACCCCGCGATGTTTTTCAGAAACCTATCCTACATTGCCACTGCATGTTTACTCACCTCCCAATGCTGACCACCCCGTGGTGCTTTTCTCCATCCTACATTGCCACTCACTGCCTATGCTAATTCAGATCCTATGATTCACACCACCCCGTTAGGTTTTTCTTACTCCTACTAGTGAATGTAATGTTACACACCCATACAATTCGCACCACCCGCGATGTTTTTCAGAAACCTATCATACATTGGAACTGCATGTTTCCTGACCTCCACATGCTGAGCACACCGTGGTGCTTTTCTCCATCTTACATTGCCACTTCCTGCCTACACTAATTCAGATCCTATGATTCACACCACCCCGCGATGTTTTTTCACTCCTCCTAGTGAATGGAATGTTACACACCAATACAATGCACATCACCCCGCAATGTTTTTCAGAAACCTGTCCGACATTGCCACTGCATGTTTCCTGAACTCCGCATGCTGACCACCCCGTGGTGCTTTTCTCCATCCTACATTGCCACTCACTGCCTATCCTAATTCCGACCCTGGAATTCACACCACACCATGATTTTTTTCTCATTCCTACTAGTGAATGTAATGTGACACACCCATACAATGTGCACCACCCCGCGATGTTTTTCAGAATCCTATCCTACTTTGCCACTGCATGTATCCTGACCTCCCCATGCTGACCACCCCGTGGTGCTTTTCCCCATCCTACATTGCCACTCACTGCCTATCTTTATTCAGACCCTTCGATTCACAACACCCCGTGATGTTTTTCTCACTCCTACTAGTGAATGTAATGTTACACACCCATACAATTCGCACCACTGCGCGAAGTTTTTCAGAAAACTATCCTACATTGCCACTGCATGGTTCCTGACCTCCCCTTGCTGACCACCCCGTGGTGCTTTTCTCCATCATACATTGCCACTTCCTGCCTAACCTAAATCAGACCCTGCGCTTCACACCACCCCGTGATGTTTTTCTCGTTCCTATGAGTGAATGGAATGTTACACACCAATACAATGCGCATCACCCCGCGATGTTTTTCAGAAACCTGTCCGACATTGCCACTGTATATTTGCTGATCTCCACATGCTGACCAACACGTGGTGCTTTTCTCCATCCTAGATTGCCATTCACTGCCTATCATAATTCAGATCCTATGATACACACCACCCCAGGATGTTTTTCTGACTCCTACTAGTGAATGTAATGTTACAAACCCATACAAGAGCACCACCCAGCGATGTTTTTCTGAAACCTATCCTATATTGCCACTGCATGTTTCCTGACCTCCCCATGCTGACCAACACGTGGTGCTTTTCTCCATCCTACATTGTCACTCACTGCCTATCCTAATTCAGACCCTGAGATTCACACCACCCCGTGATGTTTTTCTCCCTCCTACTAGTGAATGTAATGTTACACACCCATACCATGTGCACCACCCCGCCATGTTTTTCAGAAACCTATCCTACTTTGCCACTGCATGTTTCCTGACCTCCCATTATGACCACCCGGTGGTGCTTTTCCACATCCTACATTGCCACTCACTGCCTATCCTTATGCAGACCCTTCGATTCACAACACCCCGTTATGTTTTTCTCACTCCTTCTAGTGAATGTAATGTTACATACCCATACAATGCACCCCACCCCGCGATGTTTTGCTGAAACCTATCCTACATTGCCACTGCATGTTTCCTGACCTCCCCATGCTGACCAACGCGTGGTGCTTTTCTCAATCCTAGTTTGCCACCAACTGCCGATCCTAATTCAGACCCTCTGATTCATATCACCCGGTGATGTTTTTCTCACTCCTACTAGTGAATGTAATGTTACACACCTATACAATGCGCACCACCACGCGATGTTTTTCAGAAACCTATCCTACATTGCCACAGCATGTTTCCTGACCTCCCCATGCTAAACACCCCGTGGTGCGTTTCTCCATCCTAGATTGCCACTCACTGCCTATCCTAATTCAGACCCTCCGATTCACACCACCCCATGATGATTTTCTCATTCCTACTAGTGAATGGAATGTTACACAACTTTACAATGCACCCCACACCACGATGTTTTTCAGAATCCTATCCTACATTGCCACTGCATGTTTCCTGACCTCCGTATGCTGACCACCCTGAGGTGATTTTCTCCATCCTAGATTGCCACTCACGGCCTATCATAATTCAGATCCTATGATACACACCACCCCATGTTGTTTTTCTCACTCCTACTAGTGAATGTAATGTTACAAACGCATACAAGAGCACCACACCGCGATGTTTTTCAGAAACCTATCTTATATTGCCACTGCATGTTTCCTGACCTCCCCATGCTGACCAACCCATGGTGATTTTCTCCATCCTACATTGCCACTCACTGCCTATCGTAATTCAGACCCTCCGATTAACACCACCGCTTGATGTTTTTCTCACTCCTACTAGTGAATGTAATGTTACACACACATACAATGGGCACCACTCTGCGATGTTTTTCACAAACCTATCCTACATTTCCACTATATGTTTCCTGACCTCCCCATGCTGACCACCCGGTGATGCTTTTCTACATCCTACATTGCCACTCACTGCCTATCCTTATTCAGGTCCTATGATTCACATCACCCCGTGAGGTTTTTCACACTCCTACTAGTGAATGTAATGTTACACACTCAAACAATGCGCACCACCCCGCGATGTTTTTGAGCAACGTATCCTAAATTGCCACTGCATGTTTCCTGACCTCCCAATGCTGAGCACACCGAGGTGCTTTTCTCCATCCTACATTGCCACTTACTGCCTATCCTTATTTAGATCCTGTGATTCACAGCACCCCGTGATGATTTTCTCACTCCTAATACTGAATGTAATGATACACACCATTACAATGCGCACCAACCCCACGATGTTTTTCAGAAACCTATCATACATCGCCACTGCATGTTTCCTAACCTTCCCATGCTGACCACACCGTGGTGCCTTTTCTCCATCCTACATTGCCACTCACTGCCTATCCTAATTAAGACCTTGGGATTCACACAACGCCGTGATGTTTTTCTCACTCCTACTAGTGAATGTAATGTTACAAGCCCATACAATGTGCACCACCCTGCGATGTTTTTCAGAAACCTATCCTACTTTGCCACTGCATGTTTCCTGACCTCTCCATGCTGACCACCCCGTGGTTATTTTCTCCATCCTACATTGCCACTCATTGCCTATCCTTATTCAGAGCATTCGATTCAAAACACCCCGTGATGTTTTTCTCACTCCTACTAGGGAATGTCATGTTACACACCCATACAATTCGCACCACCCCGCAATGTTTTTCAGAAACCTATCCAACATTGCCACTGCATGTTTCCTGACCTCACCATGCTGATAAACCCGTGATGCTTTTCTCCATCCTACATTGCCACTCACTGCCTATCCTAATTCAGAGGCTCCAAATCACACCACCCGTGATGTTTTTCTCACTCCTACTAGTGAATGTAATGTTACACACCCATACAATGCGCACCACCCCGCGATGTTTTTCAGAAACCTATCCTACATTGCCACTGCATGTTTACTCACCTCCCAATGCTGACCACCCCGTGGTGCTTTTCTCCATCCTACATTGCCACTCACTGCCTATGCTAATTCAGATCCTATGATTCACACCACCCCGCGATGTTTTTTCACTCCTCCTAGTGAATGGAATGTTACACACCAATACAATGCACATCACCCTGCAATGTTTTTCAGAAACCTGTCCTACATTGCCACTGCATGTTTCCTGACCTCCGCATGCTGACCACCCCGTGGTGCTTTTCTCCATCCCACATTGCCACTCACTGCCTATCCTAATTCCGACCCTGGAATTCACACCACACCATGATTTTTTTCTCATTCCTACTAGTGAATGTAATGTTACACACCCATACAATGCGCATCACCCCGCAACGTTTTTCAGAAACCTGTCCGACCTTGCCACTGCATGTTTCCTGACCTCCCCATGCTGACCACCCTGTGGTGGTTTTCTCCATCCTACGTTGCCACTCACTGCCTATCCTAATTCAGAGGGTCCGATTCACACAACCCCGTGATGTTTTTCTCACTCCTACTAGTGAATGTAATATTACACACCCATACAATGCACCCCACACCGCGATATTTTTCAGATACTTATCCTACATTTCCACTGCATGTTTTCTGACCTCCCCATGCTGACCACCCCGTGGTACTTTTCTGCATACTAGATTGCCACTCACTGCCTATCATAATTTAGATCCTATGATTCACACCACCACATGATGTTTTACTCACTCCTACTAATGAATGTCATGTTACAATCCCATACAAGAGCACCATCCCGCGATGTTTTTCAGAATCCTATCCTACATTGCCACTGCATGTTACCTGACCTCCACATGCTGACGAACGTGTGGTGCTTTACTCCATCCTAGATTGCCACCAACTGCCTATCCTAATTCAGACCCTCTGATTAATATCAACCCGTGATGTTTTTCTCACTCCTACTAGTGAATGTAATGTTACACACCTATACAATGCGCACCACCACGCGATGTTTTTCAGAAACCTATCCTACATTCCCAGTGCATGTTTCCTGACCTCCACAAGCGGACGAACCCGTGGTGCTTTTCTCCATCCTAGATTGCCACCAACTGCCTATACTAATTCAGACCCTCTGATTCACACCACCCCGTGATGTTTTTCTCACTCCTACTACTGAATGCAAGTTTACACACCTATACAATGTGCACCACAACGCGAAGTTTTTCAGAAACCTATCCTATATTGCCAGTGCATTTTTCCTGACATCCCCATGCTGACCACCCCGTTGTGCTTTTCTCCATCCTACATTGCCACTCACTGCCTATCCTCATTCAGACCCTCCGATTCACACCACCCCGTGAAGTTTTTCACAATCCTACTAGTGAATGGAATGTTAAACACCCATACAATGCGCACCACCCCGCGATGTTTTTCAGGAACCTCTCCTATATTGCCACTGCATGTTTCTTGACCTCCACATGCTGAGCACACCGTGGTGCTTTTCTCCATCTTACATTGACACTTCCTGCCTACACTAATTCAGATCCTATTATTCACACCACCCCGTGATGTTTGTCTCACTCCTACTAGTGAATGGAATGTTACGCACCAATACAATGCACATCACCCCGCGAAGTTTTTCAGAAACCTGTCAGACATTGCCACTGCATGTTTCCTGACCTCCCCATGCTGACCACCCCGTGGTGCTTTTCTCGATCCTACATTTCCACTCACTGCCTATTCTAATTCAGATCCTGTGATTCACACCACCCCGTGATGTTTTTGTCACTCCTACTACTGAATGTAATGTTACACACCATTACAATGCGCACCACCCCACGATGTTTTTCAGAAAACTATCATACATTGCCACTGCATGTTTTCTGACCTCCCCATGCTGACCACACCCTGGTGCTTTTCTCCATCGTACTTTGCCACTCACTGCCTATCCTAAATCAGACCTTGGGATTCACACCAACCCGTGATGATTTTCTCACTCCTACTAGTGAATGTAATGTTACACACCCACACAATGCGCATCACCCTGCGATGTTTTTCAGAAACCTATCCGACATTACCACTGCATGTTTCCTGACCTCCGCATGCTGAACACCCCGTGGTGCTTTTCTCCATCCCATATCTCCACTCACTGCCTATCCTAATTCAGACCCTGGGATTCACACCACCCCGTGATGTTTTTCTCACTACTACTAGTGAATGTAATGTTACACACCCATACAATGTGCACCACCCTGCGATGTTTTTCAGAAACCTATCCTATTTTGCCACTGCATGTTTCCTGACCTCCCCATGCTGACCACCCCGTGGTGCTTTTCCCCATCCTACATTGCGACTCACTGCCTATGCTTATTCAAATCCTATGATTCACACCACCCCGCGATATATTTCTCACTCCTACTAGTGAATATAATGTTACACACCCATACAGTGCGCACCACCCAGAGATGTTTTTCAGAAACCTATCCAACATTGCCACTGCATATTTCCTGACCTCCCCATGCTGACAACCCCGTGGTGCTTTTTTCCATCCAACACTGCCACTCACTGCCTATCCTAATTCAGAGGCTCCGATTCACACCACCCCGTGATGTTTTCCACACACCTACTAGTGAATGTAATGTTATACACCCATACAATGCACACCACCCAGTGATGTTTTTCAGAAACCTATCCTCCATTGCCACTGCATGTATCCTCACCTCCCCATGCTGACCACCTCGTGGTGATTTTCTCCATCCTACATTGCCACTCAGTGCCTATCCTGATTCCGATCTTATGATTCACACCACCCCGTGATGTTTTTCTCACTGCTACTAGTGAATGAAATGTTACACAACCATACAATTTGCATCACCCCGTGATGTTTTTCATAAACCTGTCCGACAATGCCACTGCATGTTTCCTGACCTCCGCATGCTGACCACCCCGTGGTGCTTTTCCCCATCCTACATTACAACTCACTGCCTATACTTATTCAGATCCTGTGATTCACATCACCCCGTGATGTTTTTCTCACTCCTACTACTGAATGTAATTTTACACACTATTACAATGCGCACCACCACAATATGTTTTTCAGAAACCTATCATACATCGCCACTGCATGTTTCCTGATATTCCCATGCTGACCACCCCGTGGTGCTTTTCTCCATCCTACATTGCCACTCTCTGCCTATCCTAATTCAGACCCTGGGATTCACACCACCCCGTGATGTTTTTCTCACTTCTACTAGTGAATGCAATGTTACACACCCATACAATGTGCACCACCCTGCGATGTTTTTCAGAAACCTATCCTACTTTGCCACTGCATGTTTCCTGACGTCTCCATGCTGAATACCCCGTGGTGATTTTCTCCATCCCACATTGCCACTCACTGCCTATCCTTATTCAGTCCATTCGATTCACAACAACCCTTGATGTTTTTCTCACTCCTACTAGTGAATGTAATGTTACTCACCCATACAAACCGCACCACCGCGCGATGTTTTTCAGAAACCTATCCTACATTGCCACTGCATGCTTCCTGACTTCCACATGCTGACCACCCCGTGGTGATTTTCTCCATCCTACATTGCCACTGACTGCCTTTCCTTATACAGATCCTATGATTGACACCACCCCGTGAGGTTTTTCTCACTCCTACTAGTGAATGTTATGTTACAAACCCATACAAGAGCACCACCACGCGATGTTTTTCAGACACCTATCCTACATTGCTACTGCATTTTTGCTGACCTCCCCATGTGGACCACCCCGTGGTGCTTTTCTCCATCCTACATTGCCACTCACTGCCTATTCTAATTCAGATCCTATGATTCACACCACCCCGTAATGTTTTTCTCACTCCTACTAGTGAATATAATGTTACACACCCATACAATGCGCACCACCCCACGATGGTTTTCAGAAACCTATCCTACAAGGACACTGCATGTTTCCTGACCTCCACATGCTGAGCACACGGAGGTGCTTTTCTCCAGCCTACATTGCCACTTCCTGCCTAACCTAATTCAGACCCTCGGCTTCAAACCACCCCGTGATGTTTTTCTCACTCCTACAAGTGAATGGAATGTTACGCACCAATACAATGCACATCACCCCGCGATGTTTTTCAGAAGCCTGTCAGACATTGCCACTGCATGTTTCCTGACCTCCCCATGCTGACCACCCCGTGGTGCTTTTCTCGATCCTACATTGCCACTCACTCCCTATTCTAATTCAGATCCTGTGATTCACACCACCCCGTGATGTTTTTCTCACTCCTACTACTGAATGTAATGTTACACACCATTACAATGCGCACCACCCCACGATGTTTTTCAGAAAACTATCATAAATTGCCACTGCATGTTTCCTGACCTCCCCATGGTGACCACACCATGGTGCTTTTCTCCATCGTACTTTGCCACTCACTGCCTATCCTAAATCAGACCTTGGGATTCACACCAACCCGTGATGTTTTTCTCAATCCTACTAGTGAATGTAATGTTACACACCCACACAATGCGCATCACCCCGCGATGTTTTTCAGAAACCTGTCCGACATTACCACTGCATGTTTCCTGACCTCCGCATGCTGACCACCCCGTGTTGCTTTTCTCCATCCTATATTTCCAATCACTGCCTATCCTAATTAAGACCCTGGGATTCACACCACCCCGTGATGTTTTTCTCACTACTACTAGTGAATGTAATGTTACACACCCATACAATGTGCACCACCCTGCGATGTTTTTCAGAAACCTATCCTATTTTACCACTGCATGTTTCCTGACCTCCCCATGCTGACCACCCCGTGGTGCTTTTCCCCATCCTACATTGCTACTCACTGCCTATGCTTATTCAAATCCTATGATTCACACCACCCCGTGATATATTTCTCACTCCTACTAGTGAATATCATGTTACACACCCATACAGTGCGCACCACCCCGCGATGTTTTTCAGAAACCTATCCAACATTGCCACTGCATATTTCCTGACCTCCCCATGCTGACAACTCCGTGGTGCTTATTTCCATCCAACAATGCCACTCACTGCCTATCCTAATTCAGAGGCTCCGATTCACACCACCCTGTGATGTTTTCCACACTCCTACTAGTGAATGTAATGTTACACACCCATACAATGCACACCACCCCGTGATGTTTTTCAGAAACCTATCCTCCATTGCCACTGCATGTATCCTCACCTCCCCATGCTGACCACCCCGTGGTGAATTTCTCCATCCTACATTGCCACTCAGTGCCTATCCTAATTCCGATCGTATGATTCACAGCACCCTGTGATGTTTTTCTCACTGCTACTAGTGAATGTAATGTTACACACCCATAAAAAGCGCACCACCCCGCGATGTTTTTCAGAATCGTATTCTACATTGCCACTGCATGTTTCCTGACATCCCCTTGCTGACCACCCCGTGGTGCTTTTCTCCATCCTACATTGCCACTCACTGCCTATCCTAATTCAGATCCTATGATTCACACCACCCCGTGATGTTTTTCTCACTCCTACTACAGAATGAAATAATACACACCCATTCAGTGCGCACCACCCCACGTTGTTATTCAGAAACCTATCGTACATTGCCCCTGCATGTTTCCTGACCTCCCCATGCTGACCACCACGTGGGGCTTTTCTCCATCCTACATTGACTCTTCCTGGCTATCCTAATTCAGACCCTCCGATTCACACCACCCCGTGATGTTTTTCTCCCTCCTACTAGTGAATGTAATGTTACACACCCGTTCAATGTGCACCACCCCACAATGTTTCCAGAAACTTATCCTACATTGCCACTGCATGTTTCCTGACCTCCCCATCCTGACCACCCCGTGGTGCTTTTCTCCATCCTACATTGCCACTCACTGCCTATCCTAATACAGACACTGGGATTCACACCAACCCGTGATGTTTTCTCACTCCTACTAGTGAATGTAATGTTACACACCCATACAATGTGCACCACCCGGTGATGTTTTTCAGAATCCTATTCTACTTTGCCACTGCATGTTTCCTAACCTCCCCATGCTTACCACTCCGTGGTGCTTTTCTCCATCCTACATTGCCACTCACTGCCTATCCTTATTTAGCCCCTCCGATTCACACCACCCCGTGATGTTTTTCTCACTCCTACTAGAGAACGTAATGTTACACACCCACACAATGCGCACCACCCCGCGATGTTTTTCCGAAACCTATCCTACATTGCCTCTGCATGTTTCCTGACCTCCCCATGCTGACCACCCCGTGGTGCTTTTCTCCATCCTAGATTGTCTCTCCCTGCTTATCCTAATTCATATCCTATGATTCACACCAATCCGTGATGTTTTTCTCACTCCTACTACGGAATGTAATGTTACACACCCATACAATGCGCACCAGCCCACGATGTTTTTCAGAAACCTATCATACATTGCCACTGCATGTTTCCGGACCTCCCCATGCTGACGACCCCGTGGTGCTTTTCTCCATCCTGCATTGCCACACACTGCCTGTCCTAATTCAGACCCACCGATTCACACCGCCCCATGATGTTTTTATCACTCCTACTAGTGAATGTAATGTTACACACCCATACAATGCGCATCAACCGGCAGTGTTTTTCACAAACCTATCCTACATTGCCACTGCATGTTTCCTGACCTCCCCATGCTGACCACCCCGTGGTGCTTTTCTCCATCCTGCATTGCCACTCACTGCCTATCCTAATTCAGACCCTCCGATTCACACCACTCCGTGATGTTTTTATCACTACTAATAGTGAATGTAATGTTACACACCCATACAATGCGCACCAACCGGCGATGTTTTTCACAAACCTATCCTACATTGCCACTGCATGGTGCCTGTCCTCCCCATGCTGAGCACCCCGTGGTGCTGTTCTCTACCCTACATTGCCACTCAATGCCTATCCTAATTCAGAACCTCCGATTCACACCAACCCGTAATATTTTTCTCACTCCTACTAGTGAATTTAACGTTACACAGCCATACAATTCGAACCAGCCCGCGATGTTTTTCAGAAACCTATCCTACATTGACACAGCATGTTTCCTGACCTCCCCATGCTGAACACCCCGTGGTGCTTTTCTCCATCCTACATTGCCACTCACTGCCTATCCTAATTCAAATTCTGGGATTCACAGCACCCCGTGATGTTTTTCTCACTCATACTAGTGAATGTAATGTTATACAGCCATACAATGTGCAACACTTCGCGATGATTTTCAGAAACTTATCCTACATTGCCAATGCATGTTTCCTAACCTCCCCTTGCTGACCACCCCGTGGTCCTTTTCTCCATCCTACATTGCCACTCACTGCCTATTCTTATTCTGATCCTCCAATTCTCAGAACCCCGTGATGTTATTCTCACTCCTACTAGTGAATTTAACGTTACAAAGCCATACAATGCGCAACAACCCGCGATGTTTCCAGAAACCTATCCTACATTGCCCCAGCATATTTCCTGACCTCCACATGCTTACCACCACGTGGTGCTTTTCTCCAACCTACATTGCCACTCACTGCCTATCCTAATTCACACCCTGGGATTCACACCACCCCATGATGTTTTCTCACTCCTACTAGTGAATGTAATGTTACACACCCATACAAGAGCACCACCCCGCAATATTTTTCAGAAACCTATCCTACATTGCCACTGCATGTGTCCTGACCTCCCCATGCTGAACACCCCGTGGTGCTTTTCTCCATCCTAGATTGCCACTCACTGCCTATCCTAATTCAGACCCTCTGTTTCACACCACCCCGTGATATTTTTCTCACTCCTACTAGTGAATTTAACGTTACACAGCCATACAATGCGCACCACCCCGCGATGTATTTCAGAAACCTATCCTACATTGCCACAGCATGTTTCCTGACCTCCCCATGCTGACCACCACGTGGTGCTTTTCTCCATCCTACATTGCCACCAACTGCCTATCCAAATTCCGAACCTCCGATCCACACCACCCCGTGATGTTGTTCTCCCTCCTACTAGTGAATGTAATGTTACACACACATACAATGCACAACACCCCACGATGTTTTTCAGAAATCTATCCTACATTGCCACTGCATGTTTCCTGACATCAACATGCTGACCACCCCGTGGTGCTTTTCTCCATCCTACATGACCACTCACTGCCTATCCTATTTCAGACCCTCCGATTCACACCACCTCGTGATGTTTTTCTCACTCCTATGAGTGAATGTAATGTTACACACCCATAAAATGCGCCCCACCCCGCGATGTTTATCAGAAACCTATCATACATTGCCACTGCATATTTCCAGACCTCCCCATGCTGACCATGCGGTGGTGCTTTTCTCCATCCTAGATTGCCACTCACTGCCTATCCTAATTCAGATCCTATTATTCACACCACCCAATGATGTTTTTCTCACTCCTAATAGTGAATGTAATGTTACAAACCCATAGAAGAGCACCACCCCAGGATGTTTTTCAGAAACCTATCCTACATTGTCACTGCATGTTTCCTGACCTCCACATGCTTACCAACCCGTGGTGCTTTTCTCCATCCTAGATTGCCACCAACTGCCTATCCTCATTCAGACCCTCTTATTCACACCACCCCGTAATGTTTTTCTCACTCCTACTATTGAATGTAATGTTACAAACCTATACAATGCACACCACGACGCGAAGTTTTTCAGAAACCTATCCTATATTGCCACTGCATGTTTCCTGACCTGAACATGCTGACCACCTCATGGTGCATTTCTCCATCCTACATTGCCACTCACTGCCTATGCTAATTCAGACACTCCGATTCACACCACGCCGTGATATTTTTCTCACTCCTACTAGTGAATTTAACGTTACACACCCATACAATGCGCACCACACCGCGATGTTTTTCAAATCCCTATCCTACATTGCCACTGCATGTATCCTGACCTCCCTATGTTGAGCACACCGTGGTGCTTTTCTCCATTCTACATTGCCACTTCCTGCCTATCCTAATTCAGACCCTCCGATTCACACCACCCCGTGATGTTTTTCTCCCTCCTACTAGTGAATGGAATGTTACACACCAATATAATGCGCATCACCCCGCGATGTATTTCAGAAAACTGTCCGATTTTGCCACTGCATGTTTCCTAACCACCCAATGGTGACCACCCCTTGGTGCTTTTCTTCATCCCTCATTGCCACTCTCTGCCTATCCTAATACAGACCCTGGGATTCACACCTCCCCATGAGGTTTTTCTCACTCCTACTAGTGAATGTAATGTTACAAACCCATACAAGAGCACCACCCCACGATGTTTTTCAGAAACGTATTCTACATTGCCACTGCATATTTCCTCACCTCCCCATGCTGACTACCCCGTGGTGCTTTTCTCCATCCTGCATTGCCACTCACTGCCTATCCTAATTCAGATCCTATGATTCACACCACGCCGTGATGTTTTTCTCACTCCTACTAGTGAATGTAATGTTAAAAACACAAACAAGAGCACCAACCCGCGATGTTTTTCAGAAACCTATCCTACATTGCCACTTCATGTTTCCTGACCTCCCCATGCTGACCACACCGTGGTGTTTTCTCCATCCTAAAATGCCACCAACTGCCTATCCTAATTCAAACCCTATGATTCACACCACCCCGTGATGTTTTTCTCTCTCCTACTAGTGAATTTAACGTTACACAACCATACAATGCGCACCACCCCGCGATGTTTTTCAGAAACCTATCCTACATTGCCACTGCATGTTTCCTGACCTCCCAACGCTGACCACCCATTGGTGCTTTTCTCCATCCTACATTGCCACTCACTGCCTATCCTAATTCAGACCCTCCGATTCACACCACCCCGTGATGATTTTCTCACTCCTACTCGTGAATGGAATGTTACACAACCATACAATGCGCCTCACCCCACGATGTTTTTTAGAAACATGTCCTACATTGCCACTGCATGTTTCCTGACCTCCACATGCTGACCTCCCCGTGGTGCATTTCTCCATCCTACATTGCCACTCACTGCCTATCCAAATTAAGTCCCTCCGATTCACACCACCCCATGATGTTTTTCTCACTCCTACTAGTGAGTGGAATGTTACACACACATACAATGCGCACCACACTGCGATGTTTTTCAGAAACGTATCCTACATTGCCACTGCATGTTTCCTGACCTCCCCATGCTGACCACCCCGTGGTGCTTTTCTCCATCCTACATGGCCACTCACTGCCTATCCTCATTAAGACCTTCTGATTCACACCACCCCTTATGTTTTTCTCCATCCTACTAGTGAATGTAATATTACACACCCATACAATGCGCACGACCCCACGATGTTTTTCAGAAACCAATCCTACATTGCCACAGCATGTTCCCTGACCTCCCCATGCTGACCACCCCGCGGTGCTTTTCTCCATCCTACATTGCCAATCACTGCCTATCCTAATTCAGACCCTCCGATTCACACCACCCCGTCATGTTTTTCTCACTCCTACTAGTGAATGTAATGTAACACACACCCATACAATGCGCACCACCCCGTGATGTTTTTCTCACTCCTACTACTGAATGTAATGTAACACACACCCATACAATGCGCACCACCCCGTGATGTTTTTCTCACTCCTTCTAGCGAATGTAATGATACACACCCATACAATTCGCCCCACCCCACGATATTTTTCAGAAACCTATCGTACATTGCCAGTGCATGTTTCCTGACTTCCACATGCTTACTAAAGGGTGGTGCTTTTCTCCATCCTAGATTGCCACCAACTGCCTATCCTAATTCAGACCCTCTGATTCACACCACCCCGTGGTGATTTTCTCACTCCTACTCGTGAATGGAATGTTACACACCCAGACAATGCGCACCAACCGGCGATCTTTTTCACAAACTTATCCTACATTGCCACTGCATGTTTCCTGACCTCCCCATGCTGAGCACCCATTGGTGCTGTTCTCTATCTTACATTGCCACTCAATGCCTATCCTAATTCAGACCCTCCGATTCACACCACCCCGTAATATTTTTCTCACTCCTACTAGTGAATTTAACGTTACACAGCCATACAATTCGCACCAGCCCACGATGTTTTTCAGAAACCTATCTTACATTGACACAGCATGTTTCCTGACCTCCCCATGCTGACCACCCCGTGGTGCTTTTCTCCATCCTACATTGCCACTCACTGCCTTTCTAAATTCCGACCATCCGATTCACACAAACCCGTGATTTTGTTCTCACTGCTACTAGTGAATGTAATGTTACGCACCCATACAATGCGCAGCACCCCTGATGATTTCCAGAAACCTATCCTACGTTGCCGCTGCATGTTTCCTGACCTTCCTATGCTGACCACCCCGTGGTGCTTTTCTCCATTCTACAATGCCACTCACTGCCTATCCTAATTCATATCCTGGGATTCACAGCACCCCGTGATGTTTTTCTCACTCATACTAGTGAATGTAATGTTACACAGCCATACAATGTGCAACACCTCGCGATGTTTTTCAGAAACCTATCCTACTTTGCCACTGCATGTTTCCTAACCTCACCTTGCTGACCACCCCGTGGTGCTTTTCTCCATCCTACATTGCCACTCACTGCCTATTTTTATTCTGACCCTCCGATTCTCAGGACCCCGTGATGTTATTCTCACTCCTACTAGTGAATTTAACGTTACACACCCATAAAATGCGCAACAACCCGCGATGTTTCCAGAAACCTATCCTACATTGCCACAGCATGTTTCCTGACCTCCCCATGCTGACCACCCAATGGTGCTTTTCTCCATCCTACATTGCCACTCACTGCCTATCCTAATTCAAACCCTTGGATTAACACCACCCCGTGATGTTTTTCTCACTCCTACTAGTGAATGAAATGTTACACACCCATACAAGAGCACCACCGCGCAATGTTTTTCAGAAACCTATCCTACATTGCCACTGCATGTTTCCTGACCTCCCCATGCTGAACACCCCGTGATGCTTTTCTCCATCCTAGATTGCCACTCTCTGCCTATCCTAATTCAGATCCTATGATTCACACCACGCCGTGATGTTTTTCTCACTCTTACTAGTGAATGTAATTTTAAAAACACATACAAGAGCACCAACCCGCGATGTTTTTCAGAAACCTATCCTACATTGGCACTGCATGTTTCCTGACCTCCCAATGCTGACATCCCCGTGGTGTTTTCTTCATCCTAGAATGCCACCAACTGCCTATCCAAATTCAGACCCTCTGATTCACACCACCCCGTGTTGTTTTTCTCACTCCTACTATTGAATGTAATGTTACACACCCATACAATGCGAACCACCACGCGATGTTTTTCAGAAACCTATCATACTTTGCCACTGCATGTTTCCTGACCTCCCCATGCTGACCACCCCGTGGTGCTGTTCTCCATCCTACGTTGCCACTCAATGCCTATCCTAATTCAGACCCTCCAATTCACACCGCCCCGTGATGTTTTTCTCACTCCTACTACTGAATGTTATGTTACACACCCATACAATGCGCACCACCCCGCGATGTTTTTCAGAAACCTATCCTACATTGCCACTGCATGTTTAGTGACCTCCCCATGCTTACCACCCCGTGGTGCTTTTCTCCATCCTAGATTGTCTCTCACTGCTTATCCTAATTCAGATCCTATGATTCACACCAATCCGTGATGTTTTTCTCACTCCTACTACTGAATGTAATGTTACACACCCATACAATGAGCACCACCCCACGATGTTTTTCAGAAACCTATGATACATTGCCACTGCATGTTTCCTGACCTCCCCATGCTGAGCACCCCGTGGTGCTGTTCTCCATCCTACGTTGTCACTCAATGCCTATCCTAATCCAGACCCTCCGATTCACTCCACCCCGTGATGTTTTTCTCACTCCTACTACTGAATGTAATGGTACACACCCATAAAATGCTCACCACCCCGCGATGTTTTTCAGAAACCTATCCTACAGTGCCACTGCATGTTTCCTGTCCTCCCCATGCTTACCAGCCCGTGGTGCTTTTCTCCATCCTAGATTGTCTCTCACTGCTTATCCTAATTCAGATCCTATGATTCACACCAATCCGTTATGTTTTTCTCACTCCTACTACTGAATGTAATGTTACACACCCATACAATGTGAACCACCTCACGATGTTTTTCAGAAACCTATCATACATTGCCACTGCATGTTTCCTGACCTCCCCATGATGACCACCCCGTGGTGCTTTTCTCCATCCTACATTGCCACTCACTGCCTTTCTAAATTCCGACCCTCCGATTCACACAACCCCGTGATTTTGTTCTCACTGGTACTAGTGAATGTAATGTTATGCACAAATACAATGCGCAGCACCCCTCGATGATTTCCAGAAACCTATCCTACGTTGCCACTGCATGTTTCAAGACCTCCCCATGCTGACAACCCCGTGTAGCTTTTCTCCCTCCTACCTTGCAACTCACTACCTATCCTAATTCAGACCCTCAGATTCACACCAACCCGTGATGCTTCTCGCACTAATACTAGTGAATGTAATGTTACACACTAATACAATGTGCAACACCTCGCGATGTTTTTCAGAAACCTATCCTACTTTGCCACTGCTTGTTTCCTAACCTCCCCTTGCTGACCACCCCGTGGTGCTTTTCTCCATCCTACATTGCCACTCACTGCCTATTCTTATTCTGACCCTCCGATTCTCCGAACCCCGTGATGTTATTCTCACTCCTACTAGTGAATTTAACGTTACACACCCATACAATGCGCAACAACCCGCGATGTTTCCAGAAACCTATCCTACATTGCCACAGCATGTTTCCTGACCTCCCCCTGTTGAAAACCCCGTGGTGTTTTCTCCATCCTAGATTGCCACGAACTGCCTATCCTAATTCAGACCCTCTGATTCACACCACCCCGTGATGTTTTTCTCACTCCTACTAGTGAATTTAATGTTACACACCCATACAATGCGCACCACCCCGCGATCTTTTTCAGAAACCTATCCTATTTGCTACTGCATGTTTCCTTACCTCCCCATGCTGACCACCCCGTGGTGCTTTTCTCCATCCTGCATTGCCACTCACTGCCTATCCTAATTCAGACCCTCCGATTCACACCACCGCGTGATGTTATTATCACTACTAATAGTGAATGTAATGTTACACACCCAGACAATGCGCACCAACCGGTGATCTTTTTCACAAACCTATCCTACATTGCCACTGCATGTTTCCTGACCTCCCCATGCTGAGCACCCCTTGGTGCTGTTCTTTATCTTACATTGCCACTCAATGCCTATCCTAATTCAGACCCTCCGATTCACACCACCCCGTAATATTTTTCACACTCCTACTAGTGAATTTAACGTTACACAGCCATACAATTCACACCAGCCAACGATGTTTTTCAGAAACCTATCTTACATTGACACAGCATGTTTCCTGACCTCCCCATGCTGACCACCCCGTGGTGCTTTTCTCCATCCTACATTGCCACTCACTGCCTTTCTAAATTCCGACCCTCCGATTCACACAACCCCGTGATTTTGTTGTCACTGCTACTAGTGAATGTAATGTTACGCACCCATACAATGCGCAGCACCCCTCGATGATTTCCAGAAACCTATCCTACGTTGCCGCTGCATGTTTCCTGACCTTCCTATGCTGACCACCCCGTGGTGCTTTTCTCCATTCTACAATGCCACTCACTGCCTATCCTAATTCATATCCTGGGATTCACAGCACCCCGTGATGTTTTTCTCACTCGTACTAGTGAATGTAATGCTACACAGCCATACAATGTGCAACACCTCGCGATGTTTTTCAGAAACCTATCCTACTTTGCCACTGCATGTTTCCTAACCTCACCTTGCTGACCACCCCGTGGTGCTTTTCTCCATCCTACATTGCCACTCACTGCCTATTCTTATTCTGACCCTCCGATTCTCAGAACCCCGTGATGTTATTCTCACTCCTACTAGTGAATTTAACGTTACACACCCATAAAATGCGCAACAACCCGCGATGTTTCCAGAAACCTATCCTACATTGCCACAGCATGTTTCATGACCTCCCCATGCTGACCACCCAATGGTGCTTTTCTCCATCCTACATTGCCACTCACTGCCTATGCTAATTCAAACCCTGGGATTCACACAACCCCGTGATGTTTTTCTCACTCCTACTAGTGAATGAAATGTTACACACCCATACAAGAGCACCACCCCGCAATGTTTTTCAGAAACCTATCCTACATTGCCACTGCATGTTTCCTGACTTCCCCATGCTGAACACCCCGTGATGCTTTTCTCCATCCTAGATTGCCACTCACTGCCTATCCTAATTCAGATCCTATGATTCACACCACGCCGTGATGTTTTTCTCACTCCTACTAGTGAATGTAATTTTAAAAACACATACAAGAGCACCAACCCGCGATGTTTTTCAGAAACCTATCCTACATTGGCACTGCATGTTTCCTGACCTCCCAATGCTGACCTCCCCGTGGTGTTTTCTCCATCCTAGAATGCCACCAGCTGCCTATCCTAATTCAGACCCTCTGATTCAAACCACCCCGTGATGTTTTTCTCACTCCTACTACTGAATGTAATGTTACACACTCATACAATGCGCACCACCCCGCGATGTTTTTCAGAAACCTATCCTACATTGCCACTGCATGTTTCATGTCCTCCCCATGCTTACCATCCCGTGGTGCTTTTCTGCATCCTAGATTGTCTCTCACTGCTTATCCTAATTCAGATCCTATGATTCACACCAATCCGTGATGTTTTTCTCACTCCTACTACTGAATGTAATGTTACACACCCATACAATGAGCACCACCCCACGATGTTTTTCAGAAACCTATCATACATTGCCACTGCATGTTTCCTGACCTCCCCATGCTGAGCACCCCGTGGTGCTGTTCTCCATCCTACGTTGTCACTCAATGCCTATCCTAATTCAGACCCTCCGATTCACTCCACCCCGTGATGTTTTTCTCACTCCTACTACTGAAAGTAATGTTACACACCCATAAAATGCGCACCACCCCGCGATGATTATCAGAAACCTATCCTACAGTGCCACTGCATGTTTCCTGTCCTCCCCATGCTTACCACCCCGTGGTGCTTTTCTCCATCCTAGATTGTCTCTCACTGCTTATCCTAATTCAGATCCTATGATTCACACCAATCCGTTATGTTTTTCTCACTCCTACTACTGAATGTAATGTTACACACCCATACAATGCGCACCACCCCACGATGTTTTTCAGAAACCTATCATACATTGCCACTGCATGTTTCCTGACCTCCCCATGATGACCACCCCATGGTGCTTTTCTCCATCCTACATTGCCACTCACTGCCTTTCTAAATTCCGACCCTCCGATTCACACAACCCCGTGATTTTGTTCTCACTGGTACTAGTGAATGTAATGTTACACACCCATACAATGCGCAGCACCGCTCGATGATTTCCAGAAACCTATCCAACGTTGCCACTGCATGTTTCATGACCTCCCCATGCTGAACACCCCGTGTAGCTTTTCTCCCTCCTAACTTGCAACTCACTACCTATCCTAATTCAGACCCTCAGATTCACACCACCCCGTGATGCTTCTCTCACTAATACTAGTGAATGTAATGTTACACACTAATGCAATGTGCAACACCTCGCGATGTTTTTCAGAAACCTATCCTACTTTGCCACTGCATGTTTCCTAACCTCCCCTTGCTGACCACCCCGTGGTGCTTTTCTCCATCCTACATTGCCACTCACTGCCTATTCTTATTCGGACCCTCCGATTCTCCGAACCCCGTGATGTTATTCTCACTACTACTAGTGAATTTAACGTTACACACCCATACAATGCGCAACAACCCGTGATATTTCCAGAAACCTATCCTACATTGCCACAGCATGTTTCCTGACCTCCCCATGCTGACCACCCAATGGTGCTTTTCTCCATCCTACATTGCCACTCACTGCCTATCCTAATTCAAACCCTGGGATTCACACCATCCCGTGATGTTTTTCTCACTCCTACTAGTGAATGTAATTTTAAAAACACATACAAGAGCACCAACCTGCGACGTTTTTCAGAAACCTATCTTACATTGGCACTGCATGTTTCCGGACCTAACCATGCTGACCACCCCAGGGTGGGGTTCTCCATTATACATTGCCACTCACTGCCTATGCTAATTCTGACACTCTGATTCACACCACCCCGTGATATTTTTCTCACCCCTACTTGTGAATTTAACGTTACACACCCATACAATGCGCACCACCCCGCGATGTTTTTGAGAAACCTATCCTACATTGCCACTGCATGTTTCCTGACCTCCCAATGCTGAGCACACCGAGGTGCTTTTCTCCATCCTACATTGGCACTTACTGCCTATCCTAATTTAGATCCTGTGATTCACACCACCCCGTGATGTTTTTCTCACTCCTACTAGTGAATGTAATGTGACACACGCATGCAATGCGCACCACCCCGCAATGTTTTTCAGAAACCTATCCTACATTGCCACTGCATGTATCCTGACCTCCGCATGTTGAGCACACCGTGGTGCTTTTCTCCATCCTACATTGCCACTTCCTGCCTATCCTAATTCAGATCCTCCAATTCACACCACCCCGTGATGTTTTTCTCACTCCTACTAGTGAATGGAATGTTACAAACCCATACAAGAGCACCACCCCACGATGTTTTTCAGAAACTTATTCTACATTGCCACTGCATGTTTCCTGACCTCCCCATGCTGACACCCGTGGTGCTTTTCTCCATCCTACATTGCAACTCATTGCCTATCCTAATTCAGATCCTATGATTCACACCACGCCGTGATGTTTTTCTCACTCCTACTAGTGAATGTAATTTTAAAAACACATACAAGAGCACCAACCCGCGATGTTTTTCAGAAACCTATCCTACATTGGCACTGCATGTTTCCTGAACTCCCCATGCTGACCACCATCCTAGAATGCCACCAACTGCCTATCCTAATTCAGACCCTCTGATTCACACCACCCCGTGATGTTTTGCTCACTCCTACTAGTGAATTTAATGTTACACACCAATACAATGCGCACCACCGTGCGATGTTTTTCGGAAACCTATCCTACATTGCCACAGCATGTTTCCTGACCTCCCAAGGCTGACCACCCATTGGTGCTTTTCTCCATCCTACATTGCCACTAACTGCCTATCCTAATTCAGACCCTCCAATTCACACGATCCCGCGATGTTTTTCAGAAACCTGTCCGACATTGCCACTGCATGTTTCCTGACCTCTGCATGCTGACCACCCCGTCGTGCTTTTCTCCATCCTACAATGAAACTCACTGCCTATGCTAATTCAGAGGGTCCGATTAACACCACCCCGTGATGTTTTTCTCACTCCTTCTATTGAATGTAATCTTACACACCCATACAATGCGCACCACGCCGCGATGTTTTTCAGAAACCTATCCTGTATTGCCACTGCATGTTTCCTGACCTCCACATGCAGATCAACGGGTGGTCCTTTTCTCCATCCTGATTGCCACCAACTGCCTATCCTAATTCAGACCCTCTGATTCATACCACCCCGTGATGTTTTTCTCACTCCTACTAGTGAATGTAATGTTACACACCTATACAATGCGAACCACCCCGCGATGTTTTTCAGAAACCTATCCTACATTGCCACTGCATGTTCCCTGATCTCCCCATGCTGACTACCCCGCAGTGCTTTTCTCCATCCTAGATTGCCACCAACTGCCTATCCTAATTCAGACCCTCTGATTCACACCACCCCGTGATGTTTTGCTCACTCCTACTAGTGAATTTAATGTTACACACCAATACAATGCGCACCACCCGCGATGTATTTCAGAAACCTATCCTACATTGCCACTGTATGTATCCTGACCTCCGTATGTTGAGCACACCGTGGTGCTTTTCTCCATCCTACATTGCCACTTCCTGCCTATCCTAATTCAGACCCTCCGATTCACACCACCCCGTGATGTTTTTCTCACTCCTACTAGTGAATGGAATGTTACAAACAAATACAAGAGCACCACCCCACTATGTTTTCCAGAAACGTATTCTACATTGCCACTGCATGTTTCCTGGCCTCTCCATGCTGCCCACCCCGTGGTGCTTTTCTCCATCCTTCATTGCCACTCACTGCCTATCCTAAATCAGACCCTCAGATTCACAACACCCCTGATGATTATCTCACTCCTACTAGTGAATGACCTCTTAGAAACCCTTAAAATGCGCACCATTCAGCAATGTTTTTCAGAAACCTATCCTACATTGCCACTGCATGTTTCCTGACCTCCACATGCTGACCACCCCTTCGTGATTTTCTCCATCCCACATTGCCACTCACTGCCTATCCTTCTTCAGATCCTCTGGTTCACATCACCCGGTGATGTTTTTCTCACTCCTGCTAGTGAATGTAATGTTACACAATCATACAATGCGCACCACCCCACGATGTTTTTCAGAAACCTATCCTACATTGCCACGGCATGTTTCCTGACCTCCGCATGCTGACCACCCCGTGGTGCTTTTCTCCATTCTACATTGCCACTCACTTCCTATCCAGGTTCAGACCCTCTGATTCACACCACCTCGTGATATTTTTCTCAGTCATAGTAGTGAATGTAATGTTACACACTAATAAGTTGCGCACCACATCGCGATGTTTTTATAAACCTATCCTACATTGCCGCTGCATGTTTCCTGACCTCCCCATGCTGGCCACTCCGTGGTGCTTTTCTCCGTCCTACATTGCCTATCACTGCCTATCCTAATTCAGTCCTATTATTCACACCACCCCGTGATGTTTTTGTCATTCCTAATAGTAAATGCACTGTTACACAGCCATACAATGCCCACTACATCGCAATATTTTTCAGACATATATCCTATATTGCCACTGCATGTTTTCTGAACTCCCCATGCTGACCACCCAGGGGTGCTTTTCTGCATCCTACATTGACACTTATTGCCCATCCTAATCCAGACTCTGGGATTCACACCAGCCCATGTTGTTTTTCTCACTCCTACTAATGAATGTAATGTTACACACCCATACAATGTGCACCACCCCGTGATTATTTTCAGAAACCTAGCTTACTTTGCCACTGCATGTTTCCTGACCTCCCCATGCTGACCACCCAGTTGTGCTTTTCTCCATCCTATATTGCCACTCACTGCCTATCCTAATTCAGACCCCCCAATTCACACCACCCCGGGATGTTTTTCTCACTCCTACTAGTGAATGTAATGTTACACACCCATACAATGTGCACCACCCGCGATGATTTTCAGAAACCTATACTACGTTGACACTGTGTGTTTCCTGACCTCCCCATGTTGACCACCCTGTGGTGCTTTTCTCCTTCCTAAATTGCCATTCACTGCAAATGCTAATTCAGAACCTCCGATTCACATCACCGCGTGATGTTTTTCTCACTCCTACTAGTGAATGTAAGTGTTACACACCCATACAATTCGCACCACCCTCGATGTATTTCCGAAACGTATCCTACATTGCCACTGCAATTTTCTTGACCTCCCCATGCTGACCACCCCGTGGTCCTTTGCTACATCCTACATTGCCACTCACTGACTATCCTAATTCAGGCCCTCCGATTCACACCACCCTGTGATGTTTTTCTCACTCGTACTACTGAATGTACTGTTACACACCCATACGATGCGCACCACCCCGCGATGTTTTTCTGAAACCTATCCTACATTGCCACTGCATGTTTCCTGACCTCCGCATGCTGACCACCCTGTGGTGCTTTTCTCCATCCTAGATTGCCACTCACTGCCTATCCTATTTCAGACACTCAGATTCACAGCACCCCTTGATGTTTTTCTCAGTCCTACTAGTGAATGTAATGTTACACACCAATACAATGCACACAAACCCGCGATCTTTTTCAGAAACCTATAATACGTTGCCACTGCGTGTTTCCAGACCTCCCCTTGCTGACCACACTGTGGTGCTTTTCTCCATCCTAAATTGCCATTAACTGCCAATGCTAATTCAGAAACTCTGATTCACACCACCCCGTGATGTTTGTCTCACTCAAACTAGTTAATGTAATGTTACACACCTATACAATGCGCACCACCCGCGATGTATTTCAGAAATCTATCCTACATTGCCACTGCATGTTCCCTGACCTCCCCATTCTGACCAGCCCGTGGTCCTTTTCTCCATCCTACATTGCCACTCACTGATTAACCTAATTCAGACCCTCCGATTCACACCACCCCGCGATGTTTTTCTAACTCTTACTACTGAATGTAATGTTACACACCCATACAATGTGCACCACCCCGTGATGTTTTTCAGAAACCTATCAATCATTGCCACTGCGTTTCCTGACTTCTCCATGCTAAACAACCCGTGGTGCTTTTCTCCATCCTACATTGACACTCACTGCCTATCCTAGTTCAGATCCTATGATTCACACCACCCCATGATGTTTTTCTCACTCCTACTAGTGAATGGAATCTTACACACCCATACAATGCGAACCACCCCGTGATGTTATTCAGAAACCTATCGAAAATTGCCCCTGCGTGTTTCCTGACCTCCCCATGCTGACCACCTCGTGGTGCTTTTCTCCATCCTACATTGCCACTCACTTCCTCTGCTAAATCAGTCCCTCCCATTCACACCACCCCTGATGATTATCTCACTCCTACTAGTGAATGGCCTCTTAGAAACCCTTAAAATGCGCACCATTCAGCGATATTTTTCAGAAACCTATCCTACATTGCCACTGCATGTTTCCTGACCTCCACATGCTGACCACCCCTTGTTGCATTTCTCCATCCTACATTGCGACTCACTGCCTTTCCCGAATCACACCCTCCGATTCACACAGCCCCCTGATGATTTTCTCACTCCTACTTGTGAATGGCCTGTCATAAACCTTAAAATGCACACCACCCAGAGATGTTTTTCAGAAACCTATCCTACATTGCCACTGCATGTTTCCTGACTTCCCCATGCTGTCCACGCCGTGGTGCTGTTCTCCATCCTACATTGCCACTCACTGCCTATCCTAATTCAGACCCTCCGATTCACACAACCCCGTGATGTTTTTCTCACTCCTGCTAGTGAATGTAATGTTACACAACCATACAATGCGCACCACCCCACAATGTTTTTCAGAAACCTATCCTACATTGCCACTGCATGTTTCCTGAACTCCCCATGCTGACCACCCTGTGGTGCTTTTCTCCATCCTACACTGCCACTCACTGCCGAGACTAATTCAGGCCCTCTGATTCACACCACCCCGTGATGTTTTTCTCACTCATACTAGGTAATGGCCTGTTAGAAACCCTTACAATGCGAACCAACCTGTGATGTTTTTTCGAAACCTAAACGACATTTTATCTGCATGTTTCCTGACCTCACCATGCTAACCACACCTGGAGGTTTTCTCCCTCCTACCTTGCCTCTCACAGCCTATCCTAATTCAGACCCTCCGATTCACACTACCCCGTGATGATTGTCTCACTCCTTCAAGTGAATGGAATGTTAACACAACCATACAATGCGCACCACCACGCGATATTTTTTGGAAACGTATCGTATATTGCGACTGCATGTTTCCGGAACTCCCCATGCTGACCACCCCGTGGTGCTTTTCTCCTTCCTGTATTGCCACTCACTGCCAATCCTAATTCAGACCCTCTGATTCACACCACCCCGTGATGTTTTTCTCACTCCTACTAGTGAATGTAATGTTACAAACCCATACAAGAGCACCACCCCGCGATGTTTTTCAGAAACCTATCCTACATTGACACTGCATGTTTCCTGACCTCCCCATGCTGACCACCCCGTGTTGCATTTCTCCATCCTACATTGCGACTCACTGCCTATCCTAATTCTGACCCTCCGATTCACACCAGTCCGTGTTTTTCTCACTCCTACGAGTGAATGTAATGATACACACCCATACAATGCGCATCACCCCGCGATGTTTTTCAGAAACCTATCCTACATTGCCACTGCATGTTTCCTGAACTCCCCATGCTGACCGCCCTGTGGTGCTTTTCTCCTACATTGCCATTCACTGCGGATCCTAATTCAGACCTTCCGATACACTCCACCCCGTGATGTTTTTCTCAAGCCTACTAGTGAATGAAATGTTACACACCTATACAATGCGCACCACCCCGCGATGTTTTTCAGAAACCTATCCTACATTGCCACTGCATGTTTCCTGACCTCCACTTGCTGACCACACCATGGTGCTTTTCTCCATCCTATACAGCCACTCACTGCCTATCCTAATTCAGATCCTATGATTCACACCACCCCGTAATGTTTTTCTCACTCCTACTAGTGAATGTTATGTTACACACCCATACAATGCGCACCACCCCGTGATGTTTTTCAGAAACCTATCCTACATTGCCACTGCATGTTTCCTGACCTCCGCATGCTGACCATCACGTTGTGCTTTTCTCCATTCTACATTGCCACTCACTGCCTATCCTAATTCAGATCCTGTGATTCACACCACCCCGTGATGTTTTCCTCAATCCTACTAGTGAATGTAATGTTACACACATTAACCATGTGCACAAAACGTGTTTTTTTACAGAAACCTATCCTACATGGCCACTGCATGTTTCCTGACCTCCCCATGCTGACCACCCTGTGGTGCTTTTCTCCATCCTACATAGCCACTCACTGCCTATGCTAATTCAGACCCTCCGATTCACACCACCCCGTAATGTTTTTCTCAATCCTACTAGTGAATGTAATGTTACACACCCATACAATGCGCACCATCACGCGATGTTTTTCGGAAACGTATCGTATATTGCCACTGCATGTTTCCGGAACTCCCCATGCTGACCACCCCGTGGTGCTTTTCTCCTTCCTGCATTGCCACTCACTGCCAATCCTAATTCAGACCCTGGGATTCACACCACCCCGTGATGTTTTTCTCACTCCTACTAGTGAATGTAATATTACAAACCCATACAAGAGCACCACCCCGCGATGTTTTTCAGAAACCTATCCTACATTGACACTGCATGTTTCCTGACCTCCACATGCTGACCACCCCGTGGTACTTTTCTCCATCCTAGATTGCCACCAAATGCCGATCCTAATTCAGAACCTCTGATTCACACCACCCCGTGATGTTTTTCTTACTCCTACTAGTCAATGTAATGTTACACACCCATACAATGCGCACCACCACACGATGTTTTTCAGAAACCTATCCTATATTGCCACTGCATGTTTCCTGACCTCCCCATGCTGACCACCCCTTGGTGCTTTTCTCCATCCTTCATTGCCACTCACTGCCTATCCTAATTCAGATCCTATGATTCACACCACCCCGTGATGTTTTTCTCACTCCTACTAGTGAATGTAAAGTTACACACCCATACAATGCTCACCAGCATGCGATGTTTTTCAGAAACATATCCTAAATTGCCACAGCATGTTTCCTGACCTCCCCATGCTAACCACCCCTGGAGGTTTTCTTCCTCCTACCCTGCCTCTCACTGCCTATCCTAATTCAGACACTCCGATTCACACTACCCCGTGATGATTATCTCACTCCTACAAGTGAATGCAATGTTAACACAACCATACAATGTGCATCACCCCGCAATATTGTTCAGAAACCTGTCCTACATTGCCACTGCATATTTCCTGACTTCCGCATGCTGACCACCCCGTGGTGCTTTTCTCCATCCAACATTGCCAATCACCGCCTATCCAAATTAAGACCCTCCGATTCACACCACCCCGTGATGTTTTTCTCACTCCTAGTATTGAATGTAAGGATACACACCCATATAATGCGCATCACCCTGCGATGTTTTTCAGAAACCTATCCTACATTGCCACTGCATGTTTCCTGAACTCCCCATGCTGACCGCCCTGTGGTGCTTTTCTGCATCCTACATTGCCACTCATTGCCTATCCTAATTCAGACTTTGCGATTCACACCACCCCGTGATGTTTTTCTCACTCATACTAGGTAATGGCCTGTTAGAAACCTTTACAATGCGCACCACCCGGTGATGTTTTTTAGAAACCTAAACGACATTTTATCTGCATGTTTCCTAACCTCCACATGCTGATCACCCCGTTGTGCTTTTCTCCATTCTACATTGCCACACACTGCCTATCCTAATTCAGATCCTGTGATTCAAACCACCCCGTGATGTTTTTCTCACTCCTATTACTGAATGTAATGTTACACAGCCATACAATGTGCATCACCCCACGAAGTTTTTCAGAAACCTGTCCGACATTACAACTGCATGTTTCCTGACTTCCCCATGCTGACCACCCCGTGGTGATTTTCTCCATCCTACATAGCCACTCACTGCCTATTCTAATTCAGAGGCTCCAATTCACCACACCCCGTGATGTTTTTCTCACTCCTACTAGTGAATGTAATGATACACACCCATACAATGCGCATCACCCTGCGATGTTTTTCAGAAAACTATCCTACATTGCCATTGCATGTTTCCTGACCTCCCTATGCTGAGCACACCGTGGTGCTTTTCTCCATCCTACATTGCCACTTCCTGCCTATCCTAATTCAGACCCTCCCATTCACAACACCCCGTGATGTTTTTCTCACTGCTACTAGTGAATGGAATATTACACACCAATACAATGCACATCACCCCGCGATGTTTTTCAGAAACCTGTCCGACATTGCCACTGCATGTTTCCTGACCTCCGCATGCTTACCACCCCGTGGTGCTTTTCCCCATCCTACATTGCCACTCAATGCCTATCCTAATTCAGATCCTATGATTCACACCACCCCGTGAGGTTTTTCTCTCTCCTACTAGTGAATGTAATGTTACACACCCATACAAGGTGCACCACCATGCGATGTTTTTCACCAACATATCCTACATTGCCACTGCATGTTTCCTGACCTCCGCATGCTGACCATCCCGTGGTGCTTTTCTCCATCCTGCATTGCCACTCACTGCCTATCCTAATTCACACCATCCGATTCAAACCACCCCGTGATATTTTTCTCACTCCTACTAGTGAATATAATGTTACACACCCATAAAATGCGCACCACCCCGCGATGTTTTTCAGAAACCTATCCTACATTGCCACTGCATGCTTCCTGACCTCCGCATGCTGAGCACACCGGGGTTCTTTACTCCATCCTACATTGCCACTTCGTGCCTTTCCTAATTTCAGACCCTCCGATTCACATCACCCCGTGAGGTTTTTCTCACTCCTACTAGTGAATGGAATGTTACACACGAATACAATGCGCACCACCCCGCGATGTTTTTCAGAAACTTATCGTACATTGCCACTGCATATTTCCTGACCTCCCCATGCTGACCACCCCGTGGTGCTTTTCTCCGTCCTGCATTGCCACTCACTGCCAATCCTAATTTAGACCCTCTGATTCACACCACCCCGTGATGTTTTTCTCACTCCTACTAGTGAATGTAATGTGACACACGCATACAATGCGCACCACCCCGCGATGTTTTTCAGAAACCTATCCTACATTGCCACTGAATGTTTCCTGACCTCCCCATGCTGACCACCCCGTGGTGCTTTTCTCCATCCTACATAGTCACTCACTGCCTATCCTAATTCAAAGGCTCCGATTCACACCACCCCGTGATGTTTTTCTCACAACTACTAGTGAATGTTATGTTACACACCCATACAATGCGCACCACCCGCAATGAATTTCAGAAACCTATCCTACATTGCCACTGCATGTTTCCTGACCTCTCCATGCTGACCACCCTGTGGTGCTTTTCTCCCTCCTACATTGCCACTCACTGCCTATCCTAATTCAGACCTTGCGATTCACACCGCCCCGTGATGTTTTTCTCAATGCTACTAGTGAATGCAATGTTACACACAGATACAATGCGCAACACCCCACGATGTTTTTCAGAAACCTATCATACATCGCAACTGCATGTTTCCTGACCTCCCCATGCTTACCATCCCTTGGTGCTTTTCTCCATCCTACATTGCCACTCAATGCCTATCCTAATTCAGACCCTGGGATTCACACCACCCCGTGATGTTTTTCTCACTCCTACTAGTGAATGTAATGTTAAAAACCCATATAATGATCACCACCCTGAGATGTTTTTCAGAAACCTATCCTACTTTGCCACTGCATGTTTCCTGACCTCTCCATGCTGACCACCCCTTGGTGCTTTTCTCCATTCTACATTGCCACTCACTGCCTATGCTTATTCAGACCATTCGATTCACAACACCCCATGATGTTTTTCTCACTCCTACTAGTGAATGTAATGTTACAAACCTATACAAGAGCACAACCCCGCGATGTTTTTCAGAAACCTATCCTACATTGACACTGCATGTTTCCTGACCTCCCCATGCTGATCACCCCGTTGTACTTTTCTCCATCCTAGATTGCCACCAACTGCCGATCCTAATTCAGACCCTCTTATTCACACCACCCCGTGATGTTTTTCTTACTCCTACAAGTCAATGTAATGTTACACACCCATACAATGCGCACCACCACACGATGTTTTTCAGGAACCTATCCTATATTGCCACTGCATGTTTCCTGACCTCCACATGCTGATCACCCCTGGTACTTTACTCCATCCTACATTGCCACTCACTGCCTATCCTAATTGAGATCCTATGATACACACCACCCCATGTTGTTTTTCTCACTCCTACTAGTGAATGTAATGTTACAAACAAATACAAGAGCACCACCCCGCGATGTTTTTCAGAAACCTATCCTATATTGCCACTGCATGTTTCCTGACCTCCCCATGCTGACCAACCCGTGGCGCTTTTCTCCATCCTACATTGCCACTCACTGCCTATCCTAATTCAAATCTTGTTATTCACACCACCCTGTGATGATTTTCTCACTCCTACTACAGAATGTAATGTTACACACCATTACAATGCGCACCACCACACGATGTTTTTCAGAAACCTATCATACATCGCCACTGCATGTTTGCTAACCTTCCCATGCTGACCACACCGTGGTGCCTTTTCTCCATCCTACATTGCCACTCACTGCCTATCCTAATTAAGACCCTGGGATTCACACCACCCCATGATGTTTTTCTCACTCCTACTAGTGAATGTAATGTTACAAGCCCATACAATGTGCACCACCCTGCGATGTTTTTCAGAAACCTATCCTACTTTAACACTGCATGTTTCATGACATCCCCATGATGAGCACACCGAGGTGCTTGTCTCCTTCCTACATTGCCACTCACTGCCTATCCTAATTCAGAAGCTCCGAATCACATCACCCCGTGATGTTTTTCTCACTCATACTAGTGAATGTAATGTTAAACACCCATACAATGCGCACCACCCCGCGATGTTTTTCAGAAACCTATCGTACATTGCCACTGCATGTTTCCTCACTTCCCCATGCTGACCACCCCGTGGTGCTTTTCTCCATCCTATATTGCCACTGACTGTCTATCCTAATTCAGATCCTATGATTCACACCACCCCGTGATATTTTTCTCACTCCTACTAGTGAATGTAATGTTACACACTCATACAGTGCGCACCACCCCGTGATGTTTTTCAGAAACCTATCCAACATTGCCACTGCATGTTTCCTGACCTCCCCATGCTGACAACCCCGTGGTGCTATTTTCCATCCGACCCTGCCACTCACTGCCTATCCTAATTCAGAGGCTCCGATTCACACCACCCCGTGAAGTTTTCCTCACTCCTACTAGTGAATGTAATTTTACACACCCATACAATGCACACCGCCCCGTGATGTTTTTCAGAAACCTATCCTCCATTGTCATTGCATGTATCCTCACTTCCCCATGGTGACCACCCCGTGGTGATTTTCTCCATCCTACATTGCCACTCACTGCCTATTCTAATTCAGATCCTATGATTTACACCACCCCGTTATGTTTTTCTCACTCCTACTATTCAATGTAATGTTACAAACCCATACAATGCGCATCACCGCATGATGTTTTTCAGAAACCTGTCCGACAATGCCACTGCATGTTTCCTGACCTCCGCATGCTGATCACCCCGTGGTGCTTTCCTCCATCCTACATCGCCACTCACTGCCTATACTAATTCAGACCCTGGGATTCACACCACCCCGTGATGTTTTCCTCATTCCTACTAGTGAATGTAATGTTACACACCCATATAATATGCACCACCCCGCGATGTTTTTCAGAAACCTATCCTACTTTGCCACTGCATGTTTCCTGACCTCCCCATGCTGACCACCCCGTGGTGCTTTTCCCCATCCTACATTGCCACTCACTGCCTATCCTTTTTCAGATCCTATGATTCACATCACCCCGTGATGTTTTTCTCACTCCTACTAGTGAATGTAATGTTACACACCCATACAATGTGCACAACCCCACGATGTTTTTCAGAAACCTATCATACAGCACCACTGCATTTTTCCTGACCTCCCCATGCTGACCATCCCGTGGTGCTTTTCTCCATCCTACATTGCCACTCACTGACTATCCTAATTCAGACCCTGGGATTCACACCACCCCGTGAAGTTTTTCTCACTCCTACTAGGGAATGTAATGTTACAAACCCATTCAATGTGCACCACCCTGCGATGTTTTTCAGAAACCTATCCTACTTTGCCACTGCATGTTTCCTGCCCTCCCCATGCTGACCAACCCGTGGTGCTTTTCTCCATCCTACATTGCGCCTCACTGCCTATCCTAATTCAGAGGATCCGATTCACACCACCCCGTGATGTTTTTCTCACTCCGACTAGTGAATGTAATGTTACACACCCATACAATGCGCACAACACCGTGATGATTTTCAGAAACCTATGCTACATTGCCACTGCATGTATCCACACCTCCCCATGCTGACCACCCCGTGGTGCTTTTCTCCATCCTACATCGCCACTCACTGCCTATTCTAATTCAGATCCTATGATTCACACCACCGCTTAATGTTTTTCTCACTCCTGCTACTGAATGTAATGTTACAAACCCATACAAGAGCACCACCCCGCGATGTTTTTCAGAAACCTATCCTACATTGCCACTGCATGTTTGCTGACCTCCCCATGCTGACCACCCCGTGGTGCTTTTCCCCATCCTACATTGCCACTCACTGCCTATTCTTATTCAGATCCTATGATTCACACCACCCCGTGATGTTTTTCTCAATCCTACTAGTGAATGTAATGTTACACACCCATACAATGCGCACCACCCCGTGATGTTTTTCAGAAACGTGTCCGACATTGCCACTGCATTTTTCCTCACCTCCCAATGCTGAGCACCCCGTGGTGCTTTTCTCGATCCTACATCGCCACTCACTGCCTTTCCTAATTCAGACCCTGGGATTCACACCACCCCATGATGTCTTTCTCGCTCCTACTAGTGAATGTAATGTTGCACACCCATACAAGAGCACCACCCCGCGATGTTTTTCAGAAACCTATCCTACTTTGCCACTGCATTTTTCCTTACCTCCCCATGCTGACCACCCCTTGGTGCTTTTCCCCATCCTATATTGCCACTCACTGCCTATTCTTATTCAGACCCTTCGATTCACAACACCCCATGATGTTTTTCTCACTCCTACTAGTGAATGTAATGTTACACACACATACAATGGGCACCACCCGGCGATGTTTTTCTGAAACCTATCCAACATTGCCACAGCATGTTTCCTGACCTCCACTTGCTGAGCACACCATGGTGCTTTTCTCCATCATACATTGCCACTTCCTGCCTAACCTAAATCAGACACTCCGCTTCACACCACCCCGTGATGTTTTTCTCGTTGCTATGAGTGAATGGAATGTTACACACCAATACAATGTGCATCACCCCGCGATGTTTTTCTGAAACCTATCCTACATTGCCACTGTATGTTTCCTGACCTCCCCATGATGAACACCCCGTGGTGCTTTTCTCCATTCTAGATTGCCATTCACTGCCTATCATAATTCAGATCCTATGATACACACCACCCCATGATGTTTTTCTGACTCCTACTAGTGAATGTAATGTTAGAAACCCATACAAGAGCACCACCCCGCGATGTTTATCAGAAATTTATCCAACATTGCCACTGCATGTATCCTGACCTCCACATGCTGACCAACGCGTGGTGCTTTTCTCAATCCTAGTTTGCCACCAACTGCCAATCCTAATTCAGACCCTCTGATTCATATCACCCGGTGATGTTTTTCTCACTCCTACTAGTGAATGTAATGTTACACACCTATACAATGCGCACCACCACGCGATGTTTTTCAGAAACCTATCCTACATTGCCACAGCATGTTTCCTGACCTCCCCATGCTAAACACCCTGTGGTGCGTTTCTCCATCCTACATTGCCACTCACTGCCTATCCTAATTCAGACCCTCAGATTCACACCACCCCGTGATGATTTTCTCATTCCTACTAGTGAATGGAATGTTACACAACTTTACATTGCACCCCACACCGCGATGTTTTTCAGAATCCTATCCTACATTGCCACTGCATGTTTCCTGACCTCCCCATGCTGACCACCCCGCGGTGATTTTTTCCATCCTAGATTGCCACTCACTGCCTATCATAATTCAGATCCTATGATACACACCACCCCATGTTGTTTTTCTCACTCCTACTAGTGAATGTAATGTTACAAACGCATACAAGAGCACCACCGCGCGATGTTTTTCAGAAACCTATCCTATATTGCCACTGCATGTTTCCTGACCTACCCATGCTGACCAACCCATGGTGCTTTTCTCCATCCTACATTGCCACTCACTGCCTATCGTAATTCAGACCCTCCGATTAACACCACCGCTTGATGTTTTTCTCACTCCTACTAGTGAATGTAATGTTACACACCCATACAATGCGCACCACCCTGCGATGTTTTTCACAAACCTATCCTACATTTCCACTACATGTTTCCTGACCTCCCCATGCTGACCACCCGGTGATGCTTTTCTCCATCCTACATTGCCACTCACTGCCTATCCTTATTCAGGTCCTATGATTCACACCACCCCGTGATGTTTTTCACACTCCTACTAGTGAATGTAATGTTACACATTCAAACAATGCGCACCACCCCGCGATGTTTTTGAGAAACCTATCCTACATTGTCACTGCATGTTTCCTGACCTCCCAATGCTGAGCACACCGAGGTGCTTTTCTGCATCCTACATTGCCACTTACTGCCTATCCTAATTTAGATCCTGTGATTCACACCACCCCGTGATGATTTTCTCACTCCTACTACTGAATGTAATGTTACACACCATTACAATGCGCACCACCCCACGATGTTTTTCAGAAACCTATCATACATCGCCACTGCATGTTTCCTAACCTTCCCATGCTGACCACCCCGTGCTGCCTTTTCTGCATCCTACATTGCCACTCACTGCCTATCCTAATTAAGACCCTGGGATTCACACCACGCCGTGTTGTTTTTCTCACTCCTACTAGTGAATGTAATGTTACAAGCCCATACAATGTGCACCACCCTGCGATGTTTTTCAGAAACCTATCCTACTTTGCCACTGAATGTTTCCTGACCTCTCCATGCTGACCACCCCGTGGTTATTTTCTCCATCCGACATTGCCACTCATTGCCTATCCTTATTCAGAGCATTCGATTCAAAACACCCTGTGATGTTTTTCTCACTCCTACTAGGGAATGTCATGTTACACACCCATACAATTCGCACCACCCCACGATGTTTTTCAGAAACCTATCCAACATTGCCACTGCATGTTTACTCACCTCCCAATGCTGACCACCCCGTGGTGCTTTTCTCCATCCTACATTGCCATTCACTGCCTATCTTAATTCAGAGGCTCCAAATCACACCACCCCGTGATGTTTTTCTCACTCCCACTTGTGAATGTAATGTTACACACCCATACAATGCGCACCACCCCGCGATGTTTTTCAGAAACCTATCCTACATTGCCACTGCATGTTTACTCACCTCCCAATGCTGACCACCCCGTGGTGCTTTTCTCCATCCTACATTGCCACTCACTGCCTATGCTAATTCAGATCCTATGATTCACACCACCCCGTTAGGTTTTTCTTACTCCTACTAGTGAATGTAATGTTACACACCCATACAATTCGCACCACCCGCGATGTTTTTCAGAAACCTATCATACATTGGAACTGCATGTTTCCTGACCTCCACATGCTGAGCACACCGTGGTGCTTTTCTCCATCTTACATTGCCACTTCCTGCCTACACTAATTCAGATCCTATGATTCACACCACCCCGCGATGTTTTTTCACTCCTCCTAGTGAATGGAATGTTACACACCAATACAATGCACATCACCCCGCAATGTTTTTCAGAAACCTGTCCGACATTGCCACTGCATGTTTCCTGAACTCCGCATGCTGACCACCCCGTGGTGCTTTTCTCCATCCTACATTGCCACTCACTGCCTATCCTAATTCCGACCCTGGAATTCACACCACACCATGATTTTTTTCTCATTCCTACTAGTGAATGTAATGTGACACACCCATACAATGTGCACCACCCCGCGATGTTTTTCAGAATCCTATCCTACTTTGCCACTGCATGTATCCTGACCTCCCCATGCTGACCACCCCGTGGTGCTTTTCCCCATCCTACATTGCCACTCACTGCCTATCTTTATTCAGACCCTTCGATTCACAACACCCCGTGATGTTTTTCTCACTCCTACTAGTGAATGTAATGTTACACACCCATACAATTCGCACCACTGCGCGAAGTTTTTCAGAAAACTATCCTACATTGCCACTGCATGGTTCCTGACCTCCCCTTGCTGACCACCCCGTGGTGCTTTTCTCCATCATACATTGCCACTTCCTGCCTAACCTAAATCAGACCCTGCGCTTCACACCACCCCGTGATGTTTTTCTCGTTCCTATGAGTGAATGGAATGTTACACACCAATACAATGCGCATCACCCCGCGATGTTTTTCAGAAACCTGTCCGACATTGCCACTGTATATTTGCTGATCTCCACATGCTGACCAACACGTGGTGCTTTTCTCCATCCTAGATTGCCATTCACTGCCTATCATAATTCAGATCCTATGATACACACCACCCCAGGATGTTTTTCTGACTCCTACTAGTTAATGTAATGTTACAAACCCATACAAGAGCACCACCCAGCGATGTTTTTCTGAAACCTATCCTATATTGCCACTGCATGTTTCCTGACCTCCCCATGCTGACCAACACGTGGTGCTTTTCTCCATCCTACATTGTCACTCACTGCCTATCCTAATTCAGACCCTGAGATTCACACCACCCCGTGATGTTTTTCTCCCTCCTACTAGTGAATGTAATGTTACACACCCATACCATGTGCACCACCCCGCCATGTTTTTCAGAAACCTATCCTACTTTGCCACTGCATGTTTCCTGACCTCCCATTATGACCACCCGGTGGTGCTTTTCCACATCCTACATTGCCACTCACTGCCTATCCTTATGCAGACCCTTCGATTCACAACACCCCGTTATGTTTTTCTCACTCCTTCTAGTGAATGTAATGTTACATACCCATACAATGCACCCCACCCCGCGATGTTTTGCTGAAACCTATCCTACATTGCCACTGCATGTTTCCTGACCTCCCCATGCTGACCAACGCGTGGTGCTTTTCTCAATCCTAGTTTGCCACCAACTGCCGATTCCTAATTCAGACCCTCTGATTCATATCACCCGGTGATGTTTTTCTCACTCCTACTAGTGAATGTAATGTTACACACCTATACAATGCGCACCACCACGCGATGTTTTTCAGAAACCTATCCTACATTGCCACAGCATGTTTCCTGACCTCCCCATGCTAAACACCCCGTGGTGCGTTTCTCCATCCTAGATTGCCACTCACTGCCTATCCTAATTCAGACCCTCCGATTCACACCACCCCATGATGATTTTCTCATTCCTACTAGTGAATGGAATGTTACACAACTTTACAATGCACCCCACACCACGATGTTTTTCAGAATCCTATCCTACATTGCCACTGCATGTTTCCTGACCTCCGTATGCTGACCACCCTGAGGTGATTTTCTCCATCCTAGATTGCCACTCACGGCCTATCATAATTCAGATCCTATGATACACACCACCCCATGTTGTTTTTCTCACTCCTACTAGTGAATGTAATGTTACAAACGCATACAAGAGCACCACACCGCGATGTTTTTCAGAAACCTATCTTATATTGCCACTGCATGTTTCCTGACCTCCTCATGCTGACCAACCCATGGTGATTTTCTCCATCCTACATTGCCACTCACTGCCTATCTTAATTCAGACCCTCCGATTAACACCACCGCTTGATGTTTTTCTCACTCCTACTAGTGAATGTAATGTTACACACCCATACAATGGGCACCACTCTGCGATGTTTTTCACAAACCTATCCTACATTTCCACTATATGTTTCCTGACCTCCCCATGCTGACCACCCGGTGATGCTTTTCTACATCCTACATTGCCACTCACTGCCTATCCTTATTCAGGTCCTATGATTCACATCACCCCGTGAGGTTTTTCACACTCCTACTAGTGAATGTAATGTTACACACTCAAACAATGCGCACCACCCCGCGATGTTTTTGAGCAACGTATCCTAAATTGCCACTGCATGTTTCCTGACCTCCCAATGCTGAGCACACCGAGGTGCTTTTCTCCATCCTACATTGCCACTTACTGCCTATCCTTATTTAGATCCTGTGATTCACAGCACCCCGTGATGATTTTCTCACTCCTAATACTGAATGTAATGTTACACACCATTACAATGCGCACCACCCCACGATGTTTTTCAGAAACCTATCATACATCGCCACTGCATGTTTCCTAACCTTCCCATGCTGACCACACCGTGGTGCCTTTTCTCCATCCTACATTGCCACTCACTGCCTATCCTAATTAAGACCTTGGGATTCACACCACGCCGTGATGTTTTTCTCACTCCTACTAGTGAATGTAATGTTACAAGCCCATACAATGTGCACCACCCTGCGATGTTTTTCAGAAACCTATCCTACTTTGCCACTGCATGTTTCCTGACCTCTCCATGCTGACCACCCCGTGGTTATTTTCTCCATCCTACATTGCCACTCATTGCCTATCCTTATTCAGAGCATTCGATTCAAAACACCCCGTGATGTTTTTCTCACTCCTACTAGGGAATGTCATGTTACACACCCATACAATTCGCACCACCTCGCAATGTTTTTCAGAAACCTATCCAACATTGCCACTGCATGTTTCCTGACCTCACCATGCTGATAAACCCGTGATGCTTTTCTCCATCCTACATTGCCACTCACTGCCTATCCTAATTCAGAGGCTCCAAATCACACCACCCGTGATGTTTTTCTCACTCCTACTAGTGAATGTAATGTTACACACCCATACAATGCGCACCACCCCGCGATGTTTTTCAGAAACCTATCCTACATTGCCACTGCATGTTTACTCACCTCCCAATGCTGACCACCCCGTGGTGCTTTTCTCCATCCTACATTGCCACTCACTGCCTATGCTAATTCAGATCCTATGATTCACACCACCCCGCGATGTTTTTTCACTCCTCCTAGTGAATGGAATGTTACACACCAATACAATGCACATCACCCTGCAATGTTTTTCAGAAACCTGTCCTACATTGCCACTGCATGTTTCCTGACCTCCGCATGCTGACCACCCCGTGGTGCTTTTCTCCATCCCACATTGCCACTCACTGCCTATCCTAATTCCGACCCTGGAATTCACACCACACCATGATTTTTTTCTCATTCCTACTAGTGAATGTAATGTTACACACCCATACAATGCGCATCACCCCGCAACGTTTTTCAGAAACCTGTCCGACCTTGCCACTGCATGTTTCCTGACCTCCCCATGCTGACCACCCTGTGGTGGTTTTCTCCATCCTACGTTGCCACTCACTGCCTATCCTAATTCAGAGGGTCCGATTCACACAACCCCGTGATGTTTTTCCCACTCCTACTAGTGAATTTAACGTTACACACACATACAATGCGCATCAACCCGCGATGTATTTCAGAAACCTATCCTACATTGCCACTGCATGTTTCCTTACCTCCCCATGCTGACCATCACGTGGTGCTGTTCTCCATCCTACATTGCCACTCACTGCCCATTCTTATTCAGACCCTCCGATTCACACCACCCCATGATGTTTTTCTCACTCCTACTACTGAATGTAATGGTACACACCCATAAAATGCGCACCACCCCGCGATGTTTTTCAGAAACCTATCCTACATTGCCACTGCATGTTTCCTGACCTCCCCATGCTGACCACCCCTTGGTGCTTTTCTCCATCCTACATTGCCACTCACTGCCTATCCTAAATCAGACCCCGGGATTCACACCACCCCGTGATGTTTTTCTCACTCCTACTAGTGAATGGAATGTTACACACCCATACAATGAGCACCACCCCGTGATGTTTTTCAGAAACCTATCCTACGTTGCCACTTCATGTTTCCTGACCTCCCCATGCTGACCACCACATGGTGCTGTTCTCCATCCTACATTGCCACTCACTGCCCATTCTTATTCAGACCCTCCGATTCACACCACCCCATGATGTTTTTCTCACTCCTACTAGTGAATTTAACGTTACACACCCATACAATGCGCACCACCCCACGATGTTTTTCAGAACCCTATCCTACTTTGCCATGCATGTTTCCTGACCTCCCCATGCTGACCACCACGTGGTGCTGTTCTCCATCCTACATTGCCACTCACTGCCAATCCTTATTCAGACCCTCCGATTCACACCACCCCGTGATGTTTTTCACACTCCTACTAGTGAATGTAATGTTACACACCCATACAATGCGCACCACCCCGCGATGTTTTTCAGAAACCTATCCTCCATTGCCACTGCATGTTTCCTGACCTCCCCATGCTGAGCACACCGTCGTGCTTTTCTCCATCCTACATTGCCACTTCCTGCCTATTCTAATTCAGACCCTCCCATTCACACCACCCCGTGATGTTTTACTCACTCCTACTAGTGAATGGAATGTTACACACCAATACAATGGGCATCATCCCCGATGTTTTTCAGAAACCTCTCCGACATTGCCACTGCATGTTTCCTGACCACCGCATGCTGACCACCCCGTAGTGCTTTTCTCCATTCTACATTGCAACTCACTGCCTATACTAAATCAGACCCTGGGATTCCCACCACCCCGTGATGTTTTTGTCACTCCTACTAGTGAATGTAATGTTACACACCCATACAATGTGCACCACCCCGAGATGTTTATCAGAAACCTCTCCTACTTTGCCACTGCATGTTTCCTGACCACACAATGCTGACCACCCCGTGGTGCTTTTCTCCATCCTACATTGCCACTCACTGCCTATCCAAATTCAGACCCTTCACATCACACAACCCCGTGATGTTTTTCTCAGTCCTACTAGTCAATGTCATGTTACACACCCATACAATGCGCACGCCCCCGCGATGATTTTCAGAAACCTATCCTACATTGCCACTGCATGTTTCCTGACCTCCCCATGCTGAACACCCCGTGGTGCTTTTCTCCATCCTAAATTGCCACTCTCTGCCTATCCTAATACAGATCCTATGATTCACACAACCCTGTGATGGTTTTCTCACTCCTACTATTGAATGTAATGTTACACAGCCATACAATGCGCACCACCACGCGTTGTTTTTCAGAAACATATCTTACATTGCCACAGCATGTTTCCTGACATCCCCATGCTAACCACACCGTGGTGCTTTTCTCCATCCTACATTGCCACTCACTGCCTATCCTAATTCAGACTCTCCGATTCACACCACCCCGTGATGATTTTCTCACTCCTACAAGTAAATGGAATGTTACACAACCAGACAATGCGCATCACCCAGCGATGTTTTTCAGAAACATGTCCTACATTGCCACAGCATGTTTCATGACTTCCGCATGATGATCACCCCGTGGTACGTTTCTCCATCCTACTTTGCCACTCACTGCCTATACAAATTCCGACCATCCGAATCACACCACCCCGTGATGTTGATCTCACTCGTACTAGTGAATATAATGTTACACACCCATACAATGCGGACCACCCCACGATGTTTTTCAGAAACCTATCCTACATTACCACTGCATGTTTCCTGACCTCCGCATGCTGACCACGCCATGGTGCTTTTCTCCATCCTACATTGCCACTCAATGCCTATCCTAATTCAGATCCTATGATTCACACCACGCCGTGATATTTTTCTCACTCCTACTAGTGAATGTAATGTTACAAACACATACAAGAGCAACAAACCGCGATGTTTTTCAGAAACCTATCCTACATTGCCACTGCATGTTTCCTGACCTCCCCATGCAGACCACCCCGTGGTGTTTTCTCCATGCTGGAATGCTACCAACTGCCTATCCTAATTCAGACCCTCTGATTCACACCACCCCGTGATGTTTTTCTCACTTCTACTAGTGAAATTAACATTACACACCCATACAATGCACACAACCCCGCGATGTTTTTCAGAAACCGTTCCTACATTGCCACAGCATGTTTCCTAACCTCCCAATGCTGACCAACCCGTGGTGCTTATCTCCATCCTACATTGCCACTCACTGCCTGTTCTAATTCAAACCCTCCGATTCACACCATCCCGTGATGATTTTATCACTCCTACTCGTGAATTTAATATTACACACCCATGCAATGCGCACCAACCCACGTTGTTTTTCATAAACCTATGCTACATTGCCACTGCATGTTTCCTGACCTCCCAATGCTGAGCACACCGTGATGCTTTTCTCCATTCGACACTGCCACTTGCTGCCTATCCTAATTCAGACCCTCCGATTCACAACAACCCATGATGTTTTTCTCACTCCTACTAGTGAATGCAATGTTACACACCAATACAATGCGCATCACCCCGCGATGTTTTTGAGAAACTTGTCCTACATTGCCACTGCATGTTTCCTGACCTCCCCATGCTGACCACCCCGTGGTGCTTTTCTCCATCCTACATTGCCTCTCACTGCCTATCCTATTTCAGTGCCTCCGATTCACATCACCCCGTGATTTTTTTCTCACTCCCACTAGTGAATGTAATGTTACACACCCATACAATTCGCACCAACCCGGGAAGTTTTTCAGAAATCTGTCTTACATTCCCACTGCATGTTTCCTGACCTCCACATGCTGACCAACCCGTGGTGGTTTTCTCCATCCTAAATTGCCACTCACTGCCTATCCTAAATCAGTCCCTCCAATTCACACCACCCTGTGATGATTTTCTCACTCCTACTAGTGAATGGAATGTTACACACCAATACAATGCGCATCACCCCCGATGTTTTTCAGAAACCACTCCGACATTGCCACTGCATGTTTCCTGACCACCGCATGCTGACCACCCCGTGTTGCTTTTCTCCATTCTACATTGCAACTCACTGCCTATACTAATTCAGACCCTGGGATTCACACCACCCCGTGATGTTTTTTTCACTCCTACTAGTGAATGTAATGTTACACACCCATACAGTGTGCAACACCCCGCGATGTTTTTCAGAAACCTATCCTACTTTGCCACTGCATGTTTACTGACCTCCCAATGCTGACCACCCCGTGGTGCTTTTCTCCATCCTACATTGTCACTCACTGCCTATCCAAATTCAGACCCTCCGATTCACACCACCCCGTGATGTTTTTCTCAGTCCTACTAGTGAATGTAATGTTACACACCCATGCATTGCGCACCATCCCGCGATGTTTTTCATAAACCTATCCTACATTGCCACTGCATGTTTCCTGACCTCCCCATGCTGACCACCCCGTGGTGCTTTTCCCCATCCTACATTACCTATCAGTGCCTATCCTAATTCAGACCCTCCGATTCACACCACCCCGTGATGATTTTCTCACTCCTACTAGAGAATGGAATGTTACACAACCATACAATGCGCATCACATGGCGATGTTTTTCAGAAACATGTCCTACATTGCCACTGCATGTTTCATGACTTCCGCATGATGATCAGCCCGTGGTGCTTTTCTCGATCCTACATTGACACTCATTGCCTATCCTAATTCAGACCCTCCGATTAATACCACCCCGTGATGTCTTTTCACTGCTAGTAGTGAATGTAATGTTACACAACCATATAATGCGCACCACCCCGCGATGTTTTTCAGAAACCTATCCTACATTGCCACTGCATGTTTCCTGACCTCCCCATGCTGACCACCCCTTGGTGCTTTTCTCCATCCTACATTGCCACTCACTGCCTATCCTAAATCAGACCCCGGGATTCACACCACCCCGTGATGTTTTTCTCACTCCTACTAGTGAATGGAATGTTACACACCCATACAATGAGCACCACCCCGTGATGTTTTTCAGAAACCTATCCTACGTTGCCACTTCATGTTTCCTGACCTCCCCATGCTGACCACCACATGGTGCTTTTCTCCATCCTACATTGCCACTCACTGCCTGTCCATATTCAGACCCTCCGATTCTCACCGCCCCGTGATGTTTTTCCCACTCCTACTAGTGAATTTAACGTTACACACACATACAATGCGCATCAACCCGCGATGTATTTCAGAAACCTATCCTACATTGCCACTGCATGTTTCCTTACCTCCCCATGCTGACCATCACGTGGTGCTGTTCTCCATCCTACATTGCCACTCACTGCCCATTCTTATTCAGACCCTCCGATTCACACCACCCCATGATGTTTTTCTCACTCCTACTACTGAATGTAATGGTACACACCCATAAAATGCGCACCACCCCGCGATGTTTTTCAGAAACCTATCCTACATTGCCACTGCATGTTTCCTGACCTCCCCATGCTGACCACCCCTTGGTGCTTTTCTGCATCCTACATTGCCACTCACTGCCTATCCTAAATCAGACCCCGGGATTCACACCACCCCGTGATGTTTTTCTCACTCCTACTAGTGAATGGAATGTTACACACCCATACAATGAGCACCACCCCGTGATGTTTTTCAGAAACCTATCCTACGTTGCCACTTCATGTTTCCTGACCTCCCCATGCTGACCACCACATGGTGCTGTTCTCCATCCTACATTGCCACTCACTGCCCATTCTTATTCAGACCCTCCGATTCACACCACCCCATGATGTTTTTCTCACTCCTACTAGTGAATTTAACGTTACACACCCATACAATGCGCACCACCCCACGATGTTTTTCAGAACCCTATCCTACTTTGCCATGCATGTTTCCTGACCTCCCCATGCTGACCACCACGTGGTGCTGTTCTCCATCCTACATTGCCACTCACTGCCAATCCTTATTCAGACCCTCCGATTCACACCACCCCGTGATGTTTTTCACACTCCTACTAGTAAATGTAATGTTACACACCCATACAATGCGCACCACCCCGCGATGTTTTTCAGAAACCTATCCTATATTGCCACTGCATGTTTCCTGACCTCCCCATGCTGACCACCCCTTGGTGCTTTTCTCCATCCTACATTGCCACTCACTGCCTATCCTAAATCAGACCCCGGGATTCACACCACCCCGTGATGTTTTTCTCACTCCTACTAGTGAATGGAATGTTACACACCCATACAATGAGCACCACCCCGTGATGTTTTTCAGAAACCTATCCTACGTTGCCACTTCATGTTTCCTGACCTCCCCATGCTGACCACCACATGGTGCTGTTCTCCATCCTACATTGCCACTCACTGCCCATTCTTATTCAGACCCTCCGATTCACACCACCCCATGATGTTTTTCTCACTCCTACTAGTGAATTTAACGTTACACACCCATACAATGCGCACCACCCCACGATGTTTTTCAGAACCCTATCCTACTTTGCCATGCATGTTTCCTGACCTCCCCATGCTGACCACCACGTGGTGCTGTTCTCCATCCTACATTGCCACTCACTGCCAATCCTTATTCAGACCCTCCGATTCACACCACCCCGTGATGTTTTTCACACTCCTACTAGTGAATGTAATGTTACACACCCATACAATGCGCACCACCCCGCGATGTTTTTCAGAAACCTATCCTCCATTGCCACTGCATGTTTCCTGACCTCCCCATGCTGAGCACACCGTCGTGCTTTTCTCCATCCTACATTGCCACTTCCTGCCTATTCTAATTCAGACCCTCCCATTCACACCACCCCGTGATGTTTTACTCACTCCTACTAGTGAATGGAATGTTACACACCAATACAATGGGCATCATCCCCGATGTTTTTCAGAAACCTCTCCGACATTGCCACTGCATGTTTCCTGACCACCGCATGCTGACCACCCCGTAGTGCTTTTCTCCATTCTACATTGCAACTCACTGCCTATACTAAATCAGACCCTGGGATTCCCACCACCCCGTGATGTTTTTGTCACTCCTACTAGTGAATGTAATGTTACACACCCATACAATGTGCACCACCCCGAGATGTTTATCAGAAACCTCTCCTACTTTGCCACTGCATGTTTCCTGACCACACAATGCTGACCACCCCGTGGTGCTTTTCTCCATCCTACATTGCCACTCACTGCCTATCCAAATTCAGACCCTTCAATTCACACAACCCCGTGATGTTTTTCTCAGTCCTACTAGTCAATGTCATGTTACACACCCATACAATGCGCACGCCCCCGCGATGATTTTCAGAAACCTATCCTACATTGCCACTGCATGTTTCCTGACCTCCCCATGCTGAACACCCCGTGGTGCTTTTCTCCATCCTAAATTGCCACTCTCTGCCTATCCTAATACAGATCCTATGATTCACACAACCCTGTGATGGTTTTCTCACTCCTACTATTGAATGTAATGTTACACAGCCATACAATGCGCACCACCACGCGTTGTTTTTCAGAAACATATCTTACATTGCCACAGCATGTTTCCTGACATCCCCATGCTAACCACACCGTGGTGCTTTTCTCCATCCTACATTGCCACTCACTGCCTATCCTAATTCAGACTCTCCGATTCACACCACCCCGTGATGATTTTCTCACTCCTACAAGTAAATGGAATGTTACCCAACCAGACAATGCGCATCACCCAGCGATGTTTTTCAGAAACATGTCCTACATTGCCACAGCATGTTTCATGACTTCCGCATGATGATCACCCCGTGGTACGTTTCTCCATCCTACTTTGCCACTCACTGCCTATACAAATTCTGACCATCCGAATCACACCACCCCGTGATGTTGATCTCACTCGTACTAGTGAATATAATGTTACACACCCATACAATGCGGACCACCCCACGATGTTTTTCAGAAACCTATCCTACATTACCACTGCATGTTTCCTGACCTCCGCATGCTGACCACGCCATGGTGCTTTTCTCCATCCTACATTGCCACTCAATGCCTATCCTAATTCAGATCCTATGATTCACACCACGCCGTGATATTTTTCTCACTCCTACTAGTGAATGTAATGTTACAAACACATACAAGAGCAACAAACCGCGATGTTTTTCAGAAACCTATCCTACATTGCCACTGCATGTTTCCTGACCTCCCCATGCTGACCACCCCGTGGTGTTTTCTCCATGCTAGAATGCTACCAACTGCCTATCCTAATTCAGACCCTCTGATTCACACCACCCCGTGATGTTTTTCTCACTTCTACTAGTGAAATTAACATTACACACCCATACAATGCACACAACCCCGCGATGTTTTTCAGAAACCGTTCCTACATTGCCACAGCATGTTTCCTAACCTCCCAATGCTGACCAACCCGTGGTGCTTATCTCCATCCTACATTGCCACTCACTGCCTGTTCTAATTCAAACCCTCCGATTCACACCATCCCGTGATGATTTTATCACTCCTACTCGTGAATTTAATATTACACACCCATGCAATGCGCACCAACCCACGTTGTTTTTCATAAACCTATGCTACATTGCCACTGCATGTTTCCTGACCTCCCAATGCTGAGCACACCGTGATGCTTTTCTCCATTCGACACTGCCACTTGCTGCCTATCCTAATTCAGACCCTCCGATTCACAACAACCCATGATGTTTTTCTCACTCCTACTAGTGAATGCAATGTTACACACCAATACAATGCGCATCACCCCGCGATGTTTTTGAGAAACTTGTCCTACATTGCCACTGCATGTTTCCTGACCTCCCCATGCTGACCACCCCGTGGTGCTTTTCTCCATCCTACATTGCCTCTCACTGCCTATCCTATTTCAGTGCCTCCGATTCACATCACCCCGTGATTTTTTTCTCACTCCCACTAGTGAATGTAATGTTACACACCCATACAATTCGCACCAACCCGGGAAGTTTTTCAGAAATCTGTCTTACATTCCCACTGCATGTTTCCTGACCTCCACATGCTGACCAACCCGTGGTGGTTTTCTCCATCCTAAATTGCCACTCACTGCCTATCCTAAATCAGTCCCTCCAATTCACACCACCCTGTGATGATTTTCTCACTCCTACTAGTGAATGGAATGTTACACACCAATACAATGCGCATCACCCCCGATGTTTTTCAGAAACCACTCCGACATTGCCACTGCATGTTTCCTGACCACCGCATGCTGACCACCCCGTGTTGCTTTTCTCCATTCTACATTGCAACTCACTGCCTATACTAATTCAGACCCTGGGATTCACACCACCCCGTGATGTTTTTTTCACTCCTACTAGTGAATGTAATGTTACACACCCATACAGTGTGCAACACCCCGCGATGTTTTTCAGAAACCTATCCTACTTTGCCACTGCATGTTTACTGACCTCCCAATGCTGACCACCCCGTGGTGCTTTTCTCCATCCTACATTGTCACTCACTGCCTATCCAAATTCAGACCCTCCGATTCACACCACCCCGTGATGTTTTTCTCAGTCCTACTAGTGAATGTAATGTTACACACCCATGCATTGCGCACCATCCCGCGATGTTTTTCATAAACCTATCCTACATTGCCACTGCATGTTTCCTGACCTCCCCATGCTGACCACCCCGTGGTGCTTTTCCCCATCCTACATTACCTATCAGTGCCTATCCTAATTCAGACCCTCCGATTCACACCACCCCGTGATGATTTTCTCACTCCTACTAGAGAATGGAATGTTACACAACCATACAATGCGCATCACACGGCGATGTTTTTCAGAAACATGTCCTACATTGCCACTGCATGTTTCATGACTTCCGCATGATGATCAGCCCGTGGTGCTTTTCTCGATCCTACATTGACACTCATTGCCTATCCTAATTCAGACCCTCCGATTAATACCACCCCGTGATGTCTTTTCACTGCTAGTAGTGAATGTAATGTTACACAACCATATAATGCGCACCACCCCGCGATGTTTTTCAGAAACCTATCCTACATTGCCACTGCATGTTTCCTGACCTCCCCATGCTGACCACCCCTTGGTGCTTTTCTCCATCCTACATTGCCACTCACTGCCTATCCTAAATCAGACCCCGGGATTCACACCACCCCGTGATGTTTTTCTCACTCCTACTAGTGAATGGAATGTTACACACCCATACAATGAGCACCACCCCGTGATGTTTTTCAGAAACCTATCCTACGTTGCCACTTCATGTTTCCTGACCTCCCCATGCTGACCACCACATGGTGCTTTTCTCCATCCTACATTGCCACTCACTGCCTGTCCATATTCAGACCCTCCGATTCTCACCGCCCCGTGATGTTTTTCCCACTCCTACTAGTGAATTTAACGTTACACACACATACAATGCGCATCAACCCGCGATGTATTTCAGAAACCTATCCTACATTGCCACTGCATGTTTCCTTACCTCCCCATGCTGACCATCACGTGGTGCTGTTCTCCATCCTACATTGCCACTCACTGCCCATTCTTATTCAGACCCTCCGATTCACACCACCCCATGATGTTTTTCTCACTCCTACTACTGAATGTAATGGTACACACCCATAAAATGCGCACCACCCCGCGATGTTTTTCAGAAACCTATCCTACATTGCCACTGCATGTTTCCTGACCTCCCCATGCTGACCACCCCTTGGTGCTTTTCTGCATCCTACATTGCCACTCACTGCCTATCCTAAATCAGACCCCGGGATTCACACCACCCCGTGATGTTTTTCTCACTCCTACTAGTGAATGGAATGTTACACACCCATACAATGAGCACCACCCCGTGATGTTTTTCAGAAACCTATCCTACGTTGCCACTTCATGTTTCCTGACCTCCCCATGCTGACCACCACATGGTGCTGTTCTCCATCCTACATTGCCACTCACTGCCCATTCTTATTCAGACCCTCCGATTCACACCACCCCATGATGTTTTTCTCACTCCTACTAGTGAATTTAACGTTACACACCCATACAATGCGCACCACCCCACGATGTTTTTCAGAACCCTATCCTACTTTGCCATGCATGTTTCCTGACCTCCCCATGCTGACCACCACGTGGTGCTGTTCTCCATCCTACATTGCCACTCACTGCCAATCCTTATTCAGACCCTCCGATTCACACCACCCCGTGATGTTTTTCACACTCCTACTAGTAAATGTAATGTTACACACCCATACAATGCGCACCACCCCGCGATGTTTTTCAGAAACCCATCCTATATTGCCACTGCATGTTTCCTGACCTCCCCATGCTGACCACCCCTTGGTGCTTTTCTCCATCCTACATTGCCACTCACTGCCTATCCTAAATCAGACCCCGGGATTCACACCACCCCGTGATGTTTTTCTCACTCCTACTAGTGAATGGAATGTTACACACCCATACAATGAGCACCACCCCGTGATGTTTTTCAGAAACCTATCCTACGTTGCCACTTCATGTTTCCTGACCTCCCCATGCTGACCACCACATGGTGCTGTTCTCCATCCTACATTGCCACTCACTGCCCATTCTTATTCAGACCCTCCGATTCACACCACCCCATGATGTTTTTCTCACTCCTACTAGTGAATTTAACGTTACACACCCATACAATGCGCACCACCCCACGATGTTTTTCAGAACCCTATCCTACTTTGCCATGCATGTTTCCTGACCTCCCCATGCTGACCACCACGTGGTGCTGTTCTCCATCCTACATTGCCACTCACTGCCAATCCTTATTCAGACCCTCCGATTCACACCACCCCGTGATGTTTTTCACACTCCTACTAGTGAATGTAATGTTACACACCCATACAATGCGCACCACCCCGCGATGTTTTTCAGAAACCTATCCTCCATTGCCACTGCATGTTTCCTGACCTCCCCATGCTGAGCACACCGTCGTGCTTTTCTCCATCCTACATTGCCACTTCCTGCCTATTCTAATTCAGACCCTCCCATTCACACCACCCCGTGATGTTTTACTCACTCCTACTAGTGAATGGAATGTTACACACCAATACAATGGGCATCATCCCCGATGTTTTTCAGAAACCTCTCCGACATTGCCACTGCATGTTTCCTGACCACCGCATGCTGACCACCCCGTAGTGCTTTTCTCCATTCTACATTGCAACTCACTGCCTATACTAAATCAGACCCTGGGATTCCCACCACCCCGTGATGTTTTTGTCACTCCTACTAGTGAATGTAATGTTACACACCCATACAATGTGCACCACCCCGAGATGTTTATCAGAAACCTCTCCTACTTTGCCACTGCATGTTTCCTGACCACACAATGCTGACCACCCCGTGGTGCTTTTCTCCATCCTACATTGCCACTCACTGCCTATCCAAATTCAGACCCTTCAATTCACACAACCCCGTGATGTTTTTCTCAGTCCTACTAGTCAATGTCATGTTACACACCCATACAATGCGCACGCCCCCGCGATGATTTTCAGAAACCTATCCTACATTGCCACTGCATGTTTCCTGACCTCCCCATGCTGAACACCCCGTGGTGCTTTTCTCCATCCTAAATTGCCACTCTCTGCCTATCCTAATACAGATCCTATGATTCACACAACCCTGTGATGGTTTTCTCACTCCTACTATTGAATGTAATGTTACACAGCCATACAATGCGCACCACCACGCGTTGTTTTTCAGAAACATATCTTACATTGCCACAGCATGTTTCCTGACATCCCCATGCTAACCACACCGTGGTGCTTTTCTCCATCCTACATTGCCACTCACTGCCTATCCTAATTCAGACTCTCCGATTCACACCACCCCGTGATGATTTTCTCACTCCTACAAGTAAATGGAATGTTACCCAACCAGACAATGCGCATCACCCAGCGATGTTTTTCAGAAACATGTCCTACATTGCCACAGCATGTTTCATGACTTCCGCATGATGATCACCCCGTGGTACGTTTCTCCATCCTACTTTGCCACTCACTGCCTATACAAATTCTGACCATCCGAATCACACCACCCCGTGATGTTGATCTCACTCGTACTAGTGAATATAATGTTACACACCCATACAATGCGGACCACCCCACGATGTTTTTCAGAAACCTATCCTACATTACCACTGCATGTTTCCTGACCTCCGCATGCTGACCACGCCATGGTGCTTTTCTCCATCCTACATTGCCACTCAATGCCTATCCTAATTCAGATCCTATGATTCACACCACGCCGTGATATTTTTCTCACTCCTACTAGTGAATGTAATGTTACAAACACATACAAGAGCAACAAACCGCGATGTTTTTCAGAAACCTATCCTACATTGCCACTGCATGTTTCCTGACCTCCCCATGCTGACCACCCCGTGGTGTTTTCTCCATGCTAGAATGCTACCAACTGCCTATCCTAATTCAGACCCTCTGATTCACACCACCCCGTGATGTTTTTCTCACTTCTACTAGTGAAATTAACATTACACACCCATACAATGCACACAACCCCGCGATGTTTTTCAGAAACCGTTCCTACATTGCCACAGCATGTTTCCTAACCTCCCAATGCTGACCAACCCGTGGTGCTTATCTCCATCCTACATTGCCACTCACTGCCTGTTCTAATTCAAACCCTCCGATTCACACCATCCCGTGATGATTTTATCACTCCTACTCGTGAATTTAATATTACACACCCATGCAATGCGCACCAACCCACGTTGTTTTTCATAAACCTATGCTACATTGCCACTGCATGTTTCCTGACCTCCCAATGCTGAGCACACCGTGATGCTTTTCTCCATTCGACACTGCCACTTGCTGCCTATCCTAATTCAGACCCTCCGATTCACAACAACCCATGATGTTTTTCTCACTCCTACTAGTGAATGCAATGTTACACACCAATACAATGCGCATCACCCCGCGATGTTTTTGAGAAACTTGTCCTACATTGCCACTGCATGTTTCCTGACCTCCCCATGCTGACCACCCCGTGGTGCTTTTCTCCATCCTACATTGCCTCTCACTGCCTATCCTATTTCAGTGCCTCCGATTCACATCACCCCGTGATTTTTTTCTCACTCCCACTAGTGAATGTAATGTTACACACCCATACAATTCGCACCAACCCGGGAAGTTTTTCAGAAATCTGTCTTACATTCCCACTGCATGTTTCCTGACCTCCACATGCTGACCAACCCGTGGTGGTTTTCTCCATCCTAAATTGCCACTCACTGCCTATCCTAAATCAGTCCCTCCAATTCACACCACCCTGTGATGATTTTCTCACTCCTACTAGTGAATGGAATGTTACACACCAATACAATGCGCATCACCCCCGATGTTTTTCAGAAACCACTCCGACATTGCCACTGCATGTTTCCTGACCACCGCATGCTGACCACCCCGTGTTGCTTTTCTCCATTCTACATTGCAACTCACTGCCTATACTAATTCAGACCCTGGGATTCACACCACCCCGTGATGTTTTTTTCACTCCTACTAGTGAATGTAATGTTACACACCCATACAGTGTGCAACACCCCGCGATGTTTTTCAGAAACCTATCCTACTTTGCCACTGCATGTTTACTGACCTCCCAATGCTGACCACCCCGTGGTGCTTTTCTCCATCCTACATTGTCACTCACTGCCTATCCAAATTCAGACCCTCCGATTCACACCATCCCGTGATGTTTTTCTCAGTCCTACTAGTGAATGTAATGTTACACACCCATGCATTGCGCACCATCCCGCGATGTTTTTCATAAACCTATCCTACATTGCCACTGCATGTTTCCTGACCTCCCCATGCTGACCACCCCGTGGTGCTTTTCCCCATCCTACATTACCTATCAGTGCCTATCCTAATTCAGACCCTCCGATTCACACCACCCCGTGATGATTTTCTCACTCCTACTAGAGAATGGAATGTTACACAACCATACAATGCGCATCACACGGCGATGTTTTTCAGAAACATGTCCTACATTGCCACTGCATGTTTCATGACTTCCGCATGATGATCAGCCCGTGGTGCTTTTCTCGATCCTACATTGACACTCATTGCCTATCCTAATTCAGACCCTCCGATTAATACCACCCCGTGATGTCTTTTCACTGCTAGTAGTGAATGTAATGTTACACAACCATATAATGCGCACCACCCCGCGATGTTTTTCAGAAACCTATCCTACATTGCCACTGCATGTTTCCTGACCTCCCCATGCTGACCACCCCTTGGTGCTTTTCTCCATCCTACATTGCCACTCACTGCCTATCCTAAATCAGACCCCGGGATTCACACCACCCCGTGATGTTTTTCTCACTCCTACTAGTGAATGGAATGTTACACACCCATACAATGAGCACCACCCCGTGATGTTTTTCAGAAACCTATCCTACGTTGCCACTTCATGTTTCCTGACCTCCCCATGCTGACCACCACATGGTGCTTTTCTCCATCCTACATTGCCACTCACTGCCTGTCCATATTCAGACCCTCCGATTCTCACCGCCCCGTGATGTTTTTCCCACTCCTACTAGTGAATTTAACGTTACACACACATACAATGCGCATCAACCCGCGATGTATTTCAGAAACCTATCCTACATTGCCACTGCATGTTTCCTTACCTCCCCATGCTGACCATCACGTGGTGCTGTTCTCCATCCTACATTGCCACTCACTGCCCATTCTTATTCAGACCCTCCGATTCACACCACCCCATGATGTTTTTCTCACTCCTACTACTGAATGTAATGGTACACACCCATAAAATGCGCACCACCCCGCGATGTTTTTCAGAAACCTATCCTACATTGCCACTGCATGTTTCCTGACCTCCCCATGCTGACCACCCCTTGGTGCTTTTCTGCATCCTACATTGCCACTCACTGCCTATCCTAAATCAGACCCCGGGATTCACACCACCCCGTGATGTTTTTCTCACTCCTACTAGTGAATGGAATGTTACACACCCATACAATGAGCACCACCCCGTGATGTTTTTCAGAAACCTATCCTACGTTGCCACTTCATGTTTCCTGACCTCCCCATGCTGACCACCACATGGTGCTGTTCTCCATCCTACATTGCCACTCACTGCCCATTCTTATTCAGACCCTCCGATTCACACCACCCCATGATGTTTTTCTCACTCCTACTAGTGAATTTAACGTTACACACCCATACAATGCGCACCACCCCACGATGTTTTTCAGAACCCTATCCTACTTTGCCATGCATGTTTCCTGACCTCCCCATGCTGACCACCACGTGGTGCTGTTCTCCATCCTACATTGCCACTCACTGCCAATCCTTATTCAGACCCTCCGATTCACACCACCCCGTGATGTTTTTCACACTCCTACTAGTAAATGTAATGTTACACACCCATACAATGCGCACCACCCCGCGATGTTTTTCAGAAACCTATCCTATATTGCCACTGCATGTTTCCTGACCTCCCCATGCTGACCACCCCTTGGTGCTTTTCTCCATCCTACATTGCCACTCACTGCCTATCCTAAATCAGACCCCGGGATTCACACCACCCCGTGATGTTTTTCTCACTCCTACTAGTGAATGGAATGTTACACACCCATACAATGAGCACCACCCCGTGATGTTTTTCAGAAACCTATCCTACGTTGCCACTTCATGTTTCCTGACCTCCCCATGCTGACCACCACATGGTGCTGTTCTCCATCCTACATTGCCACTCACTGCCCATTCTTATTCAGACCCTCCGATTCACACCACCCCATGATGTTTTTCTCACTCCTACTAGTGAATTTAACGTTACACACCCATACAATGCGCACCACCCCACGATGTTTTTCAGAACCCTATCCTACTTTGCCATGCATGTTTCCTGACCTCCCCATGCTGACCACCACGTGGTGCTGTTCTCCATCCTACATTGCCACTCACTGCCAATCCTTATTCAGACCCTCCGATTCACACCACCCCGTGATGTTTTTCACACTCCTACTAGTGAATGTAATGTTACACACCCATACAATGCGCACCACCCCGCGATGTTTTTCAGAAACCTATCCTCCATTGCCACTGCATGTTTCCTGACCTCCCCATGCTGAGCACACCGTCGTGCTTTTCTCCATCCTACATTGCCACTTCCTGCCTATTCTAATTCAGACCCTCCCATTCACACCACCCCGTGATGTTTTACTCACTCCTACTAGTGAATGGAATGTTACACACCAATACAATGGGCATCATCCCCGATGTTTTTCAGAAACCTCTCCGACATTGCCACTGCATGTTTCCTGACCACCGCATGCTGACCACCCCGTAGTGCTTTTCTCCATTCTACATTGCAACTCACTGCCTATACTAAATCAGACCCTGGGATTCCCACCACCCCGTGATGTTTTTGTCACTCCTACTAGTGAATGTAATGTTACACACCCATACAATGTGCACCACCCCGAGATGTTTATCAGAAACCTCTCCTACTTTGCCACTGCATGTTTCCTGACCACACAATGCTGACCACCCCGTGGTGCTTTTCTCCATCCTACATTGCCACTCACTGCCTATCCAAATTCAGACCCTTCAATTCACACAACCCCGTGATGTTTTTCTCAGTCCTACTAGTCAATGTCATGTTACACACCCATACAATGCGCACGCCCCCGCGATGATTTTCAGAAACCTATCCTACATTGCCACTGCATGTTTCCTGACCTCCCCATGCTGAACACCCCGTGGTGCTTTTCTCCATCCTAAATTGCCACTCTCTGCCTATCCTAATACAGATCCTATGATTCACACAACCCTGTGATGGTTTTCTCACTCCTACTATTGAATGTAATGTTACACAGCCATACAATGCGCACCACCACGCGTTGTTTTTCAGAAACATATCTTACATTGCCACAGCATGTTTCCTGACATCCCCATGCTAACCACACCGTGGTGCTTTTCTCCATCCTACATTGCCACTCACTGCCTATCCTAATTCAGACTCTCCGATTCACACCACCCCGTGATGATTTTCTCACTCCTACAAGTAAATGGAATGTTACACAACCAGACAATGCGCATCACCCAGCGATGTTTTTCAGAAACATGTCCTACATTGCCACAGCATGTTTCATGACTTCCGCATGATGATCACCCCGTGGTACGTTTCTCCATCCTACTTTGCCACTCACTGCCTATACAAATTCCGACCATCCGAATCACACCACCCCGTGATGTTGATCTCACTCGTACTAGTGAATATAATGTCACACACCCATACAATGCGGACCACCCCACGATGTTTTTCAGAAACCTATCCTACATTACCACTGCATGTTTCCTGACCTCCGCATGCTGACCACGCCATGGTGCTTTTCTCCATCCTACATTGCCACTCAATGCCTATCCTAATTCAGATCCTATGATTCACACCACGCCGTGATATTTTTCTCACTCCTACTAGTGAATGTAATGTTACAAACACATACAAGAGCAACAAACCGCGATGTTTTTCAGAAACCTATCCTACATTGCCACTGCATGTTTCCTGACCTCCCCATGCTGACCACCCCGTGGTGTTTTCTCCATGCTAGAATGCTACCAACTGCCTATCCTAATTCAGACCCTCTGATTCACACCACCCCGTGATGTTTTTCTCACTTCTACTAGTGAAATTAACATTACACACCCATACAATGCACACAACCCCGCGATGTTTTTCAGAAACCGTTCCTACATTGCCACAGCATGTTTCCTAACCTCCCAATGCTGACCAACCCGTGGTGCTTATCTCCATCCTACATTGCCACTCACTGCCTGTTCTAATTCAAACCCTCCGATTCACACCATCCCGTGATGATTTTATCACTCCTACTCGTGAATTTAATATTACACACCCATGCAATGCGCACCAACCCACGTTGTTTTTCATAAACCTATGCTACATTGCCACTGCATGTTTCCTGACCTCCCAATGCTGAGCACACCGTGATGCTTTTCTCCATTCGACACTGCCACTTGCTGCCTATCCTAATTCAGACCCTCCGATTCACAACAACCCATGATGTTTTTCTCACTCCTACTAGTGAATGCAATGTTACACACCAATACAATGCGCATCACCCCGCGATGTTTTTGAGAAACTTGTCCTACATTGCCACTGCATGTTTCCTGACCTCCCCATGCTGACCACCCCGTGGTGCTTTTCTCCATCCTACATTGCCTCTCACTGCCTATCCTATTTCAGTGCCTCCGATTCACATCACCCCGTGATTTTTTTCTCACTCCCACTAGTGAATGTAATGTTACACACCCATACAATTCGCACCAACCCGGGAAGTTTTTCAGAAATCTGTCTTACATTCCCACTGCATGTTTCCTGACCTCCACATGCTGACCAACCCGTGGTGGTTTTCTCCATCCTAAATTGCCACTCACTGCCTATCCTAAATCAGTCCCTCCAATTCACACCACCCTGTGATGATTTTCTCACTCCTACTAGTGAATGGAATGTTACACACCAATACAATGCGCATCACCCCCGATGTTTTTCAGAAACCACTCCGACATTGCCACTGCATGTTTCCTGACCACCGCATGCTGACCACCCCGTGTTGCTTTTCTCCATTCTACATTGCAACTCACTGCCTATACTAATTCAGACCCTGGGATTCACACCACCCCGTGATGTTTTTTTCACTCCTACTAGTGAATGTAATGTTACACACCCATACAGTGTGCAACACCCCGCGATGTTTTTCAGAAACCTATCCTACTTTGCCACTGCATGTTTACTGACCTCCCAATGCTGACCACCCCGTGGTGCTTTTCTCCATCCTACATTGTCACTCACTGCCTATCCAAATTCAGACCCTCCGATTCACACCACCCCGTGATGTTTTTCTCAGTCCTACTAGTGAATGTAATGTTACACACCCATGCATTGCGCACCATCCCGCGATGTTTTTCATAAACCTATCCTACATTGCCACTGCATGTTTCCTGACCTCCCCATGCTGACCACCCCGTGGTGCTTTTCCCCATCCTACATTACCTATCAGTGCCTATCCTAATTCAGACCCTCCGATTCACACCACCCCGTGATGATTTTCTCACTCCTACTAGAGAATGGAATGTTACACAACCATACAATGCGCATCACACGGCGATGTTTTTCAGAAACATGTCCTACATTGCCACTGCATGTTTCATGACTTCCGCATGATGATCAGCCCGTGGTGCTTTTCTCGATCCTACATTGACACTCATTGCCTATCCTAATTCAGACCCTCCGATTAATACCACCCCGTGATGTCTTTTCACTGCTAGTAGTGAATGTAATGTTACACAACCATATAATGCGCACCACCCCGCGATGTTTTTCAGAAACCTATCCTACATTGCCACTGCATGTTTCCTGACCTCCCCATGCTGACCACCCCTTGGTGCTTTTCTCCATCCTACATTGCCACTCACTGCCTATCCTAAATCAGACCCCGGGATTCACACCACCCCGTGATGTTTTTCTCACTCCTACTAGTGAATGGAATGTTACACACCCATACAATGAGCACCACCCCGTGATGTTTTTCAGAAACCTATCCTACGTTGCCACTTCATGTTTCCTGACCTCCCCATGCTGACCACCACATGGTGCTTTTCTCCATCCTACATTGCCACTCACTGCCTGTCCATATTCAGACCCTCCGATTCTCACCGCCCCGTGATGTTTTTCCCACTCCTACTAGTGAATTTAACGTTACACACACATACAATGCGCATCAACCCGCGATGTATTTCAGAAACCTATCCTACATTGCCACTGCATGTTTCCTTACCTCCCCATGCTGACCATCACGTGGTGCTGTTCTCCATCCTACATTGCCACTCACTGCCCATTCTTATTCAGACCCTCCGATTCACACCACCCCATGATGTTTTTCTCACTCCTACTACTGAATGTAATGGTACACACCCATAAAATGCGCACCACCCCGCGATGTTTTTCAGAAACCTATCCTACATTGCCACTGCATGTTTCCTGACCTCCCCATGCTGACCACCCCTTGGTGCTTTTCTGCATCCTACATTGCCACTCACTGCCTATCCTAAATCAGACCCCGGGATTCACACCACCCCGTGATGTTTTTCTCACTCCTACTAGTGAATGGAATGTTACACACCCATACAATGAGCACCACCCCGTGATGTTTTTCAGAAACCTATCCTACGTTGCCACTTCATGTTTCCTGACCTCCCCATGCTGACCACCACATGGTGCTGTTCTCCATCCTACATTGCCACTCACTGCCCATTCTTATTCAGACCCTCCGATTCACACCACCCCATGATGTTTTTCTCACTCCTACTAGTGAATTTAACGTTACACACCCATACAATGCGCACCACCCCACGATGTTTTTCAGAACCCTATCCTACTTTGCCATGCATGTTTCCTGACCTCCCCATGCTGACCACCACGTGGTGCTGTTCTCCATCCTACATTGCCACTCACTGCCAATCCTTATTCAGACCCTCCGATTCACACCACCCCGTGATGTTTTTCACACTCCTACTAGTGAATGTAATGTTACACACCCATACAATGCGCACCACCCCGCGATGTTTTTCAGAAACCTATCCTCCATTGCCACTGCATGTTTCCTGACCTCCCCATGCTGAGCACACCGTCGTGCTTTTCTCCATCCTACATTGCCACTTCCTGCCTATTCTAATTCAGACCCTCCCATTCACACCACCCCGTGATGTTTTACTCACTCCTACTAGTGAATGGAATGTTACACACCAATACAATGGGCATCATCCCCGATGTTTTTCAGAAACCTCTCCGACATTGCCACTGCATGTTTCCTGACCACCGCATGCTGACCACCCCGTAGTGCTTTTCTCCATTCTACATTGCAACTCACTGCCTATACTAAATCAGACCCTGGGATTCCCACCACCCCGTGATGTTTTTGTCACTCCTACTAGTGAATGTAATGTTACACACCCATACAATGTGCACCACCCCGAGATGTTTATCAGAAACCTCTCCTACTTTGCCACTGCATGTTTCCTGACCACACAATGCTGACCACCCCGTGGTGCTTTTCTCCATCCTACATTGCCACTCACTGCCTATCCAAATTCAGACCCTTCAATTCACACAACCCCGTGATGTGTTTCTCAGTCCTACTAGTCAATGTCATGTTACACACCCATACAATGCGCACGCCCCCGCGATGATTTTCAGAAACCTATCCTACATTGCCACTGCATGTTTCCTGACCTCCCCATGCTGAACACCCCGTGGTGCTTTTCTCCATCCTAAATTGCCACTCTCTGCCTATCCTAATACAGATCCTATGATTCACACAACCCTGTGATGGTTTTCTCACTCCTACTATTGAATGTAATGTTACACAGCCATACAATGCGCACCACCACGCGTTGTTTTTCAGAAACATATCTTACATTGCCACAGCATGTTTCCTGACATCCCCATGCTAACCACACCGTGGTGCTTTTCTCCATCCTACATTGCCACTCACTGCCTATCCTAATTCAGACTCTCCGATTCACACCACCCCGTGATGATTTTCTCACTCCTACAAGTAAATGGAATGTTACACAACCAGACAATGCGCATCACCCAGCGATGTTTTTCAGAAACATGTCCTACATTGCCACAGCATGTTTCATGACTTCCGCATGATGATCACCCCGTGGTACGTTTCTCCATCCTACATTGCCACTCACTGCCTATACAAATTCCGACCATGCGAATCACACCACCCCTTGATGTTTTTCTCACTCCTACTTGTGAATATAATGTTACACACGCATACAATGTGCACCACCCGCGATGTTTTTCAGAAACCTATCCTACTTTGCCACTGCATGTTTCCTAACCTCCCCATGCTGAGCACACCGTGGTGCTTTTCTCCATCCTACATTGCCACTTCCTGCCTATTCTAATTCAGACCCTCCAATTCACACCACCCCGTGATGTTTTTCTCACTCCTACTAGTGAATGGAATGTTACACACCAATACAATGCTCATCACCCCGCGATGTTTTTCGGAAACCTGTCCCAGATTGCCACTGCATGTTTCCTAACCTCCCCATGCTGACAAAACGGGGTGCTTTTCTCCATCCTACATTGCCACTCACTGCCTATCCTAATTCAGACCCTGGGATTCACACCACCCCGTGATGTTTTTCTCACTCATACTAGTGAATGTAATGTTACACACACATACAATGTGCACCTCCCCCCGATGTTTTTCAGAAACATATCCTACTTTGCAACTGCATGTTTCCTGACCTCCACATGCTGACCACCTCGCTCTTCTTTTCTCCATTATACATTGACACTCACTGCCTATTCTTATTGGGACCCTCTGATTCACACCACCCCGTGATGTTTTTGTCACTCCTATTAGTGAATGGAATGTTACACAACCATACAATGCGCATCACCCCGCAATGTTTTTCAGAAACATGTCCTACATTGCCACTGCATTTTTCATGACTTCCGCATGCTGATCACCCCGTGGTGCTTTTCACCATCCTACATTGCCACTCTCTTCCTATCCCAATTGAGACCCTGGGATTCACACCACCCCGTGTTGTTTTTCTCACTCCTACTAGTCAATGTAATGTTACAAAACCATACAGTGTGCACCACCCGCGATGTTTTTCAGAAACCTATCCTACTTTGCCACTGCATGTTTCCTGACCTCCCCATGCTAAACACCCCGTGGAGCTTTTCTCCATCCAACATTGCCACTCACTGCCTATCCTAATTCAGGGCCTCCGATTCACACCACCCCGTGATGTTTTTCTCACTCCTACTAGTGAATGTAATGTTACCCACTCATACAATGTGCACCACCCGCGATGTTTTTCAGAAACCTATCCTACTTTGTCACTGCCTTTTTCATGACCTCCCCATGCTGACAACCACTTGGTGCTTTTCTCCATCCTACATTGCCCCTCACTGCCTATCCTTATTCACACCCTCCGATTCACACCACCCCGTGATGTTTTTCTCACTCCTACTAGTGAATTTAACGTTATACACCCATACAATGAGCACCACCCCGCGATGTTTTTCAGATACCTATCCTACATTACCACAGCATGTTTGCTGACCTCTCCATGCTGACCACCCCGTGGTGCTTTTCTCCATCCTCCATTGCCACTCACAGCCTAATCTAATTCAGACCCTCCGATTAACACCACCCCATGATGTTTTTAACACTCCTACTAGTGAATGTAAAGTTACACACCCATACAATGCGCACCACCCCGCGATGTTTTTCAGAAACCTATCCTACATTTCCACTGCATGTTTCCTGACCACCCAATGCTGACCACCCCGTGGTGCTTTTCTCCATCCTACATTGCCAGTCAATACCTATCCTATTTCAGGCCCTATGATTCACACCAACCCATGATGTTTTTCTCACTCCTACTAGTGAATGTAATGTTACACACCGATACAATGCGCACCACCCCACGATGTTTTTCAAAAACCTATCCTACATTGCCATTGCATGTTTCCTGACCTCCGCATGCTGACCACACCGTGGTGCTATTCTCCATCCTACATTGCCACTCACAGCGTATCCTAATTCAGACCTTTGATTCACACCACCCCGTGATGTTTTTGTCACTCCTACTAGTGAATGGAATGTTACACACCAATACAATGCACATCACCCCCGATGTTTTTCAGAAACCACTCCGACATTGCCACTGCATGTATCATGACCACCGCATGCTGACCTCCCCGTGGTGCTTTTCTCCATTCTACATTGCAACTCACTGCCTATCCTAATTCAGACCCTCCGATTCACACCACCCCGTGATGATTTTCTCACTCCTACTTGTGAATGGAATGTTACACAACCATACAATGCGCATCACCCTGCGATATTTTTCAGAAACATGTCCTGCATTGCCACTGCATGTTTCATGAATTCCGCATGATGATCACCCCGTGGGGCTTTTCTCGATCCTGCATTGCCACTCTCTGCCTATCCTAATTCAGACCCTCCGATTAATACCACCCTGTGATGTTTTTTCACTCCTAGTAGTGAATGTAATTTTACACAACCATACAATGCGCACCACCCCGTGATGTTTTTCAGAAACCTATCCTACATTGCCACTGCATGTTTCCTGACCTCCCCATGCTGACCAACCCTTGGTGCTTTTCTCCATCCTACATTGCCACTCACTGCCTATGCTAATTCAGACCCTCCGATTCACACCAACCCGTGATGTTTTTCTCACTCCTACTTGTGAATGTAATGTTACACACCCATACAATGTGCACCACCCGCGATGTTTTTCCGAAACCTATCCTACTTTGCCACTGCATGTTTCCTAACCTCCCCATGCTGACCACCCCATGGTGCTTTTCTCCATCCTACATTGCCACTTCCTGCCTATCCTAATTTAGACCCTCCGATTCACATCACCCCGTGATGTTTTTCTCACTCCTACTAGTGAATGGAATATTACACACCAATACAATGCGCATCACCCCGCGATGTTTTTCAGAAACCTGTCCAACATTGCCACTGCATGTTTCCTGACCTCCGCATGCTTACCACCCCATGGAGCTTTTCCCCATCCTACATTGCCACTCAATGCCTATCCTAATTCAGATCGTATGATTCACACCACCCCGTGAGGTTTTTCTCACTCCTACTAGTGAATGTAATGTTACACACCCATACAAGGTGCACCACCATGCGATGTTTTTCACAAACATATCCTACATTGCCACTGCATGTTTCCTGACCTCCGCATGCTGACCACTCCGTGGTGCTTTTCTCTATCCTGCATTGCCACTCACTGCCAATCCTAATTCAGACCTTCTGATTCACACCACCCCGTGATGTTTTTCTCACTCCTACTAGTGAATGTAATGATACACACCCATACAATGCGCATCACCCTGCGATGTTTTTCAGAAACCTATCCTACATTGCCACTGCATGTTTCCTGAACTCCCCATGCTGACCGCCCTGTGGTGCTTTTCTCCATCCTACATTGCCACTCACTGCCTATCCTAATTCAGACCTTCCGATTCACACCACCCCGTGATGTTTTTCTCACTCATACTAGGTAATGGCCTGTTAGAAACCCTTACAATGCGCTCCACCCGGTGATGTTTTTTAGAAACCTAAACGACATTTTATCTGCATGTTTCCTAACCTCCACATGCTGATCACCCCGTTGTGCTTTTCTCCATTCTACATTGCCAGTCACTGCCTATCCTAATTCAGATCCTGTGATTCACACCACCCGTGATGTTTTTCTCACTCCTATTACTGAATGTAATGTTACACAGCCATACAATGTGCATCACCCCGCGAAGTTTTTCAGAAACCTGTCTGACATTACAACTGCATGTTTCCTGACTTCCCCATCCTGACCACCCCGTGGTGATTTTCTCCATCCTACATAGTCACTCACTGCCTATTCTAATTCAGAGGCTCCAATTCACAACACCCCGTGATGTTTTCCTCATTCCTACTAGTGAACGTAATGTTACGCAACCTAACCATGCGCACCAAATGTGTTGTTTTACAGAAACCTATCCTACATTTCCACTGCATGTTTCCTGAACTCGCCATGCTGACCACCCTGTGCTGCTTTTCTCCATCCTACATAGCCACTCACTGCCTATCCTAATTCAGACCCTCCGATTCACACCACCCCGTGATGTTTTTCTCAATCCTACTAGTGAATGTAATGTTACACACCGAAACCATGAGCACCACCCCATAATGTTTTTCAGAAACCTATCCTACATTGCCACTGCATGTTTCCTGACCTCCCCATGCTGAACACAGTGTGGGGCTTTTCTCCGCCATATATTGCCACTCACTGCCTATCCTAATGCAGATCGTATGATTCACACCACCCCGTGATGTTTTTCTCACTCCTACTAGAGAATTTAATGTTACACACCCATACAAAGCGCACCACTACGCGATGTTTTTAAGAAACCTATCCTACATTGCCATTGCATGTTTCCTGACCTCCCCATGCTGAGCACATCCTGGTGCTTTTCTCCATGCTACATTGCCACTTCCTGTCTATCCTAATTTAGACCCTCCGATTCACAACACCCCGTGATGTTTTTCTCACTCCTACTAGTGAATGGAATATTACACACCAATACAATGTGCATCACCCCGCGATGTTTTTCAGAAGCCTGTCCGACATTGCCACTGCATGTTTCCTGACCTCCGCATGCTTAGCACCCCGTCGTGCTTTTCCCCATCCTACATTGCCACTCAATGCCTATCCTAATTCAGATCCTATGTTTCACACCACGCCGTGAGGTTTTTCTCACTCCTACTAGTGAATGTAATCTTACACACCCATACAAGGTGCACCACCATGCGATGTTTTTCAAAAACATATCCTACATTGCCACTGCATGTTTCCTGACCTCCCCATGCTGAACACAGTGTGGTGCTTTTCTCCGCCATATATTGCCACTCACTGCCTATCCTAATGCAGATCGTATGATTCACACCACCCCGTGATGTTTTTCTCACTCCTACTAGAGAATTTAATGTTACACACCCATACAAAGCGCACCACTACGCGATGTTTTTAAGAAACCTATCCTACATTGCCATTGCATGTTTCCTGACCTCCCCATGCTGAGCACATCCTGGTGCTTTTCTCCATGCTACATTGCCACTTCCTGTCTATCCTAATTTAGACCCTCTGATTCACACCACCCCGTGATGTTTTTCTCACTCCTCCTAGTGAATGTAATGTTACACACGCATACAATTCGCACCACCCCGTGATGTTTTTCCGAAACCTATCCTACATTTCCACTGCATGTTTCCTGACCTCACCATGCTGAGCACACCGTGGTGCTTTTGTCCATCCTACATTGCCACTTCCTGCCTATCCTAATTCAGACCCTCCGATTCAAACCACCCCGTGATATTTTTCTCACTCCTACTAGTGAATATAATGTTACACACCCATAAAATGCGCACCACCCCGCGATGTTTTCCAGAAACCTATCCTACATTGCCACTGCATGCTTCCTGACCTCCCCATGCTGAGCACACAGTGGTGCTTTACTCCGTCCTGCATTGCCACTCACTGCCAATCCTAATTTAGACCCTCTGATTCACAACACCCCTGATTTTTTTCTCACTCCTACTAGTGAATGTAATGTGACACACGCATACAATGCGCACCACCCCGCGATGTTTTTCAGAAACCTATCCTACATTGCCAGTGAATGTTTCCTGACCTCCCCATGCTGACCACCCCGTGGTGCTTTTCTCCATCCTAGATTGTCACTCACTGCCTATCCTAATTCAAAGGCTCCGATTCACACCACCCCGTGATGTTTTTCTCACTCCTACTAGTGAATGTAATGTTACACACCCATACAATTCGCAGCACCCCTCGAAGTTTTTCAGAAACCTATCCTATATTGCCACTGCATGTTTCCTGACCTCCCCATGCTGACCAACACGTGGTGCTTTTCTCCATCCTACATTGTCACTCACTGCCTATCCTAATTCAGACCCTGAGATTCACACCACCCCGTGATGTTTTTCTCCCTCCTACTAGTGAATGTAATGTTACATACCCATACAATGCACCCCAACCCACGATGTTTTTCTGAAACCTATCCTACATTGCCACTGCATGTTTCCTGACCTCCCCATGATGAACACCCCGTGGTGCTTTTCTCCATTCTAGATTGCCATTCACTGCCTATCATAATTCAGATACTATGATACACAACACCCCATGATGTTTTTCTCACTCCTACTGGTGAATGTAATGTTAGAAATACATACAAGAGCACCACCCCCCGATGTTTATCAGAAATTTATCCAACATTGCCAATGCATGTATCCTGACCTCCACATGCTGACCAACGCGTGGTGCTTTTCTGAATCCTAGTTTTCCACCAACTGCCGATCCTAATTCAGACCATCTGATTCATATCACCCGGTGATGTTTTTCTCACTCCTACTAGTGAATGTAATGTTACACACCTATGCAATGCGCACCACCACGCGATGTTTTTCAGAAACCTATCCCACATTGCAACAGCATGTTTCCTGACCTCCACGTGCTAAACACCCCGTGGTGCGTTTCTCCATCCTACATTGCCACTCACTGCCTATCCTAATTCAGACCCTCATATTCACACCACCCCGTGATGATTTTCTCATTCCTACTAGTGAATGGAATGTTATACAACTTTACAATGCACCCCACACCGCGATGTTTTTCAGAATCCTATCCTACATTTCCACTGTATGTTTCCTGACCTCCCCATGCTGACCACCCCGTGGTGATTTTCTCCATCCTAGATTGCCACTCACTGCCTATCATAATTCAGATCCTATGATACACACCACCCCATGTTGTTTTTCTCACTCCTACTAGTGAATGTAATGTTACAAACGCATACAAGAGCATCACCCCGCGATGTTTTTCACAAACCTATCCTATATTGCCACTGCATGTTTCCTGACCTCCCCATGCTGACCAACCCATGGTGCTTTTCTCCAATCTACATTGCCACTCACTGCCTATCGTAATTCAGACCCTCCGATTAACACCACCGCTTGATGTTTTTCTCACTCCTACTAGTGAATATAATGTTACACACCCATAAAATGCGCACCACCCCGCGATGTTTTTCAGAAACCTATCCTACATTGCCACTGCATGCTTCCTGACCTCCCGATGCTGACCACCCCATGGTGATTTTCTCCATCCTACATTGCCACTCTCTACCTATCGTAATTCAGACCATCCGATTAACACCACCGCTTGATGTTTTTCTCACTCCTACTAGTGAATGTAATGTTACACAGCCATACAATGCGCACCACCCTGCGATGTTTTTCACAAACCTATCCTACATTTCCACTATATGTTTCCTGACCTCCCCATGCTGACCACCCGGTGATGCTTTTCTCCATCCTACATTGCCACTCACTGCCTATCCTTATTCAGGTCCTATGAATCACACCACCCCGTGATGTTTTTCACATTCCTACTAGTGAATGTAATGTTACACACTCAAACAATGCGCACCACCCCGCGATGTTTTTGAGAAACCTATCCTACATTGCCACCGCATGTTTCCTGACCTCCCAATGCTGAGCACACCGAGGTGCTTTTCTCCATCCTACATTGCCACATACTGCCTATCCTAATTTCGATCCTGTGATTCACACCACCCCGTGATGATTTTCTCACTCCTACTACTGAATGTAATGTTACCCAATATTACAATGCGCACCACACCACGATGTTTTTCAGAAACCTATCATACATCGCCACTGCATGTTTCCTAACCTTCCCATGCTGACCACCCCGTGGTGCTTTCCTCCATCCTACATCGCCACTCACTGCCTATCCTAATTCAGACCCTGGGATTCACACCACCCCGTGATGTTTTTCTCACTCCTACTAGTGAATGTAATATTACACACCCATATAATATGCACCACCCCGCGATGTTTTTCAGAAACCTATCCTACTTTGCCACTGCATGTTTCCTGACCTCCCCATGCTGACCACCCCGTGGTGCTTTTCCCCATCCTACATTGCCACTCATTGCCTATCCTTATACAGATCCTATGATTCACATCACCCCGTGATGTTTTTGTCACTCCTACTAGTGAATGTAATGTTACACACCCATACAATGTGCACCACCCCACAATGATTTTCAGAAACCTATCATACAGCGCCACTGCATTTTTCCTGACCTCCCCATGCTGACCACCCCGTGGTGCTTTGCTCCATCCTAAATTGCCCCTCACTGCCTATCCTAATTCAGTGGTTCCGATTCACACCACCCCGTGATGATTTTCTCACTCCAACTAGTGAATGTAATGTTACACACCCATACAATGCGCACCACCCCGCGATGATTTTCAGAAACCTATCCTACATTGCCACTGCATGTATCCTCACCTCCCCATGCTGACCACCCCGTGGTGCTTTTCTCCATCCTACATTGCCACTCACTGCCTATTCTAATTCAGATCCTATGATTCACACCACCGCTTAATGTTTTTCTCACTCCTACTAGTGGATGTAATGTTGCAAACCCATACAGAGCACCACCCTGCGATGTTTTTCAGAAACCTATCCTACATTGCCACTGCATGTTTGCTGACCTCCCCATGCTGACCACCCCGTGGTGCTTTTCCCCATCCTACATTGCCACTCACTGCCTATTCTTATTCAGATCCTATGATTCACACCACCCCGTGATGTTTCTCTCAATCCTACTAGTGAATGTAATGTTACACACCCATACAATGCGCACCACCCCGTGATGTTTTTCAGAAACCTATCCTATATTGCCACTGCATGTTTCCTGACCTCCACATGCTGAGCAAACCGTGGTGCTTTTCTCCATCCTACATTGCCACTTCCTGCCTAACCTAATTCAGACCCTCCGCTTCACACTAACCCGTGATGTATTTCTCACTCCTACTAGTGAATGGAATGTTACGCACCAATACAATGCACATCACCCCGCGATGTTTTTCAGAAACCTGTCCGACATTGCCACTGCATTTTTCCTGACCTCCCAATGCTGACCACCCCGTGGTGCTTTTCTCGATCCTACATCGCCACTCACTGCCTTTCCTAATTCAGACCCTGGGATTCACACCACCCCATGATGTGTTTCTCGCTCCTACTAGTGAATATAATGTTGCACACCCATACAAGAGCACCACCCCGCGATGTTTTTCAGAAACCTATCCTACTTTGCCATTGCATTTTTCCTTACCTCCCCATGCTGACCACCCCGTGGTGCTTTTCCTCATCCTATATTGCCACTCACTGCCTATTCTTATTCAGACCCTTCGATTCACAACACCCCGTGATGTTTTTCTCACTCCTACTAGTGAATGAAATGTTACACACACATACAATGGGCACCACCCCGCGATGTTTTTCTGAAACCTATCCTACATAGCCACAGCGTGTTTGCTGACCTCCCCATGCTGACCACCCCGTGGTGCTTTTCCCCATCGTACATTCCCACTCACTGCCTATTCTTATTCAGATCCTATGATTCACACCACCCCGTGATGTTTCTCTCAATCCTACTAGTGAATGTAATGTTACACACCCATACAATGCGCACCACCCCGTGATGTTTTTCAGAAACCTATCCTATATTGCCACTGCATGTTTCCTGACCTCCACATGCTGAGCAAACTGTGGTGCTTTTCTCCATCCTACATTGCCACTTCCTGCCTAACCTAATTCAGACCCTCCGCTTCACACCACCCCGTGATGTTTCTCTCAATCCTACTAGTGAATGTAATGTTACACACCCATACAATGCGCACCACCCCGTGATGTTTTTCAGAAACCTATCCTATATTGCCACTGCATGTTTCCTGACCTCCACATGCTGAGCAAACCGTGGTGCTTTTCTCCATCCTACATTGCCACTTCCTGCCTAACCTAATTCAGACCCTCCGCTTCACACTAACCCGTGATGTATTTCTCACTCCTACTAGTGAATGGAATGTTACGCACCAATACAATGCACATCACCCCGCGATGTTTTTCAGAAACCTGTCCGACATTGCCACTGCATTTTTCCTGACCTCCCAATGCTGACCACCCCGTGGTGCTTTTCTCGATCCTACATTTCCACTCACTGCCTTTCCTAATTCAGACCCTGGGATTCACACCACCCCATGATGTGTTTCTCGCTCCTACTATTGAATATAATGTTGCACACCCATACAAGAGCACCACCCCGCGATGTTTTTCAGAAACCTATCCTACTTTGCCATTGCATTTTTCCTTACCTCCCCATGCTGACCACCCGTGGTGCTTTTCCCCATCCTATATTGCCACTCACTGCCTATTCTTATTCAGACACTTCGATTCACAACACCCCGTGATGTTTTTCTCACTCCTACTAGTGAATGAAATGTTACACACACATACAATGGGCACCACCCCGCGATGTTTTTCTGAAACCTATCCTACATAGCCACAGCGTGTTTCCTGACCTCCACTTGCTGAGCACACCATGGTGCTTTTCTCCATCATACATTGTCACTTCCTGCCTAACCTAAATCATACCCTCCGCTTCACACCACCCCGTGATGTTTTTCTCGTTCCTACGAGTGAATGGAATGTTACACACCAATACAATGCGCATCACCCTGCGATGTTTTTCAGAAACCTGTCCGACCTTGCCACTGCATGTTTGCTGACCTCCACATGCTGACCAACGCGTGGTGCTTTTCTCCATCCTAGATTGCCACTCACTGCCTATCATAATTCAGATCCTATGATACACACCACCCCAGGAGGTTTTTCTGACTCCTACTAGTGAATGTAATGTTACAAACCCATACAAGAGCACCACCCCGCGATGTTTTTCTGAAACCTATCCTATATTGCCACTGCATGTTTCCTGACCTCCCCATGCTGACCAACACGTGGTGCTTTTCTCCATCCTAAATTGTCACTCACTGCCTATCCTAATTCAGACCCTGAGATTCACACCACCCCTTGATGGTTTTCTCCCTCCTACTAGTGAATGTAATGTTACACACCCATACCATGTGCACCACACTGCCATGTTTTTCAGAAACCTATCCTACTTTGCCACTGCATGTTTCCTGACCTCCCCATGCTGACCACCCCGTGGTGCTTTTCCACATCCTACATTGCCACTCACTGCCTATCCTTATGCAGACCCTTCGATTAACAACACCCTGTGATGTTTTTCTCACTCCTACAAGTGAATGTAATGTTACAAACCCATACAAGAGCACCACCTCGCGATGTTTTTCAGAAACGTATCCTACATTGACACTGCATGTTTCCTGACCTCCACATGCTGATCACCCCATGGTACTTTTCTCCATCCTGGATTGCCACCAACTGCCGATCCTAATTCAGACCCTCTTATTCACACCACCCCGTGATGTTTTTCTCACTCCTACTAGTGAATGTAATGTTACACCGCATACAAGAGCACCACCCCGCGATGTTTTACAGAAACCTATCCTATATTGCCACTGCATGTTTCCTGACCTCCCCATGCTGACCAACCCGTGGCGCTTTCTCCATCCTACATTGCCACTCACTGCCTATCCTAATTCAAATCTTGTTATTCACACCACCCCATGATGTTTTTCTCACTCCTACTAGTGAATGTAATTTTACAAGCCTATACAATGTGCACCACCCTGCGATGTTTTTCAGAAACCTATCCTACTTTGACACTGCGTGTTTCCTGACCTCCCCATGCTGAGCACACCGAGGTGCTTGTCTCCATCCTACATTGCCACTCACTGCCTATCCTAATTCAGAGGCTCCGAATCACACCACCCCGTGATGTTTTTCTCACTCATACTAGTGAATGTAATGTTACACACCGATACAATGCGCACCACCCTGCGATGTTTTTCAGAAACCTATCCTACTTTGCCACTGCATGTTTCCTGACCTCCCCATGCTGACAAACACTTGGTGCTTTTCTCCATCCTACATTGTCACTCACTGCCTATCGTAATTCAGACCCTGAGATTCACACCACCCCGTGATGTTTTTCTCCCTCCTACTAGTGAATGCAATGTTACACACCCATACCATGTGCACCACCCCGCCATGTTTTTCAGAAACCTATCCTACTTTGCCACTGCATGTTTCCTGACCTCCCCATGCTGACCACCCCGTGGTGCTTTTCCACATCCTACATTGCCACTCACTGCCTATCCTTATGCAGACCCTTCGATTCACAACACCCCGTGATGTTTTTCTCACTCATACTAGTGAATGTAATGTTACATACCCATACAATGCACCTCACCCCGCGATGTTTTTATGAAACCTATCCTACATTGCCACTGCATGTTTCCTGACCTCCCAATGATGAACACCCCGTGGTGCTTTTCTCCATTCTAGATTGCCATTCACTGCCTATCATAATTCAGATCCTATGATACACAACACCCCATGATGTTTTTCTCACTCCTACTGGTGAATGTAATGTTAGAAACCCATACAAGAGCACCACCCCGCGATGTTTATCAGAAATTTATCCAACATTGCCACTGCATGTATCCTGACCTCCACATGCTGACCAACGCGTGGTGCTGTTCTTAATCCTAGTTTGCCACCAACTGCCGATCCTAATTCAGACCCTCTGATTCATATCACCCGGTGATGTTTTTCTCACTCCTACTAGTGAATGTAATGTTACACACCTATACAATGCGCACCACCACGCGATGTTTTTCAGAAACCTATCCCATATTGCCACAGCATGTTTCCAGACCTCCCCATGCTAAACACCCCGTGGTGCGTTTCTCCATCCTACATTGCCACTCACTGCCTATCCTAATTCAGACCCTCAGATTCACACCACCCCGTGATGATTTTCTCATTCCTACTAGTGAATGGAATGTTATACAACTTTAAAATGCACCCCACACCGCGATGTTTTTCAGAATCCTATCCTACATTGCCACTGAATGTTTCCTGACCTCCCCATGCTGACCACCCCGTGGTGATTTTCTCCATCCTAGATTGCCACTCACTGCCTATCATAATTCAGATCCTATGATACACACCACCCCATGTTGTTTTTCTCACTCCTACTAGTGAATGTAATGTTACAAAAGCATACAAGAGCACCACCCCGCGATGTTTTTCAGAAACCTATCCTATATTACCACTGCATGTTTCCTGACCTCCCCATGCTGACCAACCCATGGTGATTTTCTCCATCCTACATTGCCACTCATTGCCTATCCTTATTCAGAGCATTCAATTCAAAACACCTCGTGATGTTTTTCTCACTCCTACTAGTGAATGTAATGTTACAAGCCCATACAATGTGCACCACCCTGCGATGTTTTTCAGAAACCTATCCTACATTGCCACTGCATGCTTCCTGACCGCCCCATGCTGAGCACACCGTGGTGCTTTTCTCCATCCTAAATTGCCACTTCGTGCTTTTCCTAATTTCAGACCCTCCGATTCACACCACCCCGTGAGGTTTTTCTCACTCCTACTAGTGAATGGAATGTTACACACGAATACAATGCGCACCACCCCGCGAAGTTTTTCAGAAACTTATCGTACATTGCCACTGCATATTTCCTGACATCCCCATGCTGACCACCCCGTGGTGCTTTTCTCCGTCCTGCATTGCCACTCACTGCCAATCCTAATTTAGACCCTCTGATTCACAACACTCCTGATGTTTTTCTCACTCCTACTAGTGAATGTAATGTGACACACGCATACAATGCGCACCACCCCGCGATGTTTTTCAGAAACATATCCTACATTGCCACTGAATGTTCCTGACCTCCCCATGCTGACCACACCGTGGTGCTTTTCTCCATCCTACGTTGTCACTCACTGCCTATCCTAATTCAAAGGCTCCGATTCACACCACCCCGTGATGTTTTTCTCACAACTACTAGTGAATGATATGTTACACACCCATACAATGCACACCACCCGCAATGAATTTCAGAAACCTATCCTACATTGCCACTGCATGTTTCCTGACCTCCCCATGCTGACCACCCTGTGGTGCTTTTCTACCTCCTACATTGCCACTCACTGCCTATCCTAATTCAGACCTTGCGATTCACACCACCCCGTGATGTTTTTCTCAATGCTACTAGTGAATGCAATGTTAAAGACCCATATAATGTTCACCACCCTGCGATGTTTTTCAGAAACCTATCCTACTTTGCCACTGCATGTTTCCTGACCTCTCCATGCTGACCAATCCGTGGTGCTTTTCTCCATTCTACATTGCCACTCACTGCCTATCCTTATTCAGACCATTCGGTTCACAACACCCCGTGATGTTTTTCTCACTCCTACTAGTGAATTTAATGTTACAAACCCATAAGAGAGCACCACCCCGCGATGTTTTTCAGAAACCTATCCTACATTGACACTGCATGTTTCCTGAACTCCACATGCTGATCACCCCATGGTACTTTTATCCATCCTAGATTGCCACCAACTGCCGATCCTAATTCAGACCCTCTTATTCAGACCACCCCGTGATGTTTTTCTTACTCCTACTGGTCAATGAAATGTTACACACCCATACAATGCGCACCACCACACGATGTTTTTCAGAAACCTATCCTATATTGCCACTGCATGTTTCCTGATCTCCACATGCTGATCACCACGTGGTACTTTTCTCCATCCTACATTGCCACTCACTGCCTATCCTAATTCAGATCCTATGATACACACCACCCCATGTTGTTTTTCTCACTCCTACTAGTGAATGTAATTTTACAAACGCATACAAGAGCACCACCCCGCGATGCTTTTCAGAAACCTATCCTATATTGCCACTGCATGTTTCCTGACCTCCCCATGCTGACCAACCCGTGGCACTTTTCTCCATCCTACATTGCCACTCACTGCCTATCCTAATTCAAATCTTGTTATTCACACCACCCCGTGATGATTTTCTCACTCCTACTACAGAATGTAATGTTACACACCATTACAATGCGCACCACCCCACGATGTTTTTCAGAAACCTATCATACATCGCCACTGCATGTTTCCTAACCTTCCCATGCTGACCACCCCGTGGTGCCTTTTCTCCATACTACATTGCCACTCACTGCCTATCCTAATTCAGAGGCTCCGAATCACACCACCCCTTGATGTTTGTCTCACTCATACTAGTGAATGTAATGTTAAACACCCATACAATGCGCACCACCCCGCGATGTTTTTCAGAAACCTATCCTACATTGCCACTGCATGTTTCCTCACCTCCCCATGCTGACCACCCCGTGGTGCTTTTCTCCGTCCTACATTGCCGCTGACTGCCTATCCTAATTCAGATCCTATGATTCACACCACCCCGTGATACTTTTCTCACTCCTACTAGTGAATGTAATGTTACACACCCATACAGTGCACACCACCCCGCGATGTTTTTCAGAAACCTATCCAACATTGCCACTGCATGTTTCCTGACCTCCCCATGCTGACAACCCCATGGTGCTTTTTTCCATCCGACACTGCCACTCACTGCCTATCCTAAATCAGAGGCTCCGATTCACACCACCCCGTGATGTTTTCCTAAATCCTACTAGTGAATGTAATTTTACACACCTATACAATGCACACCACCCCGTGATGTTTTTCAGAAACCTATCCTCCATTGTCGATGCATGTATCCTCACTTCCCCATGCTGATCACCCCATGGTGATTTTCTCCATCCTACATTGCCACTCAGTGCCTATCCTAATTCCGATCCTATGATTCACAACACCCCGTTATGTTTTTCTCACTCCTACTAGTGAATGTAATGTTACAAACCCATACAATGCGCATCACCCCAAGATGTTTTTCAGAAACCTCTCCGACAATGCCACTGCATGTTTCCAGACCTCCGCATGCTGATCACCCCGTGGTGCTTTCCTCCATCCTACATCGCCACTCAATGCCTATCCTAATTCAGACCCTGGGATTCACACCACCCCATGATGATTTTCTCACTCCTACTACTGAATGTAATGTTACACACCCATATAATATGCACCACCCCGCGATGTTTTTCAGAAACCTATCCTACTTTGCCACTGCATGTTTCCTGACCTCCCCATGCTGACCACCCCGTGGTGCTTTTCCCCATTCTACATTGCCACTCACTGCCTATCCTTATTCAGATCCTATGATTCACATCACCCCGTGATGTTTTTGTCACTCCTACTAGTGAATGTAATGTTACACACCCATACAATGTGCACCACCCCACGATGTTTTTCAGAAACCTATCATACAGCGCCACTGCATTTTTCCTGACCTCCCCATGCTGACCACTCTGTGGTGCTTTTCTCCATCCTAAATTGCCCCTCACTGCCTATCCTAATCCAGAGGATCCGATTCACACCACCCCGTGATGTTTTTCTAACTCCGACTAGTGAATGTAATGTTACACACCCATACAATGCGCACCACCCCGCGATGATTTTCAGAAACCTATCCTACATTGCCACTGCATGTATCCTCACCTCCCCATGCTGACCACCCCGTGGTGCTTTTCTCCATCCTACATTGCCACTCACTGCCTATTCTTATTCAGATCCTATGATTCACACCACCCCGTGATGTTTTTCTCACTCCTACTAGTGAATGTAATGTTACACACACATACAATGGGCACCACCCCGCGATGTTTTTCTGAAACCTATCCTACATAGCCACAGCGTGTTTCCTGACCTCCACTTGGTGAGCACACCATGGTGATTTCTCCATTCTACATTGCCACTCACTGCCTAACCTTATTCAGACCGTTCGATTCACAACACCCCATGATGTTTTTCTCACTCCTACTAGTGAATGTAATGTTACAAACCCATACAAGAGCACCACCCCGCGATGTTTTTCAGAAACCTATCCTACATTGACACTGCATGTTTCCTGACCTCCACACGCTGATCACCCCATGGTACTTTTCTCCATCCTAGATTGCCACCAACTGCCGATCCTAATTCAGACCCTCTTATTCACACCACCCCGTGATGTTTTTCTTACTCCTACTGGTCAATGTAATGTTACACACCCATACAATGTGCACCACCACACGATGTTTTTCAGAAACCTATCCTATATTGCCACTGCATGTTTCCTGATCTCCACATGCTCATCACCCCGTGGTACTTTTCTCCATCCTACATTGCCACTCACTGCCTATCCTAATTCAGATCCTATGATACACACCACCCCATGTTGTTTTTCTCACTCCTACTAGTGAATATAATGTTACAAACGCATCCAAGAGCACCACCCCGCGATGTTTTTCAGAAACCTATCCTATATTGCCACTGCATGTTTCCTGACCTCCCCATGCTGACCAACCCGTGGCGCTTTTCTCCATCCTACATTGCCACTCACTGCCTATCCTAATTCAAATCTTGTTATTCACACCACCCCGTGATGATTTTCTCACTCCTACTACAGAATGTAATGTTACACACCATTACAATGCGCACCACCCCACGATGTTTTTCAGAAACCTATCATACATCGCCACTGCATGTTTCCTAACCTTCCCATGCTGACCACCCCGTGGTGCCTTTTCTCCATCCTACATTGCAACTCACTGCCTATCCTAATTAAGACCCTGGGATTCACACCACGCCGTGATGTTTTTCTCACTCCTACTAGTGAATGTAATGTTACAAGCCCATACAATGTGCACCACCCTGCGATGTTTTTCAGAAACCTATCCTACTTTGCCACTGCATGTTTCCTGACCTCTCCATGCTGACCACCCCGTGGTGATTTTCTCCATCCTACATTGCCACTCATTGCCTATCCTTATTCAGAGCATTCGATTGAAAACACCTCGTGATGTTTTTCTCACTCCTACTTGTGAATGTAATGTTACAAACCCATACAAGAGCACCACCCCGCGATGTTTTTCAGAAACCTATCCTACATTGACACTGCATGTTTCCTGACCTCCACACGCTGATCACCCCATGGTACTTTTCTCCATCCTAGATTGCCACCAACTGCCGATCCTAATTCAGACACTCTTATTCACACCACCCCGTGATGTTTTTCTTACTCCTACTGGTCAATGTAATGTTACACACCCATACAATGTGCACCACCACACGATGTTTTTCAGAAACCTATCCTATATTGCCACTGCATGTTTCCTGATCTCCACATGCTCATCACCCCGTGGTACTTTTCTCCATCCTACATTGCCACTCACTGCCTATCCTAATTCAGATCCTATGATACACACCACCCCATGTTGTTTTTCTCACTCCTACTAGTGAATGTAATGTTACAAACGCATAGAAGAGCACCACCCCGCGATGTTTTTCAGAAACCTATCCTATATTGCCACTGCATGTTTCCTGATCTCCACATGCTCATCACCCCGTGGTACTTTTCTCCATCCTACATTGCCACTCACTGCCTATCCTAATTCAGATCCTATGATACACACCACCCCATGTTGTTTTTCTCACTCCTACTAGTGAATGTAATGTTACAAACGCATACAAGAGCACCACCCCGCGATGTTTTTCAGAAACCTATCCTATATTGCCACTGCATGTTTCCTGACCTCCCCATGCTGACCAACCCGTGGTGCTTTTCTCCATCCTACATTTCCACTCACTGCCTATCCTAATTCAAATCTTGTTATTCACACCACCCCGTGATGATTTTCTCACTCCTACTACAGAATGTAATGTTACACACCATTACAATGCGCACCACCCCACGATGTTTTTCAGAAACCTATCATACATCGCCACTGCATGTTTCCTAACCTTCCCATGCTGACCACCCCGTGGTGCCTTTTCTCCATCCTACATTGCAACTCACTGCCTATCCTAATTAAGACCCTGGGATTCACACCACGCCGTGATGTTTTTCTCACTCCTACTAGTGAATGTAATGTTACAAGCCCATACAATGTGCACCACCCTGCGATGTTTTTCAGAAACCTATCCTACTTTGCCACTGCATGTTTCCTGACCTCTCCATGCTGACCACCCCGTGGTGATTTTCTCCATCCTACATTGCCACTCATTGCCTATCCTTATTCAGAGCATTCGATTGAAAACACCTCGTGATGTTTTTCTCACTCCTACTTGTGAATGTAATGTTACAAGCCCATACAATGTGCACCACCCTGCGATGTTTTTCAGAAACCTATCCTACTTTGCCACTGCATGTTTCCTGACCTTTCCATGCTGACCACCCCGTGGTTCTTTTCTCCATTCTACATGGCCACTCACTGCCTATCTTTATTCAGACCATTCGATTCACAACACCCCGTGATGTTTTTCTCACTCCTACTAGTGAATGTAATGTTACAAACCCATACAAGAGCACCACCCCGCGATGTTTTTCAGAAACCTATCCTACATTGACACTGCATGTTTCCTGACCTCCCCATGCTGACCATACCGTGGTGCTTTTCCCCATCCTACATTGCCACTCACTGCCTATCCTTATTCAGATCCTATGATTCACATCACCCCGTGATGTTTTTGTCACTCCTACTAGTGAATGTAATGTTACACACCCATACAATGTGCACCACCCCACGATGTTTTTCAGAAACCTATCATACAGCGCCACTGCATTTTTCCTGACCTCCCCATGCTGACCACCCCGTGGTGCTTTGCTCCCTCCTAAATTGCCCCTCACTGCCTATCCTAATTCAGAGGTTCCGATTCACACCACCCCGTGATGTTTTTCTTACTCCGACTAGTGAATGTAATGTTACACACCCATACAATGCGCACCACCCCCGATGATTTTCAGAAACCTATCCTACATTGCCACTGCATGTATCCTCACCTCCCCATGCTGACCACCCCGTGGTGCTTTTCTCCATCCTACATTGCCACTCACTGCCTATTCTAATTCAGATCCTATGATTCACACCACCGCTTAATGTTTTTCTCACTCCTACTAGTGAATGTAATGTTGCAAACCCATACAAGAGCACCACCCTGCGATGTTTTTCAGAAACCTATCCTACATTGCCACTGCATGTTTGCTGACGTCCCCATGCTGACCACCCCGTGGTGCTTTTCCCCATCCTACATTGCCACTCACTGCCTATTCTTATTCAGATCCTATGATTCACACCACCCCGTGATGTTTCTCTCAATCCTACTAGTGAATGTAATGTTACACACCCATACAATGCGCACCACCCCGTGATGTTTTTCAGAAACCTATCCTATATTGCCACTGCATGTTTCCTGACCTCCACATGCTGAGCAAACCGTGGTGCTTTTCTCCATCCTACATTGCCACTCACTGCCTATCCTAATTCAGTCCTGTTGATTCACACCACCCCCTGTTGTTTTTCTCAATCCTACTAGTGAATGTAATATTACACACCCATACAATGCGCACCACACCGCGATGTTTTTCAGAAATCTATCCTATGTTGCCACTGCATGTTTCCTTACTTCCCCATGCTGAGCACTCCGTGGTGCTTTTCTCCGTCCTACATTGCCACTTCCTGCCTAACCTAATTCAGACCCTCCGCTTCACACTAGCCCGTGATGTTTTTCTCACTCCTACTAGTGAATGGAATGTTACGCACCAATACAATGCACATCACCCCGCGATGTTTTTCAGAAACCTGTCCGACATTGCCACTGCATTTTTCCTGACCTCCCAATGCTGACCACCCATTGGTGCTTTTCTCGATCCTACATCGCCACTCACTGCCTTTCCTAATTCAGACCCTGGGATTCACACCACCCCATGATGTGTTTCTCACTCCTACTAGTGAATATAATGTTGCACACCCATACAAGAGCACCACCCCGCGATGTTTTTCAGAAACCTATCCTACTTTGCCATTGCATTTTTCCTTACCTCCCCATGCTGACCACCCCATGGTGCTTTTCCCCATCCTATATTGCCACTCACTGCCTATTCTTATTCAGACCCTTCGATTCACAACACCCCGTGATGTTTTTCTCACTCCTACTAGTGAATGAAATGTTACACACACATACAATGGGCACCACCCCGCGATGTTTTTCTGAAACCTATCCTACTTTGAAACTGCATGTTTCCTGACCTCTCCATGCTGACCACCCCGTGGTGATTTTCTCCATCCTACATTGCCACGCATTGCCTATCCTTATTCAGAGCATTCGATTCAAAACACCCCGTGATGTTTTTCTCACTCCTACTAGTGAATGTAATGTTACACACCCATACAATGCCCACCACCCCGCGATGTTTTTCAGAAACCTATCCTACATTTCCACTGCATGTTTACTCACCTCCAAATGCTGATCACCCCGTGGTGCTTTCCTCCATCCTACATCACCACTCACTGCCTATCCTAATTCAGACCCTGGGATTCACACCACCCCGTGATGTTTTTCTCACTCCTACTAGTGAATGTAATATTACACACCCATATAATATGCACCACCCCGCGATGTTTTTCAGAAACCTATCCTACTTTGCCACTGCATGTTTCCTGACCTCCCCATGCTGACCACACCGTGGTGCTTTTCCCCATCCTACATTGCCACTCACTGCCTATCCTTATTCAGATCCTATGATTCACATCACCCCGTGATGTTTTTGTCACTCCTACTAGTGAATGTAATGTTACACACCCATACAATGTGCACCACCCCACGATGATTTTCAGAAACCTATCATACAGCGCCACTGCATTTTTCCTGACCTCCCCATGCTGACCACCCCGTGGTGCTTTGCTCCATCCTAAATTGCCCCTCACTGCCTATCCTAATTCAGAGGTTCCGATTCACACCACCCCGTGATGATTTTCTCACTCCGACTAGTGAATGTAATGTTACACACCCATACAATGCGCACAACCCCGCGATGATTTTCAGAAACCTATCCTACATTGCCACTGCATGTATCCTCACCTCCCCATGCTGACCACCCCGTGGTGCTTTTCTCCATCCTACATTGCCACTCACTGCCTATTCTAATTCAGATCCTATGATTCACACCACCGCTTAATGTTTTTCTCACTCCTACTAGTGAATGTAATGTTGCAAACCCATACAGAGCACCATCCTGCGATGTTTTTCAGAAACCTATCCTACATTGCCACTGCATGTTTGCTGACCTCCCCATGCTGACCACCCCGTGGTGCTTTTCCCCATCCTACATTGCCACTCACTGCCTATTCTTATTCAGATCCTATGATTCACACCACCCCGTGATGTTTCTCTCAATCCTACTAGTGAATGTAATGTTACACACCCATACAATGCGCACCACCCCGAGATGTTTTTCAGAAACCTATCCTATATTGCCACTGCATGTTTCCTGACCTCCACATGCTGAGCAAACCGTGGTGCTTTTATCCATCCTACATTGCCACTTCCTGCCTAACCTAATTCAGACCCTCCGCTTCACACTAACCCGTGATGTATTTCTCACTCCTACTAGTGAATGGAATGTTACGCACCAATACAATGCACATCACCCCGCGATGTTTTTCAGAAACCTGTCCGACATTGCCACTGCATTTTTCCTGACCTCCCAATGCTGACCACCCCGTGGTGCTTTTCTCGATCCTACATCGCCACTCACTGCCTTTCCTAATTCAGACCCTGGGATTCACACCACCCCATGATGTGTTTCTCGCTCCTACTAGTGAATATAATGTTGCACACCCATACAAGAGCACCACCCCGCGATGTTTTTCAGAAACCTATCCTACTTTGCCATTGCATTTTTCCTTACCTCCCCATGCTGACCACCCCGTGGTGCTTTTCCCCATCCTATATTGCCACTCACTGCTTATTCTTATTCAGACACTTCGATTCACAACACCCCGTGATGTTTTTCTCACTCCTACTAGTGAATGAAATGTTACACACACATACAATGGGCACCACCCCGCGATGTTTTTCTGAAACCTATCCTACATAGCCACAGCGTGTTTCCTGACCTCCACTTGCTGAGCACACCATGGTGCTTTTCTCCATCATACATTATCACTTCCTGCCTAACCTAAATCATACCCTCCGCTTCACACCACCCCGTGATGTTTTTCTCGTTCCTACGAGTGAATGGAATGTTACACACCAATACAATGCGCATCACCCCGCGATGTTTTTCAGAAACCTGTCCGACATTGCCACTGCATGTTTGCTGACCTCCACATGCTGACCAACGCGTGGTGCTTTTCTCCATCCTAGATTGCCACTCACTGCCTATCATAATTCAGATCCTATGATACACACCACCCCAGGAGGTTTTTCTGACTCCTACTAGTGAATGTAATGTTACAAACCCATACAAGAGCACCACCCCGCGATGTTTTTCTGAAACCTATCCTATATTGCCACTGCATGTTTCCTGACCTCCCCATGCTGACCAACACGTGGTGCTTTTCTCCATCCTACATTGTCACTCACTGCCTATCCTAATTCAGACCCTGAGATTCACACCACCCCGTGATGGTTTTCTCCCTCCTACTAGTGAATGTAATGTTACACACCCATACCATGTGCACCACACTGCCATGTTTTTCAGAAACCTATCCTACTTTGCCACTGCATGTTTCCTGACCTCCCCATGCTGACCACCCCGTGGTGCTTTTCCACATCCTACATTGCCACTCACTGCCTATCCTTATGCAGACCCTTCGATTCACAACACCCTGTGATGTTTTTCTCACTCCTACTAGTGAATGTAATGTTACATACCCATACAATGCACCCCACCCCGCGATGTTTTTCTGAAACCTATCCTACATTGCCACTGCATGTTTCCTGACCTCCCCATGATGAACACCCCGTGGTGCTTTTCTCCATTCTAGATTGCCATTCACTGCCTATCATAATTCAGATCCTATGATACACACCACCCCATGATGTTTTTCTCACTCCTACTAGTGAATGTAATGTTACACACCTATACAATGCGCATCACCACGCGATGTTTTTCAGAAACCTATCCCACATTGCCACAGCATGTTTCCAGACCTCCCCATGCTAAACACCCCGTGGTGCGTTTCTCCATCCTACATTGCCACTCACTGCCTATCCTAATTCAGACCCTCAGATTCACACCACCCCGTGATGATTTTCTCATTCCTACTAGTGAATGGAATGTTATACAACTTTACAATGCACCCCACACCGCGATGTTTTTCAGAATCCTATCCTACATTGCCACTGCATGTTTCCTGACCTCCCCATGCTGACCACCCAGTGGTGATTTTCTCCATCCTAGATTGCCACTCAATGCCTATCATAATTCAGATCCTATGATACACACCACCCCATCTTGTTTTTCTCACTCCTACTAGTGAATGTAATGTTACAAACGCATACAAGAGCACCACCCCGCGATGTTTTTCAGAAACCTATCCTATATTGCCACTGCATGTTTCCTGACCTCAACATGCTGACCAACCCATGGTGCTTTTCTCCATCCTACATTGCCACTCTCTGCCTATCGTAATTCAGACCCTCCGATTAACACCACCGCTTGATGTTTTTCTCACTCCTACTAGTGAATGTAATGTTACACACCCATACAATGCGCACCACCCTGCGATGTTTTTCACAAACCTATCCTACATTTCCACTATATGTTTCCTGACCTCCCCATGCTGACCACCCGGTGATGCTTTTCTCCATCCTACATTGCCACTCACTGCCTATCCTTATTCAGGTCCTATGATTCACACCAAACCGTGATGTTTTTCACATTCCTACTAGTGAATGTAATGTTACACACTCAAACAATGCGCACCACCCCGCGATGTTTTTGAGAAACCTATCCTACATTGCCACCGCATGTTTCCTGACCTCCCAATGCTGAGCACACCGAGGTGCTTTTCTCCATCCTACATTGCCACTTACTGCCTATCCTAATTTCGATCCTGTGATTCACACCACCCCGTGATGATTTTCTCACTCCTACTACTGAATGTAATGTTACACACCATTACAATGCGCACCACACCACGATGTTTTTCAGAAACCTATCATACATCGCCACTGCATGTTTCCTAACCTTCCCATGCTGACCACCCCGTGGTGCCTTTTCTCCATCCTACATTGCCACTCACTGCCTATCCTAATTAAGACCCTGGGATTCACACCACGCCGTGATGTTTTTCTCACTCCTACTAGTGAATGTAATGTTACAAGCCCATACAATGTGCACCACCCTGCGATGTTTTTCAGAAACCTATCCTACTTTGCCACTGCATGTTTCCTAACCTCTCCATGCTGACCACCCCGTGGTGATTTTCTCCATCCTACATTGCCACTCATTGCCTATCCTTATTCAGAGCATTCGATTCAAAACACCCCGTGATGTTTTTCTCACTCCTACTAGGGAATGTAATGTTACACACCCATACAATGTGCACCACCCTGCGATGTTTTTCAGAAACCTATCCTACATTGCCACTGCATGTTTACTCACCTCCCAATGCTGACCACCCCGTGGTGCTTTTCTCCATCCTACATTGCCACTCACTGCCTATGCTAATTCAGATCCTATGGTTCACACCACCCCGTGAGGTTTTTCTACTCCTACTACTGAATGTAATGTTACACACCCATACAATTCGCACCACCCCGCGATGTTTTTCAGAAACCTATCATACATTGGAACTGCATGTTTCCTGACCTCCACATGCTGAGCACACCGTGGTGCTTTTCTCCATGTCACATTGCCACTTCCTGCCTAACCTAATTCAGATCCTATGATTCACACCACCCCGCGATGTTTTTTCACTCCTCCTAGTGAACGCAATGTTACACACCAATACAATGCACATCACCCCGCAATGTTTTTCAGAAACCTGTCTGACATTGCCACTGCATGTTTCCTGACCTCCGCATGCTGACCACCCCGTGGTGCTTTTCTCCATCCTACATTGCCACTCACTGCCTATCCTAATTCCGACCCTGGAATTCACACCACACCGTGATTTTTTCCTCATTCCTACTAGTGAATGTATTGTTACACACCCATACAATGCGCATCACCCCGCTACGTTTTTCAGAAACCTGTCCAACCTTGCCACTGCATGTTTCCTGACCTCCGCATGCTGAGCACGCCTTGGTGCTTTTATCCATCCTACATTGCCACTCACTGCCTATCCTAATTCAGACCATGGTATTCACAACACCCAGTGATTTTTTTCTAACTCCTACTAGTGAATGTAATGTTACACACCCATACAATGTGCACCACCCCGCGATGTTTTTCAGAATCCTATCCTACTTTGCCACTGCATGTATCCTGACCTCCCCATGCTGACCACCCCGTGGTGCTTTTCCCCATCCTACATTGCCACTCACTGCCTATCCTTATTCAGACCCTTCGATTCACAACACCCCGTGATGTTTTTCTCACTCCTACTAGTGAATGTAATGTTACACACCCATACAATTCGCACCACCGCGCGATATTTTTCAGAAAACTATCCTACATTGCCACTGCATGTTTCCTGACCTCCCCATGCTGACCACCCTGTGGTGCTTTTCTCCATCCTACATTGCCACTCACTGCCTATCCTAATTCAGAGGGTCCGATTCACACAACCCCGTGATGTTTTTCTCACTCCTACTAGTGAATGTAATGTTACACACCCATACAATGCACCCCACCCCGCGATATTTTTCAGAAACCTATCCTACATTTCCACTGCATGTTTTCTGACCTCCCCATGCTGACCACCCCGTGGTACTTTTCTGCATCCTAGATTGCCACTCACTGCCTATCATAATTCAGATCCTATGATTCACACCACCCCATGATGTTTTTCTCACTCCTACTAATGAATGTAATGTTACAATCCCATACAAGAGCACCATCCCCCGATGTTTTTCAGAATTCTATCCTACATTGCCACTGCGTGTTTCCTGACCTCCCCATGCTGACCACCCAGTGGTGATTTTCTCCATCCTAGATTGCGACTCACTGCCTATCATAATTCAGATCCTATGATACACACCACCCCATGTTGTTTTTCTCACTCCTACTAGTGAATGTAATGTTACAAACGCATACAAGAGCACCACCCCGCGATGTTTTTCGGAAACCTATCCTATATTGCCACTGCATGTTTCCTGACCTCAACATGCTGACCAACCCATGGTGCTTTTCTCCATCCTACATTGCCACTCTCTACCTATCGTAATTCAGACCATCCGATTAACACCACCGCTTGATGTTTTTCTCACTCCTACTAGTGAATGTAATGTTACACAGCCATACAATGCGCACCACCCTGCGATGTTTTTCACAAACCTATCCTACATTTCCACTATATGTTTCCTGACCTCCCCATGCTGACCACCCGGTGATGCTTTTCTCCATCCTACATTGCCACTCACTGCCTATCCTTATTCAGGTCCTATGAATCACACCACCCCGTGATGTTTTTCACATTCCTACTAGTGAATGTAATGTTACACACTCAAACAATGCGCACCACCCCGCGATGTTTTTGAGAAACCTATCCTACATTGCCACCGCATGTTTCCTGACCTCCCAATGCTGAGCACACCGAGGTGCTTTTCTCCATCCTACATTGCCACATACTGCCTATCCTAATTTCGATCCTGTGATTCACACCACCCCGTGATGATTTTCTCACTCCTACTACTGAATGTAATGTTACCCAATATTACAATGCGCACCACACCACGATGTTTTTCAGAAACCTATCATACATCGCCACTGCATGTTTCCTAACCTTCCCATGCTGACCACCCCGTGGTGCTTTCCTCCATCCTACATCGCCACTCACTGCCTATCCTAATTCAGACCCTGGGATTCACACCACCCCGTGATGTTTTTCTCACTCCTACTAGTGAATGTAATATTACACACCCATATAATATGCACCACCCCGCGATGTTTTTCAGAAACCTATCCTACTTTGCCACTGCATGTTTGCTGACCTCCCCATGCTGACCACCCCGTGGTGCTTTTCCCCATCCTACATTGCCACTCACTGCCTATTCTTATTCAGATCCTATGATTCACACCACCCCGTGATGTTTCTCTCAATCCCACTAGTGAATGTAATGTTACACACCCATACAATGCACACCACCCCGTGATGTTTTTCAGAAACCTATCCTATATTGCCACTGCATGTTTCCTGACCTCCACATGCTGAGCAAACCGTGGTGCTTTTCTCCATCCTACATTGCCACTTCCTGCCTAACCTAATTCAGACCCTCCGCTTCACACTAACCCGTGATGTATTTCTCACTCCTACTAGTGAATGGAATGTTACGCACCAATACAATGCACATCACCCCGCGATGTTTTTCAGAAACCTGTCCGACATTGCCACTGCATTTTTCCTGACCTCCCAAAGCTGACCACCCCGTGGTGCTTTTCTCGATCCTACATCGCCACTCACTGCCTTTCCTAATTCAGACCCTGGGATTCACACCACCCCATGATGTGTTTCTCGCTCCTACTAGTGAATATAATGTTGCACACCCATACAAGAGCACCACCCCGCGATGTTTTTCAGAAACCTATCCTACTTTGCCATTGCATTTTTCCTTACCTCCCCATGCTGACCACCCCGTGGTGCTTTTCCTCATCCTATATTGCCACTCACTGCCTATTCTTATTCAGACCCTTCGATTCACAACACCCCGTGATGTTTTTCTCACTCCTACTAGTGAATGAAATGTTACACACACATACAATGGGCACCACCCCGCGATGTTTTTCTGAAACCTATCCTACATAGCCACAGCGTGTTTGCTGACCTCCCCATGCTGACCACCCTGTGGTGCTTTTCCCCATCGTACATTCCCACTCACTGCCTATTCTTATTCAGATCCTATGATTCACACCACCCCGTGATGTTTCTCTCAATCCTACTAGTGAATGTAATGTTACACACCCATACAATGCGCACCACCCCGTGATGTTTTTCAGAAACCTATCCTATATTGCCACTGCATGTTTCCTGACCTCCACATGCTGAGCAAACCGTGGTGCTTTTCTCCATCCTACATTGCCACTTCCTGCCTAACCTAATTCAGACCCTCCGCTTCACACCACCCCGTGATGTTTCTCTCAATCCTACTAGTGAATGTAATGTTACACACCCATACAATGCGCACCACCCCGTGATGTTTTTCAGAAACCTATCCTATATTGCCACTGCATGTTTCCTGACCTCCACATGCTGAGCAAACCGTGGTGCTTTTCTCCATCCTACATTGCCACTTCCTGCCTAACCTAATTCAGACCCTCCGCTTCACACTAACCTGTGATGTATTTCTCACTCCTACTAGTGAATGGAATGTTACGCACCAATACAATGCACATCACCCCGCGATGTTTTTCAGAAACCTGTCCGACATTGCCACTGCATTTTTCCTGACCTCCCAATGCTGACCACCCCGTGGTGCTTTTCTCGATCCTACATCGCCACTCACTGCCTTTCCTAATTCAGACCCTGGGATTCACACCACCCCATGATGTGTTTCTCGCTCCTACTATTGAATATAATGTTGCACACCCATACAAGAGCACCACCCCGCGATGTTTTTCAGAAACCTATCCTACTTTGCCATTGCATTTTTCCTTACCTCCCCATGCTGACCACCCGTGGTGCTTTTCCCCATCCTATATTGCCACTCACTGCCTATTCTTATTCAGACACTTCGATTCACAACACCACGTGATGTTTTTCTCACTCCTACTAGTGAATGAAATGTTACACACACATACAATGGGCACCACCCCGCGATGTTTTTCTGAAACCTATCCTACATAGCCACAGCGTGTTTGCTGACCTCCCCATGCTGACCACCCTGTGGTGCTTTTCCCCATCGTACATTCCCACTCACTGCCTATTCTTATTCAGATCCTATGATTCACACCACCCCGTGATGTTTCTCTCAATCCTACTAGTGAATGTAATGTTACACACCCATACAATGCGCACCACCCCGTGATGTTTTTCAGAAACCTATCCTATATTGCCACTGCATGTTTCCTGACCTCCACATGCTGAGCAAACCGTGGTGCTTTTCTCCATCCTACATTGCCACTTCCTGCCTAACCTAATTCAGACCCTCCGCTTCACACCACCCCGTGATGTTTCTCTCAATCCTACTAGTGAATGTAATGTTACACACCCATACAATGCGCACCACCCCGTGATGTTTTTCAGAAACCTATCCTATATTGCCACTGCATGTTTCCTGACCTCCACATGCTGAGCAAACCGTGGTGCTTTTCTCCATCCTACATTGCCACTTCCTGCCTAACCTAATTCAGACCCTCCGCTTCACACTAACCTGTGATGTATTTCTCACTCCTACTAGTGAATGGAATGTTACGCACCAATACAATGCACATCACCCCGCGATGTTTTTCAGAAACCTGTCCGACATTGCCACTGCATTTTTCCTGACCTCCCAATGCTGACCACCCCGTGGTGCTTTTCTCGATCCTACATCGCCACTCACTGCCTTTCCTAATTCAGACCCTGGGATTCACACCACCCCATGATGTGTTTCTCGCTCCTACTATTGAATATAATGTTGCACACCCATACAAGAGCACCACCCCGCGATGTTTTTCAGAAACCTATCCTACTTTGCCATTGCATTTTTCCTTACCTCCCCATGCTGACCACCCGTGGTGCTTTTCCCCATCCTATATTGCCACTCACTGCCTATTCTTATTCAGACACTTCGATTCACAACACCACGTGATGTTTTTCTCACTCCTACTAGTGAATGAAATGTTACACACACATACAATGGGCACCACCCCGCGATGTTTTTCTGAAACCTATCCTACATAGCCACAGCGTGTTTGCTGACCTCCCCATGCTGACCACCCTGTGGTGCTTTTCCCCATCGTACATTCCCACTCACTGCCTATTCTTATTCAGATCCTATGATTCACACCACCCCGTGATGTTTCTCTCAATCCTACTAGTGAATGTAATGTTACACACCCATACAATGCGCACCACCCCGTGATGTTTTTCAGAAACCTATCCTATATTGCCACTGCATGTTTCCTGACCTCCACATGCTGAGCAAACCGTGGTGCTTTTCTCCATCCTACATTGCCACTTCCTGCCTAACCTAATTCAGACCCTCCGCTTCACACCACCCCGTGATGTTTCTCTCAATCCTACTAGTGAATGTAATGTTACACACCCATACAATGCGCACCACCCCGTGATGTTTTTCAGAAACCTATCCTATATTGCCACTGCATGTTTGCTGACCTCCACATGCTGACCACGCCGTGGTGCTTTTCTCCATCCTACATTGCCACTCAATGCCTATCCTAATTCGAATCCTATGATTCACACCACGCCGTGATATTTTTCTCACTCCTACTAGTGAATGTAATGTTACAAACACATACAAGAGCTACAAACCGCGATGTTTTTCAGAAACCTATCCTACATTGCCACTGCATGTTTGCTGACCTCCCCATGCTGACCACCCCGTGGTGCATTTCCCCATCCTACATTGCCACTCACTGCCTATTCTTATTCAGATCCTATGATTCACACCACCCCGTGATGTTTCTCTCAATCCTACTAGTGAATGTAATGTTACACACCCATACAATGCGCACCACCCCGTGATGTTTTTCAGAAACCTATCCTATATTACCACTGCATGTTTCCTGACCTCCACATGCTGAGCACACCGTGGTGCTTTTCTCCATCCTACATTGCCACTTCCTGCCTAACCTAATTCAGACCCTCCGCTTCACACTAACCCGTGATGTTTTTCTCACTCCTACTAGTGAATGGAATGTTACGCACCAATAAAATGCACATCACCCGCGATGTTTTTTAGAAACCTGTCCGACATTGCCACTGCATTTTTCCTGACCTCCCAATGCTGACCACCCCGTGGTGCTTTTCTCGATCCTACATCGTGACTCACTGCCTTTCCTAATTCAGACCCTGGGATTCACACCACCCCATGATGTGTTTCTCGCTCCTACTAGTGAATATAATGTTACACACCCATACAAGAGCACCACCCCGCGATGTTTTTCAGAAACCTATCCTACATAGCCACTGCATTTTTCCTTACCCCCCCATGCTGACCACCCCGTGGTGCTTTTCCCCATCCTATATTGCCACTCACTGCCTATTTTTATTCAGAACCTTCGATTCACAACACCCCGTGATGTTTTTCTCACTCCTAATAGTGAATGAAATGTTACACACACATACAATGGGCACCACCCCGCGATGTTTTTCTGAAACCTATCCTACATAGCCACAGCGTGTTTCCTGACCTCCACTTGCCTAGCACACCATGGTGCTTTTCTCCATCATACATTGCCACTTCCTGCCTAACCTAAATCATACCCTCCGCTTCACACCACCCCGTGATGTTTTTCTCGTTCCTTTGAGTGAATGGAATGTTACACACCAATACAATGCGCATCACCCCGCGATGTTTTTCAGAAACCTGTCCGACATTGCCACTGCATGTTTGCTGACCTCCACATGCTGACCAACGCGTGGTGCTTTTCTCCATCCTAGATTGCCACTCACTGCCTATCATAATTCAGATCCTATGATACACACCACCCCAGGAGGTTTTTCTGACTCCTACTAGTGAATGTAATGTTACAAACCCATACAAGAGCACCACCCCGCGATGTTTTTCTGAAACCTATCCTATAATGCCACTGCATGTTTCCTGACCTCCCCATGCTGACCAACACGTGGTGCTTTTCTCCATCCTACATTGTCACTCACTGCCTATCCTAATTCAGACCCTGAGATTCACACCACCCCGTGATGTTTTTCTCCCTCCTACTAGTGAATGTAATGTTACACACCCATACCATGTGCACCACCCTGCCATGTTTTTCAGAAACCTATCCTACTTTGCCACTGCATGTTTCCTGACCTCCCCATGCTGACCACCCCGTGGTGCTTTTCCACAGCCTACATTGCCACTCACTGCCTATCCTTATGCAGACCCTTCGATTCACAACACCCCGTGATGTTTTTCTCACTCCTACTAGTGAATGTAATGTTACACACCCATACAATTCGCACCACCGCGTGATGTTTTTCAGAAAACTATCCTACATTGCCACTGCATGTTTCCTGACCTCCCCATGCTGACCACCCTGTGGTGCTTTTCTCCATCCTACATTGCCACTCACTGCCTATCCTAATTCAGAGGGTCCGATTCACACAACCCCGTGATGTTTTTCTCACTCCTACTAGTGAATGTAATGTTACACACCCATACAATGCACCCCACCCCGCGATATTTTTCAGAAACCTATCCTACATTTCCACTGCATGTTTTCTGACCTCCCCATGCTGACCACCCCGTGGTACTTTTCTGCATCCTAGATTGCCACTCACTGCCTATCATAATTCAGATCCTATGATTCACACAACCCCATGATGTTTTTCTCACTCCTACTAATGAATGTAATGTTACAATCACATACAAGAGCACCATCCCCCGATGTTTTTCAGAATCCTATCCTACATTGCCACTGCATGTTACCTGCCCTCCACATGCTGACGAACATGTGGTGCTTTAGTCCATCCTAGATTGCCACCAACTGCATATCCTAATTCAGACCCTCTGATTCATACCAACCCGTGATGTTTTTCTCACTCCTACTAGTGAATGTAATGTTACACACCTATACAAAGCGCACCACCACGCGATGTTTTTCAGAAACCTATCCTACATTGCCAGTGCATGTTTCCTGACCTCCACAAGCGGACGAACCCGTGGTGCTTTTCTCCATCCTAGATTGCCACCAACTGCCTATACTAATTCAGACCCTCTGATTCACACCATCCCGTGATGTTTTTCTCACTCCTACTACTGAATGTAATGTTACACTCCTATACAATGTGCACCACAACGTGAAGTTTTTCAGAAACCTATCCTATATTGCCACTGCATTTTTCCTGACATCCCCATGCTGACCACCCCGTGGTGCTTTTCTCCATCCTACATTGCCACTCACTGCCGATCCTCATTCAGACCCTCCGATTCACACCACCCCGTGATGTTTTTCTCAATCCTACTAGTGAATGGAATGTTACACACCCATACAATGCGCACCACCCCGCGATGTTTTTCAGAAACCTATCCTCTATTGCCACTGCATGTTTCTTGACCTCCACATGCTGAGCACACCGTGGTGCTTTTCTCCATCTTACATTGACATTTCCTGCCTACACTAATTCACATCCTATTATTCACACCACCCCGTGATGTTTGTCTCACTGCTACTGGTGAATGGAATGTTACACACCAATACAATGCACATCACCCGGCGATGTTTTTCAGAAACCTGTACCGACATTTCCACTGCATGTTTCCTGACCTTCCCATGCTGACCACCCCGTGACGCTTTTTTCCATCCTACATTGCCACTCACTGCCTATTCTAATTCAGCTCCTATGATTCACACCAACCCGTGATGTTTTTCTCACTCCTACTAGTGAATGAAATGTTACACACCCATACAATGCCCACCACCCCACGATGTTTTTCAGAAACCTGTCCTACATTACCACTGCATGTTTCCTGACCTCCGCATGCTGACCACGCCGTGGTGCTTTTCTCCATCCTACATTGCCACTCAATGCCTATCCTAATTCGAATCCTATGATTCACACCACGCCGTGATATTTTTCTCACTCCTACTAGTGAATGTAATGTTACAAACACATACAAGAGCAACAAACCGCGATGTTTTTCAGAAACCTATCCTACATTGCCACTGCATGTTTGCTGACCTCCCCATGCTGACCACCCCGTGGTGCATTTCCCCATCCTACATTGCCACTCACTGCCTATTCTTATTCAGATCCTATGATTCACACCACCCCGTGATGTTTCTCTCAATCCTACTAGTGAATGTAATGTTACACACCCATACAATGCGCACCACCCCGTGATGTTTTTCAGAAACCTATCCTATATTACCACTGCATGTTTCCTGACCTCCACATGCTGAGCACACCGTGGTGCTTTTCTCCATCCTACATTGCCACTTCCTGCCTAACCTAATTCAGACCCTCCGCTTCACACTAACCCGTGATGTTTTTCTCACTCCTACTAGTGAATGGAATGTTACGCACCAATAAAATGCACATCACCCGCGATGTTTTTTAGAAACCTGTCCGACATTGCCACTGCATTTTTCCTGACCTCCCAATGCTGACCACCCCGTGGTGCTTTTCTCGATCCTACATCGTGACTCACTGCCTTTCCTAATTCAGACCCTGGGATTCACACCACCCCATGATGTGTTTCTCGCTCCTACTAGTGAATATAATGTTACACACCCATACAAGAGCACCACCCCGCGATGTTTTTCAGAAACCTATCCTACATAGCCACTGCATTTTTCCTTACCCCCCCATGCTGACCACCCCGTGGTGCTTTTCCCCATCCTATATTGCCACTCACTGCCTATTTTTATTCAGAACCTTCGATTCACAACACCCCGTGATGTTTTTCTCACTCCTAATAGTGAATGAAATGTTACACACACATACAATGGGCACCACCCCGCGATGTTTTTCTGAAACCTATCCTACATAGCCACAGCGTGTTTCCTGACCTCCACTTGCCTAGCACACCATGGTGCTTTTCTCCATCATACATTGCCACTTCCTGCCTAACCTAAATCATACGCTCCGCTTCACACCACCCCGTGATGTTTTTCTCGTTCCTTTGAGTGAATGGAATGTTACACACCAATACAATGCGCATCACCCCGCGATGTTTTTCAGAAACCTGTCCGACATTGCCACTGCATGTTTGCTGACCTCCACATGCTGACCAACGCGTGGTGCTTTTCTCCATCCTAGATTGCCACTCACTGCCTATCATAATTCAGATCCTATGATACACACCACCCCAGGAGGTTTTTCTGACTCCTACTAGTGAATGTAATGTTACAAACCCATACAAGAGCACCACCCCGCGATGTTTTTCTGAAACCTATCCTATAATGCCACTGCATGTTTCCTGACCTCCCCATGCTGACCAACACGTGGTGCTTTTCTCCATCCTACATTGTCACTCACTGCCTATCCTAATTCAGACCCTGAGATTCACACCACCCCGTGATGTTTTTCTCCCTCCTACTAGTGAATGTAATGTTACACACCCATACCATGTGCACCACCCTGCCATGTTTTTCAGAAACCTATCCTACTTTGCCACTGCATGTTTCCTGACCTCCCCATGCTGACCACCCCGTGGTGCTTTTCCACAGCCTACATTGCCACTCACTGCCTATCCTTATGCAGACCCTTCGATTCACAACACCCCGTGATGTTTTTCTCACTCCTACTAGTGAATGTAATGTTACACACCCATACAATTCGCACCACCGCGCGATGTTTTTCAGAAAACTATCCTACATTGCCACTGCATGTTTCCTGACCTCCCCATGCTGACCACCCTGTGGTGCTTTTCTCCATCCTACATTGCCACTCACTGCCTATCCTAATTCAGAGGGTCCGATTCACACAACCCCGTGATGTTTTTCTCACTCCTACTAGTGAATGTAATGTTACACACCCATACAATGCACCCCACCCCGCGATATTTTTCAGAAACCTATCCTACATTTCCACTGCATGTTTTCTGACCTCCCCATGCTGACCACCCCGTGGTACTTTTCTGCATCCTAGATTGCCACTCACTGCCTATCATAATTCAGATCCTATGATTCACACAACCCCATGATGTTTTTCTCACTCCTACTAATGAATGTAATGTTACAATCACATACAAGAGCACCATCCCCCGATGTTTTTCAGAATCCTATCCTACATTGCCACTGCATGTTACCTGACCTCCACATGCTGACGAACATGTGGTGCTTTAGTCCATCCTAGATTGCCACCAACTGCATATCCTAATTCAGACCCTCTGATTCATACCAACCCGTGATGTTTTTCTCACTCCTACTAGTGAATGTAATGTTACACACCTATACAAAGCGCACCACCACGCGATGTTTTTCAGAAACCTATCCTACATTGCCAGTGCATGTTTCCTGACCTCCACAAGCGGACGAACCCGTGGTGCTTTTCTCCATCCTAGATTGCCACCAACTGCCTATACTAATTCAGACCCTCTGATTCACACCATCCCGTGATGTTTTTCTCACTCCTACTACTGAATGTAATGTTACACTCCTATACAATGTGCACCACAACGTGAAGTTTTTCAGAAACCTATCCTATATTGCCACTGCATTTTTCCTGACATCCCCATGCTGACCACCCCGTGGTGCTTTTCTCCATCCTACATTGCCACACACTGCCGATCCTCATTCAGACCCTCCGATTCACACCACCCTGTGATGTTTTTCTCAATCCTACTAGTGAATGGAATGTTACACACCCATACAATGCGCACCACCCCGCGATGTTTTTCAGAAACCTATCCTCTATTGCCACTGCATGTTTCTTGACCTCCACATGCTGAGCACACCGTGGTGCTTTTCTCCATCTTACATTGACATTTCCTGCCTACACTAATTCACATCCTATTATTCACACCACCCCGTGATGTTTGTCTCACTGCTACTGGTGAATGGAATGTTACACACCAATACAATGCACATCACCCGGCGATGTTTTTCAGAAACCTGTACCGACATTTCCACTGCATGTTTCCTGACCTTCCCATGCTGACCACCCCGTGACGCTTTTTTCCATCCTACATTGCCACTCACTGCCTATTCTAATTCAGCTCCTATGATTCACACCAACCCGTGATGTTTTTCTCACTCCTACTAGTGAATGAAATGTTACACACCCATACAATGCCCACCACCCCACGATGTTTTTCAGAAACCTGTCCTACATTACCACTGCATGTTTCCTGACCTCCGCATGCTGACCACGCCGTGGTGCTTTTCTCCATCCTACATTGCCACTCAATGCCTATCCTAATTCGAATCCTATGATTCACACCACGCCGTGATATTTTTCTCACTCCTACTAGTGAATGTAATGTTACAAACACATACAAGAGCAACAAACCGCGATGTTTTTCAGAAACCTATCCTACATTGCCACTGCATGTTTGCTGACCTCCCCATGCTGACCACCCCGTGGTGCATTTCCCCATCCTACATTGCCACTCACTGCCTATTCTTATTCAGATCCTATGATTCACACCACCCCGTGATGTTTCTCTCAATCCTACTAGTGAATGTAATGTTACACACCCATACAATGCTCACCACCCCGTGATGTTTTTCAGAAACCTATCCTATATTACCACTGCATGTTTCCTGACCTCCACATGCTGAGCACACCGTGGTGCTTTTCTCCATCCTACATTGCCACTTCCTGCCTAACCTAATTCAGACCCTCCGCTTCACACTAACCCGTGATGTTTTTCTCACTCCTACTAGTGAATGGAATGTTACGCACCAATAAAATGCACATCACCCGCGATGTTTTTTAGAAACCTGTCCGACATTGCCACTGCATTTTTCCTGACCTCCCAATGCTGACCACCCCGTGGTGCTTTTCTCGATCCTACATCGTGACTCACTGCCTTTCCTAATTCAGACCCTGGGATTCACACCACCCCATGATGTGTTTCTCGCTCCTACTAGTGAATATAATGTTACACACCCATACAAGAGCACCACCCCGCGATGTTTTTCAGAAACCTATCCTACATAGCCACTGCATTTTTCCTTACCCCCCCATGCTGACCACCCCGTGGTGCTTTTCCCCATCCTATATTGCCACTCACTGCCTATTTTTATTCAGAACCTTCGATTCACAACACCCCGTGATGTTTTTCTCACTCCTAATAGTGAATGAAATGTTACACACACATACAATGGGCACCACCCCGCGATGTTTTTCTGAAACCTATCCTACATAGCCACAGCGTGTTTCCTGACCTCCACTTGCCTAGCACACCATGGTGCTTTTCTCCATCATACATTGCCACTTCCTGCCTAACCTAAATCATACGCTCCGCTTCACACCACCCCGTGATGTTTTTCTCGTTCCTTTGAGTGAATGGAATGTTACACACCAATACAATGCGCATCACCCCGCGATGTTTTTCAGAAACCTGTCCGACATTGCCACTGCATGTTTGCTGACCTCCACATGCTGACCAACGCGTGGTGCTTTTCTCCATCCTAGATTGCCACTCACTGCCTATCATAATTCAGATCCTATGATACACACCACCCCAGGAGGTTTTTCTGACTCCTACTAGTGAATGTAATGTTACAAACCCATACAAGAGCACCACCCCGCGATGTTTTTCTGAAACCTATCCTATAATGCCACTGCATGTTTCCTGACCTCCCCATGCTGACCAACACGTGGTGCTTTTCTCCATCCTACATTGTCACTCACTGCCTATCCTAATTCAGACCCTGAGATTCACACCACCCCGTGATGTTTTTCTCCCTCCTACTAGTGAATGTAATGTTACACACCCATACCATGTGCACCACCCTGCCATGTTTTTCAGAAACCTATCCTACTTTGCCACTGCATGTTTCCTGACCTCCCCATGCTGACCACCCCGTGGTGCTTTTCCACAGCCTACATTGCCACTCACTGCCTATCCTTATGCAGACCCTTCGATTCACAACACCCCGTGATGTTTTTCTCACTCCTACTAGTGAATGTAATGTTACACACCCATACAATTCGCACCACCGCGCGATGTTTTTCAGAAAACTATCCTACATTGCCACTGCATGTTTCCTGACCTCCCCATGCTGACCACCCTGTGGTGCTTTTCTCCATCCTACATTGCCACTCACTGCCTATCCTAATTCAGAGGGTCCGATTCACACAACCCCGTGATGTTTTTCTCACTCCTACTAGTGAATGTAATGTTACACACCCATACAATGCACCCCACCCCGCGATATTTTTCAGAAACCTATCCTACATTTCCACTGCATGTTTTCTGACCTCCCCATGCTGACCACCCCGTGGTACTTTTCTGCATCCTAGATTGCCACTCACTGCCTATCATAATTCAGATCCTATGATTCACACAACCCCATGATGTTTTTCTCACTCCTACTAATGAATGTAATGTTACAATCACATACAAGAGCACCATCCCCCGATGTTTTTCAGAATCCTATCCTACATTGCCACTGCATGTTACCTGACCTCCACATGCTGACGAACATGTGGTGCTTTAGTCCATCCTAGATTGCCACCAACTGCATATCCTAATTCAGACCCTCTGATTCATACCAACCCGTGATGTTTTTCTCACTCCTACTAGTGAATGTAATGTTACACACCTATACAAAGCGCACCACCACGCGATGTTTTTCAGAAACCTATCCTACATTGCCAGTGCATGTTTCCTGACCTCCACAAGCGGACGAACCCGTGGTGCTTTTCTCCATCCTAGATTGCCACCAACTGCCTATACTAATTCAGACCCTCTGATTCACACCATCCCGTGATGTTTTTCTCACTCCTACTACTGAATGTAATGTTACACTCCTATACAATGTGCACCACAACGTGAAGTTTTTCAGAAACCTATCCTATATTGCCACTGCATTTTTCCTGACATCCCCATGCTGACCACCCCGTGGTGCTTTTCTCCATCCTACATTGCCACACACTGCCGATCCTCATTCAGACCCTCCGATTCACACCACCCTGTGATGTTTTTCTCAATCCTACTAGTGAATGGAATGTTACACACCCATACAATGCGCACCACCCCGCGATGTTTTTCAGAAACCTATCCTCTATTGCCACTGCATGTTTCTTGACCTCCACATGCTGAGCACACCGTGGTGCTTTTCTCCATCTTACATTGACATTTCCTGCCTACACTAATTCACATCCTATTATTCACACCACCCCGTGATGTTTGTCTCACTGCTACTGGTGAATGGAATGTTACACACCAATACAATGCACATCACCCGGCGATGTTTTTCAGAAACCTGTACCGACATTTCCACTGCATGTTTCCTGACCTTCCCATGCTGACCACCCCGTGACGCTTTTTTCCATCCTACATTGCCACTCACTGCCTATTCTAATTCAGCTCCTATGATTCACACCAACCCGTGATGTTTTTCTCACTCCTACTAGTGAATGAAATGTTACACACCCATACAATGCCCACCACCCCACGATGTTTTTCAGAAACCTGTCCTACATTACCACTGCATGTTTCCTGACCTCCGCATGCTGACCACGCCGTGGTGCTTTTCTCCATCCTACATTGCCACTCAATGCCTATCCTAATTCGAATCCTATGATTCACACCACGCCGTGATATTTTTCTCACTCCTACTAGTGAATGTAATGTTACAAACACATACAAGAGCAACAAACCGCGATGTTTTTCAGAAACCTATCCTACATTGCCACTGCATGTTTGCTGACCTCCCCATGCTGACCACCCCGTGGTGCATTTCCCCATCCTACATTGCCACTCACTGCCTATTCTTATTCAGATCCTATGATTCACACCACCCCGTGATGTTTCTCTCAATCCTACTAGTGAATGTAATGTTACACACCCATACAATGCTCACCACCCCGTGATGTTTTTCAGAAACCTATCCTATATTACCACTGCATGTTTCCTGACCTCCACATGCTGAGCACACCGTGGTGCTTTTCTCCATCCTACATTGCCACTTCCTGCCTAACCTAATTCAGACCCTCCGCTTCACACTAACCCGTGATGTTTTTCTCACTCCTACTAGTGAATGGAATGTTACGCACCAATAAAATGCACATCACCCGCGATGTTTTTTAGAAACCTGTCCGACATTGCCACTGCATTTTTCCTGACCTCCCAATGCTGACCACCCCGTGGTGCTTTTCTCGATCCTACATCGTGACTCACTGCCTTTCCTAATTCAGACCCTGGGATTCACACCACCCCATGATGTGTTTCTCGCTCCTACTAGTGAATATAATGTTACACACCCATACAAGAGCACCACCCCGCGATGTTTTTCAGAAACCTATCCTACATAGCCACTGCATTTTTCCTTACCCCCCCATGCTGACCACCCCGTGGTGCTTTTCCCCATCCTATATTGCCACTCACTGCCTATTTTTATTCAGAACCTTCGATTCACAACACCCCGTGATGTTTTTCTCACTCCTAATAGTGAATGAAATGTTACACACACATACAATGGGCACCACCCCGCGATGTTTTTCTGAAACCTATCCTACATAGCCACAGCGTGTTTCCTGACCTCCACTTGCCTAGCACACCATGGTGCTTTTCTCCATCATACATTGCCACTTCCTGCCTAACCTAAATCATACGCTCCGCTTCACACCACCCCGTGATGTTTTTCTCGTTCCTTTGAGTGAATGGAATGTTACACACCAATACAATGCGCATCACCCCGCGATGTTTTTCAGAAACCTGTCCGACATTGCCACTGCATGTTTGCTGACCTCCACATGCTGACCAACGCGTGGTGCTTTTCTCCATCCTAGATTGCCACTCACTGCCTATCATAATTCAGATCCTATGATACACACCACCCCAGGAGGTCTTTCTGACTCCTACTAGTGAATGTAATGTTACAAACCCATACAAGAGCACCACCCCGCGATGTTTTTCTGAAACCTATCCTATAATGCCACTGCATGTTTCCTGACCTCCCCATGCTGACCAACACGTGGTGCTTTTCTCCATCCTACATTGTCACTCACTGCCTATCCTAATTCAGACCCTGAGATTCACACCACCCCGTGATGTTTTTCTCCCTCCTACTAGTGAATGTAATGTTACACACCCATACCATGTGCACCACCCTGCCATGTTTTTCAGAAACCTATCCTACTTTGCCACTGCATGTTTCCTGACCTCCCCATGCTGACCACCCCGTGGTGCTTTTCCACAGCCTACATTGCCACTCACTGCCTATCCTTATGCAGACCCTTCGATTCACAACACCCCGTGATGTTTTTCTCACTCCTACTAGTGAATGTAATGTTACACACCCATACAATTCGCACCACCGCGCGATGTTTTTCAGAAAACTATCCTACATTGCCACTGCATGTTTCCTGACCTCCCCATGCTGACCACCCTGTGGTGCTTTTCTCCATCCTACTTTGCCACTCACTGCCTATCCTAATTCAGACGGTCCGATTCACACAACCCCGTGATGTTTTTCTCACTCCTACTAGTGAATGTAATGTTACACACCCATACAATGCACCCCACCCCGCGATATTTTTCAGAAACCTATCCTACATTTCCACTGCATGTTTTCTGACCTCCCCATGCTGACCACCCCGTGGTACTTTTCTGCATCCTAGATTGCCACTCACTGCCTATCATAATTCAGATCCTATGATTCACACAACCCCATGATGTTTTTCTCACTCCTACTAATGAATGTAATGTTACAATCACATACAAGAGCACCATCCCCCGATGTTTTTCAGAATCCTATCCTACATTGCCACTGCATGTTACCTGACCTCCACATGCTGACGAACATGTGGTGCTTTAGTCCATCCTAGATTGCCACCAACTGCATATCCTAATTCAGACCCTCTGATTCATACCAACCCGTGATGTTTTTCTCACTCCTACTAGTGAATGTAATGTTACACACCTATACAAAGCGCACCACCACGCGATGTTTTTCAGAAACCTATCCTACATTGCCAGTGCATGTTTCCTGACCTCCACAAGCGGACGAACCCGTGGTGCTTTTCTCCATCCTAGATTGCCACCAACTGCCTATACTAATTCAGACCCTCTGATTCACACCATCCCGTGATGTTTTTCTCACTCCTACTACTGAATGTAATGTTACACTCCTATACAATGTGCACCACAACGTGAAGTTTTTCAGAAACCTATCCTATATTGCCACTGCATTTTTCCTGACATCCCCATGCTGACCACCCCGTGGTGCTTTTCTCCATCCTACATTGCCACACACTGCCGATCCTCATTCAGACCCTCCGATTCACACCACCCTGTGATGTTTTTCTCAATCCTACTAGTGAATGGAATGTTACACACCCATACAATGCGCACCACCCCGCGATGTTTTTCAGAAACCTATCCTCTATTGCCACTGCATGTTTCTTGACCTCCACATGCTGAGCACACCGTGGTGCTTTTCTCCATCTTACATTGACATTTCCTGCCTACACTAATTCACATCCTATTATTCACACCACCCCGTGATGTTTGTCTCACTGCTACTGGTGAATGGAATGTTACACACCAATACAATGCACATCACCCGGCGATGTTTTTCAGAAACCTGTACCGACATTTCCACTGCATGTTTCCTGACCTTCCCATGCTGACCACCCCGTGACGCTTTTTTCCATCCTACATTGCCACTCACTGCCTATTCTAATTCAGCTCCTATGATTCACACCAACCCGTGATGTTTTTCTCACTCCTACTAGTGAATGAAATGTTACACACCCATACAATGCCCACCACCCCACGATGTTTTTCAGAAACCTGTCCTACATTACCACTGCATGTTTCCTGACCTCCGCATGCTGACCACGCCGTGGTGCTTTTCTCCATCCTACATTGCCACTCAATGCCTATCCTAATTCGAATCCTATGATTCACACCACGCCGTGATATTTTTCTCACTCCTACTAGTGAATGTAATGTTACAAACACATACAAGAGCTACAAACCGCGATGTTTTTCAGAAACCTATCCTACATTGCCACTGCATGTTTGCTGACCTCCCCATGCTGACCACCCCGTGGTGCATTTCCCCATCCTACATTGCCACTCACTGCCTATTCTTATTCAGATCCTATGATTCACACCACCCCGTGATGTTTCTCTCAATCCTACTAGTGAATGTAATGTTACACACCCATACAATGCGCACCACCCCGTGATGTTTTTCAGAAACCTATCCTATATTACCACTGCATGTTTCCTGACCTCCACATGCTGAGCACACCGTGGTGCTTTTCTCCATCCTACATTGCCACTTCCTGCCTAACCTAATTCAGACCCTCCGCTTCACACTAACCCGTGATGTTTTTCTCACTCCTACTAGTGAATGGAATGTTACGCACCAATAAAATGCACATCACCCGCGATGTTTTTTAGAAACCTGTCCGACATTGCCACTGCATTTTTCCTGACCTCCCAATGCTGACCACCCCGTGGTGCTTTTCTCGATCCTACATCGTGACTCACTGCCTTTCCTAATTCAGACCCTGGGATTCACACCACCCCATGATGTGTTTCTCGCTCCTACTAGTGAATATAATGTTACACACCCATACAAGAGCACCACCCTGCGATGTTTTTCAGAAACCTATCCTACATAGCCACTGCATTTTTCCTTACCCCCCCATGCTGACCACCCCGTGGTGCTTTTCCCCATCCTATATTGCCACTCACTGCCTATTTTTATTCAGAACCTTCGATTCACAACACCCCGTGATGTTTTTCTCACTCCTACTAGTGAATGAAATGTTACACACACATACAATGGGCACCACCCCGCGATGTTTCTCTGAAACCTATCCTACATAGCCACAGCGTGTTTCCTGACCTCCACTTGCCTAGCACACCATGGTGCTTTTCTCCATCATACATTGCCACTTCCTGCCTAACCTAAATCATACCCTCCGCTTCACACCACCCCGTGATGTTTTTCTCGTTCCTTTGAGTGAATGGAATGTTACACACCAATACAATGCGCATCACCCCCCGATGTTTTTCAGAAACCTGTCCGACATTGCCACTGCATGTTTGCTGACCTCCACATGCTGACCAACGCGTGGTGCTTTTCTCCATCCTAGATTGCCACTCACTGCCTATCATAATTCAGATCCTATGATAGACACCACCCCAGGAGGTTTTTCTGACTCCTACTAGTGAATGTAATGTTACAAACCCATACAAGAGCACCACCCCGCGATGTTTTTCTGAAACCTATCCTAAATTGCCACTGCATGTTTCCTGACCTCCCCATGCTGACCAACACGTGGTGCTTTTCTCCATCCTACATTGTCACTCACTGCCTATCCTAATTCAGACCCTGAGATTCACACCACCCCGTGATGTTTTTCTCCCTCCTACTAGTGAATGTAATGTTACACACCCATACCATGTGCACCACACTGCCATGTTTTTCAGAAACCTATCCTACTTTGCCACTGCATGTTTCCTGACCTCCCCATGCTGACCACCCCGTGGTGCTTTTCCACAGCCTACATTGCCACTCACTGCCTATCCTTATGCAGACCCTTCGATTCACAACACCCTGTGATGTTTTTCTCACTCCTACTAGTGAATGTAATGTTACATACCCATACAATGCTCCCCACCCCGCGATGTTTTTTCTGAAACCTATCCTACATTGCCACTGCATGTTTCCTGACCTCCCCATGATGAACACCCCGTGGTGCTTTTCTCCATTCTAGATTGCCATTCACTGCCTATCATAATTCAGATCCTATGATACACACCACCCCATGATGTTTTTCTCACTCCTACTGGTGAATGTAATGTTAGAAACCCATACAAGAGAACCACCCCGCGATGTTTATCAGAAATTTATCCAACATTGGCACTGCATGTATCCTGACCTCCACATGTTGACCAACGCGTGCTGCTTTTCTCAATCCTAGTTTGCCACCAACTGCCGATCCTAATTCAGACCCTCTGATTCATATCACCCGGTGATGTTTTTCTCACTCCTACTAGTGAATGTAATGTTACACACCTATACAATGCGCACCACCACGCGATGTTTTTCAGAAACCTATCCCACATTGCCACAGCATGTTTCCTGACCTCCCCATGATAAACACCCCGTGGTGCGTTTCTCCATCCTACATTGCCACTCACTGCCTATCCTAATTCAGACCCTCAGATTCACACCACCCCGTGATGATTTTCTCATTCCTACTAGTGAATGGAATGTTATACAACTTTACAATGCACCCCACACCGCGATGTTTTTCAGAATCCTATCCTACATTGCCACTGCATGTTTCCTGACCTCCCCATGCTGACCACCCAGTGGTGATTTTCTCCATCCTAGATTGCCACTCAATGCCTATCATAATTCAGATCCTATGATACACACCACCCCATCTTGTTTTTCTCACTCCTACTAGTGAATGTAATGTTACAAACGCATACAAGAGCACCACCCCGCGATGTTTTTCAGAAACCTATCCTATATTGCCACTGCATGTTTCCTGACCTCAACATGCTGACCAACCCATGGTGCTTTTCTCCATCATACAGTGCCACTGACTGCCTATCGTAATTTAGACCCTCCGATTAACACCACCGCTTGATGTTTTTCTCACTCCTACTAGTGAATGTAATGTTACACACCCATACAATGCGCACCACCCTGCGATGTTTTTCACAAACCTATCCTACATTTCCACTATATGTTTCCTGACCTCCCCATGCTGACCACCCGGTGATGCTTTTCTCCATCCTACATTGCCACTCACTGCCTATCCTTATTAAGGTCCTATGATTCACACCACCCCGTGATGTTTTTCACATTCCTACTAGTGAATGTAATGTTACACACTCAAACAATGCGCACCACCCCACGATGTTTTTGAGAAACCTATCCTACATTGCCACTGCATGTTTCCTGACCTCCCAATGCTGAGCACACCGAGGTGCTTTTCTCCATCCTACATTGCCACTTACTGCCTATCCTAATTTCGACCCTGTGATTCACACCACCCCGTGATGTTTTTCTCACTACTACTACTGAATGTAATGTTACACACCATTACAATGCGCACCACACCACGATGTTTTTCAGAAACCTATGATACATCGCCACTGCATGTTTCCTAACCTTCCAATGCTGACCACCCCGTGGTGCCTTTTCTCCATCCTACATTGCCACTCACTGCCTATCCTAATTAAGACCCTGGGATTCACACCACGCCGTGATGTTTTTCTCACTCCTACTAGTGAATGTAATGTTACAAGCCCATACAATGTGCACCACCTTGCGATGTTTTTCAGAAACCTATCCTACTTTGCCACTGCATGTTTCCTGACCTCTCCATGCTGACCACCCCGTGGTGATTTTCTCCATCCTACATTGCCACTCATTGCCTATCCTTATTCAGAGCATTCGATTCAAAACACCCAGTGATGTTTTTCTCACTCCTACTAGTGAATGTAATGTTACACACCCATACAATGCGCACCACCCCGCGATGTTTTTCAGAAACCTATCCTACATTGCCACTGCATGTTTACTGACCTCCCAATGCTGACCACCCCGTGGTGCTTTTCTCCATCCTACATTGCCACTCACTGCCTATACTAATTCAGATCCTATGGTTCACACCACCCCGTGAGGTTTTTCTTACTCCTACTACTGAATGTAATGTTACACACCCATACAATTCGCACCACAACGCGATGTTTTTCAGAAACCTATCATACATTGGAACTGCATGTTTCCTGACCTCCACATGCTGAGCACACCGTGGTGCTTTTCTCCATCTTACATTGCCACTTCCTGCCTAACCTAATTCAGATCCTATGATTCACACCACCCCGCGATGTTTTTTCACTCCTCCTAGTGAACGCAATGTTACACACCAATACAACGCACATCACCCCGCAATGTTTTTCAGAAACCTGTCTGACATTGCCACTGCATGTTTCCTGACCTCCGCATGCTGACCACCCCGTGGTGCTTTTCTCCATCCTACATTGCCACTCACTGCCTATCCTAATTCCGACCCTGGAATTCACACCACACCGTGATTTTTTCCTCATTCCTACTAGTGAATGTATTGTTACACACCCATACAATGCGCATCACCCCGCTACGTTTTTCAGAAACCTGTCCAACCTTGCCACTGCATGTTTCCTGACCTCCGCATGCTGAGCACGCCTTGGTGCTTTTATCCATCCTACATTGCCACTCACTGCCTATCCTAATTCCGACCCTGGAATTCACTCCACACCGTGATTTTTTTCTCATTCCTACTAGTGAAAGTAATGTTACACACCCGTACAATGCGCATCACCCCGCCACGTTTTTCAGAAACCTGTCCAACCTTGCCACTGCATGTTTCCTGACCTCCGCATGCTGAGCACGCCTTGGTGCTTTTATCCATCCTACATTGCCACTCACTGCCTATCCTAATTCAGACCCTGGTATTCACAACACCCAGTGATTTTTTTCTAACTCCTACTAGTGAATGTAATGTTACACACCCATACAATGTGCACCACCCCGCGATGTTTTTCAGAATCCTATCCTACTTTGCCACTGCATGTATCCTGACCTCCCCATGCTGACCACCCCGTGGTGCTTTTCCCCATCCTACATTGCCACTCACTGCCTATCCTTATTCAGACCCTTCGATTCACAACACCCCGTGATGTTTTTCTCACTCCTACTAGTGAATGTAATGTTACACACCCATACAATTCGCACCACCGCGCGATGTTTTTCAGAAAACTATCCTACATTGCCACTGCATGTTTCCTGACCTCCCCATGCTGACCACCCTGTGGTGCTTTTCTCCATCCTACATTGCCACTCACTGCCTATCCTAATTCAGAGGGTCCGATTCACACAACCCCGTGATGTTTTTCTCACTCCTACTAGTGAATGTAATGTTACACACCCATACAATGCACCCCACCCCGCGATATTTTTCAGAAACCTATCCTACATTTCCACTGCATGTTTTCTGACCTCCCCATGCTGACCACCCCGTGGTAATTTTCTGCATCCTAGATTGCCACTCACTGCCTATCATAATTCAGATCCTATGATTCACACCACCCCATGATGTTTTTCTCACTCCTACTAATGAATGTAATGTTACAATCCCATACAAGAGCACCATCCCCCGATGTTTTTCAGAATCCTATCCTACATTGCCACTGCATGTTACCTGACCTCCACATGCTGACGAACGTGTGGTGCTTTAGTCCATCCTAGATTGCCACCAACTGCCTATCCTAATTCAGACCCTCTGATTCATACCAATCCGTGAAGTTTTTCTCACTCCTACTAGTGAATGTAATGTTACACACCTATACAAAGCGCACCACCACGCGATGTTTTTCAGAAACCTATCCTACATTGCCAGTGCATGTTTCCTGACCTCCACAAGCGGACGAACCCGTGGTGCTTTTCTCCATCCTAGATTGCCACCAACTGCCTATACTTATTCAGACCCTCTGATTCACACCATCCCGTGATGTTTTTCTCACTCCTACTACTGAATGTAATGTTACACTCCTATACAATGTGCACCACAACGCGAAGTTTTTCAGAAACCTATCCTATATTGCCACTGCATTTTTCCTGACATCCCCATGCTGACCACCCCGTGGTGCTTTTCTCCATCCTACATTGCCACTCACTGCCTATCCTCATTCAGACCCTCCGATTCACACCACCCCGTGATGTTTTTCTCAATCCTACTAGTGAATGGAATGTTACACACCCATACATTGCGCACCACCCCGCGATGTTTTTCAGAAACCTATCCTATATTGCCACTGCATGTTTCTTGACCTCCACATGCTGAGCACACCGTGGTGCTTTTCTCCATCTTACATTGACACTTCCTGCCTACACTAATTCACATCCTATTATTCACACCACCCCGTGATGTTTGTCTCACTCCTACTGGTGAATGGAATGTTACACACCAATACAATGCACATCACCCGGCGATGTTTTTCAGAAACCTGTACCGACATTTCCACTGCATGTTTCCTGACCTTCCCATGCTGACCACCCCGTGACGCTTTTCTCCATCCTACATTGCCACTCACTGCCTATTCTAATTCAGCTCCTATGATTCACACCAACCCGTGATGTTTTTCTCACTCTTATTAGTGAATGTAATGTAACACACCCATACAATGCCCACCACCACACGATGTTTTTCAGAAACCTATCCTACATTACCACTGCATGTTTCCTGACCTCCGCATGCTGACCACCCCGTGACGCTTTTCTCCATCCTACATTGCCACTCACTGCCTTTTCTAATTCAGCTCCTATGATTCACACCAACCCGTGATGTTTTTCTCACTCCTACTAGTGAATGTAATGTTACACACCCATACAATGCCCACCACCCCACGATGTTTTTCAGAAACCTATCCTACATTACCACTGCATGTTTCCTGACCTCCGCATGCTGACCACGCCGTGGTGCTTTTCTCCATCCAACATTGCCACTCAATGCCTATCCTAATTCAGATCCTATGATTCACACCACGCCGTGATATTTTTCTCACTCCTACTCGTGAATGTAATGTTACAAACACATACAAGAGCAACAAACCGCGATGTTTTTCAGAAACCTATCCTACATTGCCACTGCATGTTTTCTGACCTCCCCATGCTGACCACCCCGTGGTGCTTTTCCGCATCCTACATTGCCACTCACTGCCTATTCTTATTCAGATCCTATGATTCACACCACCCCGTGATGTTTCTCTCAATCCTACTAGTGAATGTAATGTTACACACCCATACAATGCGCACCACCCCGTGATGTTTTTCAGAAACCTATCCTATATTGCCACTGCATGTTTCCTGACCTCCACATGCTGAGCACACCGTGGTGCTTTTTTCCATCCTACATTGCCACTTCCTGCCTAACCTAATTCAGACCCTCCTCTTCATACTAACCCGTGATGTTTTTCTCACTCCTACTAGTGAATGGAATGTTACGCACCAATACAATGCACATCACCCCGCGATGTTTTTTAGAAACCTGTCCGACATTGCCACTGCATTTTTGCTGACCTCCCAATGCTGAGCACCCCGTGGTGCTTTTCTCGATCCTACATCACCACTCACTGCCTTTCCTAATTCAGACCCTGGGATTCACACCACCCCATGATATGTTTCTCGCTACTACTAGTGAATGTAATGTTGCACACCCATACAAGAGCACCACCCCGCGATGTTTTTCAGAAACCTATCCTACTTTGCCACTGCAGTTTTCCTTACCTCCCCATGCTGACCACCCTGTGTTGCTTTTCCCCATCCTATATTGCCACTCACTGCCTATTCTTATTCAGACCCTTCGATTCACAACACCCCGTGATGTTTTTCTCACTCCTACTAGTGAATGTAATGTTACACACACATACAATGGACACCACCCCGCGATGTTTTTCTGAAACCTATCCTACATAGCCACAGCGTGTTTCCTGACCTCCACTTGCTGAGCACACCATGGTGCTTTTCTCCATCATACATTGCCACTTCCTGCCTAACCTAAATCATACCCTCCGCTTCACACCACCCCGTGATGTTTTTCTCGTTCCTATGAGTGAATGCAATGTTACACACCAATACAATGCGCATCACCCTGCGATGATTTTCAGAAACCTGTCCGACATTGCCACTGCATGTTTGCCTACCTCCACATGCTGACCAACGCATGGTGCTTTTCTCCATCCTAGATTGCCACTCACTGCCTATCATAATTCAGATCCTATGATACACACCACCCCAGGATGTTTTTCTGACTCCTACTAGTGAATGTAATGTTACAAACCCATACAAGAGCACCACCCCGCGATGTTTTTCTGAAACCTATCCTATATTGCCACTGCATGTTTCCTGACCTCCGCAAGATGAACACCCCGTGGTGCTTTTCTCCATTCTAGATTGCCATTCACTGCCTATCATAATTCAGATCCTATGATACACAACACCCCATGATGTTTTTCTCACTCCTACTGGTGAATGTAATGTTAGAAACCCATACAAGAGCACCACCCCGCGATGTTTATCAGAAATTTATCCAACATTGCCACTGCATGTATCCTGACTTCCACATGCTGACCAACGCGTGGTGCTTTTCTCAATCCTAGTTTGCCACCAGCTGCCGATCCTAATTCAGACCCTCTGATTCATATCACCCGTTGATGTTTTTCTCACTCCTACTAGTGAATGAAATGTTACACACCTATACAATGCGCACCACCACGCGATGTTTTTCAGAAACCTATCCCACATTGCCACAGCATGTTTCCTGACCTCCCCATGATAAACACCCCGTGGTGCGTTTCTCCATCCTACATTGCCACTCACTGCCTATCCAAATTCAGACCCTCAGATTCACACCACCCCGTGATGATTTTCTCATTCCTACTAGTGAATGGAATGTTATACAACTTTACAATGCACCGTACACCGCGATGTTTTTCAGAATCCTATCCTACATTGCCACTGAATGTTTCCTGACCTCCCCATGCTGACCACCCCGTGGTGATTCTCTCCATCCTAGATTGCCACTCACTGCCTATCATAATTCAGATCCTATGATACACACCACCCCATGTTGTTTTTCTCACTCCTACTAGTGAATGTAATGTTACAAATGCATACAAGAGCACCACCCCGTGATGTTTTTCAGAAACCTATCCTATATTGCCACTGCATGTTTCCTGACCTCCCCATGCTGACCAACTCATGGTGCTTTTCTCCATCCTACATTGCCACTCACTGCCTATCGTAATTCAGACCCTCCGATTAACACCACCGCTTGATGTTTTTCTCACTCCTACTAGTGAATGTAATGTTACACACCCATACAATGTGCACCACCCTGCGATGTTTTTCACAAACCTATCCTACATTTCCACTATATGTTTCCTGACCTCCCCATGCTGACCACCCGGTGATGCTTTTCTCCATCCTACATTGCCACTCACTGCCTATCCTTATTCAGGTCCTATGATTCACACCACCCCGTGATGTTTTTCACATTCCTACTAGTGAATGTAATTTTACACACTCAAACAATGCGCACCACCCCGCGATGTTTTTGAGAAACCTATCCTACATTGCCACTGCATGTTTTCTGACCTCCCAATGCTGAGCACACCGAGGTGCTTTTCTCCATCCGACATTGCCACTTACTGCCTATCCTAATTTAGATCCTGTGATTCACACCACCCCGTGATGATTTTCTCACTCCTACTACTGAATGTAATGTTACACACCATTACAATGCGCACCACCCCACGATGTTTTTCAGAAACCTATCATACATCGCCACTGCATGTTTCCTAACCTCCCCATGCTGACCACCCCGTGGTGTTTTCTCCATGCTAGAATGCCACCAACTGCCTATCCTAATTCAGACCCTCTGATTCAAACCACCCCGTGATGTTTTTCTCACTCCTACTAGTGAATTTAACATTACACTCCCATACAATGCGCACCACCCCGCGATGTTTTTCAGAAACCGATCCTACATTGCCACAGCATGTTTCCTAACCTCCCAGTGCTGAGCACCCCGTGGTGCTTTTCTCCATCCTACATTGCCACTCACTGCCTATTCTAATTCAGACCCTCCGATTCACACCATCCCGTGATGATTTTATCACTCCTACTCGTGAATGTAATATTACACGCCCATGCAATGCGCACCACCACACGTTATTTTTCATAAACCTATGCTACATTGTCACTGCATGTTTCCTGACCTCCCAATGCTGAGCACACCGTGATGCTTTTCTCCATTCGACATTGCCACTCCCTGCCTATCCTAATTCAGACCATCCGATTCACAACAACCCGTGATGTTTTTCTCACTCCTACTATTGAATGCAATGTTACACAACAATACAATGCGCATCACCCCGCGATGTTTTTCAGAAACTTGTCCGACATTGCCAATGCATGTTTCCTGACCTCCGCATGCTGACCACCCCGTGGTGCTTTTCTCCATTCTACATTGCAACTCACTGGCTATGCTAATTCAGAGGGTTCGATTCACACCACCCCGTGATGTCTTTCTCACTCCTACTAGTGAATGTAATGTTACACACCCATACAATGCGCACCACTACGCGATGTTTTTCAGAAACATATCCTACATTGCGACAGCATGTTTCCTGACCTCCCCATGCTGACCACCCCGTGGTGCTTTTCTCCATCCTATAATGCCAATTCCTGCCTGTCCTAATTCATACCCTCCGATTCACACCACCCCGTGATGTTTTTCTCAATCCTACTAGTGAATGGAATGTTACACATCAATACAATGCTCATCACCCCACGATGTTTTTAGAAACCTGTCCGACATTGCCACTGCATGTTTCCTAACCTCCCCATGCTGACCACCACGTGGTTCTTTTCTCCATCCTACAATGCCACTCACTGCCTATCCTAATTCAGACCCTGGGATTCACACCACACCGTGTTGTTTTTCTCACTCCTACTCGTGAATGTTATGTTACACACCCATACAATGTGCACCACCCCGCGATGTTTTTCAGAAACCTATCCTACTTTGCCAATGCATGTTTCCTAACCTCACCATGCTGACCACCCCGTGGTGCTTTTCTCCATCCTACATTGCCACTCACTGCCTATCCTTATTCAGACCCTGTGATTCACACCACCCCATGATGTTTTTCTCACTCCTACTAGTGAATGTAACATTACACACCCATACAATGCGCCCCACCCCGCGATGTTTTTCGGAAACCTATCCTACATTGCCACTTCATGTTTCCTGACCTCCACATGCTGAGCACACCGTGGTGCTTTTCTCCATCCTACATTGCCACTCACTGCCTATCCTAATTCAGACCCTCTTATTCACACCACCCCGTGATGTTTTTCTCACTCCTACTACTGAATGTAATGTTACAAACCTATACAATGCACACAACCACGCGATGTTTTTCAGAAACTTATCCTATATTGCACTGCATGTTTCCTGACCTAACCATGCTGACCACCCCGTTGTGTTTTTCTCCATCCTACATTGCTACTCACTGCCTATGCTAATTCAGACACTCCGATTCACACCACCCCGTGATGTCTTTCTCACACCTACTAGTGAATGTAATGTTACACACCCATACAATGCGCACCACCACGCGATGTTTTTCAGAATCATATCCTACATTGCGACAGCATGTTTCCTGACCTCCCCATGCTGATCACCCCGTGGTGCTTTTCTCCATCCTATAATGCCACTCCCTGCCTATCCTGATTCAGACCCTCCGATTCACACCACCCCGTGATGTTTTTCTCACTCCTACTAGTGAATGGAATGTTACACACCAATACAATGCTCATCACCCCACGATGTTTTTAGAAACCTGTCCGACATTGCCACTGCATGTTTCCTAACCTCCCCATGCTGACCAACCCGTGGTTCTTTTCTCCATCCTACAATGCCACTCACTGCCTATCCTAATTCAGACCCTGGTATTCACAACACCCAGTGATTTTTTTCTAACTCCTACTAGTGAATGTAATGTTACACACCCATGCAATGTGCACCACCCCTCGATGTTTTTCAGAATCCTATCCTACTTTGCCACTGCATGTTTCCTGACCTCCCCATGCTGACCATCCAGTGGTGCTTTTCTCCATCCTACATTGCCACTCACTGCCTATCCTTATTCAGACCCTTCGATTCACAACACCCCGTGATGTTTTCCTCACTCCTACTAGTGAATGTAATGGTACACACCCATACAATGCACACCACCCCGCGATGTTTTTAAGATACCTATCGTACATTACCACTGCATGTTTCCTGACCTCCCCATGCTGACAACCCCGTGGTGCTTTTCCCCATCCTACATTGCCACTCACTGCCTATCCTAATTCAGAGGGTCCGATTCACACAACCCCGTGATGTTTTTCTCACTCCTACTAGTGAATGTAATGTTACACACCCATACAATGCACCCCACCCCGCGATATTTTTCAGAAACCTATCCTACATTTCCACTGCATGTTTTCTGACCTCCCCATGCTGACCACCCCGTGCTACTTTTCTGCATCCTAGATTGCCACTCACTGCCTATCATAATTCAGATCCTATGATTCACACCACCCCATGATGTTCTTCTCACTCCTAATAATGAATGTAATGTTACAATCCCATACAAGAGCACCATCCCGCGATGTTTTTCAGAATCCTATCCTACATTGCCACTGCATGTTACCTGACCTCCACATCCTGACGAACGTGTGGTGCTTTACTCCATCCTAGATTGCCACCAACTGCCTATCCTAATTCAGACCCTCTGATTCATACCAACCCGTGATGTTTTTCTCACTCCTACTTGTGAATGTAATGTTACACACCTATACAATGCGCACCAACACACGATGTTTTTCAGAAACCTATCCTACATTGCCAGTGCATGTTTCCTGACCTCCACAAGCGGACGAACCCGTGGTGCTTTTCTCCATCCTAGATTGCCACCAACTGCCTATACTAATTCAGAACCTCTGATTCACACCACCCCGTGATGTTTTTCTCATTCCTACTACTGAATGTAATGTTACACACCTATACAATTTGGACCACAACGCGAAATTTTTCAGAAACCTATCCTATATTGCCACTGCATTTTTCCTGACATCCTCATGCTGACCACCCCGTGGTGCTTTTCTCCATCCTACATCACCACTCACTGCCTATCCTCATTCAGACCCTCCGATCCACACCACCCCGTGATGTTTTTCTCAATCCTACTAGTGAATGGAATGTTACACACCCATACAATGCGCACCACCCCGCGATGTTTTGAGAAACCTATCCTATATTGCCAGTGCATGTTTCTTGACCTCCACATGCTGAGCACACCGTGGTGCTTTTCTCCGTCTTACATTGACACTTCCTGCCTACACTAATTCAGATCCTATTATTCACAAAACCCCGTGATGTTTGTCTCACTCCTACTAGTGAATGGAATGTTACACAACAATACAATGCACATCACCCGGCGATGTTTTTCAGAAACCTGTCCGACATTTCCACTGCATGTTTCCTGACCATCCCATGCTGACCAACCCGTGACGCTTTTCTCCATCCTACATTGCCACTCACTGCCTATTCTAATTCAGCTCCTATGATTCACACCAACCCGTGATGTTTTTCTCACTCCTACTAGTGAATGTAATGTTACTCACCCATACAATGCGCACAACCCCGCGATGTTTTTCAGAAACCGATCCTACATTGCCACAGCATGTTTCCTAACCTCCCAATGCTGACCAACCCGTGGTGCTTTTCTCCATCCTACATTGCCACTCACTGCCTATTCTAATTCAGACCCTCCGATTCACACCATCCCGTGATGATTTTATCACTCCTACTCGTGAATGTAATATTACACACCCATGCAATGCGCACCACCACACGTTGTTTTTCATAAACCTATCCTACTTTGCCACTGCATGTTTCCTGACCTCCCAATGCTGAGCACACCGTGATGCTTTTTTCCATTCGACATTGCTACTTCCTGCCTATCCTAATTCAGACCCTCCGATTCACAACAACCCGTGATGTTTTTCTCACTCCTACTAGTGAATGCAATGTTACACACCAATACAATGCGCAACACCCCGCGATGTTTTTCAGAAACATGTCCGACATTGCCAATGCATGTTTCCTGACCTCCGCATGCTGACAACCCCGTGGTGCTTTTCTCCATTCTACATTGCAACTCACTGCCTATGCTAATTCAGAGGGTCTGATTCACACCACCTCGTGATGTCTTTCTCACTCCTACTAGTGAATGTAATGTTACACACCCATACAATGCGCACCACCACGCGATGTTTTTCAGAAACATATCCTACATTGCGACAGCATGTTTCCTGACCTCCCCATGCTGACCACCCCGTGGTGCTTTTATCCATCCTATAATGCCAATTCCTGCCTATCCTGATTCAGACACTCCGATTCACACCACCCCGTGATGTTTTTCTCACTCCTACTGGTGAATGGAATGTTACACACCAATACAATGCTCATCACCCCACGATGTTTTTAGAAACCTGTCCGACATTGCCACTGCATGTTTCCTAACCTCCCCATGCTGACCACCCCGTGGTTCTTTTCTCCATCCTACAATGCCACTCACTGCCTATCCTAATTCAGTCCCTGGGATTCACACCACACCGTGTTGTTTTGCTCACTCCTACTCGTGAATGTAATGTTACACACCCATACAATGTGCACCACCCCGCGATGTTTTTCAGAAACCTATCCTACTTTGCCACTGCATGTTTCCTAACCTCCCCATGCTGACCACCCCGTGGTGCTTTTCTCCATCCTACATTGCCACTCACTGCCTATCCTTATTCAGACCCTGTGATTCACACCACCCCATGATGTTTTTCTCACTCCTACTAGAGAATGTAATATTGCACACCCATACAATGCGCCCCACCCCGCGATGTTTTTCGGAAACCTATCCTACATTGCCACTGCATGTTTCCTGACCTCCACATGCTGAGCACACCGTGGTGCTTTTCTCCATCCTACATTGCCACTCACTGCCTATCCTAATTCAGACCCTCTGATTCACACCATCCCGTGATGTTTTTCTCACTCCTACTACTGAATGTAATGTTACAAACCTATACAAAGCACACAACCACGCGATGTTTTTCAGAAACTTATCCTATATTGCACTGCATGTTTCCTGACCTAACCATGCTGACCACCCTGTGGTGCTTTTCTCCATCCTACATTGCTACTCACTGCCTATGCTAATTCAGACACTCCGATTCACACCACACCGTGATATTTTTCTCACTCATACTGGTGAATTTAACGTTACACACCCATACAATGCGCACCACACCGCGATGTTTTTCATAAACCTATCATACATTGCCACTGCATGTTTCCTGACCTCCCCATGCTGACCACCCCGTGGTGCTTTTCTCCATCCTACATTGCCACTCACTGCCTATCTTAATTCAGACCCTCCGATTCACACCACCCCATGATGATTTTCTCACTCCTACACGTGAATGGAATGTTACACAACCATACAATGCGCATCACCCTGCGATGTTTTTCAAAAACATGCCCTACATTGCCACTGCATGTTTCCTGACCTCCACATGCTGACCACCTCGTGGTGCTTTTCTCCATCCTACATTGCCACTCACTGCCTATCCAAATTAAGACCCTCCGATTCACAGCACCCCATGATGTTTTTCTCACCCCTACAAGTGAATGTAATGTTACACACCCATACAATGCGCACCACACCGCGATGTTTTTCAGAAACGTATCGTACATTGCCACTGCATGTTTCCTGACATCCCCATGATGACCACCCCGTGGTGCTTTTCTCCATCCTACATTGCCACTCACTGCCTATCCTAATTCAGACCTTCTGATTCACACCACCCCCGGATGTTTTTCTCAATCCTACTAGTGAATGTAATATTACACACCCATTCAATGCGCAGCATCCCGCGATGTTTTCCAGAAACCTATCCTACATTGCCACTGCATGTTTCCTGACTTCCCCATGCTGACCACCCCGTGTTGCTTTTCTCCCTCCTACCTTGCCACTCACTGCCTATCCTAATTCAGAACCTCAGATTCACACCACCCCGTGATGTTTTTCTCACTCCTACTAGTGAATGTAATGTTACACACTAATACAATGCGCACCACCCCGCGATGCTTTTTAGAAACCTATCCTACATTGCTGCTGCATGTTTCCTGACCTTCCTATGCTGACCACCCCGTGGTGCTTTTCTCCATCCTACATTGCCACTAATTGCCTATCCTAATTCAGGTCCTAGGATTCACACCACCCCGAGATGTTTTTCTCACTCCTACTAGTGAAGGTAATGTTACACACCCATACAAAGCGCACCACCCCAGGATGTTTTTCAGAATCCTATCCTACATTGCCACTGCTTGTATCCTGACCTCCCTATGTTGAGCACACCGTGGTGCTTTTCTCCATCCTACATTGCCACTTCCTGCCTATCCTAATTCAGACCCTCCGATTCACACCACCCCGGGTTGTTATTCTCACTCCTACTATTGAATGCAATGTTACACTCCAATACAATGCGCATCACCCCGCGATTTATTTCAGAAACCTGTCTGACATTGCCACTGCATGTTTCCTAACAACCCCATGGTGACCACCCCGTGGTGCTTTTCTCCATCCTACATTTCCACTCTCTGCCTATCCTAATACACACCCTGGGATTCACACCACCCCATGAGGTTTTTCTCACTCCTACTAGTGAATGTAATGTTACAAACCCATACAAGAGCACCACCCCGCGATGTTTTTCAGAAACGTATTCTACATTGCCACTGCATGTTTCCTGACCTCCCCATGCTGACCACCCCGTGGTGATTTTCTCCATCCTACATTGCAACTCACTGCCTATCCTAATTCAGATCCTAGGATTCACACCACGCCGTGATGATTTTCTCACTCCTACTAAGGAATGTAATGTTACAAACACATACAAGAGCAGCAACCCGCGATGTTTTTCAGAAATCTATCCTACATTGCCACTGCATGTTTCCTGACCTCCCCATGCTGACCACCCCATGGTGTTTTCTCCATTCTAGAATGCCACCAACTGCCTATCCTAATTCAGACCCTCTCATTCACACCACCCCATGATGTTTTTCTCACTCCTACTCGTTAATTTAACGTTACACACCCATACAATGCGCACCACCCCGCGATGTTTATCAGAAACCTATCATACATTGCCACAGCATATTTCCTGACCTCCCAAGGCTGACCACTCCGTGGTGCTTTTCTCCATCCTACATTGCCACTCACTGCCTATCCTAATTCAGACCCTCCGATTCACACCACTCCGTGAGTATTTTCTCACTCCTACTCGTGAATGGAATGTTACACAACCATACAATGCGCATCACCCCGCGATGTTTTTCAGAAACATGTCCTACATTGCCACGATGTTTCCTCACCTCCACATGCTGACCACCCCGTGGTGCTTTTCTCCATCCTACATTGCCACTCAATGCCTATCCAAATTAAGACCCTCCGATTCACACCACCCCATGATGTTTTTCTCACTCCTACTAGTGAATGTAATGTTACACACCCATACAATGCGCACCACACTGTGATGTTTTTCAGAAAGGTATCCTACATTGCCACTGCATGTTTCCTGACCTCCACAGGCTGACCACCCCGTGGTGCTTTTCTCCATCCTACATTGCCACTCACTGCCTATCCTAATTCAGACCTTCTGATTCACACCACCCCCTGATGTTTTTCTTTATCCTACTAGTGAATATAATATTACACACCCATACAATGCTCACCCCCCTGCGATGTTTTTCAGAAACCTAACCTACATTGCCACTGCATGTTTCCTTACTTCCCCATGCTGAGCACTCTGTGGTGCTTTGCTCCATCCTGCATTGCCACTTCCTGCCTATCCTAATTCAGACCCTCCGATTCACACCACCCCGTGATGTTTTTCTCACTCCTACTTGTGAATGAAATGTTACACACCAATACAATGCACATCACCCCGCGATGTTTTTCAGAAATGTGTCCGATATTGCCACTGCATGTTTCTTGACCTCCGCATGCTGACCACCCCGTGGTGCTTTTCTCCATCCAACATTACAACTCACTGCCTATGCTAATTCAGAGGGTCCGATTCACACCACCCCGTGATGTTTTTCTCACTCCTTCTAGTGAATGTAATATTACACACCCATACAATGCGCCCCACCACGCGATGTTTTTCGGAAACCTATCCTACATTGCCACTGCATGTTTCCTGACCTCCACATGCTGACCAACGGGTGGTGCTTTTCTCCATCCTAGATTGCCACCAACTGCCTATCCTAATTCAGACCCTCTGATTCATACCACCCCGTGATGTTTTTCTCACTCCTACTTGTGAATGAAATGTTACACACCAATACAATGCACATCACCCCGCGATGTTTTTCAGAAACCTGTCCGATATTGCCACTGCATGTTTCTTGACCTCCGCATGCTGACCACCCCGTGGTGCTTTTCTCCATCCAACATTACAACTCACTGCCTATGCTAATTCAGAGGGTCCGATTCACACCACCCCGTGATGTTTTTCTCACTCCTTCTAGTGAATGTAATATTACACACCCATACAATGCGCCCCACCACGCGATGTTTTTCGGAAACCTATCCTACATTGCCACTGCATGTTTCCTGACATCCACATGCTGACCAACGGGTGGTGCTTTTCTCCATCCTAGATTGCCACCAACTGCCTATCCTAATTCAGACCCTCTGATTCATACCACCCGGTGATGTTTTTCTCACTCCTTCTAGTGAATGTAATGTTACAAACCCATACAATGCGCACCACCACACGATGTTTTTCAGAAACATATCCTACATTGCCACAGCATGTTTCCTGACCTCCCCATGCTGAAAACCATGTGGTGCTTTTCTGCATCCTAGATTGCCTCTCACTGCCTATCTGAATTCAGATCCTATGAATCACTCCACCCCTTGATGATTTTCTCACTCCTACTAGTGAATGTAATGTTACAAACCCATACAAGAGCACCATCCAGCGATGTTTTTCAGAAACCTATCCTACATTGCCACTGCATGTTTCCTGATCTCCCCTTGCTGACCACCCCTTGGTGCTTTTCTCCATCCTAGATTGCCACCATCTGCCTATCCTGATTAAGACCCTCTGATTCACACCACCCTGTGATGTTTTTCTCACTCCTACTAGTGAATGTAATGTTACACACCCATACGATGTGCACAAGCCCAAGATGTTTTTCAGAAACCTATCCTACATTGCCCGTGCATGTGTCCTCACCTCCCCATGCTGACCATCCCGTGGTTCTTTTCTCCATCATAGATTGCCACCAACTGCCTATCCTAAATCAGACTCTCTGATTCACACCACCCTGTGATGTTTTTCTCACTCGTACTAGTGAATGTAATGTTACCCACTAATACAATGCGCATTACCCAGCAATGTTTTTCAGAAAGCTATCCTACATTGCTGCTGCATGTTTCCTGACCTCCCCATGCTGACGACCCCGTGGTGCTTTTCTCCATTCTTCATTGCCACTCACTGCCTATCCTTATTCATATCCTATGATTCACACCACCCCGTGATGTTTTTCTCACTCCTAGTAGTGAATGTAATGTTACACACCCATATAATGTACACAACCCCGCGATGATTTTCAGAAACCTGTCCTACATTGCCACTGAATGTTTCCTGACCTCCGCATGCTGACCACCCTGTGGTGCTTTTCTCCATCCTACATTGCCACTCACTGCCTATCCAAATTCACTCCCTCCGATTCACACTACCCCGTCATGTTTTTCTCACTCCTACTAGTGAATTTAATGTTACACACCCATACAATGCGCACCACCCCGTGATGTTTTTCCGAAACCTATCCTATATTACCACTGCAATTTTCCTGACCTGCCCATGCTGACCACACTGTGTTGCTTTTATCCATCCTACATTGCCACTCACTGCCTATCCTAATTCACACCCTCTGATTCACACCACGCCGTGATGTTTTTCTCACTCCTACTAGTGAATGTAATGTTACACACCCATACAAAGCGCACCACCCGCAATGTTTTTCAGAAACCTATCCTACTTTGCCACTGCATGTTTCCTGACATCCTCTTGCTGACCACCCCGTGGTGGTTTTCTCCATCCTACATTGCCGCTCACTGCCTATCCTAATTCAGATCCTATGATTCACACCACCCCATGATGTTTTTCTCACTCCTACTACAGAATGAAATAATACACAGCCATACAATGCGCACAACCCCAGGTTGGTATTCAGAAACCTATCATACATTGCCACTGCATGTTTCGTGACCTCCCCTTGCTGACCACCACGTGGTGCATGTCTCCATCCTGCATTGCCACTCACTGCCTATTCTAATTCAGACCCTCTGATTCACACCACCCTGTGATGTTTTTCTCACTCCTACTAGTGAGTGGAATGTTACACACCTATACAATGCGCACCACCACGCGATGTTTTTCTGAAACCTATCCTACATTGCCACTGCATGTTTCCTGACCTCCACATGCTGACCAACCCGTGGTGCTTTTCTCCATCCTAGATTGCCACCAACTGCCTATCCTAATTCAGACCCTCTGATTCACACCACCCCGTGATGTTTTTCTACCTCCTACTACTGAATGTAAGGTTACACACCCATACAATGCGCACCACCACGCGATGTTTTTCAGAAACCTATCCTATATTGCCACTGCATGTTTCCTGAACTAACCATGTTGACCACCCCGTGGTTCTTTTCGCCATCCTACATTGCCACTCACTGCCTATCCTAAATCAGATCCTATGATTCACACCACCCCGTGATGTTTTTCTCACTCCTACTAGTGAATGTAATGTTACAAACCCATACAATGCGCACCACCACAGGATGTTTTTCAGAAACATATCCTACATTGCCACAGCATGTTTCCTGACCTCCACATGCTAACCACCCCGTGGTGCTTTTCTCCACCCTACAATGCCACTTCCTGCCTATCCTTATTCAGACCCTCCGATTCACAACACCCCGTGATGTTTTTCTCACTCCTACTAGTGAATGTAATGTTACCCACTAATACAATGCGCAACCCCCGCGATCTTTTTCAGAAAACAACCTACATTGCCGCTGCATTTTTCCTGACCTCCACATGCTGATCACCCCGTGGTGCTTTTCTGCATCCTAGATTGCCTCTCACTGCCTATCTGAATTCAGATCCTATGAATCTCTCCACCCCTTGATGATTTTCTCACTCCTACTAGTGAATGTAATGTTACAAACCCATACAAGAGCACCACCCAGCGATGTTTTTCAGAAACCTATCCTACATTGCCACTACATGTTTCCTGATCTCCCCATGCTGACCACCACGTGGTGCTTTTCTCCATCCTAGAATGTCTCTCACTGCTTATCCTAATACATATCCTATGATTCACACCAATTCGTGATGTTTTTCTCACTCCTACTACTGAATGTAATGGTACACACCCATACAATGCGCACCACCCCACGATGTTTTTCCGAAACCTATCATACATTGCCACTGCATGTTTCCTTACCTCCCCATGCTGACCACCCCGTGGTGCTTTTCTCCATCCTGCATTGCCACTCACTGCATGTCCTAATTCAGACCCACCGATTCACACTGACCTGTGATGTTTTTATCACTCCTACTAGTGAATGTAATGTTACACACCCATCCAATGCGCACCACGCCGCGATGTTTTTCACAATCCTGTCCTACATTGCCACTGCATGTTTCCTGACCTCCCCATGCTGAGCACCCCGTGGTGCTGTTCTCCATCCTACATTGCCACTCAATGCCTATCCTAATTCAGACCCTCCGATTCACACCACCCCGTGATGTTTTTCTCACTCCTACTACTGAATGTAATGTTACACACCCATACAATGCGCACCAACCGGCGATGTTTTTCACAAACCTATCCTACATTGCCACTGCATGTTTCCTGACTTCCCCATGCTGACCACCCCGTGGTGCTTTTCTCCATCCTGCATTGCCACTCACTGCCTATCCTAATTCAGACCCTCTGATTCACACCACCCCGTGATGTTTTTATCACTACTAATAGTGAATGTAATGTTACACACCCATACAATGCGCACCAACCCGCGATGTTTTTAAGAAACCTATCCTACATTGACACTGCATGTTTCCTAACCTCCCCTTGCTGACCACCCCGTGGTGCTTTTCTCCATCCTACATTGCCACTCACTGCCTATCCTAATTCAGATCCTATGATTCACACCACCCCATGATGTTTTTCTCACTCCTACTACAGAATGAAATAATACACAGCCATACAATGCGCACAACCCCAGGTTGGTATTCAGAAACCTATCATACATTGCCACTGCATGTTTCGTGACCTCCCCTTGCTGACCACCACGTGGTGCTTGTCTCTATCCTGCATTGCCACTCACTGCCTATTCTAATTCAGACCCTCCGATTCACACCACCCCGTGATGTTTTTCTCACTCCTACTAGTGAGTGGAATGTTACACACCTATACAATGCGCACCACCACGCGATGTTTTTCAGAAACCTATCCTACATTGCCACTGCATGTTTCCTGACCTCCACATGCTGACCAACCCGTGGTGCTTTTCTCCATCCTAGATTGCCACCAACTGCCTATCCTAATTAAGACCCTCTGATTCACACCACCCCGTGATGTTTTTCTACCTCCTACTACTGAATGTAAGGTTACACACCCATACAATGCGCACCACCACGCGATGTTTTTCAGAAACCTATCCTATATTGCCACTGCATGTTTCTAGAACTAACCATGTTGACCACCCCGTGGTTCTTTTCGCCATCCTACATTGCCACTCACTACCTATCCTAAATCAGATCCTATGATTCACACCACCCCGTGATGTTTTTCTCACTCCTACTAGTGAATGTAATGTTACAAACCCATACAATGCGCACCACCACAGGATGTTTTTCAGAAACATATCCTACATTGCCACAGCATGTTTCCTGACCTCCACATGCTAACCACCCCGTGGTGCTTTTCTCCACCCTACAATGCCTCTTCCTGCCTATCCTGATTCAGACACTCCGATTCACAACACCCCGTGATGTTTTTCTCACTCCTACTAGTGAATGTAATGTTACCCACTAATACAATGCGCAACCCCCGCGATCTTTTTCAGAAAACAACCTACATTGCCGCTGCATTTTTCCTGACCTCCCCATGCTGATCACCCCGTGGTGCTTTTCTGCATCCTAGATTGCCTCTCACTGCCTATCTGAATTCAGATCCTATGAATCACTCCACCCCTTGATGATTTTCTCACTCCTACTAGTGAATGTAATGTTACAAACCCATGCAAGAGCACCACCCAGCGATGTTTTTCAGAAACCTATCCTACATTGGCACTACATGTTTCCTGATCTCCCCATGCTGACCACCACGTGGTGCTTTTCTCCATCCTAGAATGTCTCTCACTGCTTATCCTAATACATATCCTATGATTCACACCAATTCGTGATGTTTTTCTCACTCCTACTACTGAATGTAATGGTACACACCCATACAATGCGCACCACCCCACGATGTTTTTCCGAAACCTATCATACATTGCCACTGCATGTTTCCTTACCTCCCCATGCTGACCACTCCGTGGTGCTTTTCTCCATCCTGCATTGCCACTCACTGCATGTCCTAATTCAGACCCACCGATTCACACTGCCCTGTGATGTTTTTATCACTCCTACTAGTGAATGTAATGTTACACACCCATCCAATGCGCACCACGCCGCGATGTTTTTCACAAACCTGTCCTACATTGCCACTGCATGTTTCCTGACCTCCCCATGCTGAGCACCCCGTGGTGCTGTTCTCCATCCTACATTGCCACTCAATGCCTATCCTAATTCAGACCCTCCGATTCACACCACCCCGTGATGTTTTTCTCACTCCTACTACTGAATGTAATGTTACACACCCATACAATGCGCACCAATCGGCGATGTTTTTCACAAACCTATCCTACATTGCCACTGCATGTTTCCTGACTTCGCCATGCTGACCACCCCGTGGTGCTTTTCTCCATCCTGCATTGCCACTCACTGCCTATCCTAATTCAGACCCTCTGATTCACACCACCCCGTGATGTTTTTATCACTACTAATAGTGAATGTAATGTTACACACCCATACAATGCGCACCAACCCGCGATGTTTTTAAGAAACCTATCCTACATTGACACTGCATGTTTCCTAACCTCCCCTTGCTGACCACCCCGTGGTGCTTTTCTCCATCCTACATTGCCACTCACTGCCTATTCTTATTCTGAACCTCCGATACTCAGAACCCCGTGATGTTATTCTCACTCCTACTAGTGATTTTTAACGTTACACACCCATACAATGCGCAACAAACCGCGATGTTTCCAGAAACCTATCATACATTGCCACAGCATGTTTCCTGACCTCCCCATGCTGACCACCCCGTGGTGCTTTTCTCCATTCTACATTGCCACTCACTGCCTATCCTAATTCAAACCCTAGGTTTCACACCACCCCGTGATGTTTTTCTCAATCCTACTAGTGAATGTAATGTTACCCACCCATACAAGAGCACCACCTCGCAATGTTTTTCAGAAACCTATCCTACATTGCCACTGCATGTTTCCTGACCTCCCCATGCTGAACACACCGTGGTGCTGTTCTCCATCTTAGATTGCCACTCACTGCCTATCCTAATTCAGACCCTCCGATTCACACCACCCCGTGATATTTTTCTCACTCCTACTAGTGAATTTAACGTTACACAGCCATACAATGCGCACCACCCCGCAATGTATTTCAGAAACCTATCCTACATTGCCACAGCATGTTTCCTGACCTCCCCATGCTGACCAACCCGTGTTGCTTTTCTCCATCCTACATGGCCACTCACTGCCTATCCTAATTCAGGTCCTATGATTCACACCACCCCGTGATGTTTTTCTCACTCCTACTAGTGAATGTAATGTTACACACCGATACAATGCGCACCACCCCGCGATGTTTTGCAGAAACCTATCCTACATTGCCACTGCATGTATCCTGACCTCCCTATGTTGAGCACACCGTGGTGCTTTTCTCCATTCTACATTGGCACTTCCTGCCTATCCTAATTCAGACCGTCCGATTCACACCACCCCGTGATGTTTTTCTCACTCCTACTAATGAATGGAATGTTACACACCAATACAATGCGCATCACCCCGCGATGTATTTCAGAAACCTGTCCGACATTGCCACTGCATGTTTCCTAACCACCCCATGGTGACCACCACGTGGTGCTTTTCTCCATCCTACATTGTCACTCTCTGCCTATCCTAATACAGACCCTGGGATTCACACCACCCCATGAGGTTTTTGTCACTCCTACTAGTGAATGTAATGTTACAAACCCATACAAGAGCACAACCCTACGATGTTTTTCAGAAACGTATTCTACATTGCCACTGCATGATTCCTGACCTCCACATGCTGACCACCCCGTGGTGTTTTCTCCATCCTAAAATGCCACCAACTGCCTATCCTAATTCAGACACTATGATTCACACCACCCCTTGATGTTTTTCTCACTCCTACTAGTGAATTTAACGTTACACAGCCATAAAATTCGAACCAGCCCGCGATGTTTTTCAGAAACCTATCCTATATTGACACAGCATGTTTCCTGACCTCCCCATGCTGACCCCCCCGTGGTTCTTTTCTCCATCCTACATTGCGACTCACTGCCTTTCTAAATTCCGACCCTCCGAATCACACCACCCCGTGATTTTGTTCTCACTCCTACCAGTGAATTTAATGTTATGCACCCATACAATGTGCAGCACCCCGTGATGCTTTTCAGAAATGTATCCTACATTGCTGCTGCATGTTTCCTGACCTTCCTTTGCTGACCACCCCGTGGTGCTTTTCTCCATTCTACATTGCCACTAGCTGCCTATCCTAATTCATATCCTATGATTCACACCACCCCGTGATGTTTTTGTCACTCCTACTAGTGAATGTAATGTTACACACCCATACAATGCGCACTACCCCGCGATGTTTTTAAGAAACCTATCGTACATTGCCACTGCATGTTTCCTGACCTCCCCTTGCTGACAACCCCGTGGTGCTTTGCTCCATCCTGCATTGCCACTCACTGCCTATCCTAATTCAGACACTCGGATTCACACCACCCCGTGATGTTTTGTCACTCCTACTAGTGAATGTAATGTTACACAGCCATACAATGTGCAACACCTGGCGATGTTTTTCAGAAACCTATCCTACAATGCCACTGCATGTTTCCTAACCTCCCCTTGCTGACAACCCCTTGGTGCTTTTCTCCATCCTGCATTGCCACTCACTGCCTATCCTAATTCAGACACTCCGATTCACATCAACCCGTGATGTTTTGTCACTCCTACTAGTGAATGTAATGTTACACAGCCATACAATGTGCAACACCTGGCGATGTTTTTCAGAAACCTATCCTACATTGCCACTGCATGTTTCCTGACCTCCCCATGCTGAACACCCCGTGGTGCTATTCTCCATCCTAGATTGCCACTCACTGCCTATCCTAATTCAGACCCTCTGATTCACCCCACCCCGGGATGTTTTTCTCACTCATATGACTGAATGTAATGTTACACACCCATGCAATGCGCACCACCCCTCGATGTTTTTCACAAACCTATCCTACATTGCCACTGCATGTTTCCTGATCTCCCTATTCTGAGCACTCCGTGGTGCTATTCTCCATCCTACATTGCCACTCAATGCATATCCTAATTCAGAACCTCCGATTCACACCATCCCGTGATGTTTTTCTCACTCCTACTAGTGAATGTAATGTTACACACCCATACAATGTACACAACCCCGCGATGATATTCAGAAACCTGTCCTACATTGCCACTGAATTTTTCCTGACATCCGCATGCTTATCACCCTGTGGTGCTTTTCTCCATCCTCCATTGCCACTCACTGCCTATTCAAATTCAGACCCTCCGATTGACACAACCCCGTGATGCTTTTCTCACTCGTACTAGTGAATTTAATGTTACACACCCATACAATGCGCACCACCCCGCGATGTTTTTCAGAAACCTATCGTATATTGCCACTGCAAGTTTCCTGACCTACCAATGCTGACCACCCTGTGGTGCTTTTCTCCATCCTACATTGCCACTCACTGCCTATCCTAATTCAGACCCTCCGATTCACACTACCCCGTGATGTTTTTCTCACTCGTACTAGTGAATTTAATGTTACACACACATACAAAGCGCACCACCCCGCGATGTTTTTCAGAATACTATCCTACATTGCCACTGCATGTTTCCTGACATCCCCATGCTGACCACCCCGTGGTGCTTTTCTCCATCCTACATTGCCACTCACTGCCTATCCTAATTCAGACCCTGGGATTCACAACAACCCGTGATGTTTTCTCACTCCTAATATTGAATGTAATGTTACACACCCATATAATGTGCACCACCCCGTGATGTTTTTAAGATACCTATCGTACATTACCACTGCATGTTTCCTGACCTCCCCATGCTGAACACCCCGTGGGGCTTTTCTCCATCCTGCATTGCCACTCACTGCCTATCCTAATTCAGACCCTCCGATTCCCACCACCCCGTGATGTTTTGTCACTCCTACTAGTGAATGTAATGTTGCACAGCCATACAATGCGCACCAACCCGCGATGTTTTTAAGAAACCTATCCTACATTGACACTAAATGTTTCCTAACCTCCCCTTGCTGACCAGGCCGTGGTGCTTTTCTCCATCCTACATTGTCACTCACTGCCTATTCTTATTCTGAACCTCCGAGTCTCAGAACCCCGTGATGTTATTCTCACTCCTACTAGTGAATTTAACGTTACACACCCATACAATGCGCAACAACCCGCAATGTTTCCAGAAACCTATCCTACATTGCCACAGCATGTTTCCTGACCTCTCCATGCTGACTACCCCCCGTGGTGCTTTTCTCCATCCTACATTGCCACTCACTGCCTATCCTAATTCAAACCCTGGGATTCACACCACCCCGTGATGTTTTTCTCACTCCTACTAGTGAATGTAATGTTACCCACCCATACAAGAGCACCACCCCGCAATGTTTTTCAGAAACCTATCCTACATTGCCACTGCATGTTTCCTGACCTCCCCATGCTGAACACCCCGTGGTGCTTTTCTCCATCTTAGATTGCCACTCACTGCCTATCCTAATTCAGACCCTCCGATTCACACCAGCCCGTGATATTTTTCTCACTCATACTAGTGAATTTAACGTTACACAGCCATACAATGCGCACCACCCCGCGATGTATTTCAGAAACGTATCCTACATTGCCTCAGCATGTTTCCTGACCTCCCCATGCTGACCACCCCGTGTTGCTTTTCTCCATCCTACATTGCCACTCACTGCCTATCCTAATTCAGGTCCTATGATTCACACCACCCCGTGATGTTTTTCTCACTCCTACTAGTGAATGTAATGTTACACACCGATACAATGCGCACCAGCCCGCGATGTTTTTCAGAAACCTATCCTACATTGCCACTGCATGTATCCTGACCTCCCTATGTTGAGCACACCGTGGTGCTTTTCTCCATTCTACATTGGCACTTCCTGCCTATCCTAATTCAGACCGTCCCATTCACACCACCCCGTGATGTATTTCTCACTCCTACTAGTGAATGGAATGTTACACACCAATAAAATGCGCATTACCCCGTGATGTATTTCAGAAACCTGTCCGACATTGCCACTGCATGTTTCCTAACCACCCCATGGTGACCACCACGTGGTGCTTTTCTCCATCCTACATTGTCACTCTCTCCCTATCCTAATACAGACCCTGGGATTCACACCACCCCATGAGGTTTTTGTCACTCCTACTAGTGAATGTAATGTTACAAACCCATACAAGAGCACCATACCACGATGTTTTTCAGAAATGTATTCTACATTGCCACTGCATGATTCCTGACCTCCCCATGCTGACAACCCCGTGGTGTTTTCTCCATCCTAAAATGCCACCAACTGCCTATCCTAATTCATACACTATGATTCACACCACCCCTTGATGTTTTTCTCACTCCTACTAGTGAATTTGACATTACACACCCATACAATGCGCACCACCACGCGATGTTTTTCAGAAACCTATCCTACATTGCCACAGCATATTTCCAAACCTCCCAAGGCTTACCACCCATTGGTGCTTTTCTCCATCCTACATTGCCACTGACTGCCAATCCTAATTCGGACCCTCCGATTCACACCACCCCGTGATGATTTTCTCACTCCTACTCGTGATTGGAATGTTACACAACCATACAATGCGCATCACACCTCGATGTTTTTCAGAAACATGTCCTACATTGCCACTGCATGTTTCCTGACCTCCACATGCTGACAACCCCGTGGTGCTTTTCTCCATCCTACATTGCCACTCACTGCCTATCCAAATTAATACCCTCCGATTCACACCACCCCATGATGTTTTTCTCGCTCCTACTAGTGAATGTAATGTTACACACCCATACAATGCCCACCACACCGCGATGTTTTTCAGAAACATATCCTACATTGCCACTGCATGTTTCCTGACATCCCCATGCTGACCACCCCGTGGTGCTTTTCTCCATCCTACATTGCCACTCACTGCCTATCCTCATTAAGACCTTCTGATTCACAACACCCCTGATGTTTTTCTCCATCCTACTAGTGAATGTAATATTACACACCCATACAATGCGCACCATCCCGCGATGTTTTTCAGAAACCTATCCTACATTGCCATTGCATGTTTCCTGACTTCCCCATGCTGAGCACTCCGTGGTGCTTTTCTCCATTCTACATTGCCAATTCCTGCCTATCCTAATTCAGACCCTCCAATTCACACCACCCCGCGATGTTTTTCAGAAACCTGTCCGACATTGCCACTGCATGTTTCCTGACCTCCGCATGCTGACCACCCCATCGTGCTTTTCTCCATCCTACAATGCAACACACTGCCTATGCTAATTCAGAGGGTCCGATTCACACCACCCCGTGATGTTTTTCTCACTCCTTTAGTGAATGTAATGTTACACACCGATACAATTCGCCCCACCCCACGATGTTTTTCAGAAACCTATCCTACATTGCCAGTGCATGTTTCCTGAGTTCCACATGCTGACCAACGGGTGGTGCTTTTCTCCATCCTAGATTGCCACCAACTGCTTATCCTAATTCAGACTCTCTGATTCGTACCACCCCGTGATGTTTTTCTCACTCCTACTAGTGAATGTAATGTTACACACCTATACAATGCGAACCACCACGCGATGTTTTTCACAAACATATCCTACATTGCCACTGCATGTTTCCTGACCTCCACATGCTGACCAAGCCGTGGTTCTTTTCTCCATCCTAGATTGGCACCAACTGCCTATCCTAATTCAGGCCCTCTGATTCGTACCACCCCGTGATGTTTTTCTCAATCCTACTACTGAATGTAATTTTACACTCCTATACAATGCGCACCACAACGTGATGTTTTTCAGAAACCTCTCTATATTGCCACTGCATGTTTCGTGAACTAACCCTGCTGACCACCCCATGGTGCTTTTCTCCATCCTACATTGCCACTCACTGCCTATCCTAATTCTGATCCTATGATTCACACCACCCCGTGATGTTTTTCTCACTCCTATTAGTGAATGTAATGTTACACACCCATACAATGCGCACCACCATGCGATGTTTTTCAGATACATATCCTACATTGCCACAGCATGTTTCCTGACCTCCCCATGCTGAGCGCACCGTGGTGCTTTTCTGCATCCTACATTGCCACTTCCTGACTATCCTAATTCAGACCCTCCGATTCACACGACCCCGTGATGTTTTTCTCACTCCTACTAGTGAATGGAATGTTACACAACAATACAATGCGCGTCAGCCCGCAATGATTTTCAGAAACCTATCATACTTTGCCACTGCATGTTTCCTAACTTAACCATGCTGACCACCCCGTGGTGCTTTTCTCCATCCTAAATTGCCACTCACTGCCTATACTTATTTAGACCCTCTAATTCACACCACCCCGTGATGTTTTTCTAAATCCTACTAGTGAATGTAATATTACACACCCATACAATGCCCACCACCCCACGATGTTTTTCATAAACCTATCCTACATTGCCACTGCATGTTTCCTGACCTCCCCATGCTGAGCACACCGTGGTGCGTTTCTCCATCCGACATTGCCACTTCCTGCCTATCCTAATTCAGACCATCCGCCTCACACCACCCCGTGATGTTTTTCTCACTCCTACTAGTGAATGGAATGTTACAAACCCATACAAGAGCACCACCACACGATGTTTTTCAGAAACGTATTCTACATGGCCACTGCATGTATCCTGACCTCCCCATGCTGACCACCCCGTGGTGCTTTTCTCCATCCTACATTGTCACTCACTGTCTATCCTAATTCAGATCCTATGATTCACACCACGCCGTGATGTTTTTCTCACTCCTACTAGTGAATGTAATGTTACAAACACATACAAGAGCACCAACCCGTGATGTTTTTCAGAAACCTATCCTACATTGCCACTGCATGTTTCCTGACCTCCCCATGGTGACCACCCCGTGGTGTTTTCTCCATTCTAGATTGCCACCAACTGGCTATCCTAATTCAGACCCTCTGATTCCCACCACCCCGTGATGTTTTTCTGACTCCTACCAGTGAATTTAACGTTACACACCCATAGAATGCGCACCACCCCGCGATGTTTTTCAGAAACCTATCCTACATTGCCACAGCATGTTTCCTGACCTCCCAAGGCTGACCACCCATTGGTGCTTTTCTCCATCCTACATTGCCACTCACTGCCTATCCTAATTCAGACCCTCCGATTCACACCACCCCGTGATGATTTTCTCACTCCTACTGGTGAATGGAATGTTACACACCAATACAATGCGCATCAGCCTGCGATGCTTTTCAGAAACCTATCCTACTTTGCCACTGCATGTTTCCTAACCTAACCATGCTGACCACCCCGTGGTGCTTTTCTCCATCCTACATTGCCACTGACTGCCTATACTTATTCAGACCCTCTAATTCACAGCACACCGTGATGTTTTTCTCAATCCTATTAGTGAATGTAATGTTACACACCCCCACCTTTCGGACGACCGCGCACTGTTTTTAAGAAACCTATGTTACATTGCCACAGCATGTTTCCTGACCTCCACATGCTGACCACCCCGTGGTGCTTTTCTCCATCCTACATTGCCACTCACTGCCTATCCAAATTAAGACCCTCCAATTCACATCACCCCATGATGTTTTTCTCACTCCTAGTGGTGGATGTAATGTTACACACCCATACATTGCGCACCACACCGCGATGTTTTTCAGAAACGTATCCTACATTGCCACTGCATGTTTCCTGACCTCCCCATGCTGACCACCCTGTGGTGCTTTTCTCCATCCTACATTGCCAATTCCTGCCTATCATTATTCAGACCCTCCTATTCACACCACCCCACGATGTTTTTCAGAAACCTGTCCGACATTGCCACTGCATGTTTCCTGACCTCCGCATGCTGACCACCCCGTCGTGCTTTTCTCCATCCTACAATGCAACTCACTGCCTATGCTAATTCAGAGGTTCCGATTCACACCACCCCGTGATGTTTTTCTCACTCCTTCTAGTGAATGTAGTGTTACACACCCGTACAATTCGCCCCACCCCACGATGTATTTCAGAAACCTATCCTACATTGCCAGTGCATGTTTCCTGACTTCCACATGCTGACCAACGGTTGGTGCTTTTCTCCATCCTAGATTGCCACCAACTGCCTATCCTAATTCAGACCCTCTTATTCGTACCAACCCGTGATGTTTTTCTCACTCCTACTAGTGAATGTAATGTTACACACCTATACAATGCGAACCACCACGCGATGTTTTTCAGAAACCTATCCTACATTGCCACTGCATGTTTCCTGACCTCCACATGCTGACCAAGCCGTGGTGCTTTTCTCCATCCTAGATTGGCACCAATTGCCTATCCTAATTCAGACCCTCTGAATTGTACCACCCCGTGATGTTTTTCTCAATCCTACTACTGAATGTAATGTTACACACCTATACAGTGCGCACCACAACGTGATGTTTTTCAGAAACCTCTCCATATTGCCACTGCATGTTTCCTGAACTAACACTGCTGACCACCCCGTGGTGCTTTTCTCCATCCTACATTGCCACTCACTGCCTATCCTAATTCTAATCCTATGATTCACACGACCCCGTGATGTTTTTCTCACTCCTACTAGTGAATGTAATGTTACACACCCATACAATGCGCATCACCATGCGATGTTTTTTAGATACATATCCTACATTGCCACAGCATGTTTCCTGACCTCCCCATGCTGAGCGCACCGTGGTGCTTTTCTCCATGCTACATTGCCACTTCCTGCCTATCCTAATTCAGACCATCCGCTTCACACCACCCCGTGATGTTTTTCTCACTCCTACTAGTGAATGTAATGTTACACACCCATACAAGAGCACCACCCTGCAATGTTTTTCAGAAACCTATCCTACATTGCCACTGCATGTTTCCTGACCTCCCCATGCTGAACACCCCGTGGTGCTATTCTCCATCCTAGATTGCCACTCACTGCCTATCCTAATTCAGGCCCTCTGATTCACCCCACCCCGGGATGTTTTTCTCACTCATATGAGTGAATGTAATGTTACACACCCATGCAATGCGCACCACCCCTCGATGTTTTTCACAAACCTATCCTACATTGCCACTGCATGTTTCCTGATCTCCCTATTCTGAGCACTCCGTGGTGCTATTCTCCATCCTACATTGCCACTCAATGCCTATCCTAATTCAGAACCTCCGATTCACACCATCCCGTGATGTTTTTCTCACTCCTACTAGTGAATGTAATGTTACACACCCATACAATGTACACAACCCCGCGATGATATTCAGAAACCTGTCCTACATTGCCACTGAATTTTTCCTGACATCCGCATGCTTATCACCCTGTGGTGCTTTTCTCCATCCTCCATTGCCACTCACTGCCTATTCAAATTCAGACCCTCCGATTGACACAACCCCGTGATGCTTTTCTCACTCGTACTAGTGAATTTAATGTTACACACCCATACAATGCGCACCACCCCGTGATGTTTTTCAGAAACCTATCCTATATTGCCACTGCAAGTTTCCTGACCTACCAATGCTGACCACCCTGTGGTGCTTTTCTCCATCCTACATTGCCACTCACTGCCTATCCTAATTCAGACCCTCCGATTCACACTACCCCGTGATGTTTTTCTCACTCGTACTAGTGAATTTAATGTTACACACCCATACAAAGCGCACCACCCCGCGATGTTTTTCAGAATACTATCCTACATTGCCACTGCATGTTTCCTGACATCCCCATGCTGACCACCCCGTGGTGCTTTTCTCCATCCTACATTGCCACTCACTGCCTATCCTAATTCAGACCCTGGGATTCACAACAACCCGTGATGTTTTCTCATTCCTAATAGTGAATGTAATGTTACACACCCATATAATGTGCACCACCCCGTGATGTTTTTCAGAATCCTATCCTACTTTGCCACTGCATGTTTCCTAACCTCCCCATGCTGACCACTCCGTGGTGCTTTTCTCCATCCTACATTGCCACTCATTGCCTATCCTTATTCTGCCCCTCCGATTCTCACCACCCCGTGATGTTTTCCTCACTCCTGCTAGTGAACGTAATGTTACACACCCACAGAATGCGTACCACCCCGCGATGTTTTTCAGAAACCTATTCTACATTGCCACTGCATGATTCCTGACCTCCCCATGCTGACCACCCCGTGGTGCTTTTCTCCATCCTAGATTGTCTCTCACTGCTTATCCTAATTCATATCCTATGATTCACACCAATCCGTGATGTTTTTCTCACTCCTACTACTGAATGTAATGTTACACACCCATACAATTCGCATCACCCCACAATGTTTTTCAGAAACCTATCATACATTGCCACTGCATGTTTCCTGACCTCCCCATGCTGAACACCCCGTGGGGCTTTTCTCCATCCTGCATTGCCACTCACTGCCTATCCTAATTCAGACCCTCCGATTCCCACCACCCCGTGATGTTTTGTCACTCCTACTAGTGAATGTAATGTTACACACCCATACAATGCGCACCAACCCGCGATGTTTTTAAGAAACCTATCCTACATTGACACTGAATGTTTCCTAACCTCCCCTTGCTGACCACCCCGTGGTGCTTTTCTCCATCCTACATTGTCACTCACTGCCTATTCTTATTCTGAACCTCCGATTCTCAGAACCCCGTGATGTTATTCTCACTCCTACTAGTGAATTTAACGTTACACACCCATACAATGCGCAACAACCCGCAATGTTTCCAGAAACCTATCCTACATTGCCACAGCATGTTTCCTGACCTCTCCATGCTGACCACCCCGTGGTGCTTTTCTCCATCCTACATTGCCACTCACTGCCTATCCTAATTCAAACCCTGGGATTCACACCACCCCGTGATGTTTTTCTCACTCCTACTAGTGAATGTAATGTTACCCACCCATACAAGAGCACCACCCCGCAATGTTTTTCAGAAACCTATTGTACATTGCCACTGCATGTTTCCTGACCTCCCCATGCTGAACACCCCGTGGTGCTTTTCTCCATCTTAGATTGCCACTCACTGCTTATCCTAATTCAGACCCTCCGATTCACACCACCCCGTGATATTTTTCTCACTCCTACTAGTGAATTTAACGTTACACAGCCATACAATGCGCACCACCCCGTGATGTATTTCAGAAACCTATCCTACATTGCCTCAGCATGTTTCCTGACCTCCCCATGCTGACCACCCCGTGTTGCTTTTCTCCATCCTACATTGCCACTCACTGCCTATCCTAATTCAGGTCCTATGATTCACACCACCCCGTGATGTTTTTCTCACTCCTACTAGTGAATGTAATGTTACACACCGATACAATGCGCACCACCCCGCGATGTTTTTCAGAAACCTATCCTACATTGCCACTGCATGTATCCTGACCTCCCTATGTTGAGCACACCGTGGTGCTTTTCTCCATTCTACATTGGCACTTCCTGCCTATCCTAATTCAGACCGTCCCATTCACACCACCCCGTGATGTTTTTCTCACTCCTACTAGTGAATGGAATGTTACACACCAATATAATGCGCATCACCCCGCGATGTATTTCAGAAACCTGTCCGACATTGCCACTGCATGTTTCCTAACCACCCCATGGTGACCACCACGTGGTGCTTTTCTCCATCCTACATTGTCACTCTCTCCCTATCCTAATACAGACCCTGGGATTCACACCACCCCATGAGGTTTTTGTCACTCCTACTAGTGAATGTAATGTTACAAACCCATACAAGAGCACCACCCCACGATGTTTTTCAGAAATGTATTCTACATTGCCACTGCATGATTCCTGACCTCCCCATGCTGACCACCCCATGGTGTTTTCTCCATCCTAAAATGCCACCAACTGCCTATCCTAATTCTGACACTATGATTCACACCACCCCTTGATGTTTTTCTCACTCCTACTAGTGAATTTGACATTACACACCCATACAATGCGCACCACCACGCGATGTTTTTCAGAAACCTATCCTATATTGCCACAGCATATTTCCTGACCTCCCAAGGCTGACCACCCATTGGTGCTTTTCTCCATCCTACATTGCCACTGACTGCCTATCCTAATTCGGACCCTCCGATTCACACCACCCCGTGATGATTTTCTCACTCCTACTCGTGATTGGAATGTTACACAACCATACAATGCGCATCACACCTCGATGTTTTTCAGAAACATGTCCTACATTGCCACTGCATGTTTCCTGACCTCCACATGCTGACAACCCCGTGGTGCTTTTCTCCATCCTACATTGCCACTCACTGCCTATCCAAATTAATACCCTCCGATTCACACCACCCCATGATGTTTTTCTCGCTCCTGCTAGTGAATGTAATGTTACACACCCATACAATGCCCACCACACCGCGATGTTTTTCAGAAACGTATTCTACATTGCCACTGCATGTTTCCTGACCTCCCCATGCTGACCGCCCCGTGGTGCTTTTCTCCATCCTACATTGCCACTCACTGCCTATCCTCATTAAGACCTTCTGATTCACACCACCCCTGATGTTTTTCTCCATCCTACTAGTGAATGTAATATTACACACCCATACAATGCGCACCATCCCGCGATGTTTTTCAGAAACCTATCCTACATTGCCATTGCATGTTTCCTGACTTCCCCATGCTGAGCACTCCGTGGTGCTTTTCTCCATCCTACATTGCCAATTCCTGCCTATCTAATTCAGACCCTCCAATTCACACCACCCCGCGATGTTTTTCAGAAACCTGTCCGACATTGCCACTGCATGTTTCCTGACCTCCGCATGCTGACCACCCCATCGTGCTTTTCTCCATCCTACAATGCAACACACTGCCTATGCTAATTCAGAGGGTCCGATTCACACCACCCCGTGATGTTTTTCTCACTCCTTTAGTGAATGTAATGTTACACACCGATACAATTCGCCCCACCCCACGATGTTTTTCAGAAACCTATCCTACATTGCCAGTGCATGTTTCCTGACTTCCACATGCTGACCAACGAGTGGTGCTTTTCTCCATCCTAGATTGCCACCAACTGCTTATCCTAATTCAGACTCTCTGATTCGTACCACCCCGTGATGTTTTTCTCACTCCTACTAGTGAATGTAATGTTACACACCTATACAATGCGAACCACCACGCGATGTTTTTCACAAACATATCCTACATTGCCACTGCATGTTTCCTGACCTCCACATGCTGACCAAGCCGTGGTTCTTTTCTCCATCCTAGATTGGCACCAACTGCCTATCCTAATTCAGACCCTCTGATTCGTACCACCCCGTGATGTTTTTCTCAATCCTACTACTGAATGTAATTTTACACTCCTATACAATGCGCACCACAACGTGATGTTTTTCAGAAACCTCTCTATATTGCCACTGCATGTTTCGTGAACTAACCCTGCTGACCACCCCATGGTGCTTTTCTCCATCCTACATTGCCACTCACTGCCTATCCTAATTCTGATCCTATGATTCACACCACCCCGTGATGTTTTTCTCACTCCTACTAGTGAATGTAATGTTACACACCCATACAATGCGCACCACCATGCGATGTTTTTCAGATACATATCCTACATTGCCACAGCATGTTTCCTGACCTCCCCATGCTGAGCGCACCATGGTGCTTTTCTGCATCCTACATTGCCACTTCCTGACTATCCTAATTCAGACCCTCCGATTCACACGACCCCGTGATGTTTTTCTCACTCCTACTAGTGAATGGAATGTTACACAACAATACAATGCGTGTCAGCCCGCAATGATTTTCAGAAACCTATCATACTTTGCCACTGCATGTTTCCTAACTTAACCATGCTGACCACCCCGTGGTGCTTTTCTCCATCCTAAATTGCCACTCACTGCCTATACTTACTTAGACCCTCTAATTCACACCACCCCGTGATGTTTTTCTAAATCCTACTAGTGAATGTAATATTACACACCCATACAATGCCCACCACCCCACGATGTTTTTCATAAACCTATCCTACATTGCCACTGCATGTTTCCTGACCTCCCCATGCTGAGCACACCGTGGTGCGTTTCTCCATCCGACATTGCCACTTCCTGCCTATCCTAATTCAGACCATCCGCTTCACACCACCCCGTGATGTTTTTCTCACTCCTACTAGTGAATGGAATGTTACAAACCCATACAAGAGCACCACCACACGATGTTTTTCAGAAACGTATTCTACATTGCCACTGCATGTTTCCTGACCTCCCCATGCTGACCACCCCGTGGTGCTTTTCTCCATCCTACATTGTCACTCACTGCCTATCCTAATTCAGATCCTATGATTCACACCACGCCGTGATGTTTTTCTCACTCCTACTAGTGAATGTAATGTTACAAACACATACAAGAGCACCAACCCGTGATGTTTTTCAGAAACCTATCCTACATTGCCACTGCATGTTTCCTGACCTCGCCATGGTGACCACCCCGTGGTGTTTTCTCCATTCTAGATTGCCACCAACTGGCTATCCTAATTCAGACCCTCTGATTCCCACCACCCCGTGATGTTTTTCTGACTCCTACCAGTGAATTTAACGTTACACACCCATAGAATGCGCACCACCCCGCGATGTTTTTCAGAAACCTATCCTACATTGCCACAGCATGTTTCCTGACCTCCCAAGGCTGACCACCCATTGGTGCTTTTCTCCATCCTACATTGCCACTCACTGCCTATCCTAATTCAGACCCTCCGATTCACACCACCCCGTGATGATTTTCTCACTCCTACTGGTGAATGGAATGTTACACACCAATACAATGCGCATCAGCCTGCGATGCTTTTCAGAAACCTATCCTACTTTGCCACTGCATGTTTCCTAACCTAACCATGCTGACCACCCCGTGGTGCTTTTCTCCATCCTACATTGCCACTGACTGCCTATACTTATTCAGACCCTCTAATTCACACCACACCGTGATGTTTTTCTCAATCCTATTAGTGAATGTAATGTTACACACCCCCACCTTTAGGACGACCGCACACTGTTTTTAAGAAACCTATGTTACATTGCCACAGCATGTTTCCTGACCTCCACATGCTGACCACCCCGTGGTGCTTTTCTCCATCCTACATTGCCACTCACTGCCTATCCAAATTAAGACCCTCCAATTCACATCACCCCATGATGTTTTTCTCACTCCTAGTGGTGGATGTAATGTTACACACCCATACATTGCGCACCACACCGCGATGTTTTTCAGAAACCTATCCTACATTGCCACTGCATGTTTCCTGACCTCCCCATGCTGACCACCCTGTGGTGCTTTTCTCCATCCTACATTGCCAATTCCTGCCTATCATTATTCAGACCCTCCTATTCACACCACCCCACGATGTTTTTCAGAAACCTGTCCGACATTGCCACTGCATGTTTCCTGACCTCCGCATGCTGACCACCCCGTCGTGCTTTTCTCCATCCTACAATGCAACTCACTGCCTATGCTAATTCAGAGGTTCCGATTCACACCACCCCGTGATGTTTTTCTCACTCCTTCTAGTGAATGTAGTGTTACACACCCGTACAATTCGCCCCACCCCACGATGTATTTCAGAAACCTATCCTACATTGCCAGTGCATGTTTCCTGACTTCCACATGCTGACCAACGGTTGGTGCTTTTCTCCATCCTAGATTGCCACCAACTGCCTATCCTAATTCAGACCCTCTTATTCGTACCAACCCGTGATGTTTTTCTCACTCCTACTAGTGAATGTAATGTTACACACCTATACAATGCGAACCACGACGCGATGTTTTTCAGAAACCTATCCTACATTGCCACTGCATGTTTCCTGACCTCCACATGCTGACCAAGCCGTGGTGCTTTTCTCCATCCTAGATTGGCACCAACTGCCTATCCTAATTCAGACCCTCTGAATTGTACCACCCCGTGATGTTTTTCTCAATCCTACTACTGAATGTAATGTTACACACCTATACAGTGCGCACCACAACGTGATGTTTTTCAGAAACCTCTCCATATTGCCACTGCATGTTTCCTGAACTAACCCTGCTGACCACCCCGTGGTGCTTTTCTCCATCCTACATTGCCACTCACTGCCTATCCTAATTCTAATCCTATGATTCACACGACCCCGTGATGTTTTTCTCACTCCTACTAGTGAATGTAATGTTACACACCCATACAATGCGCATCACCATGCGATGTTTTTTAGATACATATCCTACATTGCCACAGCATGTTTCCTGACCTCCCCATGCTGAGCGCACCGTGGTGCTTTTCTCCATGCTACATTGCCACTTCCTGCCTATCCTAATTCAGACTATCCGCTTCACACCACCCCGTGATGTTTTTCTCACTCCTACTAGTGAATGTAATGTTACACACCCATACAAGAGCACCACCCCGCAATGTTTTTCAGAAACCTATCCTACATTGCCACTGCATGTTTCCTGACCTCCCCATGCTGAAAACCCCGTGGTGCTATTCTCCATCCTAGATTGCCACTCACTGCCTATCCTAATTCAGGCCTTCTGATTCACCCCACCCCGGGATGTTTTTCTCACTCATATGAGTGAATGTAATGTTACACACCCATGCAATGCGCACCACCCCTCGATGTTTTTCACAAACCTATCCTACATTGCCACTGCATGTTTCCTGATCTCCCTATTCTGAGCACTCCGTGGTGCTATTCTCCATCCTACATTGCCACTCAATGCCTATCCTAATTCAGAACCTCCGATTCACACCATCCCGTGATTTTTTTCTCACTCCTACTAGTGAATGTAATGTTACACACCCATACAATGTACACAACCCCGCGATGATATTCAGAAACCTGTCCTACATTGCCACTGAATTTTTCCTGACATCCGCATGCTTATCACCCTGTGGTGCTTTTCTCCATCCTCCATTGCCACTCACTGCCTATTCAAATTCAGACCCTCCGATTGACACAACCCCGGGATGCTTTTCTCACTCGTACTAGTGAATTTAATGTTACACACCCATACAATGCGCACCACCCCGTGATGTTTTTCAGAAACCTATCCTATATTGCCACTGCAAGTTTCCTGACCTACCAATGCTGACCACCCTGTGGTGCTTTTCTCCATCCTACATTGCCACTCACTGCCTATCCTAATTCAGACCCTCCGATTCACACTACCCCGTGATGTTTTTCTCACTCGTACTAGTGAATTTAATGTTACACACCCATACAAAGCGCACCACCCCGCGATGTTTTTCAGAATACTATCCTACTTTGCCACTGCATGTTTCCTAACCTCCCCATGCTGACCACTCCGTGGTGCTTTTCTCCATCCTACATTGCCACTCACTGCCTATCCTTATTCTGCCCCTCCGATTCTCACCACCCCGTGATGTTTTCCTCACTCCTGCTAGTGAACGTAATGTTACACACCCACAGAATGCGTACCACCCCGCGATGTTTTTCAGAAACCTATTCTACATTGCCACTGCATGATTCCTGACCTCCCCATGCTGACCACCCCGTGGTGCTTTTCTCCATCCTAGATTGTCTCTCACTGCTTATCCTAATTCATATCCTATGATTCACACCAATCCGTGATGTTTTTCTCACTCCTACTACTGAATGTAATGTTACACACCCATACAATTCGCATCACCCCACAATGTTTTTCAGAAACCTATCATACATTGCCACTGCATGTTTCCTGACCTCCCCATGCTGTCCACCCCGTGGTGCTTTTCTCCATCCTGCTTTGCCACTCACTGCCTGTCTAATTCAGACCCACCGATTCACACCGCCCTGTGATGTTTTTATCACTCCTACTAGTGAATGTAATGTTACACACCCATACAATGCACACCACCCCGCGATGTTTTTAAGATACCTATCGTACATTACCACTGCATGTTTCCTGACCTCCCCATGCTGAACACCCCATGGGGCTTTTCTCCATCCTGCATTGCCACTCACTGCCTATCCTAATTCAGACCCTCCGATTCCCACCACCCCGTGATGTTTTGTCACTCCTACTAGTGATTGTAATGTTACACACCCATACAATGCGCACCAACCCGCGATGTTTTTAAGAAACCTATCCTACATTGACACTGAATGTTTCCTAACCTCCCCTTGCTGACCACCCCGTGGTGCTTTTCTCCATCCTACATTGTCACTCACTGCCTATTCTTATTCTGAAACTCCGATTCTCAGAACCCCGTGATGTTATTCTCACTCCTACTAGTGAATTTAACGTTACACACCCATACAATGCGCAACAACCCGCGATGTTTCCAGAAACCTATCCTACATTGCCACAGCATGTTTCCTGACCTCTCCATGCTGACCACCCCGTGGTGCTTTTCTCCATCCTACATTGCCACTCACTGCCTATCCTAATTCAAACCCTGGGATTCACACCACCCCGTGATGTTTTTCTCACTCCTACTAGTGAATGTAATGTTACCCACCCATACAAGAGCACCACCCCGCAATGTTTTTCAGAAACCTATTGTACATTGCCACTGCATGTTTCCTGACCTCCCCATGCTGAACACCCCGTGGTGCTTTTCTCCATCTTAGATTGCCACTCACTGCCTATCCTAATTCAGACCCTCCGATTCACACCACCCCGTGATATTTTTCTCACTCCTACTAGTGAATTTAACGTTACACAGCCATACAATGCGCACCACCCCGCGATGTATTTCAGAAACCTATCCTACATTGCCTCAGCATGTTTCCTGACCTCCCCATGCTGACCTCCCCGTGTTGCTTTTCTCCATCCTACATTGCCACTCACTGCCTATCCTAATTCAGGTCCTATGATTCACACCACCCCGTGATGTTTTTCTCACTCCTACTAGTGAATGTAATGTTACACACCGATACAATGCGCACCACCCCGCGATGTTTTTCAGAAACCTATCCTACATTGCCACTGCATGTATCCTGACCTCCCTATGTTGAGCACACCGTGGTGCTTTTCTCCATTCTACATTGGCACTTCCTGCCTATCCTAATTCAGACCGTCCGATTCACACCACCCCGTGATGTTTTTCTCACTCCTACTAGTGAATGGAATGTTACACACCAATATAATGCGCATCACCCCGCGATGTATTTCAGAAACCTGTCCGACATTGCCACTGCATGTTTCCTAACCACCCCATGGTGACCACCACGTGGTGCTTTTCTCCATCCTACATTGTCACTCTCTCCCTATCCTAATACAGACCCTGGGATTCACACCACCCCATGAGGTTTTTGTCACTCCTACTAGTGAATGTAATGTTACAAACCCATACAAGAGCACCACCCCACAATGTTTTTCAGAAATGTATTCTACATTGCCACTGCATGATTCCTGACCTCCCCATGCTGACCACCCCGTGGTGTTTTCTCCATCCTAAAATGCCACCAACTGCCTATCCTAATTCAGACACTATGATTCACACCACCCCTTGATGTTTTTCTCACTCCTACTAGTGAATTTGACATTACACACCCATACAATGCGCACCACCACGCGATGTTTTTCAGAAACCTATCCTACATTGCCACAGCATATTTCCTGACCTCCCAAGGCTGACCACCCATTGGTGCTTTTCTCCATCCTACATTGCCACTGACTGCCTATCCTAATTCGGACCCTCCGATTCACACCACCCCGTGATGATTTTCTCACTCCTACTCGTGATTGGAATGTTACACAACCATACAATGCGCATCACACCTCGATGTTTTTCAGAAACATGTCCTACATTGCCACTGCATGTTTCCTGACCTCCACATGCTGACCAAGCCGTGGTTCTTTTCTCCATCCTAGATTGCCACTCACTGCCTATCCTCATTAAGACCTTCTGATTCACACCACCCCTGATGTTTTTCTCCATCCTACTAGTGAATGTAATATTACACACCCATACAATGCGCACCATCCCGCGATGTTTTTCAGAAACCTATCCTACATTGCCATTGCATGTTTCCTGACTTCCCCATGCTGAGCACTCCGTGGTGCTTTTCTCCATCCTACATTGCCAATTCCTGCCTATCCTAATTCAGACCCTCCAATTCACACCACCCCGCGATGTTTTTCAGAAACCTGTCCGACATTGCCACTGCATGTTTCCTGACCTCCGCATGCTGACCACCCCATCGTGCTTTTCTCCATCCTACAATGCAACACACTGCCTATGCTAATTCAGAGGGTCCGATTCACACCACCCCGTGATGTTTTTCTCACTCCTTTAGTGAATGTAATGTTACACACCAATACAATTCGCCCCACCCCACGATGTTTTTCAGAAACCTATCCTACATTGCCAGTGCATGGTTCCTGACTTCCACATGCTGACCAACGAGTGGTGCTTTTCTCCATCCTAGATTGCCACCAACTGCTTATCCTAATTCAGACTCTCTGATTCGTACCACCCCGTGATGTTTTTCTCACTCCTACTAGTGAATGTAATGTTACACACCTATACAATGCGAACCACCACGCGATGTTTTTCACAAACATATCCTACATTGCCACTGCATGTTTCCTGACCTCCACATGCTGACCAAGCCGTGGTTCTTTTCTCCATCCTAGATTGGCACCAACTGCCTATCCTAATTCAGACCCTCTGATTCGTACCACCCCGTGATGTTTTTCTCAATCCTACTACTGAATGTAATTTTACACTCCTATACAATGCGCACCACAACGTGATGTTTTTCAGAAACCTCTCTATATTGCCACTGCATGTTTTGTGAACTAACCCTGCTGACCACCCCATGGTGCTTTTCTCCATCCTACATTGCCACTCACTGCCTATCCTAATTCTGATCCTATTATTCACACCACCCCGTGATGCTTTTCTCACTTCTACTAGTGAATGTAATGCTACACACCCATACAATGCGCACCACCATGCGATGTTTTTCAGATACATATCCTACATTGTCACAGCATGTTTCCTGACCTCCCCATGCTGAGCGCACCGTGGTGCTTTTCTGCATCCTACATTGCCACTTCCTGACTATCCTAATTCAGACCCTCCGATTCACACGACCCCGTGATGTTTTTCTCACTCCTACTAGTGAATGGAATGTTACACAACAATACAATGCGCGTCAGCCCGCAATGATTTTCAGAAACCTATCATACTTTGCCACTGCATGTTTCCTAACTTAACCATGCTGACCACCCCGTGGTGCTTTTCTCCATCCTAAATTGCCACTCACTGCCTATACTTACTTAGACCCTCTAATTCACACCACCCCGTGATGTTTTTCTAAATCCTGCTAGTGAATGTAATATTACACACCCATACAATGCCCACCACCCCACGATGTTTTTCATAAACCTATCCTACATTGCCACTGCATGTTTCCTGACCTCCCCATGCTGAGCACACCGTGGTGCGTTTCTCCATCCGACATTGCCACTTCCTGCCTATCCTAATTCAGACCATCCGCTTCACACCACCCCGTGATGTTTTTCTCACTCCTACTAGTGAATGGAATGTTACAAACCCATACAAGAGCACCACCACACGATGTTTTTCAGAAACGTATTCTACATTGCCACTGCATGTTTCCTGACCTCCCCATGCTGACCACCCCGTGGTGCTTTTCTCCATCCTACATTGTCACTCACTGCCTATCCTAATTCAGATCCTATGATTCACACCACGCCGTGATGTTTTTCTCACTCCTACTAGTGAATGAAATGTTACAAACACATACAAGAGCACCAACCCGTGATGTTTTTCAGAAACCTATCCTACATTGCCACTGCATGTTACCTGACCTCCCCATGGTGACCACCCCGTGGTGTTTTCTCCATTCTAGATTGGCACCAACTGGCTATCCTAATTCAGACCCTCTGATTCCCACCACCCCGTGATGTGTTTCTGACACCTACCAGTGAATTTAACGTTACACACCCATAGAATGCGCACCACCCCACGATGTTTTTCAGAAACCTATCCTACATTGCCACAGCATGTTTCCTGACCTCCCAAGGCTGACCACCCATTGGTGCTTTTCTCCATCCTACATTGCCACTCACTGCCTATCCTAATTCAGACTCTCCGATTCACACCACCCCGTGATGATTTTCTCACTCCTACTGGTGAATGGAATGTTACACACCAATACAATGCGCATCAGCCTGCGATGCTTTTCAGAAACCTATCCTACTTTGCCACTGCATGTTTCCTAACCTAACCATGCTGACCACCCCGTGGTGCTTTTCTCCATCCTACATTGCCACTCACTGCCTATACTTATTCAGACCCTCTAATTCACACCACACCGTGATGTTTTTCTCAATCCTATTAGTGAATGTAATGTTACACACACACACCTTTCGGATGACCGCGCACTGTTTTTAAGAAACCTATGTTACATTGCCACAGCATGTTTCCTGACCTCAACATGCTGACCACCCCGTGGTGCTTTTCTCCATCCTACATTGCCACTCACTGCCTATCCAAATTAAGACCCTCCAATTCACATCACCCCATGATGTTTTTCTCACTCCTAGTGGTGGATGTAATGTTACACACCCATACATTGCGCACCACACCGCGATGTTTTTCAGAAACGTATCCTACATTGCCACTGCATGTTTCCTGACCTCCCCATGCTGACCACCCTGTGGTGCTTTTCTCCATCCTACCTTGCCACTCACTGCCTATCCTCATTAAGACCTTCTGATTCACACCACCCCTGATGTTTTTCTCCATCCTACTAGTGAATTTAATATTACACACCCATACAATGCGCACCACCCCGCGATGTTTTTCAGAAACCTATCCTACATTGCCATTGTATGTTTCCTGACTTACCCATGCTGAGCAATCCGTGGTGCTTTTCTCCATCCTACATTGCCAATTCCTGCCTATCATTATTCAGACCCTCCTATTCACACCACCCCACGATGTTTTTCAGAAACCTGTCCGACATTGCCACTGCATGTTTCCTGACCTCCGCATGCTGACCACCCCGTCGTGCTTTTCTCCATCCTACAATGCAACTCACTGCCTATGCTAATTCAGAGGTTCCGATTCACACCACCCCGTGATGTTTTTCTCACTCCTTCTAGTGAATGTAGTGTTACACACCTATACAATTCGCCCCACCCCACGATGTATTTCAGAAACCTATCCTACATTGCCAGTGCATGTTTCCTGACTTCCACATGCTGACCAACGGTTGGTGCTTTTCTCCATCCTAGATTGCCACCAACTGCCTATCCTAATTCAGACCCTCTGATTCGTACCAACCCGTGATGTTTTTCTCACTCCTACTAGTGAATGTAATGTTACACACCTATACAATGCGAACCACCACGCGATGTTTTTCAGAAACCTATCCTACATTGCCACTGCATGTTTCCTGACCTCCACATGCTGACCAAGCCGTGGTGCTTTTCTCCATCCTAGATTGGCACCAACTGCCTATCCTAATTCAGACCCTCTGAATTGTACCACCCCGTGATGTTTTTCTCAATCCTACTACTGAATGTAATGTTACACACCTATACAGTGCGCACCACAACGTGATGTTTTTCAGAAACCTCTCCATATTGCCACTGCATGTTTCCTGAACTAACCCTGCTGACCACCCCGTTGTGCTTTTCTCCATCCTACATTGCCACTCACTGCCTATCCTAATTCTAATCCTATGATTCACACGACCCCGTGATGTTTTTCTCACTCCTACTAGTGAATGTAATGTTACACACCAATACAATGCGCATCACCATGCGATGTTTTTTAGATACATATCCTACATTGCCACAGCATGTTTCCTGACCTCCCCATGCTGTCCACCCCGTGGTGCTTTTCTCCATCCTGCTTTGCCACTCACTGCCTGTCTAATTCAGACCCTCCGATTCACACCGCCCTGTGATGTTTTTATCACTCCTACTAGTGAATGTAATGTTACACACCCATACAATGCACACCACCCCGCGATGTTTTTAAGATACCTATCGTACATTACCACTGCATGTTTCCTGACCTCCCCATGCTGAACACCCCGTGGGGCTTTTCTCCATCCTGCATTGCCACTCACTGCCTATCCTAATTCAGACCCTCCGATTCCCACCACCCCGTGATGTTTTGTCACTCCTACTAGTGAATGTAATGTTACACACCCATACAATGCGCACCAACCCGCGATGTTTTTAAGAAACCTATCCTACATTGACACTGAATGTTTCCTAACCTCCCCTTGCTGACCACCCCGTGGTGCTTTTCTCCATCCTACATTGTCACTCACTGCCTATTCTTATTCTGAACCTCCGATTCTCAGAACCCCGTGATGTTATTCTCACTCCTACTAGTGAATTTAACGTTACACACCCATACAATGCGCAACAACTCGCAATGTTTCCAGAAACCTATCCTACATTGCCACAGCATGTTTCCTGACCTCTCCATGCTGACCACCCCGTGGTGCTTTTCTCCATCCTACATTGCCACTCACTGCCTATCCTAATTCAAACCCTGGGATTCACACCACCCCGTGATGTTTTTCTCACTCCTACTAGTGAATGTAATGTTACCCACCCATACAAGAGCACCACCCCGCAATGATTTTCAGAAACCTATCCTACATTGCCACTGCATGTTTCCTGACCTCCCCATGCTGAACACCCCGTGGTGCTTTTCTCCATCTTAGATTGCCACTCACTGCCTATCCTAATTCAGACCCTCGGATTCACACCACCCCGTGATATTTTTCTCACTCCTACTAGTGAATTTAACGTTACACATCCATACAATGCGCACCACCCCGCGATGTATTTCAGAAACCTATCCTACATTGCCTCAGCATGTTTCCTGACCTCCCCATGCTGACCACCCCGTGTTGCTTTTCTCCATCCTACATTGCCACTCACTGCCTATCCTAATTCAGGTCCTATGATTCACACCACCCCGTGATGTTTTTCTCACTCCTACTAGTGAATGTAATGTTACACACCGATACAATGCGCACCACCCCGCGATGTTTTTCAGAAACTTATCCTACATTGCCACTGCATGTATCCTGACCTCCCTATGTTGAGCACACCGTGGTGCTTTTCTCCATTCTACATTGGCACTTCCTGCGTATCCTAATTCAGACCGTCCGATTCACACCACCCCGTGATGTTTTTCTCACTCCTACTAGTGAATGGAATGTTACACACCAATATAATGCGCATCACCCCGCGATGTATTTCAGAAACCTGTCCGACATTGCCACTGCATGTTTCCTAACCACCCCATGGTGACCACCACGTGGTGCTTTTCTCCATCCTACATTGTCACTCTCTCCCTATCCTAATACAGACCCTGGGATTCACACCACCCCATGAGGTTTTTGTCACTCCTACTAGTGAATGTAATGTTACAAACCCATACAAGAGCACCACCCCACGATGTTTTTCAGAAATGTATTCTACATTGCCACTGCATGATTCCTGACCTCCCCATGCTGACCACCCCGTGGTGTTTTCTCCATCCTAAAATGCCACCAACTGCCTATCCTAATTCAGACACTATGATTCACACCACCCCTTGATGTTTTTCTCACTCCTACTAGTGAATTTGACATTACACACCCATACAATGCGCACCACCACGCGATGTTTTTCAGAAACCTATCCTACATTGCCACAGCATATTTCCTGACCTCCCAAGGCTGACCACCCATTGGTGCTTTTCTCCATCCTACATTGCCACTGACTGCCTATCCTAATTCGGACCCTCCGATTCACACCACCCCGTGATGATTTTCTCACTCCTACTCGTGATTGGAATGTTACACAACCATACAATGCGCATCACACCTCGATGTTTTTCAGAAACATGTCCTACATTGCCACTGCATGTTTCCTGACCTCCACATGCTGACAACCCCGTGGTGCTTTTCTCCATCCTACATTGCCACTCACTGCCTATCCAAATTAATACCCTCCGATTCACACCACCCCATGATGTTTTTCTCGCTCCTACTAGTGAATGTAATGTTACACACCCATACAATGCCCACCACACCGCGATGTTTTTCAGAAACGTATCCTACATTGCCACTGCATGTTTCCTGACCTCCCCATGCTGACCACCCCGTGGTGCTTTTCTCCATCCTGCATTGCCACTCACTGCCTATCCTCATTAAGACCTTCTGATTCACACCACCCCGTGGTGCTTTTCTCCATCCTAAATTGCCACTCACTGCCTATACTTATTTAGACCCTCTAATTCACACCACCCCGTGATGTATTTCTAAATCCTACTAGTGAATGTAATATTACACACCCATACAATGCCCACCACCCCACGATGTTTTTCATAAACCTATCCTACATTGCCACTGCATGTTTCCTGACCTCCCCATGCTGAGCACACCGTGGTGCGTTTCTCCATCCGACATTGCAACTTCCTGCCTATCCTAATTCAGACCATCCGCTTCACACCACCCCGTGATGTTTTTCTCACTCCTACTAGTGAATGGAATGTTACAAACCCATACAAGAGCACCACCACACGATGTTTTTCAGAAACGTATTCTACATTGCCACTGCATGTTTCCTGACCTCCCCATGCTGACCACCCCGTGGTGCTTTTCTCCATCCTACATTGTCACTCACTGCCTATCCTAATTCAGATCCTATGATTCACACCACGCCGTGATGTTTTTCTCACTCCTAGTAGTGAATGTAATGTTACAAACACATACAAGAGCACCAACCCGTGATGTTTTTCAGAAACCTATCCTACATTGCCACTGCATGTTTCCTGACCTCCCCATGGTGACCACCCCGTGGTGTTTTCTCCATTCTAGATTGCCACCAACTGGCTATCCTAATTCAGACCCTCTGATTCCCACCACCCCGTGATGTTTTTCTGACTCCTACCAGTGAATTTAACGTTACACACCCATAGAATGCGCACCACCCCGCGATGTTTTTCAGAAACCTATCCTACATTGCCACAGCATGTTTCCTGACCTCCCAAGGCTGACCACCCATTGGTGCTTTTCCCCATCCTACATTGCCACTCACTGCCTATGCTAAATCAGACCCTCCGATTCACACCACCCCGTGATGATTTTCTCACTCCTACTGGTGAATGGAATGTTACCCACCAATACAATGCGCATCAGCCTGCGATGCTTTTCAGAAACCTATCCTACTTTGCCACTGCATGTTTCCTAACCTAACCATGCTGACCACCACGTGGTGCTTTTCTCCATCCTACATTGCCACTCACTGCCTATACTTATTCAGACCCTCTAATTCACACCACACCGTGATGTTTTTCTCAATCCTATTAGTGAATGTAATGTTACACACACACACACCTTTCAGACGACCGCGCACTGTTTTTAAGAAACCTATGTTACATTGCCACAGCATGTTTCCTGACCTCCACATGCTGACCACCCCGTGGTGCTTTTCTCCATCCTACATTGCCACTCACTGCCTATCCAAATTAAGACCCTCCAATTCACATCACCCCATGATGTTTTTCTCACTCCTAGTGGTGGATGTAATGTTACACACCCATACATTGCGCACCACACCGCGATGTTTTTCAGAAACGTATCCTACATTGCCACTGCATGTTTCCTGACCTCCCCATGCTGACCACCCTGTGGTGCTTTTCTCCATCCTACCTTGCCACTCACTGCCTATCCTCATTAAGACCTTCTGATTCACACCACCCCTGATGTTTTTCTCCATCCTACTAGTGAATTTAATATTACACACCCATACAATGCGCACCACCCCGCGATGTTTTTTAGAAACCTATCCTACATTGCCATTGCATGTTTCCTGACTTACCCATGCTGAGCAATCCGTGGTGCTTTTCTCCATACTACATTGCCAATTCCTGCCTATCCTTATTCAGACCCTCCTATTCACACAACCCCGCGATGTTTTTCAGAAACCTATCCTACATTGCCAGTGCATGTTTCCTGACTTCCACATGCTGACCAACGGTTGGTGCTTTTCTCCATCCTAGATTGCCACCAACTGCCTATCCTAATTCAGACCCTCTGATTCGTACCAACCCGTGATGATTTTCTCACTCCTACTAGTGAATGTAATGTTACACACCTATACAATACGAACCACCACGCGATGTTTTTCAGAAACCTATCCTACATTGCCACTGCATGTTTCCTGACCTCCACATGCTGACCAAGCCGTGGTGCTTTTCTCCATCCTAGATTGGCACCAACTGCCTATCCTAATTTAGACCCTCTGAATCGTACCACGCCGTGATGTTTTTCTCACTCCTACTAGTGAATGTAATGTTACACACCCATACAATGCGCATCACCATGCGATGTTTTTTAGATACATATCCTACATTGCCACAGCATGTTTCCTGACCTCCCCATGCTGAGTGCAACGTGGTGCTTTTCTCCATCCTACATTGCCACTTACTGCCTATCCTAATTCAGACCCGCTGATTCACACCACCCCGTGATGTTTTTCTCACTCCTACTAGTGAATGGAATGTTACACACCAATACAATGCGCATCAGAGCGCGATGATTTTCAGAAACCTATCCTGCTTTGCCACTGCATGTTTCCTAACTTAACCATGCTGACCACCCCGTGGTGCTTTTCTCCATCCTACATTGCCACTCACTGCCTATACGTATTCAGACCCGCTGATTCACACCACCCCGTGATGTTTTTCTCACTCCTACTAGTGAATGGAATGTTACACACCAATACAATGCTCATCAGAGCGCGATGATTTTCAGAAACCTATCCTACTTTGCCACTGCATGTTTCCTAACTTAACCATGCTGACCACCCCGTGGTGCTTTTCTCCATCCTACATTGCCACTCACTGCCTATACGTATTCAGACCCTCTAATTCACACCACCCCGTGATGTTTTTCTCACTCCTACTAGTGAATGTAATGTTACACACCCATACAATGCGCATCACCATGCGATGTTTTTTAGATACATATCCTACATTGCCACAGCATGTTTCCTGACCTCCCCATGCTGAGTGCACCGTGGTGCTTTTCTCCATCCTACATTGCCACTTACTGCCTATCCTAATTCAGACCCGCTGATTCACACCACCCCGTGATGTTTTTCTCACTCCTACTAGTGAATGGAATGTTACACACCAATACAATGCGCATCAGCCCGCGATGATTTTCAGAAACCTATCCTACTTTGCCACTGCATGTTTCCTAACTTAACCATGCTGACCACCCCGTGGTGCTTTTCTCCATCCTACATTGCCACTCACTGCCTATACGTATTCAGACCCTCTAATTCACACCACACCGTGATGTTTTTCTCACTCCTACTAGTGAATGTAATGTTACACACCCACACATTTCGGACGACCCCACGCTGTTTTTAAGAAACCTATGCTACATTGCCCCTGCATGTTTCCTGACCTCCCCATGCTGACCACCCCGTGGTGTTTTCTCCATCCTAGATTGCCACCAACTGCCTATCCTAATTCAGACACTCTGATTCACACCACCCCATGATGTTTTTCTCACTCCTACTAGTGAATGTAATGTTACACACCCATAAAATGCGCACCACCCCGCGATGTTTTTCAGAAACCTATCCTACATTGCCGCTGCATATTTCCTTACCTCCCCATGCTGATGATCCCGTGGTGCTTTTCTGCATCTTACATTGCCACTCACTGCCTATCCAAATTCAAATCCTATTATTCACACCACGCCGTGATGTTTTTCTCACTCCTACTAGTGAATGTAATGTTACACACCCACACATTTCGGACGACCCCACGCTGTTTTTAAGAAACCTATGCTACATTGCCACTGCATGTTTCCTGACCTCCCCATGCTCACCACCCCGTGGTGCTTTTCTCCATCCTACATTGCCACTCACTGCCTATACGTATTCAGACCCCCTAATTCACACCACACCGTGATGTTTTTCTCACTCCTACTAGTGAATGTAATGTTACACACCCACACATTTCGGACGACCCCACGCTGTTTTTAAGAAACCTATGCTACATTGCCACTGCATGTTTCCTGACCTCCCCATGCTGACCTTCCCGTGGTGTTTTCTTCATCCTAGATTGCCACCAACTGCCTACCCTAATTCAGACACTCTGATTCACACCACTCCGTGATGTTTTTCTCACTCCTAATAGTGAATGTAATGTTACACACCCATACAATGCGCACCAGCCCGCAATGTTTTTCAGAAACCTATCCTACTCTGTCACTGCATATTTCCTGACCTCCCCAGGCTGACCACCCCGTTGTGCTTTTCTCCATCCTACATTGCCACTCACTGCCTATCCTAATTCAGACCTTCTCATTCACACCACCCCGTGATGTTTTTCTAAATCCTACTAGTGAATGTGATATTACACACCCATACAATGCGCACCACCCCACGATGTTTTTCATAAACCTATCCTACATTGCCACTGCATGTTTCCTGACCTCCCCATGCTAAGCACACCGTGGTGCGTTTCTCCATCCGACATTGCCACTTCCTGCCTATCCTAATTCAGACCATCCGATTCACACCACCCCGTGATGTTTTTCTCACTCCTACTAGTGAATGGAATGTTACAAACCCATACAAGAGCACCACAAAAAGATGTTTTTCATAAACGTATTCTACATTGCCACTGCATGTTTCCTGACCTCCACATGCTGACCACCCCGTGGTGCTTTTGTCCATCCTACATTGCCACTCACGGCCTATCCCAATTCAGACCTTCTGATTCACACCACCCCCTGATGTTTTTCTCCATCCTACTAGTGAATGTAATATTACACCCACATACAATGCGCACCACCCCGCGATGTTTTTCAGAAAACTATCCTACATTGCCACTGCATGTTTCCTGACTTCCCTATGCTGAGCACTCCGTGGTGCTTTGCTCCATCCTACATTGCCACTTCCTGCCTATCCTAATTCAGACCCTCCGATTCACACCACCCCGTGATGTTTTTCTCACTCCTACTAGAGAATGGAATGTTACACACCAATACAATGCGCATCAGCCCGCGATGATTTTCAGAAACCTATCCTACTTTGCCACTGCATGTTTCCTAACCTAACTATGCTGACCACCCCGTGGTGCTTTTCTCCCTCCTACATTGCCACACACTGCCTATCCTTATTCAGACCCTCTAATTCACACAACACCGTGATGTTTTTCTCACTCCTACTAGTGAATGTAATGTTACACACCCACACATTTCGGACGACCCCGCGCTGTTTTTAACAAACCTATGCTACATTGCCACTGCATGTTTCCTAACCTCCCCATGCTGACCACCCCTGGTGTTTTCTCCATCCTAGATTCCCACCAACTGCCTATGCTAATTCAGACCCTCTAATTGACACCACCCCGTGATGTTTTTCTCACTCCTACTAGTGAATGTAATGTTACACACCCATACAATGCGCAACACCCCGCGATGTTTTTCAGAGACCTATCCTACATTGCGACTGCATGTTTCCTTACCTCCCCATGCTGACCTCCCCGTGGTGCTTTTCTCCATCCTACATTGCCACTCATTGCCTATCCTAATCCAGACCCTCTGATTCACACCACAACGTGATATTTTTCTCACTCCTACTAGTGAATTTAACGTTACACACCCAGACAATGCGCACCACACCACGATGTTTTTCAGAAACCTATCCTACATTGCACAGCCTGTTTCCTGACCCCCGCATGCTGACCACCCTGTGGCGCTTTTCTCCATCCTACATTGCCACTCCCTGCCTATACCAATTCAGACCCTCCGATTCACACCACCCCATGATGTTTTTCTCACTCCTACATGTGAATGTAATGTTACACACCCATACAATGCGCACCACCCCGCGATGTTTTTCAGAAACCTATCCTACATTGCGACTGCATGTTTCCTGACCTCCCCATGCTGACCACCCCGTGGTGCTTTTCTCCATCCTAAATATCCAGTCACTGCCTATCCTAATTCAGACCTACTGATTCACTCCACCCAGTGATGTTTTTCTAAATTCTACTAGTGAATGTAATATTACTCACACATACAATGCCCACCAACCCACGATGTTTTTCATAAAACTATCCTATATTGCCCCTGCATGTTTCCTGACCTCCCCATGCTGAGCACACCGTGGTGCGTTTCTCCATCCGACATTGCCTCTTGCTGCCTATCCTAATTCAGACCATCCGATTCACACCACCCCGTGAAGTTTTTCTCACTCCTACTAGTGAATGTAATGTTACACACTAATACAATGCGCACCACCCCGCGATACTTTTCAGAATCCTAACCTAAATTGCCGCTGCATGTTTCCTGACCTTCCTATGCTGACCACCCCGTGGTGATTTTCTCCACTCTACATTGCCACTCGCTGCCTATCCTAATTCATATCCTATGATTCACACCACCCCATTATGTTTTTGTCACTCCCACTAGTGAATGTAATGTTACACACCCATAAAATGCACACCACCCCGCGATGTTTTTAAGAAACATATCGTACATTGCCACTTCATGTTTCCTGACCCCCCTTTGCTGACCACCCCGTTGTGCATTTCTCCATCCTGCATTGCCACTCACTGCCTATTCTTATTCAGACCCTCCGATTCTCACCAACCCGTGATGTTTTTCTCACTCCTACTAGTGAATTTAAAGTTACACACCCATACAATGCGCACCAACCCGCGATGTATTTCAGAAACATATCCTACATTGCCAAAGCATGTTTCCTGACCTCCCCATGCTGACCTCCCCGTGGTGCTTTTCTCCATCCTACATTGCCACTCACTGCGTATCCTAATTAAATCCTGGGATTCACACCACCCCGTGATGTTTTTCTCACTCCTACTAGAGAATGTAATGTTACACACCCATACAAGAGCACCACCCCGCAATGTTTTTCAGAAACCTATCCTACATTGCCACTGCATGTTTCCTGACCTCCCCTTGCTGACCACCCCGTGGTGCTGTTCTCCATCCTACCTTGCCACTCACTGCCTATCCTTATTCAGACCCTCCGATTCACACCAACCCGTGATGTTTTTCTCACTCCTACAAGTGAATGTAATGTTACACACGCATGCAATGCGCTCCACCCCGCGCTGTTTTTCAGAAATCTATCCCACATTGCGATTGCATGTTTCCTGACATCCCCATGCTGACCACCCCGTGGTGCGTTTCTCCATTCTACATTGCCAATTCCTGCCTATCCCCTTTCATACCCTATGATTCACACCACCCTGTGATGTTTTTCTCACTCCTACTAGTGAATGTAATGTTACACACCCATACAATGCACAGCACCACGCAAAGTTTTCCAGAAACCTATCCAACATTGCCATTGCATGTTTCCTGACCTCCACATGCTGACCACCCCATGGAGCTTTTCTCCATCCTACATTGCCACTCACTGCCTATCCTAATTCAGATCCTATTATTGAAAACACCCCGTGATGTTTTTCTCACTCCTACTAGTGAATGTGATGTTACACACCTATACAATGCGCACCACCACCTGATGTTTTTCAGAAACATATCCTACATTGCGACAGCATGTTTCCTGACCTCCCCATGCTGACCACCCCGTGGTGCGTTTCTCCATTCTGCATTGCAAATTCCTGCCTATCCTAATTCAGACCCTATGATTCACACCACCCCGTGATGTTTTTCTCACTCCTACTAGTGAATGTAATGTTACAAACCCATACAATACGCATCACCGGGCAATGTTTTCCAGAAACCTATCCAACATTGCCATTGCATGTTTCCTGACCTCCCCATGCTGACCACCCCATGGAGCTTTTCTCCATCCTACATTGCCACTCACTGCCTATCCAAATTCAGATACTATGATTCACACCACCCCGTGATTTTTATGTCACTCCTACTAGTGAATGTAATGTTACACCCCAATACAATGCGCACCACCACGCGATGATTTTCAGAAACATATCCTACATTGCCACAGCATGTTTATGACCTCCCCATGCTGACCACCCCGTGGTGCTTTTCTCCATCCTACATTGCCACTCACTGCCTATCCTAATTCAGACCCTCCGATTAACACCACCCCGTGATGATTTTCTCACTCCTACTAGTGAATGGAATGTTACACAACCATACACTGCGCATCACCCCGTGATGTTTTTCAGAAACATGTCCTACATTGCCACTGCATGTTTCCTGACCTCCGCATGCTGACCACTCCGTGGTGCTTTTCTCCATCCTACATTGCCCCTCACTGCCTATCCTAATTCAGATCCTATGATTCACACCACCCCGTGAGGTTTTTCTCACATCCTACTTCAGAATGAAATAATGCACACCCATACAATGCGCACCACCCCACGCTGTTATTCAGAAACCTATCGTACATTGCCACTGCATGTTTCGTGACCTCCCCATGCTGACCACGCCGTGGTGCTTTTCTCCATCCTGCATTCCCACTCACTGCCTATTCTAATTCAGACCCTCCGATTCACACCACCCCGTGATGTTTTTCTCACTCCTACTAGTGACTGTAATGTTACACAACCATACAATGCGCACCACCACCTGATGTTTTTCAGAAACCTATCCTACATAGCCACAGCATGTTTCCTACCGCCGCTTGCTGACCACCACATGGTGCTTTTCTCCATCCTACATTGCCACTTCCTGCCTATCTTAATTCAGACCCTCCGATTCACACCACCCCGTGATGTTTTTCTCACTCCTACTAGTGAATGTAATGTTAAACACCCATACAATGCGCACCACCCCGCGATGGTTCCAGAAACCTATCCTACATTGCCACAGCATGTTTCCTGACCTCCCCATGCTGACCACCCCGTGGTGCTGTTCTCCATCCTACATGCCACACTCTGCCTTTCCTTATTCAGACCATCCGATTCACACCGCCCCGTGATGTTTTTCTCACTCCTACTAGTGAATGTAATGTTACACACCCATACAATGTGCACCACCCCGCGATGTTTTTCAGAAACCTATGCTACATTGCGACTGCATGCTTCCAGACCTCCCCATGCTGACTACCCCGTGGTGCGTTTCTCCATCCTACATTGCCAATTCCTGCCTATCCTAATTCAGACCCTATGAATCACACCACCCCATGATGCTTTTCTCAATCCTACTAGTGAATGTAATGTTACAAACCCATACAATGCGCACCACCACGCAATGTTTTCCAGAAACCTATCCAACATTGCCATTGCATGTTTCCTGACCTCCCCATGTTGACCACCCCGTGGTGCTTTTCTCCATCCTACATTGCCACCCATTGCCTATCCTAATTCAAACCCTGGGATTCACACCACCCTGTTTTTCTCACTCCTACTAGTGAATGTAATGCTACACACCCATACAAGAGCACCACGACGCAATGTTTTTCAGAAAGTTATCCTACATTGCCACTGCATGTTTCCTAACCTCCCCTTGCTGACCACCCCGTGGTGCTGTTGTCCATCCTACATTGCCACACACTGCCTATCCTTATTCAAACCCTCCGATTCACACCACCCCATGATGTTTTTCTCACTCCTAGTAGTGAATGTAATGTTACACACCCATACAATGCGAAACAGCCCGTGATGCTCTTCAGAAACCTATCCTACTTTGGCCCTGCATGTTTCCTGACCTCCATGCTGACTACCCCGTGGTGCGTTTCTCCATCCTACATTGCCACACAATGCCTATCCTGATTCAAACCCCGGGATTCACACCACCCCATGATGTTTTTCTCACACCTTCTAGTGAATGGAATGTTACCCACCAATACTTTGCGCATCACCCCGTGATGTTTTTCAGAAACCTGTCCGACATTGCCACTGCACGTTTCCTGAAATCTGCATGCTGACCACCCCGTGGTGCTTTCCTCCATCCTACCTTGCAACTCACTGCCTATCCTAATTCAGACCCAGGGATTCACACCACCCCGTGATGTTTTTCTCACTCCTACTAGTGAATGTAAAGTTACACATCCATACAATGTGCACCACTCCGTGATGTTTTTCAGAAACCTATCCTACTTTGCCACTGCATGTTTCCTGACCTGCCCATGCTGACAACCCCGTGGTGCTTTTCTCCATCCTACATTGCCACTCACTGCCTATGCTTATTCAGACCCTTCGATTCACAATCCCCCGTGATGTTTTTCACACTCCTACTAGTGAATGTAATGTTACACACCCATACAATTCGCACCACCCCGCGATGTTTTTCAGAAACCTATCCTACATTGCCACAACATGTTTCCTGACCTCCCCATGCTAACCACCCCTTGGTGCTTTTCTCCATCCTACATTGCCACTCGCTGTCTATCCTAATTCAGACCCTCAGATTCACACCACCCCGTGATGATTTTCTCACTCCTACTAGTGAATGGAATGTTACACAACCATACAATGAGCATCACCCCGCAATGAATTTCAGAAACATGTCCTCCATTGCAACTGCATGTTTCATGACCTCCGCATGCTGATCACCCCGTAGTGCTTTTCTCCACCCTACATTGCCACTCAGTGCCTAGCCAAATTCAGACCCTCCGATTAACACCACCCCGTGATGTTTTTCTCACTCCTACTAGTGAATGTAATGTTACACACCCATACAAAGCGCACCACCCCGCGATGTTTTTCAGAAACCTCTCCGACATTGCGACTGCATGTTTCCTAACCTCCCCATGCTGACCACACCGTGGTGCTTTTCTCCATCCTACATTGCCACTCACTGCCTATCCTAATTCAGACCCTGGGATTCACACAACCTCGTGATGTTTTTCTCACTCCTACTAGTGAATGTAATGATACACACCCATACAATGTGCACCATGCCGCGATGTTTTTCAGAAACCTATCCTACTTTGCCACTGCATGTTTCCTAACCTCCCCATGCTGACCATCCCGTGGTGCTTTTCTGCATCCTACATTGCCACGCACTGCCTATCCTAATTCAGACCCTCCGATTCACACCACCCCGTGATGATATTCTCACTCCTACTAGTGAATGTAATGTTACAAACCCATACAATGCGCACCACCACGGGATGTTTTTCAGAAACTTATCCTACATTGCACTGCATGTTTCCTACCTCCCCATGCTGACCACCACATGGTGCTTTTCTCCATCCTACATTGCCACTTCCTGCCTATCTTAATTCAGACCCTCCGATTCACACCACCCCGTGATGTTTTTCTCACTCCTACTAGTGAATGTAATGTTACACACCCATACAATGCGCACCACCCCGCGATTTTTCCAGAAACCTATCCTATATTGCCACAGCATGTTTCCTGACTTCCCGATGCTGACCACCCCGTGGTGCGTTTCTCCATCCTACATTGCCACTCACTGCCTATCCTAATTCAGACCTTCCGATTCACACCATCCCGTAATGTTTTTCTCACTCCTACTAGTGAATGTAATGTTACACACCCATGCAACGCGCTCCACCCTGCGATGTTTTTCAGAAACCTATCCCACATTGCGACTGCATGTTTCCTGACCTCCCCATGCTGACCACCCGGGGGTGCGTTTCTCCATTCTACATTGCAAATTCCTGCCTATCCTAATTCAGACCCTATGATTCACACCACCCCGTGATGTTTTTCTCACTCCTACTAGTGAATGTAATGTTACAAACCCATACAATGCGCAACACCCGGCAATGTTTTCCAGAAACCTATCCAACATTGCCATTGCATGTTTCCTGACCTCTCCATGCTGACCACCCCATGGAGCTTTTCTCCATCCTACATTGCCTCTCACTGCCTATCCTAATTCAGTTCCTATGATTCACACCACCCCGTGATGTTTTTGTCACTCCTACTAGTGAATGTAATGTTACACCCCGATACAATGCGCACCACCACGCGATGATTTTCAGAAACGTATCCTACATTGCCACAGCATGTTTCCTGACCTCCCCATGCTAACCACCCCTTGGTGCTTTTCTCAATCCTACATTGCCACTCGCTGCCTATCCTAATTCAGACCCTCAGATTCAAATCACCCTGTGATGATTTTCTCACTCCTACTAGTGAATGTAAAGTTACACATCCATACAATGTGCACCACTCCGTGATGTTTTTCAGAAACCTATCCTACTTTGCCACTGCATGTTTCCTGACCTCCCCATGCTGACCACACCGTGGTGCTTTTCTCCATCCTACATTGCCACTCACTGCCTATTGTTATTCAGAGGCTCCGATTCACACCACCCCGTGATGTTTTTGTCACTCCTACTAGTGAATGTAATCTTACACACCCATACAATGCGCACCAAACCGCGATGTTTTTCAGAAATCTAACCTACAATCCCAGTGCATGTTTCCTGACCTCCCCATGCTGACCAGCCCATGGTGTTTTCTCCAACCTAGACTGGCACCAAGTGCCTACCCTAATTCAGACCCTCAGATTCACACCACCCCTTGATGTTTTTCTCACTCCTACTAGTGAATGTAATGTTACACACCCATACAATGCGCACCAACCCGCGATGTTTTTCAGAAACCTATCCTACATTGCCACTGCATGTTTCCTGACCTCCACATGCTGACCACCCCGTGGTGCTTTTCTCCATCCTACATTGCCACTCACTGCCTATCCTAATCCAGACCCACCGATTCTCACCACCCCGTGATATTTTTCTCAGTCCTACTAGGGAATTTAACTTTACACACCCATACAATGGGCACCACCCCACGATGTTTTTCAGAAACCTATCCTATATTGCCACAGCATGTTTCTTGACCTCCCCATGCTGACCACCCCGTGGTGCTTTTCTCCATCCTACATTGCCACTCACTGCCTATCCTAATTCAGACCCTCCGATTAACACCACCCCGTGATGATTTTCTCACTCCTACTAGTGAATGGAATGTTACACAACCATACAATGCGCATCACCCCGTGATGTTTTTCAGAAACATGTCCTACATTGCCACTGCATGTTTCCTGACCTCCGCATGCTGACCACTCCATGGTGCTTTTCTCCATCCTACATTGCCACTCACTGCCTATCCTAATTCAGATCCTATGATTCACACCACCCCGTGATGTTTTTCTCACATCCTACTTCAGAATGAAATAATACACACCCATATAATGCGCACCACCCCACGCTATTATTCAGAAACCTATCGTACATTGCCACTGCATTTTTCGTGACCTCCCCATGGTGACCACCCCGTGGTGCTTTTCTCCATCCTGCATTCCCACTCACTGCCTATTCTAATTCAGACCCTCCGTTTCACACCACCCCGTTATGTTTTTCTCACTCCTACTAGTGACTGTAATGTTACACACCATACAATGCGCACCACCACCTGATGTTTTTCAGAAACCTATCCTACATTGCCACAGCATATTTCATACCACCCCATGCTGACCACCACATGGTGCTTTTCTCCATCCTATATTGCCACTTCCTGCCTATCTTAATTCAGACCCTCCGATTCACACCACCTCGTGATGTTTTTCTCACTCCTACTAGTGAATGTAATGTTACACACCCATACAATGCGCACCACCCCGCGATGTTTCCAGAAACCTATCCTACATTGCCACAGCATGTTTCCTGATCTCCCCATGCTGACCACCCCGTGGTGCTTTTCTCCATCCTACATTGCCACTCACTACCTATCCAAATTCCGAACCTCCGATTCACACCACCCCGTGATGTTGTTCTCTCTCCTACTAGTGAATGTAATGTTACACACCCATACAATGCGCACCACCCCGCGATGTTTTTCAGAAACCTATCCTACATTGCAATTGCATGTTTCCTGACCTCCCCATGCTGAACACCCCATGGTGCTTTTCTCCATCCTTAATTCCCACTCACTGCCTATCCTAATTCAGACTCTACGATTAACACCACCCCGTGATGTTTTTCACACTCCTACTAGTGAATGTAACGTTTCAAACCCATACAATGTGCACCACCCCACGAAGATTTTCAGAAACCTATCCTACATTGCCACTGCATGTTTCCGGACGTCCCCATGCTGACGACCCCGTGGTGCTTTTCTCCATCCTATATTGCCACTTCCTGCCTATCCTAATTCAGACCCTCCAATTCACACCACCCTGTGATGTTTTTCTCACTCCTACTAGCGAATGGAATGTTACACACCAATACTTTGCGCATCACAACGCGATGTTTTTCAGAAACCTGTCCGACATTGCCACTGCACTTTTCCTGACATCCGCATGCTGACCACCCCGTGGTGCTTTTCTCCATCCTACATTGCAACTCACTGCCTATCCTAATTCAGACCCTGGGATTCACACCTCTCCGTGATGTTTTTCTCACTCCTACTAGTGAACGTAATGTTACACACCCATACAATTCGCACCACCCCGCGATGTTTTTCAGAAACCTATCCTACATTGCCACTGCATGTTTCCTGACCTCCCCATGCTGACCAACCCGTGGTGCTTTTCTCCATCCTACATTGCCACTCACTGCCTATCGTAATTCAGGGGCTCCGATACACACCACCCCGTGACGTTTTTCTTACTCCTGCTAGTGAATGTAATCTTACACACCCATACAATGCGCCCCGCACCGCGATGTTTTTCAGAAATCTATCCTACAATCCCAGTGCATGTTTCCTGTCCTCCGCATGCTGACCACTCCGTGGTGCTTTTCTCCATCCTGCATTCCCACTTACTGCCTATTCTAATTCAGACCCTCTGATTCACACCACCCCGTGATCTTTTTCTCACTCCTCCTAGTCACTGTAATGTTACACAACCATACAATGCGCACCACCACCTGATGTTTTTCAGAACCCTATCCTACATAGCCACAGCATGTTTCCTACCACCCCATGCTGACCACCACATGGTGGTTTTCTCCATCCTACATTGCCACTTCCTGCCTATCTTAATTCAGACCCTCCGATTCACACCACCCCGTGATGTTTTTCTCACTCCTACTAGTGAATGTAATGTTACACACCCATACAATGCGCACCACCCCGCGATGGTTCCAGAAACCTATCCTACATTGCCACAGCATGTTTCCTGACCTGCCCATGCTGACCACCCCGTGGTGCTTTTCTCCATCCTACATTGCCACTCACTACCTATCCAAATTCCGCCCCTCCGATTCACACCACCCCGTGATGTTTTTCTTACTCCTACTAGTGAATGTAATGTTACAGACTAATACAATGCGCACCACCCCGCGATGCTTTTCAGAACCCTATCCTACATTGCCACTACATGTTTCCTGACCTCCCCTTGCTGACCACCCCGTGGTGCTGTTGTCCATCCTACATTGCCACACACTGCCTATCCTTATTCAAACCCTCCGATTCACACCACCCCATGATGTTTTTCTCACTCCTAGTAGTGAATGTAATGTTACACACCCATACAATGCGAAACAGCCCGTGATGCTTTTCAGAAACCTATCCTACTTTGGCCCTGCATGTTTCCTGACCTCCATGCTGACTACCCCGTGGTGCGTTTCTCCATCCTACATTGCCACACAATGCCTATCCTGATTCAAACCCCGGGATTCACACCACCCCATGATGTTTTTCTCACTCCTACTAGTGAATGTAATGTTACACACCCATACAAGTGCACCACCCCGCAATGTTTTTCAGAAACCTATCCTACATTGCCACTGCATATTTCCTGACCTCCCCATCCCGAACACCCCGTGGTGCTTTTCTCCATCCTATATTGCCACTCACTGCCTATGGTTATTCAGACCCTCCGAATCCCACCACCCCGTGATGTTTTTCTCACTCCTACTAGTGAATGTAACGTTACAAACCCATACAATGCGCACCACCCGCGAAGCTTTTCAGAAACCTATCCTACATTGCCACTGCATGTTTCGTGACGTCCCCATGCTGACCACCCCGTGGTGCTTTTCTCCAAACTACATTGCCACTTCCTGCCTATCCTAATTCAGACCCTCCAATTCACACCCCCCGTGATGTTTCTCTCACACCTTCTAGTGAATGGAATGTTACACACCAATACTTTGCGCATCACCCCGTGATGTTTTTCAGAAACCTGTCCAACATTGCCACTGCACGTTTCCTGAAATCTGCATGCTGACCACCCCGTGGTGCTTTCCTCCATCCTACCTTGCAACTCACTGCCTATCCTAATTCAGACCCAGGGATTCACACCACCCCATGATGTTTTTCTCACTCCTACTAGTGAATGTAAAGTTACACATCCATACAGTGTGCACCACTCCGTGATGTTTTTCAGAAACCTATCCTACTTTGCCACTGCATGTTTCCTGACCTGCCCATGCTGACAACCCCGTGGTGCTTTTCTCCATCCTACATTGCCACTCACTGCCTATGCTTATTCAAACCCTTCGATTCACAATCCCCCGTGATGTTTTTCACACTCCTACTAGTGAATGTAATGTTACACACCCATACAATTCGCACCACCCCGCGATGTTTTTCAGAAACCTATCCTACATTGCCACAACATGTTTCCTGACCTCCCCATGCTAACCACCCCTTGGTGCTTTTCTCCATCCTACATTGCCACTCACTGTCTATCCTAATTCAGACCCTCAGATTCACACCACCCCGTGATGCTTTTCTCACTCTTACTAGTGAATGGAATGTTACACAACCATACAATGAGCATCACCCCGCAATGTTTTTCAGAAACATGTCCTCCATTGCAACTGCATGTTTCATGACCTCCGCATGCTGATCACCCCGTAGTGCTTTTCTCCACCCTACATTGCCACTCAGTGCCTAGCCAAATTCAGACCCTCCGATTAACACCACCCCGTGATGTTTTTCTCACTCCTACTAGTGAATGTAATGTTACACACCCATACAATGCGCACCACCCCGCGATGTTTTTCAGAAACCTCTCCGACATTGCGACTGCATGTTTCCTAACCTCCCCATGCTGACCACACCGTGGTGCTTTTCTCCATCCTACATTGCCACTCACTGCCTATCCTAATTCAGACCCTGAGATTCACACAACCCCGTGATGTTTTTCTCACTCCTACTAGTGAATGCAATGTTACCCACCCATACAATGTGCACCACGCCGCGATGTTTTTCAGAAACCTATCCTACTTTGCCACTGCATGTTTCCTAACCTCCCCATGCTGACCATCCCGTGGTGCTTTTCTGCATCCTACATTGCCACGCACTGCCTATCCTAATTCAGACCCTCCAATTCACACCACCCCGTGATGATATTCTCACTCCTACTAGTGAATGTAATGTTACAAACCCATACAATGCGCACCACCACGGCATGTTTTTCAGAAACCTATCCTACATTGCACTGCATGTTTCCTACCTCCCCATGCTGACCACCACATGGTGCTTTTCTCCATCCTACATTGCCACTTCCTGCCTATCTTAATTCAGACCCTCCGATTCACACCACCCCGTGATGTTTTTCTCACTCCTACTAGTGAATGTAATGTTACACACCCATACAATGCGCACCACCCCGCGATTTTTCCAGAAACCTATCCTATATTGCCACAGCATGTTTCCTGACTTCCCGATGCTGACCACCCCGTGGTGCTTTTCTCCATCCTACATTGCCACTCACTGCCTATCCAAATTCCGAACCTCCGATTCACACCGCCTCGTGATGTTTTTCTCACTCCTTCTAGTGAATGTAATGTTACACACCCACACAATGTGCACCACACCGCGATGCTTTTGAGAAACCTATCCTACATTGCGACTGCATGTTTCCTGACCTCCCCATGCAGAACACCCCGTGGTGCGTTTCTCCATCCTACATTGCCACTCACTGCCTATCCTAATTCAGACCTTCCGATTCACACCACCCCGTAATGTTTTTCTCACTCCTACTAGTGAATGTAATGTTACACACCCATGCAACGCGCTCCACCCCGCGATGTTTTTTAGAAACCTATCCCATATTGCGACTGCATGTTTCCTGACCTCCCCATGCTGACCACCCGGGGGTGCGTTTCTCCATTCTACATTGCAAATTCCTGCCTATCCTAATTCAGACCCTATGATTCACACCACCCCGTGATGTTTTTCTCACTCCTAGTAGTGAATGTAATGTTACAAACCCATACAATGCGCAACACCCGGCAATGTTTTCCAGAAACCTATCCAACATTGCCATTGCATGTTTCCTGACCTCTCCATGCTGACCACCCCATGGAGCTTTTCTCCATCCTACATTGCCACTCACTGCCTATCCTAATTCAGTTCCTATGATTCACACCACCCCGTGATGTTTTTGTCACTCCTACTAGTGAATGTAATGTTACACCCCGATACAATGCGCACCACCACGCGATGATTTTCAGAAACGTATCCTACATTGCCACAGCATGTTTCCTGACCTCCCCATGCTAACCACCCCTTGGTGCTTTTCTCCATCCTACATTGCCACTCGCTGCCTATCCTAATTCAGACCCTCAGATTCAAATTACCCCGTGATGATTTTCTCACTCCTACTAGTGAATGTAAAGTTACACATCCATACAATGTGCACCACTCCGTGATGTTTTTCAGAAACCTATCCTACTTTGCCACTGCATGTTTCCTGACCTCCCCATGCTGACCACCCCGTGGTGCTTTTCTCCATCCTACATTGCCACTCACTGCCTATCCTTATTCAGACCCTTCGATTCACAATCCCCCGTGATGTTTTTCTCACTCCTACTAGTGAATGTAATGTTACACACCCATACAATTCGCACCACCCCGCAATGTTTTTTAGAAACCTATCCTACATTGCCACTGCATGTTTCCTGACCTTCCCATGCTGACCACACCGTGGTGCTTTTCTCCATCCTACATTGCCACTCACTGCCTATAGTTATTCAGAGGCTCCTATTCACACCACCCCGTGATGTTTTTGTCACTCCTACTAGTGAATGTAATCTTACACACCCATACAATGCGCACCAAACCGCGATGTTTTTCAGAAATCTAACCTACAATCCCAGTGCATGTTTCCTGACCTCCCCATGCTGACCAGCCCATGGTGTTTTCTCCAACCTAGACTGGCACCAAGTGCCTACCCTAATTCAGACCCTCAGATTCACACCACCCCTTGATGTTTTTCTCACTCCTACTAGTGAATGTAATGTTACACACCCATACAATGCGCACCAACCCGCGATGTTTTTCAGAAACCTATCCTACATTGCCACTGCATGTTTCCTGACCTCCACATGCTGACCACCCCGTGGTGCTTTTCTCCATCCTACATTGCCACTCACTGCCTATCCTAATCCAGACCCACCGATTCTCACCACCCCGTGATATTTTTCTCAGTCCTACTAGGGAATTTAACTTTACACACCCATACAATGCGCACCACCCCACGATGTTTTTCAGAAACCTATCCTATATTGCCACAGCATGTTTCTTGACCTCCCCATGCTGACCACCCCGTGGTGCTTTTCTCCATCCTACATTGCCACTCATTGCCTATCCTAATTCAGACCCTCCGATTAACACCACCCCGTGATGATTTTCTCACTCCTACTAGTGAATGGAATGTTACACAACCATACAATGCGCATCACCCCGTGATGTTTTTCAGAAACGTGTCCTATATTGCCAGTGCATGTTTCCTGTCCTCCGCATGCTGACCACTCCGTGGTGCTTTTCTCCATCCTACATTGCCCCTCACTGCCTATCCTAATTCAGATCCTATGATTCACACCACCCCGTGATGTTTTTCTCACATCCTACTTCAGAATGAAATAATACACACCCATATAATGCGCACCACCCCACGCTGTTATTCAGAAACCTATCGTACATTGCCACTGCATGTTTCGTGACCTCCCCATGCTGACCACCCCGTGGTGCTTTTCTCCATCCTGCATTCCCTCTTACTGCCTATTCTAATTCAGACCCTCTGATTCACACCACCCCGTGATGTTTTTCTCACTCCTCCTAGTCACTGTAATGTTACACAACCATACAATGCGCACCACCACCTGATGTTTTTCAGAACCCTATCCTACATAGCCACAGCATGTTTCCTACCACCCCATGCTGACCACCACATGATGGTTTTCTCCATCCTACATTGCCACTTCCTGCCTATCTTAATTCAGACCCTCCGATTCACTCCACCCCGTGATGTTTTTCTCACTCCTACTAGTGAATGTAATGTTACACACCTATACAATGCGCACCACCCCGCGATGGTTCCAGAAACCTATCCTACATTGCCACAGCATGTTTCCTGACCTCCCAATGCTGACCACCCCGTGGTGCTTTTCTCCATCCTACATTGCCACTCACTACCTATCCAAATTCCGCCCCTCCGATTCACACCACCCCGTGATGTTTTTCTCACTCCTACTAGTGAATGTAATGTTACAGACTAATACAATGCGCACCACCCCGCGATGCTTTTCAGAACCCTATCCTACATTGCCACTACATGTTTCCTGACCTCCCCTTGCTGACCACCCCGTGGTGCTGTTGTCCATCCTACATTGCCACACACTGCCTATCCTTATTCAAACCCTCCGATTCACACCACCCCATGATGTTTTTCTCACTCCTAGTAGTGAATGTAATGTTACACACCCATACAATGCGAAACAGCCCGTGATGCTTTTCAGAAACCTATCCTACTTTGGCCCTGCATGTTTCCTGACCTCCATGCTGACTACCCCGTGGTGCGTTTCTGCATCCTACATTGCCACACAATGCCTATCCTGATTCAAACCCCGGGATTCACACCACCCCATGATGTTTTTCTCACTCCTACTAGTGAATGTAATGTTACACACCCATACAAGTGCACCACCCCGCAATGTTTTTCAGAAACCTATCCTACATTGCCACTGCATATTTCCTGACCTCCCCATCCTGAACACCCCGTGGTGCTTTTCTCCATCCTATATTGCCACTCACTGCCTATGGTTATTCAGACCCTCCGAATCCCACCACCCCGTGATGTTTTTCTCACTCCTACTAGTGAATGTAACGTTACAAACCCATACAATGCGCACCACCCGCGAAGCTTTTCAGAAACCTATCCTACATTGCCACTGCATGTTTCGTGACGTCCCCATGCTGACCACCCCGTGGTGCTTTTCTCCAAACTACATTGCCACTTCCTGCCTATCCTAATTCAGACCCTCCAATTCACACCCCCCGTGATGTTTTTCTCACACCTTCTAGTGAATGGAATGTTACACACCAATACTTTGCGCATCACCCCGTGATGTTTTTCAGAAACCTGTCTGACATTGCCACTGCACGTTTCCTGAAATCTGCATGCTGACCACCCCGTGGTGCTTTCCTCCATCCTACCTTGCAACTCACTGCCTATCCTAATTCAGACCCAGGGATTCACACCACCCCGTGATGTTTATCTCACTCCTACTAGTGAATGTAAAGTTACACATCCATACAGTGTGCACCACTCCGTGATGTTTTTCAGAAACCTATCCTACTTTGCCACTGCATGTTTCCTGACCTGCCCATGCTGACAACCCCGTGGTGCTTTTCTCCATCCTACATTGCCACTCACTGCCTATGCTTATTCAGACCCTTCGATTCACAATCCCCCGTGATGTTTTTCACACTCCTACTAGTGAATGTAATGTTACACACCCATACAATTCGCACCACCCCGCGATGTTTTTCAGAAACCTATCCTACATTGCCACAACATGTTTCCTGACCTCCCCATGCTAACCACCCCTTGGTGCTTTTCTCCATCCTACATTGCCACTCACTGTCTATCCTAATTCAGACCCTCAGATTCACACCACCCCGTGATGCTTTTCTCACTCCTACTAGTGAATGGAATGTTACACAACCATACAATGAGCATCACCCCGCAATGTTTTTCAGAAACATGTCCTCCATTGCAACTGCATGTTTCATGACCTCCGCATGCTGATCACCCCGTAGTGCTTTTCTCCACCCTACATTGCCACTCAGTGCCTAGCCAAATTCAGACCCTCCGATTAACACCACCCCGTGATGTTTTTCTCACTCCTACTAGTGAATGTAATGTTACACACCCATACAATGCGCACCACCCCGCGATGTTTTTCAGAAACCTCTCCGACATTGCGACTGCATGTTTCCTAACCTCCCCATGCTGACCACACCGTGGTGCTTTTCTCCATCCTACATTGCCACTCACTGTCTATCCTAATTCAGACCCTGGGATTAACACAACCCCATGATGTTTTTCTCACTCCTACTAGTGAATGTAATGTTACACACCCATACAATGTGCACCACGCCGCGATGTTTTTCAGAAACCTATCCTACTTTGCCACTGCATGTTTCCTAACCTCCCCATGCTGACCATCCCGTGGTGCTTTTCTGCATCCTACATTGCCACGCACTGCCTATCCTAATTCAGACCCTCCGATTCACACCACCCCGTGATGATATTCTCACTCCTACTAGTGAATGTAATGTTACAAACCCATACAATGCGCACCACCACGGGATGTTTTTCAGAAACCTATCCTACATTGCACTGCATGTTTCCTACCTCCCCATGCTGACCACCACATGGTGCTTTTCTCCATCCTACATTGCCACTTCCTGCCTATCTTAATTCAGACCCTCCGATTCACACCACCCCGTGATGTTTTTCTCACTCCTACTAGTGAATGTAATGTTACACACCCATACAATGCGCACCACCCCGCGATTTTTCCAGAAACCTATCCTATATTGCCACAGCATGTTTCCTGACTTCCCGATGCTGACCACCCCGTGGTGCCTTTCTCCATCCTACATTTCCACTCACTGCCTATCCAAATTCCGAACCTCCGATTCACACCGCCTCGTGATGTTTTTCTCACTCCTTCTAGTGAATGTAATGTTACACACCCACACAATGTGCACCACACCGCGATGCTTTTGAGAAACCTATCCTACATTGCGACTGCATGTTTCCTGACCTCCCCATGCTGAACACCCCGTGGTGCGTTTCTCCATCCTACATTGCCACTCACTGCCTATCCTAATTCAGACCTTCCGATTCACACCACCCCGTAATGTTTTTCTCACTCCTACTAGTGAATGTAATGTTACACACCCATGCAACGCGCTCCACCCCGCGATGTTTTTCAGAAACCTATCCCACATTGCGACTGCATGTTTCCTGACCTCCCCATGCTGACCACCCGGGGGTGCGTTTCTCCATTCTACATTGCAAATTCCTGCCTATCCTAATTCAGACCCTATGATTCACACCACCCCGTGATGTTTTTCTCACTCCTACTAGTGAATGTAATGTTACAAACCCATACAATGCGCAACACCCGGCAATGTTTTCCAGAAACCTATCCAACATTGCCATTGCATGTTTCCTGACCTCTCCATGCTGACCACCCCATGGAGCTTTTCTCCATCCTACATTGCCACTCACTGCCTATCCTAATTCAGTTCCTATGATTCACACCACCCCGTGATGTTTTTGTCACTCCTACTAGTGAATGTAATGTTACACCCCGATACAATGCGCACCACCACGCGATGATTTTCAGAAACGTATCCTACATTGCCACAGCATGTTTCCTGACCTCCCCATGCTAACCACCCCTTGGTGCTTTTCTCCATCCTACATTGCCACTCGCTGCCTATCCTAATTCACACCCTCAGATTCAAATCACCCCGTGATGATTTTCTCACTCCTACTAGTGAATGTAAAGTTACACATCCATACAATGTGCACCACTCCGTGATGTTTTTCAGAAACCTATCCTACTTTGCCACTGCATGTTTCCTGACCTCCCCATGCTGACCACCCCGTGGTGCTTTTCTCCATCCTACATTGCCACTCACTGCCTATCCTTATTCAGACCCTTCGATTCACAATCCCCCGTGATGTTTTTCTCACTCCTACTAGTGAATGTAATGTTACACACCCATACAATTCGCACCACCCCGCAATGTTTTTTAGAAACCTATCCTACATTGCCACTGCATGTTTCCTGACCTTCCCATGCTGACCACACCGTGGTGCTTTTCTCCATCCTACATTGCCACTCACTGCCTATTGTTATTCAGAGGCTCCGATTCACACCACCCCGTGATGTTTTTGTCACTCCTACTAGTGAATGTAATCTTACACACCCATACAATGCGCACCAAACCGCGATGTTTTTCAGAAATCTAACCTACAATCCCAGTGCATGTTTCCTGACCTCCCCATGCTGACCAGCCCATGGTGTTTTCTCCAACCTAGACTGGCACCAAGTGCCTACCCTAATTCAGACCCTCAGATTCACACCACCCCTTGATGTTTTTCTCACTCCTACTAGTGAATGTAATGTTACACACCCATACAATGTGCACCAACCCGCGATGTTTTTCAGAAACCTATCCTACATTGCCACTGCATGTTTCCAGACCTCCACATGCTGACCACCCCGTGGTGCTTTTCTCCATCCTACATTGCCACTCACTGCCTATCCTAATCCAGACCCACCGATTCTCACCACCCCGTGATATTTTTCTCAGTCCTACTAGGGAATTTAACTTTACACACCCATACAATGCGCACCACCCCACGATGTTTTTCAGAAACCTATCCTATATTGCCACAGCATGTTTCTTGACCTCCCCATGCTGACCACCCCGTGGTGCTTTTCTCCATCCTACATTGCCACTCACTGCCTATACTAATTCAGACCCTCCGATTAACACCACCCCGTGATGATTTTCTCACTCCTACTAGTGAATGGAATGTTACACAACCATACAATGCGCATCACCCCGTGATGTTTTTCAGAAATGTGTCCTATATTGCCAGTGCATGTTTCCTGTCCTCCGCATGCTGGCCACTCCGTGGTGCTTTTCTCCATCCTACATTGCCCCTCACTGCCTATCCTAATTCAGATCCTATGATTCACACCACCCCGTGATGTTTTTCTCACATCCTACTTCAGAATGAAATAATACACACCCATACAATGCGCACCACCCCACGCTGTTATTCAGAAACCTATCGTACATTGCCACTGCATGTTTCGTGACCTCCCCATGCTGACCACCCCGTGGTGCTTTTCTCCATCCTGCATTCCCACTTACTGCCTATTCTAATTCAGACCCTCTGATTCACACCACCCCGTGATGTTTTTCTCACTCCTCCTAGTCACTGTAATGTTACACAACCATACAATGCACACCACCACCTGATGTTTTTCAGAACCCTATCCTACATAGCCACAGCATGTTTCCTACCACCCCATGCTGACCACCACATGATGGTTTTCTCCATCCTACATTGCCACTTCCTGCCTATCTTAGTTTAGACCCTCCGATTCACACCACCCCGTGATGTTTTTCTCACTCTTACTAGTGAATGTAATGTTACACACCCATACAATGCGCACCACCCCGCGATGGTTCCAGAAACCTATCTTACATTGCCACAGCATGTTTCCTGACCTCCCCATGCTGAGCACCCCGTGGTGCTTTTCTCCATCCTACATTGCCACTCACTACCTATCCAAATTCCGCCCCTCCGATTCACACCACCCCGTGATGTTTTTCTCACTCCTACTAGTGAATGTAATGTTACAGACTAATACAATGCGCACCACCCCGCGATGCTTTTCAGAACCCTATCCTACATTGCCACTACATGTTTCCTGACCTCCCCTTGCTGACCACCCCGTGGTGCTGTTGTCCATCCTACATTGCCACACACTGCCTATACTTATTCAAACCCTCCGATTCACACCACCCCATGATGTTTTTCTCACTCCTAGTAGTGAATGTAATGTTACACACCCATACAATGCTAAACAGCCCGTGATGCTTTTCATAAACCTATCCTACTTTGGCCCTGCATGTTTCCTGACCTCCATGCTGACTACCCCGTGGTGCGTTTCTCCATCCTACATTGCCACACAATGCCTATCCTGATTCAAACCCCGGGATTCACACCACCCCATGATGTTTTTCTCACTCCTACTAGTGAATGTAATGTTACACACCCATACAAGTGCACCACCCCGCAATGTTTTTCAGAAACCTATCCTACATTGCCACTGCATATTTCCTGACCTCCCCATCCTGAACACCCCGTGGTGCTTTTCTCCATCCTATATTGCCACTCACTGCCTATGGTTATTCAGACCCTCCGAATCCCACCACCCCGTGATGTTTTTCTCACTCCTACTAGTGAATGTAACGTTACAAACCCATACAATGCGCACCACCCGCGAAGCTTTTCAGAAACTTATCCTACATTGCCACTGCATGTTTCGTGACGTCCCCATGCTGACCACCCCGTGGTGCTTTTCTCCAAACTACATTGCCACTTCCTGCCTATCCTAATTCAGACCCTCCAATTCACACCCCCCGTGATGTTTTTCTCACACCTTCTAATGAATGGAATGTTACACACCAATACTTTGCGCATCACCCCGTGATGTTTTTCAGAAACCTGTCCGACATTGCCACTGCACGTTTCCTGAAATCTGCATGCTGACCACCCCGTGGTGCTTTCCTCCATCCTACCTTGCAACTCACTGCCTATCCTAATTCAGACCCAGGGATTCACACCACCCCGTGATGTTTATCTCACTCCTACTAGTGAATGTAAAGTTACACATCCATACAATGTGCACCACTCCGTGATGTTTTTCAGAAACCTATCCTACTTTGCCACTGCATGTTTCCTGACCTGCCCATGCTGACAACCCCGTGGTGCTTTTCTCCATTCTACATTGCCACTCACTGCCTATGCTTATTCAGACCCTTCGATTCACAATCCCCCGTGATGTTTTTCACACTCCTACTAGTGAATGTAATGTTACACACCCATACAATTCGCACCACCCCGCGATGTTTTTCAGAAACCTATCCTACATTGCCACAACATGTTTCCTGACCTCCCCATGCTAACCACCCCTTGGTGCTTTTCTCCATCCTACATTGCCACTCACTGTCTATCCTAATTCAGACCCTCAGATTCACACCACCCCGTGATGCTTTTCTCACTCCTACTAGTGAATGGAATGTTACACAACCATACAATGAGCATCACCCCGCAATGTTTTTCAGAAACATGTCCTCCATTGCAACTGCATGTTTCATGACCTCCGCATGCTGATCACCCCGTAGTGCTTTTCTCCACCCTACATTGCCACTCAGTGCCTAGCCAAATTCAGACCCTCCGATTAACACCACCCCGTGATGTTTTTCTCACTCCTACTAGTGAATGTAATGTTACACACCCATACAATGCGCACCACCCCGCGATGTTTTTCAGAAACCTCTCAGACATTGCGACTACATGTTTCCTAACCTCCCCATGCTGACCACACCGTGGTGCTTTTCTCCATCCTACATTGCCACTCACTGCCTATCCTAATTCAGACCCTGGGATTCACACAACCCCGTGATGTTTTTCTCACTCCTACTAGTGAATGTAATGTTACACACCCATACAATGTGCACCACGCCGCGATGTTTTTCAGAAACCTATCCTACTTTGCCACTGCATGTTTCCTAACCTCCCCATGCTGACCATCCCGTGGTGCTTTTCTGCATCCTACATTGCCACGCACTGCCTATCCTAATTCAGACCCTCCGATTCACACCACCCCGTGATGATATTCTCACTCCTACTAGTGAATGTAATGCTACAAACCCATACAATGCGCACCACCACGGGATGTTTTTCAGAAACCTATCCTACATTGCACTGCATGTTTCCTACCTCCCCATGCTGACCACCACATGGTGCTTTTCTCCATCCTACATTGCCACTTCCTGCCTATCTTAATTCAGACCCTCCAATTCACACCACCCTGTGATGTTTTTCTCACTCCTACTAGTGAATGGAATGTTACACACCAATACTTTGCGCATCACAACGCGATGTTTTTCAGAAACATGTCCTACATTGCCACTGCATGTTTCCTGACCTCCGCATGCTGACCACTCCATGGTGCTTTTCTCCATCCTACATTGCCACTCACTGCCTATCCTAATTCAGATCCTATGATTCACACCACCCCGTGATGTTTTTCTCACATCCTACTTCAGAATGAAATAATACACACCCATATAATGCGCACCACCCCACGCTGTTATTCAGAAACCTATCGTACATTGCCACTGCATTTTTCGTGACCTCCCCATGGTGACCACCCCGTGGTGCTTTTCTCCATCCTGCATTCCCACTCACTGCCTATTTTAATTCAGACCCCCCGTTTCACACCACCCCGTGATGTTTTTCTCACTCCTACTAGTGACTGTAATGTTACACACCATACAATGCGCACCACCACCTGATGTTTTTCAGAAACCTATCCTACATTGCCACAGCATGTTTCATACCGCCCCATGCTGACCACCACATGGTGCTTTTCTCCATCCTATATTGCCACTTGCTGCCTATCTTAATTCAGACCCTCCGATTCACACCACCTCGTGATGTTTTTCTCACTCCTACTAGTGAATGTAATGTTACACACCCATACAATGCGCACCACCCCGCGATGTTTCCAGAAACCTATGCTACATTGCCACAGCATGTTTCCTGATCTCCCCATGCTGACCACCCCGTGGTGCTTTTCTCCATCCTACATTGCCACTCACTACCTATCCAAATTGCGAACCTCCGATTCACACCACCCCGTGATGTTGTTCTCTCTCCTACTAGTGAATGTAATGTTACACACCCATACAATGCGCACCACCCCGCGATGTTTTTCAGAAACCTATCCTACATTGCAATTGCATGTTTCCTGACCTCCCCATGCTGAACACCCCATGGTGCTTTTCTTCATCCTTAATTCCCACTCACTGCCTATCCTAATTCAGACTCTACGATTAACACCACCCCTTGATGTTTTTCACACTCCTACTAGTGAATGTAACGTTACAAACCCATACAATGTGCACCACCCCCCGAAGATTTTCAGAAACCTATCCTACATTGCCACTGCATGTTTCCGGACGTCCCCATGCTGACGACCCCGTGGTGCTTTTCTCCATCCTATATTGCCACTTCCTGCCTATCCTAATTCAGACCCTCCAATTCACACCACCCTGTGATGTTTTTCTCACTCCTACTAGTGAATGGAATGTTACACACCAATACTTTGCGCATCACAACGCGATGTTTTTCAGAAACCTGTCCGACATTGCCACTGCACTTTTCCTGACATCCGCATGCTGACCACCCCGTGGTGCTTTCCTCCATCCTACATTGCAACTCACTGCCTATCCTAATTCAGACCCTGGGATTCACACGACTCCGTGATGTTTTTCTCAATCCTACTAGTGAACGTAATGTTACACACCCATACAATTCGCACCACCCCGCGATGTTTTTCAGAAACCTATCCTACATTGCCACTGCATGTTTCCTGACCTCCCAATGCTGACCAACCCGTGGTGCTTTTCTCCATCCTACATTGCCACTCACTGCCTATCGTAATTCAGGGGCTCTGATACACACCACCCCGTGATGTTTTTCTCACTCCTGCTAGTGAATGTAATCTTACACACCCATACAATGCGCACCGCACCGCGATGTTTTTCAGAAATCTATCCTACAATCCCAGTGCATGTTTCCTGACCTCCAAATGCTGACCAGCCCAAGGTGTTTTCTCCAACCTAGATTGACACCAAGTGCCTATCCTAATTCAGACCCTCAGATTCACACCACCCCTTGATGTTTTTCTCACTCCTATTAGTGAATGTAATGTTACACACCCATGCAATGCCCACCACCCCGAGATGTTTTTCAGAAACCTATCCTACATTGCCACTGCATGTTTCCTGACCTCCCCATGCTGACCACCCCGTGGTGCTTTTCTCCATCCTACATTGCCACTCACTGCCTATCCTAATCCAGACCCACCGATTCTCACCACCCCGTGCTATTTTTCTCACTCCTACTAGGGAATTTAACTTTACACACCCATACAATGCGCACCACCCCACGATGTTATTCAGAAACCTATTCTACATTGCCACAGCATGTTTCCTGACCTCCCCATGCTGACCACCCCGTGGTGCTTTTCTCCATCCTACATTGCCACTCACTGCCTATTCTAATTCAGACCCTCCGATTAACACCACCCCGAGATGATTTTCTCACTCCTACTAGTGAATGGAATGTTACACAACCATACAATGCGCATCACCCCGTGATGTTTTTCAGAAACGTGTCCTATATTGCCAGTGCATGTTTCCTGTCCTCCGCATGCTGACCACTCCGTGGTGCTTTTCTCCATCCTACATTGCCCCTCACTGCCTATCCTAATTCAGATCCTATGATTCACACCACCCCGTGATGTTTTTCTCACATCCTACTTCAGAATGAAATAATACAAACCCATACAATGCGCACCACCCCACGCTGTTATTCAGAAACCTATCGTACATTGCCACTGCATGTTTCGTGACCTCCCCATGCTGACCACCCCGTGGTGCTTTTCTCCATCCTGCATTCCCACTTACTGCCTATTCTAATTCAGACCCTCTGATTCACACCACCCCGTGATGTTTTTCTCACTCCTCCTAGTCACTGTAATGTTACACAACCATACAATGCGCACCACCACCTGATGTTTTTCAGAACCCTATCCTACATAGCCACAGCATGTTTCCTACCACCCCATGCTGACCACCACATGGTGGTTTTCTCCATCCTACATTGCCACTTCCTGCCTATCTTAATTCAGACCCTCCGATTCACACCACCCCGTGATGTTTTTCTCACTCCTACTAGTGAATGTAATGTTACACACCCATACAATGCGCACCACCCCGCGATGGTTCCAGAAACCTATCCTACATTGCCACAGCATGTTTCCTGACCTCCCCATGCTGACCACCCCGTGGTGCTTTTCTCCATCCTACATTGCCACTCACTACCTATCCAAATTCCGCCCCTCCGATTCACACCACCCCGTGATGTTTTTCTCACTCCTACTAGTGAATGTAATGTTACAGACTAATACAATGCGCACCACCCCGCGATGCTTTTCAGAACCCTATCCTACATTGCCACTACATGTTTCCTGACCTCCCCTTGCTGACCACCCCGTGGTGCTGTTGTCCATCCTACATTGCCACACACTGCCTATCCTTATTCAAACCCTCCGATTCACACCACCCCATGATGTTTTTCTCACTCCTAGTAGTGAATGTAATGTTACACACCCATACAATGCGAAACAGCCCGTGATGCTTTTCAGAAACCTATCCTACTTTGGCCCTCCATGTTTCCTGACCTCCATGCTGACTACCCCGTGGTGCGTTTCTCCATCCTACATTGCCACACAATGCCTATCCTGATTCAAACCCCGGGATTCACACCACCCCATGATGTTTTTCTCACTCCTACTAGTGAATGTAATGTTACACACCCATACAAGTGCACCACCCCGCAATGTTTTTCAGAAACCTATCCTACATTGCCACTGCATATTTCCTGACCTCCCCATCCTGAACACCCCGTGGTGCTTTTCTCCATCCTATATTGCCACTCACTGCCTATGGTTATTCAGACCCTCCGAATCCCACCACCCCGTGATGTTTTTCTCACTCCTACTAGTGAATGTAACGTTACAAACCCATACAATGCGCACCACCCGCGAAGCTTTTCAGAAACCTATCCTACATTGCCACTGCATGTTTCGTGACGTCCCCATGCTGACCACCCCGTGGTGCTTTTCTCCAAACTACATTGCCACTTCCTGCCTATCCTAATTCAGACCCTCCAATTCACACCCCCCGTGATGTTTTTCTCACACCTTCTAGTGAATGGAATGTTACACACCAATACTTTGCGCATCACCCCGTGATGTTTTTCAGAAACCTGTCCGACATTGCCACTGCACGTTTCCTGACCTGCCCATGCTGACCACCCCGTGGTGCTTTCCTCCATCCTACCTTGCAACTCACTGCCTATCCTAATTCAGACCCAGGGATTCACACCACCCCATGATGTTTTTCTCACTCCTACTAGTGAATGTAAAGTTGCACATCCATACAATGTGCACCACTCCGTGATGTTTTTCAGAAACCTATCCTACTTTGCCACTGCATGTTTCCTGACCTGCCCATGCTGACAACCCCGTGGTGCTTTTCTCCATCCTACATTGCCACTCACTGCCTATGCTTATTCAGACCCTTCGATTCACAATCCCCCGTGATGTTTTTCACACTCCTACTAGTGAATGTAATGTTACACACCCATACAATTCGCACCACCCCGCGATGTTTTTCAGAAACCTATCCTACATTGCCACAACATGTTTCCTGACCTCCCCATGCTAACCACCCCTTGGTGCTTTTCTCCATCCTACATTGCCACTCACTGTCTATCCTAATTCAGACCCTCAGATTCACACCACCCCGTGATGCTTTTCTCACTCCTACTAGTGAATGGAATGTTACACAACCATACAATGAGCATCACCCCGCAATGTTTTTCAGAAACATGTCCTCCATTGCAACTGCATGTTTCATGACCTCCGCATGCTGATCACTCCGTAGTGCTTTTCTCCACCCTACATTGCCACTCAGTGCCTAGCCAAATTCAGACCCTCCGATTAACACCACCCCGTGATGTTTTTCTCACTCCTACTAGTGAATGTAATGTTACACACCCATACAATGCGCACCACCCCGCGATGTTTTTCAGAAACCTCTCCGACATTGCGACTGCATGTTTCCTAACCTCCCCATGCTGACCATACCGTGGTGCTTTTCTCCATCCTACATTGCCACTCACTGCCTATCCTAATTCAGACCCTGGGATTAACACAACCCCGTGATGTTTTTCTCACTCCTACTAGTGAATGTAATGTTACACACCCATACAATGTGCACCACGCCGCGATGTTTTTCAAAAACCTATCCTACTTTGCCACTGCATGTTTCCTAACCTCCCCATGCTGACCATCCCGTGGTGCTTTTCTGCATCCTACATTGCCACGCACTGCCTATCCTAATTCAGACCCTCCAATTCACACCACCCCGTGATGATATTCTCACTCCTACTAGTGAATGTAATGTTACAAACCCATACAATGCGCACCACCACGGGATGTTTTTCAGAAACCTATCCTACATTGCACTGCATGTTTCCTACCTCCCCATGCTGACCACCACATGGTGCTTTTCTCCATCCTACATTGCCACTTCCTGCCTATCTTAATTCAGACCCTCCGATTCACACCACCCCGTGATGTTTTTCTCACTCCTACTAGTGAATGTAATGTTACACACCCATACAATGCGCACCACCCCGCGATTTTTCCAGAAACCTATCCTATATTGCCACAGCATGTTTCCTGACTTCCCGATGCTGACCACCCCGTGGTGCTTTTCTCCATCCTACATTGCCACTCACTGCCTATCCAAATTCCGAACCTCCGATTCACACCGCCTCGTGATGTTTTTCTCACTCCTTCTAGTGAATGTAATGTTACACACCCACACAATGTGCACCACACCGCGATGCTTTTGAGAAACCTATCCTACATTGCGACTGCATGTTTCCTGACCTCCCCATGCTGAACACCCCGTGGTGCGTTTCTCCATCCTACATTGCCACTCACTGCCTATCCTAATTCAGACCTTCCGATTCACACCACCCCGTAATGTTTTTCTCACTCCTACTAGTGAATGTAATGTTACACACCTATGCAACGCGCTCCACCCCGCGATGTTTTTCAGAAACCTATCCCACATTGCGACTGCATGTTTCCTGACCTCCCCATGCTGACCACACGGGGGTGCGTTTCTCCATCCTACATTGCCACTCACTGCCTATGCTTATTCAGACCCTTCGATTCACAATCCCCCGTGATGTTTTTCACACTCCTACTAGTGAATGTAATGTTACACACCCATACAATTCGCACCACCCCGCGATGTTTTTCAGAAACCTATCCTACATTGCCACAACATGTTTCCTGACCTCCCCATGCTAACCACCCCTTGGTGCTTTTCTCCATCCTACATTGCCACTCACTGTCTATCCTAATTCAGACCCTCAGATTCACACCACCCCGTGATGCTTTTCTCACTCCTACTAGTGAATGGAATGTTACACAACCATACAATGAGCATCACCCCGCAATGTTTTTCAGAAACATGTCCTCCATTGCAACTGTATGTTTCATGACCTCCGCATGCTGATCACCCCGTAGTGCTTTTCTCCACCCTACATTGCCACTCAGTGCCTAGCCAAATTCAGACCCTCCGATTAACACCACCCCGTGATGTTTTTCTCACTCCTACTAGTGAATGTAATGTTACACACCCATACAATGCGCACCACCCCGCGATGTTTTTCAGAAACCTCTCCGACATTGCGACTGCATGTTTCCTAACCTCCCCATGCTGACCACACCGTGGTGCGTTTCTCCATCCTACATTGCCACTCACTGCCTATCCTAATTCAGTCCTTCCGATTCATACCACCCCGTAATGTTTTTCTCACTCCTACTAGTGAATGTAATGTTACACACCCATGCAAAGCGCTCCACCCCGCGATGTTTTTCAGAAACCTATCCCACATTGCGACTGCATGTTTCCTGACCTCCCCATGCTGACCACCCGGGGGTGCGTTTCTCCATTCTACATTGCAAATTCCTGCCTATCCTAATTCAGACCCTATGATTCACACCACCCCGTGATGTTTTTCTCACTCCTACTAGTGAATGTAATGTTACAAACCCATACAATGCGCAACACCCGGCAATGTTTTCCAGAAACCTATCCAACATTGCCATTGCATGTTTCCTGACCTCTCCATGCTGACCACCCCATGGAGCTTTTCTCCATCCTACATTGCCACTCACTGCCTATCCTAATTCAGTTCCTATGATTCACACCACCCCGTGATGTTTTTGTCACTCCTACTAGTGAATGTAATGTTACACCCCGATACAATGCGCACCACCACGCGATGATTTTCAGAAACGTATCCTACATTGCCACAGCATGTTTCCTAACCTCCCCATGCTAACCACCCCTTGGTGCTTTTCTCCATCCTACATTGCCACTCGCTGCCTATCCTAATTCAGACCCTCAGATTCAAATCACCCCGTGATGATTTTCTCACTCCTACTAGTGAATGTAAAGTTACACATCCATACAATGTGCACCACTCCGTGATGTTTTTCAGAAACCTATCCTACTTTGCCACTGCATGTTTCCTGACCTCCCCATGCTGACCACCCGGTGGTGCTTTTCTCCATCCTACATTGCCACTCACTGCCTATCCTTATTCAGACCCTTCGATTCACAATCCCCCGTGATGTTTTTCTCACTCCTACTAGTGAATGTAATGTTACACACCCATACAATTCGCACCACCCCGCAATGTTTTTTAGAAACCTATCCTACATTGCCACTGCATGTTTCCTGACCTTCCCATGCTGACCACACCGTGGTGCTTTTCTCCATCCTACATTGCCACTCACTGCCTATTGTTATTCAGAGGCTCCTATTCACACCACCCCGTGATGTTTTTGTCACTCCTACTAGTGAATGTAATCTTACACACCCATACAATGCGCACCAAACCGCGATGTTTTTCAGAAATCTAACCTACAATCCCAGTGCATGTTTCCTGACCTCCCCATGCTGACCAGCCCATGGTGTTTTCTCCAACCTAGACTGGCACCAAGTGCCTACCCTAATTCAGACCCTCAGATTCACACCACCCCTTGATGTTTTTCTCACTCCTACTAGTGAATGTAATGTTACACACCCATACAATGCGCACCAACCCGCGATGTTTTTCAGAAACCTATCCTACATTGCCACTGCATGTTTCCTGACCTCCACATGCTGACCACCCCGTGGTGCTTTTCTCCATCCTACATTGCCACTCACTGCCTATCCTAATCCAGACCCACCGATTCTCACCACCCCGTGATATTTTTCTCAGTCCTTCTAGGGAATTTAACTTTACACACCCATACAATGCGCACCACCCCACGATGTTTTTCAGAAACCTATCCTATATTGCCACAGCATGTTTCTTGACCTCCCCATGCTGACCACCCCGTGGTGCTTTTCTCCATCCTACATTGCCACTCACTGCCTATCCTAATTCAGACCCTCCGATTAACACCACCCCGTGATGATTTTCTCACTCCTACTAGTGAATGGAATGTTACACAACCATACAATGCGCATCACCCCGTGATGTTTTTCAGAAACGTGTCCTATATTGCCAGTGCATGTTTCCTGTCCTCCGCATGCTAACCACTCCGTGGTGCTTTTCTCCTTCCTACATTGCCCCTCACTGCCTATCCTAATTCAGATCCTATGATTCACACCACCCCGTGATGTTTTTCTCACATCCTACTTCAGAATGAAATAATACACACCCATACAATGCGCACCACCCCACGCTGTTATTCAGAAACCTATCGTACATTGCCACTGCATGTTTCGTGACCTCCCCATGCTGACCACCCCGTGGTGCTTTTCTCCATCCTGCATTCCCACTTACTGCCTATTCTAATTCAGACCCTCTGATTCACACCACCCCGTGATGTTTTTCTCACTCCTCCTAGTCACTGTAATGTTACACAACCATACAATGCGCACCACCACCTGATGTTTTTCAGAACCCTATCCTACATAGCCACAGCATGTTTCCTACCACCCCATGCTGACCACCACATGGTGGTTTTCTCCATCCTACATTGCCACTTCCTGCCTATCTTAATTCAGACCCTCCGATTCACACCACCCCGTGATGTTTTTCTCACTCCTACTAGTGAATGTAATGTTACACACCCATACAATGCGCACCACCCTGCGATGGTTCCAGAAACCTATCCTACATTGCCACAGCATGTTTCCTGACCTCCCCATGCTGACCACCCCGTGGTGCTTTTCTCCATCCTACATTGCCACTCACTACCTATCCAAATTCCGCCCCTCCGATTCACACCACCCCGTGATGTTTTTCTCACTCCTACTAGTGAATGTAATGTTACAGACTAATACAATGCGCACCACCCCGCGATGCTTTTCAGAACCCTATCCTACATTGCCACTACATGTTTCCTGACCTCCCCTTGCTGACCACCCCGTGGTGCTGTTGTCCATCCTTCATTGCCACACACTGCCTATCCTTATTCAAACCCTCCGATTCACACCACCCCATGATGTTTTTCTCACTCCTAGTAGTGAATGTAATGTTACACACCCATACAATGCGAAACAGCCCGTGATGCTTTTCAGAAACCTATCCTACTTTGGCCCTGCATGTTTCCTGACCTCCATGCTGACTACCCCGTGGTGCGTTTCTCCATCCTACATTGCCACACAATGCCTATCCTGATTCAAACCCCGGGATTCACACCACCCCATGATGTTTTTCTCACTCCTACTAGTGAATGTAATGTTACACACCCATACAAGTGCACCACCCCGCAATGTTTTTCAGAAACCTATCCTACATTGCCACTGCATATTTCCTGACCTCCCCATCCTGAACACCCCGTGGTGCTTTTCTCCATCCTATATTGCCACTCACTGCCTATGGTTATTCAGACCCTCCGAATCCCACCACCCCGTGATGTTTTTCTCACTCCTACTAGTGAATGTAACGTTACAAACCCATACAATGCGCACCACCCGCGAAGCTTTTCAGAAACCTATCCTACATTGCCACTGCATGTTTCGTGACGTCCCCATGCTGACCACCCCGTGGTGCTTTTCTCCAAACTACATTGCCACTTCCTGCCTATCCTAATTCAGACCCTCCAATTCACACCCCCCGTGATGTTTTTCTCACACCTTCTAGTGAATGGAATGTTACACACCAATACTTTGCGCATCACCCCGTGATGTTTTTCAGAAACCTGTCCGACATTGCCACTGCACGTTTCCTGAAATCTGCATGCTGACCTACCCCGTGGTGCTTTCCTCCATCCTACCTTGCAACTCACTGCCTATCCTAATTCAGACCCAGGGATTCACACCACCCCGTGATGTTTATCTCACTCTTACTAGTGAATGTAAAGTTACACATCCATACAATGTGCACCACTCCGTGATGTTTTTCAGAAACCTCTCCTACTTTGCCACTGCATGTTTCCTGACCTGCCCATGCTGACAACCCCGTGGTGCTTTTCTCCATCCTACATTGCCACTCACTGCCTATGCTTATTCAGACCCTTCGATTCACAATCCCCCGTGATGTTTTTCACACTCCTACTAGTGAATGTAATGTTACACACCCATACAATTCGCACCACCCCGCGATGTTTTTCAGAAACCTATCCTACATTGCCACAACATGTTTCCTGACCTCCCCATGCTAACCACCCCTTGGTGCTTTTCTCCATCCTACATTGCCACTCACTGTCTATCCTAATTCAGACCCTCAGATTCACACCACCCCGTGATGCTTTTCTCACTCCTACTAGTGAATGGAATGTTACACAACCATACAATGAGCATCACCCCGCAATGTTTTTCAGAAACATGTCCTCCATTGCAACTGTATGTTTCATGACCTCCGCATGCTGATCACCCCGTAGTGCTTTTCTCCACCCTACATTGCCACTCAGTGCCTAGCCAAATTCAGACCCTCCGATTAACACCACCCCGTGATGTTTTTCTCACTCCTACTAGTGAATGTAATGTTACACACCCATACAATGCGCACCACCCCGCGATGTTTTTCAGAAACCTCTCCGACATTGCGACTGCATGTTTCCTAACCTCCCCATGCTGACCACACCGTGGTGCGTTTCTCCATCCTACATTGCCACTCACTGCCTATCCTAATTCAGACCTTCCGATTCATACCACCCCGTAATGTTTTTCTCACTCCTACTAGTGAATGTAATGTTACACACCCATGCAAAGCGCTCCACCCCGCGATGTTTTTCAGAAACCTATCCCACATTGCGACTGCATGTTTCCTGACCTCCCCATGCTGACCACCCGGGGGTGCGTTTCTCCATTCTACATTGCAAATTCCTGCCTATCCTAATTCAGACCCTATGATTCACACCACCCCGTGATGTTTTTCTCACTCCTACTAGTGAATGTAATGTTACAAACCCATACAATGCGCAACACCCGGCAATGTTTTCCAGAAACCTATCCAACATTGCCATTGCATCTTTCCTGACCTCTCCATGCTGACCACCCCATGGAGCTTTTCTCCATCCTACATTGCCACTCACTGCCTATCCTAATTCAGTTCCTATGATTCACACCACCCCGTGATGTTTTTGTCACTCCTACTAGTGAATGTAATGTTACACCCCGATACAATGCGCACCACCACGCGATGATTTTCAGAAACGTATCCTACATTGCCACAGCATGTTTCCTGACCTCCCCATGCTAACCACCCCTTGGTGCTTTTCTCCATCCTACATTGCCACTCGCTGCCTATCCTAATTCACACCCTCAGATTCAAATCACCCCGTGATGATTTTCTCACTCCTACTAGTGAATGTAAAGTTACACATCCATACAATGTGCACCACTCCGTGATGTTTTTCAGAAACCTATCCTACTTTGCCACTGCATGTTTCCTGACCTGCCCATGCTGACAACCCCGTGGTGCTTTTCTCCATTCTACATTGCCACTCACTGCCTATGCTTATTCAGACCCTTCGATTCACAATCCCCCGTGATGTTTTTCACACTCCTACTAGTGAATGTAATGTTACACACCCATACAATTCGCACCACCCCGCGATGTTTTTCAGAAACCTATCCTACATTGCCACAACATGTTTCCTGACCTCCCCATGCTAACCACCCCTTGGTGCTTTTCTCCATCCTACATTGCCACTCACTGTCTATCCTAATTCAGACCCTCAGATTCACACCACCCCGTGATGCTTTTCTCACTCCTACTAGTGAATGGAATGTTACACAACCATACAATGAGCATCACCCCGCAATGTTTTTCAGAAACATGTCCTCCATTGCAACTGCATGTTTCATGACCTCCGCATGCTGATCACCCCGTAGTGCTTTTCTCCACCCTACATTGCCACTCAGTGCCTAGCCAAATTCAGACCCTCCGATTAACACCACCCCGTGATGTTTTTCTCACTCCTACTAGTGAATGTAATGTTACACACCCATACAATGCGCACCACCCCGCGATGTTTTTCAGAAACCTCTCCGACATTGCGACTGCATGTTTCCTAACCTCCCCATGCTGACCACACCGTGGTGCTTTTCTCCATCCTACATTGCCACTCACTGCCTATCCTAATTCAGACCCTGGGATTCACACAACCCCGTGATGTTTTTCTCTCTCCTACTAGTGAATGCAATGTTACACACCCATACAATGTGCACCACGCCGCAATGTTTTTCAGAAACCTATCCTACTTTGCCACTGCATGTTTCCTAACCTCCCCATGCTGACCATCCCGTGGTGCTTTTCTGCATCCTACATTGCCACGCACTGCCTATCCTAATTCAGACCCTCCGATTCACACCACCCCGTGATGATATTCTCACTCCTACTAGTGAATGTAATGCTACAAACCCATACAATGCGCACCACCACGGGATGTTTTTCAGAAACCTATCCTACATTGCACTGCATGTTTCCTACCTCCCCATGCTGACCACCACATGGTGCTTTTCTCCATCCTACATTGCCACTTCCTGCCTATCTTAATTCAGACCCTCCGATTCACACCACCCCGTGATGTTTTTCTCACTCCTACTAGTGAATGTAATGTTACACACCCATACAATGCGCACCACCCCGCGATTTTTCCAGAAACCTATCCTTTATTGCCACAGCATGTTTCCTGACTTCCCGATGCGGACCACCCCGTGGTGCTTTTCTCCATCCTACATTGCCACTCACTGCCTATCCAAATTCCGAACCTCCGATTCACACCGCCTCGTGATGTTTTTCTCACTTCTTCTAGTGAATGTAATGTTACACACCCACACAATGTGCACCACACCGCAATGCTTTTGAGAAACCTATCCTATATTGCGACTGCATGTTTCCTGACCTCGCCATGCTGAACACCCCGTGGTGCGTTTCTCCATCCTACATTGCCACTCACTGCCTATCCTAATTCAGACCTTCCGATTCACACCACCCCGTAATGTTTTTCTCACTCCTACTAGTGAATGTAATGTTACACACCCATGCAACGCGCTCCACCCCGCGATGTTTTTCAGAAACCTATCCCACATTGCGACTGCATGTTTCCTGACCTCCCCATGCTGACCACCCAGGGGTGCGTTTCTCCATTCTACATTGCAAATTCCTGCCTATCCTAATTCAGACCCTATGATTCACACCACCCCGTGATGTTTTTCTCACTCCTACTAGTGAATGTAATGTTACAAACCCATACAATGCGCAACACCCGGCAATGTTTTCCAGAAACCTATCCAACATTGCCATTGCATGTTTCCTGACCTCTCCATGCTGACCACCCCATGGAGCTTTTCTCCATCCTACATTGCCACTCACTGCCTATCCTAATTCAGTTCCTATGATTCACACCACCCGGTGATGTTTTTGTCACTCCTACTAGTGAATGTAATGTTACACCCCGATACAATGCGCACCACCACGCGATGATTTTCAGAAACGTATCCTACATTGCCACAGCATGTTTCCTGACCTCCCCATGCTAACCACCCCTTGGTGCTTTTCTCCATCCTACATTGCCACTCGCTGCCTATCCTAATTCACACCCTCAGATTCAAATCACCCCGTGATGATTTTCTCACTCCTACTAGTGAATGTAAAGTTACACATCCATACAATGTGCACCACTGCGTGATGTTTTTCAGAAACCTATCCTATTTTGCCACTGCATGTTTCCTGACCTCCCCATGCTGACCACCCCGTGGTGCTTTTCTCCATCCTACATTGCCACTCACTGCCTATCCTTATTCAGACCCTTCGATTCACAATCCCCCGTGATGTTTTTCTCACTCCTACTAGTGAATGTAATGTTACACACCCATACAATTCGCACCACCCCGCAATGTTTTTTAGAAACCTATCCTACATTGCCACTGCATGTTTCCTGACCTTCCCATGCTGACCACACCGTGGTGCTTTTCTCCATCCTACGTTGCCACTCACTGCCTATTGTTATTCAGAGGCTCCGATTCACACCACCCCGTGATGTTTTTGTCACTCCTACTAGTGAATGTAATCTTACACACCCATACAATGCGCACCAAACCGCGATGTTTTTCAGAAATCTAACCTACAATCCCAGTGCATGTTTCCTGACCTCCCCATGCTGACCAGCCCATGGTGTTTTCTCCAACCTAGACTGGCACCAAGTGCCTACCCTAATTCAGACCCTCAGATTCACACCACCCCTTGATGTTTTTCTCACTCCTACTAGTGAATGTAATGTTACACACCCATACAATGCGCACCAACCCGCGATGTTTTTCAGAAACCTATCCTACATTGCCACTGCATGTTTCCTGACCTCCACATGCTGACCACCCCGTGGTGCTTTTCTCCATCCTACATTGCCACTCACTGCCTATCCTAATCCAGACCCACCGATTCTCACCACCCCGTGATATTTTTCTCAGTCCTACTAGGGAATTTAACTTTACACACCCATACAATGCGCACCACCCCACGATGTTTTTCAGAAACCTATCCTATATTGCCACAGCATGTTTCTTGACCTCCCCATGCTGACCACCCCGTGGTGCTTTTCTCCATCCTACATTGCCACTCACTGCCTATCCTAATTCAGACCCTCCGATTAACACCACCCCGTGATGATTTTCTCACTCCTACTAGTGAATGGAATGTTACACAACCATACAATGCGCATCACCCCGTGATGTTTTTCAGAAACATGTCCTACATTGCCACTGCATGTTTCCTGACCTCCGCATGCTGACCACTCCATGGTGCTATTCTCCATCCTACATTGCCACTCACTGCCTATCCTAATTCAGATCCTATGATTCACACCACCCCGTGATGTTTTTCTCACATCCTACTTCAGAATGAAATAATACACACCCATATAATGCGCACCACCCCACGCTGTTATTCAGAAACCTATCGTACATTGCCACTGCATTTTTCGTGACCTCCCCATGGTGACCACCCCGTGGTGCTTTTCTCCATCCTGCATTCCCACTCACTGCCTATTCTAATTCAGACCCTCCGATTCACACCACCCCGTGATGTTTTTCTCACTCCTACTAGTGACTGTAATGTTACACACCCATACAATGCGCACCACCCCGCGATATTTTTCAGAAACCTATCCTACATTTCAACTGCATGTTTCCTGACCTCCCAATGCTGACCACCCCGTGGTGCTTTTCTCCATCCTATATTGCCACTTCCTGCCTATCTTAATTCAGACCCTCCGATTCACACCACCTTGTGATGTTTTTCTCACTCCTACTAGTGAATGTAATGTTACACACCCATACAATGCGCACCACCCCGCGATGTTTCCAGAAACCTATCCTACATTGCCACAGCATGTTTCCTGATCTCCCCATGCTGACCACCCCGTGGTGCTTTTCTCCATCCTACATTGCCACTCACTACCTATCCAAATTCCGAACCTCCGATTCACACCACCCCGTGATGTTGTTCTCTCTCCTACTAGTGAATGTAATGTTACACACCCATACAATGCGCACCACCCCGCGATGTTTTTCAGAAACCTATCCTACATTGCAATTGCATGTTTCCTGACCTCCCCATGCTGAACACCCCATGGTGCTTTTCTCCATCCTTAATTCCCACTCACTGCCTATCCTAATTCAGACTCTACGATTAATACCACCCCGTGATGTTTTTCACACTCCTACTAGTGAATGTAACGTTACAAACACATACAATGTGCACCACCACATGAAGATTTTCAGAAACCTATCCTACATTGCCACTGCATGTTTCCTGACGTCCCCATGCTGACGACCCCGTGGTGCTTTTCTCCATCCTATATTGCCACTTCCTGCCTATCCTAATTCAGACCCTCCAATTCACACCACCCTGTGATGTTTTTCTCACTCCTACTAGTGAATGGAATGTTACACACCAATACTTTGTGCATCACAACGCGATGTTTTTCAGAAACCTGTCCGACATTGCCACTGCACTTTTCCTGACATCCGCATGCTGACCACCCCGTGGTGCTTTCCTCCATCCTACATTGCAACTCACTGCCTATCCTAATTCAGACCCTGGGATTCACACCACTCCGTGATGTTTTTCTCACTCCTACTAGTGAACGTAATGTTACACACCCATACAATTCGCACCACCCCGCGATGTTTTTCAGAAACCTATCCTACATTGCAACTGCATGTTTCCTGACCTCCCCATGCTGACCAACCCGTGGTGCTTTTCTCCATCCTACATTGCCACTCACTGCCTATCGTAATTCAGGGGCTCTGATACACACCACCCCGTGACGTTTTTCTCACTCCTGCTAGTGAATGTAATCTTACACACCCATACAATGCGCACCGCACCGCGATGTTTTTCAGAAATCTATCCTACAATCCCAGTGCATGTTTCCTGACCTCCAAATGCTCACCAGCCCATGGTGTTTTCTCCAACCTAGATTGACACCAAGTGCCTATCCTAATTCAGACCCTCAGATTCACACCACCCCTTGATGTTTTTCTCACTCCTATTAGTTAATGTAATGTTACACACCCATACAATGCCCACCACCCCGAGATGTTTTTCAGAAACCTATCCTACATTGCCACTGCATGTTTCCTGACCTCCCCATGCTGACCACCCCGTGGTGCTTTTCTCCATCCTACATTGCCACTAACTGCCTATCCTAATCCAGACCCACCGATTCTCACCACCCCGTGCTATTTTTCTCACTCCTACTAGGGAATTTAACTTTACACACCCATACAATGCGCACCACCCCACGATGTTATTCAGAAACCTATTCTACATTGCCACAGCATGTTTCCTGACCTCCCCATGCTGACCACCCCGTGGTGCTTTTCTCCATCCTACATTGCCACTCACTGCCTATTCTAATTCAGACCCTCTGATTAACACCACCCCGAGATGATTTTCTCACTCCTACTAGTGAATGGAATGTTACACAACCATACAATGCGCATCACCCCGTGATGTTTTTCAGAAACGTGTCCTATATTGCCAGTGCATGTTTCCTGTCCTCTGCATGCTGACCACTCCGTGGTGCTTTTCTCCATCCTACATTGCCCCTCACTGCCTATCCTAATTCAGATCCTATGATTCACACCACCCCGTGATGTTTTTCTCACATCCTACTTCAGAATGAAATAATACACACCCATACAATGCGCACCACCCCACGCTGTTATTCAGAAACCTATCGTACATTGCCACTGCATGTTTCGTGACCTCCCCATGCTGACCACCCCGTGGTGCTTTTCTCCATCCTGTATTCCCACTTACTGCCTATTCTAATTCAGACCCTCTGATTCACACCACCCCGTGATGTTTTTCTCACTCCTCCTAGTCACTGTAATGTTACACAACCATACAATGCGCACCACCACCTGATGTTTTTCAGAACCCTATCCTACATAGCCACAGCATGTTTCCTACCACCCCATGCTGACCACCACATGGTGGTTTTCTCCATCCTACATTGCCACTTCCTGCCTATCTTAATTCAGACCATCCGATTCACACCACCCGGTGATGTTTTTCTCACTCCTACTAGTGAATGTAATGTTACACACCCATACAATGCGCACCACCCCGCGATGGTTCCAGAAACCTATCCTACATTGCCACAGCATGTTTCCTGACCTCCCCATGCTGACCACCCCGTGGTGCTTTTCTCCATCCTACATTGCCACTCACTACCTATCCAAATTCCGCCCCTCCGATTCACACAACCCCGTGATGTTTTTCTCACTCCTACTAGTGAATGTAATGTTACAGACTAATACAATGCGCACCACACCGCGATGCTTTTCAGAACCCTATCCTACATTGCCACTACATGTTTCCTGACCTCCCCATGCTGACTACCCCGTGGTGCTTTTCTCCATCCTACATTGCCACTCACTGCCTATCCTAATCCAGTCCCACCAATGCTCACCACCCCGTGATATTTTTCTCACTCCTACTAGGGAATTTAACTTTACACACCCATACAATGCGCACCACCCCACGATGTTATTCAGAAACCTATCCTACATTGCCACCGCATGTTTCCTGACCTTCCCATGCTGACCACCCCGTGGTGCTTTTCTCCATCCTACATTGTCACTCACTGCCTATCCTAATTCAGACCCTCCAATTAACACCACCCCGTGATGATTTTCTCACTCCTACTTGTGAATGGAATGTTACACAACCATACAATGCGCATCACCCCGTGATGTTTTTCAGAATCATGTCCTACATTGCCACTGCATGTTTCCTGACCTCCGCATGCTGACCACTCCGTGGTGCTTTTCTCCATCCTACATTGCCACTCACTGCCTATCCTAATTCAGATCCTATGATTCACACCACCCCGTGAGGTTTTTCTCACATCCTACTTCAGAATGAAATAATACACACCCATACAATGCGCACCACCCCACGCTGTTATTCAGAAACCTATCGTACATTGCCACTGCATGTTTCGTGACCTCCCCATGCTGACCACGCCTTGGTGCTTTTCTCCATCCTGCATTCCCACTCACTGCCTATTCTAATTCAGACCCTCCGATTCACACCACCCCGTGATGTTTTTCTCACTCCTACTAGTGACTGTAATGTTACACAACCATACAATGCGCACCACCATTTGAAGTTTTTCAGAAACCTATCCTACATAGCCACAGCATGTTTCCTACCGCCCCATGCTGAGCACCACATGGTGCTTTTCTCCATCCTACATTGCCACTTCCTGCCTATCTTAATTCAGACCCTCCGATTCACACCACCCCGTGATGTTTTTCTCACTCCTACTAGTGAATGTAATGTTAAACACCCATACAATGCGCACCACCCCGCGATGTTTCCAGAAACCTATCCTACATTGCCACAGCATGTTTCCGGACCTCCCCATGCTCACCACCCCGTGGGGCTTTTCTCCATCCTACATTGCCACTCACTACCTATCCAAATTCCGCCCCTCCGATTCACACCACCCCGTGATGTTGTTCTCACTCCTACTAGTGAATGTAATGTTACAGACTAATACAATGCGCACCACCCCCTATGCTTTTCAGAACCCTATCCTACATTGCCACTGCATGTTTCCTGACCTCCCCATGCTGAGCACCCCGTGGTGCTGTTCTCCATCCTACATTGCCATTCAATGCCTATCCTAATTCAGACCCTCCGATTAACACCACCCCGTTATATTTTTCTCACTCCTACAAGTGAATTTAACGTTACACAGCCATACAATCCGCACCACCCCGCGATGTTTTTCAGAAACCTATACTACATTGCCACAGCATGTTTCCTGACCTCCCCATGCTTACTACCCATTGGTGCTTTTCGCCATCCTACTTTGCCACTCACTGCCTTTCCAAATTCCGCCCCTCCGATTCACACCACCCCGTGATGTTTTTTCTCACTCCTAGAAGTGAATTTAACGTTACACAGCCATACAATCCGCACCACCCCGCGATGTTTTTCAGAACCCTATCCTACATTGCCACTGCATGTTTCCTGACCTCCCCATGCTGACCACCCCGTGGTGCTTTTCTCCATACTGCATTGCCACTCACTGCCTATTCTAATTCAGACCCTCCGATTCACACCATCCCGTGATGTTTTTCTCACTCCTACTTCAGAATGAAATAATACACACCCATACAATGCGCACCACCCCGCGATGTATTTCAGAAACCTATCCTACATTGCTACAGCATGTTTCCTGACCTCCCCATGCTGACCACCCCGTGGTGCTTTCCTCCATCCTACATTGCCACTCACTGCCTATCCAAATTCCGAAACTCCGATTCACACCACCTCGTGATGTTGTTCTCACTCCTACTTCAAAATGAAATAATACACACCCATACAATGCGCACCACCCCGCAATGTATTTCAGAAACCTATCCTTCATTACCACTGCATGTTTCCTGACCTCCTGATGCTGTCCACCACGTGGTGCTGTTCTCCATCCTACATTGCCACACTCTGCCTTTCCTTATTCAGACCATCCGATTCACACCGCCCCGTGATGTTTTTCTCACTCCTACTAGTGAATGTAATGTTACACACCCATACAATGTGCACCACCCCACGATGTTTTTCAGAAACCTATCCTACATTGCGACTGCATGCTTCCAGACCTCCCCATGCTGACTACCCCGTGGTGCGTTTCTCCATCCTACATTGCCAATTCCCTACTATCCTAATTCAGACCCTATGAATCACACCACCCCGTGATGTTTTTCTCAATCCTCCTAGTGAATGTAATGTTACAAACCCATACAATGCGCACCACCCCGCAATGTTTTCCAGAAACCTATCCAACATTGCCATTGCATGTTTCCTGACATTCCCATGCTGACCACACTATGGTGCATTTCTCCATCTTACATTGCCACTCACTGCCTATCCTAATTCAGATCCGATGATTCACACTACCCCGTGATGTTTTTCTCACTCCTAGTAGTGAATGTAATGTTACACACCCATACAATGCGCACCACCACGCGATGTATTTCAGAAACCTATCCTACTTTGCCACAGCATGTTTCCTGACCTCCCCATGCTGACCACCCCGTGGTGCTTTTCTCCATCCTACATTGCCACTCATTGCTTATCCTAATTCAAACCCTGGGATTCACACCACCCTGTGATGTTTTTCTCACTCGTACTAGTGAATGTAATGCTACACACCCATACAAGAGCACCACGCCGCAATGTTTTTCAGAAAGTTATCCTACATTGCCACTGCATGTTTCCTAACCTCCCCTTGCTGACCACCCCGTGGTGCTGTTGTCCATCCTACATTGCCACACACTGCCTAACCTTATTCAAACCCTCCGATTCACACCACCCCATGATGTTTTTCTCACTCCTAGTAGTGAATGTAATGTTACACACCCATACAATGCAAAACACCCCGTGATGCTTTTCAGAAACCTATCCTACTTTGGCCCTGCATGTTTCCTGACCTCAATGCTGACCACCCCGTGGTGCTTTTCTCCATCCTACATTGCCACACAATGCCTATCCGGATTCAAACCCTGGGATTCACACCACCCCGTGATGTTTTTCTCACTCCTACTAGTGAATGTAATTTTACACACCCATACAAGTGCACCACCCCGCAGTGTTTTTCAGAAACCTATCCTACATTGCCACTGCATATTTCCTGACCTCCCCATCCTGAACACCCCGTGGTGCTTTTCTCCATCCTACATTGCCACTCACTGCCTATGGTTATTCAGACCCTCCGATTCCCACCACCCGGTGATGTTTTTCTCACTCCTACTAGTGAATGTAACGTTACAAACCCATACAATGCGCACCACCCGCGAAGCTTTTCAGAAACCTATCCTACATTGCCACTGCATGTTTCCTGACGTCCCCATGCTGACCACCCCGTGGTGCTTTTCTCCAAACTACATTGCCACTTCCTGCCTATCCTAATTCAGACCCTCCGATTCACACCACCGCGTGATGTTTTTCTCACTCCTACTACTGAATGGAATGTTACACACCAATACTATGCGCATAACCGCGTGATGTTTTTCAGAAACCTGTCCGACATTGCCACTGCACGTTTCCTGACATCCGCATGCTGACCACCCCGGGGTGCTTTTCTCCATCCTACATTGCCACTCACTGCCTATCCTAATTCAAACCCTGGGATTCACACACCCCATGATATTTTTCTCACTCCTACTAGTGAATGTAATGTTACACACCCATACAAGAGTACCACCCCGCAATGTTTTTCAGAAACCTATCCTACATTGCCGCTGAATGTTTCCTAACCTCCCCTTGCTGACCACTCCGTGGTGCTTTTCTCCATCCTAGATTGCCACTCACTTCTTATCCTAATTCAGACCCTCCGATTCACAACCCCCCGTGATATTTTTCTCACTCCTACTAGTGAATTTAACGTTACACACCCATACAATGCGCACCACCTCACGATGTATTTCAGAAACCTATCCTACATTGCGACTGCATGTTTCCTGACCTCCCCATGCTGACCACCCCGTGGTGCGTTTCTCCATTCTACATTGCCAATTCCTGCCTATACTAATTCAGATCCTATGATTCACACCAATCCATGATGTTTTTCTCACTCCTACTACTGAATGTAATGTTACACGCCCATACAATGCGCACCACCCTGCGATGTTTTTCACAAACCTATCCTACATTGCCACCGCATGTTTAATGCCCTCCCCATGATGAGCACACTGTGGTGCTGTTCTCCATCCTACATTGCCACTCCATGCCTATCCTAAATCAGACCCTCCGATTCACAACACCCCGTGACATTTTTCTCACTCCTACTAGTGAATTTAATGTTACACAGCCATACAATGTGCACCACCCCTCGATGTTTTTCAGAAACCTATCCTACATTGCCACAGCATGTTTCCTGACCTCCCCATGCTGACTACCCCGTGGTGCTTTTTTCCATCCTACATTGCCACTCACTGCTTATCCCAATTCAGATCCTATGATTCACACCACACCGTTATGTTTTTCTCACTCTTACTACTGAATGTGATGTTACACATCCATACAATGCGCACCACCACGCGATGTTTTTCAGAAACATTTCCTACATTGCCTCAGCATGTTTCCTGACCTCCCCATGCTAACTACCCCTTGGTGCTTTTCTCCATCCTACATTGCCACTCACTGCCTATCCGAATTCAGACCCTCCAATTCACACCAATCCGTGATGATTTTCTCACTCCTACTAGTGAATGGAATGTTACACACCAATGCAATGCGCATCACCCCGCGATGTTTTTCAGAAACCTGTCCGACATTGCGAATGCATGTTTCCTAACCTCCCCATGCTGACCACCCCGTGGTGCGTTTCTCCATCCTACATTGGCACTCACTGCCTATCCTAATTCAGAACCTGGGATTCACACACCCCCTAATGTTTTTGTTAATCCATCTAGTGAATATAATGTTACACACACTTACAATGCGCACCACCCCGCGATGTTTTTTAGAAACCTATCGTACATTGCCACTGCATGTTTTCTGACCTCCCCATGCTGACCACCCCATGGTGCTTTTCTCCATCCTGCATTGCCACTCACTGCCTATCCTAATTCAGACCCTCCGATTCACACCACACCGTGATGTTTTTCTCACTCCTACTAGTGAATGTAAAGTTACACACACACACAATGCGCACCACCCCACGTTGTATTTCAGAAACATATCCTACATTGCCACTGCATGTTTCCTGACCTCCCCATGCTGACCACCACGTGGTGTTGTTCTCCATCCTACATTGCCACTCCCTGCCTATGGTTATTCAGACCCTCTGATTCCCACCACCCCGTGATGTTTTTGTCACTCATACTAGTGAATGTAACGTTACAAACCCATACAATGCGCACCACCCACGAAGCTTTTCAGAAACCTATCCTGCATTGCCACTGCGTGTTTCCTGATGTCCCCATGCTGACCACCCCGTGGTGCTTTTCTCCATCCTACATTGCCACTTCCTGCCTTTCCTAATTCAGACCCTCCGATTCACACCACTGCGTGATGTTTTTCTCACTCCTACAAATGAATGGAATGTTACACACCAATACTATGCGCATCACCCCGCGATGTTTTTCCGAAACCTGTCCGACATTGCTACTGCACGTTTCCTGATATCCGCATGCTGACCACCCCGTGGTGCTTTTCTCCATCCTACATTGCAACTCACTGCCTATCTTAATTCAGACCCTGGGATTCACATCACCCCGTGATGTTTTTCTCACTCCTACTAGTGAATGTATTGTTACACATCCATACAATGTGCACCACTCCGTGATGTTTTTCAGAAACCTATCCTATTTTGCCACTGCATGTTTCCTGACCTCCCCATGCTGACCAACACGTGGTGCGTTTCTCCATCCTACATTGCCAATTCCTGCCTATCCTAACTCAGACCCTATGATTCACACCACCCCGTGAAGTTTTTCTCACTTCTACTAGTGAATGTAATGTTACACACCCATGCAATGCGCACCACCCCGCAATGTTTTCGAGAAACCTATCCTATATTGCCATTGAATGTTTCCTGACTTCCCCATGCTGACCACCCCGTGGTGCTTTTCTCCATCCTACATTGCCACTCACTGCCTATCCTAATTCAAACACTGGGATTCACACCACCCCATGATATTTTTCTCATTCCTACTAGTGAATGTAATGTTACACACCCATACAAGAGCACCACCCCGCAATGTTTTTCAGAAACCTATCGTACATTGCCGCTGCATGTTTCCTAACCTCCTCTTGCTGACCACTCCGTGGTGCTTTTCTCCATCCTAGATTGCCACTCACTTCTTATCCTAATTCAGACCCTCCGATTCACAATCCCCTGTGATATTTTTCTCACTCCTACTAGTGAATTTAACGTTACACACCCATACAATGCGCACCACCCCACAATGTATTTCAGAAACCTATCCTACATTGCGACTGCATGTTTCCTGACCTCCCCATGCTGACCACCCCGTGGTGCGTTTCTCCATTCTACATTGCCAATTCCTGCCTATACTAATTCAGATCCTATGATTCACACCAATCCATGATGTTTTTCTCACTCCTACTACTGAATGTAATGTTACACAACCCATACAATGCGCACCACCACGCGATGTTTTTCACAAACCTATCCTACATTGCCACTGCATGTTTCGTGACCTCCCCATGATGAGCACCCTGTGGTGCTGTTCTCCATCCTACATTGCCACTCCATGCTTATCCTAATTCAGACCCTCCGATTCACAACACCCCGTGACTATTTTCTCTCTCCTACTAGTGAATTTAATGTTACACAGCCATACAATGCGCACCACCCCTCGATGTATTTCAGAAACCTATCCTACATTGCCACAGCATGTTTCCTGACCTCCCCATGCTGACTACCCCATGGTGCTTTTCTCCATCCTACATTGCCACTCACTGCCTATCCTAATTCAGATCCTGTGATTCATACCACCCCATGATTTTGTTCTCACTCCTACTAGTGAAAGTAATTTTACGCACCCATACAATGTGCAGCACCCTTCGATGTTTTCCAGAAACCTATCCTAGGTTGCCACTGCATGTTTCTTGACCTCCCCTGCTGACCACACCGTGTTACTTTTCTCCCTCCTACCTTGCCACTGACTGCCTACCTAATTCAGACCCTCAGATTCACACAACCCCGTGACGTTTTTCTCACTCCTACTAGTGAATGTAATGTTACACACTAATACAATGAGCACCACCCCGCGATGATTTTCAGAAACCTATCCTACATTGTCGCTGCATGTTTCCTGACCTTGCTATGCTGACCACACCGTGGTGCTTTTCTCCATTCTACATTGCCAATTCCTGCCTATACTAATTCAGACCCTATGATTCACACCACCCCGTGATGTTTTTCTCACTCCTACTAGTGAATGGAATGTTACACAACCATACAATGCACATCACCCCGCCATGTTTTTCAGAAACATGTCCTACATTTCGACTGCATGTTTTCTGACCTCCGCCTGCTGATCACCCCGTGGTGCTTTTCTGCATCCTACATTGCCACTCACTGCCTATCCTAATTCAGACACTCCAATTAACAAAACCCCGTGCTGTGTTTCTCACAACTACTAGTGAATGTAACGTTACAAACCCATACAATGCGCACCACCCGCGAAGCTTTTCAGAAACCTATCCTACATTGCGACTGCATGTTTCGTGACCTCCCCATGCTGACCACCACGTGGTGCGTTTCTCCATTCTACATTGCCAATTCCTGCCTATCCTAATTCAGATCCTATGATTCACACCACGCCGTTATGTTTTTCTCACTCCTACTAGTGAATGTAATGTTACACATCCATAAAATGCGCAACACCACGCGATGTTTTTCAGAAACATTTCCTACATTGCCACAGCATGTTTCCTGACCTCCCCATGCTAACTACCCCTTGGTGCTTTTCTCCATCCTACATTGCCACTCACTGCCTATCCTAATTCAGACCCTCCGATTCACACCAATCCGTGATGTTTTTGTCACTCCTACTAGTGAATGTAATGTTACACACCCTTACAATGCGCACCACCCTGCGATGTTTTTTAGAAACCTATCGTACATTGCCACTGCATTTTTCCTGACCTCCCCATGCTGACCACCCCGTGGTGCTTTTCTCCATCCTGCATTGCCACTCACTGCCTATCCTAATTCAGACCTTCCGATTCACACCACACCGTGATGTTTTTCTCACTCCTACTAGTGAATGTAATGTTACACACACACACTATGCGCACCACCCCGCGATGTATTTCAGAAACATATCCTACATTGTCACTGCATTTTTCCTAACCTCCCCATGCTGACCACCACGTGGTTTTGTTCTCCATCCTACATTGCCACTCACTGCCTATGGTTATTCAGACCCTCTGATTCCCAACACCCCGTGATGTTTTTCTCAATCCTACTAGTGAATGTAACGTTACAAACCCATACAATGCGCACCACCCGCGAACCTTTTCAGAAACCTATCCTACATTGCCACAGCATGTTTCCTGACCTCCCCATTCTGACCACCCCGTGGTGCTTTTCTCCATCCTAGATTGCCACTTCCTGCCTATCCTAATTCAGACCCTCCGATTCACACCAACGCGTGATGTTTTTCTCACTCCTACTACTGAATGGAATGTTACACACCAATACTATGCGCATCACCCCGCGATGTTTTTCAGAAACCTGTCCGACATTGCTACTGCACGTTTCCTAACATCCGCATGCTGACCACCCCGTGGTGTTTTTCTCCATCCTACATTGCAACTCATTGCCTATCCTAATTCAGACCCTGGGATTCACACCACCCCGTGATGTTTTTCTCACTCCTACTAGTGAATGTATTGTTACACATCCATACAATGTGCACCACTCCGTGATGTTTTTCAGAAACCTATCCTATTTTGCCACTGCATGTTTCCTGACCTCCCCATGCTGACCAACACGTGGTGCGTTTCTCCATCCTACATTGCCAATTCCTGCCTATCCTAACTCAGACCCTATGATAAACACCACCCCGTGATGTTTTACTCACTTCTACTAGTGAATGTAATGTTACACACCCATGCAATGCGCACCACCCCGCAATGTTTTCGAGAAACCTATCCTATATTGCCATTGAATGTTTCCTGACTTCCCCATGCTGACCACCCCGTGGTGCTTTTCTCCATCCTACATTGCCACTCACTGCCTATCCTAATTCAAACACTGGGATTCACAACACCCCATGATATTTTTCTCATTCCTACTAGTGAATGTAATGTTACACACCCATACAAGAGCACCACCCCGCAATGTTTTTCAGAAACCTATCGTACATTGCAGCTGCATGTTTCCTAACCTCCCCTTGCTGACCACTCCGTGGTGCTTTTCTCCATCCTAGATTGCCACTCACTTCTTATCCTAATTCAGACACTCCGATTCACAATCCCCTGTGATATTTTTCTCGTCCTACTAGTGAATTTAACGTTACACACCCATACAATGCGCACCACCCCACAATGTATTTCAGAAACCTATCCTACATTGCGACTGCATGTTTCCTGACCTCCCCATGCTGACCACCCCGTGGTGCGTTTCTCCATTCTACATTGCCAATTCCTGCCTATACTAATTCAGATCCTATGATTCACACCAATCCATGATGTTTTTCTCACTCCTACTGCTGAATGTAATGTTACACAACCCATACAATGCGCACCACCACGCGATGTTTTTCACAAACCTATCCTACATTGCCACTGCATGTTTCGTGACCTCCCCATGATGAGCACCCAGTGGTGCTGTTCTCCATCCTACATTGCCACTCCATGCCTATCCTAATTCAGACCCTCCGATTCACAACACCCCGTGACTATTTTCTCTCTCCTACTAGTGAATTTAATGTTACACAGCCATACAATGCGCACCACCCCTCGATGTATTTCAGAAACCTATCCTACATTGCCACAGCATGTTTCCTGACCTCCCCTTGCTGACTACCCCGTGGTGCTTTTCTCCATCCTACATTGCCACTCACTGCCTATCCTAATTCAGATCCTGTGATTCATACCACCCCGTGATTTTGTTCTCACTCCTACTAGTGAAAGTAATTTTACGCACCCATACAATGTGCAGCACCATTCGATGTTTTCCAGAAACCTATCCTAGGTTGCCACTGCATGTTTCATGACCTCCCCTGCTGACCACCCCGTGTTACTTTTCTCCCTCCTACCTTGCCACTGACTGCCTACCTAATTCAGACCCTCAGATTCACACAACCCCGTGATGTTTTTCTCACTCCTACTAGTGAACGTAATGTTACACACTAATACAATGCGCACCACCCCGCGATGATTTTCAGAAACCTATCCTACATTGCTGTTGCATGTTTCCTGACCTCCCGATGCTGACCACCCCCTGGTGCTTTTCTCCATCCTGCATTGCCACTCACTGCCTATCCTAATTCAGACCCTCCGATTCACACAATACCGTTATGTATTTCTCACTCCTACTAGTGAATGTAATTTTACACACCCATACAATGCGCACCACCCCGCGATGTTTTTCAGAAACATATCCTACATTGCCACTGCATGTTTCCTGACCTCCTCATGCTGACCACCACGTGGTGTTGTTCTCCATCCTGTATTGCCACTCACTGCCTATGCTTATTCAGACCCTCCGATTCACACCACCCCGTGGTGTTTTTCTCACTCCTACTAGTGAATGTAATGTTACACAACCATTCAATGCGCATCACACCGCGATGTTTTTCAGAAACATGTCCTACATTGCAACTGCATGTTTCCGGACCTCGGAATGCTGATCAACCCGTGTTGATTTCTCCAACCTACATTGCCACTCAGTGCCTATCCATATTCAGACCCTCGGATTAACACCACCCCGTGATGTTTTTCTCACTCCTACTAGTGAATAGAATGTTACAAACACATCCAAGAGCACTAACTGGCGATGTTTTTCAGAAACCTATTCTACATTGCCACTGCATGTTTCCTGACCTCCCCATGCTGACCACCCCGTGGTGCTTTTCTCCATCCTACATTGCCAGTCACTGCCTATCCTAATTCAGACCCTCCGATTCACACCACCCCGTGATGATTTTCTATCTCCTACTAGTGAATAGAATGTTACACAACCATACAATGCGCATCACCCTGCGATGTTTTTCAGAAACATGTCCTACATTGCCACTGCATGTTTCCTGACCTCCGCCTGCTGATCACCCCGTGGTGCTTTTCTCCATCCTACATTGCCACTCACTGCCTATCCTAATTCAGACCCTCCAATTAACAGCACTCCATGCTGTGTTTCTCACTCCTACTAGTGAATGTAACCTTACAAACCCATACAATGAGCACCACCCGCGAAGCTTTTCAGAAACCTATCCTACATTGCCACTGCATGTTTCCTGACGTCCCCATGCTGACCACCCCGTGGGGCTTTTCTCCATCCTACATTGCCACTTTCTACCTATCCTAATTCAGAACCTCCGATTAACACCACACCGTGATGTTTTTCTCACTCCTACTACTGAATGGAATATTACACACCAATATTATGCGCACCACCCCGCGATGTTTTTCAGAACCCTGTCCGACATTGCCACTGCACGTTTCCTGACTTCCGCATGCTGACCTCCCCGTGGTGCTTTTCTCCATCCTACATTGCAACTCACTGCCTATCCTAATTCAGACCCTGGGATTCACACCAACCCGTGATGTTTTTCTCACTCCTACTAGTGAATGTAATGTTACACACCCATACAATGCGCAGCACCCCTCGGTGTTTTCCAGAAACCTATCGTAGGTTGCTACTGCATGTTTCATGACCTCCACTTGCTGACCACACGGTGTTGCTTTTCTCCCTCCTACCTTGCCTCTCACTGCCTATCCTAAATCAGAACCTCAGATTCACACCACCCCGTGATGTTTTTCTCACTCCTACTAGTGAATGTAATGTTACACAACCATTCAATGCGCATCACACCGCGATGTTTTTCAGAAACATGTCCTACATTGCAACTGCATGTTTCCTGACCTCGGCATGCTGATCACCCCATGGTGCTTTTCTCCAACCTATATTGCCACTCAGTGCCTATCCAAATTCAGACCCTCGGATTAACACCACCCCGTGATGTTTTTCTCACTGCTACTAGTGAATGTAATGTTACACACCCATACAATGCGCACCACCCCGTGATGTTTTTCAGAAACCTATCCTACATTTCCACTGCATGTTTCCTGACCTCCCAATGCTCCCCACCCCGTTGTGTTTTTCTCCATCCTACATTGCCACTCACTGCCTATACTAATTCAGGCCCTATGATTCACACCACCCCGAGATGTTTTTCTCACTCCTACTACTGATTAGAATGTTACAAACACATACAAGAGCACTAACCCGCGATGTTTTTCAGAAACCTATCCTACATTGCCACTGCATGTTTCCTGAATACCCCATGATGAGCACACCGTGGTGCTTTTCTCCATCCTACATTGCCACTCACTGCCTATCCTAATCCAGACCCACTGATTCACACCTCCCCGTGATATTTTTGCCACTCCTACGAGTGAATTTAATGTTACACACCCATACAATGTGCACCACCCCGCGATGTTTTTCAAAAAACTTTCCTACATTGCCACAGCATGTTTCCTGACCTCCCCGTGCTGACCAACCTGTGGTTCTTTTCTCCATCTTACATTGCCAGTCACTGCCTATCCTAATTCAGACCCTCATATTCACACCACCCCGTGATGTTTTTCTCACTCCTACTAGTGAATGTAATGTTACACACTAATACAATGCGCACCACCCCGCGATGCTTTTGAGAAACCTATCCTACATTGCCGCTGCATGTTTCCTGACCTTGCTATGCTGACCACCCCGTGGTGCTTTTCTCCATCCTACATTGCCAGTCACTGCCTATCCTAATTCATACCCTCCGATTCACACCACCCCGTGATGATTTTCTCACTCCTACTTGTTAATAGAATGTTGCCCTACCATACAAAGCGCATCACCCCGCGATGTTTTTCAGAAACATGTCCTACATTGCCACTGCATGTATCCGGACATCCCCATGCTGAGCACCCCGTGGTACTTTTCTCCATCCTACATGGCCACTTCCTGCCTATCCTAATTTAGACCCTCCGATTAACACCAACCCGTGATGTTTTTCTCACTCCTACTAGTGAATGGAATGTTACACAACCATACAATGCGCATCACCCGGCGATGTTTTTCAGAAACATGTCCTACATTGCCACTGCATGTTTCATGACCTCCAACTGATGATCACCCCGTGGGGCTTTTCTCCATCCTACATTGCCACTCACTGCCTATTCTAATTCAGACCCTTGGATTAACACCACCCCGTGATGTTTTTCTCACTCCTACTAGTGAATGTAATGTTACACACCCATACAACGCGCTCCGCCCCGTGATGTTTTTCAGAAACCTATCCTACATTTCCACTGCATGTTTCCTGACCTCCCAATGCTGACCACCCCGTGGTGCTTTTCTCCATCCTACATTGACACTCACTGCCTATCCTAATCCAGAGCCACTGATTCACACCACCCCGTGATATTTTTGTCACTCCTACTAGTGAATTTAACGTTACGAACCCATACAATGCGCACCACCCGCGAAGCTTTTCAGAAACCTATCCTACATTTCCACTGCATGTTTCCTGACGTCCCCATGCTGACCACCCCGTGGTGCTTTTCTGCATCCTACATTGCCACTTCCTGCCTAGCCTAATTCAGACCCTCCGATTCACACCACCCCGTGATGTTTTTTTCACTCCTCCTACTGAATGGAATGTTACACACCAATACTATGCGCTTCACCCTGCGATGTTTTTCAGAAACCTGTCCGACATTGCCACTGCACGTTTTCTGACATCCGCATGCTGACCACCCCGTTGTGCTTTTCTCCATCCTACATTGCAACTCACTGCCTATCCTAATTCAGACCCTGGGATTCACACCACCCCGTGATGTTTTTCTCACTCCTACTAGTGAATGTAATGTTACACATCCATACACTGTGAACCACACCGTGATGTTTTTCAGAAACCTATCCTACTTTGCCACTGCATGTTTCCTGACCTCCCCATGCTGACCACCCCGTGGTGCTTTTCTCCATCCTACATTGCCACTCACTGCCTATCCTAATTCAGATCCTATGATTCACACCACCCCGTGATGTTGTTCTCACTCTACTAGTGAATGTAATGTTACGCACCCATACAATGCGCAGCACCCGTCGATGTTTTCCAGAAACCTATCCTATGTTGCCACTGCATGTTTCATGACCTCCCCTTGCTGACCACCCCGTGTTGCTTTTCTCCCTCCTACCTTGCCACTCACTGCCTATCCTAATTCATATCCTATAATTCACACCACCCCGTGATGTTTTCCTCACTCCTACTAGTGAATGTAATGTTACACACTAATACAATGAGCACCACCCCGCAATGCTTTTCAGAAACCTATCCTACATTGCTGTTGCATGTTTCCTGACCTCCCGTTGCTGACCACCTCCTGGTGCTTTTCTCCATCCTGCATTGCCACTCACTGCCTATCCTAATTCAGACCCTCCGATTCACACAACACCATAATGTATTTCTCACTCCTACTAGTGAATGTAATGTTACACACCCATACAATGCGCACCGCCCCGCGATGTTTTTCAGAAACATATCCTACATTGCCACTGCATGTTTCCTGACCTCCTCATTCTGACGACCACGTGGTGTTGTTCTCCATCCTATATTGCCACTCACTGCCTATGCTTATTCATACCCTCCGATTCACACCACCCCGTGATGTTTTTCTCACTCCTACTAGTGAATGTAATGTGACACATCCATACAATGCGCACCACCCCGCGATGTTTTTCAGAAACCTATCCTACATTGCGACTGCATGTTTCCTGACTTCCCAATGATGACCAACCCGTGGTGCGTTTCTCCATCCTACATTGCCAATTCCTGCTTATCCTAATTCAGACCCTATGATTCACACCACCCCGTGATGTTTTTCTCACTCCTACTAGTGAATGTAATGTTACACAACCATTCAATGCGCATCACACCGCGATGTTTTTCAGAAACATGTCCTACATTGCAACTGCATGTTTCCTGACCTCGGCATGCTGATCACCCCGTGGTGCTTTTCTCCAACCTACATTGCCACTCAGTGCCTATCCAAATTCAGACCCTTGGATTAACACCAACCCGTGATGTTTTTCTCACTCCTACTAGTGAATGTAATGTTACACACCCATACAATGCGCACCACCCCGTGATGTTTTTCAGAAACCTATCCTACATTTCCACTGCATGTTTCCTGACCTCCCAATGCTCCCCACCCCGTTGTGTTTTTCTCCATCCTACATTGCCACTCACTGCCTATACTAATTCAGGCCCTATGCTTCACACGACCCCGTGATGTTTTTCTCACTCCTACTACTGATTAGAATGTTACAAACACATACAAGAGCACTAACCCGCGATGTTTTTCAGAAACCTATCCTACATTGCCACTGCATGTTTCCTGAATACCCCATGCTGAGCACACCGTGGTTCTTTTCTCCATCCTACATTGCCACTCACTGCCTATCCTAATCCAGACCCACTGATTCACACCTCCCCGTGATATTTTTGCCACTCCTACGAGTGAATTTATTGTTACACACCCATACAATGCGCACCACCCCGCGATGTTTTTCAAAAAAACTTTCCTACATTGCCACAGCATGTTTCCTGACCTCCCCATGCTGACCAACCTGTGGTTCTTTTCTCCATCTTACATTGCCAGTCACTGCCTATCCTAATTCAGACCCTCAGATTCACACCACCCCGTGATGTTTTTCGCACTCCTACTAGTGAATGTAATGTTACACACTAATACAATGCGCATCACCCCGCAATGCTTTTGAGAAACCTATCCTATATTGCCGCTGCATGTTTCCTGACCTTGCTATGCTGACCACACCGTGGTGCTTTTCTCCATTCTACATTGCCACTCACTGCCTATCCTAATTCATACCCTATAATTCACACAACCCTGGGATGTTTTTCTCACTCCTACTAGTGAATGTAATGTTACACACTAATACAATGCGCACCAATCCGCGATGCTTTTCAGAAACCTATCCTACATTGCCACAGCATTTTTCCTGACCTCCCCATGCTGACCACCCCGTGGTGCTGTTCTCCATCCTACATTGCCACTCTCTGCCTATCCTTATTCAGACCCTCTGATTCACACAACCCCATGATGTTTTTCTCACTACTACTAGTGAATGTAATGTTACACATCCATACAATGAGCACCACCCCGCGATGTTTTTCAGAAACCTATCCTACATTGCCGCTGCATGTTTCCTGACTCCCCATGCTGACCACCCCGTGGTGCGTTTCTCCATTCTACATTGCCAATTCGTGCCTATTATAATTCAGTCCCTATGATTCACACCACCACGTGATGTTTTTCTCACTCCTACTAGTGAATGTAATGTTACACACACATACAATGCGCACCACACCGCAATGTTTTCCAGAACCCGATCCAACATTGCCATTGCATTTTTCCTGACCTTCCCATGCTGACCACCCATGGAGCTTTTTCCATCCTACATTGCCACTCACTGCCTATCCTAATTCAGATCCTATGATTCACACCACGCCGTGATGTTTTTCTCACTCATACTAGTGAATGAAATGTTACACATCCATACAATGCGCACCACCATGCGATGTTTTTCAGAAACATTTCCTACATTGCCAAAGCATGTTTCCTGACCTCCCCATGCTAACCACCCCTTGGTGCTTTTCTCCATCCTACATTGCCACTCACTGCCTATCCTAATTCAGACCCTCCGATTCACACCACCGCGTGATGATTTTCTCACTCCTACTAGTGAATGGAATGTTACACACCAATACAATGCGCATCACCCCGCGATGTTTTTCAGATAACTGTCTGACACTGCGACTGCATGTTTCCTAACCTCCCCATGCTGACCACGCCGTGGTGCGTTTCTCCATCCTACATTGCCACTCATTGCCTATCCTAATTCAGACCCTGGGATTCACACTCCCCCTGATGTTTTTCTCACTCCTACTAGTGAATGTAATGTTACACACCCATAAAATGTGCACCACTGCGCCTTTTTTTTCAGAAACCTATCCTACTTTGCCACTAAATGTTTCCTAACCTCCCCATGGTGACCACCCCGTTCTTTTTTTTCTCCATCCTACATTGACACTCACTGCCTATCCTTATTCAGACCATCCGATTCACACCACCCCGTGATGTCTTTCCCACACCCGCTAGTGAATGTAATGTTACAAACACTTACAAGAGCACCAACCCGCGATGTTTTTCAGAAACCAATCCTACATTGCCACTGCATGTTTCCTGAACTCCCCATGCTGACCACCCCGTGGTGTTTTCTCCATCCTACATTTCAACTCACTGCCTATCCTAATCCAGACCCAGCGATTCACACCACCCGTTGATATTTTTCTCACTCCTACTAGTGAATAGAGTTTTACACAACCATACAATGCGCATCACCCCGCGATGTTTTTCAGAAACATGTCCTACATTGCCACTGCATGTTTCCTGACCTCCGCATGCTGACCACCCCGTGGTCCTTTTCTCCATCCTACATTGCCACTTCCTGCCTATCCTAATTCAGACCCTCCGATTCACACAATACCGTTATGTATTTCTCACTCCTACTAGTGAATGTAATTTTACACAACCATACAATGCGCATCACCCCGCGATGTTTTTCAGAAACATATCCTACATTGCCACTGCATGTTTCCTGACCTCCTCATGCTGACCACCACGTGGTGTTGTTCTCCATCCTGTATTGCCACTCACTGCCTATGCTTATTCAGACCCTCCGATTCACACCACCCCGTGGTGTTTTTCTCACTCCTACTAGTGAATGTAATGTTACACAACCATTCAATGCGCATCACACCGCGATGTTTTTCAGAAACATGTCCTACATTGCAACTGCATGTTTCCGGACCTCGGAATGCTGATCAACCCGTGTTGATTTCTCCAACCTACATTGCCACTCAGTGCCTATCCATATTCAGACCCTCGGATTAACACCACCCCGTGATGTTTTTCTCACTCCTACTAGTGAATAGAATGTTACAAACACATCCAAGAGCACTAACTGGCGATGTTTTTCAGAAACCTATTCTACATTGCCACTGCATGTTTCCTGACCTCCCCATGCTGACCACCCCGTGGTGCTTTTCTCCATCCTACATTGCCAGTCACTGCCTATCCTAATTCAGACCCTCCCATTCACACCACCCCGTGATGATTTTCTATCTCCTACTAGTGAATAGAATGTTACACAACCATACAATGCGCATCACCCTGCGATGTTTTTCAGAAACATGTCCTACATTGCCACTGCATGTTTCCTGACCTCCGCCTGCTGATCACCCCGTGGTGCTTTTCTCCATCCTACATTGCCACTCACTGCCTATCCTAATTCAGACCCTCCAATTAACAGCACTCCATGCTGTGTTTCTCACTCCTACTAGTGAATGTAACCTTACAAACCCATACAATGAGCACCACCCGCGAAGCTTTTCAGAAACCTATCCTACATTGCCACTGCATGTTTCCTGACGTCCCCATGCTGACCACCCCGTGGGGCTTTTCTCCATCCTACATTGCCACTTTCTACCTATCCTAATTCAGAACCTCCGATTAACACCACACCGTGATGTTTTTCTCACTCCTACTACTGAATGGAATATTACACACCAATATTATGCGCACCACCCCGCGATGTTTTTCAGAACCCTGTCCGACATTGCCACTGCACGTTTCCTGACTTCCGCATGCTGACCTCCCCGTGGTGCTTTTCTCCATCCTACATTGCAACTCACTGCCTATCCTAATTCAGACCCTGGGATTCACACCAACCCGTGATGTTTTTCTCACTCCTACTAGTGAATGTAATGTTACACACCCATACAATGCGCAGCACCCCTCGGTGTTTTCCAGAAACCTATCGTAGGTTGCTACTGCATGTTTCATGACCTCCACTTGCTGACCACACGGTGTTGCTTTTCTCCCTCCTACCTTGCCTCTCACTGCCTATCCTAAATCAGAACCTCAGATTCACACCACCCCGTGATGTTTTTCTCACTCCTACTAGTGAATGTAATGTTACACAACCATTCAATGCGCATCACACCGCGATGTTTTTCAGAAACATGTCCTACATTGCAACTGCATGTTTCCTGACCTCGGCATGCTGATCACCCCATGGTGCTTTTCTCCAACCTATATTGCCACTCAGTGCCTATCCAAATTCAGACCCTCGGATTAACACCACCCCGTGATGTTTTTCTCACTGCTACTAGTGAATGTAATGTTACACACCCATACAATGCGCACCACCCCGTGATGTTTTTCAGAAACCTATCCTACATTTCCACTGCATGTTTCCTGACCTCCCAATGCTCCCCACCCCGTTGTGTTTTTCTCCATCCTACATTGCCACTCACTGCCTATACTAATTCAGGCCCTATGATTCACACCACCCCGAGATGTTTTTCTCACTCCTACTACTGATTAGAATGTTACAAACACATACAAGAGCACTAACCCGCGATGTTTTTCAGAAACCTATCCTACATTGCCACTGCATGTTTCCTGAATACCCCATGATGAGCACACCGTGGTGCTTTTCTCCATCCTACATTGCCACTCACTGCCTATCCTAATCCAGACCCACTGATTCACACCTCCCCGTGATATTTTTGCCACTCCTACGAGTGAATTTAATGTTACACACCCATACAATGTGCACCACCCCGCGATGTTTTTCAAAAAACTTTCCTACATTGCCACAGCATGTTTCCTGACCTCCCCGTGCTGACCAACCTGTGGTTCTTTTCTCCATCTTACATTGCCAGTCACTGCCTATCCTAATTCAGACCCTCATATTCACACCACCCCGTGATGTTTTTCTCACTCCTACTAGTGAATGTAATGTTACACACTAATACAATGCGCACCACCCCGCGATGCTTTTGAGAAACCTATCCTACATTGCCGCTGCATGTTTCCTGACCTTGCTATGCTGACCACCCCGTGGTGCTTTTCTCCATCCTACATTGCCAGTCACTGCCTATCCTAATTCATACCCTCCGATTCACACCACCCCGTGATGATTTTCTCACTCCTACTTGTTAATAGAATGTTGCCCTACCATACAAAGCGCATCACCCCGCGATGTTTTTCAGAAACATGTCCTACATTGCCACTGCATGTATCCGGACATCCCCATGCTGAGCACCCCGTGGTACTTTTCTCCATCCTACATGGCCACTTCCTGCCTATCCTAATTTAGACCCTCCGATTAACACCAACCCGTGATGTTTTTCTCACTCCTACTAGTGAATGGAATGTTACACAACCATACAATGCGCATCACCCGGCGATGTTTTTCAGAAACATGTCCTACATTGCCACTGCATGTTTCATGACCTCCAACTGATGATCACCCCGTGGGGCTTTTCTCCATCCTACATTGCCACTCACTGCCTATTCTAATTCAGACCCTTGGATTAACACCACCCCGTGATGTTTTTCTCACTCCTACTAGTGAATGTAATGTTACACACCCATACAACGCGCTCCGCCCCGTGATGTTTTTCAGAAACCTATCCTACATTTCCACTGCATGTTTCCTGACCTCCCAATGCTGACCACCCCGTGGTGCTTTTCTCCATCCTACATTGACACTCACTGCCTATCCTAATCCAGAGCCACTGATTCACACCACCCCGTGATATTTTTGTCACTCCTACTAGTGAATTTAACGTTACGAACCCATACAATGCGCACCACCCGCGAAGCTTTTCAGAAACCTATCCTACATTTCCACTGCATGTTTCCTGACGTCCCCATGCTGACCACCCCGTGGTGCTTTTCTGCATCCTACATTGCCACTTCCTGCCTAGCCTAATTCAGACCCTCCGATTCACACCACCCCGTGATGTTTTTTTCACTCCTCCTACTGAATGGAATGTTACACACCAATACTATGCGCTTCACCCTGCGATGTTTTTCAGAAACCTGTCCGACATTGCCACTGCACGTTTTCTGACATCCGCATGCTGACCACCCCGTTGTGCTTTTCTCCATCCTACATTGCAACTCACTGCCTATCCTAATTCAGACCCTGGGATTCACACCACCCCGTGATGTTTTTCTCACTCCTACTAGTGAATGTAATGTTACACATCCATACACTGTGAACCACACCGTGATGTTTTTCAGAAACCTATCCTACTTTGCCACTGCATGTTTCCTGACCTCCCCATGCTGACCACCCCGTGGTGCTTTTCTCCATCCTACATTGCCACTCACTGCCTATCCTAATTCAGATCCTATGATTCACACCACCCCGTGATGTTGTTCTCACTCTACTAGTGAATGTAATGTTACGCACCCATACAATGCGCAGCACCCGTCGATGTTTTCCAGAAACCTATCCTATGTTGCCACTGCATGTTTCATGACCTCCCCTTGCTGACCACCCCGTGTTGCTTTTCTCCCTCCTACCTTGCCACTCACTGCCTATCCTAATTCATATCCTATAATTCACACCACCCCGTGATGTTTTCCTCACTCCTACTAGTGAATGTAATGTTACACACTAATACAATGAGCACCACCCCGCAATGCTTTTCAGAAACCTATCCTACATTGCTGTTGCATGTTTCCTGACCTCCCGTTGCTGACCACCTCCTGGTGCTTTTCTCCATCCTGCATTGCCACTCACTGCCTATCCTAATTCAGACCCTCCGATTCACACAACACCATAATGTATTTCTCACTCCTACTAGTGAATGTAATGTTACACACCCATACAATGCGCACCGCCCCGCGATGTTTTTCAGAAACATATCCTACATTGCCACTGCATGTTTCCTGACCTCCTCATTCTGACGACCACGTGGTGTTGTTCTCCATCCTATATTGCCACTCACTGCCTATGCTTATTCATACCCTCCGATTCACACCACCCCGTGATGTTTTTCTCACTCCTACTAGTGAATGTAATGTTACACATCCATACAATGCGCACCACCCCGCGATGTTTTTCAGAAACCTATCCTACATTGCGACTGCATGTTTCCTGACTTCCCAATGATGACCAACCCGTGGTGCGTTTCTCCATCCTACATTGCCAATTCCTGCTTATCCTAATTCAGACCCTATGATTCACACCACCCCGTGATGTTTTTCTCACTCCTACTAGTGAATGTAATGTTACACAACCATTCAATGCGCATCACACCGCGATGTTTTTCAGAAACATGTCCTACATTGCAACTGCATGTTTCCTGACCTCGGCATGCTGATCACCCCGTGGTGCTTTTCTCCAACCTACATTGCCACTCAGTGCCTATCCAAATTCAGACCCTTGGATTAACACCAACCCGTGATGTTTTTCTCACTCCTACTAGTGAATGTAATGTTACACACCCATACAATGCGCACCACCCCGTGATGTTTTTCAGAAACCTATCCTACATTTCCACTGCATGTTTCCTGACCTCCCAATGCTCCCCACCCCGTTGTGTTTTTCTCCATCCTACATTGCCACTCACTGCCTATACTAATTCAGGCCCTATGCTTCACACGACCCCGTGATGTTTTTCTCACTCCTACTACTGATTAGAATGTTACAAACACATACAAGAGCACTAACCCGCGATGTTTTTCAGAAACCTATCCTACATTGCCACTGCATGTTTCCTGAATACCCCATGCTGAGCACACCGTGGTTCTTTTCTCCATCCTACATTGCCACTCACTGCCTATCCTAATCCAGACCCACTGATTCACACCTCCCCGTGATATTTTTGCCACTCCTACGAGTGAATTTATTGTTACACACCCATACAATGCGCACCACCCCGCGATGTTTTTCAAAAAAACTTTCCTACATTGCCACAGCATGTTTCCTGACCTCCCCATGCTGACCAACCTGTGGTTCTTTTCTCCATCTTACATTGCCAGTCACTGCCTATCCTAATTCAGACCCTCAGATTCACACCACCCCGTGATGTTTTTCGCACTCCTACTAGTGAATGTAATGTTACACACTAATACAATGCGCATCACCCCGCAATGCTTTTGAGAAACCTATCCTATATTGCCGCTGCATGTTTCCTGACCTTGCTATGCTGACCACACCGTGGTGCTTTTCTCCATTCTACATTGCCACTCACTGCCTATCCTAATTCATACCCTATAATTCACACAACCCTGGGATGTTTTTCTCACTCCTACTAGTGAATGTAATGTTACACACTAATACAATGCGCACCAATCCGCGATGCTTTTCAGAAACCTATCCTACATTGCCACAGCATTTTTCCTGACCTCCCCATGCTGACCACCCCGTGGTGCTGTTCTCCATCCTACATTGCCACTCTCTGCCTATCCTTATTCAGACCCTCTGATTCACACAACCCCATGATGTTTTTCTCACTACTACTAGTGAATGTAATGTTACACATCCATACAATGAGCACCACCCCGCGATGTTTTTCAGAAACCTATCCTACATTGCCGCTGCATGTTTCCTGACTCCCCATGCTGACCACCCCGTGGTGCGTTTCTCCATTCTACATTGCCAATTCGTGCCTATTATAATTCAGTCCCTATGATTCACACCACCACGTGATGTTTTTCTCACTCCTACTAGTGAATGTAATGTTACACACACATACAATGCGCACCACACCGCAATGTTTTCCAGAACCCGATCCAACATTGCCATTGCATTTTTCCTGACCTTCCCATGCTGACCACCCATGGAGCTTTTTCCATCCTACATTGCCACTCACTGCCTATCCTAATTCAGATCCTATGATTCACACCACGCCGTGATGTTTTTCTCACTCATACTAGTGAATGAAATGTTACACATCCATACAATGCGCACCACCATGCGATGTTTTTCAGAAACATTTCCTACATTGCCAAAGCATGTTTCCTGACCTCCCCATGCTAACCACCCCTTGGTGCTTTTCTCCATCCTACATTGCCACTCACTGCCTATCCTAATTCAGACCCTCCGATTCACACCACCGCGTGATGATTTTCTCACTCCTACTAGTGAATGGAATGTTACACACCAATACAATGCGCATCACCCCGCGATGTTTTTCAGATAACTGTCTGACACTGCGACTGCATGTTTCCTAACCTCCCCATGCTGACCACGCCGTGGTGCGTTTCTCCATCCTACATTGCCACTCATTGCCTATCCTAATTCAGACCCTGGGATTCACACTCCCCCTGATGTTTTTCTCACTCCTACTAGTGAATGTAATGTTACACACCCATAAAATGTGCACCACTGCGCCTTTTTTTTCAGAAACCTATCCTACTTTGCCACTAAATGTTTCCTAACCTCCCCATGGTGACCACCCCGTTCTTTTTTTTCTCCATCCTACATTGACACTCACTGCCTATCCTTATTCAGACCATCCGATTCACACCACCCCGTGATGTCTTTCCCACACCCGCTAGTGAATGTAATGTTACAAACACATACAAGAGCACCAACCCGCGATGTTTTTCAGAAACCAATCCTACATTGCCACTGCATGTTTCCTGAACTCCCCATGCTGACCACCCCGTGGTGTTTTCTCCATCCTACATTTCAACTCACTGCCTATCCTAATCCAGACCCAGCGATTCACACCACCCGTTGATATTTTTCTCACTCCTACTAGTGAATAGAGTTTTACACAACCATACAATGCGCATCACCCCGCGATGTTTTTCAGAAACATGTCCTACATTGCCACTGCATGTTTCCTGACCTCCGCATGCTGACCACCCCGTGGTCCTTTTCTCCATCCTACATTGCCACTCACTGCCTATCCTAATTCAGACACTCCGATTCTCTCCACCCCATGACGTTTTTCTCACTCTTGCTAGTGAATGTAATGTTACAACCCCATACAATGCGCACCACCACGCGATGTTTTTCAGAAAGCTATCCTACATTTCCACTGCATGTTTCCTGACCTCCCCATGTTAACCACCCCATGGTGCTTTTCTCCCTCCTACCTTGCCACTCGCTTCCTATCCTAATTCAGACCCTCAGATTCACACCACCCCGATATATTTTTCTCACTCCTATTAATGAATGTAATGTTACACACTAATACAATGCACACCACCCCACGATGCTTTTCAGAAACCTATCCTACATTGCCGCTGCATGTTTCCTGACCCTGTTCTGCTGACCACCCCGTGGTGCTTTTCTCCATTCTACATTGCCACTCACTGCCTATCCTAATTCATATCCTATCATTCACACCACCCCGTGCTGTTTTTGTCACTCCTACTAGAGAATGTAATGTTACACACCCATACAATGCACACCACCACGCGATGTTTTTAAGAAACCTATCGTACATTGCCACTGCATGTTTTCTGACCTCCCCATGCTGAACACCCCATGGTGCTTTTCTCCATCCTGCGTTGCCTCTCACTGCCTATCCTAATTCAGACCCTGGGTTTCACACCACCCCATGACGTTTTTCTCACTCCTACTAGTGAATGTAATGTTACACACCCATACAATGTGCACCACCCCGCGATGTTTTTCAGAAACCTATCCTACATTGCCACTGCATGTTTCCTGAACTCCCCATGCTGACCACCCCTGGTATTTTATCCATCCTACATTGCCACTCACTGCCTATCCTAATCCAGACCCAACGATTCACACCACCCCGTGATATTTTTCTCACTCCTACTAGTGAATTTAAGGTTACATACCCATACAATGCGCACCACCCCGCGATGTTTTTCAGAAACCTATCCTACATTGCCACAGCATGTTTTCTGACCTCCCAAGGCTGACCAACCCGTGGTGCTTTTCTCCTTCCTACATTGCCTGTCACTGCCTATCCTAATTCAGACCCTCTGATTCACACCACCCCGTGATGATTTTCTCACTCCTATTAGTGAACAGAATGTTACACAACCATACAATGCGCATCACCCTGCGATGTTTTTCAGAAACATGTCCTACATTGCCACTGCATGTTTCCTGACCTCCGCATGCTGACCACCGCGGGGTGCTTTTCTCCATCCTACATTGCCACTTCCAGCCTATCCTAATTTAGACCCTTCAATTCACACCACCCCGTGAGGTTTTTCTCACTCCTACTACTGAATGGAATGTTACACACCAATACAATGCGCATCACCCCGCGATGCTTTTCAGAAACCTGTCCGACATTGCGACTGCATGTTTCCTAACCTCCCCATGCTGACCACCCCGTGGTGCTTTTCTCCATCCTACATTGCCACTCCCTGCCTATCCTAATTCAGACCCTCCTATTCACGCCACCCCGTGATGTTTTTCTCACTCCTACTAGTGAATGTAATGTTACATACCTGTCGATGTCGCTCCCGGCCGTCAGGAAGGACACACGACAAAGTCTGGCAGTGGACAACCTTTTCTTTTATTTTCCTTCTCCGTACAGCCTGCCCTGGGATCGCTCCCATCTGAAGCCTCCTTTGGTCCGCGCCCCGCGGCTCCTTTTGGGCTTCTACTTCCGGGCTTCTCCTTCCCCCCCAGGGGTGGCACCAGTATATATACGGATACAGTGTCCAATCATGTTAAAGTAAGCAAGGCAAGGTGATTGGCTAACATCATCAGTTGCCAGGCAGACTATATTGTTGAGCGGGTTGCTTACGCGGTAAGCAAGAAACTAACGTGCTCGATGGGAGGGGTAATCTACCTCAGGCTTTACTCTTTACTACAGGCCTCACGTCCGCCAAGTGAGGCGACCGGGCTCGGGGCTGCGGCTGCCAACATCTCCCCCTTTTTTTTTTTTTTATGAATGTGCGCATCGTAGCCCTTCCTGGACTGGGTGCAGAGGCTTATGCCCTATGTGTAGGCCCACCGTAGGTCCTTGGCTTAGACCCTGGTCGGCCGTCCCATGGTCTGCCAAGGCCCTGAGGCCCTCGTCCTTTTTCTAGGGCCAGGCACAAACTGGACGGAACCTGGATGCACACAAGCTTGCACTCATTTCCTCTCCGTAAAGAAATCCCCTCGGAGAGAAATTTAGACCTGGGCAGCATCTAACAGTCCAGCGGCTTACGTGCAGAATGGGGTAGGGCCTGGCTTAGGTTGAGTCGCACCGGAGGAGTACGCTCTTACCCGTCATTGACTCTCCTACCCAGCTATGTCATAATTTTTTTTTTAGAGGAGGAGTGTGGGAAGCTCACCATCCCTAGACTCGGTCGTAGGCTAGGCGAGCAAGCCATGCATATGCCTGAGGATCTTCTTGTCCATTTCGGGCTACCGCTATTTCTATTCATCTTGTTGGTTGGTCTGTGATGGATCTCCAGTAGGGCAGGTCTGATCTTCAGTCGAGGGCTTTGTCGCCCGTGTCAGTCTCTCCGGTACCCACAGTGGTTCTCGTCCCGATTCCTGTGGGAAAACACAAACCGCGCCTCGGTTCCAGCTGACCACTGGATCCGGGCCCATCCATTGTCCTGTCAGGACATCTTTCCACTTCACCCACCCTTTATGGTTGGGGGAAGGGTTGCAGTGCTCCACGGCTGGGGAGCAATTATCATTATTTAAATTTAAAAAATTGTGTGTGAATAGTGCCATGGATAATCGTGCCTTTGGGGCCAGGCCTTGGCCTACTCTCCCTTTTTGTTTTTGTAAAATTTCTTTGAGGCTTCTATGAGCCCTCTCAATGATTCCTTGACCTTGGGGATTGTATGGGATACCATGTTTTAATTGAACCTCCATCATTTTGCAGAACTCATTGAAGGCTTTGCCTATATAGGCTGGTCCATTATCAGTTTTTAATATTTTTGGTTTGCCCCATGCGGCCCAAGCCGCCAGGCAATGATTGATCACATTAGACACTTTTTCACCTGTTTCTGCTGTTGCGAATATGACGTGAGAACAGGTGTCTGTGGAAACATGAACATATTTAAGAGTCCCAAACTCCTGTATATGTGTGATGTCCATCTGCCAAACATCACCAGGGATCAAACCTCGAGGGTTTACTCCCATCGTTATGGCAGGTTTGTATGTGGCACAGGAGTCACATAGTCGCACGATATCTCGTGCATCTGCTCTGGAAACATGGAAATGGTTTGCTAGTGTCCTGGCATTGACATGAAACTTATCATGGAAGGCACGGGCTCGCTCGATTGGTGTTAGTAAGGTAAAAATCCATAACGGGCGAGTGGCAGTATCAGCAGCCGCATTCCCCTGTGCCATGGGCCCCGGCAGGGATGTATGTGCTCTTATGTGGGTGGTGAAGACCTTATGGTGTCTGTTCTGAAGCAATGTCTGGATAGACAGGAACAGCCCAGCCACTGTGGAAGTGGATCTAATTAAACCGGCCGTCTCAAGCACTTGCATAGCATTGACCACATACCTAGAATCGGAGACAATATTAATGGCTTCTGAGAACCGTTCAAGAATCATTTTAACGATCTGCAGTTCCACCACCTGAGGCTGATCAGGTTCAAATTGTATGGTAACCGGGGGCTTGCCGAGGATCACATAGGCGCCTATCCCCGTCTTGGAGCCATCTGTGTATATTGTAGTTGCTGGGACTAATGGCTCAGAGGCAGTAACCTTTGGAAAAATTATAGGGTGCTGAGTGACAAATGATAAGATAGGGTCTTTAGGGTATTGATTGTTTATATCCCCATGGAAAACACATCTCAAAATGGCCCACGTATCTATGCAGGCAGCCAGGGTCTTGATCTGGCTGGCGGTATAGGGTACTCGGATGGCTTGTGGTCCTGAGCCAAAATGTTGGACAGCTCTATCATGCGCTTCAAGGGCCAATGAAGCGACTGCCTCCGGGTAATGCTCTATGACTTTTGCAGGTGAGACCTTAGGGTGTATCCACAGTAATGGTCCTTTCTGCCAAATCACCGCTGTGGGCTGTAGACTAGTCTGTAGCAAACAGACATCAAAGGGTCGCCCTGGTTCAATTCTGTGTAAGGTAGCCCCACCTAAGGCTTTTTCCACTCTCTGTAAGGCAGCTCTTGCCTCAGGAGTGAGCCTCCTGTGGGAGGCTATATCTGGGTCTCCCTTCAGAAGGTCGAACAGGGGTTTGAGATCTGAATTTGGTACATGTAAATATGGCCTAATCCAATTAATGTCTCCCAACAGCTTTTGCATGTCATTTAGGGTCCTAACGCCATCCGTCCTAATGGTGACCTTCTGTGGAGAGACTAGCATAGGGGAGATTTTCGTGCCTAAGTAGGTCACCATTTCTCCTCCCTGAATCTTGTCGGGGGCAACATGCAGATTAGCTTGTCTCAGGGCCTCGACCAACTGGCCGAGCATATTATTTAGCATGTCTGGGTCCCTGCCGCTGAGTAAAAGGTCGTCCATGTAATGCACACATCTTATCTTGGGAAAGGATTTCCGTAGGGGGGCCAGTAGGGAATCAAGGTAAATCTGACACATAGTGGGACTGTTGGCCATACCTTGGGGCAGCGTTATCCACTCGTATCTGAGATCAGGGCTTTCTTGGTTAATGGTGGGTAAAGTAAAGGCTAACCTATGAGTGTCCTCTGGATGCAGGGGGATTGAGAAGAAACAGTCTCTAAGATCTATAACATAAACTGGCCAGGACTGAGGGATGGCTGAGAGAGCTGGCAGCCCCCTCTGGACCGCCCCCAGGAACTGCATCTGCGCGTTGACCGCCCTTAGATCATGGAGCAGCCTCCACTTGCCAGACTTTTTCTTAATTATAAAAATGGGGGTGTTCCATGGGGAGGTTGACGGCTTAATGTGTCCTAATCTAAGTTGTGTACTGACTATTTCTGACAAGGCTAATAGCTTCTCCTTAGGCAGGGGCCACTGAGGTACCCAAACCGGATCATTTGACCTCCAGGTGATTTTGATCGAAGTGGGTAGGAGAGCTTCTTCAGCGGCCCCTAAGAAAAACCCAGCCCTTGCCTACCTTTTTTGTTCTCTACTGGTATTGGGGATGTCCGACCCTGTAGGGCATTGCCCAAGCCTTTGCCGGGGGTATATCCCTGGTTCCTGAGTATATCCTTAGCCTGGGGGGAGCAGTTTGACGTAAGCGTGACATCCATCTGAGTGAGGATGTCCCTTCCCCATAGAGACACTGGCAACTGCAACACAAATGGTTGGAAATGGCCCTGATGACCCTCCTCATCACACCAGAGCAGGGTTGAAGCACTAACCTGAGGAGCTGACACCATCCCCAGGCCCTGCAGCGTGTTATCTGCAGTGTTGGTGGGCCAGTTGGAGGGCCAATCCTTTCTAGAGATAATGGAACGGTCAGCTCCTGTGTCTAGGAGCCCTGTTATATTCTTGCCATTGACCTTAAGTGAGAGCATGGGCCTTTTATCAAGTATTATATGGAGTCCCTCGAAGACTTCCCCTGAGGAACCGAAACCTTGACTTTCTCTAATTTTCTGCTTTGAGGGGAATCTCTTGTGGAGACTGGGGAGCAGCAAGAGCTGTGCTATCTTGTCTCCTTTATTGATTACCATAGTACCCACAAGAGATTGAACCATAATTTTAATGTGTCCTGTGTAGTCTGAGTCTATGACCCCTGGGACTACTATGAGACCCCGAAGGGCCGTGGAGGATCTCCCGATCACCAGACCCACGGAATTTTCGGGTAACGGTCCCTTAAAGGTGGTTTCAACCACTTGAACACCCATATCAGGCACTAATATAAGTCTGGAGGCGACACTGAGGTCCACACCTGCTGACCCAGGGGTGGCCCTTGTTGAAGGCTGCCATCCTGAGCTGTCCTGTCTCTGGGGCAGGGGCCCGCCTGTGAAGGGGGCCCCCTCTGGCCGTTTTTTGGCTCTCTAGCATCTCGTCCACAAATACGGTTGCCCTGAGCATCAAAGACCGACCTACACTCCTCAGCTTTGTGTGATCCCCTCTTGCATCGCCCACAAACATATGGTTCTTCATTCCTAGGGCGAGGCCTAGCATCTGCATTGTTTGGGCAATGACGTTTAATGTGTCCTGGCTCCCCGCAGGCAAAACACCCTTTAGCCTTACATTCCCCTTCTAACCCGCGAGGTCCCCTCTGCTGTACAGCCACGGCCAGGAGAGCAGCCACTCCCGAGTTGGAGAGCGGCCCCCCTATCTCTCTGCATATCCTAATCCAGGCGTTGAGGTCCTTGTTCTTATGAGGAGCTATCGCTGCCTTGCACTCCTTTGTACATTGCTCAAAAATCAGCTGCCTTACCAGCGGTCGAGCCACTCCCGGATCAGAAAATATCTTATCGGCAGCATCTTGCATTCGGGCCACAAAGTCAACAAATGGCTCTGTGGTACCCTGAATTATTTTTGAAAGACACAAGGAGGCTGTTCCGGCACCACTTACCTGCTTCCAGGCGCGGAGCCCTATGGCATTGATTTGTTCATAGACAGCGCCGGGGAACTGAGTCTGATCATCAGCGTGCCGACCTTCTCCCATAAGCATTTCCTTGTTCCACCCCCGGTTTCCCCGACTGGCGTTTCTCTCAGCCTGCTCTGCAGAGAACTCTGCGTACCAGGCTCGCCAATCCAGGTAACTACCCGAGGGTAGACACGCATTTGCCAGCTGAATCCAGTCCGCGGGGGTGAGGGGCCCAGAAGACAGGTTCTCCAGCATGGCAATGGTGTAAGGCGCAGTCAGCCCAAAGGTTGTAACTGCATTTTTAAGTTCTCTAATCTGCTTTATCTCAAAAGGCTCCCATGCATTACGTCCCTGGCCCATAGCTACTTGTACAGGAAATATCCCGTAGGGGCCACTATCTATCCCAGGTGGTGGATGTACCTCATGAGACAAACGTCCCCCCTGCCATAGCCGCCTGTAAAAATACCGACCCGCCGGCGGCGGAGCATAAGACGGCGGCCATGATTGGGCAGAAAATGGGGGCCCGTGCATCACTTCCTGTTCTGGCGAAGGGGAAGGGAGATCCCGGGCGGCCGCCTCGCAGTGAGGGATCGCCTCCGGGAACAGCCCCCAAGGTGGGGCGGAAGGCTTCGCCTCCCTCTCGCGCCAGGGAGCGCTCAGGAGCTCTCTACTCCTCCGCAGACCAAGTTGAGCGGAGCGCAATTCACGGCGCAACGCTGGGAAAGAACCCTGCGACTCCTTATCGAGCGACTTAGGCTCCTGACAGCTGGTCTCTTTGGCCTCCTTGCCATTCAACTTTCCCTCGTCCTCGGAGTCAGACGACTCCGAGGCTAGAGCCCCGTCCTTCTCCTTAGCAGCTTTGTTCCCCTTAACGGGCCCCTCTCGGGAGCTCCCTGACTGGGCCTGCTCAAATACCCTGCGTACTTTTGTAAGCTCTTGAGAGCTTTCTCCACAACCACCCTCGCTCTTAGTGTTGCTACCTAGCATGTTTCCCATCTTTTAATATGTTACTCACCGCGTGAGGCCCAAGGAATCCGCCACTTACGCGTGAGCCTGAGGGGAGTCTAAAAGCCCTGTAGGTGCGCGCCACCCAGAGCCCAGGCTTATCCCCAACTCACCTGTCTCGCAGCTCTGTACTGGAGCGTTGTCCGCTGTCACGTCTCGGGGGTGATCAGTCCCCGTGCGGGCCACCAAATGTCGATGTCGCTCCTGGCCGGCAGGAAGGACACACGACAAAGTCTGGCAGTGGACAACCTTTTCTTTTATTTTCCTTCTCCGTACAGCCTGCCCTGGGATCGCACCCAGCCGAAGCCCCCTTTGGTCCGCTCCCCGCGGCTCCTTTTGGGCTTCTACTTCCGGGCTTCTCCTTCCCCCCCAGGGGTGGCACCAGTATATATACGGATACAGTGTACAATCATGTTAAAGTAAGCAAGGCAAGCTGATTGGCTAACATCATCAGTTGCCAGGCAGACTATATTGTTGAGCGGGTTGCTTACGCGGTAAGCAGGAAACTAACGTGCTCGATGGGAGGGGTAATCTACCTCAGGCTTTACTCTTTACTACAGGCCTCACGTCCGCCAAGTGAGGCGACCGGGCTCGGGGCTGCGGCTCCCAACACACACCCATTCAATGTGCACCACCCCGCGATGTTTTTCAGAAACCTATCCTACTTTGCCACTGCATGTTTCCTAACCTTCCCATGCTGACCACCCCGTGGTGCTTTTCCACATCCTACATTGCCACTCACTGCCTATCCTTATGCAGACCCTTCGATTCACAACACCCCGTGATGTTTTTCTCACTCCTACTAGTGAATGTAATGTTACATACCCATACAATGCACCTCACCCCGCGATGTTTTTCAGAAAACTATCCTACATTGCCATTGCATGTTTCCTAACCTCCCCATGATGACCACCCCATTCATTTTTCTCCATCCTACATTGACACTCACTCCCTATCCTAATTCAGACCCTCCGATTCACACAACACCGTGAAGTATTTCTCACGCCTACTAGTGAATGTAATGTTACACACCCATACAGTGCGCACCACCCCGCGATGTTTTTCAGAAACATATCCTACATTGCCACTGCATGTTTCCTGACCTCCTCATGCTGACCACCACGTGGTGTTGTTCTCCATCCTATATTGCCACTCACTGCCTATACTTATTCAGACCCTCCGATTATAACCTCCCCGTGATGTTTTTCTCACTCCTACTAGTGAATATAATGTTACACATCCATACAATGCGCACCACCCCGCGATGTTTTTCAGAAACCTATCCTACATTGCGACTGCATGTTTCCTGACTTCCCCATGCTGACCAACCCGTGGTGCGTTTCTGCATCCTACATTGACAATTCCTGCCTATCCTAATTCAGACCCTATGATTCACACAACCCCGTGATGTTTTTCTCACTCCTACTAGTGAATGTAATGTTACACACCTATACAATGCGCACCACCCCGCAATGTTTTCCAGAAAACTATCCTATATTGCCATTGCATGTTTCCTGACTTCCCCATGCTGACAACACCGTGGTTGTTTTCTCCATCCTACATTGCCACTCACTGCCTATCCTAATTCAAACCCTGGGATTCACACCACCCCGTGATGTTTTTCTCACTCCTACTAGTGAATGTAATGTTACACACACATACAATGCGCAACAACCCGCAATGTTTTCCAGAAACCTATCCAACATTGCCATTGCATTTTTCCTGACCTTCCCATGCTGACCACCCATGGAGCTTTTCTCCATCCTACATTGCCACTCAATGCCTATCCTAATTCCGATCCTATGATTCACACAACGCCGTGATGTTTTTCTCACTCCTACTAGTGAATGTAATGTTACACATCCATACAATGCGCACCACCACGCGATGTTTTTCAGAAACATTTCCTACATTGCCACAGCATGTTTCCTGACCTCCACATGCTAACCACCCCTTGGTGCTTTTCTCCATCCTACATTGCCACTCACTGCCTATCCTAATTCAGACCCTCCGATTCACACCACCCCGTGATGATTTTCTCACTCCTACTAGTGAATAGAATGTTACACAACCATACAATGCGCATCACCCTGCGATGTTGTTCAGAAACATATCCTACATTGCCACTGCATGTTTCCTGACCTCCGCATTCTGACTACCCCGTGGTGCTTTTCTCCATCCTACCTTGCCACTCACTGCCTATGCTAATTCAGACACTCCGATTCTCTCCACCCCATGTTTTTCTCACTCCTACTAGTGAATGTAATGTTACAAACCCATACAATGCACACCACCACGTGATGTTTTTCAGAAAGCTATCCTACATTTCCACTGCATGTTTCCTGACCTCTCCATGCTGACCACCCCATGGTGCTTTTCTCCCTCCTACATTGCCACTCGCTGCCTATCCTAATTCAGACCCTCAGATTCACACCACCCCGTGATATTTTTCTCACTCCTACTAGTGAATTTAAGGTTACACACCCACACAATGCGCACCACCCCGCGATGATTTTCAGAAACCTATCCTACATTGCCACAGCATGTTTTCTGACCTCCCAAGGCTGACCAACCCGTGGTGCTTTTCTCCAACCTACATTGCCAGTCACTGCCTATTCTAATGCAGACCCTCCGATTCACACCACCCTGTAATGATTTTCTCACTCCTATTATTGAACAGAATGTTACACAACCATACAATGCGCATCACCCCGTGATGTTTTTCAGAAACATGTCCTACATTGCCACTGCATGTTTCCTGACCTCCACATGCTGACCAGCACGTGGTGCTTTTCTCCATCCTACATTGCCACTCACTGCGTATCCTAATTCAGATCTTCCGATTCACACCACCCCGTGATGATTTTCTCAATCCTACTAGTGAATGTAATATTACACACCCATACAATGCGCACCAACCCGCGGTGTTTTTCAGAAACCTATCCTACATGGCCTCTGCATGTTTCCTGACCTCCCCATGCTGAGCACCCCGTGGTACTTTTCTCCATCCTACATTGCCACTTCCAGCCTATCCTAATTTAGACCCTCCAATTCACACCACCCCGTGATGTTTTTCTCACTCCTACTACTGAATGGAATGTTACACACCAATACTATGCGCATCACCCCGCGATGTTTTTCAGAAACCTGTCCGACATTGCAACTGCACGTTTCTTGACATCCGCATGCTGACCACCCCGTGGTGCTTTTCTCCATCATACATTGCCACTTCCTGCCTATCCTAATTCAGACCCTCCGATTCACACCACCCCGTGATGTTTTTCTCACTCCTACTAGTGAATGTAACGTTACAAACCCATACAATGTGCACCACTCCGTGATGTTTTTCAGAAAACGATCCTATTTTGCCACTGCATGTTTCCTAACCTCCCCATGCTGACCACCCCGTGGTGCTTTTCTCCATCATACATTGCCACTCACTGCCTATCCTAATTCAAACCCTGGGATTCACACCACCCCGTGATGTTTTTCTCACTCCAACTAGTGAATGTAATGTTACACACCCATACAAGAGCACAACCCTGCAATGTTTTTCAGAAACCTATCCTACATTGCCACTGCATGTTTCCTGACCTCCCCATGCTGAACACCCCGTGGTGCTTTTCTGATCCTAGATTGCCACTTACTGCCTATTCTAATTCCGACCCTCAGATTCACACCACCCCGTGATATTTTTCTCACTCCTACTAGTGAATTTAACGTTACAAACCCATACAATGCGCACCACCCCGCGACGTTTTTCAGAAACCTGTCCTACATTGCCACAGCATGTTTCCTGACCTCCCCATGCTGACCACCCCGTGGTGCTTTTATCCATCCTACATTGCCACTCACGGCCTATCGAAATTAGGAACCTCCAATTCACACCACCCCGTAATGTTGTTCTCACTCCTACTAGTGAATGTAATGTTACACACCCATACAATGTGCACCACCCCGCGATGCTTTTCAGAATTCTGTCCTACTTTGCCACTGCATGTTTCGTAACTTCCCCATGCTGCCCACTCTGTGGTGCTTTTCTGAATCCTACATTGCCACTCACTGGCTATCCTTATTCAACCCCTCCGATTCACACCTCCCCATGATGTTTTATTCACTCTTACTGGTGAATGTAATGTTACACACCCACACAATTCGCACCACCCCGCGATGTTTTTCAGAAACCTGTCCTACTTAGCCACTGCATGTTTCCTGGCCTCCCCTTGCTGACCACCCCGTGGTGCTATTCTAGATCACAGATTGTCCCTCACTGCCTATCCTAATTCAGACCCTGGGATTCACACCACCCCATGATGTTTTTCTCACTCCTATTACTGAATGTAATGTTACACACCCATACAATGCGCACGACCCCACGATGTATTCCAGAAACCTATCATACATTGCCACAGCATGTTTCCTGACTTCCCAATGCTGACCACCCCGTGGTGGTTTTCTCCATCCTACATTGCCACTCACTGTCTATCCAAATTCCGAACCTCCGATTCACACCACCCCGTGATGTTGTTCTCACTCCTACTAGTGAATGTAATGTTACACACCCATACAATGGGCACCACCCCATGATGTTTTTCAGAAACCGATCCTACATTGCCACTGCATGTTTCCTTACCTCCCCATGCTGACCATCACGTGGTGCTGTTCTCCATCCTACATTGCCACTCACTGCCTATACTTATTCAGACCCTCCGATGCACACCACCCCATGATGTTTTTCACACTCCTACTAGAGAATTTAATGTTACACACCCATACAATGTGTATCACCCCGCGATGTTTTTCAGAAACCTATCCTACATTGCGACTGCATGTTTCCACACTTCCCCATGCTGACCACCCCGTGGTGCGTTTCTCCATCCTACATTGCCAATTTCTGCCTATCCTATTTCAGACCCTATGACTCACACCACCCCGTGATGTTTTTCTCACTCCTACTAGTGAATGTAATGTTACAAACCCATACAATGCACACCACCCTGCAATGTTTTCCAGAAACCTATCCAACATTGCTATTGCATGTTTCCTGACCTCCCCATGCTTACCACCCCATGGTCCTTTTCTCCATCCTACATTGCCACTCACTGCCTACCCTAATTCAGATCCTATGATTCACACAACCCCGTGATGATTTTCTCACTCCTACTAGTGAATGGAATGTAACACAACCATACAATGCGCATCACGCCGCGATGTTTTTCAGAAACATGTCCTACATTGCAAATGCACGTTTCCAGACCTCCGCATCCTGATAACCCCGTGGTGCTTTTCTCCTTCCTACATTACCACTCAGTGCCTATCCAAATTCAGACCCTCCGATTAACACCACCCCGTGATGTTTTTCTCACTCCTACTAGTGAATGTAATGTTACACACCCATACATTGCGCACCACGCTGCAATGTTTTTCAGAAACCTATCCTACATATCCACTGCATGTTTCCTGACTTCCCAATGCTGACCACCCCGTGGTCGTTTTCTCCATCCTACATTGCCACTCACTGCCTATCCTAATTCAGGCCCTATGATTCACACCACCCCGTGATGTTTTTTTTCACTCCTAGTGAATGTAATGTTACACAGCCATACAATGTGCACCACCCCGCGATGTTTTTCAGAAACCTATCCTACATTGCCACTGCATGTTTCCTGACCTCCCCATGCTGACTACCCCGTGGTGCTTTTCTCCATCCTACATTGCCAATCACTGCCAATCCTAATTCAGATCCTATGATTCACACCACCCTGTGATGTTGTTCTCACTCCTACTAGTGAATGTAATGTTACGCACCCATACAATGCGCAGCACCCCTCGATGTTTTCCAGAAACCTATCCTACGTTGCCACTGCATGTTTCATGACCTCCCCTTGCTGACCACCCCATGTTGCTTTTCTCCTTTCTACCTTGCCACTCAGTGCCTATCCTAATTCAGACCCTCACATTCACACCACCCCATGATGTTTTTCTCACTCCTACTAGTGAATTTAACGTTACACACCCATACAATGCGCACCACCACACGATGTTTTTCAGAACCCTATCCTACATTGCCACAGCATGTTGATTGACCTCCCCATGCTGACCAACCAGTGGTGTTTTCTCCATCCTACATTGCCAGTCACTGCCTATCCTAATTCAGACCCTCCGATTCACACCACCCCGTGATGATTTTCTCACTCCTACTAGTGAATAGAATGTTATACAACCATACAATGCGCATCACCTCGCGATGTTTTTAAGAAACACGTCCGACATTGCCACTGCATGTTTCCTGACCTCCGCATGCTGACCACCCCGTGGTGCTTTTCTCCATCCTACATTGCCACTCACTGCCTATACCTATTCAGACACTCCGATTCTCACCACCCCATGATGTTTTTCTCACTCCTACTAGTGAATGTAATGTTACAAACCCATACAATGCGCACCACCACCTGATGCTTTTCAGAAAGCTATCCTACATTGCCACTGCATATTTCCTGACCTCTCCATGCTGACCACCCCTTGGTGCTTTTCTCCATCCTACATTGCCACTCACTGCCTATCCTAATTCAGATCTTCCGATTCACACCACTCCGTAATGATTTTCTCACTCCTACTAGTGAATGTAATGTTACACACCCACAAAATTCGCACCACCCCCGATGTTTTTCAGAATTCTATCCTACATTGCCATAGAATGATTCCTGACTTCCCCATGCTGACTACACCGTGGTGCTTTTCTCCATCCTACATTGCCACTCACTGCCAATCCTAATTCAGATCCTATGATTCACACCACCCCGTGATGTTGTTCTCACTCCTACTAGTGAATGAAATGTTAAACAGACATACAATGTTCACCACCCCGCCTTTTTTTTCAGAAACCTATCCTATTTTGACACTGTATGTTTCCTAACCTCCCCATGCTGACCACCCCGTTCTTTTTTTCTCCATCCTATATTGACACTCACTGCCTATCCTTATTCAGACTCTCTGATTCACAGCACCCCGTGATGTTTTTCTTACACCTACTAGTGAATGTAATGTTACAAATACATAAAAGTGCACCAACCCGCGATGTTTTTCAGAAAGCTATGCTACATTGCCACTGCATGTTTCCTGACTTCCCCATGCTGACCACACCATGGTGCTTTTCTCCATCGTACATTGCCACTTCCTGCCTATCCTAATTTAGACCCTCCGATTCACACCACCCCGTGATGTTTTTCTCACTCCTACTAGTGAATGGAATGTTACACAACCATACAATGCGCATCACCCCGCGATTTTTTTCAGAAACATGTCCTACATTGCCACTGCATGTTTCCTGACCTCCGCATGCTGATCACCCCGTGGTGCTTTTCTCCATCCTACATAGCCAGTCACTGCCTATCCTAATTCAGACCCTCCGATTAACACCACCCCATGATGTTTTTCTCACTCCTACTAGTGAATGAAACATTACAAACCCATACAATGCGCACCACGGTGCGAAGTTTTTCAGAAACCTATCCTACATTGCCACTGCGTGTTTCCTGACCTCCCCATGCTGACCACCCCGTGGTGCTTTTCTCCATTCTACATTGCAACTCACTGCCTATCCTAATTCAGACCCTGGGATTCACACCACCCCGTGATGTTTTTCTCACTCCTACTGCTGAATGTAATGTTACACACCCATACAATGCGCACGACCCCATGATGTATTCCAGAAACCTATCATACATTGCCACAGCATGTTTCCTGACCTCCCAATGCTGACCACCCCGTGGTGCTTTTCTCCATCCTACATTGCCACTCACTGTCTATCCAAATTCCGAACCTCCGATTCACACCACCCCGTGATGCTGTTCTCACTCCTACTAGTGAATGTAATGTTACACACCCATACAATGCGCACCACCCCACGATGTTTTTCAGAAACCTATCCTACATTGCCACTGCATGTTTCCTTACCTCCCCATGCTGACCATCACGTGGTGCTGCTCTCCATCCTACATTGCCAGTCACTGCCTATCCTTATTCAGACCCTCCGATTCACACTCACCCCATGATGTTTTTCTCACTCCTACTAGAGAATTTAATTTTACACACCTATACAATGTGAATCACCCCGCGATGTTTTTCAGAAACCTATCCTACATTGCGACTGCATGTTTCCACACCTCCCCATGCTGACCACCCCGTGGTGCGTTTCTCCATCCTACATTGCCAATTCCTGCCTATCCTAAATCAGACCCTATGATTCACACCACCCCGTGATGTTTTTCTCACTCCTACTAGTGAATGTAATGTTACAAACCCATACAATGCGCACCACCCTGCAATGTTTTCCAGAAACCTATCCAACATTGCTATTGCATGTTTCCTGACCTCCCCATGCTGACCACACCATGGTCCTTTTCTCCATCCTACATTGCCACTCACTGCCTATCCTTATTCAGATCCTATGATTCACACAACCCCGTGATGATTTTCTCACTCCTACTAGTGAATGGAATGCAACACAACCATACAATGCGCATCACCCCGCGATGTTTTTCAGAAACATGTCCTACATTGCAACTGCACGTTTCCTAACCTCCGCATCCTGATCACCCCGTGGTGCTTTTCTCCCTCCTACATTACCACTCAGTGCCTATCCAAATTCAGACCCTCCGATTCACACCACCCCGTGATGTTTTTCTCACTCCTACTAGTGAATGTAATGTTACACACCCATTCAATGTGCACCACCCCGCGATGTTTTTCAGAAACCTATCCTACTTTGCCACTGCATGTTTCCTAACCTCCGCATGAGGACCACCCCATTCTTTTTTTCTCCATCCTACATTGACACTCACTGCCTATCCTAATTCAGACCCTCCGATTCACACAACACCGTGAAGTATTTCTCACGCCTACTAGTGAATGTAATGTTACACACCCATACAGTGCGCACCTCCTAGCGATGTTTTTCAGAAACATATCCTACATTGCCACTGCATGTTTCCTGACCTCCTCATGCTGAACACCCCATGTTGATTTTCTCCTTCCTACCTTGCCACTCACTGCCTATCCTAATTCAGATCCTCAGATTCACACTAGCCCATGATGTTTTTCTCACTCCTACTAGTGAATTTAATGTTACACATCCATACAATGCGCCCCACCCCACGATGTTTTTCAGAACCCTATCCTACATTGCCACTGCATGTTTCCTAACCTCCCCATGCTGAACACCATGTGGTGCTGTTCTCCATCCTACATTGTTATTCACTGCCGATACTTATTCAGACCCTCTGATTCACACCACCCTGTGATGTTTTTCTCACTCCTACTAGTGAATGCAATGTTACACACCCATACAATGCGAACCATCCCGCGATGTTTTTCAGAAACCTATCCTACATTGCGACTGCATGTTTCCTGACCTCCCCATGCTGAGCACACCGTGGTGCTTTTCTCCAACCTACATTGCCACTTCCTGCTTATCCTAATTCAGTCCCTCCGATTCACACCACCCCGTGATGTTTTTCTCAATCCTACTAGTGAATGGAATGTTACACACCAGTATAATGCGCATAACCCCGAGATGTTTTTCAGAAACCTGTCCGACATTGCCACTGCATGTTTCCTAACCTCCCCATGCTGACCAACCCGTGGTGCTTTTCTCCATCCTACATTGCCACTCACTGCCTATCCTAATTCAGACCGTGGGATTCACACCACCCCGTGATGTTTTTCTCACTCCTACTAGTGAATGAAATGTTAAACAGACATACAATGTTCACCACCCCGCCTTTTTTTTCAGAAACCTATCCTATTTTGACACTGTATGTTTCCTAACCTCCCCATGCTGACCACCCCGTTCTTTTTTTCTCCATCCTATATTGACACTCACTGCCTATCCTTATTCAGACTCTCTGATTCACAGCACCCCGTGATGTTTTTCTTACACCTACTAGTGAATGTAATGTTACAAATACATAAAAGTGCACCAACCCGCGATGTTTTTCAGAAAGCTATCCTACATTGCCACTGCATGTTTCCTGACTTCCCCATGATGACCAAACCATGGTGCTTTTCTCCATCGTACACTGCCACTTCCTGCCTATCCTAATTTAGACCCTCCGATTCACACCACCCCGTGATGTTTTTCTCACTCCTACTAGTGAAGGGAATGTTACACAACCATACAATGCGCATCACCCCGCGATTTTTTTCAGAAACATGTCCTACATTGCCACTGCATGTTTCCTGACCTCCGCATGCTGATCACCCCGTGGTGCTTTTCTCCATCCTACATAGCCAGTCACTGCCTATCCTAATTCAGACCCTCCGATTAACACCACCCCATGATGTTTTTCTCACTCCTACTAGTGAATGTAACATTACAAACCCATACAATGCGCACCACGGTGCGAAGTTTTTCAGAAACCTATCCTACATTGCCACTGCGTGTTTCCTGACCTCCCCATGCTGACCACCCCGTGGTGCTTTTCTCCATTCTACATTGCAACTCACTGCCTATCCTAATTCAGACCCTGGGATTCACACCACCCCGTGATGTTTTTCTCACTCCTACTGCTGAATGTAATGTTACACACCCATACAATGCGCACGACCCCACGATGTATTCCAGAAACCTATCATACATTGCCACAGCATGTTTCCTGACTTCCCCATGCTGACCACCCCGTGGTTCCTTTCTCCATCCTACATTGCCAATTCCTGCCTATCCTAATTCAGACCCTATGAGTCATAGCACCTCGTGATGTTTTTCTCACACCTACTAGTGAATGTAATGTTACAAACCCATACACTGCGCACCACCCCGCGATGTTTTTCAGAAACCAATCCTACATTGCCACTGCATGTTTCCTGACCTCCCCATGCTGAGAACACCGTGGTGCTTTTCTCCATCCTACATTGCCACTTCCTGCCTATCCTAATTTAGACACTCCGATTCACACCACCCCACGATGTTTTTCTCAATCCTACTAGTGAATGGAATGTCACACACCAATACAATGCGCATCACCCCTCGATGTTTTTTTAGAAACCTGTCCGACATTGCCACTGCATGTTTCCTAACCTCCCCATGCTGACCAACCCGTGGTGCTTTTCTCCATCCTACATTGCCACTCACTGCCTATCCTAATTCAGACCGTGGGATTCACACCACCCCGTGATGTTTTTCTCACTCCTACTAGTGAATGAAATGTTACACAGACATACAATGTACACCACCACACATTTTTTTTCAGAAACCTATCCTACTTTGCCACTGCATGATTCATAACCTCCCCATGCTGACCACCCCGTTCTTTTTTTCTCCATCCTACATTGACACTCAATGCCTATCATTGTTCAGACCCTCTGATTCACACCACCCCGTGATGTTTTTCTCACACCTACTAGTGAATGTAATGTTACAAACACATACAAGAGCACCAACCCGCATGTTTTTTCAGAAAGCTATCCTACATTGCCACTGCATGTTTCCTGACCTCCCCATGCTGACCACCCCATGGTGCTTTTCTCCATCCTACATTGCCACTTCCTGTCTATCCTAATTTAGACCCTCCGATTCACACCACCCCGTGATGTTTTTCTCACTAATACTAGTGAATGGAATGTTACACAACCATACAATGCGCATCACCCCACGATGTTTTTCAGAAACATGTCCTACATTGCCACTGCATGTTTCCTGACCTCCGCATGCTGATCACCCCGTGGTGCTTTTCTATATCCTACATTGCCACTCACTGCCTATCCTAATTCAGACCCTGCGATTAACACCACCTCGTGATGTTTTTCTCACTCCTACTAGTGAATGTAACATTACAAACCCATACAATGCGCACCACCCCGCGATGTTTTTCAGAACCTATCCTACATTGCGACTGCATGTTTCCTGACCTCCCCATGCTGACCAGCCCGTGGTTCCTTTCTCCATCCTACATTGCCAATTCCTGCCTATCCTAATTCAGACCCTATGATTCACAGCACCCCGTGATGTTTTTCTCACTCCTACTAGTGAATGTAATGTTACACACCCATACAATGCGCACCACCCCGCGATGTTTTTCAGAAACCTATCCTACATTGCCACTGCATGTTTCCTGACCTCCCCATGCTGAGCACACCGTGGTGCTTTTCTCCAACCTACATTGCCACTTCCTGCCTATCCTAATTCAGTCCCTCCGATTCACACCACCCCGTGATGTTTTTCTCAATCCTACTAGTGAATGGAATGTTACACACCAGTATAATGCGCATAACCCCGAGATGTTTTTCAGAAACCTGTCCGACATTGCCACTGCATGTTTCCTAACCTCCCCATGCTGACCAACCCGTGGTGCTTTTCTCCATCCTACATTGCCACTCACTGCCTATCCTAATTCAGACCGTGGGATTCACACCACCCCGTGATGTTTTTCTCACTCCTACTAGTGAATGAAATGTTACACAGACATACAATGTACACCACCACACATTTTTTTTCAGAAACCTATCCTACTTTGCCACTGCATGATTCATAACCTCCCCATGCTGACCACCCCGTTCTTTTTTTCTCCATCCTACATTGACACTCAATGCCTATCATTGTTCAGACCCTCTGATTCACACCACCCCGTGATGTTTTTCTCACACCTACTAGTGAATGTAATGTTACAAACACATACAAGAGCACCAACCCGCATGTTTTTTCAGAAAGCTATCCTACATTGCCACTGCATGTTTCCTGACCTCCCCATGCTGACCACCCCATGGTGCTTTTCTCCATCCTACATTGCCACTTCCTGTCTATCCTAATTTAGACCCTCCGATTCACACCACCCCGTGATGTTTTTCTCACTAATACTAGTGAATGGAATGTTACACAACCATACAATGCGCATCACCCCACGATGTTTTTCAGAAACATGTCCTACATTGCCACTGCATGTTTCCTGACCTCCGCATGCTGATCACCCCGTGGTGCTTTTCTATATCCTACATTGCCACTCACTGCCTATCCTAATTCAGACCCTGCGATTAACACCACCTCGTGATGTTTTTCTCACTCCTACTAGTGAATGTAACATTACAAACCCATACAATGCGCACCACCCCGCGATGTTTTTCAGAACCTATCCTACATTGCGACTGCATGTTTCCTGACCTCCCCATGCTGACCAGCCCGTGGTTCCTTTCTCCATCCTACATTGCCAATTCCTGCCTATCCTAATTCAGACCCTATGATTCACAGCACCCCGTGATGTTTTTCTCACTCCTACTAGTGAATGTAATGTTACACACCCATACAATGCGCACCACCCCGCGATGTTTTTCAGAAACCTATCCTACATTGCCACTGCATGTTTCCTGACCTCCCCATGCTGAGCACACCGTGGTGCTTTTCTCCAACCTACATTGCCACTTCCTGCCTATCCTAATTCAGTCCCTCCGATTCACACCACCCCGTGATGTTTTTCTCAATCCTACTAGTGAATGGAATGTTACACAGAAGTATAATGCGCATAACCCCGAGATGTTTTTCAGAAACCTGTCCGACATTGCCACTGCATGTTTCCTAACCTCCCCATGCTGACCAACCCGTGGTGCTTTTCTCCATCCTACATTGCCACTCACTGCCTATCCTAATTCAGACCGTGGGATTCACACCACCCCGTGATGTTTTTCTCACTCCTACTAGTGAATGAAATGTTAAACAGACATACAATGTTCACCACCCCGCCTTTTTTTTCAGAAACCTATCCTATTTTGACACTGTATGTTTCCTAACCTCCCCATGCTGACCACACCGTTCTTTTTTTCTCCATCCTATATTGACACTCACTGCCTATCCTTATTCAGACTCTCTGATTCACAGCACCCCGTGATGTTTTTCTTACACCTACTAGTGAATGTAATGTTACAAATACATAAAAGTGCACCAACCCGCGATGTTTTTCAGAAAGCTATCCTACATTGCCACTGCATGTTTCCTGACTTCATCATGCTGACCACACCATGGTGCTTATCTCCATCGTACACTGCCACTTCCTGCCTATCCTAATTTAGACCCTCTGATTCACACCACCCCGTGATGTTTTTCTCACTCCTACTAGTGAATGGAATGTTACACAACCATACAATGCGCATCACCCCGCGATTTTTTTCAGAAACATGTCCTACATTGGCACTGCATGTTTCCTGACCTCCGCATGCTGATCATCCCGTGGTGCTTTTCTCCATCCTACATAGCCAGTCACTGCCTATCCTAATTCAGACCCTCCGATTAACACCACCCCATGATGTTTTTCTCACTCCTATTAGTGAATGTAACATTACAAACCCATACAATGCGCAGCACCCCGCGATGTTTTTCAGAAACCTATCCTACATTGCCACTGCGTGTTTCCTGACCTCCCCATGCTGACCACCCCGTGGTGCTTTTCTCCATTCTACATTGCAACTCACTGCCTATCCTAATTCAGGCCCTGGGATTCACACCACCCCGTGATGTTTTTCTCACTCCTACTGCTGAATGTAATGTTACACACCCATACAATGCGCACGAACCCACGATGTATTCCAGAAACATATCATACATTGCCACAGCATGTTTCCTGACCTCCCCATGCTGACCACCCCGTGGTTCCTTTCTCCATCCTACATTGCCAATTCCTGCCTATCCTAATTCATACCCTATGAGTCATAGCACCTCGTGATGTTTTTCTCACACCTACTAGTGAATGTAATGTTACAAACCCATACACTGCGCACCACCCCGCGATGTTTTTCAGAAACCAATCCTACATTGCCACTGCATGTTTCCTGACCTCCCCATGCTGAGAACACCGTGGTGCTTTTCTCCATCCTACATTGCCACTTCCTGCCTATCCTAATTTAGACACTCCGATTCACACCACCCCACGATGTTTTTCTCAATCCTACTAGTGAATGGAATGTCACACACCAATACAATGCGCATCACCCCTCGATGTTTTTTAGAAACCTGTCCGACATTGCCACTGCATGTTTCCTAACCTCCCCATGCTGACCAACCCGTGGTGCTTTTCTCCATCCTACATTGCCACTCACTGCCTATCCTAATTCAGACCGTGGGATTCACACCACCCCGTGATGTTTTTCTCACTCCTACTAGTGAATGAAATGTTACACAGACATACAATGTGCACCACCACACCTTTTTTTTCAGAAACCTATCCTACTTTGCCACTGCATGATTCATAACCTCCCCATGCTGACCACCCCGTTCTTTTTTTCTCCATCCTACATTGACACTCAATGCCTATCATTGTTCAGACCCTCTGATTCACACCACCCCGTGATGTTTTTCTCACACCTACTAGTGAATGTAATGTTACAAACACATACAAGAGCACCAACCCGCATGTTTTTTCAGAAAGCTATCCTACATTGCCACTGCATGTTTCCTGACCTCCCCATGCTGACCACCCCATGGTGCTTTTCTCCATCCTACATTGCCACTTCCTGTCTATCCTAATTTAGACCCTCCGATTCACACCACCCCGTGATGTTTTTCTCACTAATACTAGTGAATGGAATGTTACACAACCATACAATGCGCATCACCCCACGATGTTTTTCAGAAACATGTCCTACATTGCCACTGCATGTTTCCTGACCTCCGCATGCTGATCACCCCGTGGTGCTTTTCTATATCCTACATTGCCACTCACTGCCTATCCTAATTCAGACCCTGCGATTAACACCACCCCGTGATGTTTTTCTCACTCCTACTAGTGAATGTAACATTACAAATCCATACAATGCGCACCACCCCGCGATGTTTTTCAGAACCTATCCTACATTGCGACTGCATGTTTCCTGACCTCCCCATGCTGACCAGCCCGTGGTTCCTTTCTCCATCCTACATTGCCAATTCCTGCCTATCCTAATTCAGACCGTATGATTCACAGCACCCCGTGATGTTTTTCTTACTCCTACTAGTGAATGTAATGTTACACACCCATACAATGCGCACCACCCCGCGATGTTTTTCAGAAACCTATCCTACATTGCCACTGCATGTTTCCTGACCTCCCCATGCTGAGCACACCGTGGTGCTTTTCTCCAACCTACATTGCCACTTCCTGCCTATCCTAATTCAGTCCCTCCGATTCACACCACCCCGTGATGTTTTTCTCAATCCTACTAGTGAATGGAATGTTACACAGAAGTATAATGCGCATAACCCCGAGATGTTTTTCAGAAACCTGTCTGACATTGCCACTGCATGTTTCCTAACCTCCCCATGCTGACCAACCCGTGGTGCTTTTCTCCATCCTACATTGCCACTCACTGCCTATCCTAATTCAGACCGTGGGATTCACACCACCCCGTGATGTTTTTCTCACTCCTACTAGTGAATGAAATGTTAAACAGACATACAATGTTCACCACCCCGCCTTTTTTTTCAGAAACCTATCCTATTTTGACACTGTATGTTTCCTAACCTCCCCATGCTGACCACCCCGTTCTTTTTTTCTCCATCCTATATTGACACTCACTGCCTATCCTTATTCAGACTCTCTGATTCACAGCACCCCGTGATGTTTTTCTTACACCTACTAGTGAATGTAATGTTACAAATACATAAAAGTGCACCAACCCGCGATGTTTTTCAGAAAGCTATCCTACATTGCCACTGCATGTTTCCTGACTTCCCCATGCTGACCACACCATGGTGCTTTTCTCCATCGTACATTGCCACTTCCTGCCTATCCTAATTTAGACCCTCCGATTCACACCACCCCGTGATGTTTTTCTCACTCCTACTAGTGAATGGAATGTTACACAACCATACAATGCGCTTCACCCCGCGATTTTTTTCAGAAACATGTCCTACATTGTCACTGCATGTTTCCTGACCTCCGCATGCTTATCACACCCGTGGTGCTTTTCTCCATCCTACATTGCCAGTCACTGCCTATCCTAATTCAGACACTCCGATTAACACCACCCCATGATGTTTTTCTCACTCCTACTAGTGAATGTAACATTACAAACCCATACAATGCGCACCACGGTGCGAAGTTTTTCAGAAACCTATCCTACATTGCCACTGCGTGTTTCCTGACCTCCCCATGCTGACCACCCCGTGGTGCTTTTCTCCATTCTACATTGCAACTCACTGCCTATCCTAATTCAGACCCTGGGATTCACACCACCCCGTGATGTTTTTCTCACTCCTACTGCTGAATGTAATGTTACACACCCATACAATGTGCACGACCCCACGATGTATTCCAGAAACCTATCATACATTGCCACAGCATGTTTCCTGACCTCCCAATGCTGACCACCCCGTGGTGCTTTTCTCCATCCTACATTGCAACTCACTGTCTATCCAAATTCCGAACCTCCGATTCACACCACCCCGTGATGCTGTTCTCACTCCTACTAGTGAATGTAATGTTACCCACCCATACAATGCGCACCACCCCACGATGTTTTTCAGAAACCTATCCTACATTGCCACTGCATGTTTCCTTACCTCCCCATGCTGACCATCACGTGGTGCTGTTCTCCATCCTACATTGCCAGTCACTGCCTATCCTTATTCAGACCCTCCGATTCACACCCACCCCATGATGTTTTTATCACTCCTACTAGAGAATTTAATTTTACACACCCATACAATGTGAATCACCCCGCGATGTTTTTCAGAAACCTATCCTACATTGCGAGTGCATGTTTCCAAACCTCCCCATGCTGACCACCCCGTGGTGCGTTTCTCCATCCTACATTGCCAATTCCTGCCTATCCTAAATCAGACCCTATGATTCACACCACCCCGTGATGTTTTTCTCACTCCTACTAGTGAATGTAATGTTACAAACCCATACAATGCGCACCACCCTGCAATGTTTTCCAGAAACCTATCCAACATTGCTATTGCATGTTTCCTGACCTCCCCATGCTGACCACACCATGGTCCTTTTCTCCATCCTACATTGCCACTCACTGCCTATCCTTATTCAGATCCTATGATTCACACAACCCCGTGATGATTTTCTCACTCCTACTAGTGAATGGAATGCAACACAACCATACAATGCGCATCACCCCGCGATGTTTTTCAGAAACATGTCCTACATTGCAACTGCACGTTTCCTGACCTCCGCATCCTGATCACCCCGTGGTGCTTTTCTCCCTCCTACATTACCACTCAGTGCCTATCCAAATTCAGACCCTCCGATTCACACCACCCCGTGATGTTTTTCTCACTCCTACTAGTGAATGTAATGTTACACACCCATTCAATGTGCACCACCCCGCGATGTTTTTCAGAAACCTATCCTACTTTGCCACTGCATGTTTCCTAACCTCCCCATGAGGACCACCCCGTTCTTTTTTTCTCCATCCTACGTTGACACTCACTGCCTATCCTAATTCAGACCCTCCGATTCACACAACACCGTGAAGTATTTCTCACGCCTACTAGTGAATGTAATGTTACACACCCATACAGTGCGCACCTCCCCGCGATGTTTTTCAGAAACATATCCTACATTGCCACTGCATGTTTCGTGACCTCCTCATGCTGACCACCAAGTGGTGTTGTTCTCCATCCTATATTGCCACTCACTGCCTATACTTACTCAGACCCTCCGATTATCACCTCCCCGTGATGTTTTTCTCACTCCTAATAGTGAATATAATGTTACACATCCATACAATGCGCACCAACCCGAGATGTTTTTCAGAAACCTATCCTACATTGCGACTGCATTTTTCCTGACTTCCCCATGCTGACCAACCCGTGGAGCGTTTCTGCATCCTACATTGCCAATTCCTGCCTATCCTAATTCAGACCCTATGATTCACACAACCCCGTGATGTTTTTCTCAATCCTACTAGTGAATGTAATGTTACACACCTATACAATGCGCACCACCCCGCAACGTTTTCCAGAAACCTATCCTATATTGCCATTGCATGTTTCCTGACTTCCCCATGCTGACAACCCCGTGGTGGTTTTCTCCATCCTACATTGCCACTCACTGCCTATCCTAATTCAAACCCTGGGATTCACACCACCCCGTGATGTTTTTCTCACTCCTACTAGTGAATGTAATGTTACACACACATACAATGCGCACCAACCCGCAATGTTTTCCAGAAACCTATCCAACATTGCCATTGCATTTTTCCTGACCTTCCCATGCTGACCACCCATGGAGCTTTTCTCTATCCTACATTGCCACTCACTGCCTATCCTAATTCCGATCCTATGATTCACACCACGCCGTGATGTTTTTCTCACTCCTACTAGTGAATGTAATGTTACACATCCATACAATGTGCACCACCACGCGATGTTTTTCAGAAACATTTCCTACATTGCCACAGCATGTTTCCTGACCTCCACATGCTAACCACCCCTTGGTGCTTTTCTCCATCCTACATTGCCACTCACTGCCTATCCTAATTCAGACCCTCCGATTCACACCACCCCGTGGTGCTTTTCTCCATCCTACCTTGCCACTCACTGCCTATGCTAATTCAGACACTCCGATTCTCTCCACCCCATGTTTTTCTCACTCCTACTAGTGAATGTAATGTTACAAACCCATACAATGCGCACCACCACGCGATGTTTTTCAGAAAGCTATCCTACATTTCCACTGCATGTTTCCTGACCTCCCCATGCTGACCACCCCATGGTGCTTTTCTCCCTCCTACCTTGCCACTCGCTGCCTATTCTAATTCAGACCCTCAGATTCACACCACCCCGTGATATTTTTGTCACTCCTACTAGTGAATTTAAGGTTACACACCCACACAATGCGCAGCACCCCACGATGATTTTCAGAAACCTATCCTACATTGCCACAGCATGTTTTCTGACCTCCCAAGGCTGACCAACCCGTGGTGCTTTTCTCCAACCTACATTGCCAGTCACTGCCTATTCTAATTCAGACCCTCCGATTCACACCACCCTGTGATGATTTTATCACTCCTATTATTGAACAGAATGTTACACAACCATACAATGCGCATCACCCCGCGATGTTTTTCAGAAACATGTCCTACATTGCCACTGCATGTTTCCTCTCCTCCGCATGCTGACCAGCCCGTGGTGCTTTTCTCCATCCTACATTGCCACTCACTGCCTATCCTAATTCAGATCTTCCGATTCACACCACCCCGTGATGATTTTCTCAATCCTACTATTGAATGTAATATTACACACCCATACAATGCGCACCAACCCGCGGTGTTTTTCAGAAACCTATCCTACATTGCCACTGCATGTTTCCTGACCTCCCCATGCTGAGCACCCCGTGGTACTTTTCTCCATCCTACATTGCCACTTCCAGCCTATCCTAATTTAGACCCTCCAATTCACACCACCCCGTGATGTTTTTCTCATTCCTACTACTGAATGGAATTTTACACACCAATACTATGCGCATCACCCCGCGATGTTTTCCAGAAACCTGTCCGACATTGCAACTGCACGTTTCTTGACATCCGCATGCTGACCACCCCGTGGTGCTTTTCTCCATCATACATTGCCACTTCCTGCCTATCCTAATTCAGACCCTCCGATTCACAACACCCCGTGATGTTTTTCTCACTCCTACTAGTGAATGTAACGTTACAAACCCATACAATGTGCACCACTCCGTGATGTTTTTCAGAAAACGATCCTATTTTGCCACTGCATGTTTCCTAACCTCCCCATGCTGACCACGCCGTGGTGCTTTTCTCCATCATTCATTGCCACTCACTGCCTATCCTAATTCAAACCTGGGATTCACACAAACCCGTGATGTTTTTCTCACTCCTACTAGTGAATGTAATATTACACACCCATACAAGAGCACAACCCTGCAATGTTTTTCAGAAACCTATCCTACATTGCCACTGCATGTTTCCTGACCTCCCCATGCTGAACACCCCGTGGTGCTTTTCTGATCCTAGATTGCCACTTACTGCCTATTCTAATTCAGACAGTCAGATTCACACCACCCCGTGATATTTTTCTCACTCCTACTAGTGAATTTAACGTTACACACCCATACAATGCGCACCACCCCTCCACGTTTTTCAGAAACCTGTCCTACATTGCCACAGCATGTTTCCTGACCTCCCCATGCTGACCACCCCGTGGTGCTTTTATCCATCTTACATTGCCACTCACGGCCTATCGAAATTCGGAACCTCCAATTCACACCACCCCGTAATGTTGTTCTCACTCCTACTAGTGAATGTAATGTTACACACCCATACAATGTGCACCACCCCGCGATGTTTTTCAGAATTCTATCCTACTTTGCCACTGCATGTTTCGTAACTTCCCCATGCTGCCCACTCTGTGGTGCTTTTCTGCATCCTACATTGCCACTCACTGCCTATCCTTATTCAAACCCTCCAATTCACACCTCCCCATGATGTTTTTCTCACTCTTACTGGTGAATGTAATGTTACACACCCACACAATTCGCACCACCCTGCGATGTTTTTCAGAAACCTGTCCTACTTAGCCACTGCAGGTTTCCTGACCTCCCCTTGCTGACCACCCCGTGGTGCTATTCTAGATCCCAGATTGTCCCTCACTGCCTATCCTAATTCAGACCCTGGGATTCACACCACCCCGTGATGTTTTTCTCACTCCTATTACTGAATGTAATGTTACACACCCATACAATGCGCACGACCCCACGATGTATTCCAGAAACCTATCATACATTGCCACAGCATGTTTCCTGACTTCCCAATGCTGACCACCCCGTGGTGCTTTTCTCCATCCTACATTGCCACTCACTGTCTATCCAAATTCAGATCATATGATTCACACCACCCTGTGATGTTGTTCTCACTCCTACTAGTGAATGTAATGTTACACACCCATACAATGCGCAGCACCCCTCGATGTTTTCCAGAAACCTATCCTACATTGCCACTGCATGTTTCATGACCTCCCCTTGCTGACCACCCCATGTTGCTTTTCTCCTTTCTACCTTGCCACTCAGTGCCTATCCTAATTCAGACCCTCACATTCACACCACCCCATGATGTTTTTCTCACTCCTACTAGTGAATTTAACGTTACACACCCATACAATGTGCACCACCACACGATGTTTTTCAGAACCCTATCCTACATTGCCACAGCATGTTTCCTGACCTCCGCATGCTGACCACCCCGTGGTGCATTCTCCATCCTACATTGCCACTCACTGCCTATACCTATTCAGACACTCCGATTCTCACCAACCCATGATGTTTTTCTCACTCCTACTAGTGAATGTAATGTTACACACACATCCAATGCGCACCACCCCGCGACGTTTTTCAGAAACCTGTCCTACATTGCCACAGCATGTTTACTGACCTCCCCATGCTGACCACCCCGTGGTGCTTTTATCCATCTTACATTGCCACTCACGGCCTATCGAAATTCGGAACCTCCAATTCACACCACCCCGTAATGTTGTTCTCACTCCTACTAGTGAATGTAATGTTACACACCCATACAATGTGCACCACCCCGCGATGTTTTTCAGAATTCTATCCTACTTTGCCACTGCATGTTTCGTAACTTCCCCATGCTGCCCACTCTGTGGTGCTTTTCTGCATCCTACATTGCCATTCACTGCCTATCCTTATTAAACCCCTCCGATTCACACCTCCCCATGATGTTTTTCTCACACTTACTGGTGAATGTAATGTTACACACCCACACAATTCGCACCACCTCGCGATGTTTTTCAGAAACCTGTCCTACTTAGCCACTGCATGTTTCCTGACCTCCCCTTGCTGACCACCCCGTGGTGCTATTCTAGATCCCAGATTGTCCCTTACTGCCTATCCTAATTCAGACCCTGGGATTCACACCACCCCGTGATGTTTTTCTCACTCCTATTACTGAATGTAATGTTACACACCCATACAATGCGCACGACCCCATGATGTATTCCAGAAACCTATCATACATTGCCACAGCATGTTTCCTGACTTCCCAATGCTGACCACCCCGTGGTGCTTTTCTCCATCCTACATTGCCACTCACTGTCTATCCAAATTCCGAACCTCCGTTTCACACCACCCCATGATGTTGTTCTCACTCCTACTAGTGAATGTTATGTTACACACCCATACAATGCGCACCATCCCATGATGTTTTTCAGAAACTGATCCTACATTGCCACTGCTAGTTTCCTTACCTCCCCATGCTGACCATCACGTGGTGCTGTTCTCCATCCTATATTGCCACTCACTGCCTATCCTTATTCATTCCCTCCGATTTAAACCACCCCATGATGTTTTTCACACTCCTACTAGAGAATTTAATGTTACACACCCATACAATGTGTATCACCCCGCCATGTTTTTCAGAAACCTATCCTACATTGCGACTGCATGTTTCCACACTTCCCCATGCTGACCACCCCGTGGTGCGTTTCTCCATCCTACATTGCCAATTCCTGCCTATCCTAATTCAGACCCTATGATTCACACCACCCCGTGATGTTTTTCTCACTCCTACTAGTGAATGTAATGTTACAAACCCATACAGTGCACACCACCCTGCAATGTTTTCCAGAAACCTATCCAACATTGCTATTGCATGTTTCCTGACCTCCCCATGCTTACCACCCCATGGTCCTTTTCTCCATCCTACATTGCCACTCACTGCCTACCCTAATTCAGATCCTATGATTCACACAACCCCGTGATGATTTTCTCACTCCTACTAGTGAACGGAATGTAACACAACCATACAATGCGCATCACCCCGCGATGTTTTTCAGAAACATGTCCTACATTGCAACTGCACGTTTCCAGACCTCCGCATCCTGATAACCCCGTGGTGCTTTTCTCCCTCCTACATTACCACTCAGTGCCTATCCAAATTCAGACCCTCTGATTAACACCACCCCGTGATGTTTTTCTCACTCCTACTAGTGAATGTAATGTTACACACCCATACATTGCGCACCACGCCGCAATGTTTTTCAGAAACCTATCCTACATATCCACTGCATGTTTCCTGACCTCCCAATGCTGACCACCCCGTGGTGCTTTTCTCCATCCTATATTGCCACTCACTGCCTATCCTAATTCAGGCCCTATGATTCACACCACCCCGTGATGTTTTTTTCACTCCTAGTGAATGTAATGTTACACAGCCATACAATGTGCACCACCCCGCGATGTTTTTCAGAAACCTATCCTACATTGCCACTGCATGTTTCCTGACCTCCCCATGCTGACTACCTCGTGGTGCTTTTCTCCATCCTACATTGCCAATCACTGCCAATCCTAATTCAGATCCTATGATTCACACCACCCTGTGATGTTGTTCTCACTCCTACTAGTGAATGTAATGTTACGCACCCATACAATGCGCAGCACCCCTCGATGTTTTCCAGAAACCTATCCTACGTTGCCACTGCATGTTTCATGACCTCCCCTTGCTGACCACCCCATGTTACTTTTCTCCTTTCTTCCTTGCCACTCAGTGCCTATCCTAATTCAGACCCTCACATTCACACCACCCCATGATGTTTTTCTCACTCCTACTAGTGAATTTAACGTTACACACCCATACAATGCGCACCACCACACGATGTTTTTCAGAACCCTATCCTACATTGCCACAGCATGTTTCCTGACCTCCCCATGCTGACCAACCCGTGGTGTTTTCTCCATCCTACATTGCCAGTCACTGCCTATCCTAATTCAGACCCTCCAATTCACACCACCCCGTGATGATTTTCTCACTCCTACTAGTGAATAGAATGTTATACAACCATACAATGCGCATCACCTCGCGATGTTTTTAAGAAACACGTCCGACATTGCCACTGCATGTTTCCTGACCTCCGCATGCTGACCACCCCGTGGTGCTTTTCTCCATCCTACATTGCCACTCACTGCCTATACCTATTCAGACACTCCGATTCTCACCAACCCATGATGTTTTTCTCACTCCTACTAGTGAATGTAATGTTACACACACATCCAATGCGCACCACCCCGCGACGTTTTTCAGAAACCTGTCCTACATTGCCACAGCATGTTTCCTGACCTCCCCATGCTGACCACCCCGTGGTGCTTTTATCCATCTTACATTGCCACTCACGGCCTATCGAAATTCGGAACCTCCAATTAACACCACCCCGTAATGTTGTTCTCACTCCTACTAGTGAATGTAATGTTACACACCCATACAATGTGCACCACCCCGCGATGTTTTTCAGAATTCTATCCTACTTTGCCACTGCATGTTTCGTAACTTCCCCATGCTGCCCACTCTGTGGTGCTTTTCTGCATCCTACATTGCCACTCACTGCCTATCCTTATTCAAACCCTCCAATTCACACCTCCCCATGATGTTTTTCTCACTCTTACTGGTGAATGTAATGTTACACACCCACACAATTCGCACCACCCTGCGATGTTTTTCAGAAACCTGTCCTACTTAGCCACTGCAGGTTTCCTGACCTCCCCTTGCTGACCACCCCGTGGTGCTATTCTAGATCCCAGATTGTCCCTCACTGCCTATCCTAATTCAGACCCTGGGATTCACACCACCCCGTGATGTTTTTCTCACTCCTATTACTGAATGTAATGTTACACACCCATACAATGCGCACGACCCCACGATGTATTCCAGAAACCTATCATACATTGCCACAGCATGTTTCCTGACTTCCCAATGCTGACCACCCCGTGGTGCTTTTCTCCATCCTACATTGCCACTCACTGTCTATCCAAATTCAGATCATATGATTCACACCACCCTGTGATGTTGTTCTCACTCCTACTAGTGAATGTAATGTTACACACCCATACAATGCGCAGCACCCCTCGATGTTTTCCAGAAACCTATCCTACATTGCCACTGCATGTTTCATGACCTCCCCTTGCTGACCACCCCATGTTGCTTTTCTCCTTTCTACCTTGCCACTCAGTGCCTATCCTAATTCAGACCCTCACATTCACACCACCCCATGATGTTTTTCTCACTCCTACTAGTGAATTTAACGTTACACACCCATACAATGTGCACCACCACACGATGTTTTTCAGAACCCTATCCTACATTGCCACAGCATGTTTCCTGACCTCCGCATGCTGACCACCCCGTGGTGCATTCTCCATCCTACATTGCCACTCACTGCCTATACCTATTCAGACACTCCGATTCTCACCAACCCATGATGTTTTTCTCACTCCTACTAGTGAATGTAATGTTACACACACATCCAATGCGCACCACCCCGCGACGTTTTTCAGAAACCTGTCCTACATTGCCACAGCATGTTTACTGACCTCCCCATGCTGACCACCCCGTGGTGCTTTTATCCATCTTACATTGCCACTCACGGCCTATCGAAATTCGGAACCTCCAATTCACACCACCCCGTAATGTTGTTCTCACTCCTACTAGTGAATGTAATGTTACACACCCATACAATGTGCACCACCCCGCGATGTTTTTCAGAATTCTATCCTACTTTGCCACTGCATGTTTCGTAACTTCCCCATGCTGCCCACTCTGTGGTGCTTTTCTGCATCCTACATTGCCATTCACTGCCTATCCTTATTAAACCCCTCCGATTCACACCTCCCCATGATGTTTTTCTCACACTTACTGGTGAATGTAATGTTACACACCCACACAATTCGCACCACCTCGCGATGTTTTTCAGAAACCTGTCCTACTTAGCCACTGCATGTTTCCTGACCTCCCCTTGCTGACCACCCCGTGGTGCTATTCTAGATCCCAGATTGTCCCTTACTGCCTATCCTAATTCAGACCCTGGGATTCACACCACCCCGTGATGTTTTTCTCACTCCTATTACTGAATGTAATGTTACACACCCATACAATGCGCACGACCCCATGATGTATTCCAGAAACCTATCATACATTGCCACAGCATGTTTCCTGACTTCCCAATGCTGACCACCCCGTGGTGCTTTTCTCCATCCTACATTGCCACTCACTGTCTATCCAAATTCCGAACCTCCGTTTCACACCACCCCATGATGTTGTTCTCACTCCTACTAGTGAATGTTATGTTACACACCCATACAATGCGCACCATCCCATGATGTTTTTCAGAAACTGATCCTACATTGCCACTGCTAGTTTCCTTACCTCCCCATGCTGACCATCACGTGGTGCTGTTCTCCATCCTATATTGCCACTCACTGCCTATCCTTATTCATTCCCTCCGATTTAAACCACCCCATGATGTTTTTCACACTCCTACTAGAGAATTTAATGTTACACACCCATACAATGTGTATCACCCCGCCATGTTTTTCAGAAACCTATCCTACATTGCGACTGCATGTTTCCACACTTCCCCATGCTGACCACCCCGTGGTGCGTTTCTCCATCCTACATTGCCAATTCCTGCCTATCCTAATTCAGACCCTATGATTCACACCACCCCGTGATGTTTTTCTCACTCCTACTAGTGAATGTAATGTTACAAACCCATACAGTGCACACCACCCTGCAATGTTTTCCAGAAACCTATCCAACATTGCTATTGCATGTTTCCTGACCTCCCCATGCTTACCACCCCATGGTCCTTTTCTCCATCCTACATTGCCACTCACTGCCTACCCTAATTCAGATCCTATGATTCACACAACCCCGTGATGATTTTCTCACTCCTACTAGTGAACGGAATGTAACACAACCATACAATGCGCATCACCCCGCGATGTTTTTCAGAAACATGTCCTACATTGCAACTGCACGTTTCCAGACCTCCGCATCCTGATAACCCCGTGGTGCTTTTCTCCCTCCTACATTACCACTCAGTGCCTATCCAAATTCAGACCCTCTGATTAACACCACCCCGTGATGTTTTTCTCACTCCTACTAGTGAATGTAATGTTACACACCCATACATTGCGCACCACGCCGCAATGTTTTTCAGAAACCTATCCTACATATCCACTGCATGTTTCCTGACCTCCCAATGCTGACCACCCCGTGGTGCTTTTCTCCATCCTATATTGCCACTCACTGCCTATCCTAATTCAGGCCCTATGATTCACACCACCCCGTGATGTTTTTTTCACTCCTAGTGAATGTAATGTTACACAGCCATACAATGTGCACCACCCCGCGATGTTTTTCAGAAACCTATCCTACATTGCCACTGCATGTTTCCTGACCTCCCCATGCTGACTACCTCGTGGTGCTTTTCTCCATCCTACATTGCCAATCACTGCCAATCCTAATTCAGATCCTATGATTCACACCACCCTGTGATGTTGTTCTCACTCCTACTAGTGAATGTAATGTTACGCACCCATACAATGCGCAGCACCCCTCGATGTTTTCCAGAAACCTATCCTACGTTGCCACTGCATGTTTCATGACCTCCCCTTGCTGACCACCCCATGTTACTTTTCTCCTTTCTTCCTTGCCACTCAGTGCCTATCCTAATTCAGACCCTCACATTCACACCACCCCATGATGTTTTTCTCACTCCTACTAGTGAATTTAACGTTACACACCCATACAATGCGCACCACCACACGATGTTTTTCAGAACCCTATCCTACATTGCCACAGCATGTTTCCTGACCTCCCCATGCTGACCAACCCGTGGTGTTTTCTCCATCCTACATTGCCAGTCACTGCCTATCCTAATTCAGACCCTCCAATTCACACCACCCCGTGATGATTTTCTCACTCCTACTAGTGAATAGAATGTTATACAACCATACAATGCGCATCACCTCGCGATGTTTTTAAGAAACACGTCCGACATTGCCACTGCATGTTTCCTGACCTCCGCATGCTGACCACCCCGTGGTGCTTTTCTCCATCCTACATTGCCACTCACTGCCTATACCTATTCAGACACTCCGATTCTCACCAACCCATGATGTTTTTCTCACTCCTACTAGTGAATGTAATGTTACACACACATCCAATGCGCACCACCCCGCGACGTTTTTCAGAAACCTGTCCTACATTGCCACAGCATGTTTCCTGACCTCCCCATGCTGACCACCCCGTGGTGCTTTTATCCATCTTACATTGCCACTCACGGCCTATCGAAATTCGGAACCTCCAATTAACACCACCCCGTAATGTTGTTCTCACTCCTACTAGTGAATGTAATGTTACACACCCATACAATGTGCACCACCCCGCGATGTTTTTCAGAATTCTATCCTACTTTGCCACTGCATGTTTCGTAACTTCCCCATGCTGCCCACTCTGTGGTGCTTTTCTGCATCCTACATTGCCACTCACTGCCTATCCTTATTAAACCCCTCCGATTCACACCTCCCCATGATGTTTTTCTCACACTTACTGGTGAATGTAATGTTACACACCCACACAATTCGCACCACCTCGCGATGTTTTTCAGAAACCTGTCCTACTTAGCCACTGCATGTTTCCTGACCTCCCCTTGCTGACCACCCCGTGGTGCTATTCTAGATCCCAGATTGTCCCTCACTGCCTATCCTAATTCAGACCCTGGGATTCACACCACCCCGTGATGTTTTTCTCACTCCTATTACTGAATGTAATGTTACACACCCATACAATGCGCACGACCCCACGATGTATTCCAGAAACCTATCATACATTGCCACAGCATGTTTCCTGACTTCCCAATGCTGACCACCCCGTGGTGCTTTTCTCCATCCTACATTGCCACTCACTGTCTATCCAAATTCCGAACCTCCGATTCACACCACCCCATGATGTTGTTCTCACTCCTACTAGTGAATGTAATGTTACACACCCATACAATGCGCACCACCCCATGATGTTTTTCAGAAACTGATCCTACATTGCCACTGCTAGTTTCCTTACCTCCCCATGCTGACCATCACGTGGTGTTGTTCTCCATCCTATATTGCCACTCACTGCCTATCCTTATTCATTCCCTCCGATTTAAACCACCCCATGATGTTTTTCACACTCCTACTAGAGAATTTAATGTTACACACCCATACAATGTGTATCACCCCGCCATGTTTTTCAGAAACCTATCCTACATTGCGACTGCATGTTTCCACACTTCCCCATGCTGACCTGCCCGTGGTGCGTTTCTCCATCCTACATTGCCAATTCCTGCCTATCCTAATTCAGACCCTATGATTCACACCACCCCGTGATGTTTTTCTCACTCCTACTAGTGAATGTAATGTTACAAACCCATACAGTGCACACCACCCTGCAATGTTTTCCAGAAACCTATCCTACATTGCCACTGCATGTTTCCTGACCTCTCCATGCTGACCACCCCATGGTGCTTTTCTCCATCCTACATTGCCACTCACTGCCTATCCTAATTCAGATCTTCCGATTCACACCACCCCGTAATGATTTTCTCACTCCTACTAGTGAATGTAATGTTACACACCCACAAAATTCGCACCACCCCCGATGTTTTTCAGAATCCTATCCTACATTGACATAGAATGATTCCTGACCTCCCGATGCTGACTACCCCGTGGTGCTTTTCTCCATCCTACGTTGCCACTCACTGCCAATCCTAATTCAGATCCTATGATTCACACCACCCCGTGATGTTGTTCTCACTCCTACTAGTGAATGTAATGTTAGGCACCCATACAATGCGCAGCACTCCTCGATGTTTTCCAGAAACCTATCCTACGTTGCCACTGCATGTTTCATGACCTCCACTTGCTGAACACCCCATGTTGATTTTCTCCTTCCTACCTTGCCACTCACTGCCTATCCTAATTCAGACCCTCAGATTCACACTACCCCATGATGTTTTTCTCACTCCTACTAGTGAATTTAATGTTACACATCCATACAATGCGCCCCACCCCACGATGTTTTTCAGAACCCTATCCTACATTGCCACTGCATGTTTCCTAACCTCCCCATGCTGAACACTATGTGGTGCTGTTCTCCATCCTACATTGCTATTCACTGCCGATCCTTATTCAGACCCTCTGATTCACACCACCCTGTGATGTTTTTCTCACTCCTACTAGTGAATGTAATGTTACACAGCCATACAATGCGCACCATCCCGCGATGTTTTTCAGAAACCTATCCTACATTGCCACTGCATGTTTCCTGACCTCCCCATGCTGACAACCCCGTGGTTCCTTTCTCCATCCCACATTGCCAATTCCTGCCTATCGTAATTCAGACCCTATGATTCACAGCACCTCGTGATGTTTTTCTCACACCTACTAGTGAATGTAATGTTACAAACCCATACACTGCGCACCACCCCGCGATGTTTTTCAGAAACCTATCCTACATTGCCACTGCATGTTTCCTGACCTCCCCATGCTGAGAACACCGTGGTGCTTTTCTCCATCCTACATTGCCACTTCCTGCCTATCCTAATTTAGACACTCCGATTCACACCACCCCATGATGTTTTTCTCAATCCTACTAGTGAATGGAATGTTACACACCAATACAATGCGCATCACCCCTCGATGTTTTTTAGAAACCTGTCCGACATTGCCACTGCATGTTTCCTAACCTGCCCATGCTGACCAACCCGTGGTGCTTTTCTCCATCCTACATTGCCACTCACTGCCTATCCTAATTCAGACCCTGGGATTCACAACACCCCGTGATGTTTTTCTCACTCCTACTAGTGAATGAAATGTTACACAGACATACAATTTGCACCACTCCACCTTTTTTTTCAGAAACCTATCCTACTTTGCCACTGCATGATTCATAACCTCCCCATGCTGACCACCCCGTTGTTTTTTTCTCCATCCTACATTGACACTCAATGCCTATCCTTGTTCAGACCCTCTGATTCACACCACCCCGTGATGTTTTTCTAACACCTACTAGTGAATGTAATGTTACAAACACATACAAGAGCACCAACCCGCGATGTTTTTCAGAAAGCTATCCTACATTGCCACTGCATGTTTCCTGACCTCCCCATGCTGACCACCCCATGGTGCTTTTCTCCATCCTACATTGCCACTTCCTGTCTATCCTAATTTAGACCCTCCGATTCACACCACCCCGTGATGTTTTTCTCACTAATACTAGTGAATGGAATGTTACACAACCATACAATTCACACCACCCCGCGATGTTTTTCAGAAACATGTCCTACATTGCCACTGCATGTTTCCTGACTTCCGCATGCTGATCACCCCGTGGTGCTTTTCTATATCCTACATTGCCACTCACTGCCTATCCTAATTCAGACCCTCCGATTAACACCACCCCGTGATGTTTTTCTCACTCCTACTAGTGAATGTAACATTACAAATCCATACAATGCGCACCACCCTGCAATGTTTTCCAGAAAGCTATCCAACATTGCTATTGCATGTTTCCTGACCTCCCCATGCTGACCACACCATGGTCCTTTTCTCCATCCTACATTGCCACTCACTGCCTATCTTAATTCAGACCCTGGGATTCACACCACCCCGTGATGTTTTTCTCACTAATACTAGTGAATGGAAAGTTACAAAACCATACAATGCGCATCACCCCGCGATGTTTTTCAGAAACATGTCCTACATTGCCACTGCATGTTTCCTGACCTCCGCATCCTGATAACCCCGTGGTGCTTTTCTCCCTCCTACATTACCACTCACTGCCTATTCTTATTCAGACACTCCAATTTTCACCACCCCGTGATGTTTTTCTCACTGCTACTAGTGAATTTAACGTTACACACCCATACAATGCTCACCACCCCGCGATGTATTTCAGAAACCTATCCTACATTGCCACAGCATGTTTCCTGACCTGCCCATGCTGACCACTCCTTGGTGCTTTTCTCCATCCTACATTGCCACTCACTGCCTGTCCTAATTCAAACCCTGGGATTCGCACCACCCCGTGTTGTTTTTCTGACTCCTACTAGTGAATATAATGTTACACACCCATACAAGAGCACCACTCCGCAATGTTTTTCAGAAACCTATCCTACATTGCCACTGCATGTTTCCTAACCTCCCCTTGCTGACCACCCCGTGGTGCTTTTCTCCATCCTAGATTGCCACTCACTGCCTATCCTAATTAAGACCCTCTGATTCACACCACCCCGTAATATTTTTCTCACTCCTACTAGTGAATTTAAAGTTACACACCCATACAATGCGCACCACCCCACGATGTTTTTCAGAACCCTATCCTACATTGCCACTGCATGTTTCCTGACCTCCCCATGCCGACCACCACGTGGTGCTGTTCTCCATCCTACATTGCCACTCACTGCCGATCCTTTTTCAGACCCTCCGATTCACACCACCCCGTGATGTTTTTCTCACTCCTACTAGTGAATGTAATGTTACACACCCATACAATGCGCACCACCCCCGATGTTTTTCAGAATCCTATCCTACATTGACATAGAATGCTTCCTGATCTCCCCATGCTGACTACCCCGTGGTGCTTTTCAACATCCTACATTGCAACTCACTGCCTATCCTAATTCAGACCCTCAGATTCACACCACCCCGTGATGTTTTTCTCACTCCTACTAGTGAATTTAAAGTTACACACCCATACAATGCGCACCACCCCGCGATGTTTTTCAGAAACCTATCCTAGATTGCCACTGCATGTTTCCTAACCTCCCCATGCTGATCACCACGTGGTGCTGTTCTCCATCCTACATTGCTATTCATTGCCGATCCTTATTCAGACCCTCCGATTCACACAACCCCGTGATGTTTTTCTCACTTCTACTAGTGAATGTAACGTTACAAACCCATACAATGCACACCAACCCGCGAAGTTTTTCAGAAACCTATCCTAAATTGCCACTGTATGTTTACTGACCTCCCCATGCTGACCACCCCGTGATGCTTTTCTCCATCCTACATTGCAACTCACTGCCTATCCTAATTCAGACCCTGGGATTCACACCACCCCGTGATGTTTTTCTCACTCCTACTAGTGAATGGAATGTTACAAACCCATACAATGCGCACCACCCCGTGATGTTTTTCAGAAACCTATACTACGTTGCCACTTCATGTTTCCTGACATCCCCATGCTGACCACCCAATGGTGCTTTTCTCCATCCTACATTTCCACTCACTGCCTATCCTAATTAAGACCCTGGGATTCACAACACCCCGTGATGTTTTTCTCACTCCTACTAGTGAATGAAATGTTACACTGACATACAATGTGCACCACCCCGCCTTTTTTTCAGAAACCTATCCTACTTTGCCACTGCATGTTTAATAACCTCCCCATGCTGACCACCCCGTTCCTTTTTGCCCCATCCTACATTGACATTCAATGACCTATCTTTATTCAGACCCTCTTATTCTCACCACCCCGTGATGTTTTTCTCACTCCTACTAGTGAATGTAACGTTACAGACCCATACAATGCGCACCAACCCGAGAAGTTTTTCAGAAACCTATCCTAAATTGCCACTGCATGTTTCCTGACCTTCCCATGCTGACCACCCCGTGATGCTTTTCTCCATCCTACATTGCAACTCACTGCCTATCCTAATTCAGACCCTGGGATTCACACCACCCCGTGATGTTTTTCTCACTCCTACTAGTGAATGTAACGTTACAGACCCATACAATGCGCACCACCCCAAGATGTTTTTCAGAAACCTATTCTACATTGCCAGGGCATGTTTCCTGACCTCCCCATGCTGACCACCACGTGGTGCTGTTCTCCATCCTACATTGCCCCTCACTGCCGATCCTTATTCAGACACTCCGATTCACACAACCCCGTGTTGTTTTTCGCACTCCTACTAGTGAATGTAATGTTACACACCCATACAATGCGCACCACCCCGCGATGTTTTTCAGAAACCTATCCTACATTGCGACTGCATGTTTCCTGACCTCCCCATGATGAGCACACTGTGGTGCTTTTCTCCATCCTACATTGGCACTTCCTGCCTATCCTAATTCAGACCCTCTGATTCACACCACCCCGTGATATTTTTTTCAATCCTACTAGTAAATGGAATGTTACACACGAATACAATGCACATCACCCCGCGATGTTTTTCAGAAACCTGTCCGACATTGCCACTGCATGTTTCCTAACCTCCTTATGCTGACCAACCCGTGGTGCTTTTCTCCATCCTACATTGCCACTCACTGCCTATCCTAATTCAGACCCTGGGATTCACACCATACATGATGTTTTTCTCACTCCTACTAGTTAATGAAATGTAACACAAACATACAATGTGCACCACCCCAAGATGTTTTTCAGAAACCTATCCTACTTCGCCACTGCATGTTTCCTAACCTCCCCATGCTGACCACCCCGTTCTTTTTTTCTCCATCCTACATTGACACTGACTGCCTGTCCTTATTCAGACCCTCTGATTCACACCACCCACTGATGTTTTTCTCACACCTACTAGGAAATGTAATGTTACAAACTCATACAAGAGCACCAACCTGCGATGTTTTTCAGAAAGCTATCCTACATTACCACTGCATGGTTCCTGACTTCGCATGCTGACCAACCCATGGTGCTTTTCTCCATCCTGCATTGCCACTTCCTGCCTATCCTAATTTAGAGCCTCCGATTCACACCACCCCGTGATGTTTTTCTCACTCCTACTAGTGAATTGAATATTACACAACCATAAAATGCGCATCACCTCGCGATGTTTTTCAGAAACATGTCCTACATTGCCACTGCACGTTTCCTGACCTCCGCATGCTGACCACACCGTGGTGCTTTTCTCCATCCTACATTGCAACTCACTGCCTATCCTAATTCAGACCCTGGGATTCACACCACCCCGTGACGTTTTTCTCACTTCTACTAGTGAATGTAATGTTACACCCCCATCCAATGTGCACCACTCCGTGATGTTTTTCAGAAACCTATCCTACTTTGCCACTGCATGTTTCCTGACCTCCCCATGCTGAACTCCCCGTGGTGCTTTTGTCCATCCTAGATTGCCACTCTCTGCCTATCCTAATTCAGACCGTACAATTCACAACACCCCGTGATATTTTTCTCACTTCTACTAGTGAATTTAACGTTACACACTCATGAAATTCGCACCACCCCTTGATGTTTTCCAGAAACCTATCCTACATTGCCACAGCATGTTTCCTGACCTCCCCATGCTGACCACCCCGTGGTGCTTTTCTCCATCCTACATTGCCACTCACTATCTAACCAAATTTCAATCCTCCGATTCACACCACCCCGTGGTGTTGTTCTCACTCCTACTAGTGAATGTAATGTTACAAACCCATACGATGTGCATCACCACGCGATGTTTTTCAGAAACCTATCCTACATTGCGACTGCATGTTTCCAGACCTCCCCATGCTGACCACCCCGTCGTGCGTTTCTCCATCCTACATAGCCAATTCCTGCCTATTCTAATTCAGACCCTATGATTCACACCACCCGTGATGTTTTTCTCACTCCTAGTAGTGAATGTAATGTTACAAACCCATACAATGCGCACCACCTTGCAATGTTTTCCAGAAACCTATCCAACATTCCTATTGCATGTTTCCTGACCTCCCCATGCTGATCACCCCATGGTCCTTTTCTCCATCCTACATTGCCACTCAGTGCCTATCCTAATTCAGATCCTATGATTCACACAACCCCGTGATGATTTTCTCACTCCTACTAATGAATGTAATGTTACACACCCATACAATGCGCACCATGCCGCTGATGTTTTTCAGAAACCTATCCCACATTTCCAGTGCATGTTTCCTGACCTCCCAATGCTGACCACCCCGTGGTGGTTTTCTCCATCCTGCATTGCCACTTACTGCCTATCCTAATTCAGGCCCTATGATTCACACCAACTCGTGATGTTTTTCTTAGTCCTACTAGTGAATGTAGTGTTACACACCCATACAATGCGCACCACCCCGCGATGTATTTCAGAAACCTATCCTACATTGCCACTGCATGTTTCATGTCCTGCCCATGCTGAGCACACCGTGGTGCTTTTCTCCATCCTACATTGACTCTTCCTGCCTATCCTAATTCAGACCCTCCGATTAACACCACCCCGTGATGTTTTTCTCACTCCTACTTGTGAATGTAATGTTACACACCCATACAATGCGCAACACCGCGCAATGTTTTCCAGAAACCTATCCTACATTGTCATTGCATGGTTCGTGTACTCCCCATGCTGACCACCCCATGGTGCTTTTCTCCATCCTACATTGCCACTCACTGCCTATCCTAATTCAAATCCTGGGATTCACACCACCCCGTGATGTTTTTCTCACTCCTACTAGTGAATGTAATGTTACACACCCATACAATGTGCACCACTCCGTGATGTTTTTCAGAAACCTATCCTACATTGCCACTGCATGTTTCCTGACCTCCCCATGCTGACCACCCAGGGGTGCTTTTCTCCATCCTACATTTCCACTCACTGCCTATCCTAATTCAAAGGCTCCGATACACACCACCCCGTGATGTTTTTCTCACTCCTACTAGTGAATGTAATGTTGCACACCCATACAATGTGCACCACCCCACGATGTTTTTCAGAAACCTATCCTACATTGCCACTGCATGATTCCTGACCTCCCCATGCTGACCACCCCGTCGTGCTATTCTCCATCCTACATTGCCATTCACTGCCTATCCTAATTCAGACCTTCCGATTCCCACCACCCCGTGATGTTTTTCTCAATCCTACTAGTGAATGTAATGTTACACTCCCATACAATGCGCACCACCCCGAGATGTTTTTCAGAAACCTGTCCTACATTGCCACTGCATGTTTCCTGACCTCCCCATGCTGAGCACACCGTCGTGCTTTTCTCCATCCTACATTGCCACTTCCTGCCTATTCTAATTCAGACCCTCCCATTCACACCACCCCGTGATGTTTTTCTCACTCCTACTATTGAATGGAATGTTACACTCCAATACAATGCGCATCACCCCCGATGTATTTCAGAAACCTCTCCGACATTGCCACTGCATATTTCCTGACCACCGCATGCTCACCACCCCGTAGTGCTTTTCTCCATTCTACATTGCATCTCACTGCCTATACTAAATCAGACCATGGGATTCACACCACCCCGTGATGTTTTTGTCACTCCTACTAGTGAATGTAATGTTACACACCCATACAATGTGCACCACCCAGCGATGTTTATCAGAAACCTCTCCTACATTGCCACTGCATGTTTCCTTACCTCCCCATGCTGACCATCACGTGGTGCTGTTCTCCATCCTACATTGCCACTCACTGCCTATCCTTATTCAGACCCTCCGATTCACACCACCCCGTAATATTTTTCTCACTCCTACTAGTGAATTTAACGTTACACACCCATACAATGCGCACCACCCCACGATGTTTTTCAGAACCCTATCCTACTTTGCCATGCATGTTTCCTGACCTCCCCATGCTGACCACCACGTGGTGCTGTTGTCCATCCTACATTGCCACTCACTGCCGATCCTTATTCAGACCCTCCGATTCACACAACCCCGTGATGTTTTTCGCACTGCTACTAGTGAATGTAATGTTACACACCCATACAATGCGAACCACCCCACGATGTTTTTCAGAAACCTATCCTACATTGCGACTGCATGTTTCCTGACCTCCCCATGATGAGCACACTGTGGTGCTTTTCTCCATCCTACATTGGCACTTCCTGCCTATCCTAATTCAGACACTCCGATTCACACCACCCCGTGATATTTTTCTCAATCCTACTAGTAAATGGAATGTTACACACCAATACAATGCGCATCACCCCGCGATGTTTTTCAGAAACCTGTCTGACATTACCACTGCGTGTTTCCTAACCTCCTTATGCTGACCAACCCTTGGTGCTTTTCTCCATCCTACATTGCCACTCACTGCCTATCCTAATTCAGACCCTGGGATTCACACCATACGTGATGTTTTTCTCACTCATACTAGTTAATGTTATGTAACACACACATACAATGTGCACCACCCCGCGATGTTTTTCAGAAATCTATCCTACTTTGCCACTGCATGTTTCCTAACCTCCCCATGCTGACCACCCCGTTCTTTTTTTCTCCATCCTACATTGACACTGACTGCCTATCCTTATTAAGACCCTCTGATTCACACCACCCACTGATGATTTTCTCACACCTACTAGGGAATGTAATGTTACAAACTCATACAAGAGCACCAACCTGAGATGTTTGTCAGAATCCTATCCTACATTGCCACTGCATGGTTCCTGACTTCGCATGCTGACCACCCCATGGTGCTTTTCTCCATCCTGCATTGCCACTTCCTGCCTATCCTAATTTAGACCCTCCGATTCACACCACCCCTTGATGTTTTTCTCACTCCTACTAGTGAATGGAATGTTACACAACCATACAATGCGCATCACCCCGCGATGTTTTTCAGAAACATGTCCTACATTGCCACTGCACGTTTCCTGACCTCCGCATGCTGACCACCCCGTGGTGCTTTTCTCCATCCTATATTGCAACTCACTGCCTATCCTAATTCAGACCCTGGGATTCACACCACCCCTTGACGTTTTTCTCACTCCTACTAGTAAATGTAATGTTACACACCCATACAATGTGCACCACTCCGTGATGTTTTTCAGAAACCTATCTTACTTTGCCACTGCATGTTTCCTGACCTCCCTATGCTGAACTCCCCGTGGTGCTTTTCTCCATCCTAGATTGCCACTCACAGCCTATCCTAATTCAGACCGTCCGATTCACAACACCCCGGGATATTTTTCTCACTTCTACTAGTGAATTTAACGTTACACACCCATGCAATTCGCACCACCCCTTGATGTTTTCCAGAAACCTTTCCTACATTGCCACAGCATGTTTCCTGACCTCCCCATGCTGACCACCCCGTGGTGCTTTTCTCCATCCTACATTGCAACTCACTGTCTAACCAAATTCCAATCCTCCGATTCACTCCACCCCGTGATTTTGTTCTCACTCCTACTAGTGAATGTAATGTTACACACCCATACAATGCGCACCACCCCACGATGTTTTTCAGAAACCTATCCTACATTGCCACTGCATGTTTCCTTACCTCCCCATGCTGACCATCACGTGGTGCTGTTCTCCATCCTACATTGCCACTCACTGCCTATCCTAATTCAGACCCTGGGATTAACTCCACCCCGTGATGTTTTTCTCACTCATACTAGTGAATGTAATGTTACACACATATACAATGTGCACCACCCCGCGATGTTTTTCAGAAACCTATCCTACTTTGCCACTGCATGTTTCCTGACCTCCACATGCTGACCACCCCGTTCTTTTTTTCTCCATCCTACATTGACACTCACTGCCTATCCTTATTCGGACCCTCTGATTCACACAACCCCCTGATGTTTTTCTCACACCTACTAGTGAATGTAATGTTACAAACACATACAAGAGCACCAACCCGCGATGTTTTTCAGAAATCTATCTTACATTCCCACTGCATGTTTCCTGACCTCCCCATGCTGACCATCCCGTGGTGCTATTCTCCATCCTACATTGCCACTCACTGCGTATCCTAATTCAGACCTTCCGATTCACACCACCCCGTGATGTTTTTGTCACTCCTACTAGTGAATGGAATGTTACACACCAATACAATGTGCATCACCCCCGAAGTTTTTCAGAAACCACTCCGACATTGCCACTGCATGTATCCTGACCACTGCATGCTGACCACCGCGTGGTGCTTTTCTCCATTCTACATTGCAACTCACTGCCTATACTAATTCAGACCCTGGGATTCACACCACCCCGTGATGTTTTTTTCATTCCTACTAGAGAATGTAATGTTACACACCCATACAGTGTGCACCACCCCGCGATGTTTTTCAGAAACCTATCCTACTTTGCCACTGCATGTTTACTGACCTCCCATTGCTGATCACCACGTGGTGCTTTTCTCCATCCTACATTGCCACTCACTGCCTATTCAAATTCAGACCCTCCGATTGACACCACCCCGTGATGTTTTTCTCACTCCTACTTGTGAATGTAATGTTACACACCCATAAAATGTGCACCACCCGCGATGTTTTTCAGAAACCTATCCTACTTTGCCACTGCATGTTTCCTGACCTCCCCATGCTGACCACCCCTTGGTGCTTTTCTCCATCCTACATTGCCACTCACTGCCTATGCTAATTCAGACCCTCCGACTCACACCACCCCGTGATGTTTTTCTCACTCCTACTTGTGAATGTAATGTTACACACCCATAAAATGTGCACCACCCGCGATGTTTTTCAGAAACCTATCCTACTTGGCACAGCATGTTTCCTGACCTCCCCAGGCTGAGCACACCGTGGGGCTTTTCTCCGTCCTACATTGCCACTTCCTGCCTATTCTAATTTAGACCCTCCGATTCACACCACCCTGTGATGTTTTTCTCACTCCTACTAGTGAATGGAATGTTACACACCAATACAATGCTCATCACCCCGCGATGTTTTTCAGAAATTTATCCTACATTGCCACCGCATGTTTCCTGACCTCCCCATGCTGACCACCCCATGGTGCTTTTCTCCATTCTACATTGCCTCTTCCTGTCTATCCTAATTTAGACCCTCCGATTCACACCAACCCCGTGATGTTTTTCTCACTCCTACTAGTGAATGGAATGTTACCCAACCATACAATGCGCATCACCCCGCGATATTTTTCAGAAACATATCCTACATTGCCATTGCATGTTTCCTGACCTCCGCATGCTGATCACCCCGTTGTGCTTTTCTCCATCCTACATTGCCACTCACTGCCTATCCTAATTCAGACCCTCCGATTAACACCACCCTGTGATGTTTTTCTCACTCCTAGTAGTGAATGTAACGTTACAAACCCATACAATGCGCACCACCCCGCGATGTTTTTCAAAAACCTATCCTACATTGCCACTGAATATTTCCTGACCTTCCCATGCTGAGCACACCGTGGTGCTTTTCTCCATCCTACATTGCCACTTCCTTCCTATCCTAATTCAGACCCTCAGATTCACACCACCCCGTGATGTTTTTCTCAATCCTACTAGTGAATGGAATGTTACACACCAATACAATGCGCATGACCCCGCTATGTTTTTCAGAAACCTGTCTGACATTGCCACTGCATGTTTCCTAACCTCCCCATGCTGACCACCCCGTGGTGCTTTTCTCCATCCTGCATTGCCACTAACTGCCTATCCTAATTCAGGCCCTATGATTCACACCAACTCGTGATGTTTTTCTTAGTCCTACTAGTGAATGTAGTGTTACACACCCATACAATGCGCACCACCCCGCGATGTATTTCAGAAACCTATCCTACATTGCCACTGCATGTATCATGACCTGCCCATGCTGAGCACACCGTGGTGCTTTTCTCCATCCTACATTGACTCTTCCTGCCAATCCTAATTCAGACCCTCCGATTAACACCACCCCATGATGTTTTTCTCACTCCTACTTGTGAATGTAATGTTACACACCCATACAATGCGCAACACCGCGCAATGTTTTCCAGAAACCTATCCTACATTGTCATTGCATGGTTCGTGTACTCCCCATGCTGACCACCCCATGGTGCTTTTCTCCATCCTACATTGCCACTCACTGCCTATCCTAATTCAAATGCCGGGATTCACACCACCCCGTGATGTTTTTCTCACTCCTACTTGTGAATGTAATGTTACACACCCATAAAATGTGCACCACCCGCGATGTTTTTCAGAAACCTATCCTACTTTGCCACTGCATGTTTCCTGACCTCCCCATGCTGACCACCCCTTGGTGCTTTTCTCCATCCTACATTGCCACTCACTGCCTATGCTAATTCAGACCCTCCGATTCACACCACCCCGTGATGTTTTTCTCACTCCTACTTGTGAATGTAATGTTACACACCCATAAAATGTGCACCACCCGCGATGTTTTTCAGAAACCTATCCTACTTTGGCACAGCATGTTTCCTGACCTCCCCAGGCTGAGCACACCGTGGGGCTTTTCTCCGTCTTACATTGCCACTTCCTGCCTATTCTAATTTAGACCCTCCGATTCACACCACCCTGTGATGTTTTTCTCACTCCTACTAGTGAATGTAATGTTACACACCAATACAATGCTTATCACCCCGCGATGTTTTTCAGAAATTTATCCCACATTGCCACCGCATGTTTCCTGACCTCCCCATGCTGACCACCCCATGGTGCTTTTCTCCATCCTACATTGCCACTTCCTGTCTATTCTAATTTAGACCCTCCGATTCACACCAACCCCGTGATGTTTTTCTCACTCCTACTAGTGAATGGAATGTTACCCAACCATACAATGCGCATCACCCCGCGATATTTTTCAGAAACATATCCTACATTGCCATTGCATGTTTCCTGACCTCCGCATGCTGATCACCCCGTTGTGCTTTTCTCCATCCTACATTGCCACTCACTGCCTATCCTAATTCAGACCCTCCGATTAACACCATCCTGTGATGTTTTTCTCACTCCTACTAGTGAATGTAACGTTACAAACCCATACAATGCGCACCACCCCGCGATGTTTTTCAAAAACCTATCCTACATTGCCACTGAATATTTCCTGACCTTCCCATGCTGAGCACACCGTGGTGCTTTTCTCCATCCTACATTGCCACTTCCTTCCTATCCTAATTCAGACCCTCAGATTCACACCACCCCGTGATGTTTTTCTCAATCCTACTAGTGAATGGAATGTTACACACCAATACAATGCGCATGACCCCGCTATGTTTTTCAGAAACCTGTCTGACATTGCCACTGCATGTTTCCTAACCTCCCCATCCTGACCACCCCGTGGTGCTTTTCTCCATCCTGCATTGCCACTAACTGCCTATCCTAATTCAGGCCCTATGATTCACACCAACTCGTGATGTTTTTCTTAGTCCTACTAGTGAATGTAGTGTTACACACCCATACAATGCGCAACACCGCGCAATGTTTTCCAGAAACCTATCCTACATTGTCATTGCATGGTTCGTGTACTCCCCATGCTGACCACCCCATGGTGCTTTTCTCCATCCTACATTGCCACTCACTGCCTATCCTAATTCAAATCCTGGGATTCACACCACCCTGTGATGTTTTTCTCACTCCTAGTAGTGAATGTAATGTTACACACCCATACAATGTGCACCACTCCGTGATGTTTTTCAGAAACCTATCCTACATTGCCACTGCATGTTTCCTGACCTCCCCATGCTGACCACCCAGGGGTGCTTTTCTCCATCCTACATTTCCACTCACTGCCTATCCTAATTCAAAGGCTCCGATACACACCACCCCGTGATGTTTTTCTCACTCCTACTAGTGAATGTAATGTTGCACACCCATACAATGTGCCTCACCCCACGATGTTTTTCAGAAACCTATCCTACATTGCCACTGCATGATTCCTGACCTCCCCATGCTGACCACCCCGTCGTGCTATTCTCCATCCTACATTGCCATTCACTGCCTATCCTAATTCAGACCTTCTGATTCCCACCACCCCGTGATGTTTTTCTCAATCCTACTAGTGAATGTAATGTTACACTCCCATACAATGCGCACCACCCCGAGATGTTTTTCAGAAACCTGTCCTACATTGCCACTGCATGTTTCCTGACCTCCCCATGCTGAGCACACCGTCGTGCTTTTCTCCATCCTACATTGCCACTTCCTGCCTATTCTAATTCAGACCCTCCCATTCACACCACCCCGTGATGTTTTTCTCACTCCTACTAGTGAATGTAATGTTACACACCCATACAATGCGCACCACCCCATGATGTTTTTCAGAAACCTATCCTACATTGCCACTGCATGTTTCCTTACCTCCCCATGCTGACCATCACGTGGTGCTGTTCTCCATCCTACATTACCACTCACTGCCTATCCTAATTCAGACCCTGGGATTAACACCACCCCGTGATGTTTTTCTCACTCATACTAGTGAATGTAATGTTACACACACATACAATGTGCACCACCCCGCGATGTTTTTCAGAAACTTATCCTACTTTGCAACTGCATGTTTCCTGACCTCCACATGCTGACCACCCCGTTCTTTTTTTCTCCATCCTACATTGACACTCACTGCCTATCCTTATTCGGACCCTCTGATTCACACAACCCCCTGATGTTTTTCTCACACCTACTAGTGAATGTAATGTTACAAACACATGCAAGAGCACCAACCCGCGATGTTTTTCAGAAAGCTATCCTACATTGCCAACGCATGTTTCCTGACTTCCCCATGCTGACCACCCCATGGTGCTTTTCTCCATCCTACATTGCCACTTCCTGTCTATCCTAATTTAGACCCTCCGATTCACACCACCCCGTGATGTTTTTCTCACTCCTACTAGTGAATGGAATGTTACACAACCATTCAATGCACATCACCCCGCGATATTTTCAGAAACATATCCTATATTGCCATTGCATGTTTCCTGACCTCCGCATGCTGATCACCCCGTGGTGCTTTTCTCCATCCTACATTGCCAGTCACTGCCTATCCTAATTCAGACCCTCCGATTAACACCACCCTGTGATGTTTTTCTCACTCCTACTAGTGAATGTAACGTTACAAACCCATACAATGCGCACCACCCCGCGATGTTTTTCAGAAACCTATCCTAGATTGCCACTGCATGTTTCCTGACCTCCCCATGCTGACCACCACGTGGTGCTTTTCTCCATCCTACATTGCCACTCACTGCCTATCCTAATTCAGACCCTGGGATTCACACCACCCCGTGATGTTTTTCTCACTCCTACTAGTGAATGTAATGTTACACACACATACAATGTGGACCACCCCGCGATGTTTTTCAGAAACCTATCCTACTTTGCCACTGCATGTTTCCTAACCTCCCAATGCTGACCACCCCGTTCTTTTTTTATCTATCCTACATTGTCACTCACTGCCTATCCTAATTCAGAGCCTCCGATACCCACCACCCCGTGATGGTTTTTCTCACTCCTACTAGTGAATGTAATGTTGCACACATATACAATGTGCACCCCCCCCACGATTTTTTCAGAAACCTATCCTACAATTCCACTGCATGTTTCCTGACCTCCCCATGCTGACGACCCCGTGGTGCTTTTCTCCATCCTACATTGCCTCTCACTGCCTATCCTATTTCAGTGACTCCTATTCACATCACCCCGTGATTTATTTCTCACTCCCACTAGCGAATGTAATGTTACACACCCATACAATTCGCACCACCCCGCGATGTTTTTCAGAAATCTATCTTACATTCCCACTGCATGTTTCCTGACCTCCCCATGCTGACCATCCCGTGGTGCTATTCTCCATCCTACATTGCCACTCACTGCGTATCCTAATTCAGACCTTCCGATTCACATCACCCCGTGATGTTTTTGTCACTCCTACTAGTGAATGGAATGTTACACACCAATACAATGTGCATCACCCCCGAAGTTTTTCAGAAACCACTCCGACATTGCCACTGCATGTATCCTGACCACTGCATGCTGACCACCCCGTGGTGCTTTTTCCCATTCTACATTGCAACTCACTGCCTATACTAATTCAGACCCTGGGATTCACACCACCCGTGATGTTTTTTTCATTCCTGCTAGAGAATGTAATGTTACACACCCATACAGTGTGCACCACCCCGCGATGTTTTTCAGAAACCTATCCTACTTTGCCACTGCATGTTTACTGACCTCCCATTGCTGATCACCACGTGGTGCTTTTCTCCATCCTACATTGTCACTCACTGCCTATGCAAATTCAGACCCTCCGATTGACACCACCCCGTGATGTTTTTCTCACTCCTACTTGTGAATGTAATGTTACACACCCATAAAATGTGCACCACCCGCGATGTTTTTCAGAAACCTATCCTACTTTGCCACTGCATGTTTCCTGACCTCCCCATGCTGACCACCCCTTGGTGCTTTTCTCCATCCTACATTGCCACTCACTGCCTATGCTAATTCAGACCCTCCGAATCACACCACCCCGTGATGTTTTTCTCACTCCTACTTGTGAATGTAATGTTACACACCCATAAAATGTGCACCACCCGCGATGTTTTTCAGAAATCTATCCTACTTTGGCACAGCATGTTTCCTGACCTCCCCATGCTGAGCACACCGTGGTGCTTTTCTCCATCCTACATTGCCACTTCCTGCCTATTCTAATTTTGACCCTCAGATTCACACCACCCTGTGATGTTTTTCTCACTCCTACTAGTGAATGGAATGTTACACACCAATACAATGCTCATCACCCCGCGATGTTTTTCAGAAATTTATCCTACATTGCCACCGCATGTTTCCTGACCTCCCCATGCTGACCACCCCATGGTGCTTTTCTCCATCCTACATTGCCACTTCCTGTCTATCCTAATTTACACCCTCCGATTCACACCAACCCCGTGATGTTTTTCTCACTCCTACTAGTGAATGGAATGTTACCCAACCATACAATGCGCATCACCCCGTGATGTTTTTCAGAAACATATCCTACATTGCCATTGCATGTTTCCTGACCTCCGCATGCTGATCACCCCGTTGTGCTTTTCTCCATCCTACATTGCCACTCACTGCCTATCCTAATTCAGACCCTCCGATTAACACCACCCTGTGATGTTTTTCTCACTCCTACTAGTGAATGTAACGTTACAAACCCATACAATGCGCACCACCCCGCGATGTTTTTCAAAAACCTATCCTACATTGCCACTGAATGTTTCCTGACCTTCCCATGCTGAGCACACCGTGGTGCTTTTCTCCATCCTACATTGCCACTTCCTTCCTATCCTAATTCAGACCCTCAGATTCACACCACCCCGTGATGTTTTTCTCAATCCTACTAGTGAATGGAATGTTACACACCAATACAATGCGCATGACCCCGCTATGTTTTTCAGAAACCTGTCTGACATTGCCACTGCATGTTTCCTAACCTCCCCATGCTGACCACCCCGTGGTGCTTTTCTCCATCCTACATTGCCACTCACTGCCTATCCTAATTCAGACCCTGGGATTCACACCACCCCATGATGTTTTTCTCACTCCTACTAGCGAATGTAATGTTACACACAGATACAATGTGCACCACCCCGCGATGTTTTTTAGACACCTATTCTACTTTGCCACTGCATGTTTCCTAACCTCCCCATGCTGACCACCCCTTGGTGCTTTTCTCCATCCTACATTGCCACTCACTGCCTATGCTAATTCAGACCCTCCGAATCACACCACCCCATGATGTTTTTCTCACTCCTACTTGTGAATGTAATGTTACACACCCATAAAATGTGCACCACCCGCGATGTTTTTCAGAAATCTATCCTACTTTGGCACAGCATGTTTCCTGACCTCCCCATGCTGAGCACACCGTGGTGCTTTTCTCCATCCTACATTGCCACTTCCTGCCTATTCTAATTTTGACCCTCAGATTCACAACACCCTGTGATGTTTTTCTCACTCCTACTAGTGAATGGAATGTTACACACCAATACAATGCTCATCACCCCGCGATGTTTTTCAGAAATTTATCCTACATTGCCACCGCATGTTTCCTGACCTCCCCATGCTGACCACCCCATGGTGCTTTTCTCCATCCTACATTGCCACTTCCTGTCTATCCTAATTTACACCCTCCGATTCACACCAACCCCGTGATGTTTTTCTCACTCTTACTAGTAAATGGAATGTTACCCAACCATACAATGCGCATCACCCCGCGATATTTCTCAGAAACATATCCTACATTGCCATTGCATGTTTCCTGACCTCCGCATGCTTATCACCCCGTTGTGCTTTTCTCCATCCTACATTGCCACTCACTGCCTATCCTAATTCAGACCCTCCGATTAACACCACCCTGTGATGTTTTTCTCACTCCTACTAGTGAATGTAACGTTACAAACCCATACAATGCGCACCACCCCGCGATGTTTTTCAAAAACCTATCCTACATTGCCACTGCATGTTTCCTAACCTCCCCATGCTGACCACCCCGTGGTGCTTTTCTCCATCCTACATTGCCACTCACTGCCTATCCTAATTCAGACCCTGGGATTCACACCACCCCATGATGTTTTTCTCACTCCTACTAGCGAATGTAATGTTACACACAGATACAATGTGCACCACCCCGCGATGTTTTTTAGACACCTATTCTACTTTGCCACTGCATGTTTCCTAACCTCCCAATGCTGACCACCCCGTGGTGCTTTTATCCATCCTACATTGCCACTCATTGCCTATCCTAATTCAGAGCCTCCGATTCACACAAACCCGTGATGGTTTTTCTCACTCCTACTAGTGAATGTAATGTTGCACACCCATACAGTGTGCAACACCCTACGATGTTTTTCAGAAACCTATCCTACATTGCCACTGCATGTTTCCTGACCTCCCCATGCTGACCACCCCGTGGTGCTTTTATCCATCCTACATTGCCTCTCACTGCCTATCCTATTGCAGTGACCCCGATTCACATCACCCCGTGATGTTTTTCTCACTCCCACTAGTGAATGTAATGTTACACACCCATACAATTCGCACCAACCCGCGATGTTTTTCAGAAATCTATCTTACATTCCCACTGCATGTTTCCTGACCTCCACATGCTGACCAACCCGTGGTGCTTTTCTCCATCCTAAATTGCCACTCACTGCCTATCCTAAATCAGTCCCTCCAATTCACACCACCCCGTGATGATTTTCTCACTCCTACTAGTGAATGGAATGTTACACAACCATACAATGCGCACCACCCCACGATGTTTTTCAGAAACCTATCCTACATTGCCACTGCATGTTTCCTGACCTCTCCATGCTGACCACCCCGTGGTGCTATTCTCCATCCTACATTGCCACTCACGGCGTATCATAATTCAGACCTTCCGATTCACACCTCCCCGTGATGTTTTTTCACTCCTACTAGTGAATGGAATGTTACACACCAATACAATGCGCATCACCCCCGATGTTTTTCAGAAACCACTCCGACATTGCCACTGCATGTTTCCTGACCACCGCATGCTGACCACCCCGTGGTGCTTTTCTCCATTCTACATTGCAACTCACTGCCTATACTAATTCAGACCCTGGGATTCACACCTCCCCGTGATGTTTTTTTCAATCCTACTAGTGAATGTAATGTTGCACACCCATACAATGTGCACCACCCCACGATGTTTTTCAGAAACCTATCGTAAATTGCCACTGCATGTTTCCTGACTTCCCCATGCTGACCACCCCGTGGTGCTTTTCCCCATCCAACATTGCCACTCAGTGCCTATCCTAATTCAGACCCTCCGATTCACACCACCCCGTGATGATTTTCTCACTCCTACTAGTGAATGGAATGTTACACAACCATACAATGCGCATCACACCGCGATGTTTTTCAGAAACATGTCCTACATTGCCACTGCATGTTTCATGACTTTCGCATGATGATCACCCCGTTGTGCTTTTCTCGATGCTACATTGCCACTCACTGCCTATCCTAATTCAGACCCTCCGATTAATTCCAACCCGTGATGTTTTTTCACTCCTAGTAGTGAATGTAATGTTACACAACCATACAATGTGCACCACCCCGCGATGTTTTTCAGATACCTATCCTACATTGCCACTGCATGGTTCCTGACCTCCCCATGCTGACCATCACGTGGTGCTGTTCTCCATCCTACATTGCCACTCACTGCCTATACTTATTCAGACCCTCCGATTCACACCACCCCATGATGTTTTTCTCACTCCTACTAGTGAATGTAATGTTACACACCCATACAATGTGCATCACCCCACGATGTTTTTCAGAAACCTATCCTACATTGCGACTGCATGTTTCCAGACCTTCCCATGCTGACCACACCGTGGTGCTTTTCTCCAAACTAGATTGCCACTCTCTGCCTATCCTAATTCAGACCCTCTGATTCACACCACCCCGTAATATTTTTCTCACTCCTACTAGTGAATTTAACGTTACACACCCATACAATGCGCACCACCCCATGATGTTTTTCAGAACCCTATCCTACTTTGCCATGCATGTTTCCTGACCTCCCCATGCTGACCACCACGTGGTGCTTTTCTCCATCCTACATTGCCCCTCACTGCCGATCCTTATTCAGACACTCCGATTCACACAACCCCGTGTTGTTTTTCGCACTCCTACTAGTGAATGTAATGTTACAAACCCATACAATGCGCACCACCCCGCGATGTTTTTCAGAAACCTATCCTACATTGCGACTGCATGTTTCCTGACCTCCCCATGATGAGCACACTGTGGTGCTTTTCTCCATCCTACATTGGCACTTCCTGCCTATCCTAATTCAGACCCTCTGATTCACACCACCCCGTGATATTTTTCTCAATCCTACTAGTAAATGGAATGTTACACACCAATTCAATGCACATCACCCCGCGATGTTTTTCAGAAACCTGTCCGACATTGCCACTGCATGTTTCCTAACCTCCTTATGCTGACCAACCCGTGGTGCTTTTCTCCATCCTACATTGCCACTCACTGCCTATCCTAATTCAGACCCTGGGATTCACACCATACGTGATGTTTTTCTCACTCCTACTAGTTAATGAAATGTAACACACACATACAATGTGCACCACCCCACGATGTTTTTCAGAAACCTATCCTACTTCGCCACTGCATGTTTCCTAACCTCCCCATGCTGACCACCCCGTTCTTTTTTTCTCCATCCTACATTGACACTGACTGCCTATCCTTATTCAGACCCTCTGATTCACACCACCCACTGATGTTTTTCTCACACCTACTAGGAAATGTAATGGTACAAACTCATACAAGAGCACCAACCTGCGATGTTTTTCAGAAAGCTATGCTACATTACCACTGCATGGTCCCTGACTTCGCATGCTGACCACCCCATGGTGCTTTTCTCCATCCTGCATTTCCACTTCCTGCCTATCCTAACTTAGAGCCTCCTATTCACACCACCCCTTGATGTTTTTCTCACTCCTACTAGTGAATGAAATGTTACACAACCATAAAATGCGCATCACCTCGCGATGTTTTTCAGAAACATGTCCTACATTGCCACTGCACGTTTCCTGACCTCCGCATGCTGACCACCCCGTGGTGCTTTTCTCCATCCTACATTGCAACTCACTGCCTATCCTAATTCAGACCCTGGGATTCACACCACCCCGTGACGTTTTTCTCACTTCTACTAGTGAATGTAATGTTACACACCCATCCAATGTGCACCACTCCGTGATGTTTTTCAGAAACCTATCCTAGATTGCCACTGCATGTTTCCTGACCTCCCCATGCTGAACTCCCCGGGGTGCTTTTGTCCATCCTAGATTGCCACTCTCTGCCTATCCTAATTCAGACCGTCCAATTCACAACACCCCGTGATATTTTTCTCACTTCTACTAGTGAATTTAACGTTACACACTCATGAAATTCGCACCAACCCTTGATGTTTTCCAGAAACCTATCCTACATTGCCACAGCATGTTTCCTGGCCTCCCCATGCTGACCACCCCGTGGTGCTTTTCTCCATCCTACATTGCCACTCACTATCTAACCAAATTTCAATCCTCCGATTCACACCACCCCGTGATGTTTTTCTCACTCCTAGTAGTGAATGTAATGTTACAAACCCATACAATGCGCACCACCTTGCAATGTTTTCCAGAAACCTATCCAACATTCCTATTGCATGTTTCCTGACCTCCCCATGCTGATCACCCCATGGTCCTTTTCTCCATCCTACATTGCCACTCAGTGCCTATCCTAATTCAGATCCTATGATTCACACAACCCCGTGATGATTTTCTCACTCCTACTAGTGAATGTAATGTAACACACCCATACAATGCGCACCACGCCGCTGATGTTTTTCAGAAACCTATCCCACATTTCCAGTGCATGTTTCCTGACCTCCCAATGCTGACCACCCCGTGGTGGTTTTCTCCATCCTGCATTGCCACTTACTGCCTATCCTAATTCAGGCCCTATGATTCACACCAACTCGTGATGTTTTTCTTAGTCCTACTAGTGAATGTAGTGTTACACACCCATACAATGCGCACCACCCCGCGATGTATTTCAGAAACCTATCCTACATTGCCACTGCATGTTTCATGACCTGCCCATGCTGAGCACACCGTGGTGCTTTTCTCCATCCTACATTGACTCTTCCTGCCTATCCTAATTCAGACCCTCCGATTAACACCACCCCGTGATGTTTTTCTCACTCCTACTTGTGAATGTAATGTTACACACCCATACAATGCGCAACACCGCGCAATGTTTTCCAGAAACCTATCCTACATTGTCATTGCATGGTTCGTGCACTCCCCATGCTGACCACCCCATGGTGCTTTTCTCCATCCTACATTGCCACTCACTGCCTATCCTAATTCAAATCCTGGGATTCACACCACCCCGTGATGTTTTTCTCACTCCTACTAGTGAATGTAATGTTACACAACAATACAATGTGCACCACTCCGTGATGTTTTTCAGAAACCTATCCTACATTGCCACTGCATGTTTCCTGACCTCCCCATGCTGACCACCCAGGGTGGTCATCCTACATTTTCTCCATCCTACATTTCCACTCAGTGCATATCCTAATTCAAAGGCTCCGATACACACCACCCCGTGATGTTTTTCTCACTCCTACTAGTGAATGTAATGTTGCACACCCATACAATGTGCACCACCCCACGATGTTTTTCAGAAACCTATCCTACATTGCCACTGCATGATTCCTGACCTCCCCATGCTGACCACCCCGTCGTGCTATTCTCCATCCTACATTGCCATTCACTGCCTATCCTAATTCAGACCTTCCGATTCCCACCACCCCTTGATGTTTTTCTCAATCCTACTAGTGAATGTAATGTTACACTCCCATACAATGCGCACCACCCCGAGATGTTTTTCAGAAACCTGTCCTACATTGCCACTGCATGTTTCCTGACCTCCCCATGCTGAGCACACCGTCGTGCTTTTCTCCATCCTACATTGCCACTTCCTGCCTATTCTAATTCAGACCCTCCCATTCACACCACCCCGTGATGTTTTTCTCACTCCTATTATTGAATGGAATGTTACACTCCAATACAATGCGCATCACCCCCGATGTTTTTCAGAATCCTCTCCGACATTGCCACTGCATATTTCCTGACCACCGCATTCTCACCACCCCGTAGTGCTTTTCTCCATTCTACATTGCATCTCACTGCCTATACTAAATCAGACCCTGGGATTCACACCACCCCGTGATGTTTTTGTCACTCCTACTAGTGAATGTAATGTTACACACCCATACAATGTGCACCACCCAGCGATGTTTATCAGAAACCTCTCCTACCTTGCCACTGCATGTTTCCTTACCTCCCCATGCTGACCATCACTTGGTGCTGTTCTCCATCCTACATTGCCACTAACTGCCTATCCTTATTCAGACCCTCCGATTCACACCACCCCGTAATATTTTTCTCACTCCTACTAGTGAATTTAACGTTACACACCCATACAATGCGCACCACCCCACGATGTTTTTTAGAACCCTATCCTACTTTGCCATGCATGTTTCCTGACCTCCCCATGCTGACCACCACGTGGTGCTGTTGTCCATCCTACATTGCCACTCACTGCCGATCCTTATTCAGACCCTCCGATTCACACAACCCCGTGATGTTTTTCGCACTGCTACTAGTGAATGTAATGTTACAAACCCATACAATGCGCACCACCCCACGATGTTTTTCAGAAACCGATCCTACATTGCGACTGCATGTTTCATGACCTCCCCATGATGAGCACACTGTGGTGCTTTTCTCCATCCTACATTGGCACTTCCTGCCTATCCTAATTCAGACACTCCGATTCACACCACCCCGTGATATTTTTCTCAATCCTACTAGTAAATGGAATGTTACACACCAATACAATGCGCATCACCCCGCGATGTTTTTCAGAAACCTGTCCGACATTGCCACTGCGTGTTTCCTAACCTCCTTATGCTGACCAACCCTTGGTGCTTTTCTCCATCCTACATTGCCACTCACTGCCTATCCTAATTCAGACCCTGGGATTCACACCATACGTGATGTTTTTCTCACTCCTACTAGTTAATGTTATGTAACACACACATACAATGTGCACCACCCCGCGATGTTTTTCAGAAATCTATCCTACTTTGCCACTGCATGTTTCCTAACCTCCCCATGCTGACCACCCCGTTCTTTTTTTCTCCATCCTACATTGACACTGACTGCCTATCCTTATTCAGCCCCTCTGATTCACACCACCCACTGATGTTTTTCTCACACCTACTAGGGAATGTAATGTTACAAACTCATACAAGAGCACCAACCTGAGATGTTTTTCAGAAACCTATCCTACATTACCACTGCATGGTTCCTGACTTCGCATGCTGACCACCCCATGGTGCTTTTATCCATCCTGCATTGCCACTTCCTGCCTATCCTAATTTAGACCCTCCGATTCACACCACCCCTTGATGTTTTTCTCACTCCTACTAGTGAATGGAATGTTACACAACCATACAATGCGCATCACCCCGCGATGTTTTTCAGAAACATGTCCTACATTGCCACTGCACGTTTCCTGACCTCCGCATGCTGACCACCCCGTGGTGCTTTTCTCCATCCTATATTGCAACTCACTGCCTATCCTAATTCAGACCCTGGGATTCACACCACCCCGTGACGTTTTTCTCACTCCTACTAGTAAATGTAATGTTACACACCCATACAATGTGCACCACTCCGTGATGTTTTTCAGAAACCTATCTTACTTTGCCACTGCATGTTTCCTGACCTCCCTATGCTGACCTCCCCGTGGTGCTTTTCTCCATCCTAGATTGCCACTCACAGCCTATCCTAATTCAGACCGTCCGATTCACAACACCCCGGGATATTTTTATCACTTCTACTAGTGAATTTAACGTTACACACCCATGCAATTCGCACCACCCCTTGATGTTTTCCAGAAACCTTTCCTACATTGCCACATCATGTTTCCTGACCTCCCCATGCTGACCACCCCGTGGTGCTTTTCTCCATCCTACATTGCAACTCACTGTCTAACCAAATTCCAATCCTCCGATTCACTCCACCCCGTGATTTTGTTCTCACTCCTACTAGTGAATGTAATGTTACACACCCATACAATGCGCACCACCCCACGATGTTTTTCAGAAACCTATCCTACATTGCCACTGCATGTTTCCTTACCTCCCCATGCTGACCATCACGTGGTGCTGTTCTCCATCCTACATTGCCACTCACTGCCTATCCTAATTCAGACCCTGGGATTAACACCACCCCGTGATGTTTTTCTAACTCATACTAGTGAATGTAATGTTACACACATATACAATGTGCACCACCCCGCGATGTTTTTCAGAAACCTATCCTACTTTGCCACTGCATGTTTCCTGACCTCCACATGCTGACCACCCCGTTCTTTTTTTCTCCATCCTACATTGACACTCACTGCCTATCCTTATTTGGACCCTCTGATTCACACAACCCCCTGATGTTTTTCTCACACCTACTAGTGAATGTAATGTTACAAACACATACAAGAGCACCAACCCGCGATGTTTTTCAGAAAGCTATCCTACATTGCCAACGCATGTTTCCTGACTTCCCCATGCTGACCACCCCATGGTGCTTTTCTCCATCCTACATTGCCACTTCCTGTCTATCCTAATTTAGACCCTCCGATTCACACCACCCCGTGATGTTTTTGTCACTCCTACTAGTGAATGGAATATTACACAACCATACAATGCGCATCACCCCGCGATATTTTTCAGAAACATATCCTATATTGCCATTGCATGTTTCCTGACCTCCTCATGCTGATCACCCCGGGGTGCTTTTCTCCATCCTACATTGCCAGTCACTGCCTATCCTAATTCAGACCCTCCGATTAACACCACCCTGTGATGTTTTTCTCACTCCTACTAGTGAATGTAACGTTACAAACCCATACAATGCGCACCACCCCGCGATGTTTTTCAGAAACCTATCCTAGATTGCCACTGCATGTTTCCTGACCTCCCCATGCTGACCACCACGTGGTGCTTTTCTCCATCCTACATTGCCACTCACTGCCTATCCTAATTCAGACCCTGGGATTCACACCACCCCGTGATGTTTTTCTCACTCCTACTATTGAATGTAATGTTACACACACATACAATGTGCACCACCCCGCGATGTTTTTCAGAAACCTATCCTACTTTGCCACTGCATGTTTCCTAACCTCCCAATGCTGACCGCCCCGTTCTTTTTTTCTCCATCCTACATTGTCACTCACTGCCTATCCTAATTCAGAGCCTCCGATACCCACCACCCCGTGATGGTTTTTCTCACTCCTACTAGTGAATGTAATGTTCACACATATACAATGTGCACCCCCCCACGATTTTTTCAGAAACCTATCCTACAATGCCACTGCATGTTTCCTGACCTCCCCATGCTGACCACCCCGTGGTGCTTTTCTCCATCCTACATTGCCTCTCACTGCCTATCCTATTTCAGTGACTCCTATTCACATCACCCCGTGATTTTTTTCTCACTCCCACTAGTGAATGTAATGTTACACACCCATACAATTCGCACCACACCGCGATGTTTTTCAGAAATCTATCTTACATTCCCACTGCATGTTTCCTGACCTCCCCATGCTGACCATCCCGTGGTGCTATTCTCCATCCTACATTGCCACTCACTGCGTATCCTAATTCAGACCTTCCGATTCACACCACCCCGTGATGTTTTTGTCACTCCTACTAGTGAATGGAATGTTACACACAAATACAATGTGCATCACCCCCGAAGTTTTTCAGAAACCACTCCGACATTGCCACTGCATGTATCCTGACCACTGCATGCTGACCACCGCGTGGTGCTTTTCTCCATTCTACATTGCAACTCACTGCCTATCCTAATTCAGACCCTCCAATTCACACCACCCCGTGATGTTTTTTTCATTCCTACTAGAGAATGTAATGTTACACACCCATACGGTGTGCACCACCCCGCGATGTTTTTCAGAAACCTATCCTACTTTGCCACTGCATGTTTACTGACCTCCCATTGCTGATCACCACGTGGTGCTTTTCTCCATCCTACATTGTCACTCACTGCCTATGCAAATTCAGACCCTCCGATTGACACCACCCCGTGATGTTTTTCTCACTCCTACTTGTGAATGTAATGTTACACACCCATAAAATGTGCACCACCCGCGATGTTTTTCAGAAACCTATCCTACTTTGCCACTGCATGTTTCCTGACCTCCCCATGCTGAACACCCCTTGGTGCTTTTCTCCATCCTACATTGCCACTCACTGCCTATGCTAATTCAGACCCTCCAATTCACACCACCCCGTGATGTTTTTCTCACTCCTACTTGTGAATGTAATGTTACACACCCATAAAATGTGCACCACCCGCGATGTTTTTCAGAAACCTATCCTATTTTGGCACAGCATGTTTCCTGACCTCCCCAGGCTGAGCACACCGTGGTGCTTTTCTCCATCCTACATTGCCACTTCCTGCCTATTCTAATTTAGACCCTCCGATTCACACCACCCTGTGATGTTTTTCTCATTCCTACTAGTGAATGGAATGTTACACACCAATACAATGCTCATCACCCCGCGATGTTTTTCAGAAATTTATCCTACATTGCCACCGCATGTTTCCTGACCTCCCCATGCTGACCACCCCATGGTGCTTTTCTCCATCCTACATTTCCACTTCCTGTCTATCCTAATTTAGACCCTCCGATTCACACCAACCCCGTGATGTTTTTCTCACTCCTACTAGTGAATGGAATGTTACCCAACCATACAATGCGCATCACCCCGCGATATTTTTCAGAAACATATCCTACATTGCCATTGCATGTTTCCTGACCTCCGCATGCTGATCACCCCGTTGTGCTTTTCTCCATCCTACATTGCCACTCACTGCCTATCCTAATTCAGACCCTCCGATTAACACCACCCTGTGATGTTTTTCTCACTCCTACTAGTGAATGTAACGTTACAAACCCATACAATGCGCACCAACCCGCGATGTTTTTCAAAAACCTATCCAACATTGCCACTGAATATTTCCTGACCTTCCCATGCTGAGCACACCGTGGTGCTTTTCTCCATCCTACATTGCCACTCACTGCCTATCCTAATTCAGACCCTGGGATTCACACCAACCCGTGATGTTTTTCTCACTCCTACTAGTGAATGTAATGTTACACACAGATACAATGTGCACCACCCCGCGATGTTTTTTAGACACCTATTCTACTTTGCCACTGCATGTTTCCTAACCTCCCAATGCTGACCACCCTGTTCTTTTTTTCTCCATCCTACATTGCCACTCACTGCCTATCCTAATTCAGAGCCGCCGATTCACACAAACCCGTGATGGTTTTTCTCACTCCTACTAGTGAATGTAATATTGCACACCCATACAATGTGCACCACCCCACGATGTTTTTCAGAAACCTATCCTACATTGCCACTGCATGTTTCCTGACCTCCCCATGCTGCCCACCCCATGGTGCTTTTATCCATCCTACATTGCCTCTCACTGCCTATCCTATTGCAGTGACTCCGATTCACATCACCCCGTGATGTTTTTCTCACTCCCACTAGTGAATGTAATGTTACACACCCATACAATTCGCACCAACCCGCGATGTTTTTCAGAAATCTATCTTACATTCCCACTGCATGTTTCCTGACCTCCATATGCTGACCAACCCGTGGTGCTTTTCTCCATCCTAAATTGCCACACACTGCCTATCCTAAATCAGTCCCTCCAATTCACAGCACCCCGTGATGATTTTCTCACTCCTACTAGTGAATGGAATGTTACACAACCATACAATGCGCACCACCCCACGATGTTTTTCAGAAACCTATCCTACATTGCCACTGCATGTTTCCTGACCTCTCCATGCTGACCACCCCGTGGTGCTATTCTCCATCCTACATTGCCACTCACGGCGTATCATAATTCAGACCTTCCGATTCACACCACCCCGTGATGTTTTTTCACTCCTACTAGTGAATGGAATATTACACACCAATACAATGCGCATCACCCCCGATGTTTTTCAGAAACCACTCCGACATTGCCACTGCATGTTTCCTGACCACCGCATGCTGACCAACCCGTGGTGCTTTTCTCCATCCTACATTGCCACTCACTGCCTATCCTAATTCAGACCCTGGGATTCACACCATACGTGATGTTTTTCTCACTCCTACTAGTTAATGTAATGTTACACACAGATACAATGTGCACCACCCCGCGATGTTTTTCAGAAACCTATCCTACTTTGCCACTGCATGTTTCCTAACCTCCCCATGCTGACCACCCCGTTCTTTTTTTCTCCATCCTACATTGACACTGACTGCCTATCCTTATTCACACCCTCTGATTCACACCACCCAGTGATGTTTTTCTCACACCTACTAGGGAATGTAATGTTACAAACTCATACAAGAGCACCAACCTGCGATGTTTTTCAGAAAGCTATCCTACATTACCACTGCATGGTTCCTGACTTCGCATGCTGACCACCCCATGGTGCTTTTCTCCATCCTGCATTGCCACTTCCTGCCTATCCTAATTTTGACCCTCCGATTCACACCACCCCTTGATGTTTTTCTCACTCCTACTAGTGAATGGAATGTTACACAACCATACAATGCGCATCACCCCGCGATGTTTTTCAGAAACATGTACTACATTGCCACTGCACGTGTCCTGACCTCCTCATGCTGACCACCCCGTGGTGGTTTTCTCCATCCTAGATTGCCACTCACTGCCTATCCTAATTGAGACCATCCGATTCACAACACCCCGTGATATTTTTCTCACTCCTACTAATGAATTTAACATTACACACCCATGCAATTCGCACCACCCCTTGATGTTTTCCAGAAACCTATCCTACATTGCCACAGCATGTTTCCTGTCCTTTCCATACTGACCACCCGTGGTGCTTTTCTCCATCCTACATTGCCACTCACTGTCTAACCAAATTCCAATCCTCCGATTCACACCACCCCGTGATGTTGTTCTCACTCCTAGTAGTGAATGTAATGTTACACACCCATACAATGTGCAGCACCACGCGATCTTTTTCATAAACCTATCCTACATTGCGACTGCATGTTTCCAGACCTCCCCATGCTGACCACCCCGTGGTGCGTTTCTCCATCCTACATTGCCAATTCCTGCCTATCCTAATTCAGACCCTATGATTCACACCACCCCGTGATGTTTTTCTCACTCCTACTAGTGAATGTAATGTTACAGACCCATACAATGCACACCACCCTGCAATGTTTTCCAGAAACCTATCCAACATTCCTATTGCTTGTTTCCTGACTTCCCCATGCTGACCACCCCATGGTCCTTTTCTCCATCCTACATTGCCACTCACTGCCTATCCTAATTCAGATCCTATGATTCACACAACCCCGTGATGATTTTCTCACTCCTCCTAGTGAATGTAATGTTACACACCCATACAATGCTCACCACGCTGCTGATGTTTTTCAGAAACCTATCCTACATTTCCACTGCATGTTTCCTGACCTCCCAATGCTGACCACCCCGTGGTGCTTTTCTCCATCCTACATTGCCACTTCCTGCCTATTCTAATTCAGACCCTCCCATTCACACCACCCCGTGATGTTTTTCTCACTCCTACTAGTGAATGGTATGTTACACACCAAAACAATGCCCATCATCCCCGATGCTTTTCAGAAACCTCTCCGACATTGCCACTGCATGTTTCCTGACCACCCAATGCTGACCACCCCGTGGTGCTTTTCTCCATTCTACATTGCAACTCACTTCCTATACTAATTCAGATCCTGGGATTCACACCACCCCGTGATGTTTTTGTCACTCCTACTAGTGAATGTAATGTTACACACCCATACAATGTGCACCACCCCGCTGATGTTTTTCAGAAACCTATCCAACATTCCTATTGCATGGTTCCTGACCTCCCCATGCTGACCACCCCATGGTCCTTTTCTCCATCCTACATTGCCACTCACTGCCTATCCTAATTCAGAGCCTCCGATTCACACCAACCCGTGATGGTTTTTCTCACTTCTACTAGTGAATGTAATGTTGCACACCCATACAATGTGCACCACCCCATGATGTTTTTCAGAAACCTATCCTACATTGCCACTGCATGTTTCCTGACCTCCCCATGCTGACTACCCCGTGGTGCTTTTCTCCATCCTACATTGCTTCTCACAGCCTATCCTATTTCAGTGACTCCGATTCACATCACCCCGTGATGTTTTTCTCACTCCCACTAGTGAATGTAATGTTACACACCCATACAATTCGCAACACCCGCGATGTTTTTCAGAAACCTATCCTACTTTGCCACTGCATGTTTCCTAACCACACCATGCTGACCACCCCATGGTGCTTTTCTCCATTCTACATTGTAACTTCCTGTATATCCTAATTTAGACCCTCCGATTCACACCACCCCGTGATGTTTTTCTCACTCCTACTAGTGAATGGAATGTTACACAACCATACAATGCGCATCACCCCGCGATATTTTTCAGAAACATATCTTACATTGCCAATGCATGTTTCCGGACCTCCGCATGCTGATCACCCCGTGGTGCTTTTCTCGATCCTACATTGCAACTCACTGCCTATCCTAATTCAGACCCTCCGATTAATACCACCCAGTGATGTTTTTTCACTCCTAGTAGTGAATGTAATGTTACACACCCATACAATGCGCACCACCTCGCGATGTTTTTCAGAAACCTATCCTACATTGCCACTGCATGTTTCCTGACATCCCCATGCTGAACACCACTTGGTGCTTTTCTCCATCCTACATTGCCACTCACTGCCTATCCTAATTCTGACCCTGGGATTCACAACACCCCGTGATGTTTTTCTCACTCCTACTAGTGAATGTAATGTTACACACTCATACAATGTGCACCACCCGCGATGTTTTTCAGAAACCTATCCTACTTTGCCACTGCCTTTTTCCTGACCTCCCCATGCTAACAACCCCTTGGTGCTTTTCTCCATCCTACATTGCCCCTCACTGCCTATCCTTATTCAGACCCTCTGATTCACACCACCCCGTGATGTTTTTCTCACTCCTACTAGTGAATTTAACGTTACACACCCATACAATGAGCACCACCCCGCGAAGTTTTTCAGATTCCTATCCTACATTGCCACAGCATGTTTGCTGACCTCCCCATGCTGACCACCCCGTGGTGCTTTTCTCGATCCTACATTGCCACTCACTGCCTAATCTAATACAGAGACTCCGATTCACACCACCCTGTGATGATTTTCTCAGTCCTACTAGTGAATGGAATGTTACACAACCATACAATGCGCATCACCCCGCGATGTTTTTCAGAAACATGTCCTACATTGCCACTGCATGTTTCCTGACCTCCGCATGCTGATCACCCCGTGGTGCATTTCTCCAACCTACATTGCCACTCAGTGCCTATCCAAATTCAGACCCTCTGATTAACACCACCCTGTGATGTTTTTCACACTCCTACTATTGAATGTAAAGTTACACACCCATAAATTGCGCACCACCCCGCGATGTTTTTCAGAAACCTATCCTACATTTCCACTGCATGTTTCCTGACCACCCAATGCTGACCACCCGGTGGTGCTTTTCTCCATCCTACATTGCCAGTCACTGCCTATCCTAATTCAGGCCCTATGATTCACACCACCCCATGATGTTTTTCTTACTCCTACTAGTGAATGTAATGTTACACACCGATACAATGCCCACCACCCCGCGATGTTTTTCAAAAACCTATCCTACATTGCCACTGCATGTTTCCTGACCTCCGCCTGCTGAGCACACCGTGGTGGTTTTCTCCATCCTACATTGCCACTTCCTGCCTATCCTAATTCAGACCCTCGGATTCACACCACCCCGTGATGTTTTTCTCAATCCTACTAGTGAATGGAATGTTACACACCAATACAATGCGCATCACCCCGCGATATTTTTCAGAAACCTGTCCGACATTGCCACTGCATGTTTCCTAACCTCCCCATGCTGACCACCCCGTGGTGCTTTTCTAGATACTATATTGCCACTCACTGCCTATCCTAATTCAGACCCTGGGATTCACACCACCCCATGATGCTTTTCTCACTCTTACTAGTGAATGTAATGTTACACACACATACAATGTGCACCACTCCGCGATGTTTTTCAGAAACCTATCCTACTTTGCCACTGCATGTTTCCTAACCTCCCAATGGTGACCACCCCGTTCTTTTTATCTCCATCCTCCATTGCCACTCACTGCCTATCCTAATTCAGAGGCTCCGATTCACACCACCCCGTGATGATTTTTCTCACTCCTACTAGTGAATGCAATGTTGCACAAGCATACAATGTGCACCACCCCACGATGTTTTTCAGAAACCTATCCGACATTGCCACTGCATGTTTCCTGACCTCCCAATGCTGACCACCCCGTGGTGCTTTTCTCCATCCTACATTGCCACTCACTGCCTATCCTAATTCAGAGGCTGCAATTTACACCACCCTGTGATGTTTTTCTCACTCCTACTAGTAAATGTAATGTTACACACCCATACAATGCGCACCACCATGCGATGTTTTTCAGAAACGTATCTTACATTACCACAGCATGTTTCCTGACATCCCCATGCTAACAACCCCGTGGTGCTTTTCTCCATCCTACATTGCCACTCACTGCCTATTCTAATTCAGACTCTCCGATTCACACCACCCCGTGATGATTTTCTCACTCCTAGTAGTGAATGGAATGTTACACAACCATACAATGCGCATCACCGCGCCATTTTTTTTCAGAAACAGGTCCTACATTGCCACTGCATGATTCATGACTTCTGCATGCTGATCACCCCGTGGTGCTTTTCTCCATCCTACATTGCCACTCACTTCCTATCCAAATTCAGACCCTTGGATTCACACCTCCCCGTGTTGTTTTTCTCACTCCTACTAGTGAATGTAATGTTACACACCCATACAATGTGCACCACTCCGCGATGTTTTTCAGAAACCTATCCTACTTTGCCACTGCATGTTTCCTAACCTCCCAATGCTGACCACCCCGTTCTTTTTTTCTCCATCCTCCATTGCCACTCACTGCCTATCCTAATTCAGAGGCTCCGATTCACACCACCCCGTGATGGTTTTTCTCACTCCTACTACTGAATGTAATGTTGCACACGCATACAATGTGCACCACCCCACGATGTTTTACAGAAACATATCCTACATTGCCTTGCATGTTTCCTGACATCCCCATGCTAACCACCCCTTGGTGCTTATCTCCATCCTACGTTGACACTCACTGCCTATCCTAATTCAGAGCCTCCGATTCACACCACCCCGTGATGATTTTCTCACTCCTACTAGTGAATGGAATGTTACACAACCATACAATGCGCGTCACCCCCGCGATGTTTTTCAGAAACATGTCCTACATTGTCACTGCATGTTTCCTGACCTCCGCATGCTGATCATCCCGTGGTGCGTTTCTCCAACCTACATTGCCACTCAGTGCCTATCCAAATTCAGACCCTCCGATTAACACCACCCCGTGATGTTTTTCTCACTCCTACTAGTGAATGTAAAGTTACACACCCATACAATGCGCACCACCCCGCGATGTTTTTCAGAAACCTATCCTATATTTCCACTGCATGTTTCCTGACCTCCACATGATGACCACCCCGTGGTGTTTTTCCCCATCCTAGATTGCCACCAACTGCCTATCCTAAATCAGACACTCTGATTCACACCACCCCGTGATGCTTTTCTCACTCCTACTAGTAAATGTAATGTTACACACTAATACAATGCGCACCACCCCGTGATGTTTTTCAGGAACCTGTCCTACTCTGCCGCTGAATTTTTCCAGATCGCCCCATGCTCACCACCCCGTGGTGCTTTTCTCCGTTCTACATTGCTACTCACTGCATATCCTTATTCTTATCCTATGATTCACACAACCCCGTGATGTTTTTCTCAAACCTACTAGTAATGTTACACACCCATACAATGTGCAGCACCACGCGATCTTTTTCATAAACCTATCCTACATTGCGACTGCATTTTTCCAGACCTCCCCATGCTGACCACCCCGTGGTGCGTTTCTCCATCCTACATTGCCAATTCCTGCCTATCCTAATTCAGACCCTATGATTCACACCACCCCGTGATGTTTTTCTCACTCCTACTAGTGAATGTAATGTTACAGACCCATACAATGCACACCACCCTGCAATGTTTTCCAGAAACCTATCCAACATTCCTATTGCTTGTTTCCTGACTTCCCCATGCTGACCACCCCATGGTCCTTTTCTCCATCCTACATTGCCACTCACTGCCTATCCTAATTCAAATCCTATGATTCACACAACCCCGTGATGATTTTCTCACTCCTCCTAGTGAATGTAATGTTACACACCCATACAATGCTCACCACGCTGCTGATGTTTTTCAGAAACCTATCCTACATTTCCACTGCATGTTTCCTGACCTCCCAATGCTGACCACCCCGTGGTGCTTTTCTCCATCCTACATTGCCACTTCCTGCCTATTCTAATTCAGACCCTCCCATTCACACCACCCCGTGATGTTTTTCTCACTCCTACTAGTGAATGGTATGTTACACACCAAAACAATGCCCATCATCCCCGATGCTTTTCAGAAACCTCTCCGACATTGCCACTGCATATTTCCTGACCACCCAATGCTGACCACCCCGTGGTGCTTTTCTCCATTCTACATTGCAACTCACTTCCTATACTAATTTAGATCCTGGGATTCACACCACCCCGTGACGTTTTTGTCACTCCTACTAGTGAATGTAATGTTACACACCCATACAATGTGCACCACCCCGCTGATGTTTTTCAGAAACCTATCCAACATTCCTATTGCATGGTTCCTGACCTCCCCATGCTGACCACCCCATGGTCCTTTTCTCCATCCTACATTGCCACTCACTGCCTATCCTAATTCAGAGCCTCCGATTCACACCAACCCGTGATGGTTTTTCTCACTTCTACTAGTGAATGTAATGTTGCACACCCATACAATGTGCACCACCCCATGATGTTTTTCAGAAACCTATCCTACATTGCCACTGCATGTTTCCTGACCTCCCCATGCTGACTACCCCGTGGTGCTTTTCTCCATCCTACATTGCTTCTCACAGCCTATCCTATTTCAGTGACTCCGATTCACATCACCCCGTGATGTTTTTCTCACTCCCACTAGTGAATGTAATGTTACACACCCATACAATTCGCAACACCCGCGATGTTTTTCAGAAACCTATCCTACTTTGCCACTGCATGTTTCCTAACCACCCCATGCTGACCACCCCATGGTGCTTTTCTCCATTCTACATTGTAACTTCCTGTATATCCTAATTTAGACCCTCCGATTCACACCACCCCGTGATGTTTTTCTCACTCCTACTAGTGAATGGAATGTTACACAACCATACAATGCGCATCACCCCGCGATATTTTTCAGAAACATATCTTACATTGCCAATGCATGTTTCCGGACCTCCGCATGCTGATCACCCCGTGGTGCTTTTCTCGATCCTACATTGCAACTCACTGCCTATCCTAATTCAGACCCTCCGATTAATACCACCCAGTGATGTTTTTTCACTCCTAGTAGTGAATGTAATGTTACACACCCATACAATGCGCACCACCTCGCGATGTTTTTCAGAAACCTATCCTACATTGCCACTGCATGTTTCCTGACATCCCCATGCTGAACACCACTTGGTGCTTTTCTCCATCCTACATTGCCACTCACTGCCTATCCTAATTCTGACCCTGGGATTCACAACACCCCGTGATGTTTTTCTCACTCCTACTAGTGAATGTAATGTTACACACTCATACAATGTGCACCACCCGCGATGTTTTTCAGAAACCTATCCTACTTTGCCACTGCCTTTTTCCTGACCTCCCCATGCTAACAACCCCTTGGTGCTTTTCTCCATCCTACATTGCCCCTCACTGCCTATCCTTATTCAGACCCTCTGATTCACACCACCCCGTGATGTTTTTCTCACTCCTACTAGTGAATTTAACGTTACACACCCATACAATGAGCACCACCCCGCGAAGTTTTTCAGATTCCTATCCTACATTGCCACAGCATGTTTGCTGACCTCCCCATGCTGACCACCCCGTGGTGCTTTTCTCGATCCTACATTGCCACTCACTGCCTAATCTAATACAGAGACTCCGATTCACACCACCCTGTGATGATTTTCTCAGTCCTACTAGTGAATGGAATGTTACACAACCATACAATGCGCATCACCCCGCGATGTTTTTCAGAAACATGTCCTACATTGCCACTGCATGTTTCCTGACCTCCGCATGCTGATCACCCCGTGGTGCATTTCTCCAACCTACATTGCCACTCAGTGCCTATCCAAATTCAGACCCTCTGATTAACACCACCCTGTGATGTTTTTCACACTCCTACTATTGAATGTAAAGTTACACACCCATAAATTGCGCACCACCCCGCGATGTTTTTCAGAAACCTATCCTACATTTCCACTGCATGTTTCCTGACCACCCAATGCTGACCACCCGGTGGTGCTTTTCTCCATCCTACATTGCCAGTCACTGCCTATCCTAATTCAGGCCCTATGATTCACACCACCCCATGATGTTTTTCTTACTCCTACTAGTGAATGTAATGTTACACACCGATACAATGCCCACCACCCCGCGATGTTTTTCAAAAACCTATCCTACATTGCCACTGCATGTTTCCTGACCTCCGCCTGCTGAGCACACCGTGGTGGTTTTCTCCATCCTACATTGCCACTTCCTGCCTATCCTAATTCAGACCCTCGGATTCACACCACCCCGTGATGTTTTTCTCAATCCTACTAGTGAATGGAATGTTACACACCAATACAATGCGCATCACCCCGCGATATTTTTCAGAAACCTGTCCGACATTGCCACTGCATGTTTCCTAACCTCCCCATGCTGACCACCCCGTGGTGCTTTTCTAGATACTATATTGCCACTCACTGCCTATCCTAATTCAGACCCTGGGATTCACACCACCCCATGATGCTTTTCTCACTCTTACTAGTGAATGTAATGTTACACACACATACAATGTGCACCACTCCGCGATGTTTTTCAGAAACCTATCCTACTTTGCCACTGCATGTTTCCTAACCTCCCAATGGTGACCACCCCGTTCTTTTTATCTCCATCCTCCATTGCCACTCACTGCCTATCCTAATTCAGAGGCTCCGATTCACACCACCCCGTGATGATTTTTCTCACTCCTACTAGTGAATGCAATGTTGCACAAGCATACAATGTGCACCACCCCACGATGTTTTTCAGAAACCTATCCGACATTGCCACTGCATGTTTCCTGACCTCCCAATGCTGACCACCCCGTGGTGCTTTTCTCCATCCTACATTGCCACTCACTGCCTATCCTAATTCAGAGGCTGCAATTTACACCACCCTGTGATGTTTTTCTCACTCCTACTAGTAAATGTAATGTTACACACCCATACAATGCGCACCACCATGCGATGTTTTTCAGAAACGTATCTTACATTTCCACAGCATGTTTCCTGACATCCCCATGCTAACAACCCCGTGGTGCTTTTCTCCATCCTACATTGCCACTCACTGCCTATTCTAATTCAGACTCTCCGATTCACACCACCCCGTGATGATTTTCTCACTCCTAGTAGTGAATGGAATGTTACACAACCATACAATGCGCATCACCGCGCCATTTTTTTTCAGAAACAGGTCCTACATTGCCACTGCATGATTCATGACTTCTGCATGCTGATCACCCCGTGGTGCTTTTCTCCATCCTACATTGCCACTCACTTCCTATCCAAATTCAGACCCTGGGATTCACACCTCCCCGTGTTGTTTTTCTCACTCCTACTAGTGAATGTAATGTTACACACCCATACAATGTGCACCACTCCGCGATGTTTTTCAGAAACCTATCCTACTTTGCCACTGCATGTTTCCTAACCTCCCAATGCTGACCACCCCGTTCTTTTTTTCTCCATCCTCCATTGCCACTCACTGCCTATCCTAATTCAGAGGCTCCGATTCACACCACCCCGTGATGGTTTTTCTCACTCCTACTAGTGAATGTAATGTTGCACACGCATACAATGTGCACCACCCCACGATGTTTTTCAGAAACATATCCTACATTGCCTTGCATGTTTCCTGACATCCCCATGCTAACCACCCCTTGGTGCTTATCTCCATCCTACGTTGACACTCACTGCCTATCCTAATTCAGAGCCTCCGATTCACACCACCCCGTGATGATTTTATCACTCCTACTAGTGAATGGAATGTTACACAACCATACAATGCGCGTCACCCCCGCGATGTTTTTCAGAAACATGTCCTACATTGTCACTGCATGTTTCCTGACCTCCGCATGCTGATCATCCCGTGGTGCGTTTCTCCAACCTACATTGCCACTCAGTGCCTATCCAAATTCAGACCCTCCGATTAACACCACCCCGTGATGTTTTTCTCACTCCTACTAGTGAATGTAAAGTTACACACCCATACAATGCGCACCACCCCGCGATGTTTTTCAGAAACCTATCCTATATTTCCACTGCATGTTTCCTGACCTCCACATGATGACCACCCCGTGGTGTTTTTCCCCATCCTAGATTGCCACCAACTGCCTATCCTAAATCAGACACTCTGATTCACACCACCCCGTGATGCTTTTCTCACTCCTACTAGTAAATGTAATGTTACACACTAATACAATGCGCACCACCCCGTGATGTTTTTCAGGAACCTGTCCTACTCTGCCGCTGAATTTTTCCAGATCGCCCCATGCTCACCACCCCGTGGTGCTTTTCTCCGTTCTACATTGCTACTCACTGCATATCCTTATTCTTATCCTATGATTCACACAACCCCGTGATGTTTTTCTCAAACCTACTAGTAATGTTACACACCCATACAATGCGCACCACCCCGCGATGTTTTTCAGAAACCTATCCTACATTGCCACTGCATGTTTCCTGACCTCCCATGCTGACAACCGCTTGGTGCTTTTCTCCATACTACATCGCCCTCACTGCCTATCCTTATTCAGACCTTCCGATTCACACCATCCCGTGATGTTTTTCTCACTCCTACTAGTGAATTTAACGTTACACACCCATACAATGCGCACCACCCCGCGATGTTTTTCAGAAACCTATCCTACATTGCCAGAGCATGTTTCCTGACCTCCACATGCTGACCACCCCGTGGTGCTTTTCTCCATCCTACATTGCCACTTCCTGCCTATCCTAGTTCATACCCTCCGATTCACACCACCCCGTGATGTTTTTCTCAATCCTACTAGTGAATGGAATGTTACACACCAATACAATGCGCATCACCCCGCGATGTTTTTCAGAAACCTGTCCGATATTGCAACTGCATGTTTCCTAACCTCCCCATGCTGACCACCCCGTGCTGCTTTTCTCCATCCTACATTGCAACTCACTGCCTATCCTTATTCAGTGACTATGATTCACACCACCCCGTGATGTTTTTCTCACTCCCACTAGTGAATGTAATGTTACACACCCATGCAATTCACACCACACCGCGATGTTTTTCAGAAATCTATCTTACATTCCCACTGCATGTTTCCTGACCTCCACATGCTGACCAACCCGTGGTGCTTTTCTCTATCCTAAATTGCCTCTCACTGCGTATACTAATTCAGACCTTCCGATTCACACCACCCCGTGATGTTTTTGTCACTCTTATTAGTGAATGGAATGTTACACAACCATACAATGCGCATCACCCCGCGATGTTTTTCTGAAACATGTCATACATTGCCACTGCATGTTTCATGACTTCCGCATGCTGATCACCTCGTGGTGCTTTTCTCCATCCTACATTGCCACTCGCTTCCTATCCTAATTCAGACCCTGGGATTCACACCACCCCGTGTTGTTTTTCTCACTCCTACTAGTGAATGTAATGTTACAAACCCATACAATGTGCACCACCCGCGATGTTTTTCAGAAACCTATCCTACTTTGCCACTGCATGTTTCCTGACCTCCCCATGCTAAACACCCCGTGGTGCTTTTCTCCATCCTACATTGCCACTCACTGCCTCTCCTAATTCAGACCCTCCGATTCACACCACACCGTGATGATTTTCTCACTCCTACTAGTGAATGGAATGTTACACAACCATACAATGCGCATCACCCCGCGATGTTTTTCAGAAACATGTCCTGCATTGCCACTGCATGTTTCATGACTTCCGCATGCTGATCACCCCGTGGTGCTTTTCTCGATCCTACATTGCCACTCACTGCCTATCCTAATTCAGACCCTCCGATTAATACCACCCCGTGATGTTTTTTCACTCCTAGTAGTGAATGTAATGTTACACACCCATACAATGCGCACCACCTCACGATGTTTTTCAGAAACCTATCCTACATTGCCACTGCATGTTTCCTGACATCCCCATGCTGAACACCACTTGGTGCTTTTCTCCATCCTACATTGCCACTCACTGCCTATCCTAATTCTGACCCTGGGATTCACACCACCCCGTGATGTTTTTCTCACTCCTACTAGTGAATGTAATGTTACACACTCATACAATGTGCACCACCCGCGATGTTTTTCAGAAACCTATCCTACTTTGCCACTGCCTTTTTCCTGACGTCCCCATGCTAACAACCCCTTGGTGCTTTTCTCCATCCTACATTGCCCCTCACTGCCTATCCTTATTCAGACCCTCTGATTCACACCACCCCGTGATGTTTTTCTCACTCCTACTAGTGAATTTAACGTTACACACCCATACAATGAGCACCACCCCGCGAAGTTTTTCAGATTCCTATCCTACATTGCCACAGCATGTTTGCTGACCTCCCCATGCTGACCACCCCGTGGTGCTTTTCTCCATCCTACATTGCCACTCACTGCCTAATCTAATACAGAGACTCCGATTCACACCACCCTGTGATGATTTTCTCAGTCCTACTAGTGAATGGAATGTTACACACCAATACAATGCGCATCACCCCGCGATATTTTTCAGAAACCTGTCCGACATTGCCACTGCATGTTTCCTAACCTCCCCATGCTGACCACCCCGTGGTGCTTTTCTAGATACTATATTGCCACTCACTGCCTATCCTAATTCAGACCCTGGGATTCACACCACCCCATGATGCTTTTCTCACTCTTACTAGTGAATGTAATGTTACACACACATACAATGTGCACCACTCCGCGATGTTTTTCAGAAACCTATCCTACTTTGCCACTGCATGTTTCCTAACCTCCCAATGGTGACCACCCCGTTCTTTTTATCTCCATCCTCCATTGCCACTCACTGCCTATCCTAATTCAGAGGCTCCGATTCACACCACCCCGTGATGATTTTTCTCACTCCTACTAGTGAATGCAATGTTGCACAAGCATACAATGTGCACCACCCCACGATGTTTTTCAGAAACCTATGCGATATTGCCACTGCATGTTTCCTGACCTCCCAATGCTGACCACCCCGTGGTGCTTTTCTCCATCCTACATTGCCACTCACTGCCTATCCTAATTCAGAGGCTGCAATTTACACCACCCTGTGATGTTTTTCTCACTCCTACTAGTAAATGTAATGTTACACACCCATACAATGCGCACCACCATGCGATGTTTTTCAGAAACGTATCTTACATTTCCACAGCATGTTTCCTGACATCCCCATGCTAACAACCCCGTGGTGCTTTTCTCCATCCTACATTGCCACTCACTGCCTATTCTAATTCAGACTCTCCGATTCACACCACCCCGTGATGATTTTCTCACTCCTAGTAGTGAATGGAATGTTACACAACCATACAATGCGCATCACCGCGCCATTTTTTTTTCAGAAACAGGTCCTACATTGCCACTGCATGATTCATGACTTCTGCATGCTGATCACCCCGTGGTGCTTTTCTCCATCCTACATTGCCACTCACTTCCTATCCAAATTCAGACCCTGGGATTCACACCTCCCCGTGTTGTTTTTCTCACTCCTACTAGTGAATGTAATGTTACACACCCATACAATGTGCACCACTCCGCGATGTTTTTCAGAAACCTATCCTACTTTGCCACTGCATGTTTCCTAACCTCCCAATGCTGACCACCCCGTTCTTTTTTTCTCCATCCTCCATTGCCACTCACTGCCTATCCTAATTCAGAGGCTCCGATTCACACCACCCCGTGATGGTTTTTCTCACTCCAACTAGTGAATGTAATGTTGCACACGCATACAATGTGCACCACCCCACGATGTTTTTCAGAAACATATCCTACATTGCCTTGCATGTTTCCTGACATCCCCATGCTAACCACCCCTTGGTGCTTATCTCCATCCTACGTTGACACTCACTGCCTATCCTAATTCAGAGCCTCCGATTCACACCACCCCGTGATGATTTTCTCACTCCTACTAGTGAATGGAATGTTACACAACCATACAATGCGCGTCACCCCCGCGATGTTTTTCAGAAACATGTCCTACATTGTCACTGCATGTTTCCTGACCTCCGCATGCTGATCATCCCGTGGTGCGTTTCTCCAACCTACATTGCCACTCAGTGCCTATCCAAATTCAGACCCTCCGATTAACACCACCCCGTGATGTTTTTCTCACTCCTACTAGTGAATGTAAAGTTACACACCCATACAATGCGCACCACCCCGCGATGTTTTTCAGAAACCTATCCTATATTTCCACTGCATGTTTCCTGACCTCCACATGATGACCACCCCGTGGTGTTTTTCCCCATCCTAGATTGCCACCAACTGCCTATCCTAAATCAGACACTCTGATTCACACCACCCCGTGATGCTTTTCTCACTCCTACTAGTAAATGTAATGTTACACACTAATACAATGCGCACCACCCCGTGATGTTTTTCAGGAACCTGTCCTACTCTGCCGCTGAATTTTTCCAGATCGCCCCATGCTCACCACCCCGTGGTGCTTTTCTCCGTTCTACATTGCTACTCACTGCATATCCTTATTCTTATCCTATGATTCACACAACCCCGTGATGTTTTTCTCAAACCTACTAGTAATGTTACACACCCATACAATGCGCACCACCCCGCGATGTTTTTCAGAAACCTATCCTACATTGCCACTGCATGTTTCCTGACCTCCCATGCTGACAACCGCTTGGTGCTTTTCTCCATACTACATCGCCCTCACTGCCTATCCTTATTCAGACCTTCCGATTCACACCATCCCGTGATGTTTTTCTCACTCCTACTAGTGAATTTAACGTTACACACCCATACAATGCGCACCACCCCGCGATGTTTTTCAGAAACCTATCCTACATTGCCAGAGCATGTTTCCTGACCTCCACATGCTGACCACCCCGTGGTGCTTTTCTCCATCCTACATTGCCACTTCCTGCCTATCCTAGTTCATACCCTCCGATTCACACCACCCCGTGATGTTTTTCTCAATCCTACTAGTGAATGGAATGTTACACACCAATACAATGCGCATCACCCCGCGATGTTTTTCAGAAACCTGTCCGATATTGCAACTGCATGTTTCCTAACCTCCCCATGCTGACCACCCCGTGCTGCTTTTCTCCATCCTACATTGCAACTCACTGCCTATCCTTATTCAGTGACTATGATTCACACCACCCCGTGATGTTTTTCTCACTCCCACTAGTGAATGTAATGTTACACACCCATGCAATTCACACCACACCGCGATGTTTTTCAGAAATCTATCTTACATTCCCACTGCATGTTTCCTGACCTCCACATGCTGACCAACCCGTGGTGCTTTTCTCTATCCTAAATTGCCTCTCACTGCGTATACTAATTCAGACCTTCCGATTCACACCACCCCGTGATGTTTTTGTCACTCTTATTAGTGAATGGAATGTTACACAACCATACAATGCGCATCACCCCGCGATGTTTTTCTGAAACATGTCATACATTGCCACTGCATGTTTCATGACTTCCGCATGCTGATCACCTCGTGGTGCTTTTCTCCATCCTACATTGCCACTCGCTTCCTATCCTAATTCAGACCCTGGGATTCACACCACCCCGTGTTGTTTTTCTCACTCCTACTAGTGAATGTAATGTTACAAACCCATACAATGTGCACCACCCGCGATGTTTTTCAGAAACCTATCCTACTTTGCCACTGCATGTTTCCTGACCTCCCCATGCTAAACACCCCGTGGTGCTTTTCTCCATCCTACATTGCCACTCACTGCCTCTCCTAATTCAGACCCTCCGATTCACACCACACCGTGATGATTTTCTCACTCCTACTAGTGAATGGAATGTTACACAACCATACAATGCGCATCACCCCGCGATGTTTTTCAGAAACATGTCCTGCATTGCCACTGCATGTTTCATGACTTCCGCATGCTGATCACCCCGTGGTGCTTTTCTCGATCCTACATTGCCACTCACTGCCTATCCTAATTCAGACCCTCCGATTAATACCACCCCGTGATGTTTTTTCACTCCTAGTAGTGAATGTAATGTTACACACCCATACAATGCGCACCACCTCGCGATGTTTTTCAGAAACCTATCCTACATTGCCACTGCATGTTTCCTGACATCCCCATGCTGAACACCACTTGGTGCTTTTCTCCATCCTACATTGCCACTCACTGCCTATCCTAATTCTGACCCTGGGATTCACACCACCCCGTGATGTTTTTCTCACTCCTACTAGTGAATGTAATGTTACACACTCATACAATGTGCACCACCCGCGATGTTTTTCAGAAACCTATCCTACTTTGCCACTGCCTTTTTCCTGACGTCCCCATGCTAACAACCCCTTGGTGCTTTTCTCCATCCTACATTGCCCCTCACTGCCTATCCTTATTCAGACCCTCTGATTCACACCACCCCGTGATGTTTTTCTCACTCCTACTAGTGAATTTAACGTTACACACCCATACAATGAGCACCACCCCGCGAAGTTTTTCAGATTCCTATCCTACATTGCCACAGCATGTTTGCTGACCTCCCCATGCTGACCACCCCGTGGTGCTTTTCTCCATCCTACATTGCCACTCACTGCCTAATCTAATACAGAGACTCCGATTCACACCACCCTGTGATGATTTTCTCAGTCCTACTAGTGAATGGAATGTTACACACCAATACAATGCGCATCACCCCGCGATATTTTTCAGAAACCTGTCCGACATTGCCACTGCATGTTTCCTAACCTCCCCATGCTGACCACCCCGTGGTGCTTTTCTAGATACTATATTGCCACTCACTGCCTATCCTAATTCAGACCCTGGGATTCACACCACCCCATGATGCTTTTCTCACTCTTACTAGTGAATGTAATGTTACACACACATACAATGTGCACCACTCCGCGATGTTTTTCAGAAACCTATCCTACTTTGCCACTGCATGTTTCCTAACCTCCCAATGGTGACCACCCCGTTCTTTTTATCTCCATCCTCCATTGCCACTCACTGCCTATCCTAATTCAGAGGCTCCGATTCACACCACCCCGTGATGATTTTTCTCACTCCTACTAGTGAATGCAATGTTGCACAAGCATACAATGTGCACCACCCCACGATGTTTTTCAGAAACCTATCCGATATTGCCACTGCATGTTTCCTGACCTCCCAATGCTGACCACCCCGTGGTGCTTTTCTCCATCCTACATTGCCACTCACTGCCTATCCTAATTCAGAGGCTGCAATTTACACCACCCTGTGATGTTTTTCTCACTCCTACTAGTAAATGTAATGTTACACACCCATACAATGCGCACCACCATGCGATGTTTTTCAGAAACGTATCTTACATTTCCACAGCATGTTTCCTGACATCCCCATGCTAACAACCCCGTGGTGCTTTTCTCCATCCTACATTGCCACTCACTGCCTATTCTAATTCAGACTCTCCGATTCACACCACCCCGTGATGATTTTCTCACTCCTAGTAGTGAATGGAATGTTACACAACCATACAATGCGCATCACCGCGCCATTTTTTTTTCAGAAACAGGTCCTACATTGCCACTGCATGATTCATGACTTCTGCATGCTGATCACCCCGTGGTGCTTTTCTCCATCCTACATTGCCACTCACTTCCTATCCAAATTCAGACCCTGGGATTCACACCTCCCCGTGTTGTTTTTCTCACTCCTACTAGTGAATGTAATGTTACACACCCATACAATGTGCACCACTCCGCGATGTTTTTCAGAAACCTATCCTACTTTGCCACTGCATGTTTCCTAACCTCCCAATGCTGACCACCCCGTTCTTTTTTTCTCCATCCTCCATTGCCACTCACTGCCTATCCTAATTCAGAGGCTCCGATTCACACCACCCCGTGATGGTTTTTCTCACTCCAACTAGTGAATGTAATGTTGCACACGCATACAATGTGCACCACCCCACGATGTTTTTCAGAAACATATCCTACATTGCCTTGCATGTTTCCTGACATCCCCATGCTAACCACCCCTTGGTGCTTATCTCCATCCTACGTTGACACTCACTGCCTATCCTAATTCAGAGCCTCCGATTCACACCACCCCGTGATGATTTTCTCACTCCTACTAGTGAATGGAATGTTACACAACCATACAATGCGCGTCACCCCCGCGATGTTTTTCAGAAACATGTCCTACATTGTCACTGCATGTTTCCTGACCTCCGCATGCTGATCATCCCGTGGTGCGTTTCTCCAACCTACATTGCCACTCAGTGCCTATCCAAATTCAGACCCTCCGATTAACACCACCCCGTGATGTTTTTCTCACTCCTACTAGTGAATGTAAAGTTACACACCCATACAATGCGCACCACCCCGCGATGTTTTTCAGAAACCTATCCTATATTTCCACTGCATGTTTCCTGACCTCCACATGATGACCACCCCGTGGTGTTTTTCCCCATCCTAGATTGCCACCAACTGCCTATCCTAAATCAGACACTCTGATTCACACCACCCCGTGATGCTTTTCTCACTCCTACTAGTAAATGTAATGTTACACACTAATACAATGCGCACCACCCCGTGATGTTTTTCAGGAACCTGTCCTACTCTGCCGCTGAATTTTTCCAGATCGCCCCATGCTCACCACCCCGTGGTGCTTTTCTCCGTTCTACATTGCTACTCACTGCATATCCTTATTCTTATCCTATGATTCACACAACCCCGTGATGTTTTTCTCAAACCTACTAGTAATGTTACACACCCATACAATGCGCACCACCCCGCGATGTTTTTCAGAAACCTATCCTACATTGCCACTGCATGTTTCCTGACCTCCCATGCTGACAACCGCTTGGTGCTTTTCTCCATACTACATCGCCCTCACTGCCTATCCTTATTCAGACCTTCCGATTCACACCATCCCGTGATGTTTTTCTCACTCCTACTAGTGAATTTAACGTTACACACCCATACAATGCGCACCACCCCGCGATGTTTTTCAGAAACCTATCCTACATTGCCAGAGCATGTTTCCTGACCTCCACATGCTGACCACCCCGTGGTGCTTTTCTCCATCCTACATTGCCACTTCCTGCCTATCCTAGTTCATACCCTCCGATTCACACCACCCCGTGATGTTTTTCTCAATCCTACTAGTGAATGGAATGTTACACACCAATACAATGCGCATCACCCCGCGATGTTTTTCAGAAACCTGTCCGATATTGCAACTGCATGTTTCCTAACCTCCCCATGCTGACCACCCCGTGCTGCTTTTCTCCATCCTACATTGCAACTCACTGCCTATCCTTATTCAGTGACTATGATTCACACCACCCCGTGATGTTTTTCTCACTCCCACTAGTGAATGTAATGTTACACACCCATGCAATTCACACCACACCGCGATGTTTTTCAGAAATCTATCTTACATTCCCACTGCATGTTTCCTGACCTCCACATGCTGACCAACCCGTGGTGCTTTTCTCTATCCTAAATTGCCTCTCACTGCGTATACTAATTCAGACCTTCCGATTCACACCACCCCGTGATGTTTTTGTCACTCTTATTAGTGAATGGAATGTTACACAACCATACAATGCGCATCACCCCGCGATGTTTTTCTGAAACATGTCATACATTGCCACTGCATGTTTCATGACTTCCGCATGCTGATCACCTCGTGGTGCTTTTCTCCATCCTACATTGCCACTCGCTTCCTATCCTAATTCAGACCCTGGGATTCACACCACCCCGTGTTGTTTTTCTCACTCCTACTAGTGAATGTAATGTTACAAACCCATACAATGTGCACCACCCGCGATGTTTTTCAGAAACCTATCCTACTTTGCCACTGCATGTTTCCTGACCTCCCCATGCTAAACACCCCGTGGTGCTTTTCTCCATCCTACATTGCCACTCACTGCCTCTCCTAATTCAGACACTCCGATTCACACCACACCGTGATGATTTTCTCACTCCTACTAGTGAATGGAATGTTACACAACCATACAATGCGCATCACCCCGCGATGTTTTTCAGAAACATGTCCTGCATTGCCACTGCATGTTTCATGACTTCCGCATGATGATCACCCCGTGGTGCTTTTCTCGATCCTACATTGCCACTCACTGCCTATCCTAATTCAGAACCTCCGATTAATACCACCCCGTGATGTTTTTTCACTCCTAGTAGTGAATGTAATGTTACACACCCATACAATGCGCACCACCTCGCGATGTTTTTCAGAAACCTATCCTACATTGCCACTGCATGTTTCCTGACATCCCCATGCTGAACACCACTTGGTGCTTTTCTCCATCCTACATTGCCACTCACTGCCTATCCTAATTCTGACCCTGGGATTCACACCACCCCGTGATGTTTTTCTCACTCCTACTAGTGAATGTAATGTTACACACTCATACAATGTGCACCACCCGCGATGTTTTTCAGAAACCTATCCTACTTTGCCACTGCCTTTTTCCTGACGTCCCCATGCTAACAACCCCTTGGTGCTTTTCTCCATCCTACATTGCCCCTCACTGCCTATCCTTATTCAGACCCTCTGATTCACACCACCCCGTGATGTTTTTCTCACTCCTACTAGTGAATTTAACGTTACACACCCATACAATGAGCACCACCCCGCGAAGTTTTTCAGATTCCTATCCTACATTGCCACAGCATGTTTGCTGACCTCCCCATGCTGACCACCCCGTGGTGCTTTTCTCCATCCTACATTGCCACTCACTGCCTAATCTAATACAGAGACTCCGATTCACACCACCCTGTGATGATTTTCTCAGTCCTACTAGTGAATGGAATGTTACACACCAATACAATGCGCATCACCCCGCGATATTTTTCAGAAACCTGTCCGACATTGCCACTGCATGTTTCCTAACCTCCCCATGCTGACCACCCCGTGGTGCTTTTCTAGATACTATATTGCCACTCACTGCCTATCCTAATTCAGACCCTGGGATTCACACCACCCCATGATGCTTTTCTCACTCTTACTAGTGAATGTAATGTTACACACACATACAATGTGCACCACTCCGCGATGTTTTTCAGAAACCTATCCTACTTTGCCACTGCATGTTTCCTAACCTCCCAATGGTGACCACCCCGTTCTTTTTATCTCCTTCCTCCATTGCCACTCACTGCCTATCCTAATTCAGAGGCTCCGATTCACACCACCCCGTGATGATTTTTCTCACTCCTACTAGTGAATGCAATGTTGCACAAGCATACAATGTGCACCACCCCACGATGTTTTTCAGAAACCTATCCGATATTGCCACTGCATGTTTCCTGACCTCCCAATGCTGACCACCCCGTGGTGCTTTTCTCCATCCTACATTGCCACTCACTGCCTATCCTAATTCAGAGGCTGCAATTTACACCACCCTGTGATGTTTTTCTCACTCCTACTAGTAAATGTAATGTTACACACCCATACAATGCGCACCACCATGCGATGTTTTTCAGAAACGTATCTTACATTTCCACAGCATGTTTCCTGACATCCCCATGCTAACAACCCCGTGGTGCTTTTCTCCATCCTACATTGCCACTCACTGCCTATTCTAATTCAGACTCTCCGATTCACACCACCCCGTGATGATTTTCTCACTCCTAGTAGTGAATGGAATGTTACACAACCATACAATGCGCATCACCGCGCCATTTTTTTTTCAGAAACAGGTCCTACATTGCCACTGCATGATTCATGACTTCTGCATGCTGATCACCCCGTGGTGCTTTTCTCCATCCTACATTGCCACTCACTTCCTATCCAAATTCAGACCCTGGGATTCACACCTCCCCGTGTTGTTTTTCTCACTCCTACTAGTGAATGTAATGTTACACACCCATACAATGTGCACCACTCCGCGATGTTTTTCAGAAACCTATCCTACTTTGCCACTGCATGTTTCCTAACCTCCCAATGCTGACCACCCCGTTCTTTTTTTCTCCATCCTCCATTGCCACTCACTGCCTATCCTAATTCAGAGGCTCCGATTCACACCACCCCGTGATGGTTTTTCTCACTCCTACTAGTGAATGTAATGTTGCACACGCATACAATGTGCACCACCCCACGATGTTTTTCAGAAACATATCCTACATTGCCTTGCATGTTTCCTGACATCCCCATGCTAACCACCCCTTGGTGCTTATCTCCATCCTACGTTGACACTCACTGCCTATCCTAATTCAGAGCCTCCGATTCACACCACCCCGTGATGATTTTCTCACTCCTACTAGTGAATGGAATGTTACACAACCATACAATGCGCGTCACCCCCGCGATGTTTTTCAGAAACATGTCCTACATTGTCACTGCATGTTTCCTGACCTCCGCATGCTGATCATCCCGTGGTGCGTTTCTCCAACCTACATTGCCACTCAGTGCCTATCCAAATTCAGACCCTCCGATTAACACCACCCCGTGATGTTTTTCTCACTCCTACTAGTGAATGTAAAGTTACACACCCATACAATGCGCACCACCCCGCGATGTTTTTCAGAAACCTATCCTATATTTCCACTGCATGTTTCCTGACCTCCACATGATGACCACCCCGTGGTGTTTTTCCCCATCCTAGATTGCCACCAACTGCCTATCCTAAATCAGACACTCTGATTCACACCACCCCGTGATGCTTTTCTCACTCCTACTAGTAAATGTAATGTTACACACTAATACAATGCGCACCACCCCGTGATGTTTTTCAGGAACCTGTCCTACTCTGCCGCTGAATTTTTCCAGATCGCCCCATGCTCACCACCCCGTGGTGCTTTTCTCCGTTCTACATTGCTACTCACTGCATATCCTTATTCTTATCCTATGATTCACACAACCCCGTGATGTTTTTCTCAAACCTACTAGTAATGTTACACACCCATACAATGCGCACCACCCCGCGATGTTTTTCAGAAACCTATCCTACATTGCCACTGCATGTTTCCTGACCTCCCATGCTGACAACCGCTTGGTGCTTTTCTCCATACTACATCGCCCTCACTGCCTATCCTTATTCAGACCTTCCGATTCACACCATCCCGTGATGTTTTTCTCACTCCTACTAGTGAATTTAACGTTACACACCCATACAATGCGCACCACCCCGCGATGTTTTTCAGAAACCTATCCTACATTGCCAGAGCATGTTTCCTGACCTCCACATGCTGACCACCCCGTGGTGCTTTTCTCCATCCTACATTGCCACTTCCTGCCTATCCTAGTTCATACCCTCCGATTCACACCACCCCGTGATGTTTTTCTCAATCCTACTAGTGAATGGAATGTTACACACCAATACAATGCGCATCACCCCGCGATGTTTTTCAGAAACCTGTCCGATATTGCAACTGCATGTTTCCTAACCTCCCCATGCTGACCACCCCGTGCTGCTTTTCTCCATCCTACATTGCAACTCACTGCCTATCCTTATTCAGTGACTATGATTCACACCACCCCGTGATGTTTTTCTCACTCCCACTAGTGAATGTAATGTTACACACCCATGCAATTCACACCACACCACGATGTTTTTCAGAAATCTATCTTACATTCCCACTGCATGTTTCCTGACCTCCACATGCTGACCAACCCGTGGTGCTTTTCTCTATCCTAAATTGCCTCTCACTGCGTATACTAATTCAGACCTTCCGATTCACACCACCCCGTGATGTTTTTGTCACTCTTATTAGTGAATGGAATGTTACACAACCATACAATGCGCATCACCCCGCGATGTTTTTCTGAAACATGTCATACATTGCCACTGCATGTTTCATGACTTCCGCATGCTGATCACCTCGTGGTGCTTTTCTCCATCCTACATTGCCACTCGCTTCCTATCCTAATTCAGACCCTGGGATTCACACCACCCCGTGTTGTTTTTCTCACTCCTACTAGTGAATGTAATGTTACAAACCCATACAATGTGCACCACCCGCGATGTTTTTCAGAAACCTATCCTACTTTGCCACTGCATGTTTCCTGACCTCCCCATGCTAAACACCCCGTGGTGCTTTTCTCCATCCTACATTGCCACTCACTGCCTCTCCTAATTCAGACCCTCGGATTCACACCACACCGTGATGATTTTCTCACTCCTACTAGTGAATGGAATGTTACACAACCATACAATGCGCATCACCCCGCGATGTTTTTCTGAAACATGTCATACATTGCCACTGCATGTTTCATGACTTCCGCATGCTGATCACCCCGTGGTGCTTTTCTCGATCCTACATTGCCACTCACTGCCTATCCTAATTCAGACCCTCCGATTAATACCACCCCGTGATGTTTTTTCACTCCTAGTAGTGAATGTAATGTTACACACCCATACAATGCGCACCACCTCGCGATGTTTTTCAGAAACCTATCCTACATTGCCACTGCATGTTTCCTGACATCCCCATGCTGAACACCACTTGGTGCTTTTCTCCATCCTACATTGCCACTCACTGCCTATCCTAATTCTGACCCTGGGATTCACACCACCCCGTGATGTTTTTCTCACTCCTACTAGTGAATGTAATGTTACACACTCATACAATGTGCACCACCCGCGATGTTTTTCAGAAACCTATCCTACTTTGCCACTGCCTTTTTCCTGACGTCCCCATGCTAACAACCCCTTGGTGCTTTTCTCCATCCTACATTGCCCCTCACTGCCTATCCTTATTCAGACCCTCTGATTCACACCACCCCGTGATGTTTTTCTCACTCCTACTAGTGAATTTAACGTTACACACCCATACAATGAGCACCACCCCGCGAAGTTTTTCAGATTCCTATCCTACATTGCCACAGCATGTTTGCTGACCTCCCCATGCTGACCACCCCGTGGTGCTTTTCTCCATCCTACATTGCCACTCACTGCCTAATCTAATACAGAGACTCCGATTCACACCACCCTGTGATGATTTTCTCAGTCCTACTAGTGAATGGAATGTTACACAACCATACAATGCGCATCACCCCGCGATGTTTTTCAGAAACATATCCTACATTTCCACTGCATGTTTCCTGACCACCCAATGCTGACCACCCGGTGGTGCTTTTCTCCATCCTACATTGCCACTCACTGCCTATCCTAATTCAGGCCCTATGATTCACACCACCCCATGATGTTTTTCTTACTCCTACTAGTGAATGTAATGTTACACACCGATACAATGTGCACCACCCCGCGAAGTTTTTCAAAAACCTATCCTACATTGCCACTGCATGTTTCCTGACCTCCGCATGCTGAGCACACCGTGGTGCTTTTCTCCATCCTACATTGCCACTTCCTGCCTATCCTAATTCAGACACTCGGATTCACACCACCCCGTGATGTTTTTCTCAATCCTACTAGTGAATGGAATGTTACACACCAATACAATGCGCATCACCCCGCGATGTTTTTCAGAAACCTGTCCGATATTGCAACTGCATGTTTCCTAACCTCCCCATGCTGACCACCCCGTGCTGCTTTTCTCCATCCTACATTGCAACTCACTGCCTATCCTTATTCAGTGACTATGATTCACACCACCCCGTGATGTTTTTCTCAATCCTACTAGTGAATGGAATGTTACACACCAATACAATGCGCATCACCCCGCGATATTTTTCAGAAACCTGTCCGACATTGCCACTGCATGTTTCCTAACCTCCCCATGCTGACCACTCCGTGGTGCTTTTCTAGATACTATATTGCCACTCACTGCCTATCCTAATTCAGACCCTGGGATTCACACCACCCCATGATGCTTTTCTCACTCTTACTAGTGAATGTAATGTTACACACACATACAATGCGCACCACCATGCGATGTTTTTCAGAAACATATTTTACATTGCCACAGCATGTTTCCTGACATCCCCATGCTAAGCACCCCGTGGTGCTTTTCTCCATCCTACATTGCCACTCACTGCCTATTCTAATTCAGACTCTCCGATTCACACCACCCCGTGATGATTTTCTCACTCCTAGTAGTGAATGGAATGTTACACAACCATACAATGCGCATCACCGCGCCATGTTTTTCAGAAACATTTCCTACATTGCCACTGCATGATTCATGACTTCTGCATGCTGATCATCCCGTGGTGCGTTTCTCCATCCTACATTGCCCCTCACTGCCTATCCTTATTCAGACCCTCTGATTCACACCACCCCGTGATGTTTTTCTCACTCCTACTAGTGAATTTAACGTTACACACCCATACAATGAGCACCACCCCGCGAAGTTTTTCAGATTCCTATCCTACATTGCCACAGCATGTTTGCTGACCTCCCCATGCTGACCACCCCGTGGTGCTTTTCTCCATCCTACATTGCCACTCACTGCCTAATCTAATACAGAGACTCCGATTCACACCACCCTGTGATGATTTTCTCAGTCCTACTAGTGAATGGAATGTTACACAACCATACAATGCGCATCACCCCGCGATGTTTTTCAGAAACCTATCCTACTTTGCCACTGCCTTTTTCCTGACGTCCCCATGCTAACAACCCCTTGGTGCTTTTCTCCATCCTACATTGCCCCTCACTGCCTATCCTTATTCAGACCCTCTGATTCACACCACCCCGTGATGTTTTTCTCACTCCTACTAGTGAATTTAACGTTACACACCCATACAATGAGCACCACCCCGCGAAGTTTTTCAGATTCCTATCCTACATTGCCACAGCATGTTTGCTGACCTCCCCATGCTGACCACCCCGTGGTGCTTTTCTCCATCCTACATTGCCACTCACTGCCTAATCTAATACAGAGACTCCGATTCACACCACCCTGTGATGATTTTCTCAGTCCTACTAGTGAATGGAATGTTACACAACCATACAATGCGCATCACCCCGCGATGTTTTTCAGAAACATGTCCTGCATTGCCACTGCATGTTTCCTGACCTCCGCATGCTGATCACCCCGTGGTGCATTTCTCCAACCTACATTGCCACTCAGTGACTATCCAAATTCAGACCCTCTGATTAACACCACCCTGTGATGTTTTTCACACTCCTATTATTGAATGTAAAGTTACAGACCCATAAATTGCGCACCACCCCGCGATGTTTTACAGAAACCTATCCTACATTTCCACTGCATGTTTCCTAACCACCCAATGCTGACCACCCGGTGGTGCTTTTCTCCATCCTACATTGCCAGTCACTGCCTATCCTAATTCAGGCCCTATGATTCACACCACCCCATGATGTTTTTCTTACTCCTACTAGTGAATGTAATGTTACACACCGATACAATGCGCACCACCCCGCGATGTTTTTCAAAAACCTATCCTACATTGCCACTGCATGTTTCCTGACCTCCGCCTGCTGAGCACACCGTGGTGCTTTTCTCCATCCTACATTGCCACTTCCTGCCTATCCTAATTCAGACCCTCGGATTCACACCACCCCGTGATGTTTTTCTCAATCCTACTAGTGAATGGAATGTTACACACCAATACAATGCGCATCACCCCGCGATATTTTTCAGAAACCTGTCCGACATTGCCACTGCATGTTTCCTAACCTCCCCATGCTGACCACTCCGTGGTGCTTTTCTAGATACTATATTGCCACTCACTGCCTATCCTAATTCAGACCCTGGGATTCACACCACCCCATGATGCTTTTCTCACTCTTACTAGTGAATGTAATGTTACACACACATACAATGTGCACCACTCCGCGATGTTTTTCAGAAACCTATCCTACTTTGCCACTGCATGTTTCCTAACCTCCCAATGGTGACCACCCCGTTCTTTTTTTCTCCATCCTCCATTGCCACTCACTGCCTATCCTAATTCAGAGGCTCCGATTCACACCACCCCGTGATGGTTTTTCTCACTCCTACTAGTGAATGTAATGTTGCACACGCATACAATGTGCACCACCCCACGATGTTTTTCAGAAACCTATCCGACATTGCCACTGCATGTTTCCTGACCTCCCAATGCTGACCACCCCGTGGTGCTTTTCTCCATCCTACATTGCCAATCACTGCCTATCCTAATACAGTGACTCAGATTCACACCACCCCGTGATGTTTTTCTCACTCCCACTAGTGAATGTAATGTTACACACCCATGCAATTCGCACCACCCCGCGATGTTTTTCAGAAATCTATCTTACATTCCCACTGCATGTTTCCTGACCTCCACAGGCTGACCACCCCGTGGTGCTTTTCTCCATCCTACATTGCCACTCACTGCCTATCCTAATTCAGAGGCTGCGATTTACACCACCCTGTGATGTTTTTCTCACTCCTACTAGTAAATGTAATGTTACACACCCATACAATGCGCACCACCATGCGATGTTTTTCAGAAACATATCTTACATTGCCACAGCATGTATCCTGACATCCCCATGCTAACCAACCCGTGGTGCTTTTCTCCATCCTACATTGCCACTCACTGCCTATTCTAATTCAGACTCTCCGATTCACACCACCCTGTGATGATTTTCTCACTCCTAGTAGTGAATGGAATGTTACACAACCATACAATGCGCATCACCGCGCCATGTTTTTCAGAAACAGGTCCTACATTGCCACTGCATGTTTCATGACTTCTGCATGCTGATCACCCCGTGGTGCTTTTCTCCATCCTACATTGCCACTCACTTCCTATCCGAATTCAGACCCTGGGATTCACACCTCCCCGTGTTGTTTTTCTCACTCCTACTAGTGAATGTAATGTTACACACCCATACAATGTGCACCACTCCGCGATGTTTTTCAGAAACCTATCCTACTTTGCCACTGCATGTTTCCTAACCTCCCAATGCTGACCACCACGTTCTTTTTTTCTCCATCCTCCATTGCCACTCACTGCCTATCCTAATTCAGAGGCTCCGATTCACACCACCCCGTGATGGTTTTTCTCACTCCTACTAGTGAATGTAATGTTGCACACGCATACAATGTGCACCACCCCACGATGTTTTTCAGAAACCTATCCGACATTGCCACTGCATGTTTCCTGACCTCCCAATGCTGACCACCCCGTGGTGCTTTTCTCCAACCTACATTGCCAGTCACTGCCTATCCTAATACAGTGACTCAGATTCATACCACCCCGTGATGTTTTTCTCACTCCCACTAGTGAATGTAATGTTACACACCCATGCAATTCGCACCACCCCGCGATGTTTTTCAGAAATCTATCTTACATTCCCACTGCATGTTTCCTGACCTCCACAGGCTGACCACCCCGTGGTGCTTTTCTCCATCCTACATTGCCACTCACTGCCTATCCTAATTCAGAAGCTGCAATTTACACCACCCTGTGATGTTTTTCTCACTCCTACTAGTAAATGTAATGTTACACACCCATACAATGCGCACCACCATGCGATGTTTTTCAGATACCTATCCAACATTGCCACAGCATGTTTCCTGACATCCCCATGCTAAGCACCCCGTGGTGCTTTTCTCCATCCTACATTGCCACTCACTGCCTATTCTAATTCAGACTCTCCGATTCACACCACCCCGTGATGATTTTCTCACTCCTAGTAGTGAATGGAATGTTACACAACCATACAATGCGCATCACCGCGCCATGTTTTTCAGAAACATGTCCTACATTGCCACTGCATGATTCATGACTTCTGCATGCTGATCATCCCGTGGTGTGTTTCTCCATCCTACATTGCCACTCAGTGCCTATCCAAATTCAGACCCTCCGATTAACACCACCCCGTGATGTTTTTCTCACTCCTACTAGTGAATGTAAAGTTACACACCCATACAATGCGCACCACCCCGCGATGTTTTTCAGAAACCTATCCTATATTTCCACTGCATGTTTCCTGACCTCCACATGATGACCACCCCGTGGTGTTTTTCCCCATCCTAGATTGCCACCAACTGCCTATCCTAAATCAGACACTCTGATTCACACCACCCCGTGATGCTTTTCTCACTCCTACTAGTAAATGTAATGTTACACACTAATACAATGCGCACCACCCCGCGATGTTTTTCAGGAACCTGTCCTACTCTGCCGCTGAATTTTTCCAGATCGCCCCATGCTCACCACCCCGTGGTGCTTTTCTCCGTTCTACATTGCTACTCACTGCGTATCCTTATTCTTATCCTATGATTCACACAACCCCGTGATGTTTTTCTCAAACCTACTAGTAATGTTACACACCCATACAATGCGCACCACCCCGCGATGTTTTTCAGAAACCTATCCTACATTGCCACTGCATGTTTCCTGACCTCCCATGCTGACAACCGCTTGGTGCTTTTCTCCATACTACATCGCCCTCACTGCCTATCCTTATTCAGACCTTCCGATTCACACCATCCCGTGATGTTTTTCTCACTCCTACTAGTGAATTTAACGTTACACACCCATACAATGCGCACCACCCCGCGATGTTTTTCAGAAACCTATCCTACATTGCCACAGCATGTTTCCTGACCTCCACATGCTGACCACCCCGTGGTGCTTTTCTCCATCCTACATTGCCACTTCCTGCCTATCCTAGTTCATACCCTCTGATTCACACCACCCCGTGATGTTTTTCTCAATCCTACTAGTGAGTGGAATGTTACACACCAATACAATGCGCATCACCCCGCGATGTTTTTCAGAAACCTGTCCGATATTGCAACTGCATGTTTCCTAACCTCCCCATGCTGACCACCCCGTGCTGCTTTTCTCCATCCTACATTGCAACTCACTGCCTATCCTAATTCAGTGACTATGATTCACACCACCCCATGATGTTTTTGTCACTCCCACTAGTGAATGTAATGTTACACACCCATGTAATTCACACCACACCGCGATGTTTTTCAGAAATCTATCTTACATTCCCACTGCATGTTTCCTGACCTCCACATGCTGACCAACCCGTGGTGCTTTTCTCTATCCTAAATTGCCTCTCACTGCGTATACTAATTCAGACCTTCCGATTCACACCTCCCCGTGATGTTTTTGTCACTCTTATTAGTGAATGGAATGTTACACAACCATACAATGCGCATCACCCCGCGATGTTTTTCTGAAACATGTCATACATTGCCACTACATGTTTCATGACTTCCGCATGTTGATCACCTCGTGGTGCTTTTTTCCATCCTACATTGCCACTCGCTTCCTATCCTAATTCAGACCCTGGGATTCACACCACTCCGTGTTGTTTTTCTCACTCCCACTAGTGAATGTAATGTTACACACCCATGCAATTCACACCACACCGCGATGTTTTTCAGAAATTTATCTTACATTCCCACTGCATGTTTCCTGACCTCCACATGCTGACCAACCCGTGGTGCTTTTCTCTATCCTAAATTGCCTCTCACTGCGTATCCTAATTCAGACCTTCCGATTCACACCACCCCGTGATGTTTTTGTCACTCCTACTAGTGAATGGAATGTTACACACCAATGCAATGCGAATCACCCCCGATGTTTTTCAGAAACCACTCCGACATTGCCACTGCATGCTTCCTGACTACCGCATGCTGACCACCCCGTGGTGCTTTTCTCCATTCTACATTGCAACTCACTGCCTATACTAATTCAGTCCCTGGGATTCACATCACCCCGTGAGGTTTTTGTCACTCCTAATAGTGAATGTAATGTTACACACCCATACAATATGCACCACACTGCAAGGTTTTTCAGAAACCTATCCTACTTTGCCACTGCATGTTTTCTGACCTCCCAATGCTGACCACCCCGTGGGGCTTTTCTCCATCCTATATTGCCAATCACTCCCTATCCAAATTCAGACCCTCCCATTCACACCACCCCATGATGTTTTTCTCAGTCCTACTAGTGAATGTAATGTTACACACCCATACAATGTGCACCCCCTGCGATGTTTTTCATAAACCTATCCTACATTGCCACTGCATGTTTCCTGACCTCCCCATGCTGAACACCCCGTGGTGCTTTTCTCCATCCTACATTGCCACTCACTGCCTATCCTAATTCATATCCTACGATTCACACCACCCCGTGACGTTTTCTCACTCCTACTATTGAATGTAATGTTACACACCCATACAATGCGCACCACCACGTGATGTTTTTCAGAAACATATCTTACATTGCCACAGCATGTTTCCTGACATCCCAATGCTAAACATCCCGTGGTGCTTTTCTCCAACCTACATTGCCACTCACTGTCTATCCTAATTCAGACCCTCCGATTCACACCACACCGTGATGATTTTCTCACTCCTACTAGTGAATGGAATGTTACACAACCATACAATGCGCATCACCCCGCGATGTTTTTCAGAAACATATCCTACATTGCCACTGCATGTTTCATGACTCCCGCATGAGGATCACCCCGTGGTTCTTTTCTCGATCCTACATTGCCACTCAATGCCTATCCTAATTCAGACCCTCCGATTAATACCACCCCGTGATGTTTTTTCACTCCTAGTAGTGAATGTAATGTTACACACCCATACAATGCGCACCACACCGCGATGTTTTTCAGAAAATTATCCTACATTGCCACGGCATGTTTCCTGACGTCCCCATGCTGACCACCCAGTGGTGCTTTTCTCCATCCTACATTGCCACTCACTGCCTATCCAAATTCCGACCATCCGAATCACACCACCCCGTGATGTTGATCTCACTCGCACTAGTGAATATAATGTTACACACCCATACAATGCGGACCACCCCACGATGTTTTTCAGAAACCTATCCTACATTGCCAGTGCATGTTTCCTGACCTCCACATGCTGACCACCCCCTTCTTTTTTTCTCCATCCTACATTGCCACTCACTGCCTATCCTAATTCAGAGGCTCCTATTCAAACCACCCCGTGATGGTTTTTCTCAGGCCCACTAGTGAATTTAATGTTACACACCCATACAATTCGCACCACCCCGCGATGTTTTTCAGAAATCTATCTGACATTCCCACTGCATGTTTCCTGACCTCTACATGCTGACCAACCCGTGGTGCTTTTCTCCATCCCACATTGCCACTCACTGCCTATCCTAATTCAGTGGCTCCGATTCAAACCACCCCGTGATATTTTTCTCACACCTACTAGTAATGTTACACACCCATACAATGCGCACCACCCCGCGATGTTTTTCAGAAACCTATCCTACATTGCCACTGCATGTTTCCTGACCTCCCATGCTGACAACCGCTTGGTGCTTTTCTGCATACTACATTGCCCTTCACTGCCTATCCTTATTGAGACCCTCCGATTCACACCATCCCGTGATGTTTTTCTCACTCCTACTAGTGAATTTCACGTTACACATCCATACAATGCGCACAACCCCACGATGTTTTTCAGAAACATATCCTACATTGCCACAGCATGTTTCCTGACCTCCACATGCTGACCACCCCGTGGTGCTTTTCTCCATCCTACATTGCCACTCAATGCCTATCCTAATTCAGATCCTATGATTAACTCCACCCCGTGATGTTTTTCTCACTCCTACCATTTAATGTAATGTTACACACCCATACAATGCCCACCACCACGCGATGTTTTTCAGAAACATATCCTACATTGCCACAGCATGTTTCCGAACCTCCACATGCTGACCACCCCTTGGTGCTTTTCTCCATCCTACATTGCCATTCAGTGCCTATCCAAATTCAAACCCTCTGAATAACACCACCCCGTGATGTTTTTTTTACTCCTACTAGTGAATGTAATGTTACACACCCATACAATGCGCACCACCCCGCCATGTTTTTCAGAAACCTATCCTACACTTCCAGTGCATGTTTCCTGAGCTCCCAATGCTGACCACCCCGTGGTGCTTTTCTCCATCCTACATTGCAAGTCACTGCCTATCCTAATTCAGGCCCTATGATTCACACCACCCCGTGATGTTTTTCTCACTCCTACTAGTGAATGTAATGTTACACACCGATACAATGCGCACCAACCCGCGATGTTTTTCAAAAACCTATCCTACATTGCCACTGCATGTTTCCTGACCTCCCCATGCTGAGCACACCGTGGTGCTTTTCTCCACCCTACATTGCCACTTCCTGCCTATCCTAATTCAGACCCTCCGATTCACACCACCCCGTGATGTTTTTCTCAATCCTACTAGTGAATGGAATGTTACACACCAATACAATGCGCATCACCCCGCGATGTTTATCAGAAACCTGTCCGATATTGCAACTGCATGTTTCCTAACCTCCCCATGCTGACCACCCCGTGCTGCTTTTCTCCATCCTACATTGCAACTCACTGCCTATCCTAATTCAGTGACTATGATTCACACCACCCCATGATGTTTTTCTCACTCCCACTAGTGAATGTAATGTTACACACCCATGCAATTCACACCACACCGCGATGTTTTTCAGAAATCTATCTTACATTCGCACTGCATGTTTCCTGACCTCCACATGCTGACCAACCCGTGGTCCTTTTCTCTATCCTAAATTGCCTCTCACTGCGTATACTAATTCAGACCTTCCGATTCACACCTCCCCGTGATGTTTTTGTCACTCTTATTAGTGAATGGAATGTTACACAACCATACAATGCGCATCACCCCGCGATGTTTTTCTGAAACATGTCATACATTGCCACTGCATGTTTCATGACTTCCGCATGCTGATCACCTCGTGGTGCTTTTTTCCATCCTACATTGCCACTCGCTTCCTATCCTAATTCAGACCCTGGGATTCACACCACTCCGTGTTGTTTTTCTCACTCCCACTAGTGAATGTAATGTTACACACCCATGCAATTCACACCACACCGCGATGTTTTTCAGAAATCTATCTTACATTCCCACTGCATGTTTCCTGACCTCCACATGCTGACCAACCCGTGGTGCTTTTCTCCATCCTACATTGCCACTTCCTGCCTATCCTAGTTCATACCCTCTGATTCACACCACCCCGTGATGTTTTTCTCAATCCTACTAGTGAATGGAATGTTACACACCAATGCAATGCGCATCACCCCCGATGTCAGAAACCACTCCGACATTGCCACTGCATGCTTCCTGACCACCGCATGCTGACCACCCCGTGGTGCTTTTCTCCATTCTACATTGCAACTCACTGCCTATACTAATTCAGACCCTGGGATTCACATCACCCCGTGAGGTTTTTGTCACTCCTAATAGTGAATGTAATGTTACACACCCATACAATATGCACCTCACCGCGATGTTTTTCAGAAACCTATCCTACTTTGCCACTGCATGTTTTCTGACCTCCCAATGCTGACCACCCCGTGGGGCTTTTCTCCATCCTATATTGCCAATCACTCCCTATCCAAATTCAGACCCTCCCATTCACACCACCCCATGATGTTTTTCTCAGTCCTACTAGTGAATGTAATGTTACACACCCATACAATGTGCACCCCCTGCGATGTTTTTCATAAACCTATCCTACATTGCCACTGCATGTTTCCTGACCTCCCCATGCTGAACACCCCGTGGTGCTTTTCTCCATCCTACATTGCCACTCACTGCCTATCCTAATTCATATCCTACGATTCACACCACCCCGTGACGTTTTCTCACTCCTAATATTGAATGTAATGTTACACACCCATACAATGCGCACCACCACGTGATGTTTTTCAGAAACATATCTTACATTGCCACAGCATGTTTCCTGACATCCCAATGCTAAACATCCCGTGGTGCTTTTCTCCATCCTACATTGCCACTCACTGTCTATGCTAATTCAGACCCTCCGATTCACACCACACCGTGATGATTTTCTCACTCCTACTAGTGAATGGAATGTTACACAACCATACAATGCGCATCACCCCGCGATGTTTTTCAGAAACATATCCTACATTGCCACTGCATGTTTCATGACTCCCGCATGAGGATCACCCCGTGGTTCTTTTCTCGATCCTACATTGCCACTCACTGCCTATCCTAATTCAGACCCTCCGATTAATACCACCCCGTGATGTTTTTTCACTCCTAGTAGTGAATGTAATGTTACACACCCATACAATGCGCACCACACCGCGATGTTTTTCAGAAAATTATCCTACATTGCCACGGCATGTTTCCTGACGTCCCCATGCTGACCACCCCGTGGTGCTTTTCTCCATCCTACATTGCCACTCACTGCCTATCCAAATTCCGACCATCCGAATCACACCACCCCGTGATGTTGATCTCACTCGCACTAGTGAATATAATGTTACACACCCATACAATGCGGACCACCCCACGATGTTTTTCAGAAACCTATCCTACATTGCCAGTGCATGTTTCCTGACCTCCACATGCTGACCACCCCCTTCTTTTTTCTCCATCCTACATTGCCACTCACTGCCTATCCTAATTCAGAGGCTCCTATTCAAACCACCGCGTGATGGTTTTTCTCAGGCCCACTAGTGAATTTAATGTTACACACCCATACAATTCGCACCACCCCGCGATGTTTTTCAGAAATCTATCTGACATTCCCACTGCATGTTTCCTGACCTCTACATGCTGACCAACCCGTGGTGCTTTTCTCCATCCCACATTGCCACTCACTGCCTATCCTAATTCAGTGGTTCCGATTCAAACCACCCCGTGATATTTTTCTCACACCTACTAGTAATGTTACACACCCATACAATGCGCACCACCCCGCGATGTTTTTCAGAAACCTTTCCTACATTGCCACTGCATGTTTCCTGACCTCCCATGCTGACAACCGCTTGGTGCTTTTCTCCATACTACATTGCCCTTCACTGCCTATCCTTATTGAGACCCTCCGATTCACACCATCCCGTGATGTTTTTCTCACTCCTACTAGTGAATTTCACGTTACACATCCATACAATGCGCACAACCCCACGATGTTTTTCAGAAACATATCCTACATTGCCACAGCATGTTTCCTGACCTCCACATGCTGACCACCCCGTGGTGCTTTTCTCCATCCTACATTGCCACTCAATGCCTATCCTAATTCAGATCCTATGATTAACTCCACCCCGTGATGTTTTTCTCACTCCTACCATTTAACGTAATGTTACACACCCATACAATGCCCACCACCACGCGATGTTTTTCAGAAACATATCCTACATTGCCACAGCATGTTTCCTGAACTCCACATGCTGACCACCCCTTGGTGCTTTTCTCCATCCTACATTGCCATTCAGTGCCTATCCAAATTCAAACCCTCTGAATAACACCACCCCGTGATGTTTTTTTTACTCCTACTAGTGAATGTAATGTTACACACCCATACAATGCGCACCACCCCGCCATGTTTTTCAGAAACCTATCCTACACTTTCAGTGCATGTTTCCTGAGCTCCCAATGCTGACCACCCCGTGGTGCTTTTCTCCATCCTACATTGCAAGTCACTGCCTATCCTAATTCAGGCCCTATGATTCACACCACCCCGTGATGTTTTTCTCACTCCTACTAGTGAATGTAATGTTACACACCGATACAATGCGCACCAACCCGCGATGTTTTTCAAAAACCTATCCTACATTGCCACTGCATGTTTCCTGACCTCCCCATGCTGAGCACACCGTGGTGCTTTTCTCCACCCTACATTGCCACTTCCTGCCTATCCTAATTCAGACCCTCCGATTCACACCACCCCGTGATGTTTTTCTCACTCCTACTAGTGAATGTAATGTTACACACCGATACAATGCGCACCAACCCGCGATGTTTTTCAGAAACCTATCCTAGTTTGCCACAGCCTTTTTCCTGACCTCCCCATGCTGACAAGCCCTTGGTGCTTTTCTCCATCCTACATTGCGCCTCACTGTCTATCCTTATTCAGACACTCCGATTCACACCTCCCCGTGATGTTTTTCTCACTCCTACTAGTGAATTTAATGTTACACACCCATACAATGTGCACCACCCCGCCATGTTTTTCAGAAACTTATCCTACATTGCCAGTTCATGTTTCCTGACCTCCCCATGCTGACCACCCCGTGGTGCTTTTCGCCATCCTACATTGCCACTCACTGCCTATCCTAATTCAGTGGATCCGATTCACACCACCCCGTGATGTTTTTTTCACTCCTACTAGTGAATGTAATGTTACACACCCATACAATGTGCGCCACACCGCGATGTTTTTCAGAAATCTATCTTACATTCCCACTGCATGTTTCCTGACCTCCACATGCTGACCACCCCGTGGTGCTTTTCTCCATCCTACATTGCCAGTCACTGCCTATCCTAATTCAGGCCCTATGATTCACACCACCCCGTGATGTTTTTCTCACTCCTACTAGTGAATGTAATGTTACACACCGATACAATGCGCACCAACCCGGGATGTTTTTCAAAAACCTATCCTACATTGCCACTGCATGTTTCCTGACCTCCCCATGCTGAGCACACCGTGGTGCTTTTCTCCATCCTACATTGCCACTTCCTGGCTATCCTAATTCAGACCCTCCGATTCACACCACCCCGTGATGTTTTTCTCAATCCTAGTAGTGAATGGAATGTTACACACCCACACAATTCGCACCACCGCATGATGTTTTTCAGAAACCTGTCCGACATTGCCACTGCATGTTTCCTACCTCCCCATGCTGACCACCACGTGGTGCTTTCCTCCATCCTACATTGCCACTCACTGCCTATCCTAATTCAGACCCTGGGATTCACACCACCCAGTGATGTTTTTCTCACTCCTAGTAGTGAATGTAATGTTACACACACATACAATGTGCAACACCCCGCGATCTTTTTCAGAAACCTATCCTACTTTGCCACTGCATGTTTCCTAACCTCCCAATGCTGACCACCCCGTTCTTTTTTTCTCCATGCTACATTGCCACTCACTGCCTATTCTATTTCAGAGGCTCCGATTCACACCACCCCGTGATGGTTTTTCTAACTCCCACTAGTAAATGTAATGTTACACACCCATACAATTCGCACCACCCCGCGATGTTTTTCAGAAATCTATCTTACATTCCCACTGCATGTTTCCTGACCTACACATGCTGACCAACCCATGGTGCTTTTCTCCATCCTAAATTGCCACTAACTGCCTATCCTAAATCAGTCCCTCTGATTCACACCACCCCGTGATGATTTTCTCACTCCAACTAGTGAATGGAATGTTACACAACCATACAATGCGCATCACCCCACGATGTTTTTCAGAAACCTATCCTACATTGCCACTGCATGTTTCCTGACCTCCCCATGCTGACCACCCCTTGGTGCTTTTCTCCATCCTACATTGCCCCTCACTGCCTATCCTTATTCAGACCCTGGGATTCACACCATCCCGTGATGTTTTTCTCACTCCTACTAGTGAATGTAATGTCACACACCCATATAATGCGCTCCCCCCGCGATGTTTTTCAGAAACCTATCCTACATTGCCACAGCATGTTTCCTGAGCTTCCCATGCTGACCACCCCGTGGTGCTTTTCTCCATCCTACATTGCCACTCACTGCCTATCCTAATTCAGACCCTCCGATTCACACCACCCCGTGATGATTTTCTCACTCCTACTAGTGAATGGAATGTTACACAAACATACAATGCGCATCAACCCGCGATGTTTTTTAGAAACATGTCCTACATTGCAACTGCATGTTTCCTGACCTCCGCATGCTTATCACCCGGTGGTGCGTTTCTCCAACCTACATTGCCACTCAGTGCCTATCCAAATTCAGACCCTCCGATTAACACCACCCCGTGATGTTTTTCTTACTCCTACTAGTGAATGTAATGTTACACACCCATACAATGCGCACCACCCCGCGATGTTTTTCAGAAACCTATCCTACATTTCCACTGCATGTTTCCTGACCTCCCAATGCTGACCACCCCGTGGTGCTTTTCTCCATCCTACATTGCCACTCACTGCCTATCCTAATTCAGACCCTGGGATTCACACCACCCCGTGATGTTTTTATCACTCCTACTAGAGAATGTAATGTTACACACACATACAATGTGCAACACCCCGCGATCTTTTTCAGAAACCTATCCTACTTTGCCACAGCATGTTTCCTAACCTCCCAATGCTGACCACCCGGTTCTTTTTTTCTCCATCCTACATTGCCACTCACTGCCTATTCTAATTCAGAGGCTCCGATTCACACCTCCCCGTGATGTTTTTCTCACTCCTACTAGCGAATTTAATGTTACACACCCATACAATGCGCACCACCCCGCCATGTTTTTCAGAAACTTATCCTACATTGCCAGTTCATGTTTCCTGACCTCCCCATGCTGACCACCCCGTGGTGCTTTTCGCCATCCTACATTGCCACTCACTGCCTATCCTAATTCAGTGGCTCCGATTCAAACCACCCCGTGATATTTTTCTCACACCTACTAGTAATGTTACACACCCATACAATGCGCATCACCCCGCAATGTTTTTCAGAAACCTATCCTACATTGCCACTGCATGTTTCCTGACCTCCCCATGCTGACCACCCCTTGGTGCTTTTCTCCATCCTACATTGCCCCTCACTGCCTATCCTAATTCAGACCCTGGGATTCACACCACCCCGTGATGTTTTTCTCACTCCTACTAGTGAATGTAATGTCACACACCCATATAATGCGCTCCCCCCCGCGATGTTTTTCAGAAACCTATCCTACATTGTCACAGCATGTTTCCTGAGCTTCCCATGCTGACCACCCCGTGGTGCTTTTCTCCATCCTACATTTCCACTCACTGCCTATACAAATTCCGACCATCCGAATCACACCACCCCGTGATGTTGATGTCACTCATACTAGTGAATATAATGTTACACACCCATACAATGCGGACCACCCCACGATGTTTTTCAGATACCTATCCTACATTGCCACTGCATGTTTCCCGACCTCCCCATGCTGACCACCCCGTGGTGCTTTTTTCCATCCTAAATTGCCACTCTCTGCCTATCCAAATTAAGACCCTCCGATTTACATCACCCGGTGATGTTTTTCTCATTCCTACTAGTGAATGAAATGTTACAAACCCATACAATATGCACCACACCGCGATGTTTTTCAGAAACCTATCCTACATTGCCAGTGCATGTTTCCTGACCTCCCCATGCTGACCACCCCGTGGTGCTTTTCTCCATGCTACATTGCCACTCACTGCTTATCCTAATTCAGACCCTCCGATTCACACCACCCAGTGATGTTTTTCTCACTCCTACTAGTGAATGTAATGTTACACACCCATACAATGCACGCCACACCGCGATGTTTTTCAGAAATCTATCTTACATTCCCACTGCATGTTTCCTGACCTCAACATGCTGACCAACCCGTGGTGCTTTTCTCCACCCTAAATTGCCACTCACTGCCTATCCTAAATCAGTCCATCCGATACACACCACCCCGTGATGATTTTCTCACTCATACTAGTAAATGGAATGTTACACAACCATACAATGCGCACCACCCCGCGATGTTTTTCAGAAACCTATCCTACATTCCCAGTGCATGTTTCCTGACCTCAACATGCTGACGAACCCGTGGTGCTTTTCTCCATCCTAAATTGCCACTCACTGCCTATCCTAAATCAGTCCATCCGATACACACCACCCCGTGATGATTTTCTCACTCATACTAGTAAATGGAATGTTACACAAGCATACAATGCGCACCACCCCGCGATGTTTTTCAGAAACCTATCCTACATTGCCACTGCATGTTTCCTGACCTCCCATGCTGACAACCCCTTGGTGCTTTTCTCCATCCTACATTGCCACTCACTGCCTATCCTAATTCAGACCCTCCGATTCACACCACCCCGTGATGATTTACTCACTCTTACTAGTGAATGGAATGTTACACAAACATACAATGCGCATCAACCCGCGATGTTTTTTAGAAACATGTCCTACATTGCAACTGCATGTTTCCTGACCTCCGCATGCTTATCACCCGGTGGTGCGTTTCTCCAACCTACATTGCCACTCAGTGCCTATCCAAATTCAGACCCTCCGATTAACACCACCCCGTGATGTTTTTCTTACTCCTACTAGTGAATGTAATGTTACACACCCATACAATGCGCACCACCCCGCGATGTTTTTCAGAAACCTATCCTACATTTCCACTGCATGTTTCCTGACCTCCCAATGCTGACCACCCCGTGGTGCTTTTCTCTATCCTACATTGCCACTCATGGCCTATCCTAATTCAGACCCTGGGATTCACACCACCCCGTGATGTTTTTCTCACTCCTACTAGTGAATGTAATGTTACACACACATTCAATGTGCAACACCCCGTGATCTTTTTCAGAAACCTATCCTACTTTGCCACAGCATGTTTCCTAACCTCCAAATGCTGACCACCCGGTTCTTTTTTTCTCCATCCTACATTGCCACTCACTGCCTATTCTAATTCAGAGGCTCCGATTCACACCTCCCCGTGATGTTTTTCTCACTCCTACTAGCGAATTTAATGTTACACACCCATACAATGCGCACCACCCCGCCATGTTTTTCAGAAACTTATCCTACATTGCCAGTTCATGTTTCCTGACCTCCCCATGCTGACCACCCCGTGGTGCTTTTCGCCATCCTACATTGCCACTCACTGCCTATCCTAATTCAGTGGATCCGATTCACACCACCCCGTGATGTTTTTTTCACTCCTACTAGTGAATGTAATGTTACACACCCATACAATGCGCGCCACACCGCGATGTTTTTCAGAAATCTATCTTACATTCCCACTGCATGTTTCCTGACCTCCACATGCTGACCACCCCGTGGTGCTTTTCTCCATCCTACATTGCCAGTCACTGCCTATCCTAATTCAGGCCCTATGATTCACACCACCCCGTTATGTTTTTCTCACTCCTACTAGTGAATGTAATGTTACACACCGATACAATGCGCACCAACCCGGGATGTTTTTCAAAAACCTATCCTACATTGCCACTGCATGTTTCCTGACCTCCCCATGCTGAGCACACCGTGGTGCTTTTCTCCATCCTACATTGCCACTTCCTGCCTATCCTAATTCAGACCCTCCGATTCACACCACCCCGTGATGTTTTTCTCAATCCTAGTAGTGAATGGAATGTTACACACCCACACAATTCGCACCACCGCGCGATGTTTTTCAGAAACCTGTCCGACATTGCCACTGCATGTTTCCTACCTCCCCATGCTGACCACCACGTGGTGCTTTTCTCCATCCTACATTGCCACTCACTGCCTATCCTAATTCAGACCCTGGGATTCACTCCACCCAGTGATGTTTTTCTCACTCCTAGTAGTGAATGTAATGTTACACACACATACAATGTGCAACACCCCGTGATCTTTTTCAGAAACCTATCCTACTTTGCCACTGCATGTTTCCTAACCTCCCAATGCTGACCACCCCGTTCTTTTTTTCTCCATGCTACGTTTCCACTCACTGCCTATTCTATTTCAGAGGCTCCGATTCACACCACCCCGTGATGGTTTTTCTAACTCCCACTAGTGAATGTAATGTTACACACCCATACAATTCGCACCACCCCGCGATGTTTTTCAGAAATCTATCTTACATTCCCACTGCATGTTTCCTGACCTACACATGCTGACCAACCCATGGTGCTTTTCTCCATCCTAAATTGCCACTCACTGCCTATCCTAAATCAGTTCCTCTGATTCACACCACCCCGTGATGATTTTCTCACTCCAACTAGTGAATGGAATGTTACACAACCATACAATGCGCATCACCCCGCGATGTTTTTCAGAAACCTATCCTACATTGCCACTGCATGTTTCCTGACCTCCCCATGCTGACCACCCCTTGGTGCTTTTCTCCATCCTACATTGCCCCTCACTGCCTATCCTAATTCAGACCCTGGGATTCACACCACCCCGTGATGTTTTTCTCACTCCTACTAGTGAATGTAATGTCACACACCCATATAATGCGCTCCCCCCCGCCATGTTTTACAGAAACCTATCCTACATTGCCACAGCATGTTTCCTGAGCTTCCCATGCTGACCACCCCGTGGTGCTTTTCTCCATCTTACATTTCCACTCACTGCCTATACAAATTCCGACCATGCGAATCACACCACCCCGTGATGTTGATCTCACTCATACTAGTGAATATAATGTTACACACCCATACAATGCGGACCACCCCACGATGTTTTTCAGATACCTATCCTACATTGCCACTGCATGTTTCCCGACCTCCCCATGCTGACCACCCCGTGGTGCTTTTTTCCATCCTAAATTGCCACTCTCTGCCTATCCAAATTAAGACCCTCCGATTTACATCACCCGGTGATGTATTTCTCATTCCTACTAGTGAATGAAATGTTACAAACCCATACAATATGCACCACACCGCGATGTTTTTCAGAAACCTATCCTACATTGCCAGTGCATGTTTCCTGACCTCCCCATGCTGACCACCCCGTGGTGCTTTTCTCCATGCTACATTGCCACTCACTGCCTATCCTAATTCAGACCCTCCGATTCACACCACCCAGTGATGTTTTTCTCACTCCTACTAGTGAATGTAATGTTACACACCCATACAATGCGCGCCACACCGCGATGTTTTTCAGAAATCTATCTTACATTCCCACTGCATGTTTCCTGACCTCAACATGCTGACCAACCCGTGGTGCTTTTCTCCATCCTAAATTGCCACTCACTACCTATCCTAAATCAGTCCCTCCGATACACACCACCCCGTGATGATTTTCTCAGTCATACTAGTAAATGGAATGTTACACAACCATACAATGCGCACCACCCCGCGATGTTTTTCAGAAACCTATCCTACATTGCCACTGCATGTTTCCTGACCTCCCATGCTGACAACCCCTTGGTGCTTTTCTCCATCCTACATTGCCACTCACTGCCTATCCTAATTCAGACCCTCCGATTCACACCACCCCGTGATGATTTTCTCACTCCTACTAGTGAATGGAATGTTACACAAACATACAATGCGCATCAACCCGCGATGTTTTTTAGAAACATGTCCTACATTGCAACTGCATGTTTCCTGACCTCCGCATGCTTATCACCCGGTGGTGCGTTTCTCCAACCTACATTGCCACTCAGTGCCTATCCAAATTCAGACCCTCCGATTAACACCACCCCGTGATGTTTTTCTTACTCCTACTAGTGAATGTAATGTTACACACCCATACAATGCGCACCACCCCGCGATATTTTTCAGAAACCTATCCTACATTTCAACTGCATGTTTCCTGACCTCCCAATGCTGACGACCCCGTGGTGCTTTTCTCCATCCTACATTGCCACTCACTGCCTATCCTAATTCAGACCCTGGGATTCACACCACCCCGTGATGTTTTTCTCACTCCTACTAGTGAATGTAATGTTACACACACATTCAATGTGCAACACCCCGTGATCTTTTTCAGAAACCTATCCTACTTTGCCACTGCATGTTTCCTAACCTCCCAATGCTGACCACCCGGTTCTTTTTTTCTCCATCCTACATTGCCACTCACTGCCTATTCTAATTCAGAGGCTCCGATTCACTCCACCCCGTGATGGTTTTTCTCACTACCACTAGTGAATGTAATGTTACACAACCATACAATTCGCACCACCCCGCGATATTTTTCAGAAATCTATCTTACATTCCCACTGCATGTTTCCTGACCTACACATGCTGACCAACACATGGTGCTTTTCTCCATCCTAAATTGCCACTCACTGCATAACCTAAATCAGTCCCTCCGATTCACACCACCCCGTGATGATTTTCTCACTCCTACTAGTGAATGGAATGTTACACAACCATACAATACGCATCACCCCGCGATGTTTTTCAGAAACCTATCCTACATTTCCACTGCATGTTTCCTGACCTCCCCATGCTGACCAGCCCTTGGTGCTTTTCTCCATCCTACATTGCCACTCACTGCCTATCCTAATTCAGAGCCTGGGATTCACACCACCCCGTGATGTTTTTCTCACTCCTACTAGTGAATGTAATGTTACACACCCATACAATGCGCAGCCCCCCTCCATGTTTTTCAGAATCCTATGCTACATTGCCACAGCATGTTTCCTGACCTCCCCATGCTGACCACCCCGTGGTGCTTTTCTCCATCCTACATTTCCACTCACTGCCTATACAAATTCAGACCATGCGAATCACACCATCCCGTGATGTTGATCTCACTCATACTAGTGAGTATAATGTTACACACCCATACAATGTGGACAACCCCACGATGTTTTTCAGATACCTATCCTACATTGCCACTGCATGTTTCCTGACCTCCCCATGCTGACCGCCCCGTGGTGCTTTTTTCCACCCTAAATTGTCACTCTCTGCCTATCCAAATTAAGACCCTCCGATTCACACCACCCCGTGATGATTTTCTCACTCCTACTAGTGAATCGAATGTTACACAACCATACAATGCGCATCACCCCGCGATGTTTTTTAGAAACATGTCCGACATTGCAACTGCATGCTTCCTGACCTCCGAATGCTGATCACCCCGTGGTGCGTTTCTCCAACCTACATTGCCACTCAGTGCCTATCCAAATTCAGACCATCCGATTAACACCACCCCGTGATGTTTTTCTTACTCCTACTAGTGAATGTAATGTTACACACCCATACAATGCGCACCACCCCGCGATGTTTTTCAGAAACCTATCCTACACTTCCACTGCATGTTTCCTGAACTCCCAATGCTGACCACCCGGTGGTGCTTTTCTCCATCCTACATTGCCAGTCACTGCCTATCCTAATTCAGGCCCTATGATTCACACCACCCCGTGATGTTTTTCTCACTCCTACTAGTGAATGTAATGTTACACACCGATACAATGCGCACCAACCAGCGATGTTTTTCAAAAACCTATCCTACATTGCCACTGCATGTTTCCTGACCTCCCCATGCTGAGCACACCGTGGTGCTTTTCTCCATCCTACATTGCCACTTCCTGCCTATCCTAATTCAGACCTCCAATTCACACCACCCCGTGATGTTTTTCTCACTCCTACTAGTGAATGTAATGTTACACACCGATACAATGCGCACCAACCCGCGATGTTTTTCAGAAACCTATCCTAGTTTGCCACAGCCTTTTTCCTGACCTCCCCATGCTGACAACCCCTTGGTGCTTTTCTCCATCCTACATTGCGCCTCACTGCCTATCCTTATTCAGACACTCCGATTCACACCTCCCCGTGATGTTTTTCTCACTCCTACTAGTGAATTGAACGTTACACACCCATACAATGCGCACCACCCCGCCATGTTTTTCAGAAACTTATCCAACATTGCCAGTGCATGTTTCCTGACCTCCCCATGCTCACCACCCCGTGGTGCTTTTCGCCATCCTACATTGCCACTCACTGCCTATCCTAATTCAGTGGATCCGATTCACACCACCCCGTGATATTTTTTTCACTCCTACTAGTGAATGTAATGTTACACACCCATACAATGCGCGCCACACCGCGATGTTTTTGAGAAATCTATCTTACATTCCCACTGCATGTTTCCTGACTTCCACATGCTGACCACCCCGTGGTGCTTTTCTCCATCCTACATTGCCAGTCACTGCCTATCCTAATTCAGGCCTTATGATTCACACCACCCCGTGATGTTTTTCTCACTCCTACTAGTGAATGTAATGTTACACACCGATACAATGCGCACCAACCCGGGATGTTTTTCAAAAACCTATCCTACATTGCCACTGCATGTTTCCTGACCTCCCCATGCTGAGCACACCGTGGTGCTTTTCTCCATCCTACATTGCCACTTCCTGCCTATCCTAATTCAGACCCTCCGATTCACACCACCCCGTGATGTTTTTCTCAATCCTAGTAGTGAATGGAATGTTACACACCCACACAATTCGCACCACCGCGCGATGTTTTTCAGAAACCTGTCCGACATTGCCACTGCATGTTTCCTACCTCCCCATGCTGACCACCACGTGGTGCTTTCCTCCATCCTACATTGCCACTCACTGCCTATCCTAATTCAGACCCTGGGATTCACACCACCCAGTGATGTTTTTCTCACTCCTAGTAGTGAATGTAATGTTACACACACATACAATGTGCAACACCCCGCGATCTTTTTCAGAAACCTATCCTACTTTGCCACTGCATGTTTCCTAACCTCCCAATGCTGACCACCCCGTTCTTTTTTTCTCCATGCTACATTGCCACTCACTGCCTATTCTATTTCAGAGGCTCCGATTCACACCACCCCGTGATGGTTTTTCTAACTCCCACTAGTGAATGTAATGTTACACACCCATACAATTCGCACCACCCCGCGATGTTTTCAGAAATCTATCTTACATTCCCACTGCATGTTTCCTGACCTACACATGCTGACCAACCCATGGTGCTTTTCTCCATCCTAAATTGCCACTCACTGCCTATCCTAAATCAGTCCCTCTGATTCACACCACCCCGTGATGATTTTCTCACTCCAACTAGTGAATGGAATGTTACACAACCATACAATGCGCATCACCCCGCGATGTTTTTCAGAAACCTATCCTACATTGCCACTGCATGTTTCCTGACCTCCCCATGCTGACCACCCCTTGGTGCTTTTCTCCATCCTACATTGCCCCTCACTGCCTATCCTAATTCAGACCCTGGGATTCACACCACCCCGTGATGTTTTTCTCACTCCTACTAGTGAATGTAATGTCACACACCCATATAATGCGCTCCCCCCCGCCATGTTTTTCAGAAACCTATCCTACATTGCCACAGCATGTTTCCTGAGCTTCCCATGCTGACCACCCCGTGGTGCTTTTCTCCATCTTACATTTCCACTCACTGCCTATACAAATTCCGACCATGCGAATCACACCACCCCGTGATGTTGATCTCACTCATACTAGTGAATATAATGTTACACACCCATACAATGCGGACCACCCCACGATGTTTTTCAGATACCTATCCTACATTTCCACTGCATGTTTCCTGACCTCAACATGCTGACCAACCCGTGGTGCGTTTCTCCAACCTACATTGCCACTCAGTGCCTATCCAAATTCAGACCCTCCGATTAACACCACCCCGTGATGTTTTTCTTACTCCTACTAGTGAATGTAATGTTACACACCCATACAATGCGCACCACCCCGCGATGTTTTTCAGAAACCTATCCTACATTTCCACTGCATGTTTCCTGACCTCCCAATGCTGACGACCCCGTGGTGCTTTTCTCCATCCTACATTGCCACTCACTGCCTATCCTAATTCAGACCCTGGGATTCACACCACCCCGTGATGTTTTTCTCACTCCTACTAGTGAATGTAATGTTACACACACATACAATGTGCAACACCCCGCGATCTTTTTCAGAAACCTATCCTACTTTGCCACAGCATGTTTCCTAACCTCCCAATGCTGACCACCCGGTTCTGTTTTTCTCCATCCTACATTGCCACTCACTGCCTATTCTAATTCAGAGGCTCCGATTCACACCACCCGTGATGGTTTTTCTCACTACCACTAGTGAATGTAATGTTACACAACCATACAATTCGCACCACCCCGCGATATTTTTCAGAAATCTATCTTACATTCATACTGCATGTTTCCTGACCTACACATGCTGACCAACACATGGTGCTTTTCTCCATCCTAAATTGCCACTCACTGCATAACCTAAATCAGTCCCTCCGATTCACACCACCCCGTGATGATTTTCTCACTCCTACTAGTGAATGGAATGTTACACAACCATACAATACGCATCACCCCGCGATGTTTTTCAGAAACCTATCCTACATTTCCACTGCATGTTTCCTGACCTCCCCATGCTGACCAGCCCTTGGTGCTTTTCTCCATCCTACATTGCCACTCACTGCCTATCCTAATTCAGAGCCTGGGATTCACACCACCCCGTGATGTTTTTCTCACTCCTACTAGTGAATGTAATGTTACACACCCATACAATGCGCAGCCCCCCTCCATGTTTTTCAGAATCCTATTCTACATTGCCACAGCATGTTTCCTGACCTCCCCATGCTGACCAGCCCTTGGTGCTTTTTTCCACCCTAAATTGCCACTCTCTCCCTATCCAAATTAAGACCCTCCGATTCACACCACCCCGTGATGATTTTCTCACTCCTACTAGTGAATCGAATGTTACACAACCATACAATGCGCATCACCCCGCGATGTTTTTCAGAAACATGTCCGACATTGCAACTGCATGCTTCCTGACCTCCGAATGCTGATCACCCCGTGGTGCGTTTCTCCAACCTACATTGCCACTCAGTGCCTATCCAAATTCAGACCATCCGATTAACACCACCCCGTGATGTTTTTCTTACTCCTACTAGTGAATGTAATGTTACACACCCATACAATGCGCACCACCCCGCGATGTTTTTCAGAAACCTATCCTACATTTCCACTGCATGTTTCCTGACCTCCCAATGCTGACCACCCCTTGGTGCTTTTCTCCATCCTACATTGCCAGTCATTGCCTATCCTAACTCAGGCCCTATGATTCACACCAACCCGTGATGTTTTTCTAACTCCTACTAGTGAATGCAATGTTACACACCGATACAATGCGCACCACCCCGCGATGTTTTTCAGAAACCTATCCTACATAGCCACTGCATGTTTCCGGACCTCCCCATGCTGAGCACACTGTGGTGCTTTTCTGCATCCTACATTGCCACTCACTGCCTATCCTAATTCAGACCCTGGGATTCACACCACCCAGTGATGTTTTTCTCACTCCTACTAGTGAATGTGATATTACACACACATACAATGTGCACCACCCCGCGATGTTTTTCAGAAACCTATCCTACATTGCCACTGCTTGTTTCCTGACCTCCCCATGCTGACCACTCCATCGTGCTTTTCTCAATCCTACATTGCCACTCCTGCCTATCCTAATTCAGACCCTCTGATTCACATCACCCGGTGATGTTTTTCTCATTCCTACTAGTGAATGAAATGTTACACACCCTTACCATATGCACCACACCGCGATGTCTTTCAGAAAGCTATCCTACATTGCCACTGCATGTTTCCAGACCTCCCCATGCTGACGAGCACATGGTGCTTTTCTCCATCCTACATTGCCACTCACTGACTATCCTAATTAAGACACTCAGATTCACACCACCCCGTGATGTTTTTCTCACTCCTACTAGTGAATATAATGTTACACACACATACAATGCGCAACCACCCGAGATGTTTTTCAGAAACCTATCCTACATTGCCACTGCGTGTTTCCTGACCTCCCCATGCTGACCACCCCGTGGTGCTTTTTTCCATCCTAAATTGCCACTCTCTGCCTATCCTAATTAAGACCCTCCGATTCACATCACCCGGTGATGTTTTTCTCATTCCTACTAGTGAATGAAATGTTACACACCCATACAATATGCACCACACCGCGATGTATTTCAGACACCTATTCTACATTGCCAGGGTATGTTTCCTGACCTCCCCATGCTGACCACCCCGTGGTGCTTTTCTCCATCCTACATTGCCACTCACTGCCTATCCTAATTCAGTGGCTCCGATTCACACCACCCAGTGATGTTTTTCTCACTCCTACTAGTGAATGTAATGTTACACACCCATACAATGCGCCCCACACCGCGATGTTTTTCAGAAATCTATCTTACATTCCCACTGCATGTTTCCTGACCTACACATGCTGACCAACCCGTGGTGCTTTTCTCCATCCTTAATGGCCACTCACTGCCTATCCTAAATCAGTCCCTCCGATACTCACCACCCCGTGGTGATTTTCTCTCTCCTACTAGTGAATGGAATGTTACACAAGCATACAATGCGCACCACCCCGCGGTGATTTTCAGAAACATATCCTACATTGCCACTGCATGTTTCCTGACCTCCCCATGCTGACCACCCCGTGGTGCTTTTCTCCATCCTACATTGCCACTCACTGCCTATCCTAATTCAGTGGCTCTGATTCACACCACCCCGTGATGTTTTTCTCACTCCTACTAGTGAATGTAATGTCACACACCCATACAATGCGCACCACTCCGTGATGTTTTTCAGAAACCTATCCTACATTGCCACTGAACGTTTCCTGACCTCCCATGCTGAGCACACCATGGTGCTTTTCTCCATCCTACATTGCCACTTCCTGCCTATTCTAATTCAGACCCTCCAATTCACACCACCCAGTGATGTTTTTCTCACTCCTACTAGTGAATGGAATGTTAAACACCAATACTATGCCCATCACCCCCGATGTTTTTCAGAATCCTCTCCGACATAGCCACTGCATGTTTCCTGACTACCGCATGCTGACCACCCCGTGGTGCTTTTCTCCATTCTACATTGCAACTCACTGCCTATACTAATTCAGACCCTGGGATTCACACCACCCCGTGATGTTTTTGTCACTCCTACTAGTGAATGTAATGTTACACACCCATACAATGTTCACCACCCCGCGATGTTTTTCAGAAACCTATCTTACATTCCCACAGCATGTTTCCTGCAATCCCCATGCTAACCACCCCGTGGTGCTTTTCTCCATCCTACATTGCCACTCACTGCCTATCCTAAATCAGTCCCTTCGATTCACACCACCCCGTGAAGATTTTCTCACTCCTACTAGTGAATGGAATGTTACACAACCATACAATGCGCACCACCCCGCGATGTTTTTCAGAAACATATCCTACATTGTCACTGCATGTTTCCTGACCTCCCCATGCTGACCGCCCGTGGTGCTTTTCTCCATCCTACATTGCCACTCACTGCCTATCCTAATTCAGTGGCTCTGATTCACACCACCCCGTGATGATTTTCTCACTCCTACTAGTGAATGTAATGTTACACACCCATACAATGCGTGCCACACCGTGATGATTTTCAGAAATCTATCTTACATTCCCACTGCATGTTTCCTGACCTCAACATGCTGACCAACCCGTGGTGCTTTTCTCCATCCAAAATTGCCACTCACTGCCTATCCTAAATCAGTCCCTCCGATTCACACCACCCCGTGACGATTTATCACTCCTACTAGTGAATGCAATGTTGCACAACCATACAATGCGCACCACCCCGCGATGTTTTTCAGAAACATATCCTACATTGCCACTGCATTTTTCCTGACTTCCCCATGCTGACCACCCTGTGGTGCTTTTCTCCAACCTACATTGCCACTCACTGCCTATCCTAATTCAGACTCTCCGATTCACACCAACTCGTGATGTTTTTCTCACTCCTTCTATTGAATGTAAAGTTACACACCCATACAATGCGCACCACCCTGCGATGTTTTTCAGAAACCTATCCTACATTGCCACTGCATGTTTCCTGACCTCCCCATGCTGACCACCCCGTGGTGGTTTTCTCCATCCTATATTGCCACTTACTGCCTATCGTAATACAGAAGCTCTGATTACACCACCCCCTGATGTTTTTCTCACTGCTACTAGTGAATGTACTGTTACACACTCATACAATGCGCACCACCCCACAATATTTTTCAGAAACCTATCCTACGTTGCCACTGCATGTTTCGTTACCTCCGCATGCTGAGCACGCCTTGGTGCTTTTATCCATCCTACATTGCCACTCACTGCCTATCCTTATTCAGACCCTTCGATTCACAACACCCCGTGATGTTTTTCTCACTCCTCCTAGTGAATGTAATGTTACACACCCATACAATTCGCAGCACCGCGCGATGTTTTTCAGAAAACTATCCTACATTGCCACTGCATGTTTCCTGACCTCCCCATGCTGACCACCCCGTCGTGCTTTTCTCCATCCTACATTGCAACTCACACCCTATCGTAATTTAGACCCTCCGATTACACCACCCCGTGATGTATTTCTCACTCCTACTAGTGAATGAAATGTTACAAACCCATACAATGCGCACCACCCCGCGATGTTTTTCAGAAACCTATGCTACATTGCCACTGACTGTTTCCTGATTTCCGTATGCTGACTATCCCTTGGAGCTTTTCTCCATCCTACATTGCCACTCACTGCCTTTCCTTCTTCAGACTCTCCGATTCACACCACCCCATGATGTTTTTCTCACTCCTAGTAGTGAATGTAATGTTACAAACCCATACAATGCTCACCACCCCGCAATGTTTTTCAGAAACCTATCCTACATTGTAACTGCATGTTTCCTGACCTCCCCATGCTGACCACCCCATCGTGCTTTTCTCCATCCTACATTGCCACTCACTGCCATTCATAATTCAGACCCTCCGATTCACACCACGCCGTGATGTTTTTCTCACTCCTACTAGTGAATGTAATGTTACACACCCATACAATGCGCACCACCCCGCGATGTTTTTCAGAAACCTATCCTACATTGCCACTGCATGTTTCCTGAACTCCCCATGCTGCCCAACCCATGGTGCTTTTCTCCATCCTACAATGCCACTCACTGCCCATCCTTATTCAGACCCTCCAATTCACACACCTGTGATGTTTTTCTTACACCTACAAGTGAATGGCCTGTTAGAAACCCATACAATGCGCACCACCGTGCGATGTTTCTCAGAAACCTATCCTACATTGCCACTGCATGTTTCCAGACTTCCCCATGCTGACCACCCCGTGGTGCTTTTCTCCATCCTACATTGCGACTCATTGCCTATCATAATTCAGACCCTCCGATTCAAACCACCACGTGATGATTTTCTCATTCCTACTAGTGAATGGCCTTTTCGAAACCCTTACAATGCGCACCACCCCGCGATGTTTTACAGAAACCTATCCTACATTGCCACTGCCTTTTTCCTGACCTCCCCATGCTGACCACCCCGTGGAGCTTTTCTCCATCCTACATTGCCACTCACTGCCTATCCTCATTAAGTTCCTATGATTCACACCACTCCGTGATGTTTTTCTCACTCCTACTAGTGAAAGTAATGTTACACACCCATACAATGCGCACTACCCCGTGATGTTTTTCAGAAAACTATCCTACATTGCCACTGCATGTTTCCTGACCTCCGCATGTTGACCACCCCGTGGTGCTTTTCTCCATCCTACATTGAAACTCACTGCCTATCCTAACTCAGACCATCCGATTCACACTACTCAGTGATGTTTTTCTCACTCCTATTAGTGAATGTATTGTTACACAACCATACAATGGGCATCACCCCGCAATGTTTTTCAGAAACCTATGCTACATTGCCACTGAATGTTTCCTGACCTCCCCATGCTGACCACCCTGTGGTGCTTTTCTCCATCCTACATTACCACTCACTGAGTATCCTAATTCAGATCCTATGATGCTCAAAAACCCGTGATATTTTTCTCACTCCTACTAGTGAATGTAATGTTACACACTCATACAATGCGCACCACTCTGCGATGTGTCTCAGAAACCTATCCTACATTGCCACTGCATTTTTCCTGACTTCCCCATGCTGACCACCCTGTGGTGCTTTTCTCCAACCTACATTGCCACTCACTGCCTATCCTAATTCAAACTCTCCGATTCACACCAACTCGTGATGTTTTTCTAAATCCTACTAGTGAATATAATGTTAAACACCCATACAATGCGCACCACCCGGCGATGTTTTTCAGAAACCTATCCTACATTGCCACTGCATGTTTCCTGACCTCCCCATGCTGACCACCCCGTGGTGCTTTTCTCCATCCTATATTGCCACTCACTGCCTATCGTAATTCAGAAGCTCCGATTACACCACCCCCTGATGTTTTTCTCACTCCTACTAGTGAATATACTGTTACACACTCATACAATGCACACCACCTCACAATGTTTTTCAGAAACCTATCCTACATTGCCACTGCATGTTTCGTTACCTCCCCATGCTGACCACCGCGTGGTGCTTTTCTCCATCCTACATTGCCACTCCCTGCCTATCCTAATTCAGACAATCCGACTCAAACCACCCCGTGATGTTTTTCTCACTCCTACTAGTGAATGTAATGTTACACACCCATACAATGCGCACCACCCCGCAATGTTTTTCAGAAACCTATCCTACATTGCCACTGCATGTTTCCTGACCTCCCCATGCTGACCACCCCATCGAGCTTTTCTCCATCCTACATTCCCACTCACTGCATATCCTAATTCAGTCCTTCCGATTCATACCACCGCGTGATTTTTTTCTTACTCTACTAGTGAATGACATGTTACAAACCCATACAATGTGCACCAACCCGCGATGTTTCTCAGAAACCTATCCTACATTGCCACTGCATGTTTCCTGACTTCCCCATGCTGACCACCCCGTCGTTCTTTTCTCCATCCTACATTGCAACTCACTCCCTATCGTAATTCAGAACCTCCGATTACACCACCCCGTGATGTTTTTCTCACTCCTACTAGTGAATGAAATGTTACAAAACCCATACAAAGCGCACCACCCCGCGATGTTTTTAAGAAACCTATCCTACATTGCCAGTGCCTGTTTCCTGATTTCCGTATGCTGACTATCCCTTGGAGATTTTCTCCATCCTACATTGCCACTCACTGCCTTTACTTCTTCAGACTCTCCGATTCACACCACCCCGTGATGTTTTTCTCACTCCTAGTATTGAATTTAATGTTACAAACCCATACAATGCGCACCACCCCGCAATCTTTTTCAGAAACCTATCCTACATTGCCACTGCATGTGTCCTGACCTCCTCATGCTGACCACCCCATCGTGCTTTTCTCCATCCTACATTGCCACTCACTGCCATTCGTAATTCAGACCCTCCGATTCACACCACGCCGTGATGTTTTTCTCATTCCTACTAGTGAATGTAATGTTACACAACCATACAATGCGCACCACCCCGCGATGTTTTTCAGAAACCTATCCTACATTGCCACTGCATGTTTCCTGACCTCCCCATGCTGACCACACCTTGGTGCTGTTCTCCATCCTACATTGCCACTCACTGCCTATCCTTATTCAGATACTATGATTCACACAACCCCGTGATGTTTTTCTCACTCCTACTAGTGAATGAAATGTTACAAAACCCATACAAAGCGCACCACCCCGCGATGTTTTTAAGAAACCTATCCTACATTGCCAGTGCCTGTTTCCTGATTTCCGTATGCTGACTATCCCTTGGAGATTTTCTCCATCCTACATTGCCACTCACTGCCTTTACTTCTTCAGACTCTCCGATTCACACCACCCCGTGATGTTTTTCTCACTCCTAGTATTGAATTTAATGTTACAAACCCATACAATGCGCACCACCCCGCAATCTTTTTCAGAAACCTATCCTACATTGCCACTGCATGTGTCCTGACCTCCTCATGCTGACCACCCCATCGTGCTTTTCTCCATCCTACATTGCCACTCACTGCCATTCGTAATTCAGACCCTCCGATTCACACCACGCCGTGATGTTTTTCTCATTCCTACTAGTGAATGTAATGTTACACAACCATACAATGCGCACCACCCCGCGATGTTTTTCAGAAACCTATCCTACATTGCCACTGCATGTTTCCTGACCTCAACATGCTGACCAACCCGTGGTGCTTTTCTCCATCCAAAATTGCCACTCACTGCCTATCCTAAATCAGTCCCTCCGATTCACACCAACCCGTGACGATTTATCACTCCTACTAGTGAATGCAATGTTGCACAACCATACAATGCGCACCACCCCGCGATGTTTTTCAGAAACATATCCTACATTGCCACTGCATTTTTCCTGACTTCCCCATGCTGACCACCCTGTGGTGCTTTTCTCCAACCTACATTGCCACTGACTGCCTATCCTAATTCAGACTCTCCGATTCACACCAACTCGTGATGTTTTTCTCACTCCTTCTATTGAATGTAATGTTACACACCCATACAATGCGCACCACCCTGCGATGTTTTTCAGAAACCTATCCTACATTGCCACTGCATGTTTCCTGACCTCCCCATGCTGACCACCCCGTGGTGCTTTTCTCCATCGTATATTGCCACTTACTGCCTATCGTAATACAGAAGCTCCGATTACAACACCCCCTGATGTTTTTCTCACTGCTACTAGTGAATGTACTGTTACCCACTCATACAATGCGCACCACCCCACAATATTTTTCAGAAACCTATCCTACGTTGCCACTGCATGTTTCGTTACCTCCGCATGCTGAGCACGCCTTGGTGCTTTTATCCATCCTACATTGCCACTCACTGCCTATCCTTATTCAGACCCTTCGATTCACAACACCCCGTGATGTTTTTCTCACTCCTACTAGTGAATGTAATGTTACACCCCCATACAATTCGCAGCACCGCGCGATGTTTTTCAGAAAACTATCCTACATTGCCACTGCATGTTTCCTGACCTCCCCATGCTGACCACCCCGTCGTGCTTTTCTCCATCCTACATTGCAACTCACACCCTATCGTAATTTAGACCCTCCGATTACACCTCCCCGTGATGTATTTCTCACTCCTACTAGTGAATGAAATGTTACAAACCCATACAATGCGCACCACCCCGCGATGTTTTTCAGAAACCTATCCTACATTGAAACTGACTGTTTCCTGATTTCCGTATGCTGACTATCCCTTGGAGCTTTTCTCCATCCTACATTGCCACTCACTGCCTTTCCTTCTTCAGACTCTCCGATTCACACCACCCCGTGATGTTTTTCTCACTCCTAGTAGTGAATGTAATGTTACAAACCCATACAATGCGCACCACCCCGCAATGTTTTTCAGAAACCTATCCTACATTGTAACTGCATGTTTCCTGACCTCCCCATTCTGACCACCCCATCGTGCTTTTCTCCATCCTACATTGCCACTCACTGCCATTCATAATTCAGACCCTCCGATTCACACCACGCCGTGATGTTTTTCTCATTCTACTAGTGAATGTAATGTTACACACCCATACAATGCGCACCACCCCGCGATGTTTTTCAGAAACCTATCCTACATTGCCACTGCATGTTTCCTGACCTCCCCATGCTGACCACCCCGTGGTGCTTTTTTCCATCCAAAATTGCCACTCTCTGCCTATCCTAATTAAGACCCTCCGATTCACATCACCCGGTGATGTTTTTCTCATTCCTACTAGTGAATGAAATGTTACACACCCATACAATATGCACCACACCGCGATGTATTTCAGAAACCTATTCTACATTGCCAGGGCATGTTTACTGACCTCCCCATGCTGACCACCCCGTGGTGCTTTTCTCCATCCTACATTGCCACTCACTGCCTATCCTAATTCAGTGGCTCCGATTCACACCACCCAGTGATGTTTTTCTCACTCCTACTAGTGAATGTAATGTTACACAACCATACAATGCGCGCCACACCGCGATGTTTTTCAGAAATCTATCTTACATTCCCACTGCATGTTTCCTGACCAACACATGCTGACCAACCCGTGGTGCTTTTCTCCATCCTTAATGGCCACTCACTGCCTATCCTAAATCAGTCCCTCCGATTCTCACCACCCCGTGGTGATTTTCTCTCTCCTACTAGTGAATGGAATGTTACACAAGCATACAATGCGCACCACCCCGCGATGTTTTTCAGAAACCTATCCTACATTTCCACTGCATGTTTCCTGAACTCCCCATGCTGCCCAACCCATGGTGCTTTTCTCCATCCTACAATGCCACTCACTGCCCATCCTTATTCAGACCCTCCGATTCACACACCTGTGATGTTTTTCTTACACCTACAAGTGAATGGCCTGTTAGAAACCCATACAATGCGCACCACCGTGCGATGTTTCTCAGAAACCTATCCTACATTGCCACTGCATGTTTCCAGACTTCCCCATGCTGACCACCCCGTGGTGCTTTTCTCCATCCTACATTGCGACTCATTGCCTATCATAATTCAGACCCTCCGATTCAAACCACCACGTGATGATTTTCTCATTCCTACTAGTGAATGGCCTTTTCGAAACCCTTACAATGCGCACCACCCCGCGATGTTTTACAGAAACCTATCCTACATTGCCACTGCCTTTTTCCTGACCTCCCCATGCTGACCACCCCGTGGAGCTTTTCTCCATCCTACATTGCCACTCACTGCCTATCCTAATTCAGTTCCTATGATTCACACCACTCCGTGATGTTTTTCTCACTCCTACTAGTGAAAGTAATGTTACACACCCATACAATGCGCATTACCCCGCGATGTTTTTCAGAAAACTATCCTACATTGCCACTGCATGTTTCCTGACCTCCGCATGTTGACCACCCCGTGGTGCTTTTCTCCATCCTACATTGAAACTCACTGCCTATCCTAACTCAGACCATCCGATTCACACTACTCAGTGATGTTTTTCTCACTCCTACTAGTGAATGTATTGTTACACAACCATACAATGGGCATCACCCCGCAATGTTTTTCAGAAACCTATGCTACATTGCCACTGAATGTTTCCTGACCTCCCCATGCTGACCACCCTGTGGTGCTTTTCTCCATCCTACATTACCACTCACTGAGTATCCTAATTCAGATCCTATGATGCTCAAAAACCCGTGATATTTTTCTCACTCCTACTAGTGAATGTAATGTTACACACTCATACAATGCGCACCACCCTGCAATGTGTCTCAGAAACCTATCCTACATTGCCACTGCATTTTTCCTGACTTCCCCATGCTGACCACCCTGTGGTGCTTTTCTCCAACCTACATTGCCACTCACTGCCTATCCTAATTCAAACTCTCCGATTCACACCAACTCGTGATGTTTTTCTAAATCCTACTAGTGAATATAATGTTACACACCCATACAATGCGCACCACCCGGCGATGTTTTTCAGAAACCTATCCTACATTGCCACTGCATGTTTCCTGACCTCCCCATGCTGACCACCCCGTGGTGCTTTTCTCCATCCTATATTGCCACTCACTGCCTATCGTAATTCAGAAGCTCCGATTACACCACCCCCTGATGTTTTTCTCACTCCTACTAGTGAATATACTGTTACACACTCATACAATGCACACCACCTCACAATGTTTTTCAGAAACCTATCCTACATTGCCACTGCATGTTTCGTTACCTCCCCATGCTGACCACCGCGTGGTGCTTTTCTCCATCCTACATTGCCACTCCCTGCCTATCCTAATTCAGACAATCCGACTCAAACCACCCCGTGATGTTTTTCTCACTCCTACTAGTGAATGTAATGTTACACACCCATACAATGCGCACCACCCCGCAATGTTTTTCAGAAACCTATCCTACATTGCCACTGCATGTTTCCTGACCTCCCCATGCTGACCACCCCATCGAGCTTTTCTCCATCCTACATTCCCACTCACTGCATATCCTAATTCAGTCCTTCCGATTCATACCACCGCGTGATTTTTTTCTTACTCTACTAGTGAATGACATGTTACAAACCCATACAATGTGCACCAACCCGCGATGTTTCTCAGAAACCTATCCTACATTGCCACTGCATGTTTCCTGACTTCCCCATGCTGACCACCCCGTCGTGCTTTTCTCCATCCTACATTGCAACTCACTCCCTATCGTAATTCAGAACCTCCGATTACACCACCCCGTGATGTTTTTCTCACTCCTACTAGTGAATGAAATGTTACAAACCCATACAAAGCGCACCACCCCGCGATGTTTTTAAGAAACCTATCCTACATTGCCAGTGCCTGTTTCCTGATTTCCGTATGCTGACTATCCCTTGGAGATTTTCTCCATCCTACATTGCCACTCACTGCCTTTACTTCTTCAGACTCTCCGATTCACACCACCCCGTGATGTTTTTCTCACTCCTAGTATTGAATTTAATGTTACAAACCCATACAATGCGCACCACCCCGCAATGTTTTTCAGAAACCTATCCTACATTGCCACTGCATGTGTCCTGACCTCCTCATGCTGACCACCCCATCGTGCTTTTCTCCATCCTACATTGCCACTCACTGCCATTCGTAATTCAGACCCTCCGATTCACACCACGCCGTGATGTTTTTCTCATTCCTACTAGTGAATGTAATGTTACACAACCATACAATGCGCACCACCCCGCGATGTTTTTCAGAAACCTATCCTACATTGCCACTGCATGTTTCCTGACCTCCCCATGCTGACCACACCTTGGTGCTTTTCTCCATCCTACATTGCCACTCACTGCCTATCCTAATTCAGATACTATGATTCACACAACCCCGTGATGTTTTTCTCACTCCTACTAATGAATGAAATGTTACACACCCATACCATGCGCAGCACCCCGCAATGTTTTTCACAAACCTATCCTACTTTGCCACTGCATGTTTCCTGAACTCCCCATGCTGACCAACCCGTGGTGCTTTTCTCCATCCTACATTGCCACTCTGTGCCTATCCTAATTCAAACCCTCCGATTCACACCACCCCGTGATGTTTTTCTTACTCCTAAATGAGAATGGCCTGTTAGAAATCCTTACAATGCGAACCACCCTGCGATGTTTCTCAGAAACCTTTCCTACATTGCCACTACCTGTTTCCTGATTTCCCAATGTTGACCATCCCCTGGAGCTTTTCTCCATCCTACATTGCCACTCACTGCCTTTCCTTTTTCAGACTCTCCGATTCACACCACCCCGTGATGTCTCTCTCACTCCTAGTAGTGAATGTAATGTTACACACCCATACAAGGCGCACCACCCCACAATGTTTTTCAGAAACCTATCCTACATTGCCACTGCATGTTTCCTGAACTCCCCATGCTGCCCAACCCGTGGTGCTTTTTTCCATCCTACAATGCCACTCACTGCGCATCCTTATTCAGACCCTCTGATTCACACCACCTGTGATGTTTTTCTTACACCTACAAGTGAATGGCCTGTTAGAAACCCATACAATGCGCACCACCGTGCGATGTTTCTCAGAAACCTATTAAAAATTGCCACTGCATTTTTCCTGACCTCCCCAAGCTGACCACCCCGTGGAGCTTTTCTCCATCGTACATTGCCACTCACTGCCTATCCTAATTCAGACACTCAGATTCACACCACCCTGTGATGTTTTTCTCACTCCTACTAGTGAATATAATGTTACACTCACATACAATGCACACCCACCCTTGATGTTTTTCAGAAACCTATCCTACATTGCCACTGCATGTTTCCTGACCTCAACATGCTGACCAACCCGTGGTGCTTTTCTCCATCCAAAATTGCCACTCACTGCCTATCCTAAATCAGTCCCTCCGATTCACACCACCCCGTGACGATTTATCACTCCTACTAGTGAATGCAATGTTGCACAACCATACAATGCGCACCACCCCGCGATGTTTTTCAGAAACATATCCTACATTGCCACTGCATTTTTCCTGACTTCCCCATGCTGACCACCCTGTGGTGCTTTTCTCCAACCTACATTGCCACTCACTGCCTATCCTAATTCAGACTCTCCGATTCACACCAACTCGTGATGTTTTTCTCACTCCTTCTATTGAATGTAATGTTACACACCCATACAATGCGCACCACCCTGCGATGTTTTTCAGAAACCTATCCTACATTGCCACTGCATGTTTCCTGACCTCCCCATGCTGACCACCCCGTGGTGCTTTTCTCCATCGTATATTGCCACTTACTGCCTATCGTAATACAGAAGCTCCGATTACAACACCCCCTGATGTTTTTCTCACTGCTACTAGTGAATGTACTGTTACCCACTCATACAATGCGCACCACCCCACAATATTTTTCAGAAACCTATCCTACGTTGCCACTGCATGTTTCGTTACCTCCGCATGCTGAGCACGCCTTGGTGCTTTTATCCATCCTACATTGCCACTCACTGCCTATCCTTATTCAGACCCTTCGATTCACAACACCCCGTGATGTTTTTCTCACTCCTACTAGTGAATGTAATGTTACACCCCCATACAATTCGCAGCACCGCGCGATGTTTTTCAGAAAACTATCCTACATTGCCACTGCATGTTTCCTGACCTCCCCATGCTGATCACCCCGTCGTGCTTTTCTCCATCCTACATTGCAACTCACACCCTATCGTAATTTAGACCCTCCGATTACACCTCCCCGTGATGTATTTCTCACTCCTACTAGTGAATGAAATGTTACAAACCCATACAATGCGCACCACCCCGCGATGTTTTTCAGAAACCTATCCTACATTGAAACTGACTGTTTCCTGATTTCCGTATGCTGACTATCCCTTGGAGCTTTTCTCCATCCTACATTGCCACTCACTGCCTTTCCTTCTTCAGACTCTCCGATTCACACCACCCCGTGATGTTTTTCTCACTCCTAGTAGTGAATGTAATGTTACAAACCCATACAATGCGCACCACCCCGCAATGTTTTTCAGAAACCTATCCTACATTGTAACTGCATGTTTCCTGACCTCCCCATGCTGACCACCCCATCGTGCTTTTCTCCATCCTACATTGCCACTCACTGCCATTCATAATTCAGACCCTCCGATTCACACCACGCCGTGATGTTTTTCTCACTCCTACTAGTGAATGTAATGTTACACACCCATACAATGCGCACCACCCCGCGATGTTTTTCAGAAACCTATCCTACATTGCCACTGCATGTTTCCTGACCTCCCCATGCTGACCACCCCGTGGTGCTTTTTTCCATCCAAAATTGCCACTCACTGCCTATCCTAATTCAAACTCTCCGATTCACACCAACTCGTGATGTTTTTCTAAATCCTACTAGTGAATATAATGTTACACACCCATACAATGCGCACCACCCGGCGATGTTTTTCAGAAACCTATCCTACATTGCCACTGCATGTTTCCTGACCTCCCCATGCTGACCACCCCGTGGTGCTTTTCTCCATCCTATATTGCCACTCACTGCCTATCGTAATTCAGAAGCTCCGATTACACCACCCCCTGATGTTTTTCTCACTCCTACTAGTGAATATACTGTTACACACTCATACAATGCACACCACCTCACAATGTTTTTCAGAAACCTATCCTACATTGCCACTGCATGTTTCGTTACCTCCCCATGCTGACCACCGCGTGGTGCTTTTCTCCATCCTACATTGCCACTCCCTGCCTATCCTAATTCAGACAATCCGACTCAAACCACCCCGTGATGTTTTTCTCACTCCTACTAGTGAATGTAATGTTACACACCCATACAATGCGCACCACCCCGCAATGTTTTTCAGAAACCTATCCTACATTGCCACTGCATGTTTCCTGACCTCCCCATGCTGACCACCCCATCGAGCTTTTCTCCATCCTACATTGCCACTCACTGCATATCCTAATTCAGTCCTTCCGATTCATACCACCGCGTGATTTTTTTCTTACTCTACTAGTGAATGACATGTTACAAACCCATACAATGTGCACCAACCCGCGATGTTTCTCAGAAACCTATCCTACATTGCCACTGCATGTTTCCTGACTTCCCCATGCTGACCACCCCGTCGTGCTTTTCTCCATCCTACATTGCAACTCACTCCCTATCGTAATTCAGAACCTCCGATTACACCACCCCGTGATGTTTTTCTCACTCCTACTAGTGAATGAAATGTTACAAACCCATACAAAGCGCACCACCCCGCGATGTTTTTAAGAAACCTATCCTACATTGCCAGTGCCTGTTTCCTGATTTCCGTATGCTGACTATCCCTTGGAGATTTTCTCCATCCTACATTGCCACTCACTGCCTTTACTTCTTCAGACTCTCCGATTCACACCACCCCGTGATGTTTTTCTCACTCCTAGTATTGAATTTAATGTTACAAACCCATACAATGCGCACCACCCCGCAATCTTTTTCAGAAACCTATCCTACATTGCCACTGCATGTTTCCTGACCTCCTCATGCTGACCACCCCATCGTGCTTTTCTCCATCCTACATTGCCACTCACTGCCATTCGTAATTCAGACCCTCCGATTCACACCACGCCGTGATGTTTTTCTCATTCCTATTAGTGAATGTAATGTTACACAACCATACAATGCGCACCACCCCGCGATGTTTTTCAGAAACCTATCCTACATTGCCACTGCATGTTTCCTGACCTCCCCATGCTGACCACACCTTGGTGCTTTTCTCCATCCTACTTTGCCACTCACTGCCTATCCTAATTCAGATACTATGATTCACACAACCCCGTGATGTTTTTCTCACTCCTACTAATGAATGAAATGTTACACACCCATACCATGCGCAGCACCCCGCAATGTTTTTCACAAACCTATCCTACTTTGCCACTGCATGTTTTTTGAACTCCCCATGCTGACCAACCCGTGGTGCTTTTCTCCATCCTACATTGCCACTCTGTGCCTATCCTAATTCAGACCCTCCGATTCACACCACCCCGTGATGTTTTTCTTACTCCTAAATGAGAATGGCCTGTTAGAAATCCTTACAATGCGAACCACCCTGCGATGTTTCTCAGAAACCTTTCCTACATTGCCACTACCTGTTTCCTGATTTCCCAATGTTGACCATCCCCTGGAGCTTTTCTCCATCCTACATTGCCACTCACTGCCTTTCCTTTTTCAGACTCTCCGATTCACACCACCCCGTGATGTCTCTCTCACTCCTAGTAGTGAATGTAATGTTACACACCCATACAAGGCGCACCACCCCACAATGTTTTTCAGAAACCTATCCTACATTGCCACTGCATGTTTCCTGAACTCCCCATGCTTCCCAACCCGTGGTGCTTTTTTCCATCCTACAATGCCACTCACTGCGCATCCTTATTCAGACCCTCTGATTCACACCACCTGTGATGTTTTTCTTACACCTACAAGTGAATGGCCTGTTAGAAACCCATACAATGCGCACCACCGTGCGATGTTTCTCAGAAACCTATTAAAAATTGCCACTGCATTTTTCCTGACCTCCCCAAGCTGACCACCCCGTGGAGCTTTTCTCCATCGTACATTGCCACTCACTGCCTATCCTAATTCAGACACTCAGATTCACACCACCCTGTGATGTTTTTCTCACTCCTACTAGTGAATATAATGTTACACACACATACAATGCACACCCACCCTTGATGTTTTTCAGAAACCTATCCTACATTGCCACTGCATGTTTCCTGACCTCAACATGCTGACCAACCCGTGGTGCTTTTCTCCATCCAAAATTGCCACTCACTGCCTATCCTAAATCAGTCCCTCCGATTCACACCACCCCGTGACGATTTATCACTCCTACTAGTGAATGCAATGTTGCACAACCATACAATGCGCACCACCCCGCGATGTTTTTCAGAAACATATCCTACATTGCCACTGCATTTTTCCTGACTTCCCCATGCTGACCACCCTGTGGTGCTTTTCTCCAACCTACATTGCCACTCACTGCCTATCCTAATTCAGACTCTCCGATTCACACCAACTCGTGATGTTTTTCTCACTCCTTCTATTGAATGTAATGTTACACACCCATACAATGCGCACCACCCTGCGATGTTTTTCAGAAACCTATCCTACATTGCCACTGCATGTTTCCTGACCTCCCCATGCTGACCACCCCGTGGTGCTTTTCTCCATCGTATATTGCCACTTACTGCCTATCGTAATACAGAAGCTCCGATTACAACACCCCCTGATGTTTTTCTCACTGCTACTAGTGAATGTACTGTTACCCACTCATACAATGCGCACCACCCCACAATATTTTTCAGAAACCTATCCTACGTTGCCACTGCATGTTTCGTTACCTCCGCATGCTGAGCACGCCTTGGTGCTTTTATCCATCCTACATTGCCACTCACTGCCTATCCTTATTCAGACCCTTCGATTCACAACACCCCGTGATGTTTTTCTCACTCCTACTAGTGAATGTAATGTTACACCCCCATACAATTCGCAGCACCGCGCGATGTTTTTCAGAAAACTATCCTACATTGCCACTGCATGTTTCCTGACCTCCCCATGCTGACCACCCCGTCGTGCTTTTCTCCATCCTACATTGCAACTCACACCCTATCGTAATTTAGACCCTCCGATTACACCTCCCCGTGATGTATTTCTCACTCCTACTAGTGAATGAAATGTTACAAACCCATACAATGCGCACCACCCCGCGATGTTTTTCAGAAACCTATCCTACATTGAAACTGACTGTTTCCTGATTTCCGTATGCTGACTATCCCTTGGAGCTTTTCTCCATCCTACATTGCCACTCACTGCCTTTCCTTCTTCAGACTCTCCGATTCACACCACCCCGTGATGTTTTTCTCACTCCTAGTAGTGAATGTAATGTTACAAACCCATACAATGCGCACCACCCCGCAATGTTTTTCAGAAACCTATCCTACATTGTAACTGCATGTTTCCTGACCTCCCCATGCTGACCACCCCATCGTGCTTTTCTCCATCCTACATTGCCACTCACTGCCATTCATAATTCAGACCCTCCGATTCACACCACGCCGTGATGTTTTTCTCACTCCTACTAGTGAATGTAATGTTACACACCCATACAATGCGCACCACCCCGCGATGTTTTTCAGAAACCTATCCTACATTGCCACTGCATGTTTCCTGACCTCCCCATGCTGACCACCCCGTGGTGCTTTTTTCCATCCAAAATTGCCACTCTCTTCCTATCCTAATTAAGACCCTCCGATTCACATCACCCAGTGATGTTTTTCTCATTCCTACTAGTGAATGAAATGTTACACACCCATACAATATGCACCACACCGCGATGTATTTCAGAAACCTATTCTACATTGCCAGGGCATGTTTACTGACCTCCCCATGCTGACCACCCCGTGGTGCTTTTCTCCATCCTACATTGCCACTCACTGCCTATCCTAATTCAGTGGCTCCGATTCACACCACCCAGTGATGTTTTTCTCACTCCTACTAGTGAATGTAATGTTACACAACCATACAATGCGCGCCACACCGCGATGTTTTTCAGAAATCTATCTTACATTCCCACTGCATGTTTCCTGACCAACACATGCTGACCAACCCGTGGTGCTTTTCTCCATCCTTAATGGCCACTCACTGCCTATCCTAAATCAGTCCCTCCGATTCTCACCACCCCGTGGTGATTTTCTCTCTCCTACTAGTGAATGGAATGTTACACAAGCATACAATGCGCACCACCCCGCGATGTTTTTCAGAAACCTATCCTACATTTCCACTGCATGTTTCCTGAACTCCCCATGCTGCCCAACCCATGGTGCTTTTCTCCATCCTACAATGCCACTCACTGCCCATACTTATTCAGACCCTCCGATTCACACACCTGTGATGTTTTTCTTACACCTACAAGTGAATGGCCTGTTAGAAACCCATACAATGCGCACCACCGTGCGATGTTTCTCAGAAACCTATCCTACATTGCCACTGCATGTTTCCAGACTTCCCCATGCTGACCACCCCGTGGTGCTTTTCTCCATCCTACATTGCGACTCATTGCCTATCATAATTCAGACCCTCCGATTCAAACCACCACGTGATGATTTTCTCATTCCTACTAGTGAATGGCCTTTTCGAAACCCTTACAATGCGCACCACCCCGCGATGTTTTACAGAAACCTATCCTACATTGCCACTGCCTTTTTCCTGACCTCCCCATGCTGACCACCCCGTGGAGCTTTTCTCCATCCTACATTGCCACTCACTGCCTATCCTAATTCAGTTCCTATGATTCACACCACTCCGTGATGTTTTTCTCACTCCTACTAGTGAAAGTAATGTTACACACCCATACAATGCGCACTACCCCGCGATGTTTTTCAGAAAACTATCCTACATTGCCACTGCATGTTTCCTGACCTCCGCATGTTGACCACCCCGTGGTGCTTTTCTCCATCCTACATTGAAACTCACTGCCTATCCTAACTCAGACCATCCGATTCACACTACTCAGTGATGTTTTTCTCACTCCTACTAGTGAATGTATTGTTACACAACCATACAATGGGCATCACCCCGCAATGTTTTTCAGAAACCTGTGCTACATTGCCACTGAATGTTTCCTGACCTCCCCATGCTGACCACCCTGTGGTGCTTTTCTCCATCCTACATTACCACTCACTGAGTATCCTAATTCAGATCCTATGATGCTCAAAAACCCGTGATATTTTTCTCACTCCTACTAGTGAATGTAATGTTACACACTCATACAATGCGCACCACCCTGCGATGTGTCTCAGAAACCTATCCTACATTGCCACTGCATTTTTCCTGACTTCCCCATGCTGACCACCCTGTGGTGCTTTTCTCCAACCTACATTGCCACTCACTGCCTATCCTAATTCAAACTCTCCGATTCACACCAACTCGTGATGTTTTTCTAAATCCTACTAGTGAATATAATGTTACACACCCATACAATGCGCACCACCCGGCGATGTTTTTCAGAAACCTATCCTACATTGCCACTGCATGTTTCCTGACCTCCCCATGCTGACCACCCCGTGGTGCTTTTCTCCATCCTATATTGCCACTCACTGCCTATCGTAATTCAGAAGCTCCGATTACACCACCCCCTGATGTTTTTCTCACTCCTACTAGTGAATATACTGTTACACACTCATACAATGCACACCACCTCACAATGTTTTTCAGAAACCTATCCTACATTGCCACTGCATGTTTCGTTACCTCCCCATGCTGACCACCGCGTGGTGCTTTTCTCCATCCTACATTGCCACTCCCTGCCTATCCTAATTCAGACAATCCGACTCAAACCACCCCGTGATGTTTTTCTCACTCCTACTAGTGAATGTAATGTTACACACCCATACAATGCGCACCACCCCGCAATGTTTTTCAGAAACCTATCCTACATTGCCACTGCATGTTTCCTGATTTCCCAATGTTGACCATCCCCTGGAGCTTTTCTCCATCCTACATTGCCACTCACTGCCTTTCCTTTTTCAGACTCTCCGATTCACACCACCCCGTGATGTCTCTCTCACTCCTAGTAGTGAATGTAATGTTACACACCCATACAAGGCGCACCACCCCACAATGTTTTTCAGAAACCTATCCTACATTGCCACTGCATGTTTCCTGAACTCCCCATGCTGCCCAACCCGTGGTGCTTTTTTCCATCCTACAATGCCACTCACTGCGCATCCTTATTCAGACCCTCTGATTCACACCACCTGTGATGTTTTTCTTACACCTACAAGTGAATGGCCTGTTAGAAACCCATACAATGCGCACCACCGTGCGATGTTTCTCAGAAACCTATTAAAAATTGCCACTGCATTTTTCCTGACCTCCCCAAGCTGACCACCCCGTGGAGCTTTTCTCCATCGTACATTGCCACTCACTGCCTATCCTAATTCAGACACTCAGATTCACACCACCCTGTGATGTTTTTCTCACTCCTACTAGTGAATATAATGTTACACACACATACAATGCACACCCACCCTTGATGTTTTTCAGAAACCTATCCTACATTGCCACTGCATGTTTCCTGACCTCAACATGCTGACCAACCCGTGGTGCTTTTCTCCATCCAAAATTGCCACTCACTGCCTATCCTAAATCAGTCCCTCCGATTCACACCACCCCGTGATGATTTATCACTCCTACTAGTGAATGCAATGTTGCACAACCATACAATGCGCACCACCACGCGATGTTTTTCAGAAACATATCCTATATTGCCACTGCATTTTTCCTGACTTCCCCATGCTGACCACCCTGTGGTGCTTCTCTCCAACCTACATTGCCACTCACTGCCTATCCTAATTCAGACTCTCCGATTCACACCAAGTCGTGATGTTTTTCTCACTCCTTCTATTGAATGTAATGTTACACACCCATACAATGCGCACCACCCTGCGATGTTTTTCAGAAACCTATCCTACATTGCCACTGCATGTTTCCTGACCTCCCCATGCTGACCACCCCGTGGTGCTTTTCTCCATCCTATATTGCCACTTACTGCCTATCGTAATACAGAAGCTCCGATTACAACACCCCCTGATGTTTTTCTCACTGCTACTAGTGAATGTACTGTTACCCACTCATACAATGCGCACCACCCCACAATATTTTTCAGAAACCTATCCTACGTTGCCACTGCATGTTTCGTTACCTCCGCATGCTGAGCAGGCCTTGGTGCTTTTATCCATCCTACATTGCCACTCACTGCCTATCCTTATTCAGACCCTTCGATTCACAACACCCCGTGATGTTTTTCTCACTCCTACTAGTGAATGTAATGTTACACCCCCATACAATTCGCAGCACTGCGCGATGTTTTTCAGAAAACTATCCTACATTGCCACTGCATGTTTCCTGACCTCCCCATGCTGACCACCCCGTCGTGCTTTTCTCCATCCTACATTGCAACTCACACCCTATCGTAATTTAGACCCTCCGATTACACCTCCCCGTGATGTATTTCTCACTCCTACTAGTGAATGAAATGTTACAAACCCATACAATGCGCACCACCCCGCGATGTTTTTCAGAAACCTATCCTACATTGCCACTGACTGTTTCCTGATTTCCGTATGCTGACTATCCCTTGGAGCTTTTCTCCATCCTACATTGCCACTCACTGCCTTTCCTTCTTCAGACTCTCCGATTCACACCACCCCGTGATGATTTTCTCACTCCTAGTAGTGAATGTAATGTTACAAACCCATACAATGCGCACCACCCCGCAATGTTTTTCAGAAACCTATCCTACATTGTAACTGCATGTTTCCTGACCTCCCCATGCTGACCACCCCATCGTGCTTTTCTCCATCCTACATTGCCACTCACTGCCATTCATAATTCAGACCCTCCGATTCACACCACGCCGTGATGTTTTTCTCACTCCTACTAGTGAATGTAATGTTACACACCCATACAATGCGCACCACCCCGCGATGTTTTTCAGAAACCTATCCTACATTGCCACTGCATGTTTCCTGACCTCCCCATGCTGACCACCCCGTGGTGCTTTTTTCCATCCAAAATTGCCACTCTCTGCCTATCCTAATTAAGACCCTCCGATTCACATCACCCGGTGATGTTTTTCTCATTCCTACTAGTGAATGAAATGTTACACACCCATACAATATGCACCACACCGCGATGTATTTCAGAAACCTATTCTACATTGCCAGGGCATGTTTACTGACCTCCCCATGCTGACCACCCCGTGGTGCTTTTCTCCATCCTACATTGCCACTCACTGCCTATCCTAATTCAGTGGCTCCGATTCACACCACCCAGTGATGTTTTTCTCACTCCTACTAGTGAATGTAATGTTACACAACCATACAATGCGCGCCACACCGCGATGTTTTTCAGAAATCTATCTTACATTCCCACTGCATGTTTCCTTACCAACACATGCTGACCAACCCGTGGTGCTTTTCTCCATCCTTAATGGCCACTCACTGCCTATCCTAAATCAGTCCCTCCGATTCTCACCACCCCGTGGTGATTTTCTCTCTCCTACTAGGGAATGGAATGTTACACAAGCATACAATGCGCACCACCCCGCGATGTTTTTCAGAAACCTATCCTACATTTCCACTGCATGTTTCCTGAACTCCCCATGCTGCCCAACCCATGGTGCTTTTCTCCATCCTACAATGCCACTCACTGCCCATCCTTATTCAGACCCTCCGATTCACACACCTGTGATGTTTTTCTTACACCTACAAGTGAATGGCCTGTTAGAAACCCATACAATGCGCACCACCGTGCGATGTTTCTCAGAAACCTATCCTACATTGCCACTGCATGTTTCCAGACTTCCCCATGCTGACCACCCCGTGGTGCTTTTCTCCATCCTACATTGCGACTCATTGCCTATCATAATTCAGACCCTCCGATTCAAACCACCACGTGATGATTTTCTCATTCCTACTAGTGAATGGCCTTTTCGAAACCCTTACAATGCGCACCACCCCGCGATGTTTTACAGAAACCTATCCTACATTGCCACTGCCTTTTTCCTGACCTCCCCATGCTGACCACCCCGTGGAGCTTTTCTCCATCCTACATTGCCACTCACTGCCTATCCTAATTCAGTTCCTATGATTCACACCACTCCGTGATGTTTTTCTCACTCCTACTAGTGAAAGTAATGTTACACACCCATACAATGCGCACTACCCCGCGATGTTTTTCAGAAAAATATCCTACATTGCCACTGCATGTTTCCTGACCTCCGCATGTTGACCACCCCGTGGTGCTTTTCTCCATCCTACATTGAAACTCACTGCCTATCCTAACTCAGACCATCCGATTCACACTACTCAGTGATGTTTTTCTCACTCCTACTAGTGAATGTATTGTTACACAACCATACAATGGGCATCACCCCGCAATGTTTTTCAGAAACCTATGCTACATTGCCACTGAATGTTTCCTGACCTCCCCATGCTGACCACCCTGTGGTGCTTTTCTCCATCCTACATTACCACTCACTGAGTATCCTAATTCAGATCCTATGATGCTCAAAAACCCGTGATATTTTTCTCACTCCTACTAGTGAATGTAATGTTACACACTCATACAATGCGCACCACCCTGCGATGTGTCTCAGAAACCTATCCTACATTGCCACTGCATTTTTCCTGACTTCCCCATGCTGACCACCCTGTGGTGCTTTTCTCCAACCTACATTGCCACTCACTGCCTATTCTAATTCAAACTCTCCGATTCACACCAACTCGTGATGTTTTTCTAAATCCTACTAGTGAATATAATGTTACACACCCATACAATGCGCACCACCCGGCGATGTTTTTCAGAAACCTATCCTACATTGCCACTGCATGTTTCCTGACCTCCCCATGCTGACCACCCCGTGGTGCTTTTCTCCATCCTATATTGCCACTCACTGCCTATCGTAATTCAGAAGCTCCGATTACACCACCCCCTGATGTTTTTCTCACTCCTACTAGTGAATATACTGTTACACACTCATACAATGCACACCACCTCACAATGTTTTTCAGAAACCTATCCTACATTGCCACTGCATGTTTCGTTACCTCCCCATGCTGACCACCACGTGGTGCTTTTCTCCATCCTACATTGCCACTCCCTGCCTATCCTAATTCAGACAATCCGACTCAAACCACCTCGTGATGTTTTTCTCACTCCTACTAGTGAATGTAATGTTACACACCCATACAATGCGCACCACCCCGCAATGTTTTTCAGAAACCTATCCTAAATTGCCACTGCATGTTTCCTGACCTCCCCATGCTGACCACCCCATCGAGCTTTTCTCCATCCTACATTGCCACTCACTGCATATCCTAATTCAGTCCTTCTGATTCATACCACCGCGTGATTTTTTTCTTACTCTACTAGTGAATGACATGTTACAAACCCATACAATGTGCACCAACCCGCGATGTTTCTCAGAAACCTATCCTACATTGCCACTGCATGTTTCCTGACTTCCCCATGCTGACCACCCCGTCGTGCTTTTCTCCATCCTACATTGCAACTCACTCCCTATCGTAATTCAGAACCTCCGATTACACCACCCCGTGATGTTTTTCTCACTTCTACTAGTGAATGAAATGTTACAAACCCATACAAAGCGCACCACCCCGCGATGTTTTTAAGAAACCTATCCTACATTGCCAGTGCCTGTTTCCTGATTTCCGTATGCTGACTATCCCTTGGAGATTTTCTCCATCCTACATTGCCACTCACTGCCTTTACTTCTTCAGACTCTCCGATTCACACCACCCCGTGATGTTTTTCTCACTCCTAGTATTGAATTTAATGTTACAAACCCATACAATGCGCACCACCCCGCAATCTTTTTCAGAAACCTATCCTACATTGCCACTGCATGTGTCCTGACCTCCTCATGCTGACCACCCCATCGTGCTTTTCTCCATCCTACATTGCCACTCACTGCCATTCGTAATTCAGACCCTCCGATTCACACCACGCCGTGATGTTTTTCTCATTCCTACTAGTGAATGTAATGTTACACAACCATACAATGGGCACCACCCCGCGATGTTTTTCAGAAACCTATCCTACATTGCCACTGCATGTTTCCTGACCTCCCCATGCTGACCACACCTTGGTGCTTTTCTCCATCCTACATTGCCACTCACTGCCTATCCTAATTCAGATACTATGATTCACACAACCCCGTGATGTTTTTCTCACTCCTACTAATGAATGAAATGTTACACACCCATACCATGCGCAGCACCCCGCAATGTTTTTCACAAACCTATCCTACTTTGCCACTGCATGTTTCCTGAACTCCCCATGCTGACCAACCCGTGGTGCTTTTCTCCATCCTACATTGCCACTCTGTGCCTATCCTAATTCAGACCCTCCGATTCACACCACCCCGTGATGTTTTTCTTACTCCTAAATGAGAATGGCCTGTTAGAAATCCTTACAATGCGAACCACCCTGCGATGTTTCTCAGAAACCTTTCCTACATTGCCACTACCTGTTTCCTGATTTCCCAATGTTGACCATCCCCTGGAGCTTTTCTCCATCCTACATTGCCACTCACTGCCTTTCCTTTTTCAGACTCTCCGATTCACACCACCCCGTGATGTCTCTCTCACTCCTAGTAGTGAATGTAATGTTACACACCCATACAAGGCGCACCACCCCACAATGTTTTTCAGAAACCTATCCTACATTGCCACTGCATGTTTCCTGAACTCCCCATGCTGCCCAACCCGTGGTGCTTTTTTCCATCCTACAATGCCACTCACTGCGCATCCTTATTCAGACCCTCCGATTCACACCACCTGTGATGTTTTTCTTACACCTACAAGTGAATGGCCTGTTAGAAACCCATACAATGCGCACCACCGTGCGATGTTTCTCAGAAACCTATTAAAAATTGCCACTGCATTTTTCCTGACCTCAACAAGCTGACCACCCCGTGGAGCTTTTCTCCATCGTACATTGCCACTCACTGCCTATCCTAATTCAGACACTCAGATTCACACCACCCTGTGATGTTTTTCTCACTCCTACTAGTGAATATAATGTTACACACACATACAATGCACACCCACCCTTGATGTTTTTCAGAAACCTATCCTACATTGCCACTGCATGTTTCCTGACCTCCCCATGCTCACCACCCCTTGGTGCTTTTCTCCATCCTACATTGCCACGCACTGCCTATCCTAATTAAGACCCTCCGATTCACACCACCCGGTTATGTTTTCTGACTACTACTAGTGAATGTAATTTTACACACTAATACAATGCGCACCAACCCGCGATCTTTTTCAGAAAGCTATCCTACATTGCCGATGCATTTTTCCTGACTTCCACATGCTGACCACCCCATGGTGCTTTTCTCCATCCTATATTGCGACTCACTGCCTATCTTTATTCAGACCCTCAGACACACACCACCCCGTGCTGTTTTTCCCACTACTACTAGTGAATGTAATGTTACACACCCACACAATTCACACCACCCCGCAATGTTTTTCAGAAACCTATCCCACATTGCTACTGCATTTTTCCTGCCTCCCCATGCTGACAACCCCTTGGTGCCTTTCTCCATCCTACATTGCCACTCACTGCCTATCCTAATTCAGACCCTCCAACTCACACCACCCCATGATGTTTTTCTCACTCATACTATTGAATGTAATGTTACACACCCATACAATGCACACCACCACGCGATGATTTTCATAAACCTGTCCTACATTGCCACTGCATGTTTCCGGAACTCCCCATGCAGTCCACCCCGTGGTGCTTTTCTCCTTCCTAGATTGCATCTCACTGCCTATCCAAATTCAGAAAATATGATTCACTCCACCTCGTGACCTTTTTCTCACTCCTACTTGTGAATGTAATGTTTCAAACCCATACAAGAGCACCACCCCGCGATGTTTTTCAGAAACCTATCCTACATTGCCGCTGCATGTTTCCTGACCTCCCCATGCTGACCGCCCCGTGGTGCTATTCTCCATCCTAGTTTGCCACTCACTGCCTATCCTAATTCAGACCGTTCGATACACACCACCCCGTGATGTTTTTCTCACTCGTACTACAGAATGTAATGTTACACACCCATACAATGCAAACCAACCCGGGGTGATTTTCATAAACCTATCCTACATTCCCACTGCATGTTTCCTGACCACCACATGCTGACCACCCCGTGGTGCTTTTCTCCATCCTACATTGCCACTCACTGGCTATCCTAATTAAGACCCTCCGATTCACACCACCCCGTGATGTTTTTCTGACTCCTACTAGTGAATGTAATTTTACACACACATACAATGTGCAGCACCCTCGATGTTTTTTCAGAAACCTATCCTATGTTGCCACTGCATGTTTCCTGACCTCCCCATGCTGACCTCCCCGTGGAGCTTTTCTCCCCACATTGCCACTCACAGCCTATCCTAATTCAGATCCTATGATTCACACCACCCCGTGATGTTTTTCTCACTCCTACTAGTGAATGTAATGTTACACACCCATACAATGCACACCAGCACGCGATGTTTTCAGAAACATATCCTACATTGCCACAGCATGTTTCCTAACATCCCCATACTAACCACCCCGTGGTGCTTTTCTCCATCCTACATTGCTACTCACTGCCTATCCTAATTCAGACCCTCAGATTCAGACCACCCCGTGATGTTTTTCTGACTCCTACTAGTGAATGGAATGTTACACAACAATACAATGCGCATCACGCCGCTATGTTGTTCAGAAACATGTCCTACATTGCCACTGCATGTTTCATGACCTACGCATGCTGATCACCCCATGGTGCTTTTCTCCATCCTACAGTTTAACTCACTGCCTATCTTAACTCAGACTCTCCGATTAACACCACCCCGTGATGTTTTTCTCACTCCTAGTAGTGAATGTAATGTTACAAACCCATACAATGCACACCACCACGTGATGTTTTTCAGAAAACAATCCTACATTGCCACTGCATGTTTCCTGACCTCCCCATGCTGACCTCCCCGTGGTGCTTTTCTCCATCCTACATTGCCACTCACAGCCTATACTTATTCAGACCCTCTGATTCACACCAACCGGGGATGTTTTTCTCACGCCTACTAGTGAATGTAAGGGTACACACCCATACAATGCGCACCACCCCACAATGTTTTTCAGAAAACAATCCTACATTGCCACTGCATGTTTCCTGACCTCCCCATGCTGACCACCCCGTGGTGCTTTTCTCCATCCTATATTGCCACTCACTGCCTATCGTAATTCAGAAGCTCCGATTACACCACCCCCTGATGTTTTTCTCACTCCTACTAGTGAATATACTGTTACACACTCATACAATGCACACCACCTCACAATGTTTTTCAGAAACCTATCCTACATTGCCACTGCATGTTTCGTTACCTCCCCATGCTGACCACCGCGTGGTGCTTTTCTCCATCCTACATTGCCACTCCCTGCCTATCCTAATTCAGACAATCCGACTCAAACCACCCCGTGATGTTTTTCTCACTCCTACTAGTGAATGTAATGTTACACACCCATACAATGCGCACCACCCCGCAATGTTTTTCAGAAACCTATCCTACATTGCCACTGCATGTTTCCTGACCTCCCCATGCTGACCACCCCATCGAGCTTTTCTCCATCCTACATTGCCACTCACTGCATATCCTAATTCAGTCCTTCCGATTCATACCACCGCGTGATTTTTTTCTTACTCTACTAGTGAATGACATGTTACAAACCCATACAATGTGCACCAACCCGCGATGTTTCTCAGAAACCTATCCTACATTGCCACTGCATGTTTCCTGACTTCCCCATGCTGACCACCCCGTCGTGCTTTTCTCCATCCTACATTGCAACTCACTCCCTATCGTAATTCAGAACCTCCGATTACACCACCCCGTGATGTTTTTCTCACTCCTACTAGTGAATGAAATGTTACAAACCCATACAAAGCGCACCACCCCGCGATGTTTTTAAGAAACCTATCCTACATTGCCAGTGCCTGTTTCCTGATTTCCGTATGCTGACTATCCCTTGGAGATTTTCTCCATCCTACATTGCCACTCACTGCCTTTACTTCTTCAGACTCTCCGATTCACACCACCCCGTGATGTTTTTCTCACTCCTAGTATTGAATTTAATGTTACAAACCCATACAATGCGCACCACCCCGCAATCTTTTTCAGAAACCTATCCTACATTGCCACTGCATGTGTCCTGACCTCCTCATGCTGACCACCCCATCGTGCTTTTCTCCATCCTACATTGCCACTCACTGCCATTCGTAATTCAGACCCTCCGATTCACACCACGCCGTGATGTTTTTCTCATTCCTACTAGTGAATGTAATGTTACACAACCATACAATGGGCACCACCCCGCGATGTTTTTCAGAAACCTATCCTACATTGCCACTGCATGTTTCCTGACCTCCCCATGCTGACCACACCTTGGTGCTTTTCTCCATCCTACATTGCCACTCACTGCCTATCCTAATTCAGATACTATGATTCACACAACCCCGTGATGTTTTTCTCACTCCTACTAATGAATGAAATGTTACACACCCATACCATGCGCAGCACCCCGCAATGTTTTTCACAAACCTATCCTACTTTGCCACTGCATGTTTCCTGAACTCCCCATGCTGACCAACCCGTGGTGCTTTTCTCCATCCTACATTGCCACTCTGTGCCTATCCTAATTCAGACCCTCCGATTCACACCACCCCGTGATGTTTTTCTTACTCCTAAATGAGAATGGCCTGTTAGAAACCCTTACAATGCGAACCACCCTGCGATGTTTCTCAGAAACCTTTCCTACATTGCCACTACCTGTTTCCTGATTTCCCAATGTTGACCATCCCCTGGAGCTTTTCTCCATCCTACATTGCCACTCACTGCCTTTCCTTTTTCAGACTCTCCGATTCACACCACCCCGTGATGTCTCTCTCACTCCTAGTAGTGAATGTAATGTTACACACCCATACAAGGCGCACCACCCCACAATGTTTTTCAGAAACCTATCCTACATTGCCACTGCATGTTTCCTGAACTCCCCATGCTGCCCAACCCGTGGTGCTTTTTTCCATCCTACAATGCCACTCACTGCGCATCCTTATTCAGACCCTCCGATTCACACCACCTGTGATGTTTTTCTTACACCTACAAGTGAATGGCCTGTTAGAAACCCATACAATGCGCACCACCGTGCGATGTTTCTCAGAAACCTATTAAAAATTGCCACTGCATTTTTCCTGACCTCCCCAAGCTGACCACCCCGTGGAGCTTTTCTCCATCGTACATTGCCACTCACTGCCTATCCTAATTCAGACACTCAGATTCACACCACCCTGTGATGTTTTTCTCACTCCTACTAGTGAATATAATGTTACACACACATACAATGCACACCCACCCTTGATGTTTTTCAGAAACCTATCCTACATTGCCACTGCATGTTTCCTGACCTCCCCATGCTCACCACCCCTTGGTGCTTTTCTCCATCCTACATTGCCACGCACTGCCTATCCTAATTAAGACCCTCCGATTCACACCACCCGGTTATGTTTTCTGACTACTACTAGTGAATGTAATTTTACACACTAATACAATGCGCACCAACCCGCGATCTTTTTCAGAAAGCTATCCTACATTGCCGATGCATTTTTCCTGACTTCCACATGCTGACCACCCCATGGTGCTTTTCTCCATCCTATATTGCGACTCACTGCCTATCTTTATTCAGACCCTCAGACACACACCACCCCGTGCTGTTTTTCCCACTACTACTAGTGAATGTAATGTTACACACCCACACAATTCACACCACCCCGCAATGTTTTTCAGAAACCTATCCCACATTGCTACTGCATTTTTCCTGCCTCCCCATGCTGACAACCCCTTGGTGCCTTTCTCCATCTTACATTGCCACTCACTGCCTATCCTAATTCAGACCCTCCAACTCACACCACCCCATGATGTTTTTCTCACTCATACTATTGAATGTAATGTTACACACCCATACAATGCACACCACCACGCGATGATTTTCATAAACCTGTCCTACATTGCCACTGCATGTTTCCGGAACTCCCCATGCAGTCCACCCCGTGGTGCTTTTCTCCTTCCTAGATTGCATCTCACTGCCTATCCAAATTCAGAAAATATGATTCACTCCACCTCATGACCTTTTTCTCACTCCTACTTGTGAATGTAATGTTTCAAACCCATACAAGAGCACCACCCCGCGATGTTTTTCAGAAACCTATCCTACATTGCCGCTGCATGTTTCCTGACCTCCCCATGCTGACCGCCCCGTGGTGCTATTCTCCATCCTAGTTTGCCACTCACTGCCTATCCTAATTCAGACCGTTCGATACACACCACCCCGTGATGTTTTTCTCACTCGTACTACAGAATGTAATGTTACACACCCATACAATGCAAACCAACCCGGGGTGATTTTCATAAACCTATCCTACATTCCCACTGCATGTTTCCTGACCACCACATGCTGACCACCCCGTGGTGCTTTTCTCCATCCTACATTGCCACTCACTGGCTATCCTAATTAAGACCCTCCGATTCACACCACCCCGTGATGTTTTTCTGACTCCTACTAGTGAATGTAATTTTACACACACATACAATGTGCAGCACCCTCGATGTTTTTTCAGAAACCTATCCTATGTTGCCACTGCATGTTTCCTGACCTCCCCATGCTGACCTCCCCGTGGAGCTTTTCTCCCCACATTGCCACTCACAGCCTATCCTAATTCAGATCCTATGATTCACACCACCCCGTGATGTTTTTCTCACTCCTACTAGTGAATGTAATGTTACACACCCATACAATGCACACCAGCACGCGATGTTTTCAGAAACATATCCTACATTGCCACAGCATGTTTCCTAACATCCCCATACTAACCACCCCGTGGTGCTTTTCTCCATCCTACATTGCTACTCACTGCCTATCCTAATTCAGACCCTCAGATTCAGACCACCCCGTGATGTTTTTCTGACTCCTACTAGTGAATGGAATGTTACACAACAATACAATGCGCATCACGCCGCTATGTTGTTCAGAAACATGTCCTACATTGCCACTGCATGTTTCATGACCTACGCATGCTGATCACCCCATGGTGCTTTTCTCCATCCTACAGTGCCACTCACTGCCTATCTTAACTCAGACTCTCCGATTAACACCACCCCGTGATGTTTTTCTCACTCCTAGTAGTGAATGTAATGTTACAAACCCATACAATGCACACCACCACGTGATGTTTTTCAGAAAACAATCCTACATTGCCACTGCATGTTTCCTGACCTCCCCATGCTGACCTCCCCGTGGTGCTTTTCTCCATCCTACATTGCCACTCACAGCCTATACTTATTCAGACCCTCTGATTCACACCAACCGGGGATGTTTTTCTCACGCCTACTAGTGAATGTAAGGGTACACACCCATACAATGCGCACCACCCCACAATGTTTTTCAGAAAACAATCCTACATTGCCACTGCATGTTTCCTGACCTCCCCATGCTGACCACCCCGTGGTGCTTTTCTCCATCCTATATTGCCACTCACTGCCTATCATAATTCAGAAGCTCCGATTACACCACCCCCTGATGTTTTTCTCACTCCTACTAGTGAATATACTGTTACACACTCATACAATGCACACCACCTCACAATGTTTTTCAGAAACCTATCCTACATTGCCACTGCATGTTTCGTTACCTCCCCATGCTGACCACCGCGTGGTGCTTTTCTCCATCCTACATTGCCACTCCCTGCCTATCCTAATTCAGACAATCCGACTCAAACCACCCCGTGATGTTTTTCTCACTCCTACTAGTGAATGTAATGTTACACACCCATACAATGCGCACCACCCCGCAATGTTTTTCAGAAACCTATCCTACATTGCCACTGCATGTTTCCTGACCTCCCCATGCTGACCACCCCATCGAGCTTTTCTCCATCCTACATTGCCACTCACTGCATATCCTAATTCAGTCCTTCCGATTCATACCACCGCGTGATTTTTTTCTTACTCTACTAGTGAATGACATGTTACAAACCCATACAATGTGCACCAACCCGCGATGTTTCTCAGAAACCTATCCTACATTGCCACTGCATGTTTCCTGACTTCCCCATGCTGACCACCCCGTCGTGCTTTTCTCCATCCTACATTGCAACTCACTCCCTATCGTAATTCAGAACCTCCGATTACACCACCCCGTGATGTTTTTCTCACTCCTACTAGTGAATGAAATGTTACAAACCCATACAAAGCGCACCACCCCGCGATGTTTTTAAGAAACCTATCCTACATTGCCAGTGCCTGTTTCCTGATTTCCGTATGCTGACTATCCCTTGGAGATTTTCTCCATCCTACATTGCCACTCACTGCCTTTACTTCTTCAGACTCTCCGATTCACACCACCCCGTGATGTTTTTCTCACTCCTAGTATTGAATTTAATGTTACAAACCCATACAATGCGCACCACCCCGCAATGTTTTTCAGAAACCTATCCTACATTGCCACTGCATGTGTCCTGACCTCCTCATGCTGACCACCCCATCGTGCTTTTCTCCATCCTACATTGCCACTCACTGCCATTCGTAATTCAGACCCTCCGATTCACACCACGCCGTGATGTTTTTCTCATTCCTACTAGTGAATGTAATGTTACACAACCATACAATGCGCACCACCCCGCGATGTTTTTCAGAAACCTATCCTACATTGCCACTGCATGTTTCCTGACCTCCCCATGCTGACCACACCTTGGTGCTTTTCTCCATCCTACATTGCCACTCACTGCCTATCCTAATTCAGATACTATGATTCACACAACCCCGTGATGTTTTTCTCACTCCTACTAATGAATGAAATGTTACACACCCATACCATGCGCAGCACCCCGCAATGTTTTTCACAAACCTATCCTACTTTGCCACTGCATGTTTCCTGAACTCCCCATGCTGACCAACCCGTGGTGCTTTTCTCCATCCTACATTGCCACTCTGTGCCTATCCTAATTCAGACCCTCCGATTCACACCACCCCGTGATGTTTTTCTTACTCCTAAATGAGAATGGCCTGTTAGAAACCCTTACAATGCGAACCACCCTGCGATGTTTCTCAGAAACCTTTCCTACATTGCCACTACCTGTTTCCTGATTTCCCAATGTTGACCATCCCCTGGAGCTTTTCTCCATCCTACATTGCCACTCACTGCCTTTCCTTTTTCAGACTCTCCGATTCACACCACCCCGTGATGTCTCTCTCACTCCTAGTAGTGAATGTAATGTTACACACCCATACAAGGCGCACCACCCCACAATGTTTTTCAGAAACCTATCCTACATTGCCACTGCATGTTTCCTGAACTCCCCATGCTGCCCAACCCGTGGTGCTTTTTTCCATCCTACAATGCCACTCACTGCGCATCCTTATTCAGACCCTCCGATTCACACCACCTGTGATGTTTTTCTTACACCTACAAGTGAATGGCCTGTTAGAAACCCATACAATGCGCACCACCGTGCGATGTTTCTCAGAAACCTATTAAAAATTGCCACTGCATTTTTCCTGACCTCCCCAAGCTGACCACCCCGTGGAGCTTTTCTCCATCGTACATTGCCACTCACTGCCTATCCTAATTCAGACACTCAGATTCACACCACCCTGTGATGTTTTTCTCACTCCTACTAGTGAATATAATGTTACACACACATACAATGCACACCCACCCTTGATGTTTTTCAGAAACCTATCCTACATTGCCACTGCATGTTTCCTGACCTCCCCATGCTCACCACCCCTTGGTGCTTTTCTCCATCCTACATTGCCACGCACTGCCTATCCTAATTAAGACCCTCCGATTCACACCACCCGGTTATGTTTTCTGACTACTACTAGTGAATGTAATTTTACACACTAATACAATGCGCACCAACCCGCGATCTTTTTCAGAAAGCTATCCTACATTGCCGATGCATTTTTCCTGACTTCCACATGCTGACCACCCCATGGTGCTTTTCTCCATCCTATATTGCGACTCACTGCCTATCTTTATTCAGACCCTCAGACACACACCACCCCGTGCTGTTTTTCCCACTACTACTAGTGAATGTAATGTTACACACCCACACAATTCACACCACCCCGCAATGTTTTTCAGAAACCTATCCCACATTGCTACTGCATTTTTCCTGCCTCCCCATGCTGACAACCCCTTGGTGCCTTTCTCCATCCTACATTGCCACTCACTGCCTATCCTAATTCAGACCCTCCAACTCACACCACCCCATGATGTTTTTCTCACTCATACTATTGAATGTAATGTTACACACCCATACAATGCACACCACCACGCGATGATTTTCATAAACCTGTCCTACATTGCCACTGCATGTTTCCGGAACTCCCCATGCAGTCCACCCCGTGGTGCTTTTCTCCTTCCTAGATTGCATCTCACTGCCTATCCAAATTCAGAAAATATGATTCACTCCACCTCGTGACCTTTTTCTCACTCCTACTTGTGAATGTAATGTTTCAAACCCATACAAGAGCACCACCCCGCGATGTTTTTCAGAAACCTATCCTACATTGCCGCTGCATGTTTCCTGACCTCCCCATGCTGACCGCCCCGTGGTGCTATTCTCCATCCTAGTTTGCCACTCACTGCCTATCCTAATTCAGACCGTTCGATACACACCACCCCGTGATGTTTTTCTCACTCGTACTACAGAATGTAATGTTACACACCCATACAATGCAAACCAACCCGGGGTGATTTTCATAAACCTATCCTACATTCCCACTGCATGTTTCCTGACCACCACATGCTGACCACCCCGTGGTGCTTTTCTCCATCCTACATTGCCACTCACTGGCTATCCTAATTAAGACCCTCCGATTCACACCACCCCGTGATGTTTTTCTGACTCCTACTAGTGAATGTAATTTTACACACACATACAATGTGCAGCACCCTCGATGTTTTTTCAGAAACCTATCCTATGTTGCCACTGCATGTTTCCTGACCTCCCCATGCTGACCTCCCCGTGGAGCTTTTCTCCCCACATTGCCACTCACAGCCTATCCTAATTCAGATCCTATGATTCACACCACCCCGTGATGTTTTTCTCACTCCTACTAGTGAATGTAATGTTACACACCCATACAATGCACACCAGCACGCGATGTTTTCAGAAACATATCCTACATTGCCACAGCATGTTTCCTAACATCCCCATACTAACCACCCCGTGGTGCTTTTCTCCATCCTACATTGCTACTCACTGCCTATCCTAATTCAGACCCTCAGATTCAGACCACCCCGTGATGTTTTTCTGACTCCTACTAGTGAATGGAATGTTACACAACAATACAATGCGCATCACGCCGCTATGTTGTTCAGAAACATGTCCTACATTGCCACTGCATGTTTCATGACCTACGCATGCTGATCACCCCATGGTGCTTTTCTCCATCCTACAGTGCCACTCACTGCCTATCTTAACTCAGACTCTCCGATTAACACCACCCCGTGATGTTTTTCTCACTCCTAGTAGTGAATGTAATGTTACAAACCCATACAATGCACACCACCACGTGATGTTTTTCAGAAAACAATCCTACATTGCCACTGCATGTTTCCTGACCTCCCCATGCTGACCTCCCCGTGGTGCTTTTCTCCATCCTACATTGCCACTCACAGCCTATACTTATTCAGACCCTCTGATTCACACCAACCGGGGATGTTTTTCTCACGCCTACTAGTGAATGTAAGGGTACACACCCATACAATGCGCACCACCCCACAATGTTTTTCAGAAAACAATCCTACATTGCCACTGCATGTTTCCTGACCTCCCCATGCTGACCACCCCGTGGTGCTTTTCTCCATCCTATATTGCCACTCACTGCCTATCGTAATTCAGAAGCTCCGATTACACCACCCCCTGATGTTTTTCTCACTCCTACTAGTGAATATACTGTTACACACTCATACAATGCACACCACCTCACAATGTTTTTCAGAAACCTATCCTACATTGCCACTGCATGTTTCGTTACCTCCCCATGCTGACCACCGCGTGGTGCTTTTCTCCATCCTACATTGCCACTCCCTGCCTATCCTAATTCAGACAATCCGACTCAAACCACCCCGTGATGTTTTTCTCACTCCTACTAGTGAAAGTAATGTTACACACCCAATACAATGCGCACCACCCCGCGATGTTTTTCAGAAAACTATCCTATATTGCCACTGCATGTTTCCTGACATCCCCATGTTGACCACCCCGTGGTGCTTTTCTCCATCCTACATTGAAACTCACTGCCTATCCTAACTCAGACCATCCGATTCACACTACTCAGTGATGTTTTTCTCACTCCTACTAGTGAATGTATTGTTACACAAACATACAATGGGCATCAACCCGTGATGTTTTTCAGAAACCTATGCTACATTGCCACTGCATATTTCCTGACCTCTCCATGCTGACCACACCGTGGTGCTTTTCTCCATCCTACATTACCACTCACTGAGTATCCTAATTCAGATCCTATGATTCTCAACACCCCGTGATATTTTTCTCACTCCTACTAGTGAATGTAATGTTACACACCCATACAATGCGCACCACCCCGCGATGCTTCTCAGAAACCTATCCTACATTGCCACTGCATTTTTCCTGACTTCCCCATGCTGACCACCCCGTGGTGCTTTTCTCCATCCTATAATGTCACTCACTGCCTATCGTAATTCAGAAGCTCCGATTACACCACCCCCTGATGTTTTTCTCACTCCTACTAGTGAATGTACTGTTACAAACTCATACAATGCGCACCACCACACAATGTTTTTCAGAAACCTATCCTACATTGCCACTGCATGTTTCGTTACCTCCCCATGCTGACCACCGCGTGGTGCTTTTCTCCATCCTACATTGCCACTCCCTGCCTATCCTAATTCAGACCCTCCGACTCAAACCACTCCGTGATGTTTTTTCTCACTCCTACTAGTGAATGTAATGTTACACACCCATACAATGCGCACCACCCCGCTATGTTTTTCAGAAACCTATCCTACATTGCCACTGCATGTCCTGACCTCCCCATGCTTACCACCCCTTCGTGCTGTTCTCCATCCTACATTGCCACTCACTGCATATCCTAATTCAGACCTTCCGATTCATACCACCCCGTGATGTATTTCTCACTCCTACTAGTGAATGAAATGTTACAAAACCATAAAATGCGCACCACCCCGCGATGTTTTTCACAAAGCTATCCTACATTGCCACTGCATTGTTCCTGACTTCCCCATGCTGACCACCTCGTCGTGCTTTTCTCCATCCTACATTGCAACTCACTCCCTATCGTAATTCAGACCCTCCGATTACATCATCCTGTGATGTATTTCTCACTCCTACTAGTGAATGAAATATTACAACCCCATACAATGCGCACCACCCCGCGATGTTTTTCAGAAACCTATCCTACATTGCCACTGTCTGTTTACTGATTTCCGTATGCTGACTATCCCTTGGAGCTTTTCTCCATCCTACATTGCCACTCACTGCCTTTCCTTCTTCAGACTCTCTGATTCACACCACCCCGTGATGTTTTTCTCACTCCTAGTAGTGAATGTAATGTTACAAACCCATACAATGCGCACTACCCCACAATGTTTTTCAGAAACCTATCTGACATTGCCACTGCATGTGTCCTGACCTCCCCATGCTGACCACCCCATCGTGCTTTTCTCCATCCTACATTGCCACTGACTGCCATTCGTAATTCAGACCCTCCGATTCACACCACGCCGTGATGTTTTTCTCATTCCTACTAGTGAATGTAATGTTACACACCCATACAATGCGCACCACCCCGCGATGTTTTTCAGAAACCTATCCTACATTGCCACTGCCTTTTTCCTGACCTCCCCATGCTGACCACACCGTGGTGCTTTTCTCCATCCTACATTGCCACTGACTGCCTATCCTAATTCAGATACTATGATTCACACAACCCCGTGATGTTTTTCTCACTCCTACTAGTGAATGAAATGTTACACACCCATACAATGCGCAGCACCCCGCAATGTTTTTCACAAACCTATCCTACTTTGCCACTGCATGTTTCCTGAACTCCCCATGCTGACCATCCCGTGGTGCTTTTCTCCATCCTTCATTGCCACTCTCTGCCTAACCTAATTCAGACCCTCCGATTCACACCACCCCGTGATGTTTTTCTTACTCCTAAAAGAGAATGGCCTGTTAGAAACCCTTACAATGCGAACCACCCTGCGATGTTTCTCAGAAACCTTTCCTACATTGCCACTACCTGTTTCCTGATTTCCCAAAGTTGACCATCCCCTGGAGCTTTTCTCCATCCTACATTGCATCTCACTGCCTTTCCTTATTCAGACTCTCCGATTCACACCACCCCGTGATGTCTTTCTCACTCCTAGTAGTGAATATAATGTTACACACCCATACAATGCGCACTACCCCACAATGTTTTTCAGAAACCTATCCTACATTGCCAATGCATGTTTCCTGAACTCCCCATGCTGCCCAACCCATGGTGCTTTTCTCCATCCTACAATGCCACTCACTGCGCATCCTTATTCAGACCCTCCGATTCACACCACCTGTGATGTTTTTCTTACACCTACAAGTGAATGGCCTGTTAGAAACCCATACAATGCGCACCACCGTGCGATGTTTCTCAGAAACCTATTCAACATTGCCACTGCATTTTTCCAGACCTCCCCATGCTGACCACCCCGTGGAGCTTTTCTCCATCGTACATTGCCACTCACTGCCTAACAATTCTGTTCCTATGATTCACACCACTCCGTGATGTTTTTCTCACTCCTACTAGTGAAAGTAATGTTACACACCCATACAATGCGCACCACCCCGCGATATTTTTCAGAAACCTATCCTAGATTGCCACTGCATGTTTCTTGACCTCCCCATGCTGACCACCCCGTGGTGCTTTTCTCCATCCTACATTGCCACTCACTGCCTATCCTAATTCAGACCCTCAGATTCACACCACCCTGTGATGTTTTTCTCACTCCTACTAGTGAATGTAATGTTACACCCACATACAATGCGCACCCACCCGCGATGTTTTTCAGAAACCTATCCTACATTGCCACTGCATGTTTCCTGACCTCCCCATGCTCACCACCCCTTGGTGCTTTTCTCCATCCTACATTGCCATGCACTGCCTATCCTAATAAAGACCCTCCGATTCACACCACCCGGTGATGTTTTCTGACTCCTACTAGTGAATGTAATTTTACACAATAATACAATGCACACCACCCCGCGATTTTTTCAGAAACCTATCCTACATTGCCGCTGCATTTTTCCTGACTTCCACATGCTGAACACCCCATGGGGCTTTTCTCCATCCTATATTGCCACTCACTGCCTATCTTTATTCAGACCCTCAGATACACACCACCCCGTGATGTTTTTCCCACTCCTACTAGTGAATGTAATGTTACACACCCACACAATTCGCACCACCCCGCGATGTTTTTCAGAAACCTATCCCACATTGCCACTGCATTTTTCCTGCCTCCCCATGCTGACAACCCCGTGGTGCTTCTCTCCATCCTACATTGCCACTCACTGCCTATCCTAATTCAGACCGTCCAACTCACACCAACCCGTGATGTTTTTCTCACTCGTACTAGTGAATGTAATGTTACACACCCATACAATGCACACCACCACGCGATGATTTTCATAAACCTATCCTACATTGCCACTGCATGTTTCCTGACCTCCCCATGCGGACCACCCCGTGGTGCTTTTCTCCATCCTAGATTGCCACTCACTGCCTATCCTAATTCAGACCCTCCGATTCACACCACTCCGTGATGTTTTTCTCACTCCTATTTGTGAATGGAATGTTACACAAACATACAATGCACACCACCCCGCGATGATTTTCATAAACCTATCCTACATTGCCACTGCATGTTTCCGGACCTCCCCATGCAGACCACCCCGTGGTGCTTTTCTCCTTCCTAGATTGCCACTCACTGCCTATCCTAATTCAGACCGTCTGACTCACACCACCCCGTGATGTTTTTCTCACTCGTACTAGTGAATGGAATGTTACAAACCCATACAATGCACACCACCACGCGATGATTTTCATAAACCTATCCTACATTGCCACTGCATGTTTCCTGACCTCCCCATGCGGACCACCCCATGGTGCTTTTCTCCATCCTAGATTGCCACTCACTGCCTATCCTAATTCAGACCCTCCAATTCACACCACCCCGTGATGTTTTTCTCACTCCTACTAGTGAATGTAATGTTACACACTAATACAATGCACACAACCCAGCGATGTTTTTCAGAAACCTATCCTACATTGCCGCTGCATTTTTCATGACCTCCACATGCTGTCCACCCCGTGGTGCTTTTCTCCATCCTAGATTGCCACTCACTGCCTATCCTAATTCAGACCCTCCAATTCACACCACCCCGTGATGTTTTTCTCACTCCTACTAGTGAATGTAATGTTACACACTAATACAATGCGCACAACCCAGCGATGTTTTTCAGAAACCTATCCTACATTGCCGCTGCATTTTTCATGACCTCCACATGCTGTCCACCCCGTGGTGCTTTTCTCCATTCTACATTGATACTCACTGCCTATCCTTATTCTTATCCTATGATTCACACCACCCCATGATGTTTTTCTCACTCCTATTAGTGAATGTAAAGTTACACACACATACAATGCGCACCCACCCGCGATGTTTTTCAGAAACCTATCCTACATTGCCACTGCATGTTTCCTGACCTCCCCATGCTGACCACCACTTGGTGCTTTTCTCCATCCTACATTGCCACTCACTGCCTATTCTAATTAAGACACTCCGATTCACACCACCCGGTGATGTTTTTCTCACTCCTACTAGTGAATGTAATGTTACACACTAATACAATGGGCACAACCCAGCGATGTTTTTCAGAAACCTATCCTACATTGCCACTGCATGTTTCCTGACCTCCCCATACTGACCACCCCGTGGTGCTTTTCTCCATCCTACATTGCCACTCACTGCCTATCCTAATTAAGACCATCCGAATCACACCCCCCGGTGATGTTTTTCTCACTCCTACTAATGAATGTAATGTTACACACCCATACATTGCGCAGGACCCCGCGATGCTTTTCAGAAACCTGTCCTAGGTTGCCACTGCTTGTTTCCTCACCTCCCCATGCTGACCACCCCGTGGTGCTTTTATCCATCCTACATTGCCACTCAATGCCTATCCTAATTCAGACCCTCAGATTCGCACCACCCCGTGATGTTTTTCTCACTCTTACTAGTGAATGTAATGTTACACACTAATACAATGCGCACAACCCCGCGATCTTTTTCAGAAACCTATCCTACATTGCCGCTGCATTTTTCCTGACTTCCACATGCTGACCAACCCATGGTGCTTTTCTCCGTCCTATATTGCCACTCACAGCCTATCCTTATTCAGACCCTCAGATTCACACCACCCCTGATGTTTTCCAACTCCTACTAGTCAATGTAATATTACACACCCACACAATTCGCACCACCGCGCGATGTTTTTCAGAAACCTATCCTATATTGCCACTGCATCTTTCCTGACCTCCCAATGCTGACCACCCTGTGGTGCTTTTTTCCATCCTAGATTGCCTCTCTGCCTATCGGAATTCAGATCCTATGATTCACTCCACCCCGTGATGTTTTTCTCACTCCTACTAGTGAATGTAATGATACAAACCCATACAAGAGCACCACCTCGCGATGTTTTTCGGAAACCTATCCTACATTGCCAATGGATGTTTCCTGATCTCCCCATTCTGACCACGCCGTGCTGCTTTTCTCCATCCTACCTTGCCATTCACTGTCTATCCTAATCCAGACACTGTGATTCACACCACCCCATGATGTTTTTCTCACTCCTACTAGTGAATGGAATGTTACACACACATACAATGCGCACCACCCAGCGATGTTTTTCAGAAACCTATCTTAGATTGCCACTGCATGTTTCCTGATCTCCCCATGCTGACCACCCCGTGGTGCTTTTCTCCATCCTACATTGCCACTCAAAGCCTATACTTATTCAGACCCTCTGATTCACACCACTCGGTGATGTTTTTCTCACTCCTACTAGTGAATGTAAGGTTACACACCCATACAATGCGCACCACCCCATGATGTTTTTCAGAAAACTATTCTACATTGCCACTGCATGTTTCCTAACCTCCCCATGCTGACCACCCCGTGGTGCTTTTCTCCATCCTACATTGCCACGCACTGCCTATCCTAATTCAGGCCCTCTGATTCACACCATCCCGTTATGTTTTTCTCACTCCTACTGGTGAATGTATTGTTACACACACATACAATGCACACCACCCCGCGATGATTTTCAGAAACCTGTCCTACGTTGCCACTGCATGTTTCCTATCCTCCCCATGCTGACCACCCCATGTTGCTTTTCTCCATCCTAGACTGCCACTCACTGCCTATGCTAATTCAGACACTCCGATTCACACCACTCCGTTATATTTTTCTCACTCCTACTAGTGAATGTAATGTTACACACTAATACGATGCGCACAACCCAGCGATGTTTTTCAGAAACCTATCCTACATTGCCGCTGCATTTTTCCTGACCTCCACATGCTGTCCACCCCATGGTGCTTTTCTCCATTCTACATTGCCACTCACTTCCTATCCTTATTCTTATCCTATGATTCACACCACCCCGTGATGTTTTTCTCACTCCTACTAGAGAATGTAAGGTTACACACACATACAATGCGCACCACCCCACGATGTTTTTCATAAAACTATCCTACATTGCCACTGCATGTTTCCTGACCTCCCCATGCTGACCACTCCGTGGTGCTTTTCTCCATCTTACTTTGCCACTCACTGCCTATCCTAATTCAGGCCCTCTGATTCACACCATTCCGTTATGTTTTTCTCACTCCTACTGGTGAATATATTGTTACACACACATACAATGCACACCACCCCGCGATGATTTTCAGCAACCTGTCTTACGTTGCCACTGCATGTTTCCTAACCTCCCCATGCTGACCACCCCATGTTGCTTTTCTCCACCCTAGATTGCCACTCACTGCCAATGCTAATTCAGACCCTCCGATTCACACAACTCCGTGATATTATTCTCACTCCTACTAGTGAATGGAATCGTACAAAACCATACAATGTGCATCATGCCACGAGGTTTTTCAGAAACCTATCCTACATTGCCACTGCATGTTTCCTGACCTCCCCATACTGAGCACCACGTGGTGCTTTTCTCCATCCTACATTGCCACTCACTGCCTATCCTAATTAAGACCCTCCGAATCACACCCCCCGGTGATGTTTTTCTCACTCCTACTAATGAATGTAATGTTACACACCAATACAATGAGCAGGACCCCGCGATGCTTTTCAGAAACCTGTCCTAGGTTGCCACTGCATGTTTCCTAACCTCCCCATGCTGACCACCCCGTGGTGCTTTTATCCATCCTACATTGCCACTCAATGCCTATCCTAATTCAGACCCTCAGATTCACACCACCCCGTGATGTTTTCCCACTCCTACTAGTGAATGTAATATTACACACCCACACAATTCGCACCACCGTGCGATGTTTTTCAGAAACCTATCCTACATTGCCAATCTATCTTTCCTGACCTCCCCATGCTGACCACCCTGTGGTGCTTTTTTCCATCCTAGATTGCCTCTCACTGCCTATCGGAATTCATATCCTATGATTCACTCCACCCTATGATTTTTTTCTCACTCCTACTAGTGAATGTAATGACACACACCCATACAATGCTCACAACGCCGCGATGTTTTTAAGAAACCTATCCTACTTTGCCACTGCATGTTTCCTGACCTCCACATACTGACCACCCCGTGGTCCTTTTCTCAATCCTAGATTGCCACTCACAGCCTATCCTTATTCAGACCCTCTGATTCACACCACCCGGTGATGTTTATCTCACTCCTACAAGTGAATTCAATATTTCAAACCCATACAATACGCAACACCCCGCAATGTTTTTCAGAAACCTATCCTACATTGCCACTGCATGTTTTCATACCTCCCCATGCTGACCAACCCGTGGTGCTTTTCTCCAACCTACATTGCCACTCACTACCCATCCTAATTCAGACCCTCCGATTCCAACCACCCCATGATGTTTTTCTCACTCCTACTAGTGAATGTAATGTCACACACCCATACAATGCGCACCACGACGTGATGTTTTTTCAGAAACCTATCCTACATTGCCACTGCATGTTTCCTGACCTCCACATTCTGACCACGCCGTGGTGCTTTTCTCCATCCTAGATTGCCTCTCTGCCTATCGGAATTCAGATCCTATGATTCACTCCACCCCCTGATGTTTTTCTCACTCCTACTAGTGAATGTAATGATACAAACCCATACAAGAGCACCACCCCGCGATGTTTTTCAGAAACCTATCCTACATTGCCACTGCATGTTTCCTGATCTCCCCATGCTGACCACCCCGTGCTGCTTTTCTCCATCCTCCCTTGCCACTCACTGTCTATCCTAATCCAGATCCTGTGATTCACACCACCCCGTGATGTTTTTCTCACTCCTACGAGTGAATGGAATGTTAGACACACATACAATGCGCACCACCCAGCGATGTTTTTCAGAAACCTATCCTAGATTGCCACTGCATGTTTCCTGACCTCCCTATGCTGACCACCCCGTGGTGCTTTTCTCCATCCTACATTGCCACTCACTGTCTATCCTAATTCAGACCCTCAGATTCACACCACCCCGTGATGTTTTTCTCACTCCTACTAGTGAATGTAATGTTACACACTAATACAATGCGCACAACCCAGCGATGTTTTCAGAAACCTATCCTACATTGGCCCTGCATTTTTCCTGACCTCCACATGCTGACCAGCCCGTGGTGCTTTTCTCCATTCTACATTGCCACTCACTGCCTATCCTAATACAGATCCTATGATTGAAACAACCCCGTGATGTTTTTCTCACTCCTACTAATGCCTGTGATGTAACACACCCATTCAATGCACACCACCCCGCAATGTTTTTCAGAAAACTATCTTACATTGCGACTGCATGTTTCCTGACCTCCCCATGCTGACCACCCCGTGGTGCTTTTCTCCATCCTATTTTGCAACTCACTGCCTATACTAATTCAGACCCTCTGATTCACACGACTCCGTGATGTTTTTCTCACTCCTACTAGTGAATGGAATGTTACACACCCATACAATGAGCGTCACCCGCGATGTTTTTCAGAAACCTGTCCTACATTGCCACTGCATGTTTCCTGACCTCCACATGCTGACCACCCCATGGTGCTTTTCTCCATCCTACATTGCCACTCAGTGCCTATCCAAATTCAGACCTTCCGATTCACACCACCCCGTGATGTTTTTCTCACGCCTACTAGTGAATTTAATGTTACACACCCATACAATGCGCACCACCCCGCGATATTTTTCTGAAACCTATGCTACGTTGCCACTGCATGTTTCCTGATCTACACATGCTGACCACCCTGTGGTGCTTTTCTCCGTCCCACATTGCCACTCAATGCCTATCCTAATTCAGACCCTCCGATTCACACCACCCCGTGATGATTTTCTCACTCCTACTAGTGAATGTAATGTTACACACCCATACAATGGGCACCACCCCGCGATGTTTTTCAGAAACCTATCCTACATTGCCACTGCATGTTTCCTGACCTCCCCATGCTGACCAGGCCGTGGTGCTTTTCTCCATCCTAGATTGCCTCTCACTGCCTATTGGAATTCAGATCCTATGATTCACTCCCCCCCGTGATTTTTTCTCACTCCTACTAGTGAATGTAATGTTAGAAACCCATACAAGAGCACCACCCTGTGATTGTTTTCAGAAACCTATCCTACATTGCCACTGCATGTTTCCTGATCTTCCCTGCTGACCACCCCGTGATGCTTTTCTCCATCCTAGATAGCCACCGCTGCCTATCCTAAATCAGACCCTCTGATTCACACCACCCGGTGATGTTTTTCTCACTTTTACAATTGAATGTAATGTTACACACCCATACAATGCGCACCACCCCACGATGTTTTTCAGAAACCTATCCTACATTGCAACTGCATGTTTCCTGAACTCCCCATGCTGACCACGCCATGGTTCTTTTCTCCATCCTACGTTGCCACTCACTGACTATCCTAATTAAGACACTCAGATTCACACCACCCCGTGATGTTTTTCTCACTCCTACTAGTGAATATAATGTTACACACACATACAATGCGCAACCACCCGAGATGTTTTTCAGAAACCTATCCTACATTGCCATTGCATGTTTCCTGACCTCCACATGCTGACCACCCCGTGGTGCTTTTCTCCATCCTACATTGCCACTCACTGACTATCCTAATTAAGACCCTCGAATTCACAACACCCCGTGATGTTTTTCTCACTCCTACTAGTGAATGTAATGTTACACACACATACACAGCGCACCACACCGCGATGTTTTTCAGAAACCTATCCTACTTTGCCACTGCATGTTTTCATACCTCCCCATGCTGACCAACCCGTGGTGCTTTTCTCCAACCTACATTGCCACTCACTACCCATCCTAATTCAGACACTCCGATTCCAACCACCCCATGATGTTTTTCTCACTCCTACTAGTGAATGTAATGTTACACACCCATACAATGCGCACCACGACGTGATGTTTTTTCAGAAACCTATCCTACATTGCCACTGCATGTTTCCTGACCTCCACATTCTGACCACGCCGTGGTGCTTTTCTCCATCCTAGATTGCCTCTCTGCCTATCGGAATTCAGATCCTATGATTCACTCCACCCCCTGATGTTTTTCTCACTCCTACTAGTGAATGTAATGATACAAACCCATACAAGAGCACCACCCCGCGATGTTTTTCAGAAACCTATCCTACATTGCCACTGCATGTTTCCTGATCTCCCCATGCTGACCACCCCATGCTGCTTTTCTCCATCCTACCTTGCCACTCACTGTCTATCCTAATCCAGATCCTGTGATTCACACCACCCCGTGATGTTTTTCTCACTCCTACGAGTGAATGGAATGTTAGACACACATACAATGCGCACCACCCAGCGATGTTTTTCAGAAACCTATCCTAGATTGCCACTGCATGTTTCCTGACCTCCCCATGCTGACCACCCCGTGGTGCTTTTCTCCATCCTACATTGCCACTCAATGCCTATCCTTATTCAAACCCTCTGATTCACACCACCCAGTGATGTTTTTCTCACTCCTACTAGTGAATGTAATGTTACACACCCATACAATGGGCACCACCCCGCGATGTTTTTCAGAAACCTATCCTATATTGCCACTGCATGTTTCCTGACCTCCCCATGCTGACCAGGCCGTGGTGCTTTTCTCCATCCTAGATTGCCTCTCACTGCCTATTGGAATTCAGATCCTATGATTCACACCCCCCCGTGATTTTTTCTCACTCCTACTAGTGAATGTAATGTTAGAAACCCATACAAGAGCACCACCCTGTGATTGTTTTCAGAAACCTATCCTACATTGCCACTGCATGTTTCCTGATCTTCCCTGCTGACCACCCCGTGATGCTTTTCTCCATCCTAGATAGCCACCGCTGCCTATCCTAAATCAGACCCTCTGATTCACACCACCCGGTGATGTTTTTCTCACTTTTACAATTGAATGTAATGTTACACACCCATACAATGCGCACCACCCCACGATGTTTTTCAGAAACCTATCCTACATTGCAACTGCATGTTTCCTGAACTCCCCATGCTGACCACGCCATGGTTCTTTTCTCCATCCTACGTTGCCACTCACTGACTATCCTAATTAAGACACTCAGATTCACACCACCCCGTGATGTTTTTCTCACTCCTACTAGTGAATATAATGTTACACACACATACAATGCGCAACCACCCGAGATGTTTTTCAGAAACCTATCCTACATTGCCATTGCATGTTTCCTGACCTCCACATGCTGACCACCCCGTGGTGCTTTTCTCCATCCTACATTGCCACTCACTGACTATCCTAATTAAGACCCTCGAATTCACAACACCCCGTGATGTTTTTCTCACTCCTACTAGTGAATGTAATGTTACACACACATACACAGCGCACCACCCCGCGATGTTTTTCAGAAACCTATCCTACTTTGCCACTGCATGTTTTCATACCTCCCCATGCTGACCAACCCGTGGTGCTTTTCTCCAACCTACATTGCCACTCACTACCCATCCTAATTCAGACCCTCCGAATCCAACCACCCCATGATGTTTTTCTCACTCCTACTAGTGAATGTAATGTTACACACCCATACTATGCGCACCACGACGTGATGTTTTTTCAGAAACCTATCCTACATTGCCACTGCATGTTTCCTGACCTCCACATTCTGACCACGCCGTGGTGCTTTTCTCCATCCTAGATTGCCTCTCTGCCTATCGGAATTCAGATCTTATGATTCACTCCACCCCCTGATGTTTTTCTCACTCCTACTAGTGAATGTAATGATACAAACCCATACAAGAGCACCACCCCGCGATGTTTTTCAGAAACCTATCCTACATTGCCACTGCATGTTTCCTGATCTCCCCATGCTGACCACCCCGTGCTGCTTTTCTCCATCCTACCTTGCCACTCACTGTCTATCCTAATGAAGATCCTGTGATTCACACCACCCCGTGATGTTTTTCTCACTCCTACGAGTGAATGGAATGTTAGACACACATACAATGCGCACCACCCAGCGATGTTTTTCAGAAACCTATCCTAGATTGCCACTGCATGTTTCCTGACCTCCCCATGCTGACCACCCCGTGGTGCTTTTCTCCATCCTACATTGCCACTCACTGTCTCTCCTAATTCAGCCCCTCAGATTCACACCACCCCGTGATGTTTTTCTCACTCCTACTAGTGAATGTAATGTTACACACTAATACAATGCGCACAACCCAGCGATGTTTTCAGAAACCTATCCTACATTGGCCCTGCATTTTTCCTGACCTCCACATGCTGACCAGCCGGAGGTGCTTTTCTCCATTCTACATTGCCACTCATTGCCTATCCTAATACAGATCCTATGATTGAAACCACCCCGTGATGTTTTTCTCACTCCTACTAATGCATGTGATGTTACACACCCATTCAATGCGCACCACCCCGCAATGTTTTTCAGAAAACTATCTTACATTGCGACTGCATGTTTCCTGACCTCCCCATGCTGACCACCCCGTGGTGCTTTTCTCCATCCTATTTTGCAACTCACTGCCTATACTAATTCAGACCCTCTGATTCACACCACTCCGTGATGTTTTTCTCACTCCTACTAGTGAATGGAATGTTACACACCCATACAATGAGCGTCACCCGCGATGTTTTTCAGAAACCTGTCCTACATTGCCACTGCATGTTTCCTGACCTCCACATGCTGACCACCCCATGGTGCTTTTCTCCATCCTACATTGCAACTCAGTGCCTATCCAAATTCAGACCTTCCGATTCACACCACCCCGTGATGTTTTTCTCACGCCTACTAGTGAATTTAATGTTACACACCCATACAATGTGCACCACCCCACGATATTTTTCTGAAACCTATGCTACGTTGCCACTGCATGTTTCCTGATCTACACATGCTGACCACCCTGTGGTGCTTTTCTCCGTCCCACATTGCCACTCAATGCCTATCCTAATTCAGACCCTCCGATTCACACCACCCCGTGATGATTTTCTCACTCCTACTAGTGAATGTAATGTTACACACACATACAATGCACACCACCCCGCGATGTTTTTCAGAAACCAATCCTAATTTGCGACTGCATGTTTCCTGAGCTCCCCATGCTGACCACCCCGTGGTCCTTTTCTCCATCCTACATTGCCACTCACAGCCTATCCTTATTCAAACCCTCTGATTCACACCACCCAGTGATGTTTTTCTCACTCCTACTAGTGAATGTAATGTTACACACCCATACAATGGGCACCACCCCGCGATGTTTTTCAGAAACCTATCCTACATTGCCACTGCATGTTTCCTGACCTCCCCATGCTGACCACGCCGTGGTGCTTTTCTCCATCCTAGATTGCCTCTCACTGCCTATTGGAATTCAGTTCCTATGATTCACTCCACCCCGTGATTTTTTCTCACTCCTACTAGTGAATGTAATGTTAGAAACCCATACAAGAGCACCACCCTGTGATTGTTTTCAGAAACCTATCCTACATTGCCACTGCATGTTTCCTGATCTTCCCATGCTGACCACCCCGTGATGCTTTTCTCCATCCTAGATAGCCACCGCTGCCTATCCTAAATCAGACCCTCTGATTCACACCACCCGGTGATGTTTTTCTCACTTTTACAATTGAATGTAATGTTACACACCCATACAATGCGCACCACCCCGCGATGTTTTTCAGAAACCTATCCTACATTGCAACTGCATGTTTCCTGAACTCCCCATGCTGACCACCCCATGGTTCTTTTCTCCATCCTACGTTGCCACTCACTGACTATCCTAATTAAGACACTCAGATTCACACCACCCCGTGATGTTTTTCTCACTCCTACTAGTGAATATAATGTTACACACACATACAATGCGCAACCACCCGAGATGTTTTTCGGAAACCTATCCTACATTGCCACTGCATATTTCCTGACCTCCACATGCTGACCACCCCGTGGTGCTTTTCTCCATCCTACATTGCCACTCACTGACTATCCTAATTAAGACCCTCAGATTCACAACACCCCGTGATGTTTTTCTCACTCCTACTAGTGAATGTAATGTTACACACACATACACAGCGCACCACCCCGCGATGTTTTTCAGAAACCTATCCTACTTTGCCACTGCATGTTTCCTGACCTCGCCATGCTGACCACCCCATGGTGCTTTTCTCCATTCTACATTGCCACTCACTGCCTATCCTTATTTTTATTCTATGATTCACACCGCCCCGTGATGTTTTCCCACTCCTACTAGTGAATGTAATGTTACAAACCCACAAAATTCGCACCACACTTCGATGTTTTTCAGAAACCTATCCTACAATGCCACTGCATGTTTCCTGCCTCCCAATGCTGACCACCCCGTGGGGCTTTTTTCCATCCTACATTGCCACTCATTGCCTATCCAAATTCAGACCCTCTGATTCACACCACCCCGTGATGTTTTTCTCACTCCTACTTGTGAATGTGATGTTACACACCCATACAATGTGCAGCACCCCGCGATGTTTTTCAGAAACCTATCCTACGTTGCCACTGCATGTTTCCTGACCTCCCCATGCTGACCACCCCGTGTTGCTTTTCTCCCTCCTACATTACCACTCACTGCCTATCCTAATTCAGACCCTCAGATTCACACAACCCCGTGATGTTTTTCCCACTCCTACTAGTGAATGTAATGTTACACACCCAAAAAATGTGCACCACCCCGCGATGTTTTTCAGAAACCTATCCTATATTGCCGCTGCATTTTTCCTGACCTCCCCATGCTGACTACACCGTAATACTTTTCTCCATTCTGCATTGCCACTCACTGCCTATCCTAATTCAGACCCTCCGATTCACACCACCCCATGATGTTTTTCTCACTCGTACTAGTGAATGTAATGTTACACACCCATACAATGCAAACCACCCTGCGATGATTTTCATAAACTTATCATACATTGCCACTGCATGTTTCCTGCCCGCCACATGCGGACCACACCGTGGTGCTTTTCTCCATCCTAGATTGCCACTCACTGCCTATCCTAATTCACACCCTCCAATTCACACCACTCCGTGATGTTTTTCTCACACCTACTGTCGAATGGAATGTTACACACCCATACAATGAGCATCACCCTCAAAGTTTTTCAAAAACCTGTCCTACATGGCCACTGCATGTTTCCTCAACTCCGCATGCTGACCACACCGTGGTGCTTTTCTCCATTCTACATTGCCACTCAGTGCCTATTAAAATTCAGACCCTCAGATTCACACCACCCTGTGATGTTTTTCTCACTCCTACTAGTGAATTTAATGTTACACACCCATACAATGCGCACCACCCCACAATGTTTTTCAGAGACCTATCCTACTTTGTCACTGCATGTTTCTTGACCTCCCCATGTTTTCCACGCCGTGGTGCTTTTCTCCATCCTACATTTCCACTCACTGCCTATCCTAATTTAGGCCTTCCGAATCACACCACCCGGTGATGTTTTTCTCACTCCTACTAGTGAATGTAATGTTACACACCCATACAATGCACAGCATTCCGCATTGTTTTTCAGAACCCTATCCTACGTTGCCATTGCATGTTTCCTGACCTCGCCATTCTGACCACCGCATTGTGCTTTTCTCCATCCTACATTGCCACTCACTGCCTATCCTAATTCAGACCCTCAGATTCACACCACCCCGTGATGTTTTGCTCACTCCTACTAGTGAATGTAATGTTACACACTAATACAATGCGCACCACCCCGCGATGTTTTTCAGAAACGTATCCTACATTGCAACTGCATGTTTCCTGACCTCCCCATGGTGACCAACCCTGGTGCTTTTCTCCATTCTAGATTACCACCAACTGCCTATCCTAATTCAGACCCTCCGATTCACACCACCCCGTGACATTTTTCTCACTCCTACTATTGAATTTAACGTTACACACCCATAGAATGCGCAGCAACCGGCGATGTTTTTCAAAAACATAACCTACATTGCCACAGCATGTTTCCTGACCTCCCCATGTTGACCACCCCATGGTGCTTTTCTCCATCCTACATTGCCACTCACTTCCTATCCTAATTCAGACCCTCCGATTGACACCACCCCGTGATGTTGTTCTCACTCCTACTAGTGAATGTACTGTTACACACACATACAATGCACACCACCCCGCGATGTTTTTCAGAAACCTATCCTACATTGCCACTGCATGTTTCCTGACCTCCCCATGCTGACCACCCCGTGGTGCTTTTCTCCATCCTACATTGCCACTCACTGCCTATCCTAATACCGACCCTCTGATTCCCACCACCCGTGATGTTTTTCTCACTCCTACTAGTGAATGTAATGTTACACACCCATACAATGCGCACCACACCACGATTTTTTTCAGAAACCTATCCTACATTGCCACTGCATGTTTCCTGACCTCCCCATGCTGACCACGCCGTGGTGCTTTTCTCCATCGTAGATTCCCTCTCACTGCTTATCCGAATTCAGATCCTATGATTCACTCCACCCTGTGATTTTTTCTCAGTCCTACTAGTGAATGTAATGTTAGAAACACATACAAGAGCACAACCCCGCGATGTTTTTCAGAAACCTATCATACATTGCCACTGCATGGTTCCTGATCTCCCCAGCTGACCACCCCGTGGTGCTTTTCGCCATCCTAGATTGCCACCAACTGCCTATCCTAAATCAGACCCTCCGATTCACACCAACCCGTGATGTTTTTCTCACTTCTACAAGTGAATGTAATGTTACACACCCATACAATTCGCACCACCCCGCGATGTTTTTCAGAAACCCATCCTACATTGCCACTGCATGTTTCCTGACCTCCCCATGTTGACCACCCCATGGTTCTTTTCTCCATCCTACATTGCCACTCCCTGCCTATCCTAATTAAGACCCTCCAATTCACACCACCCTCTGATGTTTTTCTCACTCCTACTGCTGAATGTAATGTTACACACCCATACAATGCGCAGCACCCCGTGATGTTTTTCAGAAACCTAACCTAAGTTGCCACTGCATGTTTCCTGAAATCCCCATTCTGACCACGCCGTGGTGCTTTTCTCCATCCTACATTGCCACTCACTGCCAATCCTAATTCAGACCCTCAGATTCACCACCCCATGATGTTTTTCTCACTCCTACTAGTGAATGTAATGTTACTCACCCGTACAATGTGCACCACCACGCGATGTTTTTCAGAAAACTATCCTACATTGCCGCTGCATTTTTCCTGACCTCCCCATGCTGACCACGCCGTTGTGCTTTTCTCCATCCTAGATTGCCTCTCACTGCCTGTCCTAATACAGATGCTATGATTGAAACCACCCCGTGATGTTTTTCTCACTCCTACTAGTGAATGTAATGTTACACACCCATGCAATGCACACCGCCCCGCAACGTTTTTCAGAAACCTATCCTACATTGCCACTACATGTTTCCTGACCTCCCCATGCTGACCACGCCGTGGTGCTTTTCTCCATCCTACATTGCCTCTCACTGCCTATCGGAATTCAGATCCTATGATTCACTCGATCCCGTGATTTTTTCTCAGTCCTACTAGTGAATGTAATGTTAGAAATCCATACAAGAGCACCACCCCGCGATGTTTTTCAGTAACCTATCCTACATTGCCACTGCATGTTTCCTGACCTCCCCATGCTGACCACCCCATGGTTCTTTTCTGCATCCTACATGGCCACTCCCTGCCTATCCTAATTAAGACCCTCCAATTCACACCACCCGGTGATGCTTTTCTCACTCCTACTGGTGAATGTAATGTTACACACCCATACAATGCGCACCACCCCGAGATGTTTTTTAGAAACCTATCCTACTTTGCCACTGCATGTTTCCTGACCTCCCCATGCTGACCACCCCGTGGTGCTTTTCTCCATCCTACATTGCCACTCGCTGCCTATCCTAATACCGACCCTCTGATTCCCACCACCCGTGATGTTTTTCTCACTCCTACTAGTGAATGTAATGTTACACACCCATACAATGCGCACCACACCACGATTTTTTTCAGAAACCTATCCTACATTGCCACTGCATGTTTCCTGACCTCCCCATGCTGACCACGCCGTGGTGCTTTTCTCCATCCTAGATTCCCTCTCACTGCCTATCCGAATTCAGATCCTATGATTCACTCCACCCCGTGATTTTTTCTCAGTCCTACTAGTGAATGTAATGTTAGAAACACATACAAGAGCACAACCCCGCGATGTTTTTCAGAAACCTATCCTACATTGGCACTGCATGTTTCCTGATCTCCCCATGCTGACCACCCCGTGGTGCTTTTCGCCATCCTAGATTGCCACCAACTGCCTATCCTAAATCAGACCCTTCCGATTCACACCAACCCGTGATGTATTTCTCACTTCTACAAGTGAATGTAATGTTACACACCCATACAATTCGCACCACCCCGCGATGTTTTTCAGAAACGCATCCTACATTGCCACTGCATGTTTCCTGACCTCCCCATGTTGACCACCCCATGGTTCTTTTCTCCATCCTACATTGCCACTCCCAGCCTATCCTAATTAAGACCCTCCAATTCACACCACCCGGTGATGTTCTTCTCACTCCTACTGGTGAATGTAATGTTACAAACCCATACAATGCGCAGCACCCCGTGATGTTTTTCAGAAACCTAACCTAAGTTGCCACTGCCTATTTACTGAAAGCCCCATCCTGACCACCCCGTGGTGCTTTTCTCCATCCTACATTGCCACTCACTGCCAATCCTAATTCAGACCCTCAGATTCACCACCCCGTGATGTTTTTCTCACTCCTACTAGTGAATGTAATGTTACTCACACATACAATGTGCACCACCACGCGATGTTTTTCAGAAAACTATCCTACATTGCCGCTGCATTTTTCCTGACCTCCCCATGCTGACCACGCCGTTGTGCTTTTCTCCATCCTAGATTGCCTCTCACTGCCTGTCCTAATACAGATCCTATGATTGAAACCACCCCGTGATGTTTTTCTCACTCCTACTAGTGAATGTAATGTTACACACCCATGCAATGCACACCACCCCGCAATGTTTTTCAGAAACCTATCCTACATTGCCACTACATGTTTCCTGACCTCCCCTTGCTGACCACGCCGTGGTGCTTTTCTCCATCCTAGATTGCCTCTCACTGCCTATCGGAATTCAGATCCTATGAATGACTCCATCCCGTGATTTTTTCTCAGTCCTACTAGTGAATGTAATGTTAGAAATCCATACAAGAGCACCACCCCGCGATGTTTTTCAGTAATCTATCCTACATTGCCACTGCATGTTTCCTGACCTCCCCATGCTGACCACCCCATGGTTCTTTTCTGCATCCTACATTGCCACTCCATGCCTATCCTAATTAAGACCCTCCAATTAACACCACCCGGTGATGTTTTTCTCACTCCTACTAGTGAATGTAATGTTACAGACCCATACAATGAGCATCACCCGCGATGTTTTTCAGAAACCGGTCCTACATTGCCACTGCATGTTTCTTCAACTGCACATTCTGACCACCCCGTGGTGCTTTTCTCCATCCTACATTGCCACTCACTGCCTATACAAATTCAGACCCTCCGATTCACACCACCCCATGATGTTTTTCTCACTCCTACCAGTGAATTTAATATTAAACACCCATACAATGCGCACCACCCCGAGATGTTTTTCAGAAACGTATCCTACATTGCCACTGCATGTTTCCTGACCTCCCCATGCTGACCACGCCGTTGTGCTTTTCTCCATCCTAGATTGCCTCTCACTGCCTATCCGAATTCAGATCCTATGATTCACTCCACCCCGTTTTTTTTTCACTCCTACTAGTGAATGTAATTTTACAAACCCATAAAAGAGCACCACCCCGCAATGTTTTTCAGAAACCTATGCTACATTGCCACTGCATGTTTCCTGATCTCCCCATGCTGACCACCCCTTGGTGCTTTTCTCCATCCTACATTTCCACTCACTGCCTATCCTAATTTAGACCCTCCGAATCACACCACCCAGTGATGTTTTTCTCACTCCTACTAGTGAGTGTAATGTTACACACCCATACAATGCACAGCACTCAGGGATGTTTTTCAGAAACCTATCCTACGTTGCCACTGCATGTTTCCTGACCTCCCCATGCTGACCACCGCGTGGTACTTTTCTCCATCCTACATTGCCACTCACTGCCTATCCTAATTCAGACCCTCAGATTCACACCACCCCGTGATGGTTTTCTCACTCCTACTAGTCAATGTAATGTTACACACTAATACAATGCGCACCACCCCGCGATGTTTTTCAGAAACGTATCCTACATTGCTACTGCTTGTTTCCTGACCTCCACATGGTGCCTACCTGTGGTGCTTTTCTCCATTCTAGATTGCCACCAACTGCCTATCCTAATTCAGACCCTCAGATTCACACCACGCAGTGATGTTTTTCTCACTCCTACTAGTGAATGTAATGTTACACATTAATACAATGCGCACCACCCCGCGAGGTTTTCCACAAACCTCTCATACGTTGCCACTGCATGTTTCATAACCTCGCCATGCTGACCACCCGGTGTTGCTTGTCTCCGTCCTACATTGCCACTCACTGCCTATCCTAATTCAGACCCTCAGATTTAAACCACCCAGGGATGTTTTTCTCACTACTACTAGGGATGTAATGTTACACACTAATAAAATGCGCACCACGCCACGATGTTTTTCAGAAACCTATCCTACATTGCCGCTGTATGTTTCCTGACCTCTCCTTGCTGACCACCCCGTGGTGCTTTTATCCATTCTACATTGCCACTCACGGCCTATACTTATTCATATCCTATGATTCACACCACCCCGTGATGTTTTTGTCACTCCTACTAGTGAATGTAACGTTGCACACACATACAATGCGCATCACCCCGCGATGTTTTTAAGAAAGCTATCCTACTGTGCCACTGCATGTTTCCTGACCTCCCTATGCTGACCACCCCGTGGTCCTTTTCTCCATCCTACATTGCTACTCACAGCCTATCCTTATTCAGACCCTCTGATTCACACCACCCGGAGATGTTTTTCTCACTCCTACTAGTGAATGTAATGTTACACAAACATACAATGCGCACCACCCCGCGATGTCTTTCAGAAACCTATCCTACATTGCCACTGCATGTTTCCTGACCTCCCCATCCTTCCCACGCTGTGGTGCTTTTCTCCATCCTAGAATGCCTCTCACTGCCTATCCAAATTCAGATCCTATGATCCACTCCACCCCGTGATGTTTTTCTCACTCCTACTTGTGAATATAACGTTACAAACCCATACAAGAGCACCACCCCGCGATGTTTTTCAGAAACCTATCCTACATTGCCACAGCATGTGTCCTGATCTCTCCATGCTGACCACCCCGTGGTGCTTTTCTCCATCCTAGATTGCCACCGACTGCCTATCCTAAATCAGACACTCTGATTCACACCACCCCGTGATTTTTTCTCACTCCTACTAGTGAATGTAATGTTACACACACATACAATGCGCACTACTCCGCAATGTTTTTCAGAAACATATCCTACATTGCCACTGCATGTTTCCTGACCTCCCCATGCTGACCACCCCGTGGTGCATTTCTCCATCCTACATTGCCACTCACTGCCTATCCTAATTAAGGGCCTCCGAATCACACCACCTGGTGATGTTTTTCTCACTTCTACTAGTGAATGTAATGTTACACACCCATACAATGCGCAGCACACCGCGATGTTTTTCAGAAACCTATCCTAAGTTGCCACTGCATGTTTCCTGACCTCCCCATGCTGACCACCGCTTGGTGCTTTTCTCAATCCTACATTGCCACTCACAGCCTATCCTTATTCAGACCCTCTGATTCACACCACCCAGTGATGTTTTTCTCACTCCTACTAGTGAATGTATTGTTACACACCCATACAATGCGCACCACTGCACGATGTTTTTCAGAAACCTATCCTACATTGCGACTGCATGTTTCCTGACGTCCCCATGCTGACCACTCCGTGGTGCTTTTCTCCATCCTACATTGACACTCACTGCCTATTCTTATTCAGACCCTCCTATTCACAACATCCCGTGATGTTTTTCTCACTCTTACTAGTGAATGTAATGTTACACACCCACACAATGCGCAGCACCCCGTGATGTTTTTCAGAAACCTATCCTACATTGCCACTGTTTGTTTCCTGCCCTCCCCATGCTGACCACCCCCTGGTGATTTTGTCCATTCTACATTGCCACTCACTGCATATCCTTATTCATATCCTATGATTCACAGCACCCCGTGATGTTTTTTGTCACTTCAACTAGTGAATGTAATGTTACACACCCATACAATGCGCACCACCCCTCGATGTTTTTAAGATAACTATCGTATATTGCCACTGCATGTTTCCTGCCTCCCCATGCTGACCACACCGTGGTACTTTTCTTCATCCTAGATTGCCTCGCACGGCCTATCCTAATTCACATCCTATGATTGACACCAATCCATAATGTTTTTCTCACTCATACTCCTGAATGTAATGTTATACACCCATACAATGTGCACCACCCCACCATGTTTTACAGAAACCTCTCCAACATTAAGACTGCATGGTTCCTGACCTCCCCATGTTGACCACCCCGTGGTCCTTTTCTCCATCATACATTGAAAATTCCTGCTGATCCTAATTCAGACCCTATGATTCACACCACCCTGTGATGTTTTTCTCACTCCTAATATTGAATGTAATATTACACACCCATACAATGCGCATCACCCCGCAATGTTTTCCAGAAATTTACCCTACATTGCCCTTGCGTGTTTCCTGACCTCCCATGCTGACCACACCATGGTGCTTTTCTCCATCCTACATTGCCACTCACTACCTGTCCTAATTCAGATCCTGGGATTCACACCACCCCGTGATGTTTTTCTCACTCCTACTAGTGAATGTAATGTTACACACCCATACAATGTGCACCACCCCGTGATGTTTTTCAGAAACATATCCTACATTGCCACTGCATGTTTCCTAACCTCCCCATGCTGACAAACCGTGGTGGTTTTCTCCAACTTAGATGGCCACCAACTGCCTATCCCAATTCAGACCCTCCGATTCACACCACCCCGTGATATTTTTCTCACTCCTTCTAGTGATTTTATCATTACACACCCATACAATGCGCACCACACCGCGATGTTTTTCAGAAACCCATCCTACATTGCCACAACATGTTTCCTGACCTCCCCATGCTGACCACCCCGTGGTGCTTTTCTCCATCCTACATTGCCACTCACTGCCTATCCAAATTCCGCCACTCTGATTCACACCACCCCGTGATGTTTTTCTCACTCGTACTAGGGAATGTAATGTTACATACCAATACAATTCGCACCACCCCACGATGTTTTTAAGAAACCTATCCTACATTGCCACTGCATGTTTCCTGACCTCCCCATGCTGACCACACCATGGTGCTTTTCTCCATTCTACATTGACACTCACTTCGTATCCTTATTTAGACTCTCCGATCCACACCATCCCATGATGTTTTTCTCACTCTTACTAGTGAATGTAATGTTACACACCCACACAATGTTCACCACGCCGCGATGTTTTTCATAATCCTATCCTACTTTGCCACTGCATGTTTCTTAACCTCCCCATGCTGACCACCTCGTGGTGCTTTTCTCCATCCTACATTGCCACTTGCTACCTATCCTTATTCAGACCCTCCAATTCACACCAACCCGTGATGATTTTCTCACTGTTACTAGTGAATGTAAAGTTACACACCCACACAATTCGCACCACCCCGCGATGTTTTTCAGAAACCTGTCCTACATTGCCACTGCATGTTTCCTGATCTCCCCATGCTGACCACACCGTGGTGCTTTTCTCCATCCTATATTGCCTTTCACTGCCTATCCTAATTCACATCAATGATTCACACCAACCCGTAATGTTTTTCTCAATCCTACTCCTGAATGTAATGTTAAACACCCGTACAATCAGCACAACCCCACGATGTTTTTCAGAAACCTATCTTACATTGCCACTCCATGTTTCCTGACCTCCCCATGCTGACCACCATGAGGTGCTGTTCTCCATCCTACATTGCCACTCACTGCCTATCCTTATTCAGACCCTCTGATTCTCACCACCCCAGGATGTTTTTCTCACTCCTACTAGTGAATGTAATGTTACACACATATACAATGCGTACCAACCCACGATGTTTTTCAGAAACCTATCCTACATTGCGACTGCATGTTTCCTGACCTCCCCATGCTGACCACTCCATGGCGCTTTTCTCCATCCTACATTGACACTCACTGCCTATCCTTATTCAGAACCTCCGATTCACACCATCCCGTGTTTTTCTCACTCTTACTAGTGAATGTAATGTTACACTCCCACACAATGTGCACCACCCCGCGATGTTTTTCAGAAACCTATCCTATACTGCCACAGCATGTTTCCTGACCTCCCCATGCTGACCACCCTGTGGTGCTTTTCTCCATCCTACATTGCCACTCACTGCCTATCCAAATTCCGACCCTCCGAATCACACCACCCCGTGATGTTGGTCTCACTCCTACTAGTGAATGTAATGTAACACACCCATACAATGCACACCACCCCACTATGTTTTTCAGAAACCTATCCTAAATTGCCACGGCATGTTTCCTGACCTCCCCATGCTGACCACCTCGTGGTGCTTTTCTCCATCCTAAATTGCCACTCACTGCCTATCCTAATTAAGTCCCTCCGATTCACACCACCCGGTGATCTTTTTCTCACTCCTACTAGTGAATGTAATGTTACACACTAATACAATGCGCATCACCGCGCGATGCTTTTCAGAAACCTATCCTACATTGCCACTGCATGCTTCCTGACCTCCCCATGCTGACCACAACGAGGTGCTGTTCTCCATCCTACATTGCCACTCACTGCCCATCCTTATTCAGACCCTCCTATTCACACCAAACCATGATGTTTTTCTCCCTCCTACTAGTGAATGTAATGTTACACACCCATACAAAGTGCACCACCTCGCAATGTTTTTCAGAAACCTATCCTACATTGCAACTGCATGTTTCCTGACCTCGCCATGCTGACCACCCCGTGGTGCTTTTCTCCATCATACATTGCCACACACTGCCTATCCAAATTCCGACCCTCCGATTCACACCAGCCCGTGATGTTTTTCTCACTACTACAAGTGAATATAATGTTACACACCCATACAATGCGCACCACACAATGATGTTTTTCAGAAACCTATCCTAGATGGCCACTGCATGTTTTCTGACCTCCCCATGCTGACCACTCCGTGGTGCTTTTCTCCATCCTACATTGTCCTTCCCTGCCTATCCTAATTCGGATCCTATTATGCACACCACCCCGTGATGTTTTTCTCACTCCTACTAGTGAATGTAATGTTACACACCCATACAATGTGCAGCATGATGCGATGTTTTTAAGAAACCTATCCTACATTGCCACTGCATGTTTCCTGACCTCCCCTGCTGACCACCCCGTGGTGCGTTTCTCCATCCTAGATTGCCACTCACTGCCTATCCTAATTCAGACCCTCTGATTCACACCACCCCGTGATGTTTTTCTCACTCCTACTAGTGAATGGAATGTTACACAACCATACAATGTGCATGACAATGCGATGTTTTTCAGAAACTTGTCCTACATTGCCACTGCATGTTTCCTGACCTACCCATGCTGACCACCCTGTGGTGCTTTTCCCCATCCTACATTGCCACTCACTGCCTATCCAAATTCCGACCCTCCGATTTACACCACCCCGTGATATTGTTCTCACTCCTACTAGTGAATGCAATGTTACACACCCATACAATGTGCACACCCACCCTTGATGTTTTTCAGAAAGCCATCCTACATTGCCACTGCATGTTTCCTGACCTCGCCATGCTGACCACCCGTGGTGCTTTTCTCCATCCAACATTGCCACTAACTGCCTATCCTAATTCAGTCCCGCCGATTAACACCACACCTTGATGTTTTCCTCACTCCTACTAGTGAATGGCCTGTTAAAAACACTTACAATGTGCACCACACCGCGATGTTTTTCAGAAACCTATCCTACATTGATACTGCATGTTTCCAGACCTCCCCATGCTGACCACTGTGGTGCTTTTCTCCATCCTCCATTTCCAATCACTGCCTATCCTAATTCAGATCCTATGATTCACACTGCCCCGTAATGTTTTTGTCACTCCTACTAGTGAATGTAATGTTACAGACCCATACAATGCGCACCACCCCGCCATGTTTTTTAGAAACCTATCCTACATTGCCACTGCATGTTTCCTGACCTCTCCATGCTGACTACCCCATGGTGCTTTTCTCCATCCTACATTGCCACTCAATGCCTATCCTAATTCAGACCCTATGATTCACACCACCCCGTGATGTTTTTCTCACACCTACTAGTGAATGTAATGTTACACACCCATACAATGCATACCACCCCGCCATGTTTTTCAGAAACCTATCCTACATTGCCACTGCATGTTTCCTGACCTCCCCATGCTGACCACCCCGTGGTGCTTTTCTCCATCCTACATTGCCACTCACTGCCTAACCTAATTCAGACCCTCTGATTCACACCTCCCCGTGATGGTTTTTTACTCCTACAAGTGAACGTAATGTTACACACTCATACAATGCGCACCACTCCGCGATGTTTTTCAGAAAACTATCCAACATTGCCACTGCATGTTTCCTGACCTCCCCATGCTGACCACCCAGTGGTGCTTTTCTCCAACCTCCTTTGCCACTCACTGCCTATAATATTTTCAGATCCTATGATTCACACCATCCCTTTATGTTTTTCTCACTCCTACTAGAGAATGTAATGTTACACTCCCATACAATGCGCACCACCCGGCGAAGTTTTTCAGAAAAATATCCTACATTGCCAGTGCGTGTTTCCAGACCTCCCCATGCTGAGCACCCCGTGGTGCTTTTCTCCATCGTACATGGCCACTCACTGCCTACCCTAATTCAGACCCTCCGATTCACACCACCCCGTGATGTTTTTCTCACTCCTACTATTGAATGTAAAGTTACACACCCATAGAATGCACACCACCCCACTACGTTTTTCAGAAACCTATCCTACATTGCCACTGCATTTTTAGTGAGTTCCCCATACTGACCACCCCGTGGTGCTTTTCTCCATCCGGCATTGCCACTCACTGCCTATCCTCATTCAGACCCTCCGATACCCACCACCCCTTGATGTTATTCTCACTCCTACTAGTGAATGTAATGTTACACACCGATAGAATGCGCACCACCCCGGATTTTTTTCAGAATGTTATCCTACATTGCCACTGCATGTTTCCTGACATCCCCTTGCTGACCACCCAGTGGTGCTTTTCTCCATCCTACATTGACCCTCCCTGACTATCCTAATTCAGATCCTATGATTCACACCACTCCGTGATGTTTTTCTCACTGCTACTAGTGAATGTAATGTTACACACCCATACAATACGCACCACCCGGGGATATTTTTCAGAATCCTATCCTACGTTGCCCCTGCATGTTTTCTGACCATCCCCTGCTGACCACCCCTTGGTTCTTTTCTCCATCCTACATTGCCACTCCCTGCCTATCCTAACTCAGACCCGCCGATTCACACCACCCCTTGATGTTTTTCTCACTCCCACTAGTGAATGGCCTCTTAGAAACCTTTACAATGCGCACCACCCCGCGATGTTTTTCAGAAACTTATCCTACATTGCCACTGCATGTTTCTTGACCTCCCGATGCAGACCACCCCGCGGTGGTTTTCTCCATCCTGCATTGCCACTCACTGCCTATTATAATTCAGATCCTATGATTCACACTACCCGGTGATGTTTTTCTCACTCCTAATTGTGAATGTAATGTTACACATGCATACAATGTGCACCACCCCGCGATGTTTTTCAGAAACCAATCCTACATTGCCACAGCATGTTTCCTGACATCCCCATACTGACCACCCTGTGGGGCTTTTCTCCATCCTACATTGCCACTCACTGGCTATCCTAATTCAGACCCTCGGATTCAAACCACCCCGTGATGTTTTTCTCACTCCTACTAGTGAATGTAATGTTACACCCATACAATGCGCACCACCCCGCGATGTTTTTGAGAAACTCAGTGTACATTGCCACTGCATATTTACTGACCTCCCCATGCTGACCACCCCGTGGTGCTTTTCTCCATCCTATATTGCCCCTCCCTGCCTATTCTAATACGGATCCTATTATTCACACGGCCACGTGATGTTTTTCTCAAGCCTATCCTACATTGCCACTGCATGTTTCCTGACCTCGCGAAGCAGACCACCCAGTGGTGCTTTTCTCAGTCCTACATTGCCACTCCCTGCCTATCCTAATTCAAACCCACGGATTCACACCACCGCTTGATGTTTTTCTCACTCCCATTAGTGAATCGCCTCTTAGAAACCCTTACAATGCGCACCCCCCCGCGATGTTTTTTAGAAACCTATCCTACATTGCCACTGCATGTTTCCTGTACTCAGCATGCTGACAACCCCGTGGAGATTTTCTCCATTCTACATTGCCACTCACTTACTATCCAAATTCAGACCCTCCGATTCACACCACCCCGTGAAGTTTTTCTCACTCCTACTAGTGAATGTAATGTTACACACGCACACAATGCACACCACCCCGCGATATTTTTCCAAAACCTATCCTACATTGTTACTGCATGTTTCCTGACCTCCCCGTGCTGACCACCCCGTGGTGCTTTTCTCCATCCTACATTGCCACTCCCTGCCTACACTAATTCAGACCGTCTGATTCACACCACCCCGTGATGTTTTTCTCACTCCTACTAGTGAAGGTAATGTTACAAAACCATACAATGCGCACCACCCCGCGATGTTTTTCAGAAACCTATCCTACATTGCCACTGCATGTTTCCTGACCTGCGCATGCTGACAACCCCGTGGCTTTTTTCTCCATCCTACATTGCCACTCACTGCCTATCCAAATTCAGACACTCCAATTCACACCACCCCGTGATGTTTTTCTTACTCCTACGAGTGAATGTAATGTTACACACCCATACAATGGGCACGAACCCGTGATGTTTTTCAGAAACCTATCCTATATTGCAACTGCATGTTTTCTGACCTTCCCATACTGACCACCCTGTGGTGCTTTTCTCCATCCTACATTGCCACTCACTGACTATCCTAATTCCGATCCTATTATTCACACCACCTTGGGATGTTTTTCTCACTCCTACTAGTGAATGTAATGTTACACACCCATACAATGCGCACCACCACACAACGTTTTTCAGAAACCTACCGTACATTGCCACTGCATGTTTCCTGACCTCCCCATGCTGACCACCCCGTGGTGCTTTTCTCCATCCTACATTGACGCTCCCTGCCTATCCTAATTCGGATCCTATGACTCACACCACTCCGTGATGTTTTTTCACTTCTACTAGTGAATGTAATGTTACACACCCATACAATGTGCACCACCCCACGATGTTTTTGAGAAACCTATCCTACATTGCCACTGCATGTTTCCTGACCTCCCCATGCTGACCACCCCGTGCTTCTTTACTCCATCCTACATTGCCACTCCCTGCCTATCCTAATTCAGACCCGCCGATTCACACCACCCCTTGATGTTTTTCTCACTCCCACTAGTGAATGGCCTCTTAGAAACCCTTCCAATGCGCACCACACCGCGATGTTTTTCAGAAACTTATCCTATATTGCCACTGATATTTCCTGACCTCCAGATGCAGACCACCCCGTTTTACTTTTCTCCATTCTGCATTGCCACTCACTGCCTATTGTAATTCAGATCCTATGATTCACACCACCCCGTGATTTTTTTCTCACTCCTACCTGTGAATGTAATGTTACACAACCATAAAATGCACACCACCCCGCGATGTTTTGCAGAAACCTATCCTACATTGCCACTGCATGTTTCCTGACCTCCCCGTACTGACCACCCTGTGGTGCTTTTCTCCATCCTACAATGCCACTCACTGCCTATCCTAATTCAGACCCTCCGATTCACACCGCCCCGTGATGTTTTTCTCACTCCTACTAGTGAATGTAATGTTACACACCCATACAATGTGCACCACCCCGCGATGTTTTTCAGAAACCTATCCTACATTGCCACTGCATGTTTCCTGACCTCCCCATACTGACCACCCAATGGTGCTTTTCTCATTTTACATTGACACTGACTGCCTATCCTAATTCAGATCCTATGATTCACACCACCCCGTCATATTTTTCTCACTCCTACTAGTGAGTGTAATGTTACACACCCATACAATGCGCACCACCCCACGATGTTTTTGAGAAACCCAGTGTACATTGCCACTGCATATTTACTGACCTCCCCATGCTGACCACCCCGTGGTGCTTTTCTCCATCCTATATTGCCCCTCCCTGCCTATTCTAATACGGATCCTATTATTCACACCACCACGTGATGTTTTTCTCAAACCTATCCTACATTGCCACTGCATGTTTCCTGACCTCCCGTAGCAGACCACCCAGTGGTGCTTTTCTCCGTCCTACATTGCCACTCCCTGCCTATCCTAATACAAACCCACGGATTCACACCACCGCTTGATGTTTTTCTCACTCCCACTAGTGAATCGCCTCTTAGAAACCCTTACAATGCGCACCACCCCGCGATGTTTTTTAGAAACCTATCCTACATTGCCACTGCATGTTTCCTGTACTTAGCATGCTGACAAACCCGTGGAGATTTTCTCCATTCTACATTGCCACTCACTCCCTATCCAAATTCAGACCCTCCGATTCACACCACCCCGTGAAGTTTTTCTCACACCTACTAGTGAATGTAATGTTACACACGCACACAATGCGCACCACCCCGAGATATTTTCCAAAACCTATCTTACATTGTTACTGCATGTTTCCTGACCTCCCCGTGCTGACCACCCCGTGGTGCTTTTCTCCATCCTACATTGCCACTCCCTGCCTACACTAATTCAGACCGTCTGATTCACACCACCCCGTGATGTTTTTCTCACTCCTACTAGTGAATGTAATGTTACAAAACCATACAATGCGCACCACCCCGCGATGTTTTTCAGAAACCTATCCTACATTGCCACTGCATGTTTCCTGACCTGCGCATGCTGACAACCCCGTGGCTTTTTTCTCCATCCTACATTGCCACTCACTGCCTATCCAGATTCAGACACTCCAATTCACACCACCCCGTGATGTTTTTCTTACTCCTATGAGTGAATGTAATGTTACACACCCATACAATGGGCACGAACCCGCGATGTTTTTCAGAAACCTATCCTATATTGCAACTGCATGTTTCCTGACCTTCCCATACTGACCACCCTGTGGTGCTTTTCTCCATCCTACATTGCCAATCACTACCTATCCTAATTCAGACCCTCCGATTCACACCACCCCGTGATGTTTTTCTCACTCCTACTAGTGAATGTAATCTTACACCCCCATACAATGTAAACCACCTCGTGATGTTTTTCAGAAACCTATCCCACATTGCCACTGCATGTTTCCTGACCTCCCCTTGCTGACCACCCAGGTGTGCTTTTCTCCATCCTACATTGCCACTCACTGCCTATCCTAATTCAGATCCTATGATTCACACCACCTTGGGATGTTTTTCTCACTCCTACTAGTGAATGTAAAGTTACACACCCATACAATGCGCACCACCCCACGATGTTTTTGAGAAACCTATCCTACATTGCCACTGCATGTTTCCTGACCTCCCCATGCTGACCACCCCGTGCTTCTTTACTCCATCCTACATTGCCACTCCCTGCCTATCCTAATTCAGACCCGCCGATTCACACCACCCCTTGATGTTTTTCTCACTCCCACTAGTGAATGGCCTCTTAGAAACCCTTCCAATGCGCACCACACCGCAATGTTTTTCAGAAACTTATCCTACATTGCCACTGATATTTCCTAACCTCCAGATGCAGACCACCCCGTTTTACTTTTCTCCATTCTGCATTGCCACTCACTGCCTATTATAATTCAGATCCTATGATTCACACCACCCTGTGATTTTTTTCTCACTCCTACCTGTGAATGTAATGTTACACATCCATAAAATGCACACCACCCCGCGATGTTTTTCAGAAACCTATCGCACATTGCCAATGCATGTTTCCTGACCTCCGGATGCTGACCACCCCATGGAGATTTTCCCTATCCTACATTGCCACTCACTCCCTATCCAAATTCAGACCCTCCGATTCACACCACCCCGTGATGTTTTTCTCACTCCTAATTGTGAATGTAATGTTACACATGCATACAATGCGCACCACCCCGCGATGTTTTTCAGAAACCTATCCTACATTGCCACTGCATGTTTCCTAACATCCACATACTGACCACCCTGTGGTGCTTTTCTCCATCCTACATTGTCACTCACTGCCTATCCGAATTCAGATCCTATGATTCACACCAGCCCGTGATATTTTTCTCACTGCTACTAGTTAGTGTAATGTTACACACCCATATAATGCGCACCACCCCACGATGTTTTTGAGAAACCCAATGTACATTGCCACTGCATATTTACTGACCTCCCCATGCTGACCACCCCGTGGTCATTTCTCTATCCTATGTTGCCCCTCCCTGCCTATTCTAATACGGATCCTATTATTCACACCACCACGTGATGTTTTTCTCACTCCTACTAGTGAATGTAATGTTACACACCCATACAATGTGCACCACTCTGCGATGTTATTCAGAAACCTATCCTACATTGCCTCTGCATGTTTCCTAACCTCCCCATGCTGACCACTCCATGGCGCTTTTCTCCATCCTACATTGACACTCACTGCCTATCCTTATTCAGAACCTCCGATTCACACCATCCCGTGTTTTTCTCACTCTTACTAGTGAATGTAATGTTACACTCCCACACAATGTGCACCACCCCGCGATGTTTTTCAGAAACCTATCCTATACTGCCACAGCATGTTTCCTGACCTCCCCATGCTGACCACCCTGTGGTGCTTTTCTCCATCCTACATTGCCACTCACTGCCTATCCAAATTCCGACCCTCCGAATCACACCACCCCGTGATGTTGGTCTCACTCCTACTAGTGAATGTAATGTAACACACCCATACAATGCACACCACCCCACTATGTTTTTCAGAAACCTATCCTAAATTGCCACGGCATGTTTCCTGACCTCCCCATGCTGACCACCTCGTGGTGCTTTTCTCCATCCTAAATTGCCACTCACTGCCTATCCTAATTAAGTCCCTCCGATTCACACCACCCGGTGATCTTTTTCTCACTCCTACTAGTGAATGTAATGTTACACACTAATGCAATGCGCATCACCGCGCGATCCTTTTCAGAAACCTATCCTACATTGCCGCTGCATGCTTCCTGACCTCCCCATGCTGACCACAACGAGGTGCTGTTCTCCATCCTACATTGCCACTCACTGCCCATCCTTATTCAGACCCTCCTATTCACACCAAACCATGATGTTTTTCTCCCTCCTACTAGTGAATGTAATGTTACACACCCATACAAAGTGCACCACCTCGCAATGTTTTTCAGAAACCTATCCTACATTGCAACTGCATGTTTCCTGACCTCGCCATGCTGACCACCCCGTGGTGCTTTTCTCCATCATACATTGCCACACACTGCCTATCCAAATTCCGACCCTCCGATTCACACCAGCCCGTGATGTTTTTCTCACTACTACAAGTGAATATAATGTTACACACCCATACAATGCGCACCACACAATGATGTTTTTCAGAAACCTATACTAGATGGCCACTGCATGTTTTCTGACCTCCCCATGCTGACCACTCCGTGGTGCTTTTCTCCATCCTACATTGTCCTTCCCTGCCTATCCTAATTCGGATCCTATTATGCACACCACCCCGTGATGTTTTTCTCACTCCTACTAGTGAATGTAATGTTACACACCCATACAATCTGCAGCATGATGCGATGTTTTTAAGAAACCTATCCTACATTGCCACTGCATGTTTCCTGACCTCCCCTGCTGACCACCCCGTGGTGCGTTTCTCCATCCTAGATTGCCACTCACTGCCTATCCTAATTCAGACCCTCTGATTCACACCACCCCGTGATGTTTTTCTCACTCCTACTAGTGAATGGAATGTTACACAACCATACAATGTGCATGACAATGCGATGTTTTTCAGAAACTTGTCCTACATTGCCACTGCATGTTTCCTGACCTACCCATGCTGACCACCCTGTGGTGCTTTTCCCCATCCTACATTGCCACTCACTGCCTATCCAAATTCCGACCCTCCTATTTACACCACCCCGTGATATTGTTCTCACTCCTACTAGTGAATGCAATGTTACACACCCATACAATGTGCACCACTCCGCGATGTTTTTCAGAAAGCCATCCTACATTGCCACTGCATGTTTCCTGACCTCGCCATGCTGACCACCCGTGGTGCTTTTCTCCATCCAACATTGCCACTAACTGCCTATCCTAATTCAGTCCCGCCGATTAACACCACACCTTGATGTTTTCCTCACTCCTACTAGTGAATGGCCTGTTAAAAACACTTACAATGTGCACCACACCGCGATGTTTTTCAGAAACCTATCCTACATTGATACTGCATGTTTCCAGACCTCCCCATGCTGACCACTGTGGTGCTTTTCTCCATCCTCCATTTCCAATCACTGCCTATCCTAATTCAGATCCTATGATTCACACTGCCCCGTAATGTTTTTGTCACTCCTACTAGTGAATGTAATGTTACAGACCCATACAATGCGCACCACCCCGCCATGTTTTTTAGAAACCTATCCTACATTGCCACTGCATGTTTCCTGACCTCTCCATGCTGACAACCCCATGGTGCTTTTCTCCATCCTACATTGCCACTCAATGCCTAACCTAATTCAGACCCTCCGATTCACACCACCCCGTGATGTTTTTCTCACACCTACTAGTGAATGTAATGTTACACACCCATACAATGCATACCACCCCGCCATGTTTTTCAGAAACCTATCCTACATTGCCACTGCATGTTTCCTGACCTCCCCATGCTGAGCACACAGTGGTGCTTTTCTCCATCCCACATTGCCATTCACTGCCTATCTTAATTCAGATCCTATGATTCACACCACCCCGTCATGATTTTCTGACTCATACTAGTGAATGTAATGTTACACACCCATACAATGCGCACCACCACACGATGTTTTTGAGAAAACTATCATACATTGCCACTGCATGTTTCCTGACTTACCCATGCTGACCACCCCATGGTGTTTTGCTCCATCCTACGTTGCCCCTCCCTGCCTATCCTAATTCGGATCCTATGATTCACACCACCCCGTGAGGTTTTTATCACTCCTACTAGTGAATGTAATGTTACACACCCATACAATGCGCACCACCCCACGATGTTTTTCAGAAACCTATCCTACATTGCCACTGCATGTTTCCTGACCTCCACTTGCTGACCACCCTGTGGTGTTTTTCTCCATCCTACATTGCCCCTCCCTGCCTATACTATTTCGGATCCTATGATTCACACACCCCCGTGAGGTTTTTATCAATCCTACTAGTAAATGAAGTGTTACACACCCATACAATGTGCACCACACCACGATGTTTTTCAGAAACATATCCTCCATTGCCACTGCATGTTTCCGGAACTCCCCATGCTGACCACTCCGTGGTGCTTTTCTCCATCCCGCATTGCCACACACTGCCTATACTAATTCAGATCCTATGATTCACACCAACCCGTGATGTTTTTCTCACTCCTACTAGAGAATGTAATGTTACACACCCATAAAATGCGCACAACCCGTCGAGGTTTTTCAGAATAATATCCTACATTGCCACTGTATGTTTCCTGACTTCCCCATGCTCAGCACCCCGTGGTGCTTTTCTCCATCCTACATTGCCACTCACTGCCTACACTAATTCAGACCCTCCGATTCACACCACGCCGTGATGTTTTTCTCACTCCTACTAGTGAATGTAATGTTACAAAACCATACAATGTGCACCACCCTGTGATGTTTTTCAGAAACCTATCCTACATTGTCACTACATGTTTCCTGACCTCCGCATGCTGACCACCCCGTGGCGTTTTTCTCCATCCTACATTGCCACTCACTGCCTATCCAAATTCAGACACTCCAATTCACACCACCCCGTGATGTTTTTCTTACTCCTACGAGTGAATGTAATGTTACACACCCATACAATGCGCACCACCCTGCGATGTTTTTCAGAAACCTATCCTTCATTGCAACATCATGTTTCCTGAATTCCCCCTACTGACCACCCTGTGATGCTTTTCTCCATCCTACATTGCCACTCACTACCTATCCTAATTCAGACCCTCAGATTCACACCAACCCGTGATGTTTTTCTCACTCCTACTAGTTAATATAATGTTACACACCCATACAATGCGCACCACCTCGCAATGTTTTACAGAAACCTATCCCACATTGCCACTGCATGTTTCCTGACCTCCCCTTGCTGACCACCCAGGTGTGCTTTTCTCCATCCTACGTTGCCACTCACTGCCTATCCTAATTCCGATCATATGATTCACACAATCTTGTGATGTTTTCCTCACTCCTACCAGTGAATGGCCTGTTAGAACACTGACAATGTGCACCACCCCGCGATGTTTTTAAGAAACCTATCGTACATTGCCTCTGCATGTTTCCTGACCTCCCCATGCTGACCACTCCATGGCGCTTTTCTCCATCCTACATTGACACTCACTGCCTATCCTTATTCAGAACCTCCGATTCACACCATCCCGTGTTTTTCTCACTCTTACTAGTGAATGTAATGTTACACTCCCACACAATGTGCACCACCCCGCGATGTTTTTCAGAAACCTATCCTATACTGCCACAGCATGTTTCCTGACCTCCCCATGCTGACCACCCTGTGGTGCTTTTCTCCATCCTACATTGCCACTCACTGCCTATCCAAATTCCGACCCTCCGAATCACACCACCCCGTGATGTTGGTCTCACTCCTACTAGTGAATGTAATGTAACACACCCATACAATGCACACCACCCCACTATGTTTTTCAGAAACCTATCCTAAATTGCCACGGCATGTTTCCTGACCTCCCCATGCTGACCACCTCGTGGTGCTTTTCTCCATCCTAAATTGCCACTCACTGCCTATCCTAATTAAGTCCCTCCGATTCACACCACCCGGTGATCTTTTTCTCACTCCTACTAGTGAATGTAATGTTACACACTAATACAATGCGCATCACCGCGCGATGCTTTTCAGAAACCTATCCTACATTGCCGCTGCATGCTTCCTGACCTCCCCATGCTGACCACAACGAGGTGCTGTTCTCCATCCTACATTGCCACTCACTGCCCATCCTTATTCAGACCCTCCTATTCACACCAAACCATGATGTTTTTCTCCCTCCTACTAGTGAATGTAATGTTACACACCCATACAAAGTGCACCACCTCGCAATGTTTTTCAGAAACCTATCCTACATTGCAACTGCATGTTTCCTGACCTCGCCATGCTGACCACCCCGTGGTGCTTTTCTCCATCATACATTGCCACACACTGCCTATCCAAATTCCGACCCTCCGATTCACACCAGCCCGTGATGTTTTTCTCACTACTACAAGTGAATATAATGTTACACACCCATACAATGCGCACCACACAATGATGTTTTTCAGAAACCTATCCTAGATGGCCACTGCATGTTTTCTGACCTCCCCATGCTGACCACTCCGTGGTGCTTTTCTCCATCCTACATTGTCCTTCCCTGCCTATCCTAATTCGGATCCTATTATGCACACCACCCCGTGATGTTTTTCTCACTCCTACTAGTGAATGTAATGTTACACACCCATACAATGTGCAGCATGATGCGATGTTTTTAAGAAACCTATCCTACATTGCCACTGCATGTTTCCTGACCTCCCCTGCTGACCACCCCGTGGTGCGTTTCTCCATCCTAGATTGCCACTCACTGCCTATCCTAATTCAGACCCTCTGATTCACACCACCCCGTGATGTTTTTCTCACTCCTACTAGTGAATGGAATGTTACACAACCATACAATGTGCATGACAATGCGATGTTTTTCAGAAACTTGTCCTACATTGCCACTGCATGTTTCCTGACCTACCCATGCTGACCACCCTGTGGTGCTTTTCCCCATCCTACATTGCCACTCACTGCCTATCCAAATTCCGACCCTCCTATTTACACCACCCCGTGATATTGTTCTCACTCCTACTAGTGAATGCAATGTTACACACCCATACAATGTGCACCACTCCGCGATGTTTTTCAGAAAGCCATCCTACATTGCCACTGCATGTTTCCTGACCTCGCCATGCTGACCACCCGTGGTGCTTTTCTCCATCCAACATTGCCACTAACTGCCTATCCTAATTCAGTCCCGCCGATTAACACCACACCTTGATGTTTTCCTCACTCCTACTAGTGAATGGCCTGTTAAAAACACTTACAATGTGCACCACACCGCGATGTTTTTCAGAAACCTATCCTACATTGATACTGCATGTTTCCAGACCTCCCCATGCTGACCACTGTGGTGCTTTTCTCCATCCTCCATTTCCAATCACTGCCTATCCTAATTCAGATCCTATGATTCACACTGCCCCGTAATGTTTTTGTCACTCCTACTAGTGAATGTAATGTTACAGACCCATACAATGCGCACCACCCCGCCATGTTTTTTAGAAACCTATCCTACATTGCCACTGCATGTTTCCTGACCTCTCCATGCTGACTACCCCATGGTGCTTTTCTCCATCCTACATTGCCACTCAATGCCTATCCTAATTCAGACCCTATGATTCACACCACCCCGTGATGTTTTTCTCACACCTACTAGTGAATGTAATGTTACACACCCATACAATGCATACCACCCCGCCATGTTTTTCAGAAACCTATCCTACATTGCCACTGCATGTTTCCTGACCTCCCCATGCTGACCACCCCGTGGTGCTTTTCTCCATCCTACATTGCCACTGACTGCCTAACCTAATTCAGACCCTCCGATTCACACCTCCCCGTGATGGTTTTTTACTCCTACAAGTGAACGTAATGTTACACACTCATACAATGCGCACCACTCTGCGATGTTTTTCAGAAAACTATCCTACATTGCCACTGCATGTTTCCTGACCTCCCCATGCTGAGCACACAGTGGTGCTTTTCTCCATCCCACATTGCCATTCACTGCCTATCTTAATTCAGATCCTATGATTCACACCACCCCGTCATGATTTTCTGACTCATACTAGTGAATGTAATGTTACACACCCATACAATGCGCACCACCACACGATGTTTTTGAGAAAACTATCATACATTGCCACTGCATGTTTCCTGACTTACCCATGCTGACCACCCCATAGTGTTTTGCTCCATCCTACGTTGCCCCTCCCTGCCTATCCTAATTCGGATCCTATGATTCACACCACCCCGTGAGGTTTTTATCACTCCTACTAGTGAATGTAATGTTACACACCCATACAATGCGCACCACCCCACGATGTTTTTCAGAAACCTATCCTACATTGCCACTGCATGTTTCCTGACCTCCACTTGCTGACCACCCTGTGGTGTTTTTCTCCATCCTACATTGCCCCTCCCTGCCTATACTATTTCGGATCCTATGATTCACACACCCCCGTGAGGTTTTTATCAATCCTACTAGTAAATGAAGTGTTACACACCCATACAATGTGCACCACACCACGATGTTTTTCAGAAACATATCCTACATTGCCACTGCATGTTTCCGGAACTCCCCATGCTGACCACTCCGTGGTGCTTTTCTCCATCCCGCATTGCCACACACTGCCTATACTAATTCAGATCCTATGATTCACACCAACCCGTGATGTTTTTCTCACTCCTACTAGAGAATGTAATGTTACACACCCATACAATGCGCACAACCCGTCGAGGTTTTTCAGAATAATATCCTACATTGCCACTGTATGTTTCCTGACCTCCCCATGCTCAGCACCCCGTGGTGCTTTTCTCCATCCTACATTGCCACTCACTGCCTACACTAACTCAGACCCTCCGATTCACACCACCCCGTGATGTTTTTCTCACTCCTACTAGTGAATGTAATGTTACAAAACCATACAATGCGCACCACCCTGCGATGTTTTTCAGAAACCTATCCTACATTGTCACTACATGTTTCCTGACCTCCGCATGCTGACCACCCCGTGGCGTTTTTCTCCATCCTACATTGCCACTCACTGCCTATCCAAATTCAGACACTCCAATTCACACCACCCCGTGATGTTTTTCTTACTCCTACGAGTGAATGTAATGTTACACACCCATACAATGCGCACCACCCTGCGATGTTTTTCAGAAACCTATCCTTCATTGCAACATCATGTTTCCTGAATTCCCCCTACTGACCACCCTGTGATGCTTTTCTCCATCCTACATTGCCACTCACTACCTATCCTAATTCAGACCCTCAGATTCACACCAACCCGTGATGTTTTTCTCACTCCTACTAGTTAATATAATGTTACACACCCATACAATGCGCACCACCTCGCAATGTTTTACAGAAACCTATCCCACATTGCCACTGCATGTTTCCTGACCTCCCCTTGCTGACCACCCAGGTGTGCTTTTCTCCATCCTACGTTGCCACTCACTGCCTATCCAAATTCCGATCCTATGATTCACACAATCTTGTGATGTTTTCCTCACTCCTACCAGTGAATGGCCTGTTAGAACACTGACAATGTGCACCACCCCGCGATGTTTTTAAGAAACCTATCCTACATTGCCACTGCATGTTTCCTGACCTCGCCATGCTGACGACCCCATCGTGCTTTTCTCCATCCTACCTTGCCACTCACTTCCTATCCTAATTCAGACCCTCCGATTCACACCATCCCGTGATGTTTTTTTACTCCTACTAGTGAATGTAATGTTACACACCCATACAATGTGCACCACCCCAGTATGTTATTCAGAAATATATCCTACATTGCCACTGCATGTTTCCTGACCTCCCCATGCTGACCACCCAGTGGTGCTTTTCTCCAACCTCCTTTGCCACTCACTGCCTATAATATTTTCAGATCCTATGATTCACACCATCCCTTTATGTTTTTCTCACTCCTACTAGAGAATGTAATGTTACACTCCCATACAATGCGCACCACCCGGCGAAGTTTTTCAGAAAAATATCCTACATTGCCAGTGCGTGTTTCCAGACCTCCCCATGCTGAGCACCCCGTGGTGCTTTTCTCCATCGTACATGGCCACTCACTGCCTACCCTAATTCAGACCCTCCGATTCACACCACCCCGTGATGTTTTTCTCACTCCTACTATTGAATGTAAAGTTACACACCCATAGAATGCACACCACCCCACTACGTTTTTCAGAAACCTATCCTACATTGCCACTGCATTTTTAGTGAGTTCCCCATACTGACCACCCCGTGGTGCTTTTCTCCATCCGGCATTGCCACTCACTGCCTATCCTCATTCAGACCCTCCGATACCCACCACCCCTTGATGTTATTCTCACTCCTACTAGTGAATGTAATGTTACACACCGATAGAATGCGCACCACCCCGGATTTTTTTCAGAATGTTATCCTACATTGCCACTGCATGTTTCCTGACGTCCCCTTGCTGACCACCCAGTGGTGCTTTTCTCCATCCTACATTGACCCTCCCTGACTATCCTAATTCAGATCCTATGATTCACACCACTCCGTGATGTTTTTCTCACTGCTACTAGTGAATGTAATGTTACACACCCATACAATACGCACCACCCGGGGATATTTTTCAGAATCCTATCCTACGTTGCCCCTGCATGTTTTCTGACCTTCCCCTGCTGACCACCCCGTGGTTCTTTTCTCCATCCTACATTGCCACTCCCTGCCTATCCTAACTCAGACCCGCCGATTCACACCACCCCTTGATGTTTTTCTCACTCCCACTAGTGAATGGCCTCTTAGAAACCTTTACAATGCGCACCACCCCGCGATGTTTTTCAGAAACTTATCCTACATTGCCACTGCATGTTTCTTGACCTCCCGATGCAGACCACCCCGCGGTGGTTTTCTCCATCCTGCATTGCCACTCACTGCCTATTATAATTCAGATCCTATGATTCACACTACCCGGTGATGTTTTTCTCACTCCTAATTGTGAATGTAATGTTACACATGCATACAATGTGCACCACCCCGCGATGTTTTTCAGAAACCAATCCTACATTGCCACAGCATGTTTCCTGACATCCCCATACTGACCACCCTGTGGGGCTTTTCTCCATCCTACATTGCCACTCACTGGCTATCCTAATTCAGACCCTCGGATTCACACCACCCCGTGATGTTTTTCTCACTCCTACTAGTGAATGTAATGTTACACCCATACAATGCGCACCACCCCGCGATGTTTTTGAGAAACTCAGTGTACATTTCCACTGCATATTTACTGACCTCCCCATGCTGACCACCCCGTGGTGCTTTTCTCCATCCTATATTGCCCCTCCCTGCCTATTCTAATACGGATCCTATTATTCACACGACCACGTGATGTTTTTCTCAAGCCTATCCTACATTGCCACTGCATGTTTCCTGACCTCCCGAAGCAGACCACCCAGTGGTGCTTTTCTCAGTCCTACATTGCCACTCCCTGCCTATCCTAATTCAAACCCACGGATTCACACCACCGCTTGATGTTTTTCTCACTCCCATTAGTGAATCGCCTCTTAGAAACCCTTACAATGCGCACCCCCCCGCGATGTTTTTTAGAAACCTATCCTACATTGCCACTGCATGTTTCCTGTACTCAGCATGCTGACAACCCCGTGGAGATTTTCTCCATTCTACATTGCCACTCACTCCCTATCCAAATTCAGACCCTCCGATTCACACCACCCCGTGAAGTTTTTCTCACTCCTACTAGTGAATGTAATGTTACACACGCACACAATGCACACCACCCCGCGATATTTTTCCAAAACCTATCCTACATTGTTACTGCATGTTTCCTGACCTCCCCGTGCTGACCACCCCGTGGTGCTTTTCTCCATCCTACATTGCCACTCCCTGCCTACACTAATTCAGACCGTCTGATTCACACCACCCCGTGATGTTTTTCTCACTCCTACTAGTGAAGGTAATGTTACAAAACCATACAATGCGCACCACCCCGCGATGTTTTTCAGAAACCTATCCTACATTGCCACTGCATGTTTCCTGACCTGCGCATGCTGACAACCCCGTGGCTTTTTTCTCCATCCTACATTGCCACTCACTGCCTATCCAAATTCAGACACTCCAATTCACACCACCCCGTGATGTTTTTCTTACTCCTACGAGTGAATGTAATGTTACACACCCATACAATGGGCACGAACCCGTGATGTTTTTCAGAAACCTATCATATATTGCAACTGCATGTTTTCTGACCTTCCCATACTGACCACCCTGTGGTGCTTTTCTCCATCCTACATTGCCACTCACTGACTATCCTAATTCCGATCCTATTATTCACACCACCTTGGGATGTTTTTCTCACTCCTACTAGTGAATGTAATGTTACACACCCATACAATGCGCACCACCCCACAACGTTTTTCAGAAACCTAACGTACATTGCCACTGCATGTTTCCTGACCTCCCCATGCTGACCACCCCGTGGTGCTTTTCTCCATCCTACATTGACGCTCCCTGCCTATCCTAATTCGGATCCTATGACTCACACCACTCCGTGATGTTTTTTCACTCCTACTAGTGAATGTAATGTTACACACCCATACAATTTGCACCACCCCACGATGTTTTTGAGAAACCTATCCTACATTGCCACTGCATGTTTCCTGACCTCCCCATGCTGACCACACCGTGCTTCTTTACTCCATCCTACATTGCCACTCCCTGCCTATCCTAATTCAGACCCGCCGATTCACACCACCCCTTGATGTTTTTCTCACTCCCACTAGTGAATGGCCTCTTAGAAACCCTTCCAATGCGCACCACACCGCGATGTTTTTCAGAAACTTATCCTATATTGCCACTGATATTTCCTGACCTCCAGATGCAGACCACCCCGTTTTACTTTTCTCCATTCTGCATTGCCACTCACTGCCTATTGTAATTCAGATCCTATGATTCACACCACCCCGTGATTTTTTTCTCACTCCTACCTGTGAATGTAATGTTACACAACCATAAAATGCACACCACCCCGCGATGTTTTGCAGAAACCTATCCTACATTGCCACTGCATGTTTCCTGACCTCCCCGTACTGACCACCCTGTGGTGCTTTTCTCCATCCTACAATGCCACTCACTGCCTATCCTAATTCAGACCCTCCGATTCACACCGCCCCGTGATGTTTTTCTCACTCCTACTAGTGAATGTAATGTTACACACCCATACAATGTGCACCACCCCACGATGTTTTTCAGAAACCTATCCTACATTGCCACTGCATGTTTCCTGACCTCCCCATAATGACCACCCAATGGTGCTTTTCTCATTTTACATTGACACTGACTGCCTATCCTAATTCAGATCCTATGATTCACACCACCCCGTCATATTTTTCTCACTCCTACTAGTGAGTGTAATGTTACACACCCATACAATGCGCACCACCCCACGATGTTTTTGAGAAACCCAGTGTACATTGCCACTGCATATTTACTGACCTCGCCATGCTGACCACCCCGTGGTGCTTTTCTCCATCCTATATTGCCCCTCCCTGCCTATTCTAATACGGATCCTATTATTCACACCACCACGTGATGTTTTTCTCAAACCTATCCTACATTGCCACTGCATGTTTCCTAACATCCACATACTGACCACCCTGTGGTGCTTTTCTCCATCCTACATTGTCACTCACTGCCTATCCGAATTCAGATCCTATGATTCACACCAGCCCGTGATATTTTTCTCACTGCTACTAGTTAGTGTAATGTTACACACCCATATAATGCGCACCACCCCACGATGTTTTTGAGAAACCCAATGTACATTGCCACTGCATATTTACTGACCTCCCCATGCTGACCACCCCGTGGTCATTTCTCTATCCTATATTGCCCCTCCCTGCCTATTCTAATACGGATCCTATTATTCACACCACCACGTGATGTTTTTCTCACTCCTACTAGTGAATGTAATGTTACACACCCATACAATGTGCACCACTCTGCGATGTTTTTCAGAAACCTATCCTACATTGCCACTGCATGTTTCCTGACCTCCCCATACTGACCACACTGTGGTGCTTTTCTCCATCGGGCATTGCCACTCACTGCCTATCGTCATTCAGACCCTCCGATACACAACACCCCTTGATGTTATTCTCACTCCTACTAGTGAATGTAATGTTACACACCCATTCAATGCGCACCACCCCGGATTTTTTTCACAATCCTATCCTACATTGCCAGTGCATGTTTGCTGACCTCCCCATGCTGACAACCCCGTGGTGCTTTTCTCCATCCTACATTGCCACTCCCTTCCTATCGTAATTCAGACCCGCCGATTAACACCACCCCTTGATGTTTTTCTCACTCCCACTAGTGAAAGGCCTCTTAGAAACCCTTACAATTCGCACCACCCCGCAATGTTTTTGGGAAACCTATCCTACATGGCCACTGCATGTTTCCTGACCTCCCGAAGCAGACAACCCCGTGGTGCTTTTCTCCATCCTGCATTGCCACTCACTGCCTATTATAATTCAGATCCCATGATTCACACCACCCCATGATGTTTTTCTCACTCCTACAGGTGTATGTAATGTTACACAACCATACAATGCGCACCACACTGCGATGTTTTTCACAAACCTATCGCTCATTGCCACTGCATGTTTCCTGACCTCCCCATACTGACCACCCTGTGGTGCTTTTCTCCATCCTACATTGCCACTCACTGCCTATCCTAATTCAGACCCTCCGATTCACACCACCCCGTGATGTTTTTCTCACTCCTACTAGTGTATGTAATGTTACACCCATACAATGCGCACCACCCCGCGATGTTTTTCAGAAACCTATTCTACATTGCCACTGCATGTTTCCTGACCTCCCCATGCTGACCACCCCGTGTTTCTTTACTCCATCCTACATTGCCACTCCCTGCCTATCCTAATTCAGACCCGCCGATTCACACCACCCCTTGATGTTTTTCTCACTCCCACTAGTGAATGGCCTCTTAGAAACACTTACAATGTGCACCACACCGCGATGTTTTTCAGAAACTTATCCTACATTGCCACTGCATGTTTTCTGACCTCCGCATGCTGACCACCTCGTGGATGTTTTCTCCATCCTACATTGCCCTCACTCCCTATCCAAATTCAGACCCTCCGATTCTCACCACCCGGTGATGTTTGTCTCACTCCTACTAGTGAATGTAATGTTTCACACCCATACAATACGCACCACCACGCGATGTTTTTCAGAAACCTATCCTACATTGCCACTTCATGTTTCCATACCTCCCCATGCTGACCACCCCGTGGTGCTTTTCTCCAACCTACATTGCCACTCACTGCCTATCCTAATTCAGACCCTCCGATTCCCACCACCCCATGATGTTTTTCTCACTCCTACTAGTGAATGTAATGTTACACACCCATAGAATGCGCACCACCACGCGATATTTTTTCAGAAACCTATCCTACATTGCCACTGCATGTTTCCTGACCTCCACAGGCGGACCACGCCGTGGTGCTTTTCTCCATGCTAGATTTCCTCTCTGCCTATCGGAATTCAGATCCTATGATTCACTCCACCCCGTGATGTTTTTCTCACTCCTACTAGTGAATGTAATGATACAAACCCATACATGCGCACAACCCAGTGATGTTTTTCAGAAACCTATCGTACATTGCTGCTGCATTTTTCCTGACCTCCACATGCTGACCACCCCGTGGTGCTTTTCTCCATTCTACATGCCACTCACTGCCTATCCTTATTCTTATCCTATGATTCACACCATCCCGTGATGTTTTTCTCACTCCTATTAGTGAATGTAATATTACACACATACAATGCACACCCACCCGCGATTTTTTCAGTAACCTATCCTACATTGCCACTGCATGTTTCCTGATCTCCCCATGCTGACCACCCCATGGTGTTTTCTCCAGCCTACATTGCCACTCACTCTCTATCCTAATCCAGACCCTCTGATTCACTCCACTCCGTGATGTTTTTCTCACTCCTACTACTGAATGTAATGTTACAAACCTATACAAGAGCACCACCACGCGATGTTTTTCAGAAACCTATCCTACATTGCCACTGCATGTTTCCTGATCTCCCCATGCTGACCACCCCATGGTGTTTTCTCCAGCCTGCATTGCCACTCACTGCCTATCCTAATTCAGACCCTCAGATTCACATCACCCCGTGATGCTTTTCTCACTCCTACTAGTGAATGTAATGTTACACACTAATACAATGCGCACGACCCAGCGATGTTTTTCAGAAAACTATCCTACATTGTCGCTGCATTTTTCCTGACCTCCACATGCTGAGCACCCCGTGGTGCTTTGCTCCATTCTACTTTGCCACTCACTGCCTATCCTTATTCTTATCCTATGATTCACACCTCCCAGTGATATTTTTCTCACTCCTACTAGTGACTGTAATGTTACACACCCATGCGATGCGCACCACCGCACAATGTTTTTCAGAAACCTATCTTATATTGCAACTGCATGTTTCCTGACATCCCCATGCTGACCACCCCGTGGGGCTTTTCTCCATCCTACATTGCCACTCACTGCCTATCCTAATTAAGACCGTCCGATTCACACCACCCCATGATGTTTTTCTCAATCGTACTAGTGAATGTAATGTTACACACCCATACAATGCACACCACCCCGCGATGATTTTCATAAACTTATCATACATTGCCACTGCATTTTCCTGACCTCCACATGCGGACCAAACCATGGTGCTTTTCTCCATTCTAGATTACCACCAACTGCCTATCCTAATTCAGACCCTCTGATTCACACCACCCCGTGATGTTTTTCTCACTCCTACTAGTGAATTTAACGTTACACACCCATACAATGTGCACCACCTCGCGATGTTTTTCAGAAACCTATCCTACATTGCCACTGCATGTTTCCTAACATCCCCATGCTGACCACCCCGTGGTGATTTTCTCCATCCTACATTGCCACTCACTGCCTATCCTTATTCAGACCCTCGATTCACACCACCCCGTGATGTTTCTTCTCACTCCTACTAGTGAATGTAATGTTACACACCCACACAAATCGGACCACCCCGCGATGTTTTTCAGAAACCTATCTTATATTGCCACTGAATGTTTCCTAACCTCCCCATGCTGACAAACTGTGGTGCTTTTCTCCAACCTAGATTGCCACCAACTGCCTATCCTAATTCAGACCCTCCGATTCACACCACCCCGTGATATTTTTCTCACTCCTACTAGTGAATTTATCGTTACACACCCATACAATGCGCACCACCACGCGATGTTTTTCAGAAACCCATCCTACATTGCCACAGCATGTTTCATGACCTCCCCATGCTGACCAACCCTTGGTGCTTTTCTCCATTCTACATTGCCACTCACTGCCTATCCAAATTCCGACCCTCCGATTCACACCACCCCGTAATGTTTTTCTCACTTCTACTAGTGAATGTAATGTAACACACACCCATACCATGCGCACCACCCCGTGATGTTTTTCTCACTCCTACTAGTGAATGTAATGTAACACAAACCCATACAATGCGCACCACCCCGTGATGTTTGTCTCACTCCTACTAGTGAATGTAACGTAACACACACCCATACAATGCCCACCACCCCGTGATGTTTTTCAGAAACCTATCCTACATTGCCACTGGATGTTTCCTGACCTCCCCATACTGACCACACCATGGTGCATTTCTCCATCTTGAATTGCCACTCACTGCCTATCCTAATTATGACCCTCCGATTCACACCACCCGGTGATGTTTTTCTCACTCCTACTTGTGAATGTAATGTTACACTGCCATGCAATGCGCAGCACCCCACGATGTTTTTCAGCAACCTATCCTACGTTGCCACTGCATGTTTCCTTACCTCCCCATGCTGACCACCCCTTGTTGCTTTTCTACTTCCTACATTGCCACTCAGTGCCTATCCTAATTCAGACCCTCCGATTCACACCACCCCATGATGTTTTTCTCACTCCTACTAGTGAATGTAATGTTACACACCTATACAAGAGAACCACCCCACAATGTTTTTCAGAAACCTATCCTACATTGCCACTGCATGTTTCCAGACCTCCCCATGCTGACCATCCCGTGGACCTTTTCTCCATCCAACATTGCCAGTTCCTGCCTATCCTAATTCAGACCCTCTGATTCACACCACCCGGTGATGTTCTTCTCACTCCTACTAGTGAATGTAATGTTACACACCCATACAATGCGCACCACCCCGCGATGTTTTTCAGAAATCTATCCTACATTGCCACTGCATGTTTCCTGACCTCCCCATGCTGACCACGCCGTGGTGCTTTTCTCCATCCGAGATTGCCTCTCACTGCCTATCCGAATTCAGATCCTACGATTCACTCCACCCCGTGATGTTTTTCTCACTCCTAGTAGGGAATGTAACGTTACAAACCCATACAAGAGCACCACCTCGCGATGTTTTTCAGAAAGCTATTCTACATTGCCACTGCATGATTCCTGATCTCCCCATGTTGAGAACCCCGCGGTGCTTTTCTCCATCCTAGATTGCCACGAACTGCCTTTCCTAAATCAGACCCTCTGATTCACACCACCCCGTGATGTTTTTCTCACTCCTACTTGTGAATGTAATGTTACACACCCATACAATGCGCACCACAACGCGATATTTTTCTGCATCCTATCCTAAGTTGCCCCTGCATGTTTCCTGACCTCCCCATACTGACCACCCCGTGGTGCTTTTCTCCATCCGGCATTGCCACTCACTGCCTATCCTCATTCAGACCCTCCAATACACACCACCCCTTAAAGTTATTCTCACTCCTACTAGTGAATGTAATGTTACACACCCATACAATGCACACCACCACGGATTTTTTTCACAATCCTAATAGTGAATGTAATGTAACACACACCCATACAATGCGCACCACACCGTGATGTTTTTCTCACTCCTACTAGTGAATGTAATGTAACACACACCCATACAATGCGCACCACCCCGTGATGTTGTTCTCACTCCTAATAGTGAATGTAATGTAACACACACCCATACAATGCGCACCACCCCGTGATGTTTTTCTCACTCCTACTAGTGAATGTAATGTAACACACACCCATACAATGCCCACCACCCCTTGATGTTTTTCTCACTCCAACTAGTGAATGGCCTCTTAGAAACCGTTACAATTCGAACCACCCAGCGATGTTTTTCAGAAACCTATCCTACATTGCCACTGCATGTTCCCTGACCTCCCCATGCTGACCACCCCGTGGTGCTTTTCTCCATCCTGCATTGCGACTCACTGCCTATGATAATTCAGATCCCATGATTCACACCACCCCATGATGTTTTTCTCACTCCTACCTGTGAATGTAATGTTACACACCCATACTATGCGCACCACCCGGCGATGTTTTCAGAAACCTATCCTTCATTGCCACTGCATGTTTCCTGACCTCCCCTTGCTGACCACCCAGTGGTGTTTTTCTCCATCCTACATTTCCCCTCCCTGCCTATCCTAATTCGGATCCTATGATTCACACCCCCACATGAGGTTTTTATCACTCCTACTAGTGAATGAAGTGTTACACACCCATACAATGTGCACCACCTCAGTATGTTTTTCAGAAATATATCCTACATTGCCACTGCATGTTTCCTGACCTCCCCATGCTGACCACCCAGTGGTGCTTTTCTCCAACCTCCATTGCCACTCACTGCCTATACTAATTCAGACCCTCCGATACACACCACCCCTTGATGTTATTCTCACTCCTACTAGTGAATGTAATGCTACACACCCATACAATGTGCACCACCCCGGATTTTTTTCAGAATCCTATCCCACATTGCCACTGCATGTTTCCTGACCTCCCCATGGTGACCACACCGTGGTGCTTTTCTCCATCCTACATGGCTGCTCACTGCCTATCCTAATTCAGACCCGCCGATTCACACCACCCCATGATGTTTTTCTCACTCCTAATTGTTAATGTAATGTTACACATGCATTGATGCGCACCACCTCGCGATGTTTTTCAGAAACCTATCCTACATTGCCACTGCGTGTTTCCTGACCTCCCCATACTGACAACCCTGTCGTGCTTCTCTCCATCCTACATTGCCACTCACTGCCTATCCTAATTCAGACCCTCCGATTCACACCGCCCCGTGATGTTTTTCTCACTCCTACTAGCTAATGTAATGTTACACACCCATACAATGTGCACCACCCCACGATGTTTTTCAGAAACCTATCCTACATTGCCACTGCATATTTCCTGACCTCCCCATACTGACCACCCCGTGGTGCTTTTCTCCATCCGGCATTGCCACTCACTGCCTATCCTCATTCAGACCCTCCGATACACACCACCCCTTAAAGTTATTCTCACTCCTACTAGTGAATGTAATGTTACACACCCATACAATGCACACCACCACGGATTTTTTTCAGAATCCTATCCTTCATTGCCACTGCATGTTTGCTGACCTCCCCATGCTGACCACCCCATGGTGCTTTTCTGCATCCTACATTGCCACTCCCTGCCTATCCTAATTCAGACCCGCCGATTCACACCACCCCTTGATGTTTTTCTCACTCCCACTAGTGAATGGCCTCTTAGAAAACCTTACAATTCGCACCACCCCGCGATGTTTTTCAGAAACCTATCAACATTGCCACTGTATGTTTCCTGACCTCCCGAAGCAGACCACCCCGTGGTGCTTTTCTCCATCCTGCATTGCCACTCACTGCCTATAATAATTCAGATCCTATGATTCACACCACCCTGTGATGTTTTTCTCACTCCTACCTGTGCATGTAATGTTACACAACCATACAAGGCGCACCACCCCGCGATGTTTTTCAGAAACCTATCGCTCATTGCCACTGCATGTTTCCTGACCTCCCCATACTGACCATCCTGTGGTGCTTTTCTCCATCCTACATTGCCACTCACTGCCTATCCTAATTCAAACCCTCCGATTCATACCACCCCGTGATGTTTTTCTCACTCTTACTAGTGAATGTAATGTTACACCCAAACAATGCGCACCACCCCGCAATATTTTTGAGAAACCTATCCTACCTTGGCACGGCATGTTTCCTGACCTTAGCTTGCTGACCACCCAGTGGTGCTTTTCTCAATTTACATTGACACTGACTGCCTATCCTAATTCAGATCCTATGATTCACACCACCCTGTCATATTTTTCTCACTCCTACTAGTGAGTGTAATGTTACACACCCATACAATGCGCACCACCCCACGATGTTTTTGAGAAACCAAATGTACATTGCCACTGCATATCTACTGACCTCCCCATGCTGACCACCCCGTGCTGCTTTTCTCAATCCTATATTGCCCCTCCCTGCCTATTCTAATATGGATCCTATTATTCACACCACCACGTGATGTTTTTCTCAAACCTATCCTACATTGCCTCTGCATGTTTCCTGACCTCCCGAAGCAGACCAACCAGTGGTGCATTTCTCCGTCCTACATTGCCACTCCCTGCCTATCCTAATTCGGATTCTATGATTCACACCACTCCGTGATGTTTTTCTCACTCCTCCTAGTGAATGTAATGTTACACACCCATACAATGTGCACCACCTGGCGATGTTTTTCAGAAACCTATCCTACATTGCCACTGCATGTTTCCTGACGTCCCCTTGCTGACCACCCAGTGGTGCTTTTCTCCATCCTATATTGACCCTCCCTGACTCGCCTAATTCGGATCCTATGACTCACACCACTCCGTGATGTTTTTCTCACTCCTACTAGTGAATGTAATGTTACACACCCATACAATGTGCACCACCCCGCGATGTTTTTCAGAAACCTATCCTACATTGCAACTGCATGTTTCCTGACCTCCCCATACTGACCACCCCGTAGTGCTTTTCTCCATCCGACATTGCCTCTCACTGCCTATCCTCATTCAGACCCTACAATACACCCCTTGATGTTATTCTCTCTCCTACTAGTAAATGTAATGTTACACACCCATACAATGCGCACCACCCCGGGATATTTTTCAGAATCCTATGCTACATTGCCACTGCATGTTTCCTGACCTATCCATGCTGACCATCCCTTGGTTCTTTACTCCATCCTACATTGTCAGTCCCTGCCTATAATAATTCAGACCCGCCGATTCACACCACCCCTTGATGTTTTTCTCACTCCCACTAGTGAATGGCCTCTTAGAAACCCTTACAATGCGCACCACACCGCGATGTTTTTCAGAAACATCCTACATTTCCACTGCATGTTTCCTGACCTCCAGATGCAGACCACCCCGTTTTGCTTTCTCCATACTGCATTGCCACTCACTGCCTATTATAATTCAGATCCTATGATTCACACCACCCCGTGATATTTTTCTCACAGCTACTAGTGAGTGTAATGTTACACACCCATACAATGCGCACCACCCCACGAGGTTTTTGAGAAACCCAATGTACATTGCCACTGCATATTTACTGACCTCCCCATGCTGACCACCCCGTGGTCTTTTCTCCATCCTATATTGCCCCTCCCTGCCTATTCTAATACGGATCCTATTATTCACACCACCACGTGATGTTTTTCTCACTCCTACTAGTGTATGTAATGTTACACACCCGTACAATGTTCATCACCTGCGAAGTTTTTCAGAAACCTATCCTACATTGCCACTGCATGTTTCCTGACCTAGACATGCTGACCACCCCGTGGTGCTTTTCTCGATCCTGCATTGCCACTCACTCCCTATCCTAATTCAGACCCTCCGAAACACACCACACCGTGATGCTTTTCTCACTCCTACAAGTGAATGTTTTGTTACAAACCCATTCGATGCGCACCACCCTGCGATGTTTTTCAGAAACCTATCCTACATTGCCACTGAATGTTTCCTGAACTCCCCATACTGACCACCCCATGGTGCTTTTATCCATCCTACATTGCCACTCACTGCCTATCCTAATTCAGACCCTATGATTCACACCTCCCCGTGATGTTTTTCTCACAACTACGAGTGAATGTAATGTTACACACCCATACAATGCCCACCAACTCGTGATGCTTTTCAGAAACCTATCCTAGATTGCCACTGCATGTTTCCTGACCTCCACATGCTGACCACCCCGTGGTGCTTTTTTCCATCCTACATGGTCACTGAATGCCTATCCAAATTTTGACCCTCTGATTCACACCACCCCTTGATGTTTTTCTCACTCCTACTAGTGAATGTAATGTTACACACCCATACAATGTGCTCCACCACGCAATGTTTTTCTGAAACATATCCTACATTGCCACTGCATGTTTCCTGACCTCCCCATGCTGACACCCCGTGGTGCTTTTCTCCATCCTACATTGCCACTCACTGCTTGTCCTAATTCAGACGCGCCGTTTCACTCCACCCATTGATGATTTTCTCACTCCTACTGGTGAATGGCCTCTTAGGAACCCTTACAATGTGCACCACCCCGCGATGTTTTTTCAGAAACCTATCCTACATTGCCACTGCATGTTTCCTGACCTCCCCATGCAGACCACCACCCCGTGGTGCTTTTCTCCATCCTACATTGCCACTCACTGCCTATCCTAATTCAGACCCTCCGATTCACACCACCCCGAGATGTTTTTCTCACTCCTACTAGTGAGTGTAATGTTACACACCCATACAATGCGCACCACCCCACGAGGTTTTTGAGAAACCCAATGTACATTGCCACTGCATATTTACTGATCTCCCCATGCTGACCACCCCGTGGTCTTTTCTCCATCCTATATTGCCCCTCCCTGCCTATGCTAATATGGATCCTATTATTCACACCACCACGTGATGTTTGTCTCACTCCTACTAGTGAATGTAATGTTACACACCCATACAATGTTCACCACCTGCGAAGTTTTTCAGAAACCTATCCTACATTGCCACTGTATGTTTCCTGACCTAGCCATGCTGACCACCCCGTGGTGCTTTTCTCGATCCTGCATTGCCACTCACTGCCTATCCTAATTCAGACCCTCCGAAACACACCACACCCTGGTGTTTTTCTCACTCCTACTAGTGAATGTTTTGTTACACACCCATTCGATGCGCACCACCCTGCGATGTTTTTCAGAAACCTATCCTATATTGCCACTGCATGTTTCCTGACCTCCCCAATACTGACCACCCCGTGGTGCTTTTCTTCAACCGGCATTGCCACTCACTGCCTATCGTAATTCAGACCCTCCGATACAAACCACCCCTTGATGTTATTCTCCCTACTACTAGTGAAGGTAATGTTACACACTCATACAATGCGCACCACCCTGGATTTTTTTCAGAATCCTATCCTACATTGCCAGTGCATGTTTGCTGAACTCCCCATGCTGACCACCCCGTGGTGCTTTTCTCCATCCTACATTGCCACTCCCTGCCTATCATAATTCAGACCCGCCGATTCACACCAGCCCTTGATGTTTTTTTCACTCCCACTAGTGAAAGGCTTCTTAGAAAAACTTACAATTCGCACCACCCCGCGATGTTTTTGAGAAACCTATCCTACATTGCCAGTGCATGTTTCCCGACCTCCCGAAGCAGACCACCCTGTAGTGCTTTTCTCCATCTGCATTGCCACTCACTGCCTATTATAATTCAGACCCTCCGATTCAGACCACCCTGTCATGTTTTTCTCACTCCTACTAGTGAATGTAATGTTACACACCCATACAATGCGCACCACCCCGCGATGTTTTTCAGAAACCTATCTTACATTGCCACTGCATGTTTCCTGACCTCCCCATACTGACCACCCCGTGATGCTTTTCTCCATCTTACATTGCCACTCACTGCCTATCCTAATTCAGACCCGCCGATTCATACCACCCCGGGATGTTTTTCTCACTCCTACTAGTGAATGGCCTGTTAGAAACCCATACAATGCACACAACCACGCGATGTTTCTCAGAAACCTATCCTACATTGCCACTGCATGTTTTTTGTCCTCCTAACGCTGACCACCCCGTGGTGCTTTTCTCCATCCTAGATTGCCACTCACTGTCTATCGTAATTCAGATCCTATGATTCACACCACCCCTTGATGTTTTTCTCACTCCTACTAGTGAACATAATGTTACAAACCTATACAAGCGCACCATCCCGCGATGTTTTTCAGAAACGTTTACTACATTGCCACTGCATGTTTCCTGACCCCACCATGCTGACCACCTCTTGGGTCTTTTCCCATCCTATATTGCCACTCACTGCTTATCCTTATTCAGACCCTCTGATTCACACCACCCCGTGATGTTTTTCTCGATCCTACTAGTGAATGTAATGTTACACACCCATACAATGCGCACCACCCCGCGAAGTATCTCAGAAACCTATCCTACTTTGCCACTGCATGCTTCCTGACCTCCCCATGCTGGCCACCCTGTGGTGCTTTTTTCCATCCTGCATTGCCACTCACTGCCTATCCTAATTCAGATGATATGATTCACAACAACCCATGATGTTTTTCTCACTCCTACTAGTGAATGTAATATTACACACCCATACAATGTGCACCAACCCGCGATGTTTTTCAGAAACTTATCCTACTTTGCCACTCCATGTTTCCTGACCTCCACGTGCTGAACACCCTGTGGTGCTTTTCTCCATCCTAGATAGCCATTCACTGCCTATCCTAATTCAGATACTATCATTCACACCACCCCGTGATGTTTTTCTCACTCCTACTAGTGAATGTAATGTTACCAACCCATACAAGTGCAACACTCCGCGATGTTTTTCAGAAACCTATCGTACATTGCCACTGCATGTTTCCTGACCTCCCCATTCTGAGCACCCCGTGGTGCTTTTCTCCATCCTAGATTGCCATTCACTGCAAATCCTAATTCAGACCCTCTGATTCACACCACCCCGTGATGTTTTTCTCACTCCTACTAGTGAATGTAATGTTACACACCAATACAATGCGCACCACCCCGCGATGTTTTTCAGAAACCTATCCTGCATTGCCACGGCATGTTTCCTGAGCTACCCATGCTGACCACCCCGTGGTGCCTTTCTCCATCCTACATTGTGACTCACTGCCTATCCTAATTCAAACACTCCGATTCACACCACCCCGTGATTTTTTTCTCACTCCCATTTGTGAATGTAATGTTACACACCCACAAAATGATCACCACCCCGCGATGTTTTCCAGAAACCTATCCTACATTGCCACTGCATGTTTCCTGACCTCCCCATGCTGACCACCCCGTGGTGCTTTTCTCCATCCTACATTGCCACTCATTGCCTATCCTAATTCAGACCCTCCGATTCAAACCACGCCGTGATGTTTTTCACACTCCTACTAGTGAACGTAATGTTACTCACCCATACAATGTGCACGACCCCGCGATGTTTTACAGAAACTTATCCTACACTGCCATTGCATGTTTCCTGACCTCCGAATGCTGACCACCCCGTGGTGCTTTTCTCCAGTTTACATGGCCACTCACTGCGTATCCATATTCAGACCCTCCTATTCACAACACCCGTGATATTTTTCTCACTCCTACTGGTGAATGTAATGTTACACACCCATACAATGCGCACCACCCCGCGAAGTTTTTCAGAAACCAATCCTACATTGCCACTGCATGTTTCCTTACCTCCACATGCTGACCACCCCGTGGTGCTTTTTTCCATTCTGCATTGCCACTCACTGCCTATCCTAATTCAGATACTATGATTCACAGCACCGCGTGATGCTTTTCTCACTCTTACTAGTGAATGTAATGGTACACACGCATACAATGTGCCGAACTCCGTGATGTTTTTCAGAAACCTATCCTACATTGCCACTGCATGTTTCCTGACCTGCTCATGCTGAGCACCCCGTTGGGCTTTTCTCCATACTACATTGCCACTCGCTGCCTGTCCTAACTCAGCCCCTCCGATTCACACCACCCCGTGATGTTTGTTTCACTAGTACCAGTGAATGTAATGTCACACAACCATACAATGCGCACCACCCTGCGATGTTTTTCAGAAACCTATTCTACATTGCCATTGCATGTTTCCTGACCTCTGCATGCTGACCACCCCGTGGTTCTTTTCTCCATCCTATATTGGGGCTCACTGCCTATCCTAATTCAGACCCTCCGATTCACACCACCCCGTGATGTTTTTCTCACTCCTACTAGTGAATGTAATGCGCACCACCCCGCGATGTTTTTCAGAAGCCTATCCTACATTGCCGCTGCATGTTTCCTGACCTCCCCATACTGACCACCCTGTGGTGTGTTTCTCCATGCTACATTGCCACTCACTGCATATCCTACTTCAGACCCTCCGATTCACACCACCCCGTGATGTTTTTCTCACTCCTACTAGTGAATGTAATGTTAAACACCCATACGATGTGCACGACCCCGCGATGTTTTACAGAAACTTATCCTACACTGCCATTGCATGTTTCCTGACCTCCGAATGCTGACCACCCCGTGGTGCTTTTCTCCAGTTTACATGGCCACTCACTGCGTATCCATATTCAGACCCTCCTATTCACAACACCCGTGATATTTTTCTCACTCCTACTGGTGAATGTAATGTTACACACCCATACAATGCGCACCACCCCGCGATATTTTTCCGAAACCTATCCAACATTGCCACTGCATGTTTCCTGACCTCTTCTTGCTGACAACCCAGTGGTGCATTTCTCCATCTTACATTGCCACTCACTGCCTATCCTAATTGAGATCCTAATATTGACACCACCCCGTGATGTGTTCCTCACCCTTATTGTGAATGTAATGTTACACACCCATACAATGCGCACCACCTCATGATGTTTTTCAGAAACTTATCCTACATTGCCAATGCATGATTCGAGACCTCCCCATGCTGACCACCCCGTGGTGCTTTTCTCCATCCTACATTGCCACTCACTGCATATCCAAATTCTGACCCACCGATTCACACCACCCCGTGATGTTGTTCTCATTCCTACTAGTGAATGTAATGTTACACACCCATACAATGCGCACCACCCCGCAATGTTTTTCAGAAACCTATCATACATTGCCACTGCATGTTTCCTGACCTCCCCATACTGACCACCCCGTGGTGCATTTCTCCATCTTACATTGCTACTCACTGCCTATCCTAATTCAGAAGCTCTGATTCACACCACCCTGTGTTGTTGTTCTCACTCCTACTAGTGAATGGCCTGTTAGAAACCAATACAATGCGCAGAACCACGCGATGTTTCTCAGAAACCTGTCCTACATTGCCACTGCCTTTTTTTTGTGCTCCCAATGCTGACCACCCCGTGGTGCTTTTCTCCATCCTACATTCCCACTCACTGCCTATCCTAATTCAAACCCTCCGATTCACACCACCCCGTGATGTTTTTCTCACTCCTACTAGTGAATGAAATGTTACATACCCATACAATGCGCACCACCCAGCGATGTTTTTCAGAAACCTATCCTACATTGCCACTGCATTTTTCCTGACCTCCCCATGCTGACCACGCCGTGCTGCTTTTCTCCATCCTAGATTGCCACTCACTGCCTATCCTAATTGAGATCCTATGATTCACACCAACCCATGATGTTTTTCTGACTCCTACTAGTGAATGTAATGTTACACACCCATACAATGCGCACCATCCCACGACGTTTTTCAGAAAACATCCTACATTACCACTGCATATTTCCTGACCTCCCCATGCTGAGCACCCCGTGGTGCTTTTCTCCATCCTACATTGCCACTCCCTGTCTACCCTAATTCAGACCCTCCGATTGACACCACCCCGCGATGTTTATCTCACTCCTACTAGTGAATGTAATGTTACACACCCATACAATGCGCACCACCCCGCGAAGTTTTCCAGAAACCTATCCTATATTTCTAGGGCATGTTTCCTGACCTCCCCATTCTGACCACCCCATGGGGCTTTTCTCCATCCTTCATTGCCACTCAATGCCCATCCTAATTCAGACATTCAGATTCACACCACCCTGTGATGTTTTTCTCACTCCTACTAGTGAATGTAATGTTACACAAGCATACAATGCGCACCACCCCGCGATGTTTTTCAGAAACCTCTCCTACATTGCCACTGCATGTTTCCTGACCTCCTCATGCTTACGACCCTGTGGTGCTTTTCTCCATCCTACATTGCCACTCACTGCCTATCCTAATTCAGACTCTCTGATTCACGCCCCTGTGATGCTTTTCTCACACCTCCGAGTGAATGTAATGTTAAAAACCCATACAATGCGCACCACCCCATGATGTTTTTCGGAAACCTATTCTACATTGCCACTGTATGTCTCCTCAACTCGCCAGGCTGACCACCCCGTGTTGCTTTTCTCTATCCTACAATGCCACTCACAACCTATCCTAATTCAGTTCCTCCGATTCACACCACCCCATGATGTTTTTTTCACTCCTACTAGTGAATGTAATGTTACACACCCTTACAATGCGCACCGCCCCACGATGTTTTTCAAAAATCTATCCTACATTGCCACTGCATGTTGTCTGACCTCCACATGCTGAACACCCCGTGATGCTTTTCTCCATCCTACATTGCCACTACCTGCCTATCCTAATCCAGACCCTCCGATTCACACCACCCCGTGATGTTCTTCTGACATCTACTAGTGAATGTAATGTTACACACCCATACAATGCGGACCACCCCGCGATGTTTTTAAGAAACCTATCCTACATTGCCATTGAATGTTTCCTGACCTCCCCATGCTGACCACCTCGTGGTGCTTTTCCCCATACTACATTTTCACTCACTGCCTATCCTTAATCAGTTCCTCCAATTGACACAACCCCGTGATGTTTTTTTCACTCCTACTAGTGAATGTAATGTTTCACACCCATACAATGCGCACCACCCCGCGATATTTTTCAGATACCTATCCAACATTGCCACTGCATGTTTCCTGCCCTCCCCTTGCTGACCACCCAGTGGTGCTTTTCTCCATCTTACATTGCCTCTCACTGCCTAGCCTAATTTGGATCCTATGATTCACACCACCCTGTGATGTTTTTCTCACTCCTACAAGTGAATGGCCTCTTAGGAACACTTACAGTGCGCACCACCGCGCGATGTTTTTCATAAACCTATCCTACATTGCCACTGCATGTTTCCTGACCTCCCCATGCTGACCAACCCGTGGTTCTTTTCTCCATCCTACATTGACCCTCCCTGCCTATACTTATTTGGATCCTATGATTCACACCACCCCGTGATGTTTTTCTCACTCCTACGAGAGAATGTAATGTTACACACCCATACAATGCGCACCACGCATCGATGTTTTTCAGAAACCTATCCTACATTGCCTCTGCATGTTTCCTGACCTCCCCATGCTGACACCCCCTGGTACTTTTCTCCAACCTACATTGCCACTAACTGCCTATCCTTATTCAGACCCTCTGATTCACACCACCCCGTGATGTTTTTCTCACTCCTACTAGTGAAAGTAATATTACACACACATGCAAAGCGCACCACCGAGGGATGTTTTTCAGAAACCTATCCTACATTGCCACTGCATGTTTCCTGACCTCCCCATGCTGACCACCCCGTGGTGCTTTTCTCCATCCTACATTGCCACTCACTGCCTATCCTACTTCAGACCCTCTGATTCACACCACCCCGTAATGTTTTTCTCACCCCTACTGGTGAATGTAATATTACACACCCATACAATGCGCACCACCATGCGATGTTTTTCAGAAACCTATCCTACAATGCCACTGCATGTTTCCTGACCTCCCCTTGTTGACCACCCAGTGGTGCTTTTCTCCATCCTACATTGCCACTCACAGCCTAACCTAATTCAGACCCTCCGATTCAAACCACGCCGTGATGTTTTTCACACTCCTACTAGTGAACGTAATGTTACACACCCATACAATGTGCACGACCCCGCGATGTTTTACAGAAACTTATCCTACACTGCCATTGCATGTTTCCTGACCTCCGCATGCTGACCACCCCGTGGTGCTTTTCTCCAGTTTACATGGCCACTCACTGCGTATCCATATTCAGACCCTCCTATTCACAACACCCGTGATATTTTTCTCACTCCTACTGGTGAATGTAATGTTACACACCCATACAATGCGCACCACCCCGCGAAGTTTTTCAGAAACCAATCCTACATTGCCACTGCATGTTTCCTTACCTCCACATGCTGACCACCCCGTGGTGCTTTTTTCCATTCTGCATTGCCACTCACTGCCTATCCTAATTCAGATACTATGATTCACAGCACCGCGTGATGCTTTTCTCACTCTTACTAGTGAATGTAATGGTACACACGCATACAATGTGCCGAACTCCGTGATGTTTTTCAGAAACCTATCCTACATTGCCACTGCATGTTTCCTGACCTCCTCATGCTGAGCACCCCGTTGGGCTTTTCTCCATACTACATTGCCACTCGCTGCCTGTCCTAACTCCGCCCCTCCGATTCACACCACCCCGTGATGTTTGTTTCACTAGTACCAGTGAATGTAATGTCACACAACCATACAATGCGCACCACCCTGCGATGTTTTTCAGAAACCTATTCTACATTGCCATTGCATGTTTCCTGACCTCTGCATGCTGACCACCCCGTGGTTCTTTTCTCCATCCTATATTGGGGCTCACTGCCTATCCTAATTCAGACCCTCCGATTCACACCACCCCGTGATGTTTTTCTCACTCCTACTAGTGAATGTAATGCGCACCACCCCGCGATGTTTTTCAGAAGCCTATCCTACATTGCCGCTGCATGTTTCCTGACCTCCCCATACTGACCACCCTGTGGTGTGTTTCTCCATGCTACATTGCCACTCACTGCATATCCTACTTCAGACCCTCCGATTCACACCACCCCGTGATGTTTTTCTCACTCCTACTAGTGAATGTAATGTTAAACACCCATACGATGCGCACCACCCCGCGATATTTTTCCGAAACCTATCCAACATTGCCACTGCATGTTTCCTGACCTCTTCTTGCTGACAACCCAGTGGTGCATTTCTCCATCTTACATTGCCACTCACTGCCTATCCTAATTGAGATCCTAATATTGACACCACCCCGTGATGTGTTCCTCACCCTTATTGTGAATGTAATGTTACACACCCATACAATGCGCACCACCTCATGATGTTTTTCAGAAACTTATCCTACATTGCCAATGCATGATTCGAGACCTCCCCATGCTGACCACCCCGTGGTGCTTTTCTCCATCCTACATTGCCACTCACTGCATATCCAAATTCTGACCCACCGATTCACACCACCCCGTGATGTTGTTCTCATTCCTACTAGTGAATGTAATGTTACACACCCATACAATGCGCACCACCCCGCAATGTTTTTCAGAAACCTATCATACATTGCCACTGCATGTTTCCTGACCTCCCTATACTGAACACCCCGTGGTGCATTTCTCCATCTTACATTGCTACTCACTGCCTATCCTAATTCAGAAGCTCTGATTCACACCACCCTGTGTTGTTGTTCTCACTCCTACTAGTGAATGGCCTGTTAGAAACCCATACAATGCGCAGAACCACGCGATGTTTCTCAGAAACCTGTCCTACATTGCCACTGCCTTTTTTTTGTGCTCCCAATGCTGACCACCCCGTGGTGCTTTTCTCCATCCTACATTCCCACTCACTGCCTATCCTAATTCAAACCCTCCGATTCACACCACCCCGTGATGTTTTTCTCACTCCTACTAGTGAATGAAATGTTACACACCCATACAATGCGCACCACCCAGCGATGTTTTTCATAAACCTATCCTACATTGCCACTGCATGTTTCCTGACTTCCCGATGCTGACCAACCCGTGGTTCTTTTCTCCATCCTTCATTGACCCTCCCTGCCTATACTTATTTGGATCCTATGATTCACACCACCCCGTGATGTTTTTCTCACTCCTACTAGTGAATGTAATGTTAGAAACCCATACAATGCGCACCACCCATCGATGTTTTTCAGAAACCTATCCTACATTGCCTCTGCATGTTTCCTGACCTCCCCATGCTGACCACCCCGTGGTGCTTTTCTCCATCCTACTTTGCCACTTCCCGCCTATACAAATTCAGACCCTCTGATTCACACCTCCCCGTGATGTTTTTCTCACTCCTACTAGTGAATGTAAGGATACACACCCATACAATGCGCACCACGCCGCGATGTTTTCCAGAAACCTATCCTACATTGCCACTGCATGTTTCCTGACCTCCCCATGCTGACCACCCCGTGGTGCTTTTCTCCATCCTACATTGCCACTCACTGCCTATCCTTCTTCAGACACTCTGTTTCACACCACCCCGTGATGTTGTTCTCACTCCTACTAAAGAATGGCCTGTTAGAAACCCATTCAATGTGTATGACACCGGAATGTTTTTCAGAAACCTATCCTACATTGCCACTGCATTTTTCCTGACCTCCCCATGCTGAAAACTCCGTGGTGGTTTTCTCCATCTTTCATTGCCACTAAATACCTATCCTTATTCAGACCATCCTATTCACACCAATCCGTGATGTTTTTCTCACTCCTACTAGTGAATGTAATGTTACACACCCACACAATTCGCACCACACCGCGATGTTTTTCAGAAACCTATCCGACATTGCCACTGCATGTTTCCTGACCTCTCCATGCTGACGACACCATGGTGCTTTTCTCCATCCTACATTGCGACTCATTGCCTATCCTAATTCAGACCCTCCGATTCAGAACACCCCGTGATGTTTTTCTCACTCCTACTAGTGAATGAAATGTTACACACCCATACAATGCGCACCACCCAGCGATGTTTTTCAGAAACCTATCCTACATTGCCACTGCATTTTTCCTGACCTCCCCATGCTGACCACGCCGTGCTGCTTTTCTCCATCCTAGATTGCCACTCACTGCCTATCCTAATTCAGATCCTATGATTCACACCAACCCATGATGTTTTTCTGACTCCTACTAGTGAATGTAATGTTACACACCCATACAATGCGCACCATCCCACGACGTTTTTCAGAAAACATCCTACATTACCACTGCATATTTCCTGACCTCCCCATGCTGAGCACCCCGTGGTGCTTTTCTCCATCCTACATTGCCACTCCCTGTCTACCCTAATTCAGACCCTCCGATTGACACCACCCCGCGATGTTTATCTCACTCCTACTAGTGAATGTAATGTTACACACCCATACAATGCGCACCACCCCGCGAAGTTTTCCAGAAACCTATCCTACATTTCTAGGGCATGTTTCCTGACCTCCCCATTCTGACCACCCCATGGGGCTTTTCTCCATCCTTCATTGCCACTCAATGCCCATCCTAATTCAGACATTCAGATTCACACCACCCTGTGATGTTTTTCTCACTCCTACTAGTGAATGTAATGTTACACAAGCATACAATGCGCACCACCCCGCGATGTTTTTCAGAAACCTCTCCTACATTGCCACTGCATGTTTCCTGACCTCCTCATGCTTACCACCCTGTGGTGCTTTTCTCCATCCTACATTGCCACTCACTGCCTATCCTAATTCAGACTCTCTGATTCACGCCCCTGTGATGCTTTTCTCACACCTCCGAGTGAATGTAATGTTAAAAACCCATACAATGCGCACCACCCCATGATGTTTTTCAGAAACCTATTCTACATTGCCACTGCATGTCTCCTCAACTCGCCAGGCTGACCACCCCGTGTTGCTTTTCTCTATCCTACAATGCCACTCACAACCTATCCTAATTCAGTTCCTCCGATTCACACCACCCCGTGATGTTTTTTTCACTCCTACTAGTGAATGTAATGTTACACACCCTTACAATGCGCACCGCCCCACGATGTTTTTCAAAAATCTATCCTACATTGCCACTGCATGTTGTCTGACCTCCACATGCTGAACACCCCGTGATGCTTTTCTCCATCATACATTGCCACTACCTGCCTATCCTAATCCAGACCCTCCGATTCACACCACCCCGTGATGTTCTTCTGACATCTACTAGTGAATGTAATGTTACACACCCATACAATGCGGACCACCCCGCGATGTTTTTAAGAAACCTATCCTACATTGCCATTGCATGTTTCCTGACCTCCCCATGCTGACCACCTCGTGGTGCTTTTCCCCATACTACATTTTCACTCACTGCCTATCCTTAATCAGGTCCTCCAATTGACACAACCCCGTGATGTTTTTTTCACTCCTACTAGTGAATGTAATGTTTCACACCCATACAATGCGCACCACCCCGCGATATTTTTCAGATACCTATCCAACATTGCCACTGCATGTTTCCTGCCCTCCCCTTGCTGACCACCCAGTGGTGCTTTTCTCCATCTTACATTGCCTCTCACTGCCTAGCCTAATTCGGATCCTATGATTCACACCACCCTGTGATGTTTTTCTCACTCCTACAAGTGAATGGCCTCTTAGGAACACTTACAGTGCGCACCACCGCGCGATGTTTTTCATAAACCTATCCTACATTGCCACTGCATGTTTCCTGACCTCCCCATGCTGACCAACCCGTGGTTCTTTTCTCCATCCTACATTGACCCTCCCTGCCTATACTTATTTGGATCCTATGATTCACACCACCCCGTGATGTTTTTCTCACTCCTACGAGAGAATGTAATGTTACACACCCATACAATGCGCACCACCCATCGATGTTTTTCAGAAACCTATCCTACATTGCCTCTGCATGTTTCCTGACCTCCCCATGCTGACACCCCCTGGTATTTTTCTCCAACCTACATTGCCACTAACTGCCTATCCTTATTCAGACCCTCTGATTCACACCACCCCGTGATGTTTTTCTCACTCCTACTAGTGAATGTAATATTACACACACATACAATGCGCACCACCGAGGGATGTTTTTCAGAAACCTATCCTACATTGCCACTGCATGTTTCCTGACCTCCCCATGCTGACCACCCCGTGGTGCTTTTCTCCATCCTACATTGCCACTCACTGCCTATCCTACTTCAGACCCTCTGATTCACACCACCCCGTAATGTTTTTCTCAGCCCTACTGGTGAATGTAATATTACACACCCATACAATGCGCACCACCATGCGATGTTTTTCAGAAACCTATCCTACAATGCCACTGCATGTTTCCTGACCTCCCCTTGCTGACCACCCAGTGGTGCTTTTCTCCATCCTACATTGCCACTCACTGCCTAACCTAATTCAGATCCTGTGATTCACACCACCCCGTGATGTTTTTCTCACTCCTACTAGTGAATGTAATGTTATACACACATACAATGCGCACAACCCTGCGATGTTTTTCAGAAACATATCTTACATTACCACTGCATGTTTCCTGACCTCCCCATAGTGACCACCCGTGGTGCTTTTCTCCATCCTACATTGGCACTCACTGCCTATCCTAATTCAGACTCTCCGATTCACACCCCTGTGATGCTTTTCTCACACCTCTGAGTGAATGTAATGTTAAAAACCCATACAATGCGCACCACCCCTTGATGTTTTTCAGAAACCTATTCTACATTGCCACTGCATGTCTCCTCAACTCACCAGGCTGACCACCCCGTGTTGCTTTTCTCTATCCTACAATGCCACTCACAACCTATCCTAATTCAGTTCCTCTGATTCACACCACCCCGTGATGTTTTTATTCACTCCTACTAGTGAATGTAATGTTTCACAACCATACAATGCGCACAACCCTGCGATGTTTTTCAGATACCTATCCAACATTGCCACTGCATGTTTCCTGACCTCCCCATGCTGACCACCCCGTGGTGCTTTTCTCCATCTTACATTGCCACTCATTGCCTATTCTAATTCAGACCCTCCGATTCAGACCACCCCGTGATGTTTTTCTCACTCCTACTAGTGAATATAATGTCATACACACATACAATGCGCACAACCCCGCGATGATTTTCAATAACTTATCTTACATTGCCACTGCATGTTTCCTTACCAGCCCATACTGAACACCCGTAATGCTTTTCTCCATCCTACCTTGCCACTCACTGCCTATACTAATTCAGACCCTCCGATTCACCCCACCCCGTGACGTTTTTCTCACTCCTATTAGTGAATGACCTTTTAGAAACCCACAAAACGCGCACCACCACGCAATGTTTTTCAAAAACCTATCCTACATTGCCACTTCATGTTTCCTGACTTCCCCATGCTGACCACCCCGTGCTGCTTTTATCCACCCTACATTGCCACTCACTGCCTATTCTAATACAGACCCTCCTATTCACACCACCCCATGATGTTTTTCTCACTCCTACTAGTGAATGTAATGTTACACACCCATTCAATGCGCACCTCCACGCGATGTTTTTCGGAAACCTATCCTACATTGCCACTGCAGGTTTGCTGACCTCCCCATTCTGACCACCCCGTGGTGCTTTTCTCCATCCTACATTGCCACTCATTGCCTATCCTAATTCAGACCCTCCGATTCAGACCACCCCGTGATGTTTTTCTCACTCCTACTAGTGAATGTAATGTTATACACACATACAATGCGCACCACCATGCGATGTTTTTCAGAAACCTATCCTACAATGCCACTGCATGTTTCCTGACCTCCCCTTGCTGACCACCCAGTGGTACGTTTCTCCATCCTACATTGCCACTCACTGCCTAACCTAATTCAGATCCTGTAATTCACACCACCCCGTGATGTTTTTCTCACTCCTACTAGTGAATGTAATGTTATACACACATACAATGCGCACCACCCCATGATGTTTTTCAGAAACCTATTCTACATTGCCACTGCATGTCTCCTCAACTCGCCAGGCTGACCACCCCGTGTTGCTTTTCTCTATCCTACAATGCCACTCACAACCTATCCTAATTCAGTTCCTCCGATTCACACCACCCCGTGATGTTTTTTTTTCACTCCTACTAGTGAATGTAATGTTACACACCCTTACAATTCGCACCGCCCCACGATGTTTTTCAGAAATCTATCCTACATTGCCACTGCATGTTTTCTGACCTCCACAGGCTGAACACCCGGTGATGCTTTTCTCCATCCTACATTGCCACTACCTGCCTATCCTTATCCAGACACTCCGATTCACACCACCCCGTGATGTTCTTCTGACATCTACTAGTGAATGTAATGTTACACACCCATACAATGCGGACCACCCCGCGATGTTTTTAAGAAACCTATCCTACATTGCCACTGCATGTTTCCTGACCTCCCCTTGCTGACCACCTCGTGGTGCTTTTTCACATACTACATTTTCACTCACTGCCTATCCTTAATTAGTTCCTCCAATTGATACAACCCCGTGATTTTTTTTCACTCCTACTAGTGAATGTAATGTTTCACACCCATACAATGCGCACCACCCCGCGATGTTTTTCAGATACCTATCCAACATTGCCACTGCATGTTTCCTGCCCTCCCCTTGCTGACCACCCAGTGGTGCTTTTCTCCATCTTACATTGCCTCTCACTGCCTAGCCTAATTCGGATCCTATGATTCACACCACCCTGTTATATTTTTCTCACTCCTAGTAGTGAATGGCCTCTTAGAAACACTTACTGTGCGCACCACCCCGCGATGTTTTTCATAAACCTATCCTACATTGCCACTGCATGTTTCCTGACTTCCCCATGCTGACCAACCCGTGGTTCTTTTCTCCATCCTTCATCGACCCTCCCTGCCTATACTTATTTGGATCCTATGATTCACACCACCCCGTGAGGTTTTTCTCACTCCTACTAGTGAATGTAATGTTAGAAACCCATACAATGCGCACCACCCATCGATGTTTTTCAGAAACCTATCCTACATTGCCTCTGCATGTTTCCTGACCTCCCCATGCTGACCACCCCGTGGTGCTTTTCTCCATCCTACTTTGCCACTTCCCGCCTATACAAATTCAGACCCTCTGATTCACACCTCCCCGTGATGTTTTTCTCACTCCTACTAGTGAATGTAAGGATACACACCCATACAATGCGCACCACGCCGCGATGTTTTCCAGAAACCTATCCTACATTGCCACTGCATGTTTCCTGACCTCCCATGCTGACCACCCCGTGGTGCTTTTCTCCATCCTACATTGCCACTCACTGCCTATCCTTCTTCAGACACTCTGTTTCACACCACCCCGTGATGTTGTTCTCACTCCTACTAAAGAATGGCCTGTTAGAAACCCATTCAATGTGTATGACACCGGAATGTTTTTCAGAAACCTATCCTACATTGCCACTGCATTTTTCCTGACCTCCCCATGCTGAAAACTCCGTGGTGGTTTTCTCCATCTTTCATTGCCACTAAATACCTATCCTTATTCAGACCATCCTATTCACACCAATCCGTGATGTTTTTCTCACTCCTACTAGTGAATGTAATGTTACACACCCACACAATTCGCACCACACCGCGATGTTTTTCAGAAACCTATCCGACATTGCCACTGCATGTTTCCTGACCTCTCCATGCTGACGACACCATGGTGCTTTTCTCCATCCTACATTGCGACTCATTGCCTATCCTAATTCAGACCCTCCGATTCAGAACACCCCGTGATGTTTTTCTCACTCCTACTAGTGAATGAAATGTTACACACCCATACAATGCGCACCACCCAGCGATGTTTTTCAGAAACCTATCCTACATTGCCAGTGCATTTTTCCTGACCTCCCCATGCTGACCACGCCGTGCTGCTTTTCTCCATCCTAGATTGCCACTCACTGCCTATCCTAATTCAGATCCTATGATTCACACCAACCCATGATGTTTTTCTGACTCCTACTAGTGAATGTAATGTTACACACCCATACAATGCGCACCATCCCACGACGTTTTTCAGAAAACATCCTACATTACCACTGCATATTTCCTGACCTCCCCATGCTGAGCACCCCGTGGTGCTTTTCTCCATCCTACATTGCCACTCCATGTCTACCCTAATTCAGACCCTCCGATTGACACCACCCCGCGATGTTTATCTCACTCCTACTAGTGAATGTAATGTTACACACCCATACAATGCGCACCACCCCGCGAAGTTTTCCAGAAACCTATCCTACATTTCTAGGGCATGTTTCCTGACCTCCCCATTCTGACCACCCCATGGGGCTTTTCTCCATCCTTCATTGCCACTCAATGCCCATCCTAATTCAGACATTCAGATTCACACCACCCTGTGATGTTTTTCTCACTCCTACTAGTGAATGTAATGTTACACAAGCATACAATGCGCACCACCCCGCGATGTTTTTCAGAAACCTCTCCTACATTGCCACTGCATGTTTCCTGACCTCCTCATGCTTACCACCCTGTGGTGCTTTTCTCCATCCTACATTGCCACTCACTGCCTATCCTAATTCAGACTCTCTGATTCACGCCCCTGTGATGCTTTTCTCACACCTCCGAGTGAATGTAATGTTAAAAACCCATACAATGCGCACCACCCCATGATGTTTTTCAGAAACCTATTCTACATTGCCACTGCATGTCTCCTCAACTCGCCAGGCTGACCACCCCGTGTTGCTTTTCTCTATCCTACAATGCCACTCACAACCTATCCTAATTCAGTTCCTCCGATTCACACCACCCCGTGATGTTTTTTTCACTCCTACTAGTGAATGTAATGTTACACACCCTTACAATGCGCACCGCCCCACGATGTTTTTCAAAAATCTATCCTACATTGCCACTGCATGTTGTCTGACCTCCACATGCTGAACACCCCGTGATGCTTTTCTCCATCCTACATTGCCACTACCTGCCTATCCTAATCCAGACCCTCCGATTCACACCACCCCGTGATGTTCTTCTGACATCTACTAGTGAATGTAATGTTACACACCCATACAATGCGGACCACCCCGCGATGTCTTTAAGAAACCTATCCTACATTGCCATTGCATGTTTCCTGACCTCCCCATGCTGACCACCTCGTGGTGCTTTTCCCCATACTACATTTTCACTCACTGCCTATCCTTAATCAGGTCCTCCAATTGACACAACCCCGTGATGTTTTTTTCACTCCTACTAGTGAATGTAATGTTTCACACCCATACAATGCGCACCACCCCGCGATATTTTTCAGATACCTATCCAACATTGCCACTGCATGTTTCCTGCCCTCCCCTTGCTGACCACCCAGTGGTGCTTTTCTCCATCTTACATTGCCTCTCACTGCCTAGCCTAATTCGGATCCTATGATTCACACCACCCTGTGATGTTTTTCTCACTCCTACAAGTGAATGGCCTCTTAGGAACACTTACAGTGCGCACCACCGCGCGATGTTTTTCATAAACCTATCCTACATTGCCACTGCATGTTTCCTGACCTCCCCATGCTGACCAACCCGTGGTTCTTTTCTCCATCCTACATTGACCCTCCCTGCCTATACTTATTTGGATCCTATGATTCACACCACCCCGTGATGTTTTTCTCACTCCTACGAGAGAATGTAATGTTACACACCCATACAATGCGCACCACCCATCGATGTTTTTCAGAAACCTATCCTACATTGCCTCTGCATGTTTCCTGACCTCCCCATGCTGACACCCCCTGGTACTTTTCTCCAACCTACATTGCCACTAACTGCCTATCCTTATTCAGACCCTCTGATTCACACCACCCCGTGATGTTTTTCTCACTCCTACTAGTGAATGTAATATTACACACACATACAATGCGCACCACCGAGGGATGTTTTTCAGAAACCTATCCTACATTGCCACTGCATGTTTCCTGACCTCCCCATGCTGACCACCCCGTGGTGCTTTTCTCCATCCTACATTGCCACTCACTGCCTATCCTACTTCAGACCCTCTGATTCACACCACCCCGTAATGTTTTTCTCAGCCCTACTGGTGAATGTAATATTACACACCCATACAATGCGCACCACCATGCGATGTTTTTCAGAAACCTATCCTACAATGCCACTGCATGTTTCCTGACCTCCCCTTGCTGACCACCCAGTGGTGCTTTTCTCCATCCTACATTGCCACTCACTGCCTAACCTAATTCAGATCCTGTGATTCACACCACCCCGTGATGTTTTTCTCACTCCTACTAGTGAATGTAATGTTATACACACATACAATGCGCACAACCCTGCGATGTTTTTCAGAAACATATCTTACATTACCACTGCATGTTTCCTGACCTCCCCATAGTGACCACCCGTGGTGCTTTTCTCCATCCTACATTGGCACTCACTGCCTATCCTAATTCAGACTCTCCGATTCACACCCCTGTGATGCTTTTCTCACACCTCTGAGTGAATGTAATGTTAAAAACCCATACAATGCGCACCACCCCTTGATGTTTTTCAGAAACCTATTCTACATTGCCACTGCATGTCTCCTCAACTCACCAGGCTGACCACCCCGTGTTGCTTTTCTCTATCCTACAATGCCACTCACAACCTATCCTAATTCAGTTCCTCCGATTCACACCACCCCGTGATGTTTTTATTCACTCCTACTAGTGAATGTAATGTTTCACAACCATACAATGCGCACAACCCTGCAATGTTTTTCAGATACCTATCCAACATTGCCACTGCATGTTTCCTGACCTCCCCATGCTGACCACCCCGTGGTGCTTTTCTCCATCTTACATTGCCACTCATTGCCTATTCTAATTCAGACCCTCCGATTCAGACCACCCCGTGATGTTTTTCTCACTCCTACTAGTGAATATAATGTCATACACACATACAATGCGCACAACCCCGCGATGATTTTCAATAACTTATCTTACATTGCCACTGCATGTTTCCTTACCAGCCCATACTGAACACCCGTAATGCTTTTCTCCATCCTACCTTGCCACTCACTGCCTATACTAATTCAGACCCTCCGATTCACCCCACCCCGTGACGTTTTTCTCACTCCTATTAGTGAATGACCTTTTAGAAACCCACAAAACGCGCACCACCACGCAATGTTTTTCAAAAACCTATCCTACATTGCCACTTCATGTTTCCTGACTTCCCCATGCTGACCACCCCGTGCTGCTTTTATCCACCCTACATTGCCACTCACTGCCTATTCTAATACAGACCCTCCTATTCACACCACCCCATGATGTTTTTCTCACTCCTACTAGTGAATGTAATGTTACACACCCATTCAATGCGCACCTCCACGCGATGTTTTTCGGAAACCTATCCTACATTGCCACTGCAGGTTTGCTGACCTCCCCATTCTGACCACCCCGTGGTGCTTTTCTCCATCCTACATTGCCACTCATTGCCTATCCTAATTCAGACCCTCCGATTCAGACCACCCCGTGATGTTTTTCTCACTCCTACTAGTGAATGTAATGTTATACACACATACAATGCGCACCACCATGCGATGTTTTTCAGAAACCTATCCTACAATGCCACTGCATGTTTCCTGACCTCCCCTTGCTGACCACCCAGTGGTACGTTTCTCCATCCTACATTGCCACTCACTGCCTAACCTAATTCAGATCCTGTAATTCACACCACCCCGTGATGTTTTTCTCACTCCTACTAGTGAATGTAATGTTATACACACATACAATGCGCACCACCCCATGATGTTTTTCAGAAACCTATTCTACATTGCCACTGCATGTCTCCTCAACTCGCCAGGCTGACCACCCCGTGTTGCTTTTCTCTATCCTACAATGCCACTCACAACCTATCCTAATTCAGTTCCTCCGATTCACACCAACCCGTGATGTTTTTTTTTCACTCCTACTAGTGAATGTAATGTTACACACCCTTACAATTCGCACCGCCCCACGATGTTTTTCAGAAATCTATCCTACATTGCCACTGCATGTTTTCTGACCTCCACAGGCTGAACACCCGGTGATGCTTTTCTCCATCCTACATTGCCACTACCTGCCTATCCTTATCCAGACACTCCGATTCACACCACCCCGTGATGTTCTTCTGACATCTACTAGTGAATGTAATGTTACACACCCATACAATGCGGACCACCCCGCGATGTTTTTAAGAAACCTATCCTACATTGCCACTGCATGTTTCCTGACCTCCCCTTGCTGACCACCTCGTGGTGCTTTTTCCCATACTACATTTTCACTCACTGCCTATCCTTAATTAGTTCCTCCAATTGATACAACCCCGTGATTTTTTTTCACTCCTACTAGTGAATGTAATGTTTCACACCCATACAATGCGCACCACCCCGCGATGTTTTTCAGATACCTATCCAACATTGCCACTGCATGTTTCCTGCCCTCCCCTTGCTGACCACCCAGTGGTGCTTTTCTCCATCTTACATTGCCTCTCACTGCCTAGCCTAATTCGGATCCTATGATTCACACCACCCTGTGATATTTTTCTCACTCCTACTAGTGAATGGCCTCTTAGAAACACTTACTGTGCGCACCACCCCGCGATGTTTTTCATAAACCTATCCTACATTGCCACTGCATGTTTCCTGACTTCCCCATGCTGACCAACCCGTGGTTCTTTTCTCCATCCTTCATTGACCCTCCCTGCCTATACTTTTTTGGATCCTATGATTCACACCACCCCGTGATGTTTTTCTCACTCCTACTAGTGAATGTAATGTTAGAAACCCATACAATGCGCACCACCCATCGATGTTTTTCAGAAACCTATCCTACATTGCCTCTGCATGTTTCCTGACCTCCCCATGCTGACCACCCCGTGGTGCTTTTCTCCATCCTACTTTGCCACTTCCCGCCTATACAAATTCAGACCCTCTGATTCACACCTCCCCGTGATGTTTTTCTCACTCCTACTAGTGAATGTAAGGATACACACCCATACAATGCGCACCACGCCGCGATGTTTTCCAGAAACCTATCCTACATTGCCACTGCATGTTTCCTGACCTCCCCATGCTGACCACCCCGTGGTGCTTTTCTCCATCCTACATTGCCACTCACTGCCTATCCTTCTTCAGACACTCTGTTTCACACCACCCCGTGATGTTGTTCTCACTCCTACTAAAGAATGGCCTGTTAGAAACCCATTCAATGTGTATGACACCGGAATGTTTTTCAGAAACCTATCCTACATTGCCACTGCATTTTTCCTGACCTCCCCATGCTGAAAACTCCGTGGTGGTTTTCTCCATCTTTCATTGCCACTAAATACCTATCCTTATTCAGACCATCCTATTCACACCAATCCGTGATGTTTTTCTCACTCCTACTAGTGAATGTAATGTTACACACCCACACAATTCGCACCACTCCGCGATGTTTTTCAGAAACCTATCCGACATTGCCACTGCATGTTTCCTGACCTCTCCATGCTGACGACACCATGGTGCTTTTCTCCATCCTACATTGCGACTCATTGCCTATCCTAATTCAGACCCTCCGATTCAGAACACCCCGTGATGTTTTTCTCACTCCTACTAGTGAATGTAATGTTACACACCCATACAATGCGCACAACCCTGCGATGTTTTTCAGAAACCTATCTTACATTGCCACTGCATGTTTCCTGACCTCCCCATACTGACCACCCTGTGGTGCTTTTCTCCATCCTACATTGCCACTCACTGCCTATCCTAATTTAGACCCTCCGATTAACACCACCCCGTGATGTTTTTCTCACTCCTACTTGTGAATGGTCTGTTAGAAACCCATTCAATGCGCACCACAAAGCGATGTTTTCCAGAAACCTATCCTACATTGCCACTGCATGTTTCCTGACCTCCCCATGCTGACCACCCCGTGGTGCTTTTCTCCATCCTACATTGCCACTCACTGCCTATCCTACTTCAGACCCTCCGATTCACACCACCCCGTGATGCTGTTCTCACTCCTACTAGTGAATGGCCTGTTAGAAACCCATTCAATGTGCATGACCCCGGAATGTTTTTCAGAAACCTATCCTACATTGCCACTGCATTTTTCCTGACCTCCTCATGCTGACAACTCCGTGGTGGTTTTCTCCATCCTTTATTGCCACTAAATATCTATACTTATTCAGACCCTCCTATTCACACCAATCCGTGATGTTTTTCTCACTCCTACTAGTGAATGTAATGTTACACACCCACACAATTCGCACCACACCGCGATGTTTTTCAGAAAACTATCCGACATACCACTGCATGTTTCCTGACCTCTCCATGCTGATGACCCCGTGATGCTTTTCTCCATCCTACATTGCGACTCATTGCCTATCCTAATTCAGACCCTCCGATTCAGAACACCCCGTGATGTTTTTCTCACTCCTACTAGTGAATGTAATGTTACACACCCATACAATGCGCACAACCCCGCGATGTTTTTCAGAAACCTATCTTACATTGCCACTGCATGTTTCCTGACCTCCCCTTACTGACCAGCCTGTGGTGCTTTTCTCCATTCTACATTGCCACTCACTGCCTATCCTAATTTAGACCCTCCGATTAACACCACCCCGTGATGTTTTTCTCACTCCTACTTGTGAATGGCCTGTTAGAAACCCATTCAATGCGCACCACCAAGCGATGTTTTTCAGAAACATATCTTACATTGTCACTGCATGTTTTCTGACCTCCCCATACTGACCACCCGTGGTGCTTTTCTCCATCCTACATTGCCACTCACTGCCTATCCTAATTCAGACTCTCCAATTCACGCCCCTGTGATGCTTTTCTCACACCTCCGAGTGAATGTAATGTTAAAAACCCATACAATGCGCACCACCCCATGATGTTTTTCAGAAACCTATTCTACATTGCCACTGCATGTCTCCTCAACTCGCCAGGCTGACCCCCCCGTGTTGCTTTTCTCTATCCTACAATGCCACTCACAGCCTATTCTAATCCAGACCCTCCGATTCACACCACCCCGTGATGTTCTTCTGACATCTACTAGTGAATGTAATGTTACACACCCATACAATGCGGACCACCCCGCGATGTTTTTAAGAAACCTATCCTACATTGCCACTGCATGTTTCCTGACCTCCCCTTGCTGACCACCCAGTGGTGCTTTTCTCCATCTTACATTGCCTCTCACTGCCTAGCCTAATTGGGATCCTATGATTCACACCACCCCGTGATGTTTTTCTCACTCGTACTAGTGAATGGCCTCTTAGAAACACTTACAGTGCGCACCACCCCGCGATGTTTTTCATAAACCTATCCTACATTGCCACTGCATGTTTCCTAACCTCCCCATGCTGACCAACCCGTGGTTCTTTTCTCCATTCTTCATTGAACCTCCCTGCCTATACTTATTTGGACTCTATGATTCACACCACCCCGTGATGTTTTTCTCACTCCTACTAGTGAATGTAATGTTACACACCCATACAATGCGCAACACCCATCGATGTTTTTCAGAAACCTATCCTACATTGCCTCTGCATGTTTCCTGACCTCCCCATGCTGACACCCCCTGGTAATTTTCTCCAACCTACATTGCCACTCACTGCCTATCATTATTCAGACCCTCTGATTCACACCACCCTGTGATGTTGTTCTCACTCCTACTAGTGAATGGCCTGTTAGAAACCCATACAATGTGCATGACACCGGAATGTTTTTCAGAAACCTAACCTACATTGCCACTGCATTTTTCCTGACCTCCCCATGCTGACAACTCCGTGGTGGTTTTCTCCATCCTTTATTGCCACTAAATACCTATCCTTATTCAGACCCTCCTATTCACACCAATCCGTGATTTTTTTCTCACTCCTACTAGTGAAAGTAATTTTACACTCCCACACAATTCGCACGACACCTCGATGTTTTTCAGAAACCTATCCGACATTGCCACTGGATGTTTCCTGACCTCTCCATGCTGACGACCCCGTGGTGCTTTTCTCCATCCTACATTGCGACTCATTGCCCATCCTAATTCAGACCCTCCGATTCAGAACACCCCGTGATGTTTTTCTCACTCCTACTGGTGAATGTAATGTTACACACCCATACAATGCGCACCACCCCACGATGTTTTTCAGAAACCTATCGTACAATGCCACTGCCTGTTTCCTGACCACCCCTTATTGACCACCCAGTGGTGCTTTTCTCCATCCTACATTGACACTCACTGCCTATCCTAATTCATACCCTGCGATTCACACCACCCTTTGATGTTTTCTCACTCCTACTAGTGAATGTAATGTTACACACCCATACAATGCTCACAACCCCGAGATTTTTTTAAAAACCTATCTTACATTGCCACTGCATATTTCCTGACCTCCCCATACTGACCACCCCGTGGTGCTTTTCTCCATCCTACATTGCCACTCACAGCCTATCCTAATTAAGACCCTCCGATTCACACCACCCCGTGATGTTTTTCTCACTCCTACTAGTGAATGGCCTGTTAGAAACCCATTCAATGCGCACCACCACGCGATGTTTCTTAGAAACCTATCCTATATTGCCACTGCATGTTTCCTGACCTCCCAATGCTGACCACCCTGTGGTGCTTTTCTCCATTCTACATTGACCCTCCCTGCCTATACTTATTTGGATCCTATGATTCACACCACCCCGTGATGTTTTTCTCACTCCTACTAGTGAATGTAAAGTTACACACCCATACAATACGCACCACCCATCGATGTTTTTCAGAAACCTATCCTACATTGCCTCTGCATGTTTCCTGACCTCCCCATGCTGACCACCCCGTGGTGCTTTTCTCCTCCTACTTTGCCACTTCCCGCCTATACAAATTCAGACCCTCCGATTCACACCTCCCCGTGATGTTTTACTCACTCCTACTAGTGAATGTAAGGATACACACCCATACAATGCGCACCACGCCGCGAAGTTTTCCAGAAACCTATCCTACATTGCCACTGCATGTTTCCTGACCTCCCCATGCTGACCACCCCGTGGTGCTTTTCTCCATCCTACATTGCCACTCACTGCCTATCCTACTACAGACACTCTGATTCACACCACCCCGTGATGTTGTTCTCACTCCTACTAATGAATGGCCTGTTAGAAACCCATTCAATGTGCATGACCCCGGAATGTTTTTCAGAAACCTATCCTACATTGCCACTGCATTTTTCCTGACCTCCCCATGCTGAAAACTCCGTGGTGGTTTTCTCCATCCTTCATTGCCACTAAATACCTATCCTTATTCAGACCCTCCTATTCACACCAATCCGTGATGTTTTTCTCACTCCTACTAGTGAATGTAATGTTACACACCCACACAATTCGCACCACACCGCGATGTTTTTCAGAAACCTATCCGAAATTGCCACTGCATGTTTCCTGACCTCTCCATGCTGACGACACCGTGGTGCTTTTCTCCATCCTACATTGCGACTCATTGCCTATCCTAATTCAGACCCTCCGATTCAGAACACCCCGTGATGTTTTTCTCACTCCTACTAGTGAATGTAATGTTACACACCCATACAATGCGCACAACCCCGCGATGTTTTTCAGAAACCTATCTTACATGCCACTGCATGTTTCCTGACCTCCCCATACTGACCACCCTGTGGTGCTTTTCTCCATCCTACATTGCCACTCACTGCCTATCCTAATTTAGACCCTCCGATTAACACCACCCCGTGATGTTTTTCTCACTCCTACTTGTGAATGGCCTGTTAGAAACCCATTCAATGCGCACCACCAAGCGATGTTTTTCAGAAACATATCTTACATTGTCACTGCATGTTTCCTGACCTCCCCATACTGACCACCCGTGGTGCTTTTCTCCATCCTACATTGACACTCACTACCTATCCTAATTCAGACTCTCCGATTCACGCCACCCCGTGATAGTTTTCTCACACCACCGAGTGAATGTAAAGTTAAAAACCCATACAATGCGCACCACCCCATGATGTTTTTCAGAAACCTATTCTACATTGCCACTGCATGTCTCCTCAACTCGCCAGGCTGACGCCCCCGTGTTGCTTTTCTCTATCCTACAATGCCACTCACAACCTATTCTAATCCAGACCCTCCGATTCACACCACCCCGTGATGTTCTTCTGACATCTACTAGTGAATGTAATGTTACACACCCATACAATGCGGACCACCCCGCGATGTTTTTAAGAAACCTATCCTACATTGCCACTGCATGTTTCCTGACCTCCCCATGCTGACAACTCCGTGGTGGTTTTCTCCATCCTTTATTGCCACTAAATACCTATCCTTATTCAGACCCTCCTATTCACACCAATCCGTGATGTTTTTCTCACTCCTACTAGTGAAAGTAATTTTACACACCCACACAATTCGCACGACACCTCGATGTTTTTCAGAAACCTATCCGACATTGCCACTGGATGTTTCCTGACCTCTCCATGCTGACGACCCCGTGGTGCTTTTCTCCATCCTACATTGCGACTCATTGCCCATCCTAATTCAGACCCTCCGATTCAGAACACCCCGTGATGTTTTTCTCACTCCTACTGGTGAATGTAATGTTACACAACCATACAATGCGCACCACCACCTGATGTTTTCCAGAAACCTATCCTACAGTGCCACTGCATGTTTCCTGACCTCCTGATGCTGACCACCCCGTGGTGCTTTTTCCATCCTACATTGCCACTCACTGCCTATCCTAATTCAGACCCTCCGATTCACACCACCCCGTGATGTTTTTCTCACTCCTACTGGTGAATGTAATGTTACACACCCATACAATGCGCACCACCCCACGATGTTTTTCAGAAACCTATCCTATATTGTCGCTGCATTTTTCCTGACCTCCCCATGCTGACTACACCGTAATACTTTTCTCCATTCTGCATTGCCACTCACTGCCTATCCTAATTCAGACCCTCCGATTCACACCACCCCATGATGTTTTTCTCACTCGTACTAGTGAATGTAATGTTACACACCCATACAATGCAAACCACCCTGCGATGATTTTCATAAACTTATCATATATTGCCACTGCATGTTTCCTGCCCGCCACATGCGGACCACACCGTGGTGCTTTTCTCCATCCTAGATTGCCACTCACTGCCTATCCTTATTCAGAACCTCCGATTCACACCACCGCGTGATGTTTTTCTCACTCCTACTAGTGAATGTAATGTGACACCCCCATACAATGCGCACCACCCCGCGATGTTTCTTAGAAACCTATCCTACATTGCCTCTGCATGTTTCCTGACCTACCCATGCTGACACCCCCTGGTACTTTTCTCCAACCTACATTGCCACTCACAGCCTATCATATTCAGACCCTCTGATTCACACCACCCCGTGATGTTTTTCTCACTCCTACTAGTGAATGTAATGTTACACACACATACAATGCGCACCACCAAGGGATGTTTTTCAGAAACCTATCCTACATTGCCACTGCATGTTTCCTGACCTCCCCATGCTGACCACCCCGTGGTGCTTTTCTCCATCCTACTTTGCCACTTCCCGCCTATACAAATTCTGACCCTCCGATTCACACCTCCCCGTGATGTTTTTCTCACTCCTACTAGTGAATGTAAGGATACACACCCATACAATGCGCACCACGCCGCGATGTTTTCCAGAAACCTATCCTACATTGCCACTGCATGTTTCCTGACCTCCCCATGCTGACCACCCCGTGGTGCTTTTCTCCATCCTACATTGCCACTCACTGCCTATCCTTCTTCAGACACTCTGTTTCACACCACCCCGTGATGTTGTTCTCACTCCTACTAATGAATGGCCTGTTAGAAACCCATTCAATGTGCATGACCCCGGAATGTTTTTCAGAAACCTATCCTACATTGCCACTGCATTTTTCCTGACCTCCCCATGCTGAAAACTCCGTGGTGGTTTTCTCCATCTTTCATTGCCACTAAATACCTATCCTTATTCAGACCCTCCTATTCACACCAATCCGTGATGTTTTTCTCACTCCTACTAGTGAATGTAATGTTACACACCCACACAATTCGCACCACACCGCGATGTTTTTCAGAAACCTATCCGACATTGCCACTGCATGTTTCCTGACCTCTCCATGCTGACGACACCGTGGTGCTTTTCTCCATCCTACATTGCGACTCATTGCCTATCCTAATTCAGACCCTCCGATTCAGAACACCCCGTGATGTTTTTCTCACTCCTACTAGTGAATGTAATGTTACACACACATACAATGCGCACCACCAAGGGATGTTTTCCAGAAACCGATCCTACATTGCCACTGCATGTTTCCTGACCTCCCCATGCTGACCACCCCGTGGTGCTTTTCTCCATCCTACATTGCCACTCACTGCCTATCCTACTTCAGACCCTCCGATTCACACCACCCCGTGATGTTGTTCTCACTCCTACTAGTGAATGGCCTGTTAGAAACCCATTCAATGTGCATGACCCCGGCATGTTTTTCAGAAACCTATCCTACATTGCCACTGCATTTTTCCTGACCTCCCCATGCTGACAACTCCGTGGTGGTTTTCTCCATCCTTTATTGCCACTAAATACCTATCCTTATTCAGACCCTCCTATTCACACCAATCCGTGATGTTTTTCTCACTGCTACTAGTGAATGTAATGTTACACACCCACACAATTCGCACCACACCGAGATGTTTTTCAGAAACCTATCCGACATACCACTGCATGTTTCCTGACCTCTCCATGCTGACGACCCCGTGGTGCTTTTCTCCATCCTACATTGCGACTCATTGCCTATCCTAATTCAGACCCTCCGATTCAGAACACCCCGTGATGTTTTTCTCACTCCTACTAGTGAATGTAATGTTACACACCCATACAATGCGCACAACCCCGCGATGTTTTTCAGAAACCTATCTTACATGCCACTGCATGTTTCCTGACCTCCCCATACTGACCACCCTGTGGTGCTTTTCTCCATCCTACATTGCCACTCACTGCCTATCCTAATTTAGACCCTCCGATTAACACCACCCCGTGATGTTTTTCTCACTCCTACTTGTGAATGGCCTGTTAGAAACCCATTCAATGCGCACCACCAAGCGATGTTTTTCAGAAACATATCTTACATTGTCACTGCATGTTTCCTGACCTCCCCATACTGACCACCCGTGGTGCTTTTCTCCATCCTACATTGACACTCACTACCTATCCTAATTCAGACTCTCCGATTCACGCCACCCCGTGATAGTTTTCTCACACCACCCAGTGAATGTAATGTTAAAAACCCATACAATGCGCACCACCCCATGATGTTTTTCAGAAACCTATTCTACATTGCCACTGCATGTCTCCTCAACTCGCCAGGCTGACCCCCCCGTGTTGCTTTTCTCTATCCTACAATGCCACTCACAACCTATTCTAATCCACACCCTCCGATTCACACCACCCCGTGATGTTCTTCTGACATCTACTAGTGAATGTAATGTTACACACCCATACAATGCGGACCACCCCGCGATGTTTTTAAGAAACCTATCCTACATTGCCACTGCATGTTTCCTGACCTCCCCATGCTGACAACTCCGTGGTGGTTTTCTCCATCCTTTATTGCCACTAAATACCTATCCTTATTCAGACCCTCCTATTCACACCAATCCGTGATTTTTTTCTCACTCCTACTAGTGAAAGTAATTTTACACACCCACACAATTCGCACGACACCTCGATGTTTTTCAGAAACCTATCCGACATTGCCACTGGATGTTTCCTGACCTCTCCATGCTGACGACCCCGTGGTGCTTTTCTCCATCCTACATTGCGACTCATTGCCCATCCTAATTCAGACCCTCCGATTCAGAACACCCCGTGATGTTTTTCTCACTCCTACTAGTGAATGTAATGTTACACAACCATACAATTCGCACCACCACCTGATGTTTTCCAGAAACCTATCCTACAGTGCCACTGCATGTTTCCTGACCTCCTGATGCTGACCACCCCTTGGTGCTTTTTTCCATCCTACATTGCCACTCACTGCCTATCCTAATTCAGACCCTCCGATTCACATCACCCCGTGATGTTTTTCTCACTCCTACTGGTGAATGTAATGTTACACACCCATACAATGCGCACCACCCCACGATGTTTTTCAGAAACCTATCGTACATTGCCACTGCCTGTTTCCTGACCACCCCTTACTGACCACCCAGTGGTGCTTTTCTCAATCCTACATTGCCACTCACTGCCTATCCTAATTCATAACCTGCGATTCACACCACCCTTTGATGTTTTCTCACTCCTACTAGTGAATGTAATGTTACACACCCATACAATGCGCACCACCCCGCGATTTTTTTATAAACCTATCTTACATTGCCACTGCATATTTCCTGACCTCCCCATACTGACCACCCCGTGGTGCTTTTCTCCATCCTACATTGCCACTCAATGCCTATCCTAATTAAGACCCTCTGATTCACACCACCCCGTGATGTTTTTCTCACTCCTACTAGTGAATGGCCTGTTAGAAACCCATTCAATGCGCACCACCACGCGATGTTTCTTAGAAACCTATCCTATATTGCCACTGCATGTTTCCTGACCTCCCCTTGCTGACCACCCAGTGGTACGTTTCTCCATCCTACATTGCCACTACCTGCCTATCCTTATCCAGACACTCCGATTCACACCACCCCGTGATGTTCTTCTGACATCTACTAGTGAATGTAATGTTACACACCCATACAATGCGGACCACCCCGCGATGTTTTTAAGAAACCTATCCTACATTGCCACTGCATGTTTCCTGACCTCCCCTTGCTGACCACCTCTTGGTGCTTTTCCCCATACTACATTTTCACTCACTGCCTATCCTTAATCAGTTCCTCCAATTGATACAACCCCTTGATTTTTTTTCACTCCTACTAGTGAATGTAATGTTTCACACCCATACAGTGCGCACCACCCCGCGATGTTTTTCAGATACCTATCCAACATTGCCACTGCATGTTTCCTGCCCTCCCCTTGCTGACCACCCAGTGGTGCTTTTCTCCATCTTACATTGCCTCTCACTGCCTAGCCTAATTTGGATCCTATGATTCACACCACCCTGTGATATTTTTCTCACTCCTTCTAGTGAATGGCCTCTTAGAAACACTTACTGTGCGCACCACCCCGCGATGTTTTTCATAAACCTATCCTACATTGCCACTGCATGTTTCCTGAGCTCCCCATGCTGACCAACCCGTGGTTCTTTTCTCCATCCTTCATTGACCCTCCCTCCCTATACTTATTTGGATCCTATGATTCACACCACCCCGTGATGTTTTTCTCACTCCTACTAGTGAATGTAATGTTACACACCCATACAATGCGCACCACCCATAGATGTTTTTCAGAAACCTATCCTACATTGCCTCTGCATGTTTCCTGACCTCCCCATGCTGACACCCCCTGGTACTTTTCTCCAACCTACATTGCCACTCACAGCCTATCATATTCAGACCCTCTGATTCACACCACCCCGTGATGTTTTTCTCACTCCTACTAGTGAATGTAATGTTACAAACACATACAATGCGCACCACCAAGGCATGTTTTTCAGAAACCTATCCTACATTGCCACTGCATGTTTCCTGACCTCCCCATGCTGACCACCCCGTGGTGCTTTTCTCCATCCTACTTTGCCACTTCCCGCCTATAGAAATTCAGACCCTCCGATTCACACCTCCCCGTGATGTTTTTCTCACTCCTACTAGTGAATGTAAGGATACACACCCACACAATGCGCACCACCCCATGATGTTTTTCAGAAACCTATTCTACATTGCCACTGTATGTCTCCTAAACTCGCCAGGCTGACCCCCCCGTGTTGCTTTTTTCTATCCTACAATGCCACTCACAACCTATTCTAATCCAGACCCTCCGATTCACACCACCCCGTGATGTTCTTCTGACATCTACTAGTGAATGTAATGTTACACACCCATACAATGCGGACCACCCCGCGATATTTTTAAGAAACCTATCCTACATTGCCACTGCATGTTTCCTCACCTCCCCATGCTGGCAACTCCGTGGTGGTTTTCTCCATCCTTTATTGCCACTAAATACCTATTCTTATTCAGACCCTCCTATTCACACCAATCCGTGATTTTTTTCTCACTCCTACTAGTGAAAGTAATTTTACACACCCACACAATTCGCACGACACCTCGATGTTTTTCAGAAACCTATCCGACATTGCCACTGGATGTTTCCTGACCTCTCCATGCTGACGACCCCGTGGTGCTTTTCTCCATCCTACATTGCGACTCATTGCCCATCCTAATTCAGACCCTCCGATTCAGAACACCCCGTGATGTTTTTCTCACTCCTACTAGTGAATGTAAAGTTACACAACCATACAATGCGCACCACCACCTGATGTTTTCCAGAAACCTATCCTACAGTGCCACTGCATGTTTCCTGACCTCCTGATGCTGACCACCCCGTGGTGCTTTTTTCCATCCTACATTGCCACTCACTGCCTATCCTAATTCAGACCCTCCGATTCACACCACCCCGTGATGTTTTTCTCACTCCTACTGGTGAATGTAATGTTACACACCCATACAATGCGCACCACACCACGATGTTTTTCAGAAACCTATCGTACAATGCAACTGCCTGTTTCCTGACCACCCCTTACTGACCACCCAGTGGTGCTTTTCTCCATCCTACATTGCCACTCACTGCCTATCCTAATTCATACCCTGCGATTCACACCACCCTTTGATGTTTTCTCACTCCTACTAGTGAATGTAATGTTACACACCCATACAATGCGCACCACCCCGCGATTTTTTTATAAACCTATCTTACATTGCCACTGCATATTTCCTGACCTCCCCATACTGACCACCCCGTGGTGCTTTTCTCCATCCTACATTGCCACTCACAGCCTATCCTAATTAAGACCCTCCGATTCACACCACCCCGTGATGTTTTTCTCACTCCTACTAGTGAATGGCCTGTTAGAAACCCATTCAATGCGCACCACCACGCGATGTTTCTTAGAAACCTATCCTATATTGCCACTGCATGTATCCTGACCTCCCAATGCTGACCACCCCGTGGTGCTTTTCTCCATTCTACATTGACCCTCCCTGCCTATACTTATTTGGATCCTATGATTCACACCACCCCGTGATGTTTTTCTCACTCCTACTAGTGAATGTAATGTTACACACACATACAATGCGCACCACCAAGGGATGTTTTTCAGAAACCTATCCTACATTGTCACTGCATGTTTCCTGACCTCCCCATGCTGACCACCCCGTGGTGCTTTTCTCCATCCTACTTTGCCACTTCCCGCCTATACAAATTCAGACCCTCCGATTCACACCTCCCCGTGATGTTTTTCTCACTCCTACTAGTGAATGTAAGGATACACACCCATACAATGCGCACCACGCCGCGATGTTTTCCAGAAACCTATCCTACATTGCCACTGCATGTTTCCTGACCTCCCCATGCTGACCACCCCGTGGTGCTTTTCTCCATCCTACATTGCCACTCACTGCCTATCCTACTTCAGACCCTCTGATTCACACCACCCCGTGATGTTGTTCTCACTCCTACTAATGAATGGCCTGTTAGAAACCCATTCAATGTGCATGACCCCGGAATGTTTTTCAGAAACCTATCCTACATTGCCACTGCATTTTTCCTGACCTCCCCATGCTGAAAACTCCGTGGTGGTTTTCTCCATCCTTCATTGCCACTAAATACCTATCCTTATTCATACCCTCCTATTCACACCAATCCGTGATGTTTTTCTCACTCCTACTAGTGAATGTAATGTTACACACCCACACAATTCGCACCACAACGCGATGTTTTTCAGAAACCTATCCGACATTGCCACTGCATGTTTCCTGACCTCTCCATGCTGACGACACCGTGGTGCTTTTCTCCATCCTACATTGCGACTCATTGCCTATCCTAATTCAGACCCTCCGATTCAGAACACCCCGTGATGTTTTTCTCACTCCTACTAGTGAATGTAATGTTACACACCCATACAATGCGCACAACCCCGCGATGTTTTTCATTAACCTATCTTACATTGCCACTGCATGTTTCCTGACCTCCCCATACTGACCACCCTGTGGTGCTTTTCTCCATCCTACATTGCCACTCACTGCCTATCCTAATTTAGACCCTCCGATTAACACCACCCCATGATGTTTTTCTCACTCCTACTTGTGAATGGTCTGTTAGAAACCCATTCAATGCGCACCACCCCGCGATTTTTTGAGAAACCTATCCTACATTGCCCCTGCATGTTTCATGACCTCCCCTTGCTGACCACCCCGTGGTGCTTTTCTCCATTCTACATTGCCACTCACTGCCTATCCTAATTCAGATCCTATGATTCACACCACCCAGTGATATTTTTCTCACTCCTACTAGTGAATGGCCTGTTAGAAACCCATACAATGCGCACCACCCCGTGATGTTTTTTAGAAACCTATCCTACATTGCCACGGCATGTTTCATGACCTCCCCATGCTGACCAACCCGTGGTGCGTTTCTCCATGCTTTATTGACCCTCCTTACCTATTCTTATTCGGATCCTATGATTCACACCACCTCGTGATGTTTTTCTCACTCCTACTAGTGAATGTAATTCTACACACCAATACAATGTACACCACCCCGCGATGTTTTTCAGAAACCTATCCTACATTGTCACTGCATGTTTCCTAACCTCCCCATTCTGACCACCCCGTGGTGCTCTTCCCCATCCTGCCTTGCCACTCACTGCCTATCCTCATTCAGACCCTCCGATACCACCCCGTGATATTTTTCTAACTCCTCCTAGTGAATGTAATGTTACACACGCATACAATGCGCACCACCCCGTGATGTTTTTCAGAAACCTATCCTACATTGTCACTGCATGTTTCCTAACCTCCCCATTCTGACCACCCCGTGGTGCTTTTCCCCATCCTGCCTTGCCACTCACTGCCTATCCTCATTCAGACCCTCCGATAACACCCCGTGATATTTTTCTAACTCCTCCTAGTGAATGTAATGTTACACACGCATACAATGCGCACCACCCCGCGATGTTTTCCAGAAACCTATCCTACATTTCCATAGCACGTTTCATGACCTCCCCATGCTGACCACCCCGTGGTGCTTTTCTCCATCCTTCAATTCCACTCACTTCCTATCCTACTTCAGACCCTCTGATTCACACAACCCCGTAAAGTTTTTCTCACTCCTACTGTTGAATATAATGTTACACACCCATACAATGCGCACCACCACGCGATATTTTTCAGAAACCTATCCTACAATGCCACTGAATGTTTCATGACCTCCCCTTGCTGACCACCCAGTGGTGCTTTTCTCCATCCTACATTGCCACTCAATGCCTATCCTAATTCATATCCTGTGATTCACACCACCCAGTGATGTTTTTCTCACCCCTACTAGTGAATGTAATGTTACACACCCATACAATTCGCACCACCCCGCGATGTTTTTCAGAAGCCTATCCTAGGTTGCTACTGCATGTTTCCTGACCTCCCCATGCTGACCACCCCGTGGTGCTTTTCTCCATCCTAGATTGCCACTCACTGCCTATCCTAATTCAGACACTCCGATTCACACCACCCCGTGATTTTTTTCACACTCCTACTAGTGAACGTAATGTTACACACCCTTACAATGTGCACCACTCCGCGATGTTTTTCAGAAACCTATCCTACTTTCCACTGCATCTTTCCTGACCTCCCAATGCTGACCACCCCATAGTGATTTTCTTCATCCTACATTGCCACTCATTGCCTATCTTAATATAGACGCTCCGATTCACACCACCCCGTGATTTTTTTCTCACTCCTACTAGTGAATGTAATGTTACACATCCACAAAATGATCACCACCCCGCGATGTTTTCCAGAAACCTATCCTACATTGCCACTACATGTTTCCTGACCTCCCCATGCTGACCACCCCGTGGTGCTTTTCTCCATCCTAGATTGCCACTCACTGCCTATCCTAATTCAGACACTCCGATTCACACCACCCCGTGATTTTTTTCACACTCCTACTAGTGAATGTAATGTTACACACCCTTACAATGTGCACCACTCCGCGATGTTTTTCAGAAACCTATCCTACTTTCCACTGCATCTTTCCTGACCTCCCAATGCTGACCACCCCATAGTGATTTTCTCCATCCTGCATTGCCACTCATTGCCTATCTTAATATAGACGCTCCAATTCACACCACCCCGTGATTTTTTTCTCACTCCTACTAGTGAACGTAATGTTACACACCCATACAATGTGCACGACCCCGCGAAGTTTTTCAGAAACTTATCCTACACTGCCATTGTATGTTTCCTGACCTCCGCATGCTGACCACCCCGTGGTGCTTTTCTCCAGTTTACATGGCCACTCACTGCGTATCCATATTCAGACCGTCCGATTCACACCACCCGTGATATTTTTCTCACTCCTACTACTGAATGTAATGTTACACACCCATACAATGTGCACCACCCAGCGATGTTTTTCAGAAACCTATCCTATATTTCCACTGCATGTTTCCTGACCTCCCAATTCTGACCACCCCGTGGTGCTTTTCCCCATCCTGCCTTGCCACTCACTCCTATCCTAATTCAGACCCTCCGATACACACCACCCCGTGATGTTTTTCTCACTCCTACTGGTGAATGTAATGTAACACAACCAAACAATGCGCACCACCACCCGATGTTTTCCAGAAACCTATTCTACAGTGCCACGGCATGTTTCCTGACCTCCTGATGCTGACCACCCCGTGGTGCTTTTCTCCATCCTACATTGCCACTCACTGCCTATCCTAATTCATACCCTGCGATTCACACCACGCCGTGATGTTTTCTCACTCTTACTAGTGAATGTAATGTTACACACCCATACAATGTGCACCACCCTGCTATGTTTTTCATAAACCTGTCTTACATTGCCACTGTATGTTTCCTGACCTCCCCATACTGACCACCCCGTGGTGCTTTTCTCCATCCTACATTGCCCCTCACTGCCTATCCTAATTAAGACCCTCCGATTCACACCACCCCGTGATGTTTTTCTCACTCCTACTAGTGAATGGCCTGTTAGAAACCCATTCAATGTGCACCACCACGCGATGTTTCTTAGAAACCTATCCTATATTGCCACTGCATGTTTCCTGATCTCCCAATGCTGACCACCCCGTGGTGCTTTTCTCCATTCTACATTGCCACTCACTGCCTATTCTAATTCAGACCCTCTGATTCACACCACCGCGTGATGTTTTTCTGACTCTTACTGGTGAATGTAATGTTACACACCCATACAATGCGCACCACCCCGCGATGTTTTCAGAAACCTATCCTACATTGCCCCTGCATGTTTCCTGACCTCCCCTTGCTGACCACCCCGTGGTGCTTTTCTCCATTCTACATTGCCACTCACAGCCTATCCTAATTCAGATCCTATAATTCACACGACCCCGTGATATTTTTCTCACTCCTACTAGTGAATAGCCTGTTAGAAACCCATACAATGCGCACCACCCCGCGATGTTTTTTAGAAACCTATCCTACATTGCCACGGCATGTTTCCTGACCTCCCCATGGTGACCAACCCGTGGTGCTTTTCTCCATGCTTCATTGACCCTCTGTACCTATTCTTATTCGGATCCTATGATTCACACCATCTTATGATGTTTTTCTCACTCCTACTAGTGAATGTAATGGTACACACCCATACAATGTCCACCAATCCGCGATGTTTTTCAGAAACCTATCTTCATTGCCACTGCATGTTTCCTGACCTCCCCATTCTGACAATCCCATCGTGCATTTCCCCATCCTGCCTTGCCACTCACTGCATATCCTCATTCAGACCCTCCGATACACACCACCCCGTAAGGTTTTTCTCACTCCTACTGGTGAAAGTAGTGTTACACACCCATACAGTGCCCACCACCCCGCGATGTTTTTCAGAAACCTATCCTACAATGCCACTGCATTTGTCCTGACCTTCCCTTGCTGACCACCCAGTGGTCCTTTTCTCCATCCTACATTGCCACTCACTGCCTATCCTAATTCAGATCCTGTGATTCACACCACCCAGTGATGTTTCTCTGAATCCTACTGGTGAATGTAATGTTACACACCCATACAATGCGCATCACCGCGCGATGCTTTTCAGAAAGCTATCCTATATTGCTACTGCATGTTTCCTGCCCTCCCCATGCTGACCACCCTGTGGTGCTTTTCTCCATCTTAGATTGCCACTCACTGCCTATCCTAATTCAGATCCTATGATTAAAACCAACCCCGTGATGTTTTTCTCACTCCTACTAGTGAATGTAATGTTACCATCCCATACAAGTGCACGACCCCGAGATGTTTTTCAGAAACCTATTCTACATTGCCACAGCATGTTTCCTGACCTCCCCATTCTGACCACCCCGTGGTGCTTTTCTCCATCCTACATTGCCACTCACTGCCTATCTTAATTCAGACGCTCCGATTCACACCACCCCGTGATGTTTTTCTCACTCCTACTAGTGAATGGCCTGTTAGAAACCCATACAATGCGCACCACCCCGGAATGTTTTTCAGAATCCTATCCTACATTGCCATTGCATGTTTCCTGACCTCCCCATGCTGACAACCCCGTGGTGGTTTTCTTCATCCTACATTGCCATTAACTACCTATCCTTATTCAGACCCACTGATTCACACCAATCCGTGATGTTTTTCGCATTACTACAAGTGAATATAATGTTACACACCCATACAATGCGCACCACCCCGCGATGATTTTCAGAAACTTTTCCTACATTGCCACTGCATGTTTCCTGAACTCCCCATGCTGACCACCCAATGGGGCTTTTCTCCATCCTACATTGCCACTGAATGCCCATCCTAATTCAGACCCTCAGATTCACCCCACCCTGTGATGTTTTTCGCACTCCTACTAATGAATGTCATGTTACACAACCATACAATGCGCACCACCCCGCCATGTTTTTCAGAAACCTCACCTACATTGCCACAGCATGTTTCCTGACCTGCCCATACTGACCACCCGTGGTGCTTTTCTCCATCCTACATTGACACTCACTACCTATCCTAATTCAGACTCTCCGATTCACGCAACCCCGTGATAGTTTTCTCACACCACCGAGTGAATGTAATGTTAAAAACCCATACAATGCGCACCACCGCATGATGTTTTTCAGAAACCTATTCTACATTGCCACTGCATATCTCCTGAACTCGCCATCCTCACCACCCCGTGTTGCTTTTCTCTATCCTACAATGCCACTCACAACCTATCCTAATTCAGTTCCTCCGATTCACACCACCCCGTGATGTTTTTTTCACTCCTGCTAGTGAATGTAATGTTAAACACCGATACAATGCGCACCACCCCATGATGTTTTTCAGAAACCTATCCTACATTGCCACTGCATGTTTCCTCACCTCCCAATGCTGACCACCCCGTGGTGCTTTTCTCCATACTACATTGCCACTCACTGCCTATCCTAAATCAGTTCCTCCGATTCACACCACCCCGTGATGTTTTTCTCACTCCTACTATTGAATGGCCTCTTAGAAACCCTTACAGTGCGCACCACCCCGCGATGTTTTTCATAAACCTATCCTACATTGCCACTGCATGTTTCCTGACCTCCCCATGCTGACCAACCCATGGTTCTATTCTCCATCCTTCATTGACCCTCCCTGCGTATACTTATTCGGATCCTATGATTCACACCACCCAGTGATGTTTTTGTCACTCCTACTAGTGAATGCAATGTTACACACCCATACAATGCGCACCACCCATCGATGTTTTTCAGAAACCTATCCTACATTGCCTTAGCATGTTTCCTGACTTCCCATGCTGACGCCCCCGTGGTACTTTTCTCCAACCTACATTGCTACTCACTGCCTATCCTTATTCAGACCCTCCGATTCACACCAAACCGTCATGTTTTTCTCACTCCTACTAGTGAATGTAATGTTACACACACATACAATGCGCACCACCCCGCGATGTTTTTCAGAAACCTAACCTACATTGCCACTGCATGTTTCCTGACCTCCCCATGCTGACCACCCCGTGGTGCTTTTCTCCATCCTACATTGCCACTTCCTGCCTATAAAAATTCAGACCCTCCGATACACACCTCCCCGTGATGTTTTTCTCACTCCTACTAGTGAATGTAAGGTTACACACCCATACAATGCGCACCACCCCGCAATGTTTTGCAGAGACCTATCCTACATTGCCACTGCATGTTTCCTGACCTCCCCATGCTGACAACTCCGTGGTGGTTTTCTCCATCCTACATTGCCACTAAATACCTATCCTTATTCAGACCCTCCGATTTACACCAATCCGTGATGTTTTTCTCACTCCTACTAGTGAATGTAATGTTACACACCCACACAATTAGCACCACACCGCGATGTTTTTAAGAAACCTATCCGACATTGCCACTGCATGTTTCCTAACCTCTCCATGCTAACGACCATTTGGTGTTTTCTCCATCCTACATTGCGACTGATTGCCTATCCTAATACAGACCCTCCGATTCAGACCACCCCGTGATGTTTTTGTCACTCCTACTAGTGAATGTAATGTTACACACCCATACAATGCGCACCACCCCGCGATGTTTTTCAGAAACCTATCTTACATTGCCACAGCATGTTTCCTGACCGCCCCATACTGACCACCCCGTGGTGCTTTTCTCCATCCTACATCGCGACTCATTGCCTGTCCTAATTCAGACCCTCCGATTAACACCACTCCATGATGTTTTTCTCACTCCTACTTGTGAATGGCCTGTTAGAAATGCATTCAATACGCACAACCACACGATGTTTTCAGAAACCTATCCTACATTGCCCCTGCATGTTTCCTGACCTCCCCACGCTGACCAACCCGTGGTGCTTTTCTCCATCCTTCATTGACCCTCGCTACCTATCCTTATTCGGATCCTTTTATTCACACCACCCAGTGATGTTTTTCTCACCCCTACTAGTGAATGTAATGTTACACACCCATACAATGTGCACCACCCCGCGATGTTTTTCAGAAACCTATCCTAATTTGCCACTGCATGTTTCCTGACCTCCCCATGCTGACCACCCCATGGTGTTTTTCTCCATCCTACATAGCCACTCCCTGCCTATCTTAATTCAGACCCTTCGATTCACACCACCCCGTGTTTTCTCACTCCTACTAGTGAATGGCCTGTAAGAAACCCATACAATGCCCACCACCCCGCGATGTTTTTCAAAAACCTATAATACATTGCCCCTGCATGTTTCCTGACCTCCCCACGCTGACCAACTCGTGGTGCTTTTCTGCATCCTTCATTGACCCTCCCTACCTATCCTTATTGGGATCCTATGATTCACACCACCTCGTGATGTTTTTCTCACTCCTACTAGTGAATGTAGTCGTACACACCCATACAATATGCACAACCCCGCGATGTTTTTCAGAAACCTGTCCTCATTGCCACTGCATGTTTCCTGACCTCCCCATTCTGACCACCCCGTGGTGCTTTTCCCCATCCTGCCTTTCCACTCACTGCCTATCCTAATTCAGACCCTCTGATACACACCACCCCGTGATGTTTTTCTAACTCCTACTAGTGAATGTAATGTTACACACTCATACAATGCGCACCACACTGCGATGTTTTCCAGAAACCTATCCTACATTGCCACTGCATGTTTCCTGACCTCCCCATGCTGACCACCCCATGGCGCTTTTCTCCATCCTACATTGCCACTCACTGCCTATCCTACTTCAGACCCTCCGATTCACACCAACTCGTAATGTTTTTCTCACTCCTACTGGTGAATGTAATGTTACACACCCATACAATGCGCACCACCACGCGATGTTTTTCAGAAACCTATCCTACATTGCCACTGCATGTTTCCTGCCCTCCCCATGCTGACCACCCCGTGGTGCTTTTCTCCATTCTACATTGCCACTCACTGCCTATCCTAATTCAGACCCTCTGATTCACACCACACCGTCATGTTTTTCTGACTCCTACTGGTGAATGTAAAGTTACACACCCATACAATGCGCACCACCCCGCGATGTTTTCAGAAACCTATCCTACGTTGCCCCTGCATGTTTCCGGACCTCCCCGTGCTGACCACCCCGTGGTGCTTTTCTCCATTCTACATGGCCACACACTGCCTATCCTAATTCAGATCCTATGATTCACACCACCCCATGATGTTTTTTCTCACTCCTACTAGTGAATGGCCTGTTAGAAACACATACAATGCCCACCACCCCGCGATGTTTTTCAGAAACCTATCCTAATTTGCCACTGCATGTTTCCTGACCTCTCCATGCTGACAACCCCTTGGTGCTTTTCTCCATCCTACATTGCCCATCCCTGCCTATCCTAATCCAGACCCTCCGATTCACATCACCCCGTGATGTTTTTCTCACTCCTACTAGTGAATGTAATGTTACACACCCATAAAATGCGCATCACACCGCGATGTATTTTAAGAAAGCTATCCTACATTGCTACTGCATGTTTCCTAACCTCCCCATGCTGACCACCCCGTGGTGCTTTTCTCCATCCTAATTTGCCACTCATTGCCTATCCTAATTCAGATCCTATGATTCACACCACCCCGTGTAATTTTTCTCAGTCCTACTAGTGAATGTCATGTTACCAACCCACAGAAGTGCACGACACCGAGATGTTTTTCAGAAACCTATTCTACATTGCCACTGCATGTTTCCTGACTCCCCATTCTGAGTACCCCGTGGTGCTTTTCTCCATCCTACATTGACCCTCACTGCCTATCCTAATTAAGACCCTCCAATTCACACCACCCCGTGATGTTTTTCTCACTCTTACTAGTGAATGGCCTGTTAGAAACCCATTCAATGCGCAGCACCACGCGATGTTTCTTTGAAACCTATCCTATATTGCCACTGCATCTTTCCTGACCTCCCAATGCTGACCACCCCGTGGTGTTTTTCTCCATCCTACATTGCCACTCACTGCCTATCCTAATTCAGACCCTCCGATTCACACCACCAAGTGATGATTTTCAGAATCTTACTGGTGAATGCAATGTTACACACCCATACAATGCGCACCACCCCGCGATGTTTTCAGAAACTATCCTACATTGGCCCTGCATGTTTCCTGACCTCCCCTTGTTGACCAAACCGTGGTGCTTTTCTCCATTCTACATTGCCACTCACTGCCTATCCTAAATCAGATCCTATGATTCACACCACCCCGTGATATTTTTCTCACTCCTACTAGTGAATGGCCTGTTAGAAACCCATACAATGCGCACCACACCGCGATGTTTTTTAGAAACCTATCCTACATTGCCACGGCATGTTTCCTGACCTCCCCATGGTGACAAATACGTGATGCTTTTCTCCAAGCTTCATTGACACTCCGTACGTATTCTTATTCGGATCCTATGATTCACACCAACTCGTGATGTTTTTCTCACTCCCACTAGTGAATGTAATGGTACACACCCATACAATGTGCACCACCCCACGATGTTTTTCAGAAACCTATCCTACATTGCCACTGCATGTTTCCTGACCTCCCCATTCTGACCACCCCGTGGTTCTTTTCCCCATTCTGCCTTGCCACTCACTGCCTATCCTAATTCAGACCCTCCGATACACACCACCCCGTGATGTTTTTCTAACTCCTACTAGAGAATGTAATGTTACACACCCATACAATGCGCACCACCTCGTGATGTTTTCCATAATCCTATCCTACATTGCCAGGGCATGTTTCCTGACCTCCCCATGCTGACCAACCCGTGGTGCTTTTCTCCATCCTACATTGCCACTCACTGCCTATCTTACTTCAGACCTTCCGATTCCCACCACACCGTAATGTTTTTCTCACTCCTACTGGTGAATGTAATGTTACACACCCATACAATGCGCACCACCATGCGATGTTTTTCAGAAACCTATCCTACAATGCCACTGCATTTTTCCTGACCTCCCCTTGCTGACCACCCCATGGTGCTTTTCTCCATCCTACATTGCCACTCACTGCCTATCTTAATTCAGACGCTTCGATTCACACCACCCCGTGTTGTTTTTCTCACTCCTACTAGTGAATGGTCTGTTAGAAACCAATACAATGCACACCACCCCGGAATGTTTTCAGAAACCTATCCTACATTGCCAATGCATGTTTCCTGACCTCCCCATGCTGACAACCCCGTGGTGCTTTTCTCCATCCTACATTGCCACTAACGGCCTATCCTTATTCAGACACTCCGAATCACACCACTCCGTGTTGTATTTTCACTCTTACTAGTGAATGTAATGTTACACATCCACACAATTCGCACCACCCCGCGATGTTTTTTAGAAACCTATCCTACATTGCCACTCCATGTTTCCTGACCTCCCCATGCTGACCACACCGTGGTGTTTTTCTCCATCCTACATTGCCATTCACTGCCTATCCTACTTCAAGACCTTCCGATTCACACCACCCCGTGATGTTTTTCTCACTCCTACTAGTTAATGTAATGTTACAAACCCATACAATGCACACCACCCCGCGATGTTTTTCAGAAAGCTATCCTACATTGCTAATGCATGTTTCCTGACCTCCCCATGCTGACAACCCCGTGGTGCTTTTCTCCATCCTAGATTGCCACTAACTACGTATCCTTATTCAGACCCTCCGATTCACACCAATCCGTGATGGTTTTCGCACTACTACTAGTGAATATAATGTTACACAACCATACAATGCGCACCACCCCGCGATGATTTTCAGAAACTTTTCCTACATTGCCACTGCATGTTTCCTGACCTCCCCATGCTGAGCACCCCATGGGGCTTTTCTCCAGCCTACATTGGCACTCAATGCCAATCCTAAATCAGACCCTCAGATTCACACCACCCTGTGATATTTTTCTCACTCCTACTAGTGAATGTAATTTTACACACCCATACAATGCGCACCACCCGAGATGTTTTTCAGAAACCTCTCCTACATTGCCACTGCATGTTTCCTGACCTCCCCATTCGTACCACCCCGTGGTGCTTTTCTCGATGCTACATTGCGACTCACTGCCTATTCTAATTGAGACCCTCCTATTCACACCACCCCGTGATGTTTTTCTCACTCCTACTAGTGAATGTAATGTTATACACCCATAAAATGCGCACCTCCACGCGTTGTTTTTCAGAAACCTATCTTACATTGCCACTTCATGTTTCCTGATCTCCCCATGCTGACCTTCGTGGTGCTTTTCTCCATCCTACATTGCCACTCACTGCTTATCCTAATTCAGATCCCATGATTCACACCACCCAGTGATGTTTTTCTCACTCTTACTAGTCAATGTAATGATACATACCCATAATATGCGCACCAGCCCGCGATGTATTTCAGAATCCTATCCTACATTGCCACTGCATGTTTCCTGCCATCCCCGTGCTTACCACCCCGTCGTGCTTTTCTCCATTGTACTCACTGCCTATCCTAATTCCGACCCTCCGATTCACACCACCCCGTGATGTTTTTTTCACTCCTACTAGTGAATGTAATGTTACACACTAATAATATGCGCACCACCCCGCGATGTTTTTCATAAACCTATCCTACATTGCCACTGCTTGTTTCTTGAACTCCCCATGCTGACCACCCCGTGGTGCTTTTCTCCATCCTACATTGCCACTCACTGCCTATCATAATTCATACCCTTCGATTCACACCACCCCGTGATGTTTTTCTCACTCCTACTAGTGAATGTATTGTTACACACCGATACAATGCGCACCACACCACGATGTTTTTCAGAAACCCATCCTACATTGCCACTGCATGTTTCCGTACCTCCCCATGCTGACCATCCCGTGGAGTTTTTCTCCATCCTACATTGCCACTAACTGCCTATCCTAATTCAGACCCTCCGATTCACACCACCCCGTGATGTTTTTCTCACTCGTACAATTGAATGTAATGTTACACACCCATACAATGCGCACCACTGCGCGATGTTTCTCGGAAACCTATCCTACATTGCCACTTCATTTTTCCTGACCTCCCCAAGCTGTCCACCCCGTGGTGCTTATCTCCATCCTGCATTGCCACTCATTTCCTATCGTTATTCAGACTCTACGATTCTCACCACCCCGTGATTTTTTTCTCACTCCTACTAGTGAATGTATTGTGACCCACCCATACAATGGGCACCACCCCGGGATGTTTTTCACAAACCTATCCTACATTGCAACTGCATGTTTACTAACCTTCCCATGCTGACCACCCCGTGGTGCTTTTCTCAATCCAACATTGCCACTCACTGCCTATTCTAATTCAGATGCTATGATTGAAACCACCCGGTGATGTTTTTCTCACTCCTACTGGTGAATGTAATGTTATACACAAATACAATGCACACCACCACGCGATGTTTTTCAGAAAGCTATCTTACATTGCCACTGCATGTTTCCTGACCTCCCCATGCGGACCACCCCGTGGTGCTTTTCTCCATCCTACATTGGCACTCACTGCCTATTGTAATTCAGACCCTCTGATTCACACCACCCGTCATGTTTTTCTCACTCCTACTAGTGAATGTAATGTTACACACCCATACAATGCACACCACCCCACGATGTTTTTCAGAAACCCATCCTACATTGCCACTGCATGTTTCCTGAACTCCCCATGCGGACCACCCCGTGGTGCTTTTCTCCAACCTCATTGCCACTCACTGCCTATCGTAATTCAGACCCTCTGATTCACACCACCCGTCACGTTTCTCTCACTCCTACTAGTGAATGGCCTGTTAGAAACCCATACAATTCACAACACCTCGTGATCTTTCTCAGAAACCTATCCTACATTGCCACTGCATGTTTCCTGACCTCCCCATGCTGGCCACACCATGTTTTTTTTTCTATATCCTATATTGCCACTCACTACCTATCCTAATTCAGACCCTCCGATTCACACCACCCCGTGATGTTTTTCTCACTCCTACTAGTGAATGAAATGTTACACACCCATACAATTCGCACCACCCCATGATGTTTTTCAGAAACCTATTATACATTGCCACTGCATGTATCCTGACCTCCCCATGCTTGCCACACCTTGGTGCTATTCTCGATTGCCTCTCACTGCCTATTCTAATTTAGACCCATCGATTCACACCACCACATGATGTTTTCTCACTCCTACTACTGAATGGCCTGTTATTTACCCATACAATGCGCAGAACCCCGCGATGTGTCTCAGAAACCTATCCTATATTGCCACTGCATGTTTCCTGACATCCGCATGCTGACCACCCCGTGGTGCTTTTCTACATCCTACATTGCCACTCACTGCCTCTCCTAATTCAGACCCTCGGATTCACACCAGACCATGATGTTTATCTCACTCCTACTAGTGAATGCAATGTTACACACCCATACAATGCGCACCACCCCAGGATGTTTCTCAGAAACCTATCCTACATTGCCACTGCATGTTTCCTGAACTCCCCATGCTGACAACCCCATGGTGCTTTTCTCCATCCTACATTGCCACTCACTGCCTATCCTAATTCAGACTCTCCGAATCACACCACCCGTGATGTTTTTCTCACTCGTACTAGTGAATGGCATGTTAGAAACCCATAAAATGCACCCAACCTTGCGATGTTTCTCAGAAACCTATCCTCCATTGCCACTGCATGTTTCCTGACCTCCACATGCTGACCACCCCATGGTGCTTTTCTCCATGTTATACATTGCCACTCACTGCTTTTCCTAATTCAGATCCTGTGATTTACACCACCCTGTGATGTTTTTCTCACTCCTGCTAGTGAATGTAATGTTACACACCCATACAATGCGCACCACGCCGCGATGTTTTTCAGAAACCTATCCTACATTGCCACTGCATGTTTCCTAAACTCCCCATGCTGACCAACACGTGGTGCTTTTCTCTATCCTACAATGCGACTCACTGCCTATCCTAACTCAGTTCCTCTGATTCACACCACCCTGTGATGTTTTTTTCACTCCTAATAGTGAATGTAATGTTACACACTAATAATATGCGCACCACCCCACGATGTTTTTCATAAACCTATCCTACATTGCCACTGCTTGTTTCTTGAACTCCCCATGCTGACCACCCCGTGGTGCTTTTCTCCATCCTACATTGCCACTCACTGCCTATCCTAATTCATACCCTCCGATTCACACCACCCCGTGATGTTTTTCTCACTCCTATTAGTGAATGTATTGTTACACACCGATACAATGCGCACCACAACATGATGTTTTTCAGAAACCCATCCTACATTGCCACTGCATGTTTCCGTACCTCCCCATGCTGACCATCCCGTGGAGTTTTTCTCCATCCTACATTGCCACTAACTGCCTATCCTAATTCAGACCCTCCGATTCACACCACCCCGTGATGTTTTTCTCACTCGTACAATTGAATGTAATGTTACACACCCATACAATGCGCACCACCGCGCGATGTTTCTCGGAAACCTATCCTACATTGCCACTGCATTTTTCCTGACCTCCCCAAGCTGTCCACCCCGTGGTGCTTATCTCCATCCTGCATTGCCACTCATTGCCTATCGTTATTCAGACCCTCCGATTCTCACCACCCCGTGATGTTTTTCTCACTCCTACTAGTGAATGTATTGTGACCCACCCATACAATGAGCACCACCCCGGGATGTTTTTCACAAACCTATCCTACATTGCAACTGCATGTTTCCTAACCTTCCCATGCTGACCACCCCGTGGTGGTTTTCTCAATCCAACATTGCCACTCACTGCCTATTCTAATTCAGATGCTATGATTGAAACCACCCGGTGATGTTTTTCTCACTCCTACTGGTGAATGTAATATTATACACAAATACAATGCACACCACCACGCGATGTTTTTCAGAAAGCTATCTTACATTGCCACTGCATGTTTCTTGACCTCCCCATGCGGACCACCCCGTGGTGCTTTTCTCCATCCTACATTGCCACTCACTGCCTATTGTAATTCAGACCCTCTGATTCACACCACCCGTCATGTTTTTCTGACTCCTACTAGTGAATGTAATGTTACACACACATACAATGCACACCACCCCGCGATGTTTTTCAGAAACCCATCCTACATTGCTACTGCATGTTTCCTGAACTCCCCATGCGGACCACCCCGTGGTGCTTTTCTCCAACCTCATTGCCACTCACTGCCTATCGTAATTCAGACCCTCTGATTCACACCACCCGTCACGTTTCTCTCACTCCTACTAGTGAATGGCCTGTTAGAAACCCATACAATTCACAACACCTCATGATCTTTCTCAGAAACCTATCCTACATTGCCACTGCATGTTTCCTGACCTCCCCATGCTGGCCACACCATGTTTTTTTCTATATCCTACATTGCCACTCACTACCTATCCTAATTCAGACCCTCCGATTCACACCACCCTGTGATGTTTTTCTCACTCCTACTAGTGAATGTAATGTTACACACCCATACAATTCGCACCACCCCATGATGTTTTTCAGAAACCTGTTATACATTGCCACTGAATGTATCCTGACCTCCCCATGCTTGCCACACCTTGGTGCTATTCTCGATTGCCTCTCACTGCCTATTCTAATTTAGACCCATCGATTCACACCACCACATGATGTTTTCTCACTCCTACTACTGAATGGACTGTTATTTACCCATACAATGCGCACCACCCCAGGATGTTTCTCAGAAACCTATCCTACATTGCCACTGCATGTTTCCTGAACTCCCCATGCTGACAACGCCGTGGTGCTTTTCCCCATCCTACATTGCCACTCACTGCCTATCCTAATTCAAACTCTCCGATTCACACCACCCCGTGATGTTTTTCTCACTCCTACTAGTGAATGTAAGGTTACACATCCATTCAATGCGCACAACCCCGCGATGTTTTTCAGAAACCGATCCTACATTGCCACGGCATGTTTCTTGACCTGCGCTCGCTGACCACCCTGAGGTGCTTTTCTCCAATCTACATTGCCACTCACTGCCTATCATAATTCAGACCCTCTGATTCACACCACCTTGTGATGTTTTTCTCACTCCTACTAGTGAATGTAATATGACACACACATAAAATGCGCACCGCCCCGCGATGTTTTTACGAAACTTATCCAACATGGCCACTGCATGTTTCCTGACCTCCCCATGCTGAGCACCCCATGGTGCTTTTCTGCGTCTTACATTGCCATTTCCTGCCTATCCTAATTCAGACCCTCCTATTCACACCACCCTGTGGTGTTTTTCTCACTCCTAGTAATGAAGGTAATGTTACACACCCATACAATGCGCACCACCCCGCGATCTTTTTCAGAAACCTATCCTACATTGCCAATGCATGTTTCCTGAACTCCCCATGCTGACCACCACATGGTGCTTTTCTCCATCCTACATTGTCACTCACTGCCTATCCTAATTCAGACCCTCCGATTCACACCACTCCGTGATGTTTTTCTCACTCCTACTAGTGAATGGCCTGTTAGAAACCCATACAATGCACACCACCTCACGATGTTTCTCAGAAACCTATCCTACATTGCCACGGCATGTTTCCTGACCTCCGCATACTGAACACCCCGTGGAGTTTTTTTCCATCCTACATTGCCACTCACTGCTAATCCTAATTCAGACCCTCCGATTCACAGCACCCCGTGAAGTTTTTCTCACTAGTACTAGTGAATGGAAGGTTACACACCCATACAATGCGCACCACCCCGCAATGTTTCTCAGAAACCTATCCTATATTGCCCCTGCATGTTTCCTGACCTCCCCATGCTGACCACCCCATGGTGCTTTTCTCCATCCTACATTGCCACTTCCTACCTATCCTAATTCAGACTCTCCGATTCACACCACCCCGTGATATTCATCTCACTGATACTACTGAATGTAATATTACACACTCATACAATCCTCACCACCCCGCGTTGTTTTTCAGAAACATATCCTACATTGCCACTGCATGTTTCCTGACCTCCCCATGCTGACCACGCCGTGGTGCTTTTTGCCATCCTACATTGCCACTCACTGCCTATCCTAATTCAGACCCTCGGATTCACACCAACCCGTGATGGTTTTCTTACTCCTACTAGTGAATATAATGTTACACACACATACAATGCTCACCACGCCGCGATGTTTTGCAGAAACCTATCCTACATTGCCACTGCATGTTTAATGACCTCCCCATGCTGAGCACCCCGTGGTGCTTTTCTCCATCCTACATTGCCACTCACTGCCTATCCTAATTCAGACCCTCCGATTCACACCACCCCGTGATGTTTTTCTCACTACTACTAGTGAATGTAATGTTACACACCCTTACAATGCTCACCACTCGCGATGTTTTTCAGAAACCTATCCTACATTGCCACTGCATTTTTCCTGACCACCCCATGCTGACAACCCCATGGTGCTTTTCTCCATCCTACATTGCCACTCACTGCCTATCCTAATTGAGACCCTCCGATTCATACCACCCTGTGATGTTTTTCTCACTCCTACTAGTGAATGTAATGTTACACACCCATACAGTTCGCACCACCCCGGATGTTTTTCAGAAACCTATCCTACATTGCCACTGCATTTTTCCTGACTTCCCCATGCTGACAACCCAGTGGTGTATTTCTCTATCCTACATTGTCACTCACTGCCTATCCTAATTCAGACCCTCTGATTCACACTACCCGTCATGATTATCTCACTCCTACTAGTGAATGTAAAGGTACACACCCATACAATGCACACCACCCTGCGATGTTTATCAGAAACCTATCCTACATTGCCAATGCATGTTTCCTGACTTCCCCATGCTGACCACCCCGTGGTGCTTTTCTCCATCCTACATTGCCACTCACTGCCTATACTAATTCAGACCCTCTGATTCACACCACCCTGTGATGTTTTTCTCACTCGTAGTACTGAAGGTAATGTTACCCACCCATACAATGCGCACCACCTCACGATGTTTCTCAGAAACTTATCCTATATTGCCACTGCATGTTTCCAGACCTCCGCATGCTGACCACCCCGTGGAGTTTTCTACATCCTACATTGCCACTCACTGCCAATCCTAATTCAGACCCTCCGAATCACAGCACCCCGTGATGTTTTTCTCACTAGTACTAGTGAATGTAATGTTACACACCCATACAATGCGCACCACCCCGCAATGTTTCTCAGAAACCTATCCTACATTGCCACTGTAGGTTTCCTGACCTCATCATGCTGACCACCCCATGGTGCTTTTTTTCAGTCCTACATTGCTATTTCCCACCTATCCTAATTCAGACCCTCCGATTCACACAACCCCGTGATGTTTTTCTCACTGCTACTAGTGAATGTAATGTTACACTCTCATACAATGCGCACCACCCCACGTTGTTTTTCAGAAATATATCCTACATTGCCACTGCATGTTTCCTGACCTCCCCATGCTGACCACCCCATGGTGCTTTTCTCCATCCTACATTGCCACTCACTGCCTATCATAATTCAGACCCTCCGATTCACACCACCCCGTGATGGTTTTCTTACTCCTACTAGTGAATGTAATGTTACACACCCATACAATGCGCACCACCCCTCGATGATTTTCAGAAACCTATCCTACATTCCCACTGCATGTTTCCTTACTTCTCCGTGCCATCCACGCCGTGGTGCTTTTCTCCATCCTACATTGCCACTCACTGCCTATCCTAATTCAGACCTTCCGATTCACACTACCCTGTGATGTTTTTCTCACTCCTACTAGTGAATGGCATGTCAGAAACCCATACAATACGCACCACCATGCGATGTTTCTAAGAAACCTATCCTACATTGCCACAGCATGTTTCCTGACCTCACCATGCTGACCATCGCGTGGTGCTTTTCTCCATCCTACATTGCCACTCACTGCCTATCCTAATTCAAATAATCCGATTCACACCACCCCGTGATGTTTTTGTCACTCCTAATACTGAATGGCTTGTTAGAAAACCATACATTGTGCACCTCCATGCGATGTTTCTCAGAAACCTATCCTACATTGCCACTGCATGTTTCCTGACCTCCCCATGCTGACCACGCCGTGGAGTTTTTCTCCATCCTACATGGCCACTCACTGCCTATCCTAATTCAGACCCTCCGATTCACACCAGCCCGTGATGTTTTTCTCACTCGTATTAGAGAATGTAATGTTACACACCCATTCAATGCGCACCACCCCGCAATGTTTCTCAGAAACCTATCCTACATTGCCACTGCATGTTTCCTGACCTCCCCATGCTGACCAACCCGTGGTGCTTATGTCCATCCTAAATTGCGACTCACTGCCTATCCTTATTCAGACCCACTGATTCACACCACCCCGTGATGTTTTTCTCACTCTTACTAGTGAATGTAATGGTACACACCCATACAATGCGTACCACACAGAGATGTTTTTCAGAAACCTATCCTACATTGCCACTGCATGTTTCCTGACCTCCCCATGCTGACCACCGCATGGTGCTTTTCTCCATCCTACATTGCCACTTCATGCCTAACCTAATTAAGACCCTCCGATTCACACCACCCTGTGATGTTTTTCTCACTCCTAATAGTGAATGTAATGTTACACACCCATACAATTCGCACAACCCCGCCATGTATTTCAGAAACCTATCCTACATTGCCACTACATGTTTCCTGACCTCAACATGCTGACCACCCCGTGGTGCTTTTCTCCATCCTACATTGCCACACTCTGCCTATAATAATTCAGACCCTCCGATTCACACCACCCCGTCATGATTTTCTCACTCCTACGAGTGAATGGCCTGTAAGAAACCCATACACTGCGCACCACTCCGCGATGTTTTTCAGAAACCTATATTACATTGCCACTGCATGTTTCCTGACATCCCCATGCTGACCACCCGTGGTGCTTTTCTCCATCCTACATTGCCACTCAATGCCTATCCTAATTCAGATCCTATGATTCACACGACCCAGTGATGTTTTTCTCACTCCTACTAGTGAATGTAATGATACACACCCATAAAATGCGCACCACCCCGAGATGTTTCCTGACCTCCCCATGCTGTCCACCCCATGGTGCTTTTCTCCATCCGAGATTGCCACTCACTGCTTATCCTTAATCAGAAACTCCGATTCACACCACTCCGTGATGTTTTTCTCACTCCTACTAGTGAATGGTCTGTTAGAAACCCATACAATGCGCACCACCTCACGATGTTTCTCATAAACCTATCCTACATTGCCACTGCATGTTTCCTGACCTCCGCATACAAACCACCCCGTGGAGTTTTTCTCCATCCTACATTGCCACTCACTGCCTATCCTAATTCACACCCTCCGATTCACACCACCTCGTGATGTTTTTCTCACTGCTACTAGTGAATGTAATGTTACACACTCATACAATGTGCACCACCCCACGTTGTTTTTCAGAAACATATCCTACATTGCCACTGCATGTTTCCTGACATCCCCATGCTGACCACTCCGTGGTGCTTTTATCCATCCTTCATTGCCACTCACTGCCTATCCTAATTCAGACCCTCCGATTCACACCACCCAGTGATGGTTTTCTTACTCCTACTAGTGAATGTAATGTTACACACCCATACAATTCGCACCACCCCACGATGTTTTTCAGAATCCTATTCTACATTGCCACTGCATGGTTCTTGACCTCCCCATGCTGACCACCCCGTGGTGCTTATCTCCATCCTACATTGCCACTCACTGCCTATCCTAATTCAGACCTTCTGATTCACACCACCCCGTGATGTTTTTCTCACTCCTACTAGTGAATGGCATGTTAGAAACCCATACAATACGCACCACCATGCGATGTTTCTCTGAAACCTATCCTACATTGCCATAGCATGTTTCCTGACCTCCCCATGCTGACCATCGCGTGGTGCTTTTCTCCATCCTCCATTGCCACTCACTGCCTATCCTAATTCAGTCCCTCCAATTCACACCACCCCGTGATGTTTTTGTCACTCTTACTACTGAATGGCTAGTTAGAAAACCATACATTGTGCACCACCACGCAATGTTTCTCAGAAACCTATCCTACATTGCCACTGCCTGTTTCCTGACCTCCCCATGCTTACCACGCCGTGGAGTTTTTCTCCATCCTACATGGCCACTCACTGCCTATTCTAATTTAGACCCTCCGATTCACACCACCCCGTGATGTTTTTCTCACTCTACCTAGTGAATGTAATGTTACCCACCCATACAATGCACACCACCTCGCGATGTTTTTCAGAAACCTATCCTACATTGCCACTGCGTGTTTCCAGACTTCCACATGCTGACCACGCGTTGATATTTTTCTCCATCCTACATTCTGACTCATTGCCTATCCTACTTCAGACCCTCCGATTCACAGCACCCCGTGATGTTTTTCTCACTCCTACTAGTGAATGGCCGGTTATAAACCCATACAATGCGCACCACCTCACGATGTTTCTCATAAACCTATCCTACATTGCCACTGCATGTTTCCTGACCTCCGCATGCTGACCACCCCGTGGAGTTTTTCTCCATCCTACATTGCCACTCACTGCCTATTCTAATTCAGACCCTCCGATTCACACCACCCCATGATGTTTTTCTCACTCCTACTAGAGAATGTAATGTTACACACTCCTACATTGCGCACCACCCCGCGATGTTTTTCAGAAATATATCCTACATTGCCACTGCATGTTTCCTAACCTCCCCATGCTGACCACCCCGTGGTACTTTTCTCCATCCTACATTGCCACTCACTGCCTATCCTAATTCAGACCCTCCGATTCACACCACCCCGTGATGTTTTTCTTACTCCTACTGGTGAATGTAATGTTACACACCCATACAATGCGCACCACCCCGCGATGTTTTCAGAAACCTATCCTACATTGCCTCTGCATGTTTCCTGACCTCCCCATGCTGACCACCCCGTGGTGCTTATCTCCATCCTACATTGCCTCTCACTGCCTATCCTAATTCAGACCTTCTGATTCACACCACCCCGTGATGTTTTTCTCACTCCTACTAGTGAATGGCATGTTAGAAACCCATACAATACGCACCACCATGCGATGTTTCTCTGAAACCTATCCTACATTGCCATAGCATGTTTCCTGACCTCCCCATGCTGACCATCGCGTGGTGCTTTTCTCCATCCTCCATTTCCACTCACTGCCTATCCTAATTCAGTCCCTCCAATTCACACCACCCCGTGATGTTTTTGTCACTCTTACTACTGAATGGCTAGTTAGAAAACCATACATTGTGCACCACCACGCAATGTTTCTCAGAAACCTATCCTACATTGCCACTGCCTGTTTCCTGACCTCCCCATGCTTACAACGCCGTGGAGTTTTTCTCCATCCTACATGGCCACTCACTGCCTATTCTAATTTAGACCCTCCGATTCACAACACCCCGTGATGTTTTTCTCACTCGTACTAGAGAATGTAATGTTACACACCCATACAATGCGCACCACCCCGCGATGTTTCTCAAAAACCTATCCTACATTGCCACTGCATGTTTCATTACCTCCCCATGCTGACTACCCCGTGGTGCTTATCTCCATCCTACATTGCGACTCACTTCCTATCCTTATTGAGACCCTCTGATTCACACCACCCCGTGATGTTTTTCTCACTCCTACTAGTGAATGTAATGGTACAGACACATACAATGCGCACCACACCGCAATGTTTTTCAGAAACCTATCCTACATTGCCACTGCATGTTTCCTTACCTCCCCATGCTGACCACCGCATGGTGCTTTTCTCCATCCTACATTGCCACTTCATGCCTAACCTCATTCAGACCCTCCAATTCACACCACCCTGTGATGTTTTTCTCAATCCTACTAGTGAATGTGATGTTAAACACTCATGCAATGCGCACCACCCCACGATGTTTTTCAGAAACCTATCCTACATTGCCACTGCATGTTTCATGACCTCCCCATTCTGAGCACCCCGTGGTGCTTTTCTCCATCCTACATTGCAACTCACTGCCTATCCTAATTCAGACTCTCCGATTCACTCGACCCTGTGATGTTTTTCTCACTACTAGTAGTGAATGTAATGTTACACACCCTTACAATGCGCACCACCCGCGATGTTTTTCAGAAACCTATCCTACATTGCCACTGCATGTTTCCTGACCTCCCCATGCTGACCACCCCGTGGTGCTTTTCTCCATCCTACATTGCCCCTCACTGCCTATCCTAATTGAGACACTCCGATTCACACCACCCTGTGATGTTTTTGTCACTCCTACTAGTGAATGTAATGTTACACACACATACAATGCGCACCACCCCGGATGTTTTTCAGAAACCTATCCTACATTGCCACTGCATGTTTCCTGACCTCCGCATGCTGACAACCTCGTGGAGTTGTTCTCCATCCTACATTGCTACTCACTGCCTATCCTAATTCAGACCCTCTGATTCACACCACCCCGTGATGTTTTTCTCACTCCTACCAGTGAATGTAATGTTACACACCCATACAATGTGCACCACCCCGCGATGTTTCTCAGAAACCTCTCCGACATTGCCTCTGCATGTTTCCTGACCTCCCCATGCTGACCACGCTGTGGGGCTTTTCTCCATCCTACATTGCCACTCACTGCCTATCCTAATTCAGACCCTCCGATTCAAACCGCCCATTGATGTTTTTCCCACTCCTACTAGTGAATGTAATGTTACACACCCATGCAGTGCACACCACCCCGCGATGTTTTTCAAAAACCTATCCTACATTGATACTACATGTTTCCTGACCCCCCATGCTGACCACCCCGTGGTGCTTTTCTCCATCTTACATTGCCACTCACTGCCTATCCTAATTCAGACCCTCCGAATCACAACACCCTGTGATGTTTTTCTCACTCCTACTAGTGAATGGCCTTTTAGTAACTCATACAATGCGCCCAACCCCGCGATGTTTCTCAGAAACCTATCCTACATTGCCACTGCATTTTTCCTGACCTCCACATGCTGACCACCCCGTCGTGCTTTTCTCCATCCTACATTGCCACTCACTGCTTTTCCTAATTCAGATCCTATGATTCACACCAACCCATGATGTTTTTCTCACTCCTAATAGTGAATGTAATGTTAAACACCCACACAATACGCATCACCCCGCGATGTTTTTCAGAAACCTATCCTACATTGCCACTGCATGTTTCCTGTCTTCCCCATGCTGACCACCCTGTGGTGCATTTCTCCATCCTGTATTACCACGCACTGCCTATCCTAATTCAAACCCTCCGATTCACACCACCCTGTGATGTTTTTCTCACTCCTTCTAGTGAATGTAATGATACACACCCATACAATGCGCACCAACCCGCGATGTTTTTCAGAAAACTATCCTACATTGCCACTACATGTTTCCTGACCTCCCCATGCTGACCACCCCGTGGTGCTTTTCTCCATCCTACATTGCCACTCTCTGCCTATACTAATTCAGACCCTCTGATTCACACCACCCCGTCATGATTTTCTCACTCCTACCAGTGAATGGCCTGTAAGAAACCCATACACTGCGCACCACTCCGCGATGTTTTTCAGAAACCTATATTACATTGCCACTGCATGTTTCCTGACCTCCCCGTGCTGACCACCCGTGGTGCTTTTCTCCATCCTACATTGCCACTCACTGCCTATCCTAATTCAGATCCTATGATTCACACGACCCAGTGATGTTTTTCTCACTCCTACTAGTGAATGTAATGATACACATTCATAAAATGCGCACCACCCCGAGATGTTTGTCAGAATCCTATCCTACATTGCCACTGCATGTTTCCTTACATCCCCATGCTTACCACCCCGTGGTGCTTTTCTCCATTGCCACTCACTGCCTATCCTAATTCAGACCCTCCTATTCACACCACCCCGTGATGTTTTTCTCACTCCTACTAGTGAATGTAATGTTACACACCCATACAATGCGCACCACCCCGCGATGTTTCTCAGAAACCTATCCTACATTGCCACTGTATGTTTCCTGACCTCCCCATGCTGACCACCCCATGGTGCTTTTCTCCATCCTGCATTGCCACTCACTGCCTATCCTTATCCAGAACCTCCGATTCACACCTCCCCGTGATGTTTTTCTCACTCTTACTAGTGAATGTAATGTGACTCACCCATACAATGCGCACCACCCCGCATTGTTTTTCTGAAACCTATCCTACATTGCCATTGCATGTTTACTGAATTCCCCATGCTGACCACCCCATGGTGCGTTTCTCCATCCTACATTGCCACTTCCTACCTATCAAAATTCAGACCCTCCTATTCACACCAACCAGTGATGTTTTTCTCACTCCTAGTAGTGAATGTAATGTGACTCACCCATACAATGCGCACCACCCCGCGTTGTTTTTCTGATACCTATCCTACATTGCCACTGCATGTTTACTGACCTCCCCATGCTGACCACCCCATGGTGCTTTTCTCCATCCGACATTGCCACTCACTGCTTATCCTAATTCAGAAACTCCGATTCACACCACTCCGTGATTTTTTTCTCACTCCTACTAGTGAATGGTCTGTTAGAAACCCATACAATGCGCACCACCTCACGATGTTTCTCATAAACCTATCCTACATTGCCACTGCATGTTTCCTGACCTCCGCATACAAACCACCCCGTGGAGTTTTTCTCCATCCTACATTGCCACTCACTGCCTATCCTAATTCAGACCCTCCGATTCACACCACGTCGTGATGTTTTTCTCACTGCTACTAGTGAATGTAATGTTACACACTCATACAATGTGCACCACCCCACGTTGTTTTTCAGAAACCTATCCTACATTGCCCCTGCATGTTTCCTGACATCCCCATGCTGACCACTCCGTGGTGCTTTTATCCAACCTTCATTGCCACTCACTGCCTATCCTAATTCAGATCCTATGATTCACACCAACCCATGATGTTTTTCTCACTCCTAATAGTGAATGTAATGTTAAACACCCACACAGTACGCATCACCACGCGATGTTTTTCAGAAACCTATCCTACATTGCCACTGCATGTTTCCTGTCTTCCCCATGCTGAGCACCCTGTGGTGCATTTCTCCATCCTGTATTGCCACTCACTGCCTATCCTAATTCAAACCCTCCGATTCACACCACCCTGTGATGTTTTTCTCACTCCTACTAGTGAATGTAATGATACACACCCATACAATGCGCACCAACCCGCGATGTTTTTCAGAAACCTATCCTACATTGCCACTGCATGTTTTCTGACCTTCTCCTCCTGCCCATCCCGTGGTGCTTTTATCCATCCGACATTGCCACTCATGGCTTATCCTAATTCAGACCCTCCGATTCACACCACCCGTCATGTTTTTCTCACTCCCACTATTGAATGGCCTGTTAGAAACCCATACAATGCGCACCATCACACGATGTTTCTCAGAAACCTATCCTACATTGCCACAGCATGTTTCCTGACCTCCGCATGCAGACCACCCCGTGGAGATTTTCTCCATCCTACATTGCCACTCACAGCCTATCCTAATTCAGACCCTCCTATTCACACCACCCCGTGATGTTTTTCTCACTGCTACTAGTGAATGTAATGTTACACACCCATAGAATGCGCACCACCCCGCGATGTTTTTCTGAAACCTATCCTACATTGCCACTGCATTTTCCTGACCTCCCCATGCTGACCACCCCGTGGTGCTTTTCTCCATCCTGCATTGCCACTCACTGCGTATCCTTATTCAGAACCTCCGATTCACACCTCCCCGTGTTGGTTTTCTCACTCCTACTAGTGAATGTAATGTGACACACCCATACAATGCGCACCACCCCGCGATGTTTTTCTGAAACCTATCCTACGTTGCCACTGCATGTTTCCTGACCTCCCCATGCTAACCACCCCATGGTGCTTTTCTCCATCCTACATTGCCACTTCCTACCTATCTTAATTCAGACCCTCCGATTCACACCACCCCGTGATATTTTTCTCACTGCTACTAGTGAATGTAATGTTACACACTCATACAATGCATAGCACCCCACGTTGTTTTTCAGAAACATGTCCTACATTGCCACTGCATGTTTCCTGACCTCCCCATGCTGACCAACCCGTGGTGCTTTTCTCCATCCTACATTGCCACTCACTACCTATCCTAATTCAGACCCTACGATTCACACCACCCCGTGATGGTTTTCTTACTCCTACTAGTGAATGTAAAGTGACACACCCATACAATGCGCACCACCCCTCGATGATTTTCAGAAACCTATCCTACATTGCCACTGCATGTTTCATTACTTCTCCGTGCCATCCACGCCGTGGTGCTTTTCTCCATCCTACATTGCCACTCACTGCCTATCCTAATTCAGACCATCCGATTCACACCGCCCCGTGATGTTTTTCTTACTCCTACAAGTGAATGTAATGTTATACACCCATACAATGCGCACCACAAACCCGATGTTTTTTAAAAACCTATCCTACATTGCCACTGCATGTTTCCTGACTTCACCATGCTGACCATGCTGTGGTGCTTTTCTCCATCCTACATTGCCACTCACTGACTATCCTAATTCAAACCCTCTGTTTCACACCACCCCGTGATGTTTTTCTCACTCCTACTAGTGAATGGCCTGTTAGAATGCCATACAATGCGCACCAACACGCGATGTTTCTCAGAAACCTATCCTACATTGCCACAGTATGTTTCCTGACCTCCGCATTCTGACCACCCCGTGGAGTTTTTCTCCATCCTACATTGCCACTCACTAGCTATGCTAATTTAAACCCTCCGATTCACACCACCCCGTGATGTTTTTCTCACTAGTAATAGTGAATGTAATGTTACACACCCATACAATGGGCACCACCCCGCAATGTTTCTCAGAAACCTATCCTACAGTGCCACTGCATGTTTCCTGACCTCCCCATGCTCACCACCCCGCGGTGCTTTTCTCCATCCTACATTGCCACTCACTGCCTATCCTAATTCAGACCCCCCGATTCACACCACCCCGTGATGGTTTTCTCACTCCTACTAGTGAATGTAATGTAACACACACCCATACAATGCGCACCACCCCGTGATGTTTTTCTCACTCCTACTAGTGAATGTAATGTTACAAACCCATACAAGAGCACCACCCCGCGATGTTTTTCAGAAACCTATCCGACATTGCCACTGCATGTTTCCTGACCTCACCATGCTGACCACCCCATGGTGCTTTTCTCCATCCTATATTGCCACTTCCTACCTATCCTAATTCAGACCCTCTGATTCAAACCACCCCGTGATGTTTTTCTCACTGCTACTAGTGAATGTAATGTTACACACTCATACAATGCGCACCACCCGGCGTTGTTATTCAGAAACATATCCTACATTGCCAATGCATGTTACCTGACCTCCCCATTCTGACCACCCCATGGTGGTTTTCTCCATTCTACATTGCCACTTCCTACCTATCAACATTCAGACCCTCCTATTCACACCACCCCGTGATGTTTATCTCTCTCCTACTAGTGAATGGTCTGTTAGAAACATATACAATGCACACCACCACACGATGTTTCTCAGAAACCTAACCAACATTGCCACTGCATGTTTCCTGACCACCGTATGCAGAACACCCCGTGGAGTTTTTCTCCATCCTACATTGCCACTTCCTACCTATCAAAATTCAGACCCTCCTATTCACACCACCCCATGATGTTTTTTTCACTCCTAGTAGTGAAGGTAATGTTACACACCCATACAACGCGCACCACCCAGCGATGTTTTTCTGAAACCTATCCTACATTGCCACTGCATGTTTACGGACCTCCCCATGCAGACCACCCCATGGTGCATTTCTCCATCCGACATTGCCACTCACTGCCTATCCTAATTCAGACCCTCTGATTCACACCACTCCGTGATGTTTTTCTCACTCCTACTAGTGAATGGTCTGTTAGAAACCCATACAATGCGCACCACGTAACGATGTTTCTCAGAAACCTATCCTACATTGCCACTGCATGTTTCCTGACCTCCGCATGCAGACCATCCCGTGGAGTTTTTCTCCATCCTACATTGCCTCTCACTGAATATTCTAATTCAGACCCTCCGATTCACAGCACCCCGTGATGTTTTTCTCACTAGTAATAGTGAATGTAATGTTACACACCCATACAATGCGCACCACCCCGCAATATTTCTCAGAAACCTAACCTATATTGCCACTGCATGTTTCCTGACCTCCCCATGCTGACCACCGCATGGTGCTTTTCTCCATCCTACATTGCCACTTCATGCCTAACCTCATTCAGACCCTCCAATTCACACCACCCTGTGATGTTTTTCTCAATCCTACTAGTGAATGTGATGTTAAACACTCATGCAATGCGCACCACCCCACGATGTTTTTCAGAAACCTATCCTACATTGCCACTGCATGTTTCATGACCTCCCCATTCTGAGCACCCCGTGGTGCTTTTCTCCATCCTACATTGCAACTCACTGCCTATCCTAATTCAGACTCTCCGATTCACTCGACCCTGTGATGTTTTTCTCACTACTAGTAGTGAATGTAATGTTACACACCCTTACAATGCGCACCACCCGCGATGTTTTTCAGAAACCTATCCTACATTGCCACTGCATGTTTCCTGACCTCCCCATGCTGACCACCCCGTGGTGCTTTTCTCCATCCTACATTGCCCCTCACTGCCTATCCTAATTGAGACACTCCGATTCACAACACCCTGTGATGTTTTTCTCACTCCTACTAGTGAATGTAATGTTACACACACATACAATGCGCACCACCCCGGATGTTTTTCAGAAACCTATCCTACATTGCCACTGCATGTTTCCTGACCTCCGCATGCTGACAACCTCGTGGAGTTTTTCTCCATCCTACATTGCTACTCACTGCCTATCCTAATTCAGACCCTCTGATTCACACCACCCCGTGATGTTTTTCTCACTCCTACCAGTGAATGTAATGTTACACACCCATACAATGTGCACCACCCCGCGATGTTTCTCAGAAACCTCTCCGACATTGCCACTGCATGTTTCCTGACTTCCCCATGCTGACCACGCTGTGGGGCTTTTCTCCATCCTACATTGCCACTCACTGCCTATCCTAATTCAGACCCTCCGATTCAAACCGCCCATTGATGTTTTTCCCACTCCTACTAGTGAATGTAATGTTACACACCCATGCAGTGCACACCACCCCGCGATGTTTTTCATAAACCTATCCTACATTGATACTACATGTTTCCTGACCCCCCCATGCTCACCACCCCGTGGTGCTTTTCTCCATCTTACATTGCCACTCACTGCCTATACTAATTCAGACCCTCCGATTCACACCGCCCCGTGATGATTTACTCACTCCTACCAGTGAATGGCCTGTTAGAAACCGATACAATGCGCACCACCCCGCGATGTTTTTCAGAAACCTATCTTACAATGCCACTGCATGTTTCCTGACCTCCCAATGCTGACCACCCGTGGTGCTTTTCTCCATGCTACATTGCCACTCACTGCCTTTCCTAATTCAGATCTTATGATTCACACGACCTAGTGATGTTTTTCTCACTCCTACGAGTGAATTTAATGATACACTCCCATAAACTGCACACCACCCCGAGATGTTTTTCAGAATTCTATCCTGCATTGCCACTGCATGTTTCCTGACATCCCCATGCTTACCATGCCGTGGTGCTTTTCTCCATTGCCACTCACTGCCTATCCTAATTCAGACCCTCCGAATCACACCACCCTGTGATGTTTTTCTCACTCCTACTAGTGAATGGCCTTTTAGTAACTCATACAATGCGCCCAACCCCGCGATGTTTCTCAGAAACCTATCCTACATTGCCACTGCATTTTTCCTGACCTCCACATGCTGACCACCCCGTCGTACTTTTCTCCATCCTACATTGCCACTCACTGCTTTTCCTAATTCAGATCCTATGATTCACACCAACCCATGATGTTTTTCTCACTCCTAATAGTGAATGTAATGTTAAACACCCACACAATACGCATCACCCCGCGATGTTTTTCAGAAACCTATCCTACATTGCCACTGCATGTTTCCTGTCTTCCCCATGCTGACCACCCTGTGGTGCATTTCTCCATCCTGTATTACCACGCACTGCCTATCCTAATTCAAACCCTCCGATTCACACCACCCTGTGATGTTTTTCTCACTCCTTCTAGTGAATGTAATGATACACACCCATACAATGCGCACCAACCCGCGATGTTTTTCAGAAAACTATCCTACATTGCCACTACATGTTTCCTGACCTCCCCATGCTGACCACCCCGTGGTGCTTTTCTCCATCCTACATTGCCACTCTCTGCCTATACTAATTCAGACCCTCTGATTCACACCACCCCGTCATGATTTTCTCACTCCTACCAGTGAATGGCCTGTAAGAAACCCATACACTGCGCACCACTCCGCGATGTTTTTCAGAAACCTATATTACATTGCCACTGCATGTTTCCTGACCTCCCCGTGCTGACCACCCGTGGTGCTTTTCTCCATCCTACATTGCCACTCACTGCCTATCCTAATTCAGATCCTATGATTCACACGACCCAGTGATGTTTTTCTCACTCCTACTAGTGAATGTAATGATACACATTCATAAAATGCGCACCACCCCGAGATGTTTGTCAGAATCCTATCCTACATTGCCACTGCATGTTTCCTTACATCCCCATGCTTACCACCCCGTGGTGCTTTTCTCCATTGCCACTCACTGCCTATCCTAATTCAGACCCTCCTATTCACACCACCCCGTGATGTTTTTCTCACTCCTACTAGTGAATGTAATGTTACACACCCATACAATGCGCACCACCCCGCGATGTTTCTCAGAAACCTATCCTACATTGCCACTGTATGTTTCCTGACCTCCCCATGCTGACCACCCCATGGTGCTTTTCTCCATCCTGCATTGCCACTCACTGCCTATCCTTATCCAGAACCTCCGATTCACACCTCCCCGTGATGTTTTTCTCACTCTTACTAGTGAATGTAATGTGACTCACCCATACAATGCGCACCACCCCGCGTTGTTTTTCTGAAACCTATCCTACATTGCCATTGCATGTTTACTGAATTCCCCATGCTGACCACCCCATGGTGCGTTTCTCCATCCTACATTGCCACTTCCTACCTATCAAAATTCAGACCCTCCTATTCACACCAACCAGTGATGTTTTTCTCACTCCTAGTAGTGAATGTAATGTGACTCACCCATACAATGCGCACCACCCCGCGTTGTTTTTCTGATACCTATCCTACATTGCCACTGCATGTTTACTGACCTCCCCATGCTGACCACCCCATGGTGCTTTTCTCCATCCGACATTGCCACTCACTGCTTATCCTAATTCAGAAACTCCGATTCACACCACTCCGTGATTTTTTTCTCACTCCTACTAGTGAATGGTCTGTTAGAAACCCATACAATGCGCACCACCTCACGATGTTTCTCATAAACCTATCCTACATTGCCACTGCATGTTTCCTGACCTCCGCATACAAACCACCCCGTGGAGTTTTTCTCCATCCTACATTGCCACTCACTGCCTATCCTAATTCAGACCCTCCGATTCACACCACGTCGTGATGTTTTTCTCACTGCTACTAGTGAATGTAATGTTACACACTCATACAATGTGCACCACCCCACGTTGTTTTTCAGAAACCTATCCTACATTGCCCCTGCATGTTTCCTGACATCCCCATGCTGACCACTCCGTGGTGCTTTTATCCAACCTTCATTGCCACTCACTGCCTATCCTAATTCAGATCCTATGATTCACACCAACCCATGATGTTTTTCTCACTCCTAATAGTGAATGTAATGTTAAACACCCACACAGTACGCATCACCACGCGATGTTTTTCAGAAACCTATCCTACATTGCCACTGCATGTTTCCTGTCTTCCCCATGCTGAGCACCCTGTGGTGCATTTCTCCATCCTGTATTGCCACTCACTGCCTATCCTAATTCAAACCCTCCGATTCACACCACCCTGTGATGTTTTTCTCACTCCTACTAGTGAATGTAATGATACACACCCATACAATGCGCACCAACCCGCGATGTTTTTCAGAAACCTATCCTACATTGCCACTGCATGTTTTCTGACCTTCTCCTCCTGCCCATCCCGTGGTGCTTTTATCCATCCGACATTGCCACTCATGGCTTATCCTAATTCAGACCCTCCGATTCACACCACCCGTCATGTTTTTCTCACTCCCACTATTGAATGGCCTGTTAGAAACCCATACAATGCGCACCATCACACGATGTTTCTCAGAAACCTATCCTACATTGCCACAGCATGTTTCCTGACCTCCGCATGCAGACCACCCCGTGGAGATTTTCTCCATCCTACATTGCCACTCACAGCCTATCCTAATTCAGACCCTCCTATTCACACCACCCCGTGATGTTTTTCTCACTGCTACTAGTGAATGTAATGTTACACACCCATAGAATGCGCACCACCCCGCGATGTTTTTCTGAAACCTATCCTACATTGCCACTGCATTTTCCTGACCTCCCCATGCTGACCACCCCGTGGTGCTTTTCTCCATCCTGCATTGCCACTCACTGCGTATCCTTATTCAGAACCTCCGATTCACACCTCCCCGTGTTGGTTTTCTCACTCCTACTAGTGAATGTAATGTGACACACCCATACAATGCGCACCACCCCGCGATGTTTTTCTGAAACCTATCCTACGTTGCCACTGCATGTTTCCTGACCTCCCCATGCTAACCACCCCATGGTGCTTTTCTCCATCCTACATTGCCACTTCCTACCTATCTTAATTCAGACCCTCCGATTCACACCACCCCGTGATATTTTTCTCACTGCTACTAGTGAATGTAATGTTACACACTCATACAATGCATAGCACCCCACGTTGTTTTTCAGAAACATGTCCTACATTGCCACTGCATGTTTCCTGACCTCCCCATGCTGACCAACCCGTGGTGCTTTTCTCCATCCTACATTGCCACTCACTACCTATCCTAATTCAGACCCTACGATTCACACCACCCCGTGATGGTTTTCTTACTCCTACTAGTGAATGTAAAGTGACACACCCATACAATGCGCACCACCCCTCGATGATTTTCAGAAACCTATCCTACATTGCCACTGCATGTTTCATTACTTCTCCGTGCCATCCACGCCGTGGTGCTTTTCTCCATCCTACATTGCCACTCACTGCCTATCCTAATTCAGACCATCCGATTCACACCGCCCCGTGATGTTTTTCTTACTCCTACAAGTGAATGTAATGTTATACACCCATACAATGCGCACCACAAACCCGATGTTTTTTAAAAACCTATCCTACATTGCCACTGCATGTTTCCTGACTTCACCATGCTGACCATGCTGTGGTGCTTTTCTCCATCCTACATTGCCACTCACTGACTATCCTAATTCAAACCCTCTGTTTCACACCACCCCGTGATGTTTTTCTCACTCCTACTAGTGAATGGCCTGTTAGAATGCCATACAATGCGCACCAACACGCGATGTTTCTCAGAAACCTATCCTACATTGCCACAGTATGTTTCCTGACCTCCGCATTCTGACCACCCCGTGGAGTTTTTCTCCATCCTACATTGCCACTCACTAGCTATGCTAATTTAAACCCTCCGATTCACACCACCCCGTGATGTTTTTCTCACTAGTAATAGTGAATGTAATGTTACACACCCATACAATGGGCACCACCCCGCAATGTTTCTCAGAAACCTATCCTACAGTGCCACTGCATGTTTCCTGACCTCCCCATGCTCACCACCCCGCGGTGCTTTTCTCCATCCTACATTGCCACTCACTGCCTATCCTAATTCAGACCCCCCGATTCACACCACCCCGTGATGGTTTTCTCACTCCTACTAGTGAATGTAATGTAACACACACCCATACAATGCGCACCACCCCGTGATGTTTTTCTCACTCCTACTAGTGAATGTAATGTTACAAACCCATACAAGAGCACCACCCCGCGATGTTTTTCAGAAACCTATCCGACATTGCCACTGCATGTTTCCTGACCTCACCATGCTGACCACCCCATGGTGCTTTTCTCCATCCTATATTGCCACTTCCTACCTATCCTAATTCAGACCCTCTGATTCAAACCACCCCGTGATGTTTTTCTCACTGCTACTAGTGAATGTAATGTTACACACTCATACAATGCGCACCACCCGGCGTTGTTATTCAGAAACATATCCTACATTGCCAATGCATGTTACCTGACCTCCCCATTCTGACCACCCCATGGTGGTTTTCTCCATTCTACATTGCCACTTCCTACCTATCAACATTCAGACCCTCCTATTCACACCACCCCGTGATGTTTATCTCTCTCCTACTAGTGAATGGTCTGTTAGAAACATATACAATGCACACCACCACACGATGTTTCTCAGAAACCTAACCAACATTGCCACTGCATGTTTCCTGACCACCGTATGCAGAACACCCCGTGGAGTTTTTCTCCATCCTACATTGCCACTTCCTACCTATCAAAATTCAGACCCTCCTATTCACACCACCCCATGATGTTTTTTTCACTCCTAGTAGTGAAGGTAATGTTACACACCCATACAACGCGCACCACCCAGCGATGTTTTTCTGAAACCTATCCTACATTGCCACTGCATGTTTACGGACCTCCCCATGCAGACCACCCCATGGTGCATTTCTCCATCCGACATTGCCACTCACTGCCTATCCTAATTCAGACCCTCCGATTCACACCACTCCGTGATGTTTTTCTCACTCCTACTAGTGAATGGTCTGTTAGAAACCCATACAATGCGCACCACGTAACGATGTTTCTCAGAAACCTATCCTACATTGCCACTGCATGTTTCCTGACCTCCGCATGCAGACCATCCCGTGGAGTTTTTCTCCATCCTACATTGCCTCTCACTGAATATTCTAATTCAGACCCTCCGATTCACAGCACCCCGTGATGTTTTTCTCACTAGTAATAGTGAATGTAATGTTACACACCCATACAATGCGCACCACCCCGCAATATTTCTCAGAAACCTAACCTATATTGCCACTGCATGTTTCCTGACCTCCCCATGCTGACCACCGCATGGTGCTTTTCTCCATCCTACATTGCCACTTCATGCCTAACCTCATTCAGACCCTCCAATTCACACCACCCTGTGATGTTTTTCTCAATCCTACTAGTGAATGTGATGTTAAACACTCATGCAATGCGCACCACCCCACGATGTTTTTCAGAAACCTATCCTACATTGCCACTGCATGTTTCATGACCTCCCCATTCTGAGCACCCCGTGGTGCTTTTCTCCATCCTACATTGCAACTCACTGCCTATCCTAATTCAGACTCTCCGATTCACTCGACCCTGTGATGTTTTTCTCACTACTAGTAGTGAATGTAATGTTACACACCCTTACAATGCGCACCACCCGCGATGTTTTTCAGAAACCTATCCTACATTGCCACTGCATGTTTCCTGACCTCCCCATGCTGACCACCCCGTGGTGCTTTTCTCCATCCTACATTGCCCCTCACTGCCTATCCTAATTGAGACACTCCGATTCACAACACCCTGTGATGTTTTTCTCACTCCTACTAGTGAATGTAATGTTACACACACATACAATGCGCACCACCCCGGATGTTTTTCAGAAACCTATCCTACATTGCCACTGCATGTTTCCTGACCTCCGCATGCTGACAACCTCGTGGAGTTTTTCTCCATCCTACATTGCTACTCACTGCCTATCCTAATTCAGACCCTCTGATTCACACCACCCCGTGATGTTTTTCTCACTCCTACCAGTGAATGTAATGTTACACACCCATACAATGTGCACCACCCCGCGATGTTTCTCAGAAACCTCTCCGACATTGCCACTGCATGTTTCCTGACTTCCCCATGCTGACCACGCTGTGGGGCTTTTCTCCATCCTACATTGCCACTCACTGCCTATCCTAATTCAGACCCTCCGATTCAAACCGCCCATTGATGTTTTTCCCACTCCTACTAGTGAATGTAATGTTACACACCCATGCAGTGCACACCACCCCGCGATGTTTTTCATAAACCTATCCTACATTGATACTACATGTTTCCTGACCCCCCCATGCTCACCACCCCGTGGTGCTTTTCTCCATCTTACATTGCCACTCACTGCCTATACTAATTCAGACCCTCCGATTCACACCGCCCCGTGATGATTTACTCACTCCTACCAGTGAATGGCCTGTTAGAAACCGATACAATGCGCACCACCCCGCGATGTTTTTCAGAAACCTATCTTACAATGCCACTGCATGTTTCCTGACCTCCCAATGCTGACCACCCGTGGTGCTTTTCTCCATGCTACATTGCCACTCACTGCCTTTCCTAATTCAGATCTTATGATTCACACGACCTAGTGATGTTTTTCTCACTCCTACGAGTGAATTTAATGATACACTCCCATAAACTGCACACCACCCCGAGATGTTTTTCAGAATTCTATCCTGCATTGCCACTGCATGTTTCCTGACATCCCCATGCTTACCATGCCGTGGTGCTTTTCTCCATTGCCACTCACTGCCTATCCTAATTCAGACCCTCCGAATCACACCACCCTGTGATGTTTTTCTCACTCCTACTAGTGAATGGCCTTTTAGTAACTCATACAATGCGCCCAACCCCGCGATGTTTCTCAGAAACCTATCCTACATTGCCACTGCATTTTTCCTGACCTCCACATGCTGACCACCCCGTCGTACTTTTCTCCATCCTACATTGCCACTCACTGCTTTTCCTAATTCAGATCCTATGATTCACACCAACCCATGATGTTTTTCTCACTCCTAATAGTGAATGTAATGTTAAACACCCACACAATACGCATCACCCCGCGATGTTTTTCAGAAACCTATCCTACATTGCCACTGCATGTTTCCTGTCTTCCCCATGCTGACCACCCTGTGGTGCATTTCTCCATCCTGTATTACCACGCACTGCCTATCCTAATTCAAACCCTCCGATTCACACCACCCTGTGATGTTTTTCTCACTCCTTCTAGTGAATGTAATGATACACACCCATACAATGCGCACCAACCCGCGATGTTTTTCAGAAAACTATCCTACATTGCCACTACATGTTTCCTGACCTCCCCATGCTGACCACCCCGTGGTGCTTTTCTCCATCCTACATTGCCACTCTCTGCCTATACTAATTCAGACCCTCTGATTCACACCACCCCGTCATGATTTTCTCACTCCTACCAGTGAATGGCCTGTAAGAAACCCATACACTGCGCACCACTCCGCGATGTTTTTCAGAAACCTATATTACATTGCCACTGCATGTTTCCTGACCTCCCCGTGCTGACCACCCGTGGTGCTTTTCTCCATCCTACATTGCCACTCACTGCCTATCCTAATTCAGATCCTATGATTCACACGACCCAGTGATGTTTTTCTCACTCCTACTAGTGAATGTAATGATACACATTCATAAAATGCGCACCACCCCGAGATGTTTGTCAGAATCCTATCCTACATTGCCACTGCATGTTTCCTTACATCCCCATGCTTACCACCCCGTGGTGCTTTTCTCCATTGCCACTCACTGCCTATCCTAATTCAGACCCTCCTATTCACACCACCCCGTGATGTTTTTCTCACTCCTACTAGTGAATGTAATGTTACACACCCATACAATGCGCACCACCCCGCGATGTTTCTCAGAAACCTATCCTACATTGCCACTGTATGTTTCCTGACCTCCCCATGCTGACCACCCCATGGTGCTTTTCTCCATCCTGCATTGCCACTCACTGCCTATCCTTATCCAGAACCTCCGATTCACACCTCCCCGTGATGTTTTTCTCACTCTTACTAGTGAATGTAATGTGACTCACCCATACAATGCGCACCACCCCGCGTTGTTTTTCTGAAACCTATCCTACATTGCCATTGCATGTTTACTGAATTCCCCATGCTGACCACCCCATGGTGCGTTTCTCCATCCTACATTGCCACTTCCTACCTATCAAAATTCAGACCCTCCTATTCACACCAACCAGTGATGTTTTTCTCACTCCTAGTAGTGAATGTAATGTGACTCACCCATACAATGCGCACCACCCCGCGTTGTTTTTCTGATACCTATCCTACATTGCCACTGCATGTTTACTGACCTCCCCATGCTGACCACCCCATGGTGCTTTTCTCCATCCGACATTGCCACTCACTGCTTATCCTAATTCAGAAACTCCGATTCACACCACTCCGTGATTTTTTTCTCACTCCTACTAGTGAATGGTCTGTTAGAAACCCATACAATGCGCACCACCTCACGATGTTTCTCATAAACCTATCCTACATTGCCACTGCATGTTTCCTGACCTCCGCATACAAACCACCCCGTGGAGTTTTTCTCCATCCTACATTGCCACTCACTGCCTATCCTAATTCAGACCCTCCGATTCACACCACGTCGTGATGTTTTTCTCACTGCTACTAGTGAATGTAATGTTACACACTCATACAATGTGCACCACCCCACGTTGTTTTTCAGAAACCTATCCTACATTGCCCCTGCATGTTTCCTGACATCCCCATGCTGACCACTCCGTGGTGCTTTTATCCAACCTTCATTGCCACTCACTGCCTATCCTAATTCAGATCCTATGATTCACACCAACCCATGATGTTTTTCTCACTCCTAATAGTGAATGTAATGTTAAACACCCACACAGTACGCATCACTACGCGATGTTTTTCAGAAACCTATCCTACATTGCCACTGCATGTTTCCTGTCTTCCCCATGCTGAGCACCCTGTGGTGCATTTCTCCATCCTGTATTGCCACTCACTGCCTATCCTAATTCAAACCCTCCGATTCACACCACCCTGTGATGTTTTTCTCACTCCTACTAGTGAATGTAATGATACACACCCATACAATGCGCACCAACCCGCGATGTTTTTCAGAAACCTATCCTACATTGCCACTGCATGTTTTCTGACCTTCTCCTCCTGCCCATCCCGTGGTGCTTTTATCCATCCGACATTGCCACTCATGGCTTATCCTAATTCAGACCCTCCGATTCACACCACCCGTCATGTTTTTCTCACTCCCACTATTGAATGGCCTGTTAGAAACCCATACAATGCGCACCATCACACGATGTTTCTCAGAAACCTATCCTACATTGCCACAGCATGTTTCCTGACCTCCGCATGCAGACCACCCCGTGGAGATTTTCTCCATCCTACATTGCCACTCACAGCCTATCCTAATTCAGACCCTCCTATTCACACCACCCCGTGATGTTTTTCTCACTGCTACTAGTGAATGTAATGTTACACACCCATAGAATGCGCACCACCCCGCGATGTTTTTCTGAAACCTATCCTACATTGCCACTGCATTTTCCTGACCTCCCCATGCTGACCACCCCGTGGTGCTTTTCTCCATCCTGCATTGCCACTCACTGCGTATCCTTATTCAGAACCTCCGATTCACACCTCCCCGTGTTGGTTTTCTCACTCCTACTAGTGAATGTAATGTGACACACCCATACAATGCGCACCACCCCGCGATGTTTTTCTGAAACCTATCCTACGTTGCCACTGCATGTTTCCTGACCTCCCCATGCTAACCACCCCATGGTGCTTTTCTCCATCCTACATTGCCACTTCCTACCTATCTTAATTCAGACCCTCCGATTCACACCACCCCGTGATATTTTTCTCACTGCTACTAGTGAATGTAATGTTACACACTCATACAATGCATAGCACCCCACGTTGTTTTTCAGAAACATGTCCTACATTGCCACTGCATGTTTCCTGACCTCCCCATGCTGACCAACCCGTGGTGCTTTTCTCCATCCTACATTGCCACTCACTACCTATCCTAATTCAGACCCTACGATTCACACCACCCCGTGATGGTTTTCTTACTCCTACTAGTGAATGTAAAGTGACACACCCATACAATGCGCACCACCCCTCGATGATTTTCAGAAACCTATCCTACATTGCCACTGCATGTTTCATTACTTCTCCGTGCCATCCACGCCGTGGTGCTTTTCTCCATCCTACATTGCCACTCACTGCCTATCCTAATTCAGACCATCCGATTCACACCGCCCCGTGATGTTTTTCTTACTCCTACAAGTGAATGTAATGTTATACACCCATACAATGCGCACCACAAACCCGATGTTTTTTAAAAACCTATCCTACATTGCCACTGCATGTTTCCTGACTTCACCATGCTGACCATGCTGTGGTGCTTTTCTCCATCCTACATTGCCACTCACTGACTATCCTAATTCAAACCCTCTGTTTCACACCACCCCGTGATGTTTTTCTCACTCCTACTAGTGAATGGCCTGTTAGAATGCCATACAATGCGCACCAACACGCGATGTTTCTCAGAAACCTATCCTACATTGCCACAGTATGTTTCCTGACCTCCGCATTCTGACCACCCCGTGGAGTTTTTCTCCATCCTACATTGCCACTCACTAGCTATGCTAATTTAAACCCTCCGATTCACACCACCCCGTGATGTTTTTCTCACTAGTAATAGTGAATGTAATGTTACACACCCATACAATGGGCACCACCCCGCAATGTTTCTCAGAAACCTATCCTACAGTGCCACTGCATGTTTCCTGACCTCCCCATGCTCACCACCCCGCGGTGCTTTTCTCCATCCTACATTGCCACTCACTGCCTATCCTAATTCAGACCCCCCGATTCACACCACCCCGTGATGGTTTTCTCACTCCTACTAGTGAATGTAATGTAACACACACCCATACAATGCGCACCACCCCGTGATGTTTTTCTCACTCCTACTAGTGAATGTAATGTTACAAACCCATACAAGAGCACCACCCCGCGATGTTTTTCAGAAACCTATCCGACATTGCCACTGCATGTTTCCTGACCTCACCATGCTGACCACCCCATGGTGCTTTTCTCCATCCTATATTGCCACTTCCTACCTATCCTAATTCAGACCCTCTGATTCAAACCACCCCGTGATGTTTTTCTCACTGCTACTAGTGAATGTAATGTTACACACTCATACAATGCGCACCACCCGGCGTTGTTATTCAGAAACATATCCTACATTGCCAATGCATGTTACCTGACCTCCCCATTCTGACCACCCCATGGTGGTTTTCTCCATTCTACATTGCCACTTCCTACCTATCAACATTCAGACCCTCCTATTCACACCACCCCGTGATGTTTATCTCTCTCCTACTAGTGAATGGTCTGTTAGAAACATATACAATGCACACCACCACACGATGTTTCTCAGAAACCTAACCAACATTGCCACTGCATGTTTCCTGACCTCCGTATGCAGACCACCCCGTGGAGTTTTTCTCCATCCTACATTGCCACTTCCTACCTATCAAAATTCAGACCCTCCTATTCACACCACCCCATGATGTTTTTTTCACTCCTAGTAGTGAAGGTAATGTTACACACCCATACAACGCGCACCACCCAGCGATGTTTTTCTGAAACCTATCCTACATTGCCACTGCATGTTTACGGACCTCCCCATGCAGACCACCCCATGGTGCATTTCTCCATCCGACATTGCCACTCACTGCCTATCCTAATTCAGACCCTCCGATTCACACCACTCCGTGATGTTTTTCTCACTCCTACTAGTGAATGGTCTGTTAGAAACCCATACAATGCGCACCACGTAACGATGTTTCTCAGAAACCTATCCTACATTGCCACTGCATGTTTCCTGACCTCCGCATGCAGACCATCCCGTGGAGTTTTTCTCCATCCTACATTGCCTCTCACTGAATATTCTAATTCAGACCCTCCGATTCACAGCACCCCGTGATGTTTTTCTCACTAGTAATAGTGAATGTAATGTTACACACCCATACAATGCGCACCACCCCGCAATATTTCTCAGAAACCTAACCTATATTGCCACAGCATATTTCCTGACTTCCCCATGCTGACCACCCCATGGTGCTTTTCTCCATCCTACATTGCCACTTCCTACCTATCTTAATTCAGACCCTCCGATTCACACCACCCCGTGATGATTTTCTCACTGCTACTAGTGAATGTAATGTTACACACTCATACAAGGCGCACCACCCCGCGTTGTTTTTCAGAATCATATCCTACATTGCCACTGCATGTATCCTGACCTCCCCATGCTGACCACCCCGTGGTGCTTTTCTCCATCCTACATTGCCACTCACTGCCTATCCTAATTCAGACCCCCCGATTCACAGCACCCCGTGATGTTTTTCTCACTCCTACTAGTGAATGTAATGTTACACACCCATACAATGCGCACCACCCTGCGATGTCTTTCAGAAACGTATCCCACATTGCCACTGCATGTTTCCTGACCTCCAAATGCTGACCACCCCATGGTGCTTTCCTCCATCCTACATTGCCACTAACTGCCTATGCTATTTCAGACCCTCCAACTCACACCACTCCGTGATGTTTTTCTCACTCCTACTAGTGAATGTAATGTGACACACCCTTACAATGGGCACTACCCCGCGATGTTTTTCAGAAACCTATCCTACGTTACCACTGCATGTTAACTGACCTCCCCATCCTGACCACCCCGTGGTACTTTTCTCCATCCTACATTGCCACTTCCTACCTATCCTAATTCAGACCCTCCTATTCACACCACCCAGTGATGTTTTTCTCACTCCTAGTAGTGAAGGTAAGGTTACACAGCGATACAATTCGCACAACCCCGCGATGTTTTTCAGAAACCTATCCTATATTGCCACTGCATGTTTCCTGACCTCCCCATGCTGACCACCCCATGGTGCTTTTCTCCATCCTACATTGCCACTTCCTACCTATCCTAATTCAGACCCTCTGATTCACACCACCCCGTGATGTTTTTCTCACTGCTACTAGTGAATGAAATATTACGCACTCATACAATGCGCACCACCCCGTGTTGTTTTTCAGACACATATCCTACATTGCAACTGCATGTTTCCTGACCACCCATGCTGACCACCCCGTGGTGCTTTTCTGCATCCTACCTTGCCACTTACTGCCTATCCTAATTCAGACCCTCCGATTGACACCACCCCGTGATGGTTTACTTACTCTTACTAGTGAATGTAATGTGACACACCCATAAAATGCGCACCACCCCGGGATGTTTTTCATGAACCTATCCTACATGGCACTACATGTTTCCTGACCTCCCCATGCTCACCACCCCATGGAGCTTTTCTCCATCCTACATTGCCACTTCCTACCTATCCTAATTCAGACCCTCCGATTCACACCACCCGGTGATGTTTTTCTCACTCCTACTAGTGAATGTAATGTTACACACCCATACAATTTGCACAACCCTGCGATGTTTCTCAGAAACCTATCCTAAGTTGCCACTGCATGTTTCCTGACCTTCTCATGCTGACCACCTCGTGGTGGTTTCCTCCATCCTACAATGCCATTCACGGCCTATTCTAATTCAGACACTCCGATTCACACCAACCCATGATGTTTTTCTCACACCTACTAGTGAATGTAATGTTACACACCCATACAATGCGCACCACCCCGCGATGTATTTCAGCAACCTTTCCTACATTGCCACAGCATGTTTCCTGACCTCCCCATGCTGACAATCGCGTGGTGCTTTTCTCCATCCTACATTGCCACTCACTGCCTATCCTAATTCAGACCCTCCGATTCACACCACCCCGGGATGTTTTTTCACTCCTACTAGTGAATGTAATGTTACACACCCTTACAATGCGCACCACCCCAAGAAGTTTCTCAGAACCCTATCCTACATTGCCACTACATGTTTCCTGACCTCCGCTTGCTGACCAACCCGTGGAGATTTTCTCCATCCTACATTGCCACTCACTGCCTATCCTTATTAAGACCATCCGATTCATACTACGCCGTGATGTTTTTCTCACTCCTACTATTGAATGTAATGTAACACACACATACAATGCGCACCACCCCGCGGTGTTTTTCAGAAACCTATCCTACATTGCCACTGCATGTTTCCTGACTTCCCCATGGTGACAACCGCGTGGTGCTTTTCTCCATCCTACAATGCCACTCACTGCCTATCCTAATTCAGACCCTCCAATTCACACCACCCGGTGATGTTTTTCTCACTCCTACTAGTGAATGTAATTGTACACACCCATAGAATGCGCAACACCATGCGATGTTTTTCAGAAACCTATCCTATATTGCCACTGCATGTTTCATGAACTCCCCATGCTGACCACCCCGGGGTGCTTTCTCCATCCTATATTTCCACTCACTGCCTATCCTAAATCAGACCTTCCGATTCACACCACCCCGTGATGTTTTTCTCACTCCTATTAGTGAATGTCCTGTAAGAAACCCATACAATACTCACCACCATGTGATGTTTCTCAGAAACCTATCCTACATTGCCACTGCATTTTTCCTGACATCCACATGCTGACCACCCCGTGGAGTTTTTCTCCATCCTACATTGCCACTCACTGCCTATCCTAATTCTGACCCTCTGATTCACACCATCCCGTGATGTTTTTTGTCACTCCTACTAGTGAATGTGATGTTACACACCCATACAATGCGCCCCACCCCGCGATTTTTCTCAGAAACCTATCCTACATTGCCAATGCATGTTTCATGACTTCCACATGCTGACCACACCGTGTTTTTTTTCTATATCCTACATTACCACTCACTGCCTATCCTAATTCAGACCCTCCGATTCACACCACCCCGTGATATTTTTCTCACTCCTACTAGTGAATGTAATGTTACACACCCATATATTGTGCACCACCCAGCGATGTTTTTGAGAAACCTATCCTACATTGCCACGGCATGTTTCCTGACTTCCCCATGCTGAACACCCCGTGTTGCTTTTCTCCATCCTACATTGCCTCTCACTGCCTATCCTAATTCAAACCCTCCGATTCACACCACCCTGTGATGTTTTTGTCACTACTACTAGTGAATGGCCTGTTAGAAACCCTTACAATTCGCACCACCACGCGATGTTTCTCAGAAACCTATCCTACATTGCCACTTCATGTTTCCTGACCCTCGCATGCTGACCACGCCGTGGAGTTTTTCTCCATTCTACATGGTCACTCAGAGCCTATCCTAATTCAAACCCTCCGATTCACACCACTTCGTGATGTTTTTCTCACTAGTACTAGTGAAAGTAATGTGACACACACATACAATGCGCACCAACCCGCAATGTTTCTCAGAAACCTATCCTACATTGCCACTGCATGTTTCCTGACCTCCCCATGCTGACCACCCCATGGTGCTTTTCTCCATCCTACATTGCCACTTCCTACCTATCCTAATTCAGACCCTCCGATTCACACCACTCCGTGATGTTTTTCTCACTCCTACTAGTGAAAGTAATGTGACACACCCATACAATGCGCACCTCCCCACGATGTTTTTCAGAAACCTATCCTACATTGCCACTGCATGTTTCCTGAACTCACCATGCTGACCACCCCGTGGTGCTTTTCTCCATCCTACATTGCCACTCACTGCTGATCCTAATTCAGACCCTCCGATTCACACCACTCCGTGATGTTTTTCTCACTGCTACTAGTGAATGAAATGTTACACACTCATACAATGGGCACCACACCGCGTTGTTTTCCAGAAACATATCCCACATTGCCACTGCATGTTTCCTGACCTCCCCATGCTGACCACACCGTGGTTTTTTTCTATATCCTACAATGCCATTCACTGCCTATCCTAATTCGGACCCTCCGATTAACACCACCCCGTTATATTTTTCTCACTCCTACTAGTGAATGTAATGTTACACACCCATACAATGCGCACCACCCCGCGATGTTTTTCAGAAACCTATCCTACATTGCCACTGCATGTTTCCTGACCTCCCCATGCTGACCACCCCGTGGCGCTTTTCTCCATCCTACATTGCCACTCACTGCCTATCCTAATTCAGACCCTCCGATTCACACCACCCCTTGATATTTTTGTCACTCCTACTAGTGAATGGCCTGCTAGAAACCCATACAATACGCACCACCACGCGATGTTTATCAGAAACCTATCCAACATTGCCACTGCATGTTTCCTGACCTCCGCATGCAGATCACCCCGTGGAGTTTTTCTCCATCCTACATTGCCACTCACTGCCTATCGTAATTCAGACCCTCCGATTCACAGCACCCCGTGATGTTTTTCTCACTAGTTATAGTGAATGTAATGTTACACACCCATACAATACGCACCACCCCGCAATGTTTCTCAGAAACCTATCCTACAGTGCCACTGCATGGTTCCTGACCTCCACATGCTGACCACCCCATGGTGCTTTTCTCCATCTTACATTGCCACTTCCTACCTATCCTAATTCCGAGCCTCCGATTCACACCACCCCGTATTGTTTTTCTCACTGCTACTAGTGAATATAATGTTACACACTCATACAATGCGCACCACACCACGTTGTTTTTCCGAAACATATCCTATATTGCCACTGCATGTTACCTGACTCCCCATGCTGAACTACCCGTGGTGCTTTTCTCCATCCTGCATTGCCACTCACTGCCTATCCTAATTCAGACCCTCCGATTCACACCAGCCCGTGATGGTTTTCTTACTCCTACTAGTGAATGTAATGTTACACACCCATACAATGCGCACCACCCCGCGATGTTTTTCTGAAACCTATCCTACATTGCTACTGCATGTTTACTGACCTCCCCATACTGACCACCCCGTGGTACGTTTCTCCATCATACATTGCCACTTCCTACCTATCCTAATTCAGACCCTCCTATTCACACCACCCAGTGATGTTTTTCTCACTCCTAGTAGTGAAGGTAATGTTACACAGCGATACAATTCGCACCACCCCGCGATGTTTTTCAGAAACCTATCCTAAATTGCCACTGCATGTTTCCTGACCTCCACATGCTGACCACCTCGTGGTGGTTTCCTCCATCCTACATTGCAATTCACGGCCTATTCTAGTTCAGACACTGCGATTCACACCACCCCGTGATGTTTTTCTCACACCTACTAGTGAATGTAATGTTACACACCCATACAATGCGCACCACCACGCGATGTATTTCAGAAACATATCCTACATTGCCACAGCATGTTTCCTGACCTCCCCATGCTGACCATGTGTGGTGCTTTTCTCCATCCTTCATTGCCACTCACTGCCTATCCTAATTCAGACCCTCCGATTCACACCACCCCGTGATGTTTTTTCACTCCTACTAGTGAATGTAATGTTACACACCTTTACAATGCGCACCACCCCAAGAAGTTTCTCAGAAACCTATCCTATATTGCCACTACATGTTTCCTGACCTCCGCTTGCTGACCACCCCGTGGAGATTTTCTCCATCCTACATTGCCACTCACTGCCTATCCTTATTAAGACCATCCGCTTCATACCCCCCGTGATGTTTTTCTCACTCCTACTATTGAATGTAATGTGACACACCCATACAAGGCGCACCACCCCGCGATGTTTTTCAGAAACCTATCCTACATTGCCACTGCATGTTACCTGACTTCCCCATGCTGACAACCCCGGGGTGCTTTTCTCCATCCTACAATGCCACTCACTGCCTATCCTAATTCAGACCCTCCGATTCACACCACCCCGTGATGTTTTTCTCACTCCTTTTAGTGAATGGCTTGTTAGAAACCCATACAATACTCACCACCATGCGATGTTTCTCAGAAACCTATCCTACATTGCCACTGCATTTTTCCTGACATCCACATGCTGACCACCCCGTGGAGTTTTTCTCCATCCTACATTGCCACTTACTGCCTATCCTAATTCAGAACCTCTGATTCACACCACCCCGTGATGTTTTTTCTAACTCCTACTAGTGAATGTAATGTAACACAGCCATACAATGCGCCCCACCCCGCGATATTTCTCAGAAACCTATCGTACGTTGCCACTGCATGTTTCCTGACCTCCCCATGCTGACCACCCCATGGTGCCTTTCTCCATCCTACATTGCCACTTCCTACCTATCCTAAATCAGACCCTCCGATTCACACCACTCCGTGATGTTTTTCTCACTCCTACTAGTGAATGTAATGGGACACACCCATACAATGAGCACCTCCCCACGATGTTTTTCAGAAACCTATCCTACATTGCCACTGCATGTTTCCTGAACTCGCCATGCTGACCACCCCGTGGTGCTTTTCTCCATCCTACATTGCCACTCACTGGCGATCCTAATTCAGACCCTCCGATTCACACCACTCCGTGATGTTTTTCTCACTGCTACTAGTGAAAGTAATGTTACACCCTCATACAATGCGCACCACCCCGCGTTGTTTTTCAGAAACATATCCCACATTGCCACTGCATGTTTCCTGACCTCCCCATGCTGACCATCCCGTGGTGCTTTTCTCCATCCTAAATTGCTCCTCACTGCCTATACGAATTCAGACACACCGATTCTCACCACCCCGTGGTGATTTTCTCACTCCTACTAGTGAATGTAATGTTAGAAACCCGTACAATGCGAACCACCCCTCGATGTTTTTCAGAAACCTATCCTACATTGCCACAGTATGTTTCCTGACATCCCCATGCTACAACCCCAAGGTGCTTTTCTCCATCCTACGTTGCCACTTCCTACCTATCCTAATTGAGACCCTTCGATACACACCACCCCCTGATGTTTTTCTCACTCCTACTAGTGAATGTAATGTGACAAACCCATACAATGCACACAACCCCATGATGTTTTTCAGAAACCTATCCTACATTGCCACTGCATGTTTCTGTACCTCCTTATGCTGACCACCCCATGGTGCTTTTCTCCATCCTACATTGCTACTTCCTACCTATCCTAATTCAGACCCTCCGATTCACACCACCCCGTGATGTTTTTCTCACGCCTATTAGTGAATGTAATGTTACACACTCATACAATGCGCACCACCCCGCCATGTTTTTCAGAAACATATCCTACATTGCCACTCCATGTTTCTTGACCTCCCCAGGCTGACCACCCCGTGTGCTTTTCTCCATCCTACATAGCCAGTCACTGCCTATCCTAATTCACCCTCCCTTTCACACCACCCCGTGATATTTTTCTCACTCCTATTAGTGAATGTAATGTTACACACTCATACAATGCTCATCACCCTGCGATGTTTCTCAGAAATCTCTCCTACGTTGCCACTGCATGTTTCCTGACCTCCCCATGCTGACCACCCCGTGGTGCTTTCCTCCATCCTGCATTGCCACTCTCGGCCTATTCTAATTCAGACCCTCCGATTCACACCACCCCATGATGTTTTTCTCACACCTACCAGTGAATGTAATGTTACACACCATACAATGTGCACCACCCCACGATGTTTTTCAGAAAGCTATCCTACATTGCCACTGCATGTTTCCTGAACTCCCCATGCTGACCACACTGTGGTGCTTTTCTCCATCCTGCTTTGCCACTCACTGCCTGTCCTAATTCAGACCCTCCGATTCACCCCACTAGTGAATGTAATGTGGCACACCCATAGATTGCCCACCACCCTGAGATGTTTTTCAGAAACCTATCCTACATTGCCACTGCATGTTTCCTGACCTCCACATGCTGACCACCCCGTGGTGCTTTTCGCCATCCTACATTGCCCATCACTGCCAATACTAATTCAGACACTCCGATTCACACCCCCCCGTGATGATTTTCTCACTCCTACTAGTGAATGTAATGTTAGAAACCTATACAATGAGCAACACCTCTCGATGTTTTTGAGAAACCTATCCTACATTGCCACTGTATGTTTCCTGACATCCGCATGCTACAACCCCATGGTGCTTTTCTCCATCCTACATTGTTACTTCCTACCTATCCTAATTCAGACCCTCCGATTCACACCACCCCGTGATGTTTTTCTCACTCCTAGTAGTGAATGTAATGTTACACACCCATACAATGCGCACCACTCGACGATGTTTTTCAGAAACCTATCCTACATTGCCACTGCATGTTTCCTGAACTCCCCATGCTGACCACCCCGTGGTGCTTTTCTCCATCCTACATTGCCACTCACTGCCTATCCTTATTAAGACCATCCGCTTCATACCACGCCGTGATGTTTTTCTCACTCCTACTATTGAATGTAATGTGACACACCCATACAAGGCGCACCACCCCGCGATGTTTTTCAGAAACCTATCGTACGTTGCCACTGTATGTTTCCTGACCTCCCCATGCTGACCACCCCATGGTGCTTTTCTCCATCCTACATTGCCACTTCCTACCTATCCTAAATCAGACCCTCCGATTCACACCACTCCGTGATGTTTTTCTCACTCCTACTAGTGAATGTAATGTGACACACCCATACAATGCACACCTCCCCACGATGTTTTTCAGAAACTTATCCTACATTGCCACTGCATGTTTCCTGAACTCGCCATGCTGACCACCCCGTGGTGCTTTTCTCCATCCTACATTGCCACTCACTGCCGATCCTAATTCAGACCCTCCGATTCACACCACTCCGTGATGTTTTTCTCACTGCTACTAGTGAAAGTAATGTTACACACTCATACAATGCGCACCACCCCGCGTTGTTTTTCAGAAACATATCCCACATTGCCACTGCATGTTTCCTGACCTCCTCATGCTGACCATCCCGTGGTGCTTTTCTCCATCCTAAATTGCCCCTCACTGCCTATACGAATTCAGACACACCGATTCTCACCACCCCGTGGTGATTTTCTCACTCCTACTAGTGAATGTAATGTTAGAAACCCATACAATGCGCACCACCCCTCGATGTTTTTCAGAAACCTATCCTACATTGCCACAGTATGTTTCCTGACATCCCCATGATACAACCCCAAGGTGCTTTTCTCCATCCTACGTTGCCACTTCCTACCTATCCTAATTGAGACCCTCCGATACACACCACCCCCTGATGTTTTTTTCACTCCTACTAGTGAATGTAATGTGACACACCCATACAATGCACACCACCCCATGATGTTTTTCAGAAACCTATCCTACATTGCCACTGCATGTTTCTGGACCTCCTTATGCTGACCACCCCATGGTGCTTTTCTCCATCCTACATTGCTACTTCCTACCTATCCTAATTCAGACCCTCCGATTCACACCACCCCTTGATGTTTTTCTCACTCCTATTAGTGAATGTAATGTTACACACTCATACAATGTGCACCACCCCGCGATGTTTTTCAGAAACCTAACCTACATTGCCACTGCATGTTTCCTGAACTCCCAATGCTGACCACACTGTGGTGCTTTTCTCCATCCTGCTTTGCCACTCACTGCCTATCCTAATTCAGACCCTCCGATTCACCCCACTAGTGAATGTAATGTGGCACACCCATAGATTGCCCACCACCCTGAGATGTTTTTCAGAAACCTATCCTACATTGCCACTGCATGTTTCCTGACCTCCCCATGCTGACCACCCCGTGGTGCTTTTCTCCATCCTACCTTGCCCATCACTGCCAATACTAATTCAGACACTCCGATTCACACCCCCCCGTGATGATTTTCTCACTCCTACTAGTGAATGTAATGTTAGAAACCCACACAATGAGCAACACCTCTCGATGTTTTTCAGAAACCTATCCTACATTGCCACTGTATGTTTCCTGACATCCGCATGCTACAACCCCATGGTGCTTTTCTCCATCCTACATTGCTACTTCCTACCTATCCTAATTCAGACCCTCCGATTCACACCACCCCGTGATGTTTTTCTCACTCCTAGTAGTGAATGTAATGTTACACACCCATACAATGCGCACCACTCCACGATGTTTTTCAGAAACCTATCCTACATTGCCACTGCATGTTTCCTGAACTCCCCATGCTGACCACCCCGTGGTGCTTTTCTCCATCCTACATTGCCACTCACTGCCTATCCTAATTCCGACCTTCCGATTCACACCACCCCCTGATGTTTTTCTCACTCCTACTAGTGAATGGCCTGTTAGAAACCCATACAATGCGCACCACCGCGCGATGTTTTACAGAAACCTATCCTACATTGCCACTGCATGTTTCCTGACCTCCGCATGCTGACCAACCCGTGGTGCTTCTCTCCATCCTTCGTTGACCCTCCCTACCTATATTATTCGGATCCTATGATTCAGACCACCCCGTGATGTTTTTCTCACTCCTACTAGTGAATGTCTTGGTACACACCCATACAATGTGCACCACCCCGCGAAGTTTTTCAGAAAAATATCCTACATTGCCACTGCATGTTTCCTGACCTCCGCATTCTGACCAACCCGTGGTGCTTTTCCCCATCCTGCCTTGCCACTCACTGCCTATCCTTATTCAGACCCTCCAATACACACCACCCCGTGATGTTTTTCTCACTCTTACTAGTAAATGTAATTTTACACACCCATACAATGCGCACCACCCGCGATGTTTTCCAGAAACCTATCCTACATTGCCACGGCATGTTTCCTGACCTCCTGATGCTGACCACCCCGTGATGCTTTTTTCCATCCTACAATGCGACTCACTGCCTATCCTACTTCAGACCCTCTGATTCACACAACCCCGTTATGTTTTTCTCACTCGTACTAGTGAATGAAATGTTACACACCCATACAATGCGCACCACCCCGCGATGTTTTTCAGAAACCTATCCTATATTGCCACTGCATGTTTCCTGACATCCGCATGCTACAACCCCATGGTGCTTTTCTCCATCCTACATTGCTACTTCCTACCTATCCTAATTCAGACCCTCCGATTCACACCACCCCGTGATGTTTTTCTCACTCCTAGTAGTGAATGTAATGTTACACACCCATACAATGCGCACCACTCCACGATGTTTTTCAGAAACCTATCCTACATTGCCACTGCATGTTTCCTGAACTCCCCATGCTGACCACCCCGTGGTGCTTTTCTCCATCCTACATTGCCACTCACTGCCTATCCTAATTCCGACCTTCCGATTCACACCACCCCCTGATGTTTTTCTCACTCCTACTAGTGAATGGCCTGTTAGAAACCCATACAATGCGCACCACCGCGCGATGTTTTACAGAAACCTATCCTACATTGCCACTGCATGTTTCCTGACCTCCGCATGCTGACCAACCCGTGGTGCTTCTCTCCATCCTTCGTTGACCCTCCCTACCTATATTATTCGGATCCTATGATTCAGACCACCCCGTGATGTTTTTCTCACTCCTACTAGTGAATGTCTTGGTACACACCCATACAATGTGCACCACCCCGCGAAGTTTTTCAGAAAAATATCCTACATTGCCACTGCATGTTTCCTGACCTCCGCATTCTGACCAACCCGTGGTGCTTTTCCCCATCCTGCCTTGCCACTCACTGCCTATCCTTATTCAGACCCTCCAATACACACCACCCCGTGATGTTTTTCTCACTCTTACTAGTAAATGTAATTTTACACACCCATACAATGCGCACCACCCGCGATGTTTTCCAGAAACCTATCCTACATTGCCACGGCATGTTTCCTGACCTCCTGATGCTGACCACCCCGTGATGCTTTTTTCCATCCTACAATGCGACTCACTGCCTATCCTACTTCAGACCCTCTGATTCACACAACCCCGTTATGTTTTTCTCACTCGTACTAGTGAATGAAATGTTACACACCCATACAATGCGCACCACCCCGCGATGTTTTTCAGAAACCTATCCTATATTGCCACTGCATGTTTCCTGATTTCCCCATGCTGACCACCCCGTGGTGCTTTTCCCCATCCTGCCTTGCCACTCACTGTCTATCCTAATTCAGACCCTCCAATTCACATCACCCCGTGATGTTTTTCTCACTCCTACTAGTGAATGTAATGTTACACACCCATAGAATGTGCACCACCCCGCGATGTTTCTCAGAAACCTATCCTACATTGCCACTGCATCTTTCCTGACCTCCCCATGCTGACGAACCCGTGGTGATTTTCTCCATCCTACATTGCGACTCATTGCCTATCCTAATTCAGACCCTCCGATTCACTCCACCCCGTGATGTTTTTCTGACTCCTACTAGTGAATGGCCTGTTAGAAACCCATTCAATGCGCACTACCACGCGATGTTTCTCAGAAAACTATCCAACTTTGCCACTGCATGTTTCCTGACCTCCCCATGCTGACCACCCCATGGTGCTTTTCTCCATCCTACATTGCCACTTCCTACCTATCCTAATTTAGACCCTCTGATTCACACTACCCCGTGATGTTTTTCTCACTGCTACTAGTGAATGAAATGTTACACACTCATACAATGCGCACCACCCCGTGTTGTTTTTCAGACACATATCCTACATTGCAACTGCATGTTTCCTGACCACCCATGCTGACCACCCCGTGGTGCTTTTCTGCATCCTACATTGCCACTTACTGCCTATCCTAATTCAGACCCTCCGATTGACACCACCCCGTGATGGTTTGCTTACTCTTACTAGTGAATGTAATGTGACACACCCATACAATGCGCACCACCCCGCAATGTTTTTCATAAACCTATCCTACATGGCACTGCATGTTTCCCGACCTCCCCATGCTGACCACCCCATGGTGCTTTTGTCCATCCTGCATTGCCACTTTCTACCTATCCTAATTCAGACCCCCCGATTCACACAACCCGGTGATGTTTTCCTCACTCCTACTAGTGAATGTAATGTTACACACCCATACAATGTGCACCACCCCACGATGTTTCTCAGAAACCTATCCTACGTTGCCACATCATGTTTCCTGACCTCCACATGCTGAACACCTTGTGGTGGTTTCCTCCATCCTACATTGCCATTCACGGCCTATTCTAGTTCAGACACTCCGATTCACACCACCCCGTGATGTTTTTCTCACACCTACTAGTGAATGTAATGTTACACACCCATACAATGCGCACCACCACGCGATGTATTTCAGAAACCTATCCTACATTGCCACAGCATGTTTCCTGACCTCCCCATGCTGACCATGTGTGGTGGTTTTCTCCATCCTACATTGCCACTCACTGCCTATCCTAATTCAGACCCTCCGATTCACACCACTCCGTGATGTTTTTTCACTCCTACTAGTGAATGTAATGTTACACACCATTACAATGCGCACCACCCCAAGAAGTTTCTCAGAAACCTATCCTATATTGCCACTACATGTTTCCTGACCTCCGCTTGCTGACCACCCCGTGGAGATTTTCTCCATCCTACATTGCCACTCACTGCCTATCCTTATTAAGACCATCCGCTTCATACCACGCCGTGATGTTTTTCTCACTCCTACTATTGAATGTAATGTGACACACCCATACAAGGCGCACCACCCCGCGATGTTTTTCAGAAACCTATCCTACATTGCCACTGCATGTTACCTGACTTCCCCATGCTGACAACCCCGGGGTGCTTTTCTCCATCCTACAATGCCACTCACTGCCTATCCTAATTGAGAGCCTCCGATTCACACCACCCCGTGATGTTTTTCTCACTCCTATTAGTGAATGGCTTGTTAGAAACCCATACAATACTCACCACCATGCGATGTTTCTCAGAAAGCTATCCTACATTGCCACTGCATTTTTCCTGACATCCACATGCTGACCACCCCGTGGAGTTATTCTCCATCCTACATTGCCACTCACTGCCTATCCTAATTCAGAACCTCTGATTCACACCACCCCGTGATGTTTTTTCTCACTCCTACTAGTGAATGTAATGTAACACACCCATACAATGCGCCCCACCCCGCGATGTTTCTCAGAAACCTATCGTACGTTGCCACTGCATGTTTCCTGACCTCCCCATGCTGACCACCCCATGGTGCTTTTCTCCATCCTACATTGCCACTTCCTACCTATCCTAAATCAGACCCTCCGATTCACACCACTCCGTGATGTTTTTCTCACTCCTACTAGTGAATATAATGTGACACACCCATACAATGCGCACCTCCCCACGATGTTTTTCAGAAACCTATCCTACATTGCCACTGCATGTTTCCTGACCTCCCCATGCTGACCATCCCGTGGTGGTTTCTCCATCCTAAATTGCCCCTCACTGCCTATACGAATTCAGACACAACGATTCTCACCACCCCGTGGTGATTTTCTCACTCCTACTAGTGAATGTAATGTTAGAAACCCGTACAATGCGCACCACCCCTCGATGTTTTTCAGAAACCTATCCTACATTGCCACAGCATGTTTCCTGACATCCCCATGCTACAACCCCAAGGTGCTTTTCTCCATCCTACGTTGCCACTTCCCACCTATCCTCATTGAGACCCTCTGATACACACCACCCCCTGATGTTTTTCTCACTCCTACTAGTGAATGTAATGTGACACACCCATACAATGCACACCACCACATGATGTTTTTCAGAAACCTATCCTACATTGCCACTGCATGTTTCTGGACCTCCTTATGCTGACCACCCCATGGTGATTTTCTCCATCCTACATTGCTACTTCCTACCTATCCTAATTCAGACCCTCCGATTCACACCACCCCGTGATGTTTTTCTCACTCCTATTAGTGAATGTAATGTTACACACTCATACAATGCGCACCACCCCGCGATGTTTTTCAGAAACATATCCTACATTGCCACTCCATGTTTCTTGACCTCCTCAGGCTGACCACCCCGTGTGCTTTTCTCCATCCTACATAGCCAGTCACTGCCTATCCTAATTCACCCTCCCTTTCACACCACCCCGTGATGTTTTTCTCACTCCTACTAGTGAATGTAATGTTACACACTCATACAATGCTCATCACCCTGCGATGTTTCTCAGAAATCTATCCTACATTGCCACTGCATGTTTCCTGACCTCCCCATGCTGACCACCCCGTGGTGCTTTCCTCCATCCTGCATTGCCACTCTCGGCCTATTCTAATTCAGACCCTCCGATTCACACCACCCCATGATGTTTTTCTCACACCTACCAGTGAATGTAATGTTACACACCATACAATGTGCACCACCCCGCGATGTTTTTCAGAAACCTATCCTACACTGCCACTGCATGTTTCCTGAACTCCCCATGCTGACCACACTGTGGTGCTTTTCTCCATCCTGCTTTGCCACTCACTGCCTATCCTATTTCAGACCCTCCGATTCACCCCACTAGTGAATGTAATGTGACGCACCCATAGATTGCCCACCACCCTGAGATGTTTTTCAGAAACCTATCCTACATTGCCACTGCATGTTTCCTGACCTCCCCATGCTGACCACTCCGTGGTGCTTTTCTCCATCCTACATTGCCCATCACTGCCAATACTAATTCAGACACTCCGATTGACACCCCCCCGTGATGATTTTCTCACTCCTACTAGTGAATGTAATGTTAGAAACCCATACAATGAGCAACACCTCTCGATGTTTTTCAGAAACCTATCCTACATTGCCAATGTATGTTTCCTGACATCCACATGCTACAACCCCATGGTGCTTTTCTCCATCCTACATTGTTACTTCCTACCTATCCTAATTCAGACCCTCCGATTCACACCACCCCGTGATGTTTTTCTCACTCCTAGTAGTGAATGTAATGTTACACACCCATACAATGCGCACCACTCCACGATATTTTTCAGAAACCTATCCTACATTGCCACTGCATGTTTCCTGAACTCCCCATGCTGACCACCCCGTGGTGCTTTTCTCCATCCTACATTGCCACTCACTGCCTATCCTAATTCCGACCTTCCGATTCACACCACCCCCTGATGTTTTTCTCACTCCTACTAGTGAATGGCCTGTTAGAAACCCATACAATGCGCACCACCGCGCGATGTTTTTCAGAAACCTATCCTACATTGCCACTGCATGTTTCCTGACCTCCGCATGCTGACCAACCCGTGGTGCTTCTCTCCATCCTTCGTTGACCCTTCCTACCTATACTTATTCGGATCCTATGATTCAGACCACCCCGTGATGTTTTTCTCACTCCTACTAGTGAATGTCATGGTACACACCCATACAATGTGCACCACCCCGCGAAGTTTTTCAGAAACCTATCCTACATTGCCACTGCATGTTTCCTGACCTCCGCATTCTGACCAACCCGTGGTGCTTTTCCCCATCCTGCCTTGCCACTCACTGCCTATCCTAATTCAGACCCTCCAATACACACCACCCCGTGATGTTTTTCTCACTCCTGCTAGTAAATGTAATTTTACACACCCATACAATGCGCACCACCCGCGATGTTTTCCAGAAACATATCCTACATTGCCACGGCATGTTTCCTGATTTCCCCATGCTGACCACCCCGTGGTGCTTTTCCCCATCCTGCCTTGCCACTCACTGTCTATCCTAATTCAGACCCTCCGATTCACATCACCCCGTGATGTTTTTCTCACTCCTACTAGTGAATGTAATGTTACACACCCATAGAATGTGCACCACCCCGCGATGTTTCTCAGAAACCTATCCCACATTGCCACTGCATGTTTCCTGACCTCCCCATGCTGACGAACCCGTGGTGCTTTTCTCCATCCTACATTGCGACTCATTGCCTATCCTAATTCAGACCCTCCGATTCACTCCACCCCGTGATGTTTTTCTGACTCCTACTAGTGAATGGCCTGTTAGAAACCCATTCAATGCGCACCACCACGCGATGTTTCTCAGAAAACTATCCAACTTTGCCACTGCATGTTTCCTGACCTCCCCATGCTGACCACCTCATGGTGCTTTTCTCCATCCTACATTGCCACTTCCTACCTATCCTAATTTAGACCCTCTGATTCACACTACCCCGTGATGTTTTTCTCACTGCTACTATTGAATGAAATGTTACACACTCATACAATGCGCACCACCCCGTGTTGTTTTTCAGACACATATCCTACATTGCAACTGCATGTTTCCTGACCACCCATGCTGACCACCCCGTGGTGCTTTTCTGCATCCTACATTGCCACTTACTGCCTATCCTAATTCAGACCCTCCGATTGACACCACCCCGTGATGGTTTGCTTACTATTACTAGTGAATGTAATGTGACACACCCATACAATGCGCACCACCCCGCGATGTTTTTCATAAACCTATCCTACATGGCACTGCATGTTTCCTGACCTCCCCATGCTGACCACCCCATGGTGCTTTTCTCCATCCTACATTGCCACTTCCTACCTATCCTAATTCAGACCCCCCGATTCACACAACCCCGTGATGTTTTCCTCACTCCTACTAGTGAATGTAATGTTACACACCCGTACAATGTGCACCACCCCACGATGTTTCTCAGAAACCTATCCTACGTTGCCACTGCATGTTTCCTAACCTCCCCATGCTGACCATGTGTGGTGGTTTTCTCCATCCTACATTGCCACTCACTGCCTATCCTAATTCAGACCCTCCGATTCACACCACCCCGTGTTGTTTTTTCACTCCTACTAGTGAATGTAATGTTACACACCATTACAATGCGCACCACCCCAAGAAGTTTCTCAGAAACCTATCCTATATTGCCACTACATGTTTCCTGACCTCCGCTTGCTGACCAACCCGTGTAGATTTTCTCCATCCTACATTGCCACTCACTGCCTATCCTTATTAAGACCATCCGCTTCATACCACGCCGTGATGTTTTTCTCACTCCTACTATTGAATGTAATGTGACACACCCATACAAGGCGCACCACCCCGCGATGTTTTTCAGAAACCTATCCTACATTGCCACTGCATGTTACCTGACTTCCCCATGCTGACAACCACGGGGTGCTTTTCTCCATCCTACAATGCCACTCACTGCCTATCCTAATTGAGAGCCTCCGATTCACACCACCCCGTGATGTTTTTCTCACTCCTATTAGTGAATGGCTTGTTAGAAACCCATACAAAACTCACCACCATGCGATGTTTCTCAGAAACCTATCCTACATTGCCACTGCATTGTTCCTGACATCCACATGCTGACCACCCCGTGGAGTTTTTCTCCATCCTACATTGCCACTCACTGCCTATCCTAATTCAGAACCTCCGATTCACACCACTCCGTGATGTTTTTCTCACTCCTACTAGTGAATGTAATGTAACACACACCCATACAATGCGCCCCACCCCGCGATGTTTCTCAGAAACCTATCGTACGTTGCCACTGCATGTTTCCTGACCTCCCCATGCTGACCACCCCATGGTGCTTTTCTCCATCCTACATTGCCACTTCCTACCTATCCTAAATCAGACCCTCCGATTCACACCACTCCGTGATGTTTTTCTCACTCCTACTAGTGAATGTAATGGGACACACCCATACAATGCGCACCTCCCCAAGATGTTTTTCAGAAACCTATCCTACATTGCCACTGCATGTTTCCTGACCTCCCCATGCTGACCATCCCGTGGTGCTTTTGTCCATCCTAAATTGCCCCTCACTGCCTATACGAATTCAGACACACCGATTCTCACCACCCCGTGGTGATTTTCTCACTCCTACTAGTGAATGTAATGTTAGAAACCCGTACAATGCGCACCACCCCTCGATGTTTTTCAGAAACCTATCCTACATTGCCACAGCATGTTTCCTGACATCCCCATGCTACAACCCCAAGGTGCTTTTCTCCATCCTACGTTGCCACTTCCCACCTATCCTAATTGAGACCCTCCGATACACACCACCCCCTGATGTTTTTCTCACTCCTACTAGTGAATGTAATGTGACACACCCATACAATGCACACCACCCCATGATGTTTTTCAGAAACCTATCCTACATTGTCACTGCATGTTTCTGGACCGCCTTATGCTGACCACCCCATGGTGCTTTTCTCCATCCTACATTGCCACTTGCTACCTATCCTAATTCAGACCCTCCGATTCACACCACCCCGTGATGTTTTTCTCACTCCTATTAGTGAATGTAATGGGACACACCCATACAATGCGCACCTCCCCAAGATGTTTTTCAGAAACATATCCTACATTGCCACTCCATGTTTCTTGACCTCCCCAGGCTGACCACCCCGTGTGCTTTTCTCCATCCTACATAGCCAGTCACTGCCTATCCTAATTCACCCTCCCTTTCACACCACCCCGTGATGTTTTTCTCACTCCTACTAGTGAATGTAATGTTACACACTCATACAATGCTCATCACCCTGCGATGTTTCTCAGAAATCTATCCTACATTGCCACTGCATGTTTCCTGACCTCCCCATGCTGACCACCCCGTGGTGCTTTCCTCCATCCTGCATTGCCACTCTCGGCCTATTCTAATTCAGACCCTCCGATTCACACCACCCCATGATGTTTTTCTCACACCTACCAGTGAATGTAATGTTACACACCATACAATGTGCACCACCCCGCGATGTTTTTCAGAAACCTATCCTACATTGCCACTGCATGTTTCCTGAACTCCCCTGCTGACCACACTGTGATGCTTTTCTCCATCCTGCTTTGCCACTCACTGCCTATCCTAATTCAGACCCTCCGATTCACCCCACTAGTGAATGTAATGTGACACACCCATAGATTGCCCACCACCCTGAGATGTTTTTCAGAAACCTAACCTACATTGCCACTGCATGTTTCCTGACCTCCCCATGCTGACCACCCCGTGGTGCTTTTCTCCATCCTACATTGCCCATCACTGCCAATACTAATTCAGACACTCCGATTCACACCCCCCCGTGATGATTTTCTCACTCCTACTAGTGAATGTAATGTTAGAAACCCATACAATGAGCAACACCTCTCGATGTTTTTCAGAAACCTATCCTACATTGCCACTGTATGTTTCCTGACATCCGCATGCTACAACCCCATGGTGCTTTTCTCCATCCTACATTGTTACTTCCTACCTATCCTAATTCAGACCCTCCGATTCACACCACCCCGTGATGTTTTTCTCACTCCTAGTAGTGAATGTAATGTTACACACCCATACAATGCGCACCACTCCACGATGTTTTTCAGAAACCTATCCTACATTTCCACTGCATGTTTCCTGAACTCCCCATGCTGACCACCCCGTGGTGCTTTTCTCCATCCTACATTGCCACTCACTGCCTATCCTAATTCCGACCTTCCGATTCACACCACCCCCTGATGTTTTTCTCACTCCTACTAGTGAATGGCCTGTTAGAAACCCATACAATGCGCACCACTGCGCGATGTTTTACAGAAACCTATACTACATTGCCACTGCATGTTTCCTAACCTCCGCATGCTGACCAACCCGTGGTGCTTCTCTCCATCCTTCGTTGACCCTCCCTACCTATACTTATTCGGATCCTATGATTCAGACCACCCCGTGATGTTTTTCTCACTCCTACTAGTGAATGTCATGGTACACACCCATACAATGCGCACCACTCCACGATGTTTTTCAGAAACCTATCCTACATTGCCACTGCATGTTTCCTGACCTCCGCATTCTGACCAACCCGTGGTGCTTTTCCCCATCCTGCCTTGCCACTCACTGCCTATCCTAATTCAGACCCTCCAATACACACCACCCCGTGATGTTTTTCTCACTCCTACTAGTAAATGTAATTTTACACACCCATACAATGCGCACCACCCGCGATGTTTTCCAGAAACATATCCTACATTTCCACGGCATGTTTCCTGACCTCCTGATGCTGACCACCCCGTGATGCTTTTTTCCATCCTACAATGCGACTCACTGCCTATCCTACTTCAGACCCTCTGATTCACACAACCCCGTGATGTTTTTCTCACTCGTACTAGTGAATGAAATTTTACACACCCATACAATGTGCACCACCCTGAGATGTTTTTCAGAAACCTATCCTATATTGCCACTGCATGTTTCCTGATTTCCCCATGCTGACCACCCCGTGGTGCTTTTCCCCATCCTGCCTTGCCACTCACTGTCTATCCTAATTCAGACCCTCCGATTCACATCACCCCGTGATGTTTTTCTCACTCCTACTAGTGAATGTAATGTTACACACCCATAGAATGTGCACCACCCCGCGATGTTTCTCAGAAACCTATCCTACATTGCCACTGCATGTTTCCTGACATCCCCATGCTGACGAACCCGTGGTGCTTTTCTCCATCCTACATTGCGACTCATTGCCTATCCTAATTCAGACCCTCCGATTCACTCCACCCCGTGATGTTTTTCTGACTCCTACTAGTGAATGGCCTGTTAGAAACCCATTCAATGCGCACCACCACGCGATGTTTATCAGAAAATTATCCAACTTTGCCACTGCATGTTTCCTGACCTCCCCATGCTGACGACCTCGTGGTGCTTTTCTCCATCCTACATTGCGACTCATTGCCTATCCTAATTCAGACCCTCCGATTCACACCACCCCGTGATGTTTTTCTGACTCCGACTGGTGAATGTAATGTTACACACCCATACAATGCGCACCATCCCGCTATGTTTTCAGAAAACTATCCTACATTGCCCCTGCATGTTTCCTGACCTCCACTTGCTGACCAACCCGTGGTGCTTTTCTCCATTCTACTTTGACACTCACTGCCTATCCTAATTCAGATCCTATGATTCACACCACCCCATGATGTTTTTCTCACTCCTACTCGTCAATAGCCTGTTAGAAACCCATACAATGCACACCTCCCCGAGATGTTTTTCAGAAACCTATCCAAAATTGCCCCTGCATGTTTCCTGACCTCCCCATGTTGACCAACGCGTGGTGCTTTTCTCCATTCTTCATTGACCCTCCCTACCTGTCCTTATTCGGATCCTATGATTCACACCACCCCGTGATGTTTTTCTCACTCCTACTAGTGAATGTAATGGTACACACCCATACAATGTGCATGACCCCGCAATGTTTCTCTGAAACCTATCGTACATTGCCACTGCATGTTTCCTGACCTTCCCATGCTGACAAACCCATGGTGGTTATCTCCATCCTACATTGCCACTAACTAACCGTCCTTATTCAGACCGTCTGAATCACACCAATCCGTGTTGTTTTTCTCACGCCTATTAGTGAATGTAATGTTACACACCCACAATTTGCACTACCCCGCGATGTTTTTCAGAAACCTATCCGACATTGCCACTGCATGTTTCCTGACCTCCCCATGCTGACGACCCCGTGGTGCTTTTCTCCATCCTACATTGTGACTCATTGCCTATCCTAATTCAGACCCTCCGATTCACACCACCCCGTGATGTTTTTCTGACTCCTACTAGTGAATGGCCTGTTAGAAACCCATTCAATGCGCAACACCACGCGATGTTTCTCAGAAAACTATCCTACATTGCCACTGCATGTTTCCTGACCTCCCAATGCTGACCACCCCGTGGTGCTTTTCTACATTCTACATTGCCACTCACTGCCTATCCTAATTCAGACACTCCGAATCACACCACCCCGTGATGTTTTTCTGACTCCTACTGGTAAATGTAATGTTACACACCCATACAATGCGCACCACCCCGCGATGTTTTCAGAAACCTATCCTACATTGCCCCTGCATGTTTCCTGACCTCCGCTTGCTGACCACCCCGTGGTGCTTTTCTCCATTCTACTTTGCCACTCACTGCCTATCCTAATTCAGATCCTATGATTCACACAACCCCATGATGTTTTTCTCACTCCTACTAGTGAATGGCCTGTTAGAAACCCATACAATGGACACCCCCCCGCGATGTTTTTCAGAAACCTATCCTACATTGCCACTGCATGTTTCCTGACCTCCCCATTTTGACCACCCCGAGGTGCTTTTCCCCATCCTGCCTTGCCACTCACTGCCTATCCTAATTCAGACCCTCCTATACACGCCACGCGTGATGTTTTTCTCACTCCTACTAGTGAATGTAAGGTTACACACCCATACAATGCGCACCACAACACGATGTGTTCCAGAAACATATCCTACATTGCCACTGCATGTTTCCTGATCTCCGCATGCTGACCACCCTGTGGAGTTTTTCTCTATCCTACATTGCCAATCATTGCCTATTATAATTCAGACCCTCAGATTCACAACACCCTGTGATGCTTTTCTCATTCGTACTAGTGAATGTAATGTTACACACCCATACAATGCGCACCACCTCGCTATGTTTCTAAGAAACCTATCCTACATTGCCACTGCATATTTCCTGACCTCTCCATGTTGACCACACCGTGGTGCTTTTCTCCATCCTACATTGCCACTCACTGCCTATCCTAATTCAGACCCTGGGAATCACACCACCCCGTGATGTTTTTCTCACTCCTACTATTGAATAGCCTGTTAGAAACCCATACAATGCGCACCACCTCATGATGTTTATCAGAAACCTATCCTACGTTGCCACTGCATGTTTCATGACCTCCACATGCTGACCACCTCGTGGTGGTTTCCTCCATCCTACATTGCCACTCACGGCCTATTTTAATTCAGACGCTCCGATTCACACCACCCCGTGATGTTTTTCTCACACCTACTAGTGAATGTAATGTTACACACCCATACAATGCGCACCAACCTGCGATGTTTTTCAGAAACCTATCCTACATTTCCACAGTATGTTTCCTGACCTCCCGATGCTGACCATCGCGTGGTGCTTTTCTCCATCCTACATTGCCACTCACTGCCTATCCTAATTCAGACCCTCCGTTTCACACCACCCCGTGATGCTTCTTCACTCCTACTAGTGAATGTAATGTTAAACACACTTACAATGCGCACCACCCCACGAAGTTTCTCAGAATCCTATCCTACATTGCCATTACATGTTTCCTGACCTCCGCATGCTGACCACCCCGTGGAGATTTTCTCCATCCTACATTGCCTCTCACTGCCTATTCTAATTCAGACCCTCTGATTCACAGCATCCCGTGATGTTTTTCTCACTCGTACTAGTGAATGTAATGTTACACACCAATACAATGTGCACCACCCCGCGATATTTCGCAGAAACCTATCTTACACTGACACTGCATGTTTCCTGACCTCCCCATGCTGACCACCCCGTGGTGCTTTTCTCCATCCTACAATGCCACTCAGTGCCTATCCTAATTCAGACCCTCCGATTCACACAACCCGGTAATGTTTTTCTCAATCCTACTAGTGAATGTAATGGTACCCACCCATACTATGCGCAACACCCTGCGATGTTTTTCAGAAACCTATCCTACATTGCCACTGCATGTTTCCTGACCTCCCCATGCTGCCCACCACGTGGTGCTTTTCTCCATCCGACATTGCCACTCACTGCCTATCCTAATTGAGACCCTCCGATTCACACCACCCCTTGATGTTTTTGTCACTCCTAGTAGTGACTGGCCTGTTAGAAACCCATACAATGCGCACCACCACGCGATGTTTATCAGAAACCTATCCAACATTGCCACTGCATGTTTCCTGACCTCCGCATGCAGATCACCCCGTGGAGTTTTTCTCCATCCTACATTGCCACTCACTGCCTATCGTAATTCAGACCCTCTGATTCACAGCACCCCGTGATGTTTTTCTCACTAGTAATAGTGAATGTAATGTTACACACCCATACAATGCGCACCACTCCGCAATGTTTCTCAGAAACCTATCCTACTGTGCCACTGCATGGTTCCTGACATCCGCATGCTGACCACCCCATGGTGCTTTTCTCCATCTTACATTGCCACTTCCTACCTATCCTGTTTCCGACCCTCCGATTCACACCACCCCGTATTGTTTTTCTCACTGCTACTAGTGAATGTAATGTTACACACTCATACAATGCGCACCACCCCACGTTGTTTTTCAGAAACATATCCTATATTGCCACTGCATGTTACCTGACCTCCCCATGCTGATCAACCCGTGGTGCTTTTCTCCATCCTACATTGCCACTCACTGCCTATCCTAATTCAGACCCTCTGATTCACACCAGCCCGTGATGGTTTTCTTACTCCTACTAGTGAATGTAATGTTACACACCCATACAATGCGCACCACCCCGCGATGTTTTTCTGAAACATATCCTACATTGCCACTGCATGTTTACTGACCTCCCCATACTGACCACCCCGTGGTACTTTTCTCCATCCTACATTGCCACTTCCTACCTATCCTAATTCAGACCCTCCTATTCACACCACCCAGTGATGTTTTTCTCACTCCTAGTAGTGAAGGTAATGTTACACAGCGATACATTTCGCACCACCCCGCGATGTTTTTCAGAAACCTATCCAACATTGCACTGCATTTTCCTGACCTCCCCATGCTGTCCACCCCATGGTGCTTTTCTCCATCCTACATTGCCACTTCCTACCTATCCTTATTCAGAACCTCCTATTCACACCACCCAGTGATGTTTTTCTCACTCCTAGTAGTGAATGTAATGTTACACACTCATACAATGCGCACCACCCCGTGTTGTTTTTCAGAAACATATCCTACATTGCAATTGCATGTTTCCTGACCTCCCCATGCTGACCACCCCATGGTGCTTTTCTCCATCCTACATTGCCACGTCCTACCTATCCTAATTCAGACCCTCCGATTCACACCACCCCGTGATGTTTTTCTCACTCCTACTAGTGAATGTAATGTTACACACCCATACAATGTGCACCACACCGCGATGTTTCTCAGAAACCTATCCTACGTTGCCACTGCATGTTTCCTGACCTCCACATGCTGATCACCTCGTGGTGGTTTCCTCCATCCTACATTGCCATTCACGGCCTATTCTAGTTTCGACACTCCAATTCACACCACCCCGTGATGTTTTTCTCACACCTACTAGTGAATGTAATGTTACACACCCATACAATGCGCACCACACCACAATGTATTTCAGAAACCTATCCTACATTGCCACAGCATGTTTCCTGACCTCCCCATGCAGACCATCGCGTGGTGGTTTTCTCCATCCTACATTGCCACTCACTGCCTATCCTAATTCAGACCCTCCGATTCACACCACCCCGTGATGTTTTTTCACTCCTACTAGTGAATGTAATGTTACACACCATTACAATGCGCACCACGCCAAGAAGTTTCTCAGAAACCTATCCTACATTGCCACAACATGTTTCCTGACCTCCGCTTGCTGACCAGCCCGTGGAGATTTTCTCCATCCTACATTGCCACTCACTGCCTTTCCTTATTAAGACCATCCGCTTCATACCACGCCGTGAGGTTTTTCTCACTCCTACTATTGAATGTAATGTGACACACCCATACAATGCGCATCACCCCGCGATGTTTTTCAGAAAATAATCCTACATTGCCACTGCATGTTACCTGACTTCCCCATGTTGACAACCCCGTGGTGCTTTTCTCCATCCTACAAGGCCACTCACTGCCTATCCTAATTCAGACCCTCTGATTCACATCATCCCGTGATGTTTTTTCTCACTCCTACTAGTGAATGTAATGTTACACACCCATACAATGCGCCCCACCCCGCGATGTTTCTCAGAAACCTATCGAACGTTGCCTCTGCATGTTTCATGACCTCCACATGCTGACCACACCGTGTTTTTTTTCTATATCCTACATTGCCACTCACTGCCTATCCTTATTCAGACCATCCGATTCACACCACCCCATGATGTTTGTCTCACTCCTACTAGTGAATGTAATGTTACACACCCATACAATGCGCACCACCAAGCAATGTTTTTCATAAACCTATCCTACATTGCCACTGCATGTTTCCTGACCTCCGCATGCTGACCACCCTGTGGAGTTTTTCTCCATCCTACATTGCCACTCACTGCCTATTCTAATTCAGACCATCCGATTCACACCACCCCGTGATGTTTTTCTCACTCTACCTAGTGAATGTAATGTTACCCACCCATACAATGCACACCACCCCGCGATGTTTTTCAGAAACCTATCCTACATTGCCACTGCGTGTTTCCTGACTTCCACATGCTGACCAGGCGTTGATATTATTCTCCATCCTACATTCCAACTCATTGCCTATCCTACTTCAGACCATCCGATTCACAGCACCCCGTGATGTTTTTCTCACTCCTACTAGTGAATGGCCGGTTATAAACCCATACAATGCGCACCACCTCACGATGTTTCTCAGATACCTATCCTACATTGCCACTGCATGTTTCCTGACCTCCGCATGCTGACCACCCCGTGGAGTTTTTCTCCATCCTACATTGCCACTCACTGCCTATTCTAATTCAGACCCTCCGATTCACACCACCCCGTGATGTTTTTCTCACTCCTACTAGAGAATGTAATGTTACACACTCCTACAATGCGCACCACCCCGCGATGTTTTTCAGAAACATATCCTACATTGCCACTGCATGTTTCCTGACCTCCCCATGCTGACCACCCCGTGGTACTTTTCTCCATCCTACATTGCCACTCACTGCCTATCCTAATTCAGACCCTCCGATTCACACCACCCCGTGATGTTTTTCTTACTCCTACTGGTGAATGTAATGTTACACACCCATACAATGCGCACCACCCCGCGATGTTTTCAGAAACCTATCCTACATTGCCTCTGCATGTTTCCTGACCTCCGCATGCTGACCTCCTCGTGGAGTTTTTCTCCATCCTACATTGCCAATCATTGCCTATTCTAATTCAGACCCTCTGATTCACAGCACCCCGTGATGCTTTTCTCACTCGTACTAGTGAATGTAATGTTACAAAACCATACAATGCGCATCACCCCTCTATGTTTCTCAGAAACCTATCCTACATTGCCAGTGCATATTTCCTCTCCTCCCCATGTTGACCACCCCGTGGTGCTTTTCTCCATCCTACATTGCCACTCACTGCCTATCCTTATTGAGACCATCCGATTCACACCACCCTGTGATATTTTTCTCACTCCTACTAGTGAACGTAAAGTTACACACCCATACATGCGCACCACCCCGTGATGTATTTCAGAAACCTATCCTACATTGCCACTGAATGTTTCCTGACCTCCCCATGCTGACCACCCAGTCGTGCTTCTGTCCATCCTACATTGCCACTCACTGCCTATCCTAATTCAGACCCTCCGATTCACACCACCCCGTGATGTTTTTCTGACTCCTACTGGTGAATGTAATGTTACACACCCATACAGTGCGCACCACCCCACGATGTTTTCAGAAACCTATCCTACATTGCCCCTGCATGTTTCCTGACCTCCCCTTGCTGACCACCCCGTGGTGCTTTTCTCCATCCTACATTGCCAATCATTGCCTATTGTAATTCAGACCCTCCGATTCACAGCACCCCGTGATGCTTTTCTCACTCGTACTAGTGAATGTAATGTTACTCACCCATACAATGCGCACCACCCCGCTATGTTTCTCAGAAATCTATCCTACATTGCCACTGCATATTTCCTGAAATCCCCATGTTGACCACCCTGTGGTGCTTTTCTCCATCCTACATTGCCACTCACTGCCTATCCTTATTGAGACCATCCGATTCACACCACCCCGTGATGTTTTTCTCACTCCTACTAGTGAATGTAAAGTTACACACCCATACGATGTGCACCACCAAGCGATGTTTTTCAGAAACCTATCCTACATTGCCACGGCGTGTTTCCTGACCTCCGCATGCTGACCAACCTGTGGAGTTTTTCTCCATCCTACATTGCCATTCACTGCCTATTCTAATTCAGACCATCCGATTCACACCACCCCGTGATTTTTTTCTCACTCTAACTAGTGAATGTAATGTTACACACCCATACAATGCGCACAACTCCGCGATGTTTTTCAGAAACCTATCCTACATTGCCACTGCGTGTTTCTTGACTTCCCCATGCTGACCACGCCGTGGTGCTTTTCTCCATCCTACATTGACACTCACTGCCTATCCTAATTCAGACCCTGCGAATCACACCACCCAGTGCTGTTTTTCTCACTCCTATGAGTGAATGTAATGTTATACACCCATACAATGCGCACCACCCCGTGATGTTTTTCAGAAACCTATCCTACATTGCCCCTGAATGTTTCCTGACCTCCCCATGCTGACCAGCCAGTCGTGCTTTTCTCCATCCTACATTGCCACTCACTGCCTATCCTCATTCAGACCCTCCGATTCACACCACCCCGTGATGTTTTTCTCACTCCTACTATTGAATAGCCTGTTAGAAACGCATACAATGCGCACCACCTCACGATGTTTATCAGAAACCTATCCTACATTGCCAAAGCATGTTTCCTGACCTCCCCATGCTGACCACCCCTGGAGTTTTTCTCCATCCTACATTGCCACTCACTGCCTATTCTAATTCAGACCCTCCGATTCACACCACCCCGTGATGTTTTTCTCACTCCTACTAGTGAATGTCATGTTACACACTCCTACAATGCGCACCACCCCGCGATGTTTTTCAGAAACATATGCTACATTGCCACTGCATGTTTCCTGACCTCCCTATGCTGACCACCCCGTGGTGCTTTTTTCCATCATACATTGCCACTCACTGCCTATCCTAATTCAGACCTTCCGATTCTTACCACCCCGGGAAGTTTTTCTCACTCCTACTAGGGAATATAATGTTACACACCCATACAAGGCGCACCACCCCGCAATGGTTTTCAGAAACCTATCCTACATTGCCACTGCATGTTTCCTGGCCTCCCAATGCTGACCACCAGGTGGTGCTTTTCTCCATTCTACATTGCCACTCACTGCCTATCCTAATTCAGACCCTCCGATTCACACCACCCCGTGATGTTTTTCTTACTCCTACTGGTGAATGTAATGTTACACACCCATACAGTGCGCACCACCCCGCGATGTTTTCAGAAACTTATCCTACATTGCCCCTGCATGTTTCCTGACCTCCCCTTGCTGACCACCCCGTGGTGCTTTTCTCCATCCTACATTGCCACTCACTGCCTATCCTTATTCAGACCATCCGATTCACACCACCCCATGATGTTTGTCTCACTCCTACTAGTGAATGTAATGTTACTCACCCATACAATGCGCACCACCCCGCTATGTTTCTCAGAAATCTATCCTACATTGCCACTGCATATTTCCTGAAATCCCCATGTTGACCACCCCGTGGTGCTTTTCTCCATCCTACATTGCCACTCACTGCCTATCCTTATTGAGACCATCCGATTCACACCACCCCGTGATGCTTTTCTCACTCCTACTAGTGAATGTAAAGTTACACACCCATACAATGTGCACCACCAAGCGATGTTTTTCAGAAACCTATCCTACATTGCCACTGCGTGTTTCCTGACCTCCGCATGCTGACCAACCTGTGGAGTTTTTCTCCATCCTACATTGCCATTCACTGCCTATTCTAATTCAGACCATCCGATTCACACCACCCCGTGATTTTTTTCTCACTCTAACTAGTGAATGTAGTGTTACACACCCATACAATGCGCACAACTCCGCGATGTTTTTCAGAAACCTATCCTACATTGCCACTTCGTGTTTCTTGACTTCCCCATGCTGACCACGCCGTGGTGCTTTTCTCCATCCTACATTGACACTCACTGCCTATCCTAATTCAGACCCTGCGAATCACACCACCCAGTGATGTTTTTCTCACTCCTATGAGTGAATGTAATGTTATACACCCATACAATGCGCACCACCCCGTGATGTTTTTCAGAAACCTATCCTACATTGCCCCTGAATGTTTCCTGACCTCCCCATGCTGACCAGCCAATCGTGCTTTTCTCCATCCTACATTGCCACTCACTGCCTATCCTCATTCAGACCCTCCGATTCACACCACCCCGTGATGTTTTTCTCACTCCTACTATTGAATAGCCTGTTAGAAACGCATACAATGCGCACCACCTCACGATGTTTATCAGAAACCTATCCTACATTGCCAAAGCATGTTTCCTGACCTCCCCATGCTGACCACCCCTGGAGTTTTTCTCCATCCTACATTGCCACTCACTGCCTATTCTAATTCAGACCCTCCGATTCACACCACCCCGTGATGTTTTTCTCACTCCTACTAGTGAATGTCATGTTACACACTCCTACAATGCGCACCACCCCGCGATGTTTTTCAGAAACATATGCTACATTGCCACTGCATGTTTCCTGACCTCCCTATGCTGACCACCCCGTGGTGCTTTTTTCCATCATACATTGCCACTCACTGCCTATCCTAATTCAGACCTTCCGATTCTTACCACCCCGGGAAGTTTTTCTCACTCCTACTAGGGAATGTAATGTTACACACCCATACAAGGCGCACCACCCCGCAATGGTTTTCAGAAACCTATCCTACATTGCCACTGCATGTTTCCTGACCTCCCAATGCTGACCACCACGTGGTGCTTTTCTCCATTCTACATTTCCACTCACTGCCTATGCAAATTCAGACCCTCCGATTCACACCACCCCGTGATGTTTTTCTTACTACTACTGGTGAATGTAATGTTACACACCCATACAGTGCGCACAACCCCGCGATGTTTTCAGAAACTTATCCTACATTGCCCCTGCATGTTTTCTGACCTCCCCTGCTGACCACCCCGTGGTGCTTTTCTCCATTCTACTTTGCCACTCATTGCCTATCCTAATTCAGATCCTATGATTCACACCACCCCATGATGTTTTTCTCACTCCTACTAGTGAATGGCCTGTTAGAAACCCATACAATACGCACCACCATGCGATGTTTCTCAGAAACCTATCCTACATTGCCACTGCATGTTTCCTGACCTCCGCATGCTGATTACCCCGTGGAGTTTTTCTCCATCCTACATTGCCCCTCACTTCCTATCCTAATTCAGACCTTCCAATTCACACCACCCCGTGATGTTTTCCTCACACCTACTAGTGAATGGCCTGTTAGAAACCCATTGAATGCGCACCACCACGCGGAGTTTCTCATAAAACTATGCTGCATTGCCACTGCATGTTTCCTGAACTCCCAATGCTGAAAAACCCGTGTTGCTTTTCTCCATTCTACATTGCCACTCACTGCCTATCCTAATTCAGACCCTCCGATTCACACCACCACGTGATGTTTTGCTGACTCCTACTGGTGAATGTAATGTTACACACCCATACAATGCGCACCACCCCGCGATGTTTTCAGAAACCTATTCTACATTGCCTCTGCATGTTTCCTGACCTCCCCTTGCTGACCAACCCGTGGTGCTTTTCTCCATCCTTCATTGACCCTCCCTACCTATCCTTATACGGATCCTATGATTCACACCACCCCATGATGTTTTTCTCACTCCTACTAGTGAATGTAATTGTACACACCCATGCAATGCGCACCACCCCGCGATGTTTTCCAGAAACCTATCCTACATTGCCACGGCATGTTTCCTGACCTCCGCATGCTGACGACCCCGTGGAGTTTTTCTCCATCCTACATTGCCAATCATTGCCTATTCTAATTTAGACCCTCCAATTCACACCACCCTGTGATGCTTTTCTCACTCGTACTAGTGAATGTAATGTTACACACCCATACCATGCGCAACAACCTGCTGTGATTCTCAGAAACCTATCCTACATTGCCACTGCATATTTCCTGACCTCCCCATGTTGACCACCCCGTGGTGCTTTTCTCCATCCTACATTGCCACTCACTCCCTATCCTTATTCAGACCATCCGATTCACACCACCCCATGATGTTTGTCTCACTCCTACTAGTGAATGTAATGTTACACAACCATACAATGCGCACCACCAAGCAATGTTTTTCATAAACCTATCCTACATTGCCACTGCATGTTTCCTGACCTCCGCATGCTGACCACCCTGTGGAGTTTTTCTCCATCCTACATTGCCACTCACTGCCTATTCTAATTCAGACCATCCGATTCACACCACCCCGTGATGTTTTTCTCACTCTACCTAGTGAATGTAATGTTACCCACCCATACAATGCGCACCACCCCGCGATGTTTTTCAGAAACCTATACTACATTGCCACTGCGTGTTTCCTGACTTCCACATGTTGACCACGCGTTGATATTTTTCTCCATCCTACATTCCGACTCATTGCCTATCCTACTTCAGACCCTCCGATTCACAGCACCCCGTGATGTTTTTCTCACTTCTACTAGTGAATGGCCGGTTATAAACCCATACAATGCGCACCACCTCACGATGTTTCTCAGATACCTATCCTACATTGCCACTGCATGTTTCCTGACCTCTGCATGATGACCACCCCGTGGAGTTTTTCTCCATCCTACATTGCCACTAACTACCCATCCTTATTCAGACCCTCCGAATCACACCGCCCCGTGATGTTTTTCTCACTCCTTCTAGTGAATGGACTGTTAGAAACCCATACAATGCGCATGACCCCGCGATGTTTTCCAGAAACATATCCTACATTGCCACGGCATGTTTCCTGACCTCCTGATGCTGACCACATCGCAGTGCTTTTCTCCATCCTACAATGCCACTCACTGCCAATCCTACTTCAGACCCTCCGATTCACACCACCCCCTGATGTTTTTCTCACTCGTACTAGTGAATGGAATGTTACACACGCATACAATGCGCACCACCCCGCGATGTTTCTCAGAAACCTATCCTACATTGCCACTGCATGTTTCCTGACCTCCCCATTCTGACCACCCCGTGGTGCTTTCCTCCATTCTACATTGGCACTCACGGCCTATTCTAATTCAGACCCTCCGATTCACACAACCCCGTGATGTTTTTCTCACACCTAATAGTGAATGTAATGTTACACACCCATACAATGTGCACCACCCCGCGAAGTTTTTCAGAAACCTATCCTTCATTGCCACTGCATGTTTCCTGACCTCCGCATGCTGACCTCCCCGTGGAGTTTCTCTCCATCCTACATTGCCAATCATTGCCTATTCTAATTCAGACCCTCTGATTCACAGCACCCCTTGATGCTTTTCTCACTCGTACTAGTGAATGTAATGTTACACAACCATACAATGCGCATCACCCCTCTATGTTTCTCAGAAACCTATCCTACATTGCCAGTGCATATTTCCTCTCCTCCCCATGTTGACCACCCCGTGGTGCTTTTCTCCATCCTACATTGCCACTCACTGCCTATCCTTATTGAGACCATCCGATTCACACCACCCCGTGATATTTTTCTCACTCCTACTAGTGAATGTAAAGTTACACACCCATACAATGCGCACCACCCCGTGATGTATTTCAGAAACCTATCCTACATTGCCACTGAATGTTTCCTGACCTCCCCATGCTGACCACCCAGTCGTGCTTCTGTCCATCCTACATTGCCACTCACTGCCTATCCTAATTCAGACCCTCCGATTCACACCACCCCGTGATGTTTTTCTGACTCCTACTGGTGAATGTAATGTTACACACCCATACAATGCGCACCACCCCGCGATGTTTACAGAAACCTATCCTACATTGCCCCTGCATGTTTCCTGACCTCCCCTTGCTGACCACCCCGTGGTGCTTTTCTCCATCCTACATTGCCAATCATTGCCTATTGTAATTCAGACCCTCCGATTCACAGCACCCCGTGATGCTTTTCTCACTCGAAATTGTGAATGTAATGTTACTCACCCATACAATGCGCACCACCCCGCTATGTTTCTCAGAAATCTATCCTACATTGCCACTGCATATTTCCTGAAATCCCCATGTTGACCACCCCGTGGTGCTTTTCTCCATCCTACATTGCCACTCACTGCCTATCCTTATTGAGACCATCCGATTCACACCACCCCGTGATGTTTTTCTCACTCCTACTAGTGAATGTAAAATTACACACCCATACAATGCGCACCACCAAGCGATGTTTTTCAGAAACCTATCCTACATTGCCACTGCGTGTTTCCTGACCTCCGCATGCTGACCAACCTGTGGAGTTTTTCTCCATCCTACATTGCCATTCACTGCCTATTCTAATTCAGATTATCCAATTCACACTACCCCGTGATGTTTTTCTCACTCTAACTAGTGAATGTAATGTTACACACCCATACAATGCGCACAACTCCGCGATGTTTTTCAGAAACCTATCCTACATTGCCACTGCGTGTTTCTTGACTTCCCCATGCTGACCACGCCGTGGTGCTTTTCTCCATCCTACATTGACACTCACTGCCTATCCTAATTCAGACCCCGCGAATCACACCACCCAGTGATGTTTTTCTCACTCCTATGAGTGAATGTAATGTTATACACCCATACAATGCGCACCACCCCGTGATGTTTTTCAGAAACCTATCCTACATTGCCCCTGAATGTTTCCTGACCTCCCCATGCTGACCAGCCAGTCGTCCTTTTCTCCATCCTACATTGCCACTCACTGCCTATCCTAATTCAGACCCTCCGATTCACACCACCCCGTGATGTTTTTCTCACTCCTACTATTGAATAGCCTGTTAGAAACCCATACAATGCGCACCACCTCACGATGTTTATCAGAAACCTATCCTACATTGCCAAAGCATGTTTCCTGACCTCCCCATGCTGACCACCCCGTGGAGTTTTTCTCCATCCTACATTGCCACTCACTGCCTATCCTAATTCAGACCCTCCGATTCACACCACCCGGTGATGATTTTCTCACCCCTACTAGTGATTGTAATGTTACACACTCCTACAAAGCGCACCACCCCGCGATGTTTTTTAGAAACATATCCTACATTGCCACTGCATGTTTCCTGACCTCCCCATGCTGACCACCCCGTGGTGCTTTTCTCCATTCTACTTTGCCACTCATTGCCTATCCTAATTCAGTTCCTATGATTCACACCACCCCGTGATGTTTTTCTCACTCCTACTAGTGAATGGCCTGTTAGAAACCCATACAATGCGCATGACCCCGGAATGTTTTACAGAAACTGATCCTACATTGCCACTGCATGTTTCCTGACCTCCCCATGCTGACAACTCCGTGGTGGTTTTCTCCATCCTACATTGCCACTAACTACCCATCCTTATTCAGACCCTCCGATTCACACCAATCCATGATGTTTTTCTCACTCCTTTTAGTGAATTTAATGTTACTCCTCCACACAATTCGCACCACGCCGCGAAGTTTTTCAGAAACCTATCCGACATTGCCACTGCATGTTTCCTGACTTCCCCATGCTGACGACCCCGTGGTGCTTTTCTCCATCCTACATTGCGACTCATTGCCTATTCTAATTCAGACCATCCGATTCACACCACCCCATGATGTTTTTCTGACTCCTACTGGTGAATGTAATGTTACACACCGATACAATGCGCACCAACCCGCGATGTTTTCAGAAAGCTATCCTACATTGCCCCTGCATGTTTCCTGACCTCCCCTTACTGACCACCCCATGGTGCTTTTCTCCATTCTACTTTGCCACTCACTGCCTATCCTAATTCAGATCCTATGATTCACACCACCCCATGATGTTTTTCTCATCCTACTATTGAATGGCCTGTTAGAAACCCATACAATGCAAACCCCCCCCGCGATGTTTTTCAGAAACCTATCCTACATGGACACTGCATGTTTCCTGACCTCCCCATGCTGACCAACACGTGGTGCTTTTCTCCATCCTTCTTTGACCCTCACTTCCTATCCTTATTCGGATCCTATGATTCACACAACCCCGTGATGTTTTTCTCACTCCTACTAGAGAATGTAATGGTACACACCCATACAATGTGCACCACCCCACGATGTTTTTCACAAACCTATCCTACATTGCCACTGCATGTTTCCTGGACTCCCCATTCTGACAACCGCGTGGTGCTGTTCCCCATCCTGCCTTGCCACTCACTGCCTATCCTAATTCAGACCCTCGGATACACAACACCCCATGATGTTTTTCTCACTCCTTCTAGTGAATGTAATGTTACACACCCATACAACGCGCACCACAATGCGATGTTTTTCAGAAACCTATCCTACATTTCCACTGCATGTTTCCTGACTTCAACATGCTGACCACCCCGTGTTGCTTTTCTCCATCCTACATTTCCACTCACTGCCTATCCTAATTCAAACCCTCCGATTCACACCACCCCGTGATGTTTTTGTCACTCCTACTAGTGAATGGCTTGTTAGAAACCCATACAATGCGCACCACCACGCGATGTTTCTCAGAAACCTATCCTACATTGCCACTTCATGTTTCCTGACCCTCGCATGATGACCACGCCGTGGAGTTTTTCTCCATTCTACATGGCCACTCACAGCCTATCCTAATTCAAACCCTCCGATTCACAGCACAGCGTGATGTTTTTCTCACTAGTCCTAGTGAATGTAATGTGACACAGCCATACAATGCGCACCACCCCGCAATGTTTCTCAGAAACCTATCCTACATTGCCACTGCATGTTTCCTGAACTCGCCATGCTGACCACCCCGTGGTGCTTTTCTCCATCCTGCATTGCCACTCGCTGCCTATCCTTATTCAGACCTTCCGATTCACAGCACCCCGTGATGTTTTTCTCACTAGTACTAGTGAATGTACTGTGACACACCCATACAATGCGCACCACACCGCAATGTTTCTCAGAAACCTATCCTACATTGCCACTGCATGTTTCCTGACGTCCCCATGCTGACCACCCCATGGTGCTTTTCTCCATCCTACATTGCCACTTCCTACCTATCCTAAATCAGACTCTCTGATTCACACCACTCCGTGATGTTTTTCTCACTCCTACTAGTGAATGTAATGTGACACACCCATACAATGCGCACCTCCCCACGATGTTTTTCAGAAACCTATCCTACATTGCCACTGCATGTTTCCTGAACTCGCCATGCTGACCACCCCGTGGTACTTTTCTCCATCCTACATTGCCACTCACTGCCGATCCTGATTCAGACCCTCCGATTCACACCACTCCGTGATGTTTTTCTCACTGCTACTAGTGAAAGTAATGTTACACACTCATACAATGCGCACCACCCCGCGTTGTTTTTCAGAAACATATCCCACATTGCCACTGCATGTTTCCTGACCTCCCCATGCTGACGACCCCGTGGTGCTTTTCTCCATCCTGCATTGCGACTCATTGCCTATCCTAATTCAGACCCTCCGATTCACACCACCCCACCACCCCGTGATGTTTTTCTGACTCCGACTGGTGAATGTAATGTTACACACCCATACAATGTGCACCATCCCGCGATGTTTTCAGAAACCTATCCTACATTGCCCCTGCATGTTTCCTGACCTCCACTTGCTGACCAACCCGTGGTGCTTTTCTCCATTCTACTTTGCCACTCATTGCCTATCCTAATTCAGATCCTATGATTCACACCACCCCATGATGTTTTTCTCACTACTACTCGTGAATAGCCGGTTAGAAACCCATACAATGCACACCTCCCCGCGATGTTTTTCAGAAACCTATCCAAAATTGCCCCTGCATGTTTCCTGACCTCCCCATGCTGACCAACGCGTGGTGCTTTTCTCCATCCTTCATTGACCCTCCCTACCTATCCTTATTCGGATCCTATGATTCACACCACCCCCTGATGTTTTTCTCACTCGTACTAGTGAATGGAATGTTACACACGCATACAATGCGCACCACCCCGCGATGTTTCTCAGAAACCTATCCTACATTGCCACTGCATGTTTCCTGACCTCCCCATTCTGACCACCCCGTGGTGCTTTCCTCCATTCTACATTGGCACTCACGGCCTATTCTAATTCAGACCCTCCGATTCACACAACCCCGTGATGTTTTTCTCACACCTAATAGTGAATGTAATGTTACACACCCATACAATGTGCACCACCCCGCGAAGTTTTTCAGAAACCTATCCTTCATTGCCACTGCATGTTTCCTGACCTCCGCATGCTGACCTCCCCGTGGAGTTTTTCTCCAAACCTACATTGCCAATCATTGCCTATTCTAATTCAGACCCTCTGATTCACAGCACCCCGTGATGCTTTTCTCACTCGTACTAGTGAATGTAATGTTACACAACCATACAATGCGCATCACCCCTCTATGTTTCTCAGAAACCTATCCTACATTGCCAGTGCATATTTCCTCTCCTCCCCATGTTGACCACCCCGTGGTGCTTTTCTCCATCCTACATTGCCACTCACTGCCTATCCTTATTGAGACCATCCGATTCACACCACCCCGTGATATTTTTCTCACTCCTACTAGTGAATGTAAAGTTACACACCCATACAATGCGCACCACCCCGTGATGTATTTCAGAAACCTATCCTACATTGCCACTGAATGTTTCCTGACCTCCCCATGCTGACCACCCAGTCGTGCTTCTGTCCATCCTACATTGCCACTCACTGCCTATCCTAATTCAGACCCTCCGATTCACACCACCCCGTGATGTTTTTCTGACTCCTACTGGTGAATGTAATGTTACACACCCATACAATGCGCACCACCCCGCGATGTTTACAGAAACCTATCCTACATTGCCCCTGCATGTTTCCTGACCTCCCCTTGCTGACCACCCCGTGGTGCTTTTCTCCATCCTACATTGCCAATCATTGCCTATTGTAATTCAGACCCTCCGATTCACAGCACCCCGTGATGCTTTTCTCACTCGAAATTGTGAATGTAATGTTACTCACCCATACAATGCGCACCACCCCGCTATGTTTCTCAGAAATCTATCCTACATTGCCACTGCATATTTCCTGAAATCCCCATGTTGACCACCCCGTGGTGCTTTTCTCCATCCTACATTGCCACTCACTGCCTATCCTTATTGAGACCATCCGATTCACACCACCCCGTGATGTTTTTCTCACTCCTACTAGTGAATGTAAAATTACACACCCATACAATGCGCACCACCAAGCGATGTTTTTCAGAAACCTATCCTACATTGCCACTGCGTGTTTCCTGACCTCCGCATGCTGACCAACCTGTGGAGTTTTTCTCCATCCTACATTGCCATTCACTGCCTATTCTAATTCAGATTATCCAATTCACACTACCCCGTGATGTTTTTCTCACTCTAACTAGTGAATGTAATGTTACACACCCATACAATGCGCACAACTCCGCGATGTTTTTCAGAAACCTATCCTACATTGCCACTGCGTGTTTCTTGACTTCCCCATGCTGACCACGCCGTGGTGCTTTTCTCCATCCTACATTGACACTCACTGCCTATCCTAATTCAGACCCTGCGAATCACACCACCCAGTGATGTTTTTCTCACTCCTATGAGTGAATGTAATGTTATACACCCATACAATGCGCACCACCCCGTGATGTTTTTCAGAAACCTATCCTACATTGCCCCTGAATGTTTCCTGACCTCCCCATGCTGACCAGCCAGTCGTCCTTTTCTCCATCCTACATTGCCACTCACTGCCTATCCTAATTCAGACCCTCCGATTCACACCACCCCGTGATGTTTTTCTCACTCCTACTATTGAATAGCCTGTTAGAAACCCATACAATGCGCACCACCTCACGATGTTTATCAGAAACCTATCCTACATTGCCAAAGCATGTTTCCTGACCTCCCCATGCTGACCACCCCGTGGAGTTTTTCTCCATCCTACATTGCCACTCACTGCCTATCCTAATTCAGACCCTCCGATTCACACCACCCGGTGATGATTTTCTCACCCCTACTAGTGATTGTAATGTTACACACTCCTACAATGCGCACCACCTCGCGATGTTTTTCAGAAACATATGCTACATTGCCACTGCATGTTTCCTGACCTCCCTATGCTGACCACCCCGTGGTGCTTTTTTCCATCATACATTGCCACTCACTGCCTATCCTAATTCAGACCTTCCGATTCTTACCACCCCGGGAAGTTTTTCTCACTCCTACTAGGGAATATAATGTTACACACCCATACAAGGCGCACCACCCCGCAATGGTTTTCAGAAACCTATCCTACATTGCCACTGCATGTTTCCTGGCCTCCCAATGCTGACCACCAGGTGGTGCTTTTCTCCATTCTACATTGCCACTCACTGCCTATCCTAATTAAGACCCTCCGATTCACACCACCCCGTGATGTTTTTCTTACTCCTACTGGTGAATGTAATGTTACACACCCATACAGTGCGCACCACCCCGCGATGTTTTCAGAAACCTATCCTACATTGCCCCTGCATGTTTCCTGACCTCCCCTTGCTGACCACCCCGTGGTGCTTTTCTCCATCCTACATTGCCACTCACTGCCTATCCTTATTCAGACCATCCGATTCACACCACCCCATGATGTTTGTCTCACTCCTACTAGTGAATGTAATGTTACACACCCATACAATGCGCACCACCAAGCAATGTTTTTCATAAACCTATCCTACATTGCCACTGCATGTTTCCTGACCTCCGCATGCTGACCACCCTGTGGAGTTTTTCTCCATCCTACATTGCCACTCACTGCCTATTCTAATTCAGACCATCCGATTCACACCACCCCGTGATGTTTTTCTCACTCTACCTAGTGAATGTAATGTTACCCACCCATACAATGCGCACCACCCCGCGATGTTTTTCAGAAACCTATCCTACATTGCCACTGCGTGTTTCCTGACTTCCACATGCTGACCACGCGTTGATATTTTTCTCCATCCTACATTCCGACTTATTGCCTATCCTACTTCAGACCCTCCGATTCACAGCACCCCGTGATGTTTTTCTCACTCCTACTAGTGAATGGCCGGTTATAAACCCATACAATGCGCACCACCTCACGATGTTTCTCAGATACCTATCCTACATTGCCACTGCATGTTTCCTGACCTCCGCATGCTGACCACCCCGTGGAGTTTTTCTCCATCCTACATTGCCACTCACTGCCTATTCTAATTCAGACCCTCAGATTCACACCACCCCGTGATGTTTTTCTCACTCCTACTAGAGAATGTAATGTTACACACTCCTACAAAGCGCACCACCCCGCGATGTTTTTTAGAAACATATCCTACATTGCCACTGCATGTTTCCTGACCTCCCCATGCTGACCACCCCGTGGTGCTTTTCTCCATTCTACTTTGCCACTCATTGCCTATCCTAATTCAGATCCTATGATTCACACCACCCCGTGATGTTTTTCTCACTCCTACTAGTGAATGGCCTGTTAGGAACCCATACAATGCGCATGACCCCGGAATGTTTTACAGAAACTGATCCTACATTGCCACTGCATGTTTCCTGACCTCCCCATGCTGACAACTCCGTGGTGGTTTTCTCCATCCTACATTGCCACTAACTACCCATCCTTATTCAGACCCTCCGATTCACACCAATCCATGATGTTTTTCTCACTCCTTTTAGTGAATTTAATGTTACTCCTCCACACAATTCGCACCACCCCGCGAAATTTTTCAGAAACCTATCCGACATTGCCACTGCATGTTTCCTGACTTCCACATGCTGACGACCCCATGGTGCTTTTCTCCATCCTACATTGCGACTCATTGCCTATTCTAATTCAGACCATCCGATTCACACCACCCCATGATGTTTTTCTGACTCCTACTGGTGAATGTAATGTTACACACCGATACAATGCGCACCAACCCGCGATGTTTTCAGAAAGCTATCCTACATTGCCCCTGCATGTTTCCTGACCTCCCCTTACTGACCACCCCATGGTGCTTTTCTCCATTCTACTTTGCCACTCACTGCCTATCCTAATTCAGATCCTATGATTCACACCACCCCATGATGTTTTTCTCATCCTACTATTGAATGGCCTGTTAGAAACCCATACAATGCACACCACCGCGCGATGTTTTTCAGAAACCTATCCTACATGGCCACTGCATGTTTCCTGACCTCCCCATGCTGACCAACACGTGGTGCTTTTCTCCATCCTTCTTTGACCCACACTTTCTATCCTTATTCGGATCCTATGATTCACACAACCCCGTGATGTTTTTCTCACTCCTACTAGAGAATGTAATGGTACACACCCATACAATGTGCACCACCCCACGATGTTTTTCACAAACCTATCCTACATTGCCACTGCATGTTTCCTGGACTACCCATTCTGACAACCGCGTGTTGCTGTTCCCCATCCTGCCTTGCCACTCACTGCCTATCCTAATTCAGACCCTCGGATACACAACACCCCATTATGTTTTTCTCACTCCTTCTAGTGAATGTAATGTTACACACCCATACAATGCGCACGACAACGCGATGTTTTTCAGAAACCTATCCTACATTTCCACTGCATGTTTCCTGACTTCAACATGCTGACCACCCCGTGTTGCTTTTCTCCATCCTACATTTCCACTCATTGCCTATCCTAATTCAAACCCTCCGATTCACACCACCACGTGATGTTTTTGTCACTCCTACTAGTGAATGGCTTGTTAGAAACCCATACAATGCGCACCACCACGCGATGTTTCTCAGAAACCTATCCTACATTGCCACTTCATGTTTCCTGACCCTCGCATGATGACCACGCCGTGGAGTTTTTCTCCATTCTACATGGCCACTCACAGCCTATCCTAATTCAAACCCTCCGATTCACAGCACCCCGTGATGTTTTTCTCACTAGTCCTAGTGAATGTAATGTGACACAGCCATACAATGCGCACCACCCCGCAATGTTTCTCAGAAACCTATCCTACATTGCCACTGCATGTTTCCTGAACTCGCCATGCTGACCACCCCGTGGAGTTTTTCTCCATCCTACATTGCCACTCACTGCCTATTCTAATTCAGACTCTCCGATTCACACCACCCCGTGATTTTTTTCTCACTCCTACTAGTGAATGGCCTGTTAGAAACCCATACAATGCGCATGACCCCGGAATGTTTTACAGAAACTGATCCTACATTGCCACTGCATGTTTCCTGACATCCCCATGCTGCCAACTTCGTGGTGGTTTTCTCCATCCTACATTGCCACTAACTACCCATCCTTATTCAGACCCTCCGATTCACACCAATCCATGATGTTTTTCTCACTCCTTTTAGTGAATTTAATGTTACACCCGCACACAATTCGCACCACCCCGCGAAGTTTTTCAGAAACCTATCCGACATTGCCACTGCATGTTTCCTGACTTCCCCATGCTGACGACCCCGAAGTGCTTTTCTCCATCCTACATTGCGACTCATTGCCTATTCTAATTCAGACCCTCCGATTCACACCACCCCATGATGTTTTTCTGACTCCTACTGGTGAATGTAATGTTACACACCGATACAATGCCGACCAACCCGCGATGTTTTCAGAAAGCTATCCTACATTGCCCCTGCATGTTTCCTGACCTCCGCATGCTGACCACCCCGTGGTGCTTTCCTCCATTCTACATTGCCACTCACGGCCTATTCTAATTCAGACCCTCCAATTCACACCAGCCCGTGATATTTTTCTCACTCCTACTAGTGAATGTAATTTTACACACCCATACAATGCGCACCACCCTGTGATGTTTTTCAGAATCCCATCCTACTTTGCCACTGCATGTTTCCTGACCTCCCCATGCTGACCAACTCGTGGTGCTTTTCTCCATCCTTCATTGCCACTCACTGCCTATACTAATTCAGGCCCTCCGATTCACACCACCCCGTGATGTTTTTCTCACTCCTACTAGTGAATGGCCGGTAATAAACCCATACAATGCGCACCACCTCACGATGTTTCTCAGATACCAATCCTACATTGCCACTGCATGTTTCCTGACCTCGGCATGCTGACCACCCTGTGGAGTTTTTCTCCATCCTACATTGCCACACACTGCCTATACTAATTCAGACCCTCCGAATCACACCACCCCGTGATGTTTTTCTCACTCCTACTACTGAATGTAATGTTACACACTCCTACAATGCGCACCACCCCGCGATGTTTTTCAGAAACATATCCTACATTGCCACTGCATGTTTCCTGACCTCCCTATGCTGACCACCCCGTGGTACTTCTCTCCATCCTACATTGCCACTCATTGCCTATCCTAATTCAGACCCTCCGATTCACACCACCCTGTGAAGTATTTCTTACTCCTACTAGTGAATGTAATGTTACACACCCATACAATGCGAACCACCCCGCGATGTTTTTCAGAAACCTATCCTACATTGCCACTGCATGTTTTCTGACTTCCCCAGGCTGACCACGCCGTGGTGCTTTTCAACATCCTACATTGCCACTCACTGCCTATCCTAATTCAGACACTCCGATTCACATCACCCCTACTAGTTTTTCTCACTCTTACTAGTGAATGTAATTTTACACACCAATACAATGCGCACCACCCTGCGATGTTTTTCGGAAACCTATCCTACATTTCCACTTCATGTTTCCTGACCTCCCCATGCTGACCACCCTGTAGTGCATTTCTCCATCCTACATTGCCATTCACTGCCTATCCTAAATCAGAACATCTGATTCACACCACCCCGTGATGTTTTTCTCACTCCTACTAGTAAATGGCCTGTTAGAAACCCATAAGATGCGCACCACCATGCGATGTTTCTCAGAAACCTACCCTACATTGCCACAGCATGTTTCCTGACCTCCGCATTCTGACCGCCCCGTGGAGTTTTTCTCCATCCTACATTGCCAATTACTGCCTATCCTAATTCAGACCTTCCGATTTACACCACCGCGTGATGTTTTTCTCACTCCTACTAGTGAATGTAATGTGACACACCCATACAATGCGCACCACCCCGCGATGTTTTTCAGAAACCTACCCTACATTGCCACTGCGTGTTTCCTGACTTCCCCAGGCTGACCACACATGGTGCTTTTCTCCATCCTACATTGCTACTCACTGCCTATCCTAATTCAGACCCTCTGATTCACACCACCCCATGATGTTTTTCTCATCCTACTAGTGAATGGCCTGTTAGAAACCCATACAATGCACACTCCCCCGCGATGTTTTTCAGAAACCTATCCTACATGGCCACTGCATGTTTTATGACCTCCCCATGCTGACCAACCCATGGTGCTTTTCTCCATCCTTCATTGACCCTCCCTACCTATCCTTATTCGGATCCTATGATTCACACAACCCCTTGATGTTTTTCTCACTCCTACTAGTGAATGTAATGGTACACACCCATACAATGTGCACCACCCTGTGATGTTTTTCAGAAACCTATCCTACAATGCCACTGCATGTTTCCTGGACTCCCCATTCTGACAACCCCTTGGTGCTTTTCCCCATCCTGCCTTGCCACTCCTTGCCTATCCTAATTCAGACCCTCGGATACACAACACTCCATGATGTTTTTCTCACCTTCTAGTGAATGTAATGTTACACACCCATACAAAGTGCACCACCACGCGATGTTTTTCAGAAACCTATCCTACATTGCCAAGGCATGTTTCCTGACCTCCTCATGCTGACCACCCTGTGGAGTTTTTCTCCATCCTACATTGCCAATCATTGCCTATTCTAATTCAGACCCTCCGATTCACAGCACCCCGTGATGCTTTTCTCACTAGTACTAGTGAATGTAATGTTACACACCCATACAATGCGCACCACCCCACTATGTTTTTCAGAAACCTATCCTACATTGTCACTGCATATTTCCTGACCTCCCCATGTTTTCCAACCCGTGGTGCTTTTCTCCATCCTACATTGCCACTCACTGCCTATCCTTATTCAGACCATCCGATTCACACCACCCCGTGATGTTTTTCTCACTCCTACTAGTGAATGTAAAGTTACACACCCATAAAATGCGCACCACCAAGCGATGTTTTTCAGAAACCTATCCTACATTGCCACTGCGTGTTTCCTGACCACCGCATGCTGACCATCCTGTGGAGTTTTTCTCCATCCTACATTTCCACTCACTGCCTATTCTAATTCAGACCATCCGATTCACACAACCCCATGATGTTTTTCTCACTCTAACTCGTGAATGTAATGTTACACACCCATACAATGCACACCACCCCGCGATGTTTTTCAGAAACCTATCCTACATTGCCACTGCGTGTTTCCTGACCTCCCCATGCTGACCACCCCGTGGTGGTTTTCTCCATCCTACATTGCCACTAACTACCTATCCTTATTCAGACCCTCCGATTCACAGCACCCCGTGATGCTTTTCTCACTCGTACTAGTGAATGTAATGTTACACACCCATACAATGCGCACCACCCCACTATGTTTTTCAGAAACCTATCCTACATTGTCACTGCATATTTCCTGACCTCCCCATGTTTTCCAACCCGTGGTGCTTTTCTCCATTATACTTTGCCACTCACTGCCTAACCTAATTCAGATCCTATGATTCACACCACCCCGTGATGTTTTTCTGACTCCTACTAGTGAATGTAATTTTACACATCCTTACAACGCGCACCACCCCACGAAGTTTCTCAGAATCCTATCCTACATTGCCACTATATTTTTCCTTACCTCCGCATGCTGACCACCCCATGGAGATTTTCTCCATCCTACATTCACACTCCCTGCCTATTCTAATACAGACCCTCTGATTCACACCACCCCGTGATGTTTTTCTCAGTCGTACTAGTGAATATAATGTTACACACCCATACAATGTGCACCACCCCGCGATGTCTCGCAGAAACCTATCTTACATTGCCACTGCATGTTTCCTGACCTCCCCATGCTGACCACCCCGTGGGGCTTTTCTCCATCCTACATTGCAACTCATTGCCTATCCTAATTAAGACCATCTGATTCACACCGCCCCGTGATATTTTTCTCATTCCTACTAGTGAATGTAATTTGACACACCCATACAATGCGCACCACCCCGCGATGTTTTTCAGAAACCTATCCTACATTGCCACTTCATGTTTCCTGACTGCCCCATGCTGACCACCCCGTGGTGCTTTTCTCCATCCTACAATGCCACTCACTGCCTATTCTAATTCAGACCCTCCGATTCACACCACCCCGTGATGTTTTTCTCACTCCTACTAGTGAATGGCCTGTTAGAAACCCATACAATACGCACCACCATGCGATGTTTCTCAGAAACCTACACTACATTGCCAGTGCATTTTTCCTGACCTCCGCATGCTGACCACCCCGTGGAGTTTTTCTCAATCCTACATTGTCACTCACTGCCTATCCTAATTCAGACCCTCTGATTCACACCAGCCTGTGAAGTTTTTTCTCACTCCTACCAGTTAATGTAATGGTACACACCCATACAATGCGCACCACCCCGCGATGTCTCTCAGAAACCTATCCTACATTGCCACTGCATGTTTCCTGACTTCCACATGCTGACCACCAGTGGTGCTTTTCTCCATTCTACAATGCCACTCACTGCCTATTCTAATTCAGACCTTCTGATTCACACCACCCCGTGATGTTTTTCTCACTCCTACTAGTGAATGGCCTGTTAGAAACCCATACAATACGCACCACCATGCGATGTTTCTCAGAAACCTATCCTACATTGCCACCGAATGTTTCCTGACCTCAACATGCTGACCACCCCGTGGTGCTTTTCTCCATCCTACAATGCCACTCACTGCCTATTCTAATTCAGACCCTCCGATTCACACCACCCGTCATGTTTATCTCCCTCCTACCTGTGAATGGCCTGTTAGAAACCCATACAATGCGCACCACCCGCGATGATTTTCAGAAACCTATCCTACATTGCCACTGCATGTTTCTTGACTTCCCCATGCTGACCACCCTGTGGTGCTTTTCTCCATCCTTCATTGCCACTCACTGCCTATCCTAATTCAAACCCTCCGATTCACACCACCCTGTGATGTTTGCCTCACTCCTACTTGTGAATGTAATGTTACACACCCATACAATGCGCACCACCCGCGATGTATTTCAGAAACCTATCCTACATTGCCACTGCATGTTTCCTGACTTCCCCATGCTGACCACCCCGTGGTGCTTTTCTCCATTATGCATTGCCACTCACTGCCTATCCTTATTCAGAACCTCCGATTCACACCACCCAGTGATGTTTTTGTCACTCCTAGTAGTGAAGGTAATGTTACACACCCATAATTTGCGCACCATCCCGCAATGTTTTTCAGAAACCTATCCTACATTGCCACTGCATGTTTCTTGAACTCCCCATGCTGACCACCCCATTGGGCTTTTCTCCATCCTACATTGCCACTCATTGCCTATCCTTATTAAGACCATCCGATTCACACTGCCCCGTGATATTTTTCTCATTCCTACTAGTGAATGTAATTTGACACACCCATACAATGCTCACCACCCTGCGATGTTTTTCAGAAACCTATCCTACATTGCCACTGCATGTTTCCTGACTTCCCCATGCTGAGCACCCCGTGGTGCTTTTCTCCATCCGAAAATGCCACTCACTGCCTATTCTAATTCAGACCCTCCGATTCACACCACCCGGTGATGTTTTTCTCACTCCTACTAGTGAATGGACTGTTAGAAACCCATACAATACGCACCACCATGCGATGTTTCTCAGAAACTTATCCTGCATTGCCACTGCATTTCTCCTGACCTCCGCATGCTGACCACCCCATGGTGGTTTTCTCCAACCGACATTGGCACTCACTGCCTATCCTAATTCAATTCCTCCGATTCACACCACCCTGTGATGTTTTTTTCACTCCTACAATTGAATGTAATTTTACACACCCATACAATTCGCACCACCCCGCAATGTTTTTCAGAAACCTATCCTACATTGGCCCTGCATGTTTCCTGACTTCCCCATGCTGAACACCCTGTGGTGCAGTTCTCCATCCTACATTGCCACTCACTGCCTATACTAATTCAAACCCTCCGATTCACACCACCATGTGATGTTTTTCTCACTCCTACTAGTGAATGTAATGTTACACTCGCACACAATGTGCACCACCCCGCGATGTTTTTCAGAAACCTATCCTACATTGCCACGGGATGTTTCCTGACCTCCCCATGCTGACCACCCTGTAGTGCATTTCTCCATCCTACATTGCCATTCACTGCCTATCCTAAATCAGAACATCTGATTCACACCACCCCGTGATGTTTTTCTCACTCCTACTAGTAAATGGCCTGTTAGAAACCCATAAGATGCGCACCACCATGCGATGTTTCTCAGAAACCTACCCTACATTGCCACAGCATGTTTCCTGACCTCCGCATTCTGACCGCCCCGTGGAGTTTTTCTCCATCCTACATTGCCAATTACTGCCTATCCTAATTCAGACCTTCCGATTTACACCACCGCGTGATGTTTTTCTCACTCCTACTAGTGAATGTAATGTGACACACCCATACAATGCGCACCACCCCGCGATGTTTTTCAGAAACCTACCCTACATTGCCACTGCGTGTTTCCTGACTTCCCCAGGCTGACCACACATGGTGCTTTTCTCCATCCTACATTGCTACTCACTGCCTATCCTAATTCAGACCCTCTGATTCACACCACCCCATGATGTTTTTCTCATCCTACTAGTGAATGGCCTGTTAGAAACCCATACAATGCACACTCCCCCGCGATGTTTTTCAGAAACCTATCCTACATGGCCACTGCATGTTTTATGACCTCCCCATGCTGACCAACCCATGGTGCTTTTCTCCATCCTTCATTGACCCTCCCTACCTATCCTTATTCGGATCCTATGATTCACACAACCCCTCGATGTTTTTCTCACTCCTACTAGTGAATGTAATGGTACACACCCATACAATGTGCACCACCCTGTGATGTTTTTCAGAAACCTATCCTACAATGCCACTGCATGTTTCCTGGACTCCCCATTCTGACAACCCCTTGGTGCTTTTCCCCATCCTGCCTTGCCACTCCTTGCCTATCCTAATTCAGACCCTCGGATACACAACACTCCATGATGTTTTTCTCACCTTCTAGTGAATGTAATGTTACACACCCATACAAAGTGCACCACCACGCGATGTTTTTCAGAAACCTATCCTACATTGCCAAGGCATGTTTCCTGACCTCCTCATGCTGACCACCCTGTGGAGTTTTTCTCCATCCTACATTGCCAATCATTGCCTATTCTAATTCAGACCCTCCGATTCACAGCACCCCGTGATGCTTTTCTCACTCGTACTAGTGAATGTAATGTTACACACCCATACAATGCGCACCACCCCACTATGTTTTTCAGAAACCTATCCTACATTGTCACTGCATATTTCCTGACCTCCCCATGTTTTCCAACCCGTGGTGCTTTTCTCCATCCTACATTGCCACTCACTGCCTATCCTTATTCAGACCATCCGATTCACACCACCCCGTGATGTTTTTCTCACTCCTACTAGTGAATGTAAAGTTACACACCCATAAAATGCGCACCACCAAGCGATGTTTTTCAGAAACCTATCCTACATTGCCACTGCGTGTTTCCTGACCACTGCATGCTGACCATCCTGTGGAGTTTTTCTCCATCCTACATTTCCACTCACTGCCTATTCTAATTCAGACCATCCGATTCACACAACCCCATGATGTTTTTCTCACTCTAACTCGTGAATGTAATGTTACACACCCATACAATGCACACCACCCCGCGATGTTTTTCAGAAACCTATCCTACATTGCCACTGCGTGTTTCCTGACCTCCCCATGCTGACCACCCCGTGGTGGTTTTCTCCATCCTACATTGCCACTAACTACCTATCCTTATTCAGACCCTCCGATTCACAGCACCCCGTGATGCTTTTCTCACTCGTACTAGTGAATGTAATGTTACACACCCATACAATGCGCACCACCCCACTATGTTTTTCAGAAACCTATCCTACATTGTCACTGCATATTTCCTGACCTCCCCATGTTTTCCAACCCGTGGTGCTTTTCTCCATTATACTTTGCCACTCACTGCCTAACCTAATTCAGATCCTATGATTCACACCACCCCGTGATGTTTTTCTGACTCCTACTAGTGAATGTAATTTTACACATCCTTACAACGCGCACCACCCCACGAAGTTTCTCAGAATCCTATCCTACATTGCCACTATATTTTTCCTTACCTCCGCATGCTGACCACCCCATGGAGATTTTCTCCATCCTACATTCACACTCCCTGCCTATTCTAATACAGACCCTCTGATTCACACCACCCCGTGATGTTTTTCTCAGTCGTACTAGTGAATATAATGTTACACACCCATACAATGTGCACCACCCCGCGATGTCTCGCAGAAACCTATCTTACATTGCCACTGCATGTTTCCTGACCTCCCCATGCTGACCACCCCGTGGGGCTTTTCTCCATCCTACATTGCAACTCATTGCCTATCCTAATTAAGACCATCTGATTCACACCGCCCCGTGATATTTTTCTCATTCCTACTAGTGAATGTAATTTGACACACCCATACAATGCGCACCACCCCGCGATGTTTTTCAGAAACCTATCCTACATTGCCACTTCATGTTTCCTGACTGCCCCATGCTGACCACCCCGTGGTGCTTTTCTCCATCCTACAATGCCACTCACTGCCTATTCTAATTCAGACCCTCCGATTCACACCACCCCGTGATGTTTTTCTCACTCCTACTAGTGAATGGCCTGTTAGAAACCCATACAATACGCACCACCATGCGATGTTTCTCAGAAACCTACACTACATTGCCAGTGCATTTTTCCTGACCTCCGCATGCTGACCACCCCGTGGAGTTTTTCTCAATCCTACATTGTCACTCACTGCCTATCCTAATTCAGACCCTCTGATTCACACCAGCCTGTGAAGTTTTTTCTCACTCCTACCAGTTAATGTAATGGTACACACCCATACAATGCGCACCACCCCGCGATGTCTCACAGAATCCTATCCTACATTGCCACTGCATGTTTCCTGACTTCCACATGCTGACCACCAGTGGTGCTTTTCTCCATTCTACAATGCCACTCACTGCCTATTCTAATTCAGACCTTCTGATTCACACCACCCCGTGATGTTTTTCTCACTCCTACTAGTGAATGGCCTGTTAGAAACCCATACAATACGCACCACCATGCGATGTTTCTCAGAAACCTATCCTACATTGCCACCGAATGTTTCCTGACCTCAACATGCTGACCACCCCGTGGTGCTTTTCTCCATCCTACAATGCCACTCACTGCCTATTCTAATTCAGACCCTCCGATTCACACCACCCGTCATGTTTATCTCCCTCCTACCTGTGAATGGCCTGTTAGAAACCCATACAATGCGCACCACCCGCGATGATTTTCAGAAACCTATCCTACATTGCCACTGCATGTTTCTTGACTTCCCCATGCTGACCACCCTGTGGTGCTTTTCTCCATCCTTCATTGCCACTCACTGCCTATCCTAATTCAAACCCTCCGATTCACACCACCCTGTGATGTTTGCCTCACTCCTACTTGTGAATGTAATGTTACACACCCATACAATGCGCACCACCCGCGATGTATTTCAGAAACCTATCCTACATTGCCACTGCATGTTTCCTGACTTCCCCATGCTGACCACCCCGTGGTGCTTTTCTCCATTATGCATTGCCACTCACTGCCTATCCTTATTCAGAACCTCCGATTCACACCACCCAGTGATGTTTTTCTCACTCCTAGTAGTGAAGGTAATGTTACACACCCATAATTTGCGCACCATCCCGCGATGTTTTTCAGAAACCTATCCTACATTGCCACTGCATGTTTCTTGAACTCCCCATGCTGACCACCCCATTGGGCTTTTCTCCATCCTACATTGCCACTCATTGCCTATCCTTATTAAGACCATCCGATTCACACTGCCCCGTGATATTTTTCTCATTCCTACTAGTGAATGTAATTTGACACACCCATACAATGCTCACCACCCTGCGATGTTTTTCAGAAACCTATCCTACATTGCCACTGCATGTTTCCTGACTTCCCCATGCTGAGCACCCCGTGGTGCTTTTCTCCATCCGAAAATGCCACTCACTGCCTATTCTAATTCAGACCCTCCGATTCACACCACCCGGTGATGTTTTTCTCACTCCTACTAGTGAATGGACTGTTAGAAACCCATACAATACGCACCACCATGCGATGTTTCTCAGAAACTTATCCTGCATTGCCACTGCATTTCTCCTGACCTCCGCATGCTGACCACCCCATGGTGGTTTTCTCCAACCGACATTGGCACTCACTGCCTATCCTAATTCAATTCCTCCGATTCACACCACCCTGTGATGTTTTTTTCACTCCTACAATTGAATGTAATTTTACACACCCATACAATTCGCACCACCCCGCAATGTTTTTCAGAAACCTATCCTACATTGGCCCTGCATGTTTCCTGACTTCCCCATGCTGAACACCCTGTGGTGCAGTTCTCCATCCTACATTGCCACTCACTGCCTATACTAATTCAAACCCTCCGATTCACACCACCATGTGATGTTTTTCTCACTCCTACTAGTGAATGTAATGTTACACACCCATACAATGCGTACCACCCGCGATGTTTTTCAGAAACCTATCCTACATTGCCACGGGATGTTTCCTGTCCTCCCCATGCTGACCACCCCGTGGTGCTTTTCTCCAACCGACATTGCCACTCACTGCCTATCCTAATTCAGACCCTCCGATTCACACCACCCGTCATGTTTATCTCACTCCTACTAATGAATGGCCTGTTACAAACCCATACAATGCGCACCACCCGGCGATGTTTTTCAGAAACCTATCCTACATTGCCACTGCATGTATCCTGACTTCCCCATGCTGACCACCCCCTGGTGCTTTTCTCCATCATGCATTGCCACTCACTGCCTATCCTTATTCAGAACCTCCGATTCACACCACCCAGTGATGTTTTTCTCACTCCTACTAGTGAATGTAGTGTGACACACCCATACAATGCGCACCACCCCGCGATGTTTTTCAAAAACCTATACTACATTGCCACTGCATGTTTACTGACCTCCCCATGGTGACCACCCCATGGTGCTCTTCTCCATCCTACATTGCCACTTCCTACCTATCCCAATTCCGACCATCCTATTCACACCACACCGTGATGTTTTTCTCACTCCTAGTAGTGAAGGTAATGTTACACACCCATAATTTGTGCACCATCCCGCGATGTTTTTCAGAAACCTATCCTACATTGCCACTGCATGTTTCCTGAAATCACCATGCTGACCACCACGTGGTGCTTTTCTCCATCCTACATTACCACTCACGGCCTATCCTAATTCAGACCCTCTGAATCACACCACTCCGTGATGTTTTTCTCACTCTAACTAGTGAATGTAATGTTACACACCCATACAATGCGCACCACCTCATGATGTTTCTCAGAAACCGATCCTACTTTGCCACTGCATGTTTCCTGACTTCCCCATGCTGACAATCCCGTGGAGTTTTTCTCCATCCTACATTCCCACTCACTGCCTATCCTAATACAGACCCTCCGATTCACAGCACCCCGTGATGTTTTTCTCACTAGTACTAGTGAATGTAATGTTGCACACTCATACAATGCGCACCACCCCACGTTGTTTTTCAGAAACATATCCTACATTGCCACTGCATGTTTCCTGACCTCCCCATGCTTACCACCCCGTGGTGCTTTTCTCCATCCTACATTGCCACTCACTGCCTATTCTAATTCAGACCCTCCGATTCACACCACCCGTCATGTTTATCTCCCTCCTACCTGTGAATGGCCTGTTAGAAACCCATACAATGCGCACCACCCGCGATGATTTTCAGAAACCTATCCTACATTGCCACTGCATGTTTCTTGACTTCCCCATGCTGACCACCCTGTGGTGCTTTTCTCCATCCTTCATTGCCACTCACTGCCTATCCTAATTCAAACCCTCCGATTCACACCACCCTGTGATGTTTGCCTCACTCCTACTTGTGAATGTAATGTTACACACCCATACAATGCGCACCACCCGCGATGTATTTCAGAAACCTATCCTACATTGCCACTGCATGTTTCCTGACTTCCCCATGCTGACCACCCCGTGGTGCTTTTCTCCATTATGCATTGCCACTCACTGCCTATCCTTATTCAGAACCTCCGATTCACACCACCCAGTGATGTTTTTCTCACTCCTAGTAGTGAAGGTAATGTTACACACCCATAATTTGCGCACCATCCCGCGATGTTTTTCAGAAACCTATCCTACATTGCCACTGCATGTTTCTTGAACTCCCCATGCTGACCACCCCATTGGTCTTTTCTCCATCCTACATTGCCACTCATTGCCTATCCTTATTAAGACCATCCGATTCACACTGCCCCGTGATATTTTTCTCATTCCTACTAGTGAATGTAATTTGACACACCCATACAATGCTCACCACCCTGCGATGTTTTTCAGAAACCTATCCTACATTGCCACTGCATGTTTCCTGACTTCCCCATGCTGAGCACCCCGTGGTGCTTTTCTCCATCCGAAAATGCCACTCACTGCCTATTCTAATTCAGACCCTCCGATTCACACCACCCGGTGATGTTTTTCTCACTCCTACTAGTGAATGGACTGTTAGAAACCCATACAATACGCACCACCATGCGATGTTTCTCAGAAACTTATCCTGCATTGCCACTGCATTTCTCCTGACCTCCGCATGCTGACCACCCCATGGTGGTTTTCTCCAACCGACATTGGCACTCACTGCCTATCCTAATTCAATTACTCCGATTCACACCACCCTGTGATGTTTTTTTCACTCCTACAATTGAATGTAATTTTACACACCCATACAATTCGCACCACCCCGCAATGTTTTTCAGAAACCTATCCTACATTGGCCCTGCATGTTTCCTGACTTCCCCATGCTGAACACCCTGTGGTGCAGTTCTCCATCCTACATTGCCACTCACTGCCTATACTAATTCAAACCCTCCGATTCACACCACCATGTGATGTTTTTCTCACTCCTACTAGTGAATGTAATGTTACACACCCATACAATGCGTACCACCCGCGATGTTTTTCAGAAACCTATCCTACATTGCCACGGGATGTTTCCTGTCCTCCCCATGCTGACCACCCCGTGGTGCTTTTCTCCAACCGACATTGCCACTCACTGCCTATCCTAATTCAGACCCTCCGATTCACACCACCCGTCATGTTTATCTCACTCCTACTAATGAATGGCCTGTTACAAACCCATACAATGCGCACCACCCGGCGATGTTTTTCAGAAACCTATCCTACATTGCCACTGCATGTATCCTGACTTCCCCATGCTGACCACCCCCTGGTGCTTTTCTCCATCATGCATTGCCACTCACTGCCTATCCTTATTCAGAACCTCCGATTCACACCACCCAGTGATGTTTTTCTCACTCCTACTAGTGAATGTAGTGTGACACACCCATACAATGCGCACCACCCCGCGATGTTTTTCAAAAACCTATACTACATTGCCACTGCATGTTTACTGACCTCCCCATGGTGACCACCCCATGGTGCTCTTCTCCATCCTACATTGCCACTTCCTACCTATCCCAATTCCGACCATCCTATTCACACCACACCGTGATGTTTTTCTCACTCCTAGTAGTGAAGGTAATGTTACACACCCATAATTTGTGCACCATCCCGCGATGTTTTTCAGAAACCTATCCTACATTGCCACTGCATGTTTCCTGAAATCACCATGCTGACCACCACGTGGTGCTTTTCTCCATCCTACATTACCACTCACGACCTATCCTAATTCAGACCCTCTGAATCACACCACTCCGTGATGTTTTTCTCACTCTAACTAGTGAATGTAATGTTACACACCCATACAATGCGCACCACCTCATGATGTTTCTCAGAAACCGATCCTACTTTGCCACTGCATGTTTCCTGACCTCCCCATGCTGACAATCCCGTGGAGTTTTTCTCCATCCTACATTCCCACTCACTGCCTATCCTAATACAGACCCTCCGATTCACAGCACCCCGTGATGTTTTTCTCACTAGTACTAGTGAATGTAATGTTGCACACTCATACAATGCGCACCACCCCGCGTTGTTTTTCAGAAACATATCCTACATTGCCACTGCATGTTTCCTGACCTCCCCATGCTTACCACCCCGTGGTGCTTTTCTCCATCCTACATTGCCACTCACTGCCTATCCTAATTCAGACCCTCCGATTCACACCACCCCGTGATGTTTTTCTCACTGCTACTAGTGAATGGCCTGTTAGAATCCGATACATTACGCACCACCATGCGATGTTTCTCATAAACCTATCATACATTGCCACAGCATGTTTCCTGAACTCAGCCTTCTGACCACCCCGTGGAGTTTTTCTCCATCCTACATTGCCACTCACTTCCTATCCTAGTTCCGACCCTCTTATTCCCACCACACCGTGATGTGTTTCTCACTCCTACCAGTGAATGTAATGTGACACACCCATACAATGCGCACCACCCCGCGATATTTTGCAGAAACCTATCCTACATTGCCACTGCATGTTTCCTGACCTCCCCATGCTGACCATCGCGTGGTGCTTTTCTCCATTCTACATTGCCTCTCACTGCCAATCCTAATTCAGACCTTCCAATTCACACCACCCCATGATGTTTTTCTCACTCCTACTAGTGAATGTAATGTTACACTCCCTCACAATGCTCACCACCCCACGAAGTTTCTCAGAAACCTATCCTACATTGCCATTACATGTTTGCTGACCTCCGCATGCTGACCACCCCGTGGAGTTTTTCTCCATCCTACATTGCCAATCACTGCCTATTTGTAATTCAGACACTCCGATTCACACCACCCGGTGATGTTTTTCTCACTCCTACTAGTGAATGTAATGGTTAACACCCATACAATGGGCACCACCCTGCGATATTTTTCAGAAACCTATCCCACATTGCCACTGCATGTTTCCTGAACTCCCCATGCCGACCACCCCGTGGTGCTTTTCTCCATCCTACATTGCCACTCACTGCCTATCATAATTCAGATTCTATGATTGACACCACCCTGTAATGTTTTTCTCAGACCTACTAGTGAATGTAATGTTACACACTCATACAATGCGCACAACCCCGCGATGTTTTTCAGAAAAATATCCTACATTGCCACTGCATGTTTCCTGACCTCCCAAGGCTGACCACCCCGTGGTGCTTTTCTCCATCCTACATGGCCACTCCCTGCCTATCCTAATTCAGACCCTCCGTTTCACACCACGCCATGATGTTTTTCTCACTCCTATTAGTGAATGTAAATTTAAACACCCATACAATGTGCACCACCCCGCGATGTTTCTCAGAAAACTATCCAAAATTGCCACTGCATGTTTCCTGACCTCCCCATGCTGGACAGCCCGTGGTGCTTTCCTCAATCCTACATTGCCACTCACGGCCTATTCTTATTCAGACCCTCCGATTCACACCACCCCATGATGTTTTTCTCACACCTACCAGTGAATGTAATGTTACACACCCATACAAAGAGCACCACCCCGCGATGTTTTACAGAAACCTATGTTACATTGCCACAGCATGTTTCCTGACCTCCCCATGCTGACCATCCTGTGGTGCTTTTCTCCATTCTACATTGCCCCTCATTGCCTATCGTAATTCAGATCCTATGATTGACACCACCCCATAATGTTTTTCTCACACCTACTAGTGAATGTAATGTTACACACCCATACAATGCGCACAACACCGCGCTGTTTTTCAGAAACCTATCCTACATTGCCACTGCATGTTTCCTGAACTCCCCATGCTGACCATCCCTTGGTGCTTTTCTCCATCCAGCTTTGCCACTCACAGCCTATGCCAATTAAGACCCTCCGGTTCCCCCCATCCCGTGATATTTTTCTCACTCCTACTAGGGAATATAATGTGACACACCCATACAATGCGCACCACCCCGCGATGTTTTTCCGAAACATATCCTACATTGCCCTGCATGTTTCCTGACCTCCGCAGGCTGACCACCCCGTGGTGCTTTTTTCCATCCTACATGGCCACTCACTGCCTATACTAATTCAGACCCTCCGATTCACACCACCCAGTGATGTTTTTCTAACTCCTACTAGTGAATGTAATGTTACACACCCATACTATGCACACCACCCTGCGATATTTTTCAGAAACCTATGCTACATTGCCACTGCATGTTTCCTGACTTCCCCGTGCTGACCACCCCGTGGTGCTTTTCTCCATCCTACATTGCCACTCACTGCCCATCCTAATTCAGACCCTCCAATTCACACCACGCCATGATGCTTTTCACACTCCTCTTAGTGAATGTAAAGTTACACACCCATAAAATGTGCACCACCCCGCGATATTTCTCAGAAAACTATCCTAAATTGCCACTGCATGTTTCCTGACCTCCACATTCTGGACAGCCCGTGGTGCTTTCCTCCATCCTACATTGCCACTCACGGCCTATTCTTTTTCAGACCCTCCGATTCACACCACCCCACGATGTTATTCTCACACCTAACAGTGAATGTAATGTTACACACCCATACAATGCGCACCACCCCGCGATGTTTTACCTAAACCTATCCTACATTGCCACAGCATGTTTCCTGACCTCCCCATGCTGACCATCCCGTGATGCTTTTCTCCATCCTCCATTGCCACTCACTGCCTATCGTAATTCAAATCCTATGATTGACACCACCCCGTAATGTTTTTCTCACACCTACTAGAGAATGTAATGTTACACACCCATACAATGCGCACCACACCGCGATGTTTTTCAGAAACCTATCCTACATTGCCACTGCATGTTTCCTGAACTCCCCATGCTGACCACCAAGTGGTGCTTTTCTCCATCCTGCTTTGCCACTCACTGCCTATGCCAATTAAGACCCTCCGATTCACCCCATCCCGTGATGTTTTTCTCACTCCTACTAGTGAATGTAATGTGACACACCCATACAATGCGCACCACCCCGCAATGTCATTCACAAACCTATCCTACATTGCCACTGCATGTTTTCTGACCTCCCCATGCTGACTACCCCGTTTTGCTTTTCTCCATCCTACATTGACACTCCTTGCCTATCCTTATTCAGACCCTCAAATTCACACCACCCCGTGATGTTTTTCTCCCTCTACTAGTGAATGTAATGTGACACACCCATACAATGCGCACCACCTCGCGATGTTTTTCAGAAACCTATCCTACATTGCCACTGCATGTTTCCTGACCTCCCCATGCTGACCACCCCGTGGTGTTTTTCTTCATCCTACATTGCCACTCACTGCCTATCTAATTCAGACCCTCCTATTGACACCACACCGTGATGCTTTTCTCACAGCTACTAGTGAATGTTATGTTACACACCCATACAATGTGCACCACCACGCGATGTTTTCCAGAAACCTATCCTACTTTGCCACTGCATGTTTCCTGACCTCCCCATGCTGACCACCCCTTGGAGCTTTTCTCCATCCTACATTGCCCCTCACTGCCTCTGCTAATTCAGACACTAAAATTCACACCACCCTGTGATGATTTTCTCACTCCTACTAGTGAATGTAATGTTAGAAACCCGTACAATGGGCACCACCCCTCGATGTTTTTCAGAAACCTATCCTACATTCCCACTGTATGTTTCCTGACATCCCCATGCTACAACCCCATGGTGCTTTTCTCCATCCTACGTTGCCACTTCCTACGTATCCTAATTCAGACCCTCTGATACACACCATACCGTGTTGTTTTTCTCACTCCTACTAGTGAATGCAATGTGACACACCCATGCAATGCACACCACCCCGCGATGATTTTCAGAAACCTGTCCTACATTGCCACTGCATATTTCCTGACCTCCTTATGCTTACCACCCCATGGTGCTTTTCTCCATCCTACATTGCTACTTCCTACCTATCCTAATTCAGACCCTCCGATTCACACCACCCCATGGTGTTTTTCTCACTCCTAGTAGTGAATGCCCTGTTAGAAACCCATACAATGCGCACCACCCCGCGATGTTATTCACAAACCTATCCTACATTGCCACTGCATGTTTCCTGACTTCCCCATGCTGACAACCCCGTGGTTCTTTTCTCCATCCTACATTGACACTCCCTGCCTATTCTTATTCAGACCCTCTGATTCACACCACCCCGTGATGTTTTTCTCACTCCTACTAGTGAATGTAATGTGACACACCCATACATTGCCCACCTCCCTGAGATGTTTTTCAGAAACCTATCCTACATTGCCACTGCATGTTTCCTGACCTCCTTATGCTTACCACCCCAGGGTGCTTTTCTCCATCCTACATTGCTACTTCCTAACTATCCTAATTCAGACCCTCCAATTCACACCATCCCGTGGTGTTTTTCTCTCTCGTACTAGTGAATGTAATGATACACACTCATACAATGCGCACCACCCCGTGATGTTTTTCCGAAACGTATCCTACATTGCCACTGAATGTTTCCTGACCTCATCATGCTGACCACCCCGTGGTGCTTTTCTCCATCCTACATTGCCCCTCAGTGCCTATACCAATTCAGACACTCCTATTCACACCACCCCGTGATGATTTTCTCACTCCTACTTGTGAATGTAATGTTAGAAACCCATACAATGCGCACCACCCCGCGATGTTATTCACAAACCTATCCTACATTGCCACTGCATGTTTCCTGACCTCCCCATGCTGACAACCCTGTGGTGCTTTTCTCCATCCTACATTGACACTCCCTGCCTATCCTTATTCAGACCCTCCAATTCACACCACCCCATGAGGTTTTTCTCCCTCTACTTGTGAATGTAGTGTGACACACCCATACAATGCCCACCACCCTGAGATGTTTTTTTAGAAACCTATCCTACATTGCCACTGCATGTTTCCTGATCTCCCCATGCTGACCACCCTGTGGTGCTTTTATCCCTCCTACATTGCCAATTCCTGCCTATCCTAATTCAGACCCTCAGATTCACACCACCCCGTGATGTTTTTCTCACTCATACTAGTGAATGTAAGGTTACACACTCATACAATGCACACCACCCCGCGATGTTTTTCAGAAACCTATCCTACATTGCCACTGCATGTTTCCTGACCTCCGCATGCTGACCACCCCGTGGTTTTTTTCTTCATCCTACATTGCCACTCACTGCCTATCTAATTCAGACCCTCCGATACACACCACATCGTGATGTTTTTCTCACACCTACTAGTGAATGTTATGTTACACACACATACAATGTGCACCACCACACGATGTTTTTCAGAAACCTATCCTACTTTGCCACTGCATGTTTCCTGACCTCCCCATGCTGACCACCCCTTGGAGCTTTTCTCTATCCTACATTGCCCCTCACTGCCTATGCTAATTCAGACACTCTGATTCACACCAACCCGTGATGATTTTCTCACTCCTACTAGTGAATGTAATGTTAGAAACCCGTACAATGCGCACCACCCCTCGATGTTTTTCATAAACCTATCCTACATTGCCACTGTATGTTTCCTGACATCCCAATGCTACTAACCCCATGGTGCTTTTCTCCATCCTGCTTTGCCACTCACTGCCTATGCCAATTAAGACCCTCCGATTTACCCCATCCCGTGATGTTTTTCTCACTCCTAATAGTGAATGTAATGTGACACACCCATGCAATGCGCACCACCTCGCGATGTCATTCACAAACCTATCCTACATTGCCACTGCATGTATCCTGACCTCCCCATGCTGACTACCCGGTGTTGCTTTTCTCCATCCTACATTGACACTCCCTGCCTATCCTTATTGAGACCCTCAGATACACAACCCCCCGTGATGTTTTTCTCACTCGTACTAGTGAATGTAAGTTTACACACTCATACAATGCGCCTCACCCCGCGATGTTTTTCACAAACCTATCCTACATTGACAATGCATGTTTCCTGACCTCCCCATGCTGACCACCACGTGGTAGTTTTCTTCATCCTACATTCCCTCTCACTGCCTATCTAATTCAGACCCTCCGATTCACTCCACACCGTGATGTTTTTCTCACACCTACTAGTGAATGTTATGTTACACACCCATACAATGTGCACCACCACGCGATGTTTTTCAGAAACCTATCCTACATTGCCACTGCATGTTTCCTGACCTCCCCATGCTGACCACCCCGTGGTGCTTTTCTCCATCCTACATTGCCCCTCACTGCCTATGCTAATTCAGACACTCCGATTCACACCACCCCGTGATGTTTTTCTAACTCCTACTAATGAATGTAATGTTAGAAACCCGTACAATGCGCACCACCCCGCGATGTTTTTCTGAAACCTATCCTATATTGCCACTGTATGTTTCTGAACTCCCCATGCTGACCACCCCGTAGTGCTTTTCTCCATCCTGCTTTGCCACTCACTGCCTATGCCAATTAAGATCCTCCGATTCACCCCATCCCATGATGTTTTTCTCACTCCTACTAGTGAATGTAATGTGACACACCCATACAATGCGCACCACCCCGCGATGTCATTCACAAACCTAACCTACATTGCCACTGCATGTTTTCTGACCTCCCCATGCTGACTACCCCGTGTTGCTTTTCTGCATCCTACATTGACACTCCCTGCCTATCCTTATTCAGGCCCTCTAATTCACACCACCCCGTGATGTTTTTCTCACTCCTACTAGTGAATGTAATGTGACACACCCATACAATGCCCACCACAAGGAGATGTCTTTCAGAAACCTATCCTACATTGCCACTGCATGTTTCCTGAACTCCCCATGCTGACCACCCCGTGGTGCTTTTCTCCCTCCTACATTGCCACTTCCTGCCTATCCTAACTCAGACCCTCAGATTCACACCACCCCGTGATGTTTTTCTCACTCGTACTAGTGAATGTAAGGTTACACACTCATACAATGCGCCTCACCCCGCGATGTTTTTCACAAACCTATCCTACATTGACACTGCATGTTTCCTGACCTCCCCATGCTGACCACCCCGAGGTGCTTTTCTTCATCCTACATTCCCACTCACTGCCTATCTAATTCAGACCCTCCAATTCACTCCACACCGTGATGGTTTTCTCCCACCTACTAGTGAATGTTATGTTACACACCCATACAATGTGCACCACCACGCGATGTTTTTCAGAAACCTATCCTACATTGCCACTGCATGTTTCCTGACCTCCCCATGCTGACCACCCCGTGGTGCTTTTCTCCCTCCTACATTGCCACTTCCTGCCTATCCTAACTCAGACCCTCAGATTCACACCACCCCGTGATGTTTTTCTCACTCGTACTAGTGAATGTAAGGTTACACACTCATACAATGCGCCTCACCCCGCGATGTTTTTCAGAAACCTATCCTACATTGACCCTGCATGTTTCCTGACCTCCCCATGCTGACGATCCCGTGGTGCTTTTCTTCATCCTACATTCCCACTCACAGCCTATCTAATTCAGACCCTCCGATTCAAACCACACCGTGATATTTTTCTCACACCTACTAGTGAATGTTATGTTACACACCCATACAATGTGCACCACCACACGATGTTTTTCAGAAACCTATCCTACATTGCCACTGCATGTTTCCTGACCTCCCCATGCTGACCACCCCGTGTTGCTTTTCTCCATACTACATTGCCCCTCACTGCCTATGCTAATTCAGACACTCCGATTCACACCACCCCGTGATGATTTAATCACTTCTACTAGTGAATGGTAATGTTAGAAACCCATACAATGCGCACCACCCCTCGATGTTTTTCAGAAACCTACGCTACATTGCCACTGTATGTTTCCTGACATCCCCATGCTACAACCCCATGGTGCTTTTCTCCATCCTACGTTGCCACTTACTACCTGTCCTAATTCAGACCCTCCGATACACACCACACCGTGATGTTTTTCTCACTCCTGCAAGTGAATGTAATGTGACACACCCATACAATGCACACCACCCCCGATGTTTTTCAGAAACCTATCCTAAATTCCCACTTCATGTTTCCTGACCTCCTTATGCTGACCACCCCATGGTGCTTTTCTCCATCCTACATTGCTACTTCCTCCCTATCCTAATTCAGACCCTCCGATACACACCACCCCGTGATGTTTTTCTCACTCCTACTAATGAATGTAATGTTACACTCCCATACTATGCGCACCACCCTGTGATGTTTTTCGGATACCTATCCTACATTGGCACTGCATGTTTCCTGACTTCCCCATGCTCACCACCTCGTGGAGCTTTTCTCCATCCTGCTTTGCCAATCACTGCCTATGCCATCTAAGACCCTCCGATTTACCCTATCCCGTGATGTGTTTCTCACTCCTACTAGCGAATGTAATGTGACACACCCATACAATGCGCACCACCTTGTGATGTCATTCACAATCCTATCCTAAATTGCCACTGCTTGTATCCTGACCTCCCCATGCTGACTACCCGGTGTTGCTTTTCTCCATCTTACATTGACACTCCCTGCCTATCCTTATTCAGACCCTCAGATACACAACACCCCGTGATGTTTTTCTCACTCGTACTAGTGAATGTAAGTTTACACACTCATACAATGCGCATCACCCCGCGATGTTTTTCACAAACCTATCCTACATTGACACTGCATGTTTCCTGACCTCCCCATGCTGACCACCCCGAGGTGCTTTTCTTCATCCTACATTCCCACTCACTGCCTATCTAATTCAGACCCTCCAATTCACTCCACACCGTGATGGTTTTCTCACACCTACTAGTGAATGTTATGTTACACACCCATACAATGTGCACCACCACGCGATGTTTTTCAGAAACCTATCCTACATTGCCACTGCATGTTTCCTGACCTCCCCATGCTGACCACCCCGTGGTGCTTTTCTCCATCCTACATTGCCCCTCACTGCCTATGCTAATTCAGACACTCCGATTCACACCACCCCGTGATGTTTTTCTCACTCCTTTTAGTGAATGTAATTTTACACACCCATACAATGTGCACCACCCCACGATGTTTCTCAGAAATCTATCCTACATTGCCACTGCATGTTTCCTGACCTCCCCAGGCTGACCACCCCGTGGTGCTTTTCTCCATCCTACATGGCCACTCACTGCCTATCCTAATTCAGACACTCTGATTCACACCAACCCGTGATGTTTTTCTAACTCCTACTAGTGAATGAAATGTAACAAACCCATACTATGCGCACCACCCTGCGATGCTTTTCGGATAACTATCCTACATTGCCACTGCATGTTTCCTGACTTCCCCATCCTGACCACCCCGTGGTGCTTTTCTCCATCCTACATTGCCACTCACTGCCCATCCTAATTCAGACCCTCGGAGTCACATCACCCCGTGATGTTTTTCTCACTCCTTTTAGTGAATGTAATTTTACACACCCATACAATGTGCAGCACCCCACGATGTTTCTCAGAAATCTATCCTACATTGCCACTGCATGTATCCTGACCTCCCCATGCTGACCATCCCGAGGTGCTTTCCTCCATCCTGCATTGCAACTCACGGCCTATTCTAATTCAGACCCTCCGTTTCACACCACCCCATGATGTTTTTCTCACAACTACCAGTGAATGTAATGTTACACACCCATACAATGCGCACCACCCCGCGATATTTTTCAGAAACCTATCCTACATTGCCACAGCATGTTTCCTGACCTCCACATGCTGACCATCCCGTGGTGCTTTTCTCCATCCTACATTGATACTCACTGCCTATCATAATTCAGATCCTATGATTGACACCACCTCGTAATGTTTTTCTCACACCTACTAGTGAATGTAATGTTACACACCCATACAATGTGCACCATCCCGCGATGTTTTTCAGAAAGCTATCCTACATTGCCACTGCATGTTTCCAGAACTCCCCATGCTGACCACCCCGTGGTGCTTTTCTCCCTCCTACGTTGCCACCTCCTGCCTATCCTAATTCAGACCCTCAGATTCACACGACCCCGTGATGTTTTTCTCACTCGTACTAGTGAATGTAATGATACACACTCATACAATGCGCAGCACACCGCAATGTTTTTCAGAAACCTATCCTACATTGCCACTGCATGTTTCCTGACCTTCCAATGCTGACAAACCCGTGGTGCTTTTCTCCATGCTACATTGCCCCACACTGCCTATGCTAATTCAGACACTCCGATGCACATCACCCCGTGATGATTTTCTCACTCCTACTAGTGAATGTAATGTTAGAAACCCGTACAATGCGCACCACCCCTCGATGTTTTTAAGAAACCTATCCTACATTGCCACTGTATGTTTCCTGACATCCCCATGCTACAACACCATGGTGCTTTTCTCCATCCTACATTGGCACTTACTAACTATCCCAATTCAGACCCTCCGATACACACCACACCGTGATGTTTTTCTCACTCCTACTAGTGAATGTAATGTGACACAACCATACAATGCATACCACCCCGCGATGTTTTTAAGAAACCTATCCTACATTGCCACTGCATGTTTCCTGACCTCCTTATGCTGACCACCCCATGTTGCTTTTCTCCATCCTACATTGCGACTCACGGCCCATCCTAATTCAGACCATCCGATTCACACCACCCTATGATGTTTTTCTCACTCCTTTTAGTGAATGTAATGTGACACACACATACAATGTGCACCACCTCGCGATGTCATTCACAAACCTATCCTAAATTGCCACTGCATGTATCCTGACCTCCCCATGCTGACTACCCGGTGTTGCTTTTCTCCATCCTAAATTGACACTCCCTGCCTATCCTTATTCAGACCCTCAGATACACAACACCCCGTGATGTTTTTCTCACTCTTACTAGTGAATGTAACTTTACACACACATACAATGCGCCTCACGCCGCGATGTTTTTCACAAACCTATCCTGCATTGACACTGCATGTTTCCTGACCTCCCCATGCTGACCACCCCGTGGTGCTTTTCTTCATCCTACATTCCCACTCACTGCCTATCTAATTCAGACCCTCTGATTCACTCCACACCGTGATGTTTTTCTCACACCTACTAGTGAATGTTATGTTACACACCCATACAATGTGCACCACCACGCCATGTTTTTCAGAAACCTATCCTACATTGCCACTGCATGTTTCCTGACCTCCCATGCTGACCACCCCGTGGTGCTTTTCTCCATCCTACATTGCCCCTCACTGCCTATGCTAATTCAGACACAGGGATTCACACCACCCCGTGATGATTTTCTCACTCCTACTAGTGAATGTAATGTTAGAAACCCGTACAATGCGCACCACCCCTCGATGTTTTTCAGAAACCTATCCTATATTGCCACTGTATGTTTCCTGACATCCCCATGCTACAACCCCATGGTGCTTTTCTCCATCCTACGTTGCCACTTATTACCTATCCTAATTCAGACCCTCCGATACACACCGCATCGTGATGTTTTTCTCACTCCTACTATTGAATGTAATGTGACACAACCATACAATGCACAACACCCCGCGATGTTTTTCAGAAACCTATCCTACATTGCCACTGCATGTTTCCTGAACTCCTTATGCTGACCACCCCATGGTGCTTTTCTCCATCCTACATTGCTACTTCCTACCTATCCTAATTCAGACCCTCCGATTCACACCACCCCGTGATGTTTTTCTAACTCCTACTATTGAATGTAATGTTACACACTCATACAAAGCGCATCACCCCGCGATGCTTTTCAGAAACATATCCTACATTGCCACTGCATGTTTCCTGACCTCCCCAGGCTGACCACCCCGTGTTGCTTTTCTCCATCCTACATGGCCACTCACTGCCTATCCTAATTCAGACCCTCCAATTCACACCACCCCGTGATATTTTTCTAACTCCTACTAGTGAATGTAATGTTACACACCCATACTATGCTCACCACCCTGCGATGTTTTTCGGATACCTACCCTACATTGCCATTGCATGTTTCCTGACTTCCCCATGCTGACCACCCCGTGGTGCTTTTCTCCATCCTACATTGCCACTCACTCCCCATCCTAATTCAGACCCTCCGATTCACACCACCCCATGATGTTTTTCTCACTCCTTTTAGTGAATGTAATGTTACACACCCATACAATGTGCACCACCCCACGATGTTTATCAGAAATCTATCCTACATTGCCACTGCATGTTTCCTGACCTCCCCATGCTGACCATCCCGTTGTACTTTCCTTCAACCTGCATTGCCACTCTCGGCCTATTCTAATTCAGACCCTCCGATTCACACCACCCCATGATGTTTTTCTCACACCTACCAGTGAATGTAATGTTACACACCCATACAATGCGCACCACCCCGCGATGTTTTTCAGAAACATATCCTACATTGCCACTGCATGTCTCTTGACCTGCCCTGGCTGACCACCCCGTGGTGCTTTTCTCCATCCTACATGGCCACTCGCTGCCTATCCTAATTCAGACACTCCGATTCACACCACCCTGTGATGTTTTTCTAACTCCTACTAGTGAATGTAATGTTACACTCCCATACTATGCGCACCACCCTGCGATGTTTTTCGGATACCTATCCTACATTGCCACTGCATGTTTCCTGACTTCCCCATTCTCACCACCTCGTGGTGCTTTTCTCCATCCTGCTTTGCCACTCACTGCCTATGCCAATTAAGACCCTCCGATTTACCCCATCCCGTGATGTGTTTCTCACTCCTACTAGTGAATGTAATGTGACACACCCATACAATGCGCACCACCTCGCGATGTCATTCACAAACCTATCCTAAATTGCCACTGCATGTATCCTGACCTCCCCATGCTGACTACCCGGTGTTGCTTTTCGCCATCCTAAATTAACACTCCCTGCCTATCCTTATTCAGACCCTCAGATACACAACACCCCGTGATGTTTTTCTCACTCGTACTAGTGAATGTAAGTTTACACACTCATACAATGCGCCTCACCCCGCGATGTTTTTCACAAACCTATCCTACATTGACACTGCATGTTTCCTGACCTCCCCATGCTGACGATCCCGTGGTGCTTTTCTTCATCCTACATTCCCACTCACAGCCTATCTAATTCAGACCCTCCGATTCAAACCACACCGTGATATTTTTCTCACACCTACTAGTGAATGTTATGTTACACACCCATACAATGTGCACCACCACACGATGTTTTTCAGAAACCTATCCTACATTGCCACTGCATGTTTCCTGACCTCCCCATGCTGACCACCCCGTGTTGCTTTTCTCCATACTACATTGCCCCTCACTGCCCATGCTAATTCAGACACTCCGATTCACACCACCCCGTGATGATTTAATCACTTCTACTAGTGAATGGTAATGTTAGAAACCCATACAATGCGCACCACCCCTCGATGTTTTTCAGAAACCTACCCTACATTGCCACTGTATGTTTCCTGACATCCCCATGCTACAACCCCATGGTGCTTTTCTCCATCCTACGTTGCCACTTACTACCTGTCCTAATTCAGACCCTCCGATACACACCACACCGTGATGTTTTTCTCACTCCTACAAGTGAATGTAATGTGACACAACCATACAATGCACACCACCCCCGATGTTTTTCAGAAACCTATCCTAAATTGCCACTTCATGTTTCCTGACCTCCTTATGCTGACCACCCCATGGTGCTTTTCTCCATCCTACATTGCTACTTCCTCCCTATCCTAATTCAGACCCTCCGATACACACCACCCCGTGATGTTTTTCTCACTCCTACTAGTGAATGTAATGTTACACTCCCATACTATGCGCACCACCCTGTGATGTTTTTCGGATACCTATCCTACATTGGCACTGCATGTTTCCTGACTTCCCCATGCTCACCACCTCGTGGTGCTTTTCTCCATCCTGCTTTGCCACTCACTGCCTATGCCATTTAAGACCCTCCGATTTACCCTATCCCGTGATGTGTTTCTCACTCCTACTAGCGAATGTAATGTGACACACCCATACAATGCGCACCACCTTGCGATGTCATTCACAATCCTATCCTAAATTGCCACTGCTTGTATCCTGACCTCCCCATGCTGACTACCCGGTGTTGCTTTTCTCCATCCTACATTGCCACTCACTGCCCATTCTAATTCAGACCCTCCGAGTCACACCACCCCGTGATGTTTTTCTCACTCCTTTTAGTGTATGTAATGTTTCACACCCATACAATGTGCACCATCCCACGATGTTTCTCAGAAATCTATCCTACATTGCCACTGCATGTTTCCTGACCTCCCCATGCTGACCACCCCGAGGTGCTTTCCTCCATGTTGCATTGCAACTCACGGCCTATTCTAAATCAGACCCTCCGTTTCACACCACCCCATGATGTTTTTCTCACACCTACCAGTGAATGTAATGTTACACACCCATACAATGCGCACCACCCCGCGATGTTTTTCAGAAACCTATCCTACATTGCCACAGCATGTTTCCTGACCTCCCCATGCTGACCATCCGTTTTGCTTTTCTCCATCATACATTGACACTCACTGCCTATCATAATTCAGATCCTATGATTGACACCGCCTCGTAATGTTTTTCTCACACCTACTAGTGAATGTAATGTTACACACCCATACAATGGGCACCACCCCGCGATGTTTTTCAGAAAGCTATCCAACATTGCCACTGCATGTTTCCTGAACTCCACATGCTGACCACCCCGTCGTGCTTTCCTCCATCCTGCTTTGCCACTCACTGCTTATGCCAATTAAGACCCTCCGATTCACCCCACCCTGTGATGTTTTTCTCACTCCTACTAGTGAATGTAATGTGACACACCCATACAATGTGCACCACCGTGCGATGTTTCTCAGAAATCTATCCTATATTGCCACTGCATGTTTCCTGATCTCCCCAAGCTGACCCTCCCGTGGTGGTTTTCTCCATCCTACATTGACACTCACTGCCTATCAGGATTCAGATCCTATGATTGACGCCACCCCGTAATGTTTTTCTCACACCTACTAGTGAATGTAATGTTACACACCCATACATTGCCCACCACCCTGAGATATTTTTCAGAAACCTATCCTACATTGCCACTGCATGTTTCCTGAACTCCCCATGTTGACCACCCCGTGGTGCTTTTCTCTCTCCTACGTTGCCACCTCCTGCCTATCCTAATTCAGACCGTCAGAATCACACGACCCCGTGATGTTTTTCTCACTCGTACTAGTGAATGTAATGATACACATTTATACAATGCGCACCACCCCGCGATGTTTTTCAGAAACCTATCCTACATTGCAACTGCATGTTTCCTGACCTCCGCATGCTGACCACCCCGTGGTGCTTTTCTTCATCCTACATTGCCACTCACTGCCTATCTTTATTCAGACCCTCCGATTCACACCAAACCGTGATGTTTTACTCACACCTACTAGTGAATGTAATGTTACACACCCATACAATGTGCACCGCCCCGCGATGTTTTTCAGAAATCTATCCTACATTGCCACTGCATGTTTCCTGACCTCCCCATGCTGACCAACCCGTGGCGTTTGTCTACATCCTACATTGCCCTTCACTGCCTATACCAATTCAGACACTCTGATTCACACCACCCTGTGATGATTTTCTCACTCCTACTAGTGAATGTAATGTTAGAAACCCATACAATGCACCCCACCCCTCGATGTTTTTCAGAAACCTATACTACATTGCCACTGTATGTTTCCTAACATCTCCATGCTACGACACCATGGTGCTTTTCTCCATCCTTCGTTGCCACTTCCTACCTATCCTAATTCAGACCCTCCGATTCACACCAACCTGTGATATTTTTCTCACTCCTAGTAGTGAATGCCCTGTTAGAAAACCATACAATGCGCACCACCACGTGATGTTCCACAGAAACCTATCCTACATTGCCACTGCATGTTTCCGGACCTCTCCATGCTGACCACCCCGTGGTGCTTTTCCCCATCCTACATTGACACTCACTGCCTATCAGGATTCAGATCCTATGATTGACGCCACCCCGTAATGTTTTTCTCACACCTACTATTGAATGTAATGTTACACACCCATACATTGCCCACCACCCTGAGATATTTTTCAGAAACCTATCCTACATTGCCACTGCATGTTTCCTGAACTCCCCATGTTGACCACCCCGTGGTGCTTTTCTCTCTCCTACGTTGCCACCTCCTGCCTATCCTAATTCAGACCGTCAGAATCACACGACCCCGTGATGTTTTTCTCACTCGTACTAGTGAATGTAATGATACACATTTATACAATGCGCACCACCCCGCGATGTTTTTCAGAAACCTATCCTACATTGCAACTGCATGTTTCCTGACCTCCGCATGCTGACCACCCCGTGGTGCTTTTCTTCATCCTACATTGCCACTCACTGCCTATCTTTATTCAGACCCTCCGATTCACACCAAACCGTGATGTTTTACTCACACCTACTAGTGAATGTAATGTTACACACCCATACAATGTGCACCGCCCCGCGATGTTTTTCAGAAATCTATCCTACATTGCCACTGCATGTTTCCTGACCTCCCCATGCTGACCAACCCGTGGCGTTTGTCTACATCCTACATTGCCCTTCACTGCCTATACCAATTCAGACACTCCGATTCACACCACCCTGTGATGATTTTCTCACTCCTACTAGTGAATGTAATGTTAGAAACCCATACAATGCACCCCACCCCTCGATGTTTTTCAGAAACCTATACTACATTGCCACTGTATGTTTCCTAACATCTCCATGCTACGACACCATGGTGCTTTTCTCCATCCTTCGTTGCCACTTCCTACCTATCCTAATTCAGACCCTCCGATTCACACCAACCTGTGATATTTTTCTCACTCCTAGTAGTGAATGCCCTGTTAGAAAACCATACAATGCGCACCACCACGTGATGTTCCTCAGAAACCTATCCTACATTGCCACTGCATGTTTCCGGACCTCTCCATGCTGACCACCCCGTGGTGCTTTTCCCCATCCTACATTGCCACTCACTGCCTATTCTAATTCAGACCCTCTGATTCACACCACCCCGTGATGTTTTTCTCACTCCGACTATTGAATGTAATGTTACACACCCATACAATGCGCACCATTTCGCGTTGTTTTTCACAAACCTATCCTACATTGCCATGCATGTTTCCTGACCGCCCCATGCTGACCACCCCTTGGTGCTTTTCTCCATCCTACATTGCCACTCACGGCCTATCCTAATTAAGATCCTCCGATTCACACCACCCCGTGATGTTTTTCTCACTCCTACAAGTGAATGGCCTGTTAGAAACCCAAACAATGTGCACCACCTCACGATGTTTCTCATAAAGCTATCCTACATTGCCTCTGCATGTTTCCTGACCTCCGAATGCTGACCACCCCGTGGAGTTTTTCTCCATCCTACATTGCCACTCCCTGCCTATTCTAATTCAGACCCTCTGATTCACACCACCCCGTGACGTTTTTCTCACTCTTACTAGTGAATGTAATGTTACACACTCCTACATTGCGCATCACCCCGCGATGTTTTTCAGTAACATATCCTACATTGCCACTGCATGTTTCCTGACCTCAATATGCTGACAACCCCGTGGTGTTTTTCTCCATCCTACATTGCCACTCACTGCCTATCCAAATTCAGACCCTCCGATTCACACCACCCCGTGAAGTTTTTCTCACTCCTACTGGTGAATGTAATGTTACACACCCATACGGTGCGCACCACCCCGCGATGTATTTCAGAAACCTATCCTACATTGCAACTGCATGTTTCCTGACTTCCACATGCTGACCACGCTGTGGTGCTTTTCAACATCCTACATTGCCACTCACTGCCTATCCTAATTCAGACCCTCCAGTTCACACCACCCCGTGATGTTTTTCTCACTCCTACTAGTGAATGTAATGTTACACACCAATACAATGCGCACCACCCCGCGATGTTTTTCAGAATCCTATCCTACATTTCCACTTCATGTTTCCTGACCTCCCCATGCTGACAACCCAGTAGTGCATTTCTCCATCCTAGATTGCCATTCACTGTCTATTGTTATTCAGAACTGCTGATTCACACCACCTCGTGATGTTTTTCTCACTCCTACTAGTGAATGGCCTTTTAAAAACCCATTCAATGCGCACCACCACGCGATGTTTCTAAGAAAACTATCCTACCTTGCCACTGCATGTTTCATGACCTCCCAATTCTGACCACCCCGTGGTGCTTTTCTCCATTCTACTTTGCCACTCACTGCCTATCCTAATACAGATCCTATGATTCACACCACCCCGTGATATTTTTCTGACTCCCACTGGTGAATGTAATGTAACACACCCATACAATGCGCAACACCACGCGATGTTTCTAAGAAAACTATCCTACCTTGCCACTGCATGTTCCCTGACCTCCCCTTGCTGACCACCCCGTGGTGCTTTTCTCCATTCTACTTTGCCACTCACTGCCTATCCTAATACAGATCCTATGATTCACACCACCCCATGATGTTTTTCTCACTCCTACTAGTGAATGGCCTGTTAGAAACCCATACAATGCGCACCACCCCGTGATGTTTTTCAGAAACCTATCTTACATTGCCACTGAATGTTTCCTGACCTCCCCATGCTGACCAAAACGTGGTGCTTTTCTCCATCGTTCGTTGACCATCCCTACCTATCCTTATTCGGATCCTATGATTCACACCACCCCGTTATGTTTTTCTCACTCCTACTAGTGAATGTAATGGTACACACCCATACAATGTGCACCACCCTGCGATGTTTTTCAGAAATCTATCCTACATTGCCACTGCATGTTTCCTGACCTCCCCATGCTGACCACCCCGTGGCGCTTTTCTCCATCCTACATTGCCCTTCACTGCCTATACCAATTCAGACACTCCGATTCACACCACCCCGTGATGATTTTCTCACTCCTACTAGTGAATGTAATGTTAGAAACCCATACAATGCGCAGCACCTCACTATGTTTCTCAGAAACCTATCCTACATTGCCACTGCATGTTTCCTGACCTCCGCTTGCTGACCACCCCGTGGAGCTTTTCTCCATCCTACATTGCCATTCACTGCCTATTCTAATTCAGACCCTCCAATTCACACCACCGCATGATGATTTTCACACTCCTACTAGTGAATGTAATGTTACACACTCCTACAATGTGCACCACCCCGCGATGTTTTTCAGAAACATATCCTACATTGCCACTGCATGTTTCCTGACCTCCCTATGCTGACCACCCCGTGGTGCTTTTCTCCATCCTACATTGCCAATAACTGCCTATCCTAATTGAGAACCTCTGATTCACACCACCCCGTGATGATTCTCTCACTCCTACTAGTGAATGGCCTGTTAGAAACCCATACAATGCGCACCACCTCACGATGTTTCTCAGAAACCTATCCGACATTGCCACTGCATGTTTTCTGACCTCCCCATGCAGACGACCCCGTGGTGATTTTCTCCATCCTACATTGCGACTCATTGCCTATCCTAATTCAGACCCTCTGATTCACACCACCCCGTGATGTTTTTCTGACTCCTAGTAGTGAATGGCCTGTTAGAAACCCATTCAATGCGCACCACCACGCGATGTTTCTCAGAAAACTATCCTACATGGCCACTGCATTTTTCCAGAACTCCCAATGCTGACCACCCCGTGGTGCTTTTCTCCAATCTACATTGCCACTCACTGCCTATCCTAAATCAGACCCTCCGATTCACAACACCCCGTGATGTTTTTCTGACTCCTACTGGTGAATGTAATGTTACACACCAATACAATGTGCACCACACCGCGATGTTTTCAGAAACCTATCCTACATTGCCCCTGCATGTTTCCTGACCTCCTTATGCTGACCACCCCATGGTGCTTTTCTCCATCCTACATTGCTACTTACTACCTATCCTAATTCAGACCCTCCGATTCACACCACCCCGTGATGTTTTTCTAACTCCTACCGGTGAATGTAATGTTACACACTCATACAATGCGCACCACACCGCGATGTTTTTCAGAAACATATCCTACATTGCCACTGCATGTTTCCTGACCTCCCTATGCTGACCACCCCGTGGTGCTTTTCTCCATCCTACATTGCCAATAACTGCCTATCCTAATTGAGAACCTCTGATTCACACCACCCCGTGATGATTCTCTCACTCCTACTAGTGAATGGCCTGTTAGAAACCCATACAATGCGCACCACCTCACGATGTTTCTCAGAAACCTATCCGACATTGCCACTGCATGTTTTCTGACCTCCCCATGCAGACGACCCCGTGGTGATTTTCTCCATCCTACATTGCGACTCATTGCCTATCCTAATTCAGACCCTCTGATTCACACCACCCCGTGATGTTTTTCTGACTCCTAGTAGTGAATGGCCTGTTAGAAACCCATTCAATGCGCACCACCACGCGATGTTTCTCAGAAAACTATCCTACATGGCCACTGCATTTTTCCAGAACTCCCAATGCTGACCACCCCGTGGTGCTTTTCTCCAATCTACATTGCCACTCACTGCCTATCCTAAATCAGACCCTCCGATTCACAACACCCCGTGATGTTTTTCTGACTCCTACTGGTGAATGTAATGTTACACACCAATACAATGTGCACCACACCGCGATGTTTTCAGAAACCTATCCTACATTGCCCCTGCATGTTTCCTGACCTCCTTATGCTGACCACCCCATGGTGCTTTTCTCCATCCTACATTGCTACTTACTACCTATCCTAATTCAGACCCTCCGATTCACACCACCCCGTGATGTTTTTCTAACTCCTACCGGTGAATGTAATGTTACACACTCATACAATGCGCACCACACCGCGATGTTTTTCAGAAACATATCCTACATTGCCACTGCATGTTTCCTGACCTCCGCTTGCTGACCAACCCGTGGTGCTTTTCTCCATCCTACATTGCCACTCACTGCCTAACCTATTTCAGACACTCCGTTTCACACCACCCCGTGATGTTTTTCTCACACCTACCAGTGAATGTAATGTTACACACCCATACAATGCGCACCACCCCGCGATGTGTTTCAGAAACCTATCCTACATTGCCACAGTATGTTTCCTGACCTCCCCATGCTGACCATCCTGTGGTGCTTTTCTCCATCCTACATTGACACTCACTGCCTATCAGGATTCAGATCCTATGATTGACACCACCCCGTAATGTTTTTCTCACACCGACTAGTGAATGTAATGTTACACACCCATACATTGACCACCACCCTGAGATGTTTTGCAGAAATCTATCCTACATTGCCACTGCATGTTTCCTGAACTCCTATGCTGACCACCCCGTGGTGCTTTTCTCTCTCCTACGTTGCCACCTCCTGCCTAACCTAATTCAGACCGTCAGAATCACACGACCCCGTGATGTTTTTCTGACTCCTACTAGTGAATGAAATTGTACACACCCATACAATGCGCACCACCCCGCGATTTTTCTCAGAAACCTATCCTACATTGCCTCTGCATGTTTCTTGACCTCCCCATTCTGACCAACCCGTGGGGTTTTCCCCATCCTGCCTTGCCACTCACTGCCTATTCTAATTCAGATCCTATGATTCACAACACCCCATGATGTTTTTCTCACTCCTACTAGTGAATGGACTGTTAGAAACCCATGCAATGCGCACCACCCCACGATGTTTTTCAGAAACCTATCCTACATTGCCACTGCATGTTTCCTGACCTCCCCATGCTGACCAACCCGTGGGGCTTTTCTCCATCCTTCGTTGACCCTCCCTACCTATCCTTATTCGGGTCCTATGATTCACACCAACCGGTGATGTTTTTCTCACTCCTAGTAGTGAATGTAATTTTACACACCCATACAATGCGCACCACCCCGCGATGTATTCCAGGAACCTATCCTACATTGCCACAGAATGTTTGCTGACCTCCTGATGCTGACCACCCCGTGGTGCTTTTCTCAATCCTACAAAGCGACTCACTACCTATCCTACTTCAGAACCTACGATTCACACCACCCCGTGATGTTTTTCTCACTAGTACTAGGGAATGAAATGTTACACACCCATACAATGCGCACCACCCGGCGAAGTTTTTCAGAAACCTATCCTACATTGCCACTGCATGTTTCCTGACTTCCCCTTGCTGACCACACTGTGGCGCTTTTCTGTATCCTGCATTGCCACTCACTGCCTATCCTAATTCAAACACTCCGATTCACACCACCCCGTGATGTTTTTCTAACTCCTACAAGTGAATGGCCTGTTAGAAACCCAAACAATGTGCACCACCTCACGATGTTTCTCATAAAGCTATCCTACATTGACACTGCATGTTTCCTGACCTCCGCATGCTGACCACCCCGTGGATTTTTTCTCCATCCTACATTGCCACTCACTGCCTATTCTAATTCAGACCCTCTGATTCACACCACGCCGTGATTTTTTTCTCACTCCTACTAATGAATGTAATGTTACACACTCCTACAATGCGCACCACCCCGCGATGTTTTTCAGTAACATATCCTACATTGCCACTGCATGGTTCCTGACCTCCATATGCTGACCACCCCGTGGTGTTTTTCTCCATCCTACATTGCCACTCACTGCCTATCCAAATTCAGACCCTCCGATTCACACCACCCCGTGAAGTTTTTGTCACTCCTACTAGTGAACGTAATGTTACACACCCATACAGTGCGCACCACCCCGCGATGTATTTCAGAAACCTATCCTACATTGCCACTGCATGTTTCCTGACTTCCACATGGGTACCACGCTGTGGTGCTTTTCAACATCCTACATTGCCACTCACTGCCTATCCTAATTCAGATCCTCCAATTCACACCACCTCGTGATGATTTTCTCACTCCTACTAGTGAATGTAATGTTACACACCAATACAATGCGCACCACCCCGCGATGTTTTTCAGAAACCTATCCTACATTTCCACTTCATGTTTCCTGACCTCCCCATGCTGACAACCCCGTAGTGCATTTCTCCATCCTACATTGCCATTCACTGTCTATCCTAATTCAGAACCTATGATTCACACCACCTCGTGATGTTTTTCTCACTCCTAGTAGTGAATGGCCTGTTAGAAACCCACTCAATGCGCACCACCACGCGATGTTTCTCAGAAAACTATCCTACCTTGCCACTGCATGTTTCCTGACCTCCCAATTCTGACCACCCCGTGGTGCTTTTCTCCATTCTACATGGCCACTCACTGCCTATCCTTACTCAGACCCTCCGATTCACACCACCCACTGATGATTTTCTAACTCCTACTAGTGAATGGCCTGTTACAAACCCATACAACGCGCACCACCTCACGATGTTTCTCAGAAACCTATCCTACGTTGCCACTGCATGTTTCCTGACCTCCACATGCTGACCACCCTGTGGAGTTTTTCTCCATCCTACATTGCCACTCACTGTCTATTCTTATTCCAACCATCTGATTCACACCACCCCGTGATGTTTTTCTCACTCTAACTAGTGAATGTAATGTTACACACCCATACAATGCGCAACACCCCGCGATGTTTTTCAGAAACCTATCCTACATTGCCACTGCGTGTTTCCTGACTTCCCCATGCTGACAACGCCATGGTGCTTGTCTCCATCCTACATTGCCACTCACTGCCTATCCTAATTCAGACCCTGCGATTCACACCACCCAGTGATGTTTTTCTCACTCCTACCAGTGAATGTAATGTTACACAACCATACAATGCGCACAACCGCGCGATGTTTTTCAGAAACCTATCCTGCAATGCCACTGCTTGTTTCCTGACCTCCCCATTCTGACCACCCCTTGGTGCTTTTCTCCATCCTACATTGCCACTTCCTACCTATACTAATTCAGTCCCTCCGATTCACACCACCCCGTGATGTTTTTCTCACTGCTACTAGTGAATGTAATGTGACGCACACATACAATGCGCACCACCCCGCGATGTTTTTCAGAAACCTATCCTACATTGCCACTGCATGTTTCCTGACCTCCCCATGCTGACCACCCCGTGGTGCTTTCCTCCATCCTACATTGCCACTCACGGCTTATTCTAATTCAGACCCTCGAATTCACACCACCCCGTGATGTTTTTCTCACACCTATTAATGAATGTAATGTTACACACCCATACAATGTGCACCACCCAGCAATGTTTTTCACAAAACTATCCTACATTGCCACTGCATGTTTCCTGAACTCCTCTTGCTGACCACCGCGTGGTGGTTTTCTCCATCCTACATTGCCACTCACTGCCTATCCTAATTCAGACCCTCCGATTCACACCACCCCGTGATGTTTTTCTCACTCTAACAAGTGAATGTAATGTTACACACCCATACAATGCGCACCACCCCGCGATGTTTTTCAGAAACCTATCCTACTCTGCCACTGCGTGTTTCCTGACTTCCCCATGCTGAACACGGGGTGGTGCTTTTCTCCATCCTACATTGCCACTAACTGCCTATCCTAATTGAGACCCTGCGATTCACACCACCCAGTGATGTTTTTGTCACTCCTACTAGTGAATGTAATGTTACACACTCCTACAATGCGCACCACCCTGCGATGTTTTTCAGAAACCTATCCTACATTTCCACTTCATTTTTCCTGACCTCCCCAAGCTGACCACCCCGTAGTGCTTTTCTCCATCCTACTTTGGCATTCACGGAATATCCTAATTCAGAACCTCTGATTCACACCACCCCGTGATGTTTTTCTCACTCCTACTAGTGAATGGCCTGTTAGAAACCCATACAATGCGCACCACCACGCGATGTTTCTCAGAAACCTACACCACATTGCCACAGCATGTTTCCTGACCTCCGCATTCTGACCGCCCCGTGGAGTTTTTCTCCATCCTACATTGCCACTCACTGCCTATCCTAATTCAGACCATCCGATTCACACCACCCCGTGATGTTTTTCTCACTCTAACTAGTGAATGTAATGTGACACAACCATACAATGTGCACCACCCCGCGATGTTTCTCAGAAACCTATCCTACATTGCCACTGCATGTTTCCTGACCTCCGCATGCTGACCACCCTGTGGATTTTTTCTCCATCCTACATTGCCACTCACTGCCTATTCTAATTCAGACCATCCGATTCACACCACCCCGTGATGTTTTTCTCACTCTAACTAGTGAATGTAATGTTACACACCCATACAATGCGCACCACCCCGCGATGTTTTTCAGAAACCTATCCTACACTGCCACTGCGTATTTCCTGACTTCCCCATGCTGACCACGCCGTGGTGCTTTTCTCCATCCTACATTGCCACTAACTGCCTATCCTAATTGAGACCCTGCGATTCACACCACCCAGTGATGTTTTTGTCACTCCTACTAGTGAATGTAATGTTACACACTCCTACAATGCGCACCACCCTGCGATGTTTTTCAGAAACCTATCCTACATTTCCACTTCATTTTTCCTGACCTCCCCAAGCTGACCACCCCGTAGTGCTTTTCTCCATCCTACTTTGGCATTCACTGAATATCCTAATTCAGAACCTCTGATTCACACCATGCCGTGATGTTTTTCTCATTCCTACTAGTGAATGGCCTGTTAGAAACCCATACAATGCGCACCACCACGCGATGTTTCTCAGAAACCTACACCACATTGCCACAGCATGTTTCCTGACCTCCGCATTCTGACCGCCCCGTGGAGTTTTTCTCCATCCTACATTGCCACTCACTGCCTATCCTAATTCAGACCCTCCGATTCACACCACCGGGTGATGTTTTTCTCACTCCTACTAGTGAATGTAATGTGACACAACCATACAATGTGCACCACCCCGCGATGTTTCTCAGAAACCTATCCTACATTGCCACTGCATGTTTCCTGACCTCCCCATGCTGACCACCCCATGGTGCTTTCCTCCATCCTACATTGCCACTCACGGAATATTCTAAATCAGACCCTCAGATTCACACCACCCTGTGATGTTTTTCTCACACCTACTAGTGAATGTAATGTTACACCGACATACAATGCGCACCACCCCGCGATGTTTTTCACAAACCTATGCTACCTTGCCACTGCATGTTTCCTGACCTCCCCATGCTGACAACCCCTTGGAGGTTTTCTCCATCCTACATTGCCACTAACTACCTATCCTTATTCAGACCCTCTGATTCACACCACCCCATGATGTTTTTCTGACTCCTACTGGTGAATGAAATGTTACACACCCATACAATGCGCACCACCCCGCGATGTTTTCAGAAACCTATCCTACATTGCCCCTGCGTGTTTCATGACCTCCCCCTGCTGACCACCCCGTGGTGCTTTTCTCCATTCTACTTTGCCAGTCACTGCCAATCCTAATTCAGATTCTATGATTCACACCACCCCATGCTGTTTTTCTCACTCCTACTAGTGAATGGCCTGTTAGAAACCCATACAATTCACACCCCCCGCGATGTTTTTCAGAAACCTATCATACATTGCCACTGCATGTTTCCTGACATCTCCATGCTGACCAACCCGTGGTGCATTTCTCCATCCTTCATGGACCCTCCCTACCTATCCTTATTCGGATCCTATGATTCAAACCACCCCGTGATGTTTTTCTCACTCCTACTGGTGAATGTAATGGTACACACCCATACAATGTGCACCACCCCGTGATGTTTTTCAGAAACCTATCCTACATTGCAACTGCATGTTTCCTAACCACCCCATTCTGACCACCCTGTGGTGCTTTTGCCCATTCTGCCTTGCTACTCACTGCCTATCCTAATTCAGACCCTCCGATACACACCACCCCATGATGTTTTTCTCACTCCTACTAGTGAATGTAATGTTACACACCCATTCAATGCGCACCACCCCAGGATGTTTTCCAGAAACCTATCCTACATTGCCACGGCATGTTTCCTGACCTCCTGATGCTGACCACCTCATGTTGCTTTTCTCCATCCTACAATGCCACTCACTGCCTATCCTACTTCAGACACTCCGATTCACACCACCCCATGATGTTTTTCTCACTCGTACTAGTGAATGAAATGTTACACACCCATACAATGCGCACCACCCGGCGATGTTTCTCAGAAAACTATCCTACATTGCCACTGCATGTTTCCTGATCTCCCCATGCTGACCACCCCTTGGTGCTTTTCTCCATCCTACATTGCGACTTCCTACCTATCCTTATTCAGACGCTCCGTTTCACACCAATCCGTGATCTTATTCTCACTCCTACTATTTAATGTAATGTTACACACCCCTATAATGTGCACCACATGGCGATGTTTCTCAGAAACCTATCCTACGTTGCCACTGCATGTTTCCTGCCCTCTCAATGCTGACCACCGTGTGGTGCTTTCCTCCATCCTACATTGCCACTCATGGCATATCCTAATTCAGACCCTCCGATTCACACCACCGCGTGATATTTTTCTCACTCCTACTAGTGAATGTAATGTGACACAACCATTCAATGTGCACCACCCCGCGATGTTTCTCAGAAACCTATCCTACATTGCCAATGCATGTTTCCTGACCTCCCCATGCTGACCACCCCATGGTGCTTTCCTCCATCCTACATTGCCACTCACGGCCTATTCTAATTAAGACCCTCCGATTCACACCACCCCGTGATGTTTTTCTCACAGCTACTAGTGAATGCAATGTTACACACCCATACAATGTGCACCACCCCGCAATGTTTTTCAGAAACCTATCCTACATTGCCACTGCATGTTTCCTGAACTCCCCATGCTGAGCACCCCGTGGTGCTTTTCTTCATCCTACATTGCCACTAACTACCTATCCTTATTCAGACCCTCCGATTCACACCAATCCGTGATGTTTTTCGCACTACTACTAGAGAATATAATGTTACACACCCATACAATGTGCACCACCCCGCGATGTTTTTAAAAACCTCTCCTACATTGCCACTGCATGTTTCCTGACCTCCCCATGCTGACCACCCCGTGGTGCTTTCCTCCATCCTACATTGCCACTCACGGCCTATTCTAATTCAGACCCTCGGATTCACACCACCCCGTGATTTTTTTCTCACACCTACTAATGAATGTAATGTTACACACCCATACAATGTGCACCACCCCGCAATGTTTTTCAGAAACCTATCCTACATTGCCACTGCATGTTTCCTGAACTCCCCATGCTGACCACCACGTGGTGCTTTTCTCCATCCTACATTGCCACTCACTGCCTATCCTAATTCAGACCCTCCGATTCACATCAACCCGTGATGTTTTTCTCACTCCTGCTAGTGAATGTAATGTTACACACCCTTAAAATGCGCACCATCCGGCGATGTTTCTCAGAAACCTATCCAATATTGCCACTGCATGTTTCCTGACCTCCGCATTCTGACCTCCCCGTGGAGTTTTTCTCCATCCTACATTGCCAATCATGGCCTATTCTAATTCAGACCCTCCGATTCACAGCACCCCGTGATGCTGTTGTCACTCGTACTAGTGAATGTAATGTTACACACCCATACAATGCGCACCACCCCGCAATGTTTCTCAGAAACCTATTCTACATTGCCACTGCATATTTCCTGACCTCCCGAATTCTGACCACCCCGTGGTGCTTTTCTCCATCCTACATTGCCACTCACTGCCTATCCTTATTCAGACCATCCGATTCACACCACCTCGTGATGTTTTTCTCACTCCTACTTGTCAATGTAAAGTTACACACCCATACAATGCGCACCACCCCGCGATGTTTTTCAGAAACCTATCTTAAATTGCCACTGAATGTTTCCTGAACTTCCCATGCTGACCACCCCGTGGTCCTTTTCTCCATCCTACATTGCCACTCACTGCCTATCCTAATTCAGACCCTCCGATTCACACCACCCCGTGATGTTTTTCTCACTCCTACTAGTGAATGGCCTGTTAGGAACCCATATAAGGCGCACCACGTCTCGATGTTTCTCAGAAACCTATCCTACATTGCCCCTGCGTGTTTCCTGACTTCCCCATGCTGACCACGCCGTGCTGCTTTTCTCCATCCTACATTGCCACTCACTGCCTATCCTAATTCAGACCCTGCGATTCACACCACCCAGTGATGTTTTTCTCACTCCTACTAGTGAATGTAATGTTACACACTCCTACAATGTGCACCACCCTGCGATGTTTTTCAGAAACCTATCCTACATTGCCACGCCATGTTTCCGGACCTCCCCATTCTGACCACCCCTTGGTGCTTTTCTCCATCCTACATTGCCACTTCCGACCTATACTTATTCAGTCCCTCCGATTCACACCACCCCGTGATGTTTTTCACATTCCTACTAGTGAATGTAATGTGATACACACATACATATCGCACCACCCCGCGATGTTTCTCATAAACCTATCCTACATTGCCACTGCATGTTTCCTGACTTCCCCATGCTGACCACCCCGTGGTGCTTTCCTCCATCCTACATTGCCACTCACGGCCTATCCAAATTCAGACCCTCCGATTCACACCACCGCGTGATGTTTTTATCACTCCTACTAGTGAATGTAATGTGACACACACATACAATGTGCACCACCCCGCAATGTTTTTCAGAAACCTATCCTACATTGCCACTGCATGTTTCCTGACCTCTCGATTCTGACCACCCCGTGGAGTTTTTCTCCATCCTGCATTGCCAACCATTGCCTATTCTAATTCAGACCCTCCGATTCACAGCACCCCGTGATGCTTTTCTCACTCGTACTAGTGAATGTAATGTTACACAACCATACAATGCGCACCACCCCGCGATGTTTCTCAGAAACCTATCCTACATTGCCACGGCATATTTCCTGACCTCCCCATGCTGACCACCCCGTGGTATTTTTCTCCATCCTACATTGCCACTCACTGCCTATTCTTATTCAGACCATCCGATTCACACCACCTCGTGATGTTTTTCTCACTCCTACTTGTGAATGTAAAGATACACACCCATACAATGCGCACCACCCCGCGATGTTTTTCAGAAACCTATCTTAAATTGCCACTGAATGTTTCCTGACCTCCCCATGCTGACCACCCCGTGGTGCTTTTCTCCATCCTACATTGCCACTCACTGCCTATCCTACTTCAGACACTCCGATTCACACCACCCCGTGATGTTTTTCTCACTCGTACTAGTGAATGAAATGTTACACACCCATACAATGCGCACCACACCGCGATGTTTCTCAGAAAACTATCCTACATTGCCACTGCATGTTTCCTGATCTCCCCATGCTGACCACCCCGTGGTGTTTTTCTCCATCCTACATTGCCACTCACTGCCTATCCTTATTCAGACCCTCCGATTCACACCAATCCGTGATCTTTTTCTCACTCCTACTATTGAATGTAATGTTACACACCCATATAATGTGCACCACCCGGCGATGTTTCTCAGAAACCTATCCTACATTGCCACTGCATATTTCCTGCCCTATAAATGCTGACCACCACGTGGTGCTTTCCTCCATCCTACATTGCCACTCATGGCCTATTCTAATTCAGACCCTCCGATTCACACCACCCCGTGATGTTTTTCTCACTCCTACTAGTGAATGGCCTGTTAGAAACCCATACAATGCGCACCACCACGCAATGTTTCTCAGAAACTTACCCCACATTGCCACAGCATGTTTCCTGACCTCCCCATGTTGACCACCCCATGCTGCTTTCCTCCATCCTACATTGCCACTCACGGAATATTCTAATTCAGACTCTCCGATTCACACCACCCTGTGATGTTTTTCTCACACCTACTAGTGAATGTAATGTTACACAGACATACAATGCGCACCACCCCGCGATGTTTTTCACAAACCTATCCTACCTTGCCACTGCATGTTTCCTGAGCACCCCATGCTGACAACCCCGTGGTGGTTTTCTCCATCCTACATTGCCACTAACTACCTAGCCTTATTCAGACCCTCCGATTCACACCACCCCGTGATGTTTTTCTGACTCCTACTGGTGAATGAAATGTTACACACCCATACAATGCGCACCACCCCGCGATGTTTTTCAGAAACCTATCCTACATTGCCACTGTGTGTTTCCTGACTTCCCCATGCTGACCACGCCATGGTGCTTTTCTCCATCCTACATTGCCACTCACTGCCTATCCTAATTCAGACACTGCGATTCACACCACCCAGTGATGTTTTTCTCACTCCTACTAGTGAATGTAATGTTACACACTCCTACATGCGCACCACCCTGCGATGTTTTTCAGAAACCTATCCTACATTGCCACGCCATGTTTCCTGACCTCCCCATTCTGACCACCCCTTGGTGCTTTTCTCCATCCTACATTGCCACTTCCGACCTATACTTATTCAGTCCCTCCGATTCACACCACCCCGTGATGTTTTTCACATTCCTACTAGTGAATGTAATGTGATACACACATACATATCGCACCACCCCACGATGTTTCTCATAAACCTATCCTACATTGCCCCTGCATGTTTCCTGACTTCCCCATGCTGACCACCCCGTGGTGCTTTCCTCCATCCTACATTGCCACTCACGGCCTATCCTAATTCAGACCCTCCGATTCACACCACCGCGTGATGTTTTTATCACTCCTATTAGTGAATGTAATGTGACACACACATACAATGCGCACCACCCCGCGATGTTTCTCAGAAACCTATCCTACATTGCCACTGCATGTTTCCTGACCTCTCGATTCTGATCACCCCGTGGAGTTTTTCTCCATCCTACATTGCCAATCATTGCCTATTCTAATTCAGACCCTCCGATTCACAGCACCCCGTGATGCTTTTCTCACTCCTACTTGTGAATGTAAAGTTACACACCCATACAATGCGCACCACCCCGCGATGTTTTTCAGAAACCTATCTTAAATAGCCACTTAATGTTTCCTGACCTCCCCATGCTGACCACCCCGTGGTGCTTTTCTCCATCCTACATTGCCACTCACTACCTATCCTAATTCAGACCCTCCGATTCACACCACCCCGTGATGTTTTTCTCATTCCTACTAGTGAATGGCCTGTTAGAAACCCATATAAGGCGCACTACTTCACGATGTTTCTCAGAAACCTATCCTACATTGCCACTGCATGTTTCCTGACCTCCGCATGCTGACCACCCTGTGGAGTTTTTCTCCATCCTACATTGCCACTCACTGCCTATCCTAATTCAGACCCTCCGATTCACACCACCCCGTGATGTTTTTCTCACTCCTACTAGTGAATGGCCTGTTAGAAACCCATATAAGGCGCACCACGTCACGATGTTTCTCAGAAACCTATCCTACATTGCCACTGCATATTTCATGACATCCACATGCTGACCACGCCGTGGTGCTTTTCAACATCCTACATTGCCACTCACTGCCTATCCTAATTGAGACCCTCCGATTCACATCACCCCGTGATGTTTTTCTCACTCCTACTAGTGAATGAAATGTTACACACCCATACCATGCGCAGCACCACGCAATGTTTTTCACAAACCTATCCTACTTTGCCACTGCATGTTTCCTGACTTCCCCATGCTGACCACGCCGTGGTGCTTTTCTCCATTCTACATTGCCACTCACTGCCTATCCTAATTCAGACCCTGCGATTCACACCACCCAGTGATGTTTTTCTCACTCCTACTAGTGAATGTAATGTTACACACTCCTACAATGCGCACCACACTGCGATGTTTTTCAGAAACCTATCCTACATTGCCACGCCATGTTTCCTGACCTCCCCATTCTGACCACCCCTTGCTGCTTTTCTCCATCCTACATTGCCACTTCCGACCTATACTTATTCAGTCCCTCTGATTCACACCACCCCGTGATGTTTTTCACATTCCTACTAGTGAATGTAATGTGATACACACATACATATCGCACCACCCCGCGATGTTTCTCATAAACCTATTCTACATTGCCACTGCATGTTTCCTGACATCCCCATGCTGATCACCCCGTGGTGCTTTCCTCCATCCTACAATGCCACTCATGGCCTATCCTAATTCAGACCCTCCGATTCACACCACCGCGTGATGTTTTTATCACTCCTACTAGTGAATGTAATGTGACACAGACATACAATGCGCACCACCCCGCGATGTTTTTCAGAATCCTATCCTACTTTGCCACGGCATGTTTCCTGACCTCCCCATTCTGACCACCCCTTGGTGCTTTTCTCCATCCTACATTGCCACTTCCTACCTACATTAATTCAGTCCCTCCGATTCACATCACCCCGTCATGTTTTTCTCATTCCTACTAGTGAATGTAATGTGACACACACATACAATGCGCACCACCCCGCGATGTTTCTCAGAAACCTATCCTACATTGCCACTGCATGTTTCCTGACCTCCCCAAGCTGACCACCCCGTGGTGCTTTCCTCCATGCTACATTACCACTCACGGCCTATTCTAATTCAGACACTCCGATTCACACCACCCCGTGATGTTTTTCTCACACCTACTAATGAATGTAATGTTACACACCCATACAATGTGCACCACCCCGCAATGTTTTTCAGAAACCTATCCTACATTGCCACTGCATGTTTCCTGACCTCTCGATTCTGACCACCCCGTGGAGTTTTTCTCCATCCTACATTGCCAATCATTGCCTATTCTAATTCAGACCCTCCGATTCACAGCACCCCGTGATGCTTTTCTCACTCGTACTAGTGAATGTAATGTTACACACCCATACAATGCGCACCACCCCGCGATGTTTCTCAGAAACCTATCCTACATTGCCACGGCATATTTCCTGACCTCCCCATGCTGACCACCCCGTGGTGTTTTTCTCCATCCTACATTGCCACTCACTGCCTATCCTTATTCAGACCATCCGATTCACACCACCTCGTGATGTTTTTCTCACTCCTACTTGTGAATGTAAAGAAACACACCCATACAACGCGCACCACCCCGCGATGTTTTTCTGAAACCTATCTTAAATTGCCACTGAATGTTTCCTGACCTCCCCATGCTGACAACCCCGTGGTGCTTTTCTCCATCCTACATTGCCACTCACTGCCTATCCTACTTCAGACACTCCGATTCACACCACCCCGTGATGTTTTTCTCACTCGTACTAGTGAATGAAATGTTACACACCCATACAATGCGCACCACCCCGCGATGTTTCTCAGAAAACTGTCCTACATTGCCACTGCATGTTTCCTGATATCCCCATGCTGACCACCCCTTGGTGCTTTTCTCCATCCTACATTGCGACTTCCTACCTATCCTTATTCAGACCCTCCGATTCACACCAATCCGTGATCTTTTTCTAACTCCTACTATTGAATGTAATGTTACACACCCATATAATGTGCACCACCCGGCGATGTTTCTCAGAAACCTATCCTACATTGCCACTGCATGTTTCCTGCCCTCTCAATGCTGACCACCCCGTGGTGCTTTCCTCAATCCTACATTGCCACTCATGGCCTATTCAGACCCTCCGATTCACACCACCCCGTGATGTTTTATTCACTCCTACTAGTGAATGGCCTGTTAGAAACCCATACAATGCGCACCACCACGCGATGTTTCTCAGAAACCTACCCACATTGCCACAGCATGTTTCCTGACCTCCGCATTCTAACCGCCCCGTGGAGTTTTTCTCCATCCTACATTGCCACTCACTGCCTATCCTAATTCAGACCCTCCGATTCACACCACCACGTGATGTGTTTCTCACTCCTACTAGTGAATGTAATGTGACACAACCATACAATGTGCACCACCCCGCGATGTTTCTCAGAAACCTATCCTACATTGCCCCTGCATGTTTCCTGACCTCCCCATGTTGACCACCCCATGGTGCTTTCCTCCATCCTACATTGCCACTCACGGAATATTCTAATTCAGACTATCCGATTCACACCACCCTGTGATGTTTTTCTCACACCTACTAGTGAATGTAATGTTACACAGACATACAATGCGCACCACCCCGCGATGTTTTTCACAAACCTAACCTACCTTGCCACTGCATGTTTCCTGAGCACCCCATGCTGACAACCCCGTGGTGGTTTTCTCCATCCTACATTGCCACTAACTACCTAGCCTTATTCAGACCCTCCGATTCACAACACCCCGTGATGTTTTTCTGACTCCTACTGGTGAATGAAATGTTACACACCCATACAATGCGCACCACCCCGCGATGTTTTTCAGAAACCTATCCTACATTGCCACTGCGTGTTTCCTGACTTCCCCATGCTGACCACGCCGTGGTGCTTTTCTCCATCCTACATTGCCACTCACTGCCTATCCTAATTCAGACCCTGCGATTCACACCACCCAGTGATGTTTTTCTCACTCCTACTAGTGAATGTAATGTTACACACTCCTACAATGCACACCACCCTGCGATGTTTTTCAGAAACCTATCCTACATTGGCACTGCATGTTTCCTGACCTCCGCATGCTGACCACCCAGTGGTGTTTTTCTCCATCCTACATTGCCACTCACTGCCTGTTCTAATTCAGACCATCCGATTCACACCACCCCGTGATGTTTTTCTCACTCTAACTAGTGAATGTAATGTTACAAACCCATACAATGCGCACCACCACGCGATGTTTTTCAGAAACCTATCCTACATTGCCACTGCGTGTTTCCTGACTTCCCCATGCTGACCACGCCGTGGTGCTTTCCTCCATCCTACATTGCCACTCACGGCCTATCCTAATTCAGCCCCTCCGATTCACACCACCGCGTGATGTTTTTATCACTCCTATTAGTGAATGTAATGTGACACACACATACAATGCGCACCACCCCGCGATGTTTTTCAGAAACCTATCCTACATTGCCACGGCATGTTTCCTGACCTCCCCATTCTGACCACCCCTTGGTGCTTTTCTCCCTCCTACATTGCCACTTCCTACCTATATTAATTCAGTCCCTCTGATTCACATCACCCCGTGATGTTTTTCTCATTCCTACTAGTGAATGTAATGTGACACACACATACAATGCGCACCACCCCGCGATATTTCTCAGAAACCTATCCTACATTGCCACTGCATGTTTCCTGACCTCTCGATTCTGACCACCCCGTGGAGTTTTTCTCCATCCTACATTGCCAATCATTGCCTATTCTAATTCAGACCCTCCGATTCACAGCACCCCGTGATGCTTTTCTCACTCCTACTTGTGAATGTAAAGTCACACACCCATACAATGCGCACCACCCCGCGATGTTTTTCAGAAACCTATCTTAAATAGCCACTTAATGTTTCCTGACCTCCCCATGCTGACCACCCCGTGGTGCTTTTCTCCATCCTACATTGCCACTCACTACCTATCCTAATTCAGACCCTCCGATTCACACCACCCCGTGATGTTTTTCTCATTCCTACTAGTGAATGGCCTGTTAGAAACCCATATAAGGCGCACTACTTCACGATGTTTCTCAGAAACCTATCCTACATTGCCACTGCATGTTTCCTGACCTCCGCATGCTGACCACCCTGTGGAGTTTTTCTCCATCCTACATTGCCACTCACTGCCTATCCTAATTCAGACCCTCCGATTCACACCACCCCGTGATGTTTTTCTCACTCCTACTAGTGAATGGCCTGTTAGAAACCCATATAAGGCGCACCACGTCACGATGTTTCTCAGAAACCTATCCTACATTGCCACTGCATATTTCCTGACTTCCACATGCTGACCACGCCGTGGTGCTTTTCAACATCCTACATTGCCACTCACTGCCTATCCTAATTGAGACCCTCCGATTCACATCACCCCGTGATGTTTTTCTCACTCCTACTAGTGAATGAAATGTTACACACCCATACCATGCGCAGCACCCCGCAATGTTTTTCACAAACCTATCCTACTTTGCCACTGCATGTTTCCTGACTTCCCCATGCTGACCACGCCGTGGTGCTTTTCTCCATTCTATATTGCCACTCACTGCCTATCCTAATTCAGACCCTGCGATTCACACCACCCAGTGATGTTTTTCTCACTCCTACTAGTGAATGTAATGTTACACACTCCTACAATGCGCACCACACTGCGATGTTTTTCAGAAACCTATCCTATATTGCCACGCCATGTTTCCTGACCTCCCCATTCTGACCACCCCTTGCTGCTTTTCTCCATCCTACATTGCCACTTCCGACCTATACTTATTCAGTCCCTCTGATTCACACCACCCCGTGATGTTTTTCACATTCCTACTAGTGAATGTAATGTGATACACACATACATATCGCACCACACCGAGATGTTTCTCATAAACCTTTTCTACATTGCCACTGCATGTTTCCTGACTTCCCCATGCTGATCACCCCGTGGTGCTTTCCTCCATCCTACATTGCCACTCATGGCCTATCCTAATTCAGACCCTCCGATTCACACCACCGCGTGATGTTTTTATCACTCCTACTAGTGAATGTAATGTGACACAGACATACAATGCGCACCACCCCGCGATGTTTTTCAGAATCCTATCCTACTTTGCCACGGCATGTTTCCTGACCTCCCCATTCTGACCACCCCTTGGTGCTTTTCTCCATCCTACATTGCCACTTCCTACCTACATTAATTCAGTCCCTCCGAATCACATCACCCCGTCATGTTTTTCTCATTCCTACTAGTGAATGTAATGTGACACACACATACAATGCGCACCACCCCGCGATGTTTCTCAGAAACCTATCCTACATTGCCACTGCATGTTTCCTGACCTCCCCAAGCTGACCACCCCGTGGTGCTTTCCTCCATGCTACATTACCACTCACGGCCTATTCTAATTCAGACACTCCGATTCACACCACCCCGTGATGTTTTTCTCACACCTACTCATGAATGTAATGTTACACACCCATACAATGTGCACCACCCGGCGATGTTTCTCAGAAACCTATCCTACATTGCCACTGCATGTTTCCTGCCCTCTCAATGCTGACCACCCCGTGGTGCTTTCCTCAATCCTACATTGCCACTCATGGCCTATTCAGACCCTCCGATTCACACCACCCCGTGATGTTTTATTCACTCCTACTAGTGAATGGCCTGTTAGAAACCCATACAATGCGCACCACCACGCGATGTTTCTCAGAAACCTACCCACATTGCCACAGCATGTTTCCTGACCTCCGCATTCTGACCGCCCCGTGGAGTTTTTCTCCATCCTACATTGCCACTCACTGCCTATCCTAATTCAGACCCTCCGATTCACACCACCACGTGATGTGTTTCTCACTCCTACTAGTGAATGTAATGTGACACAACCATACAATGTGCACCACCCCGCGATGTTTCTCAGAAACCTATCCTACATTGCCCCTGCATGTTTCCTGACCTCGCCATGTTGACCACCCCATGGTGCTTTCCTCCATCCTACATTGCCACTCACGGAATATTCTAATTCAGACTATCCGATTCACACCACCCTGTGATGTTTTTCTCACACCTACTAGTGAATGTAATGTTACACAGACATACAATGCGCACCACCCCGCGATGTTTTTCACAAACCTAACCTACCTTGCCACTGCATGTTTCCTGAGCACCCCATGCTGACAACGCCGTGGTGGTTTTCTCCATCCTACATTGCCACTAACTACCTAGCCTTATTCAGACCCTCCGATTCACAACACCCCGTGATGTTTTTCTGACTCCTACTGGTGAATGAAATGTTACACACCCATACAATGCGCACCACCCCGCGATGTTTTTCAGAAACCTATCCTACATTGCCACTGCGTGTTTCCTTACTTCCCCATGCTGACCACGCCGTGGTGCTTTTCTCCATCCTACATTGCCACTCACTGCCTATCCTAATTCAGACCCTGCGATTCACACCACCCAGTGATGTTTTTCTCACTCCTACTAGTGAATGTAATGTTACACACTCCTACAATGCACACCACCCTGCGATGTTTTTCAGAAACCTATCCTACATTGGCACTGCATGTTTCCTGACCTCCGCATGCTGACCACCCAGTGGTGTTTTTCTCCATCCTACATTGCCACTCACTGCCTGTTCTAATTCAGACCATCCGATTCACACCACCCCGTGATATTTTTCTCACTCTAACTAGTGAATGTAATGTTACAAACCCATACAATGCGCACCACCACGCGATGTTTTTCAGAAACCTATCCTACATTGCCACTGCGTGTTTCCTGACTTCCCCATGCTGACCACGCCGTGGTGCTTTTCTCCATCCTATATTGCCACTCACTGCCTATCCTAATTCAGACCCTGCGATTCACACCACCCAGTGATGTTTTTCTCACTCCTACTAGTGAATGTAATGTTACACACTCCTACAATGCGCACCACAATGCGATGTTTTTCAGAAACCTATCCTATATTGCCACGCCATGTTTCCTAACCTCCCCATTCTGACCACCCCTTGGTGCTTTTCTCCATCCTACATTGCCACTTCCGACCTATACTTATTCAGTCCCTCCGATTCACACCACCCCGTGATGTTTTTCACATTCCTACTAGTGAATGTAATGTGATACACACATACATATCGCACCACCCCGCGATGTTTCTCATAAACCTATCCTACATTGCCACTGCATGTTTCCTGACTTCCCCATGCTGACCACCCCGTGTTGCTTTCCTCCATCCTACATTGCCACTCACGGCCTATCCTAATTCAGACCCTGCGATTCACACCACCGCGTGATGTTTTTATCACTCCTACTAGTGAATGTAATGTTACACACTCCTACAATGCGCACCACCCTGCGATGTTTTTCAGAAACCTATCCTACATTGCCACGCCATGTTTCCTGACCTCCCCATTCTGACCACCCCTTGGTGCTTTTCTCCATCCTACATTGCCACTTCCGACCTATACTTATTCAGTCCCTCCGATTCACACCACCCCGTGATGTTTTTCACATTCCTACTAGTGAATGTAATGTGATACACACATACATATCGCACCACCCCACGATGTTTCTCATAAACCTATCCTACATTGCCCCTGCATGTTTCCTGACTTCCCCATGCTGACCACCCCGTGGTGCTTTCCTCCATCCTACATTGCCACTCACGGCCTATCCTAATTCAGACCCTCCGATTCACACCACCGCGTGATGTTTTTATCACTCCTATTAGTGAATGTAATGTGACACACACATACAATGCGCACCACCCCGCGATGTTTTTCAGAAACCTATCCTACATTGCCACGGCATGTTTCCTGACCTCCCCATTCTGACCACCCCTTGGTGCTTTTCTCCCTCCTACATTGCCACTTCCTACCTATATTAATTCAGTCCCTCCGATTCACATCACCCCGTGATTTTTTTCTCATTCCTACTAGTGAATGTAATGTGACACACACATACAATGCGCACCACCCCGCGATATTTCTCAGAAACCTATCCTACATTGCCACTGCATGTTTCCTGACCTCTCGATTCTGACCACCCCGTGGAGTTTTTCTCCATCCTACATTGCCAATCATTGCCTATTCTAATTCAGACCCTCCGATTCACAGCACCCCGTGATGCTTTTCTCACTCCTACTTGTGAATGTAAAGTTACACACCCATACAATGCGCACCACCCCGCGATGTTTTTCAGAAACCTATCTTAAATAGCCACTTAATGTTTCCTGACCTCCCCATGCTGACCACCCCGTGGTGCTTTTCTCCATCCTACATTGCCACTCACTACCTATCCTAATTCAGACCCTCCGATTCACACCACCCCGTGATGTTTTTCTCATTCCTACTAGTGAATGGCCTGTTAGAAACCCATATAAGGCGCACTACTTCACGATGTTTCTCAGAAACCTATCCTACATTGCCACTGCATGTTTCCTGACCTCCGCATGCTGACCACCCTGTGGAGTTTTTCTCCATCCTACATTGCCACTCACTGCCTATCCTAATTCAGACCCTCCGATTCACACCACCCCGTGATGTTTTTCTCACTCCTACTAGTGAATGGCCTGTTAGAAACCCATATAAGGCGCACCACGTCACGATGTTTCTCAGAAACCTATCCTACATTGCCACTGCATATTTCCTGACTTCCACATGCTGACCACGCCGTGGTGCTTTTCAACATCCTACATTGCCACTCACTGCCTATCCTAATTGAGACCCTCCGATTCACATCACCCCGTGATGTTTTTCTCACTCCTACTAGTGAATGAAATGTTACACACCCATACCATGCGCAGCACCCCGCAATGTTTTTCACAAACCTATCCTACTTTGCCACTGCATGTTTCCTGACTTCCCCATGCTGACCACGCTGTGGTGCTTTTCTCCATTCTACATTGCCACTCACTGCCTATCCTAATTCAGACCCTGCGATTCACACCACCCAGTGATGTTTTTCTCACTGCTACTAGTGAATGTAATGTTACACACTCCTACAATGCGCACCACACTGCGATGTTTTTCAGAAACCTATCCTACATTGCCACGCCATGTTTCCTGACCTCCCCATTCTGACCACTCCTTGCTGCTTTTCTTCATCCTACATTGCCACTTCCGACCTATACTTATTCAGTCCCTCTGATTCACACCACCCCGTGATGTTTTTCACACTCCTACTAGTGAATGTAATGTGACACAGACATACAATGCGCACCACCCCGCGATGTTTTTCAGAATCCTATCCTACTTTGCCACGGCATGTTTCCTGACCTCCCCATTCTGACCACCCCTTGGTGCTTTTCTCCATCCTACATTGCCACTTCCTACCTACATTAATTCAGTCCCTCCGATTCACATCACCCCGTCATGTTTTTCTCATTCCTACTAGTGAATGTAATGTGACACACACATACAATGCGCACCACCCCGCGATGTTTCTCAGAAACCTATCCTACATTGCCACTGCATGTTTCCTGACCTCCCCAAGCTGACCACCCCGTGGTGCTTTCCTCCATGCTACATTACCACTCACGGCCTATTCTAATTCAGACACTCCGATTCACACCACCCCGTGATGTTTTTCTCACACCTACTAATGAATGTAATGTTACACACCCATACAATGTGCACCACCCCGCAATGTTTTTCAGAAACCTATCCTACATTGCCACTGCATGTTTCCTGACCTCTCGATTCTGACCACCCCGTGGAGTTTTTCTCCATCCTACATTGCCAATCATTGCCTATTGTAATTCAGACCCTCCGATTCACAGCACCCCGTGATGCTTTTCTCACTCGTACTAGTGAATGTAATGTTACACACCCATACAATGCGCACCACCCCGCGATGATTCTCAGAAACCTATCCTACATTGCCACGGCATATTTCCTGACCTCCACATGCTGACCACCCCGTGGTGTTTTTCTCCATCCTACATTGCCACTCACTGCCTATCCTACTTCAGACACTCCGATTCACACCACCCCGTGATGTTTTTCTCACTCGTACTAGTGAATGAAATGTTACACACCCATACAATGCGCACCACCCCGCGATGTTTCTCAGAAAACTGTCCTACATTGCCACTGCATGTTTCCTGATCTCCCCATGCTGACCACCCCTTGGTGCTTTTCTCCATCCTACATTGCGACTTCCTACCTATCCTTATTCAGACCCTCCGATTCACACCAATCCGTGATCTTTTTCTAACTCCTACTATTGAATGTAATGTTACACACCCATATAATGTGCACCACCCGGCGATGTTTCTCAGAAACCTATCCTACATTGCCACTGCATGTTTCCTGCCCTCTCAATGCTGACCACCCCGTGGTGCTTTCCTCAATCCTACATTGCCACTCATGGCCTATTCAGACCCTCCGATTCACACCACCCGGTGATGTTTTATTCACTCCTACTAGTGAATGGCCTGTTAGAAACCCATACAATGCGCACCACCACGCGATGTTTCTCAGAAACCTACCCACATTGCCAAAGCATGTTTCCTGACCTCCGCATTCTGACCGCCCCGTGGAGTTTTTCTCCATCCTACATTGCCACTCACTGCCTATCCTAATTCAGACCCTCCGATTCACACCACCACGTGATGTGTTTCTCACTCCTACTAGTGAATGTAATGTGACACAACCATACAATGTGCACCACCCCGCGATGTTTCTCAGAAACCTATCCTACATTGCCCCTGCATGTTTCCTGACCTCCCCATGTTGACCACCCCATGGTGCTTTCCTCCATCCTACATTGCCACTCACGGAATATTCTAATTCAGACTATCCGATTCACACCACCCTGTGATGTTTTTCTCACACCTACTAGTGAATGTAATGTTACACAGACATACGATGCGCACCACCCCGCGATGTTTTTCACAAACCTAACCTACCTTGCCACTGCATGTTTCCTGAGCACCCCATGCTGACAACCCCGTGGTGGTTTTCTCCATCCTACATTGCCACTAACTACCTAGCCTTATTCAGACCCTCCGATTCACAACACCCCGTGATGTTTTTCTGACTCCTACTGGTGAATGAAATGTTACACACCCATACGATGCGCACCACCCCGCGATGTTTTTCAGAAACCTATCCTACATTGCCACTGCGTGTTTCCTGACTTCCCCATGCTGACCACGCCGTGGTGCTTTTCTCCATCCTACATTGCCACTCACTGCCTATCCTAATTCAGACCCTGCGATTCACACCACCCAGTGATGTTTTTCTCACTCCTACTAGTGAATGTAATGTTACACACTCCTACAATGCACACCACCCTGCGATGTTTTTCAGAAACCTATCCTACATTGGCACTGCATGTTTCCTGACCTCCGCATGCTGACCACCCAGTGGTGTTTTTCTCCATCCTACATTGCCACTCACTGCCTGTTCTAATTCAGACCATCCGATGCACACCACCCCGTGATATTTTTCTCACTCTAACTAGTGAATGTAATGTTACAAACCCATACAATGCGCACCACCACGCGATGTTTTTCAGAAACCTATCCTACATTGCCACTGCGTGTTTCCTGACTTCCCCATGCTGACCACGCCGTGGTGCTTTTCTCCATCCTATATTGCCACTCACTGCCTATCCTAATTCAGACCCTGCGATTCACACCACCCAGTGATGTTTTTCTCACTCCTACTAGTGAATGTAATGTTACACACTCCTACAATGCGCACCACCCCGCGATGTTTCTCAGAAACCTATCCTACATTGCCACTGCATGTTTCCTGACTTCCCCATGCTGACCACCCCGTGTTGCTTTCCTCCATCCTACATTGCCACTCACGGCCTATCCTAATTCAGACCCTCCGATTCACACCACCGCGTGATGTTTTTATCACTCCTACTAGTGAATGTAATGTGACACACACATACAATGCGCACCACCCCGCGATGTTTTTCAGAAACCTATCCTACATTGCCACGGCATGTTTCCTGACCTCCCCATTCTGACCACCCCTTGGTGCTTTGCTCCATCCTACATTGCCACTTCCTACCTATATTAATTCAGTCCCTCCAATTCACATCACCCCGTGATGTTTTTCTCATTCCTACTAGTGAATGTAATGTGACACACACATACAATGCGCACCACCCCGCGATGTTTCTCAGAAACCTATCCTACATTGCCACTGCATGTTTCATGACCTCCCCAAGCTGACCACCCCGTGGTGCTTTCCTCCATCCTACATTACTACTCACGGCCTATTCTAATTCAGACACTCCGATTCACACCACCCCGTGATGTTTTTCTCACACCTACTAATGAATGTAATGTTACAAACCCATACAATGTGCACCACCCCGCAATGTTTTTCAGAAACCTATCCTACATTGCCACTGCATGTTTCCTGACCTCTCGATTCTGACCACCCCGTGGAGTTTTTCTCCATCCTACTTTGCCAATCATTGCCTACTCTAATTCAGACCGTCCGATTCACAGCACCCCGTGATTCTTTTCTCACCCGTACTAGTGAATGTAACGTTACACACCCATACAATGCGCACCACCACGCGATGTTTCTCAGAAACCTATCCTACATTGCCACGGCATATTTCCTGACCTCCCCATGCTGACCACCCCGTGGTGTTTATCTCCATCCTACATTGCCACTCACTGCCTATCCTTATTCAGACCATCCGATTCACACCACCTCGTGATGTTTTTCTCACTCCTACTTGTGAATGTAAAGATACACACCCATACAGCGCGCACCACCCCGCGATGTTTTTCAGAAACCTATCTTAAATTGCCACTGAATGTTTCCTGACCTCCCCAGCTGACCACCCCGTGGTGCTTTTCTCCATCCTACATTGCCACTCACTGCCTATCCTACTTCAGACACTCCGATTCACACCACTCCGTGAAGTTTTTCTCACTCGTACTAGTGAATGAAATGTTACACACCCATACAATGCGCACCACCCCGCGATGTTTCTCAGAAAACTATCCTACATTGCCACTGCATGTTTCCTGATCTCCCCATGCTGACCAACCCTTGGTGCTTTTCTCCATCCTACATTGCGACTTCCTACCTATCCTTATTCAGACCCTCTGATTCACACCAATCCGTGATCTTTTTCTCACTCCTACTATTGAATGTAATGTTACACACCCATATAATGTGCACCACCCGGCGATGTTTCTCAGAAACCTATACTACATTGCCACTGCATGTTTCCTGCCCTCTCATTGCTGACCACCCCGTGGTGCTTTCCTCCATCCTACATTGCCTCTCATGGCCTATTCTAATTCAGACCCTCCGATTCACACCACCCCGTGATGTTTTTCTCACTCCTACTAGTGAATGGCCTGTTAGAAACCCATACAATGCGCACCACTATGCGATGTTTCTCAGAAACCTACCCCACATTGCCACAGCATGTTTCCTGACCTCCGCATTGTGACCGCCCCGTGGAGTTTTTCTCCATCCTACATTGCCACTCACTGCCTATCCTAATTCAGACCCTCCGATTCACACCACCATGTGATGTTTTTCTCACTCCTACTAGTGAATGTAATGTGACACAACCATACAATGTGCACCACCCCGCGATGTTTCTCAGAAACCTATCCTACATTGCCACTACATGTTTCCTGACCTCGACATGTTGACCACCCCATGGTGCTTTCCTCCATCCTACATTGCCACTCACGGAATATTCTAATTCAGACTCTCCGATTCACACCACCCTGTGATGTTTTTCTCACACCTACTAGTGAATGTAATGTTACACAGACATACAATGCGCACCACCCCGCGATGTTTTTCACAAACCTATCCTGCCTTGCCACTGAATGTTTCCTGAGCACCCCATGCTGACAACCCCATGGTGGTTTTCTCCATCCTACATTGCCACTAACTACCTAGCCTTATTCAGACCCTCCGATTCAAACCACCCCGTCATGTTTTTCTGACTCCTACTGGTAAATGAAAAGTTACACAACCATACAATGCGCACCACCCCGCGATGTTTTTCAGAAACCTATCCTACATTTCCACTGCGTGTTTCCTGACTTCCCCATGCTGACCACGCCGTGGTGCTTTTCTCCATCCTACATTGCCACTCACTGCCTATCCTAATTCAGACCCTGCGATTCACACCACCCAGTGATGTTTTTCTCACTCCTACTAGTGAATGTAATGTTACACACTCCTACAATGCGCACAACCCTGCGATGTTTTTCAGAAACCTATCCTACATTGGCACTGCATGTTTCTTGACCTCCGCATGCTGACCACCCAGTGGTGTTTTTCTCCATCCTACATTGCCACTCACTGCCTGTTCTAATTCAGACCATCCGATTCACACCACCCCGTGATGTTTTTCTCACTCTAACTAGTGAATGTAATGTTACAAACCCATACAATGCGCACCACCACGCGATGTTTTTCAGAAACCTATCCTACATTGCCACTGCGTGTTTCCTGACTTCCCCATGCTGACCACGCCGTGGTGCTTTTCTCCATCCTAAATTGCCACTCACTGCCTATCCTAATTCAGACCCTTCGATTCACACCACCCAGTGATGTTTTTCTCACTCCTACTAGTGAATGTAATGTTACACACATACAATGCGCACCACCCCGCGATGTTTTTCAGAAACCTATCCTACATTGCCACGGCATGTTTCCTGACCTCCCCATTCTGACCACCCCTTGGTGCTTTTCTCCATCCTACATTGCCACTTCCTACCTACATTAATTCAGTCCCTCCGATTCACATCACCCCGTGATGTTTTTCTCATTCCTACTAGTGAATGTAATGTGACACACACATACAATGCGCACCACCCCGCGATGTTTCTCATAAACCTATCCTACATTGCCACTGCATGTTTCCTGACTACCCCATGCTGACCACCCCGTGGTGCTTTCCTCCATCCTACATTGCCACTCACGGCCTATCCTAATTCAGACCCTCCGATTCACACCACCGCGTGATGTTTTTATCACTCCTACTAGTGAATGTAATGTGACACACACATACAATGCGCACCACCCCGCGATGTTTTTCAGAAACCTATCCTACATTGCCACGGCATGTTTCCTGACCTCCCCATTCTGACCACCCCTTGGTGCTTTTCTCCATCCTACATTGCCACTTCCTACCTATATTAATTCAGTCCCTCCGATTCACATCACCCCGTGATGTTTTTCTCATTCCTACGAGTGAATGTAATGTGACACACACATACAATGCGCACCACCCCGAGATGTTTCTCAGAAACCTATCCTACATTGCCACTGCATGTTTCCTGACCTCCCCAAGCTGACCACCCCGTGGTGCTTTCCTCCATCCTACATTACCACTCACGGCCTATTCTAATTCAGACACTCCGATTCACACCACCCCGTGATGTTTTTCTCACACCTACTAATGAATGTAATGTTACACACCCATACAATGTGCACCAACCCGCAATGTTTTTCAGAAACCTATCCTACATTGCCACTGCATGTTTCCTGACCTCTCGATTCTGACCACCCCGTGGTGTTTTTCTCCATCCTACATTGCCAATCATTGCCTATTGTAATTCAGACCCTCCGATTCGCAGCACCCCGTGATGCTTTTCTCACTCGTACTAGTGAATGTAATGTTACACACCCATACAATGCGCACCACCCCGCGATGTTTCTCAGAAACCTATCCTACATTGCCACGGCATATTTCCTGACCTCCCCATGCTGACCACCCCGTGGTGTTTTTCTCCATCCTACATTGCCACTCACTGCCTATCCTTATTCAGACCATCCGATTCACACCACCCCGTGATGTTTTTCTCACTCCTACTAGTGAATGGCCTGTTAGAAACCCATATAAGGCGCACCACGTCACGATGTTTCTCAGAAACCTATCCTACATTGCCACTGCATGTTTCCTGACCTCCGCATGCTGACCACCCTGTGGAGTTTTTCTCCATCCTACATTGCCACTCACTGCCTATCCTAATTCAGACCCTCCGATTCACACCACCCCGTGATGTTTTTCTCACTCCTACTAGTGAATGGCCTGTTAGAAACCCATATAAGGCGCACCACGTCACGATGTTTCTCAGAAACCTATCCTACATTGCCACTGCATATTTCCTGACTTCCACATGCTGACCACGCCGTGGTGCTTTTCAACATCCTACATTGCCACTCACTGCCTATCCTAATTCAGACCCTCCGATTCACATCACCCCGTGATGTTTTTCTCACTCCTACTAGAGAATGTAATGTTATACACCCATACAATGCGCACCACTCCGCGATGTTTTTCAGAAACCTGTCCTACATTTCCACTTCATGTTTCCGGACCTCCACATGCTGACCACCCCGTAGTGCATTTCTCCATCCTATATTGGCATTCACTGCATATCCTAAATCAGAACCTCTGATTCACCCCACCCCGTGATGTTTTTCTCACTCCTACTAGTGAATGGCCTGTTAGAAACCCATACAATGCGCACCACCACGCGATGTTTCTCAGAAACCTACCCCACATTGCCACAGCATGTTTCCTGACCTCCCCATGTTGACCACCCCATGGTGCTTTCCTCCATCCTACATTGCCACTCACGGAATATTCTAATTCAGACTCTCTGATTCACACCACCCTGTGATGTTTTTCTCACACCTACTAGTGAGTGTAATGGTACACAGACATACAATGCGCACCACCCCGCGATGTTTTTCACAAACCTATCCTACCTTGCCACTGCATGTTTCCTGAGCACCCCATGCTGACAACCCTGTGGTGGTTTTCTCCATCCTACATTGCCACTAACTACCTAGCCTTATTCAGACCCTGCGATTCACACCACCCTGTGATGTTTTTCTCACACCTACTAGTGAATGTAATGTTACACACATACAATGCGCACCACCCCGCGATGTTTTTCAGAAACCTATCCTACATTGCCACGGCATGTTTCCTGACCTCCCCATTCTGACCACCCCGTGGTGCTTTTCTCCATTCTACTTTGCCAGTCACTGCCAATCCTAATTCAGATCCTATGATTCACACCACCCCATGATGTTTTTCTCACTCCTACTAGTGAATGGCCTGTTAGAAACCCATACAATTCACACCCCCCGCGATGTTTTTCAGAAACCTATCCTACATTGCCACTGCATGTTTCCTGACATCCCCATGCTGACCAACCCCTGGTGCTTTTCTCCATCCTTCATTGACCCTAACCCTACGTATGCTTATTCGGATCCTATGATTCACACCACCCCGTGATGTTTTTCTCACTCCTACTGGTGAATGTAATGGTACACACCCATACAATGTGCACCACCCCGCGATGTTTTCCAGAAACCTATCCTACATTGCAACTGCATGTTTCCTGACCACCCCATTCTGACCACCCTGTGGTGCTTTTGCCAATTCTGCCTTGCCACTCACTGCCTATCCTAATTCAGATCCTCCGATACACACCACCCCGTGATGTTTTACTCACTCCTACTAGTGAATGTAATGTTACACACCCATTCAATGCGCACCACTCCGCGATGTTTTCCAGAAACCTATCCTACATTGCCACGGCATGTTTCCTGACCTCCTGATGCTGACCACCTCATGGTGCTTTTCTCCATCCTACAATGCCACTCACTGCCTATCCTACTTCAGACACTCCGATTCACACCACCCCGTGATGTTTTTCTCACTCGTACTAGTGAATGAAATGTTACACACCCATACAATGCGCACCACCCCGCGATGTTTCTCAGAAAACTATCGTACATTGCCACTGCATGTTTCCTGATCTCCCCATGCTGACAACCCCTTGGTGCTTTTCTCCATCCTACATTGCGACTTCCTACCTATCCTTATTCAGACCCTCCGATTCACACCAATCCGTGATCTTTTTCTCACTCCTACTATGGAATGTAATGTTACACACCCATACAATGCGCACCACCTCACGATGTTTCTCAGAAACCTATCCTACATTGGCACTGCATGTTTCCTGACCTCCGCATGCTGACCACCCAGTGGTGTTTTTCTCCATCCTACATTGCCACTCACTGCCTGTTCTAATTCAGACCATCCGATTCACACCACCCCGTGATGTTTTTCTCACTCTAACTAGTGAATGTAATGTTACAAACACATACAATGCGCACCACCACGCGATGTTTTTCAGAAACCTATCCTACATTGCCACTGCGTGTTTCCTGACTTCCCCATGCTGACCACGCCGTGTGCTTTTCTCCATCCTACATTGCCACTCACTGCCTATCCTTATTCAGACCCTGCGATTCACATAACCCAGTGATGTTTTTCTCACTCCTACTAGTGAATGTAATGTTACACACTCCTACAATGCGCACCACCCTGCAATGTTTTTCAGAAACATATCTTACATTGTCACTTCATGTTTCCTGACCTCCCTATGCTGACCACCCCGTGGTGCTTTTCTCCATCCTACATTGCCACTCACTGCCTAGCCTAATTCAGACCCTCCGATTCACACCACCCCGTGAAGTTTTTCTCACTCCTGCTAGTGAATGTAATGTTACACACCCATACAATGCGACCCACCCCGCGATGTTTCTCAGAAACCTATCCTAAATTGCCACTGCATGTTTCCTGACCTCCCCATGCTGACCACCCCGTGGTGCTTTCCTCCATCCTACATTGCCACTCACGGCCTATTCTAATTCAGTCCCTCCGATTCACACCACCCCGTGATGTTTTTCTCACACCTACTAGTGAATGTAATGTTACAAAGCCATACAATGTGCACCACGCCGCAATGTTTTTCAGAAACCTATCCTACATTGCCACTGCATGTTTCCTGAACTCCCCATGTTGAGCACCCCGTGGTGCTTTTCTCCATCCTACATTGCCACTCACTGCCTATCCTAATTCAGACCCTCCGATTCACATCAACCCGTGATGTATTTCTCACTCCTACTAGTGAATGTAATGTTACACACCCTTACAATGCGCACAACCCCGCGATGTTTCTCAGAAACCTATCCTACATTGCCACTGCATGTTTCCTGAACTCCCCATGCTGACCACCACGTGCTGCTTTTCTCCATCCTACATTGCCACTCACTGCCTATCCTAATTCAGACCCTCCGATTCACATCAACCCGTGATGTATTTCTCACTCCTACTAGTGAATGTAATGTTACACACCCTTACAATGCGCACAACCCCGCGATGTTTCTCAGAAACCTATCCTACATTGCCACTGCATGTTTCCTGACCTCCACATGCTGACCACCCCGTGGTGTTTTTCTCCATCCTACATTGCCACTCACTGCCTATCCTACTTCAGACACTCCGATTCACACCACCCCGTGATGTTTTTCTCACTCGTACTAGTGAATGAAATGTTACACACCCATACAATGCGCACCACCCCGCGATGTTTCTCAGAAAACTGTCCTACATTGCCACTGCATGTTTCCTGATCTCCCCATGCTGACCACCCCTTGGTGCTTTTCTCCATCCTACATTGCGACTTCCTACCTATCCTTATTCAGACCCTCCGATTCACACCAATCCGTGATCTTTTTCTAACTCCTACTATTGAATGTAATGTTACACACCCATATAATGTGCACCACCCGGCGATGTTTCTCAGAAACCTATCCTACATTGCCACTGCATGTTTCCTGCCCTCTCAATGCTGACCACCCCGTGGTGCTTTCCTCAATCCTACATTGCCACTCATGGCCTATTCAGACCCTCCGATTCACACCACCCGGTGATGTTTTATTCACTCCTACTAGTGAATGGCCTGTTAGAAACCCATACAATGCGCACCACCACGCGATGTTTCTCAGAAACCTACCCACATTGCCAAAGCATGTTTCCTGACCTCCGCATTCTGACCGCCCCGTGGAGTTTTTCTCCATCCTACATTGCCACTCACTGCCTATCCTAATTCAGACCCTCCGATTCACACCACCACGTGATGTGTTTCTCACTCCTACTAGTGAATGTAATGTGACACAACCATACAATGTGCACCACCCCGCGATGTTTCTCAGAAACCTATCCTACATTGCCCCTGCATGTTTCCTGACCTCCCCATGTTGACCACCCCATGGTGCTTTCCTCCATCCTACATTGCCACTCACGGAATATTCTAATTCAGACTATCCGATTCACACCACCCTGTGATGTTTTTCTCACACCTACTAGTGAATGTAATGTTACACAGACATACAATGCGCACCACCCCGCGATGTTTTTCACAAACCTAACCTACCTTGCCACTGCATGTTTCCTGAGCACCCCATGCTGACAACCCCGTGGTGGTTTTCTCCATCCTACATTGCCACTAACTACCTAGCCTTATTCAGACCCTCCGATTCACAACACCCCGTGATGTTTTTCTGACTCCTACTGGTGAATGAAATGTTACACACCCATACGATGCGCACCACCCCGCGATGTTTTTCAGAAACCTATCCTACATTGCCACTGCGTGTTTCCTGACTTCCCCATGCTGACCACGCCGTGGTGCTTTTCTCCATCCTACATTGCCACTCACTGCCTATCCTAATTCAGACCCTGCGATTCACACCACCCAGTGATGTTTTTCTCACTCCTACTAGTGAATGTAATGTTACACACTCCTACAATGCACACCACCCTGCGATGTTTTTCAGAAACCTATCCTACATTGGCACTGCATGTTTCCTGACCTCCGCATGCTGACCACCCAGTGGTGTTTTTCTCCATCCTACATTGCCACTCACTGCCTGTTCTAATTCAGACCATCCGATGCACACCACCCCGTGATATTTTTCTCACTCTAACTAGTGAATGTAATGTTACAAACCCATACAATGCGCACCACCACGCGATGTTTTTCAGAAACCTATCCTACATTGCCACTGCGTGTTTCCTGACTTCCCCATGCTGACCACGCCGTGGTGCTTTTCTCCATCCTATATTGCCACTCACTGCCTATCCTAATTCAGACCCTGCGATTCACACCACCCAGTGATGTTTTTCTCACTCCTACTAGTGAATGTAATGTTACACACTCCTACAATGCGCACCACAATGCGATGTTTTTCAGAAACCTATCCTACATTGCCACGCCATGTTTCCTAACCTCCCCATTCTGACCAACCCTTGGTGCTTTTCTCCATCCTACATTGCCACTTCCGACCTATACTTATTCAGTCCCTCCGATTCACACCACCCCGTGATGTTTTTCACATTCCTACTAGTGAATGTAATGTGATACACACATACATATCGCACCACCCCGCGATGTTTGTCATATACCTATCCTACATTGCCACTGCATGTTTCCTGACTTCCCCATGCTGACCACCCCGTGTTGCTTTCCTCCATCCTACATTGCCACTCACGGCCTATCCTAATTCAGACCCTCCGATTCACACCACCGCGTGATGTTTTTATCACTCCTACTAGTGAATGTAATGTGACACACACATACAATGCGCACCACCCCGCGATGTTTTTCAGAAACCTATCCTACATTGCCACGGCATGTTTCCTGACCTCCCCATTCTGACCACCCCTTGGTGCTTTGCTCCATCCTACATTGCCACTTCCTACCTATATTAATTCAGTCCCTCCAATTCACATCACCCCGTGATGTTTTTCTCATTCCTACTAGTGAATGTAATGTGACACACACATACAATGCGCACCACCCCGCGATGTTTCTCAGAAACCTATCCTACATTGCCACTGCATGTTTCATGACCTCCCCAAGCTGACCACCCCGTGGTGCTTTCCTCCATCCTACATTACCACTCACGGCCTATTCTAATTCAGACACTCCGATTCACACCACCCCGTGATGTTTTTCTCACACCTACTAATGAATGTAATGTTACAAACCCATACAATGTGCACCACCCCGCAATGTTTTTCAGAAACCTATCCTACATTGCCACTGCATGTTTCCTGACCTCTCGATTCTGACCACCCCGTGGAGTTTTTCTCCATCCTACTTTGCCAATCATTGCCTACTCTAATTCAGACCGTCCGATTCACAGCACCCCGTGATTCTTTTCTCACCCGTACTAGTGAATGTAACGTTACACACCCATACAATGCGCACCACCACGCGATGTTTCTCAGAAACCTATCCTACATTGCCACGGCATATTTCCTGACCTCCCCATGCTGACCACCCCGTGGTGTTTATCTCCATCCTACATTGCCACTCACTGCCTATCCTTATTCAGACCATCCGATTCACACCACCTCGTGATGTTTTTCTCACTCCTACTTGTGAATGTAAAGATACACACCCATACAGCGCGCACCACCCCGCGATGTTTTTCAGAAACCTATCTTAAATTGCCACTGAATGTTTCCTGACCTCCCCAGCTGACCACCCCGTGGTGCTTTTCTCCATCCTACATTGCCACTCACTGCCTATCCTACTTCAGACACTCCGATTCACACCACTCCGTGAAGTTTTTCTCACTCGTACTAGTGAATGAAATGTTACACACCCATACAATGCGCACCACCCCGCGATGTTTCTCAGAAAACTATCCTACATTGCCACTGCATGTTTCCTGATCTCCCCATGCTGACCAACCCTTGGTGCTTTTCTCCATCCTACATTGCGACTTCCTACCTATCCTTATTCAGACCCTCTGATTCACACCAATCCGTGATCTTTTTCTCACTCCTACTATTGAATGTAATGTTACACACCCATATAATGTGCACCACCCGGCGATGTTTCTCAGAAACCTATACTACATTGCCACTGCATGTTTCCTGCCCTCTCATTGCTGACCACCCCGTGGTGCTTTCCTCCATCCTACATTGCCTCTCATGGCCTATTCTAATTCAGACCCTCCGATTCACACCACCCCGTGATGTTTTTCTCACTCCTACTAGTGAATGGCCTGTTAGAAACCCATACAATGCGCACCACCATGCGATGTTTCTCAGAAACCTACCCCACATTGCCACAGCATGTTTCCTGACCTCCGCATTGTGACCGCCCCGTGGAGTTTTTCTCCATCCTACATTGCCACTCACTGCCTATCCTAATTCAGACCCTCCGATTCACACCACCATGTGATGTTTTTCTCACTCCTACTAGTGAATGTAATGTGACACAACCATACAATGTGCACCACCCCGCGATGTTTCTCAGAAACCTATCCTACATTGCCACTACATGTTTCCTGACCTCGACATGTTGACCACCCCATGGTGCTTTCCTCCATCCTACATTGCCACTCACGGAATATTCTAATTCAGACTCTCCGATTCACACCACCCTGTGATGTTTTTCTCACACCTACTAGTGAATGTAATGTTACACAGACATACAATGCGCACCACCCCGCGATGTTTTTCACAAACCTATCCTGCCTTGCCACTGAATGTTTCCTGAGCACCCCATGCTGACAACCCCATGGTGGTTTTCTCCATCCTACATTGCCACTAACTACCTAGCCTTATTCAGACCCTCCGATTCAAACCACCCCGTCATGTTTTTCTGACTCCTACTGGTAAATGAAAAGTTACACAACCATACAATGCGCACCACCCCGCGATGTTTTTCAGAAACCTATCCTACATTTCCACTGCGTGTTTCCTGACTTCCCCATGCTGACCACGCCGTGGTGCTTTTCTCCATCCTACATTGCCACTCACTGCCTATCCTAATTCAGACCCTGCGATTCACACCACCCAGTGATGTTTTTCTCACTCCTACTAGTGAATGTAATGTTACACACTCCTACAATGCGCACAACCCTGCGATGTTTTTCAGAAACCTATCCTACATTGGCACTGCATGTTTCTTGACCTCCGCATGCTGACCACCCAGTGGTGTTTTTCTCCATCCTACATTGCCACTCACTGCCTGTTCTAATTCAGACCATCCGATTCACACCACCCCGTGATGTTTTTCTCACTCTAACTAGTGAATGTAATGTTACAAACCCATACAATGCGCACCACCACGCGATGTTTTTCAGAAACCTATCCTACATTGCCACTGCGTGTTTCCTGACTTCCCCATGCTGACCACGCCGTGGTGCTTTTCTCCATCCTAAATTGCCACTCACTGCCTATCCTAATTCAGACCCTTCGATTCACACCACCCAGTGATGTTTTTCTCACTCCTACTAGTGAATGTAATGTTACACACATACAATGCGCACCACCCCGCGATGTTTTTCAGAAACCTATCCTACATTGCCACGGCATGTTTCCTGACCTCCCCATTCTGACCACCCCTTGGTGCTTTTCTCCATCCTACATTGCCACTTCCTACCTACATTAATTCAGTCCCTCCGATTCACATCACCCCGTGATGTTTTTCTCATTCCTACTAGTGAATGTAATGTGACACACACATACAATGCGCACCACCCCGCGATGTTTCTCATAAACCTATCCTACATTGCCACTGCATGTTTCCTGACTACCCCATGCTGACCACCCCGTGGTGCTTTCCTCCATCCTACATTGCCACTCACGGCCTATCCTAATTCAGACCCTCCGATTCACACCACCGCGTGATGTTTTTATCACTCCTACTAGTGAATGTAATGTGACACACACATACAATGCGCACCACCCCGCGATGTTTTTCAGAAACCTATCCTACATTGCCACGGCATGTTTCCTGACCTCCCCATTCTGACCACCCCTTGGTGCTTTTCTCCATCCTACATTGCCACTTCCTACCTATATTAATTCAGTCCCTCCGATTCACATCACCCCGTGATGTTTTTCTCATTCCTACGAGTGAATGTAATGTGACACACACATACAATGCGCACCACCCCGAGATGTTTCTCAGAAACCTATCCTACATTGCCACTGCATGTTTCCTGACCTCCCCAAGCTGACCACCCCGTGGTGCTTTCCTCCATCCTACATTACCACTCACGGCCTATTCTAATTCAGACACTCCGATTCACACCACCCCGTGATGTTTTTCTCACACCTACTAATGAATGTAATGTTACACACCCATACAATGTGCACCAACCCGCAATGTTTTTCAGAAACCTATCCTACATTGCAACTGCATGTTTCCTGACCTCTCGATTCTGACCACCCCGTGGTGTTTTTCTCCATCCTACATTGCCAATCATTGCCTATTGTAATTCAGACCCTCCGATTCGCAGCACCCCGTGATGCTTTTCTCACTCGTACTAGTGAATGTAATGTTACACACCCATACAATGCGCACCACCCCGCGATGTTTCTCAGAAACCTATCCTACATTGCCACGGCATATTTCCTGACCTCCCCATGCTGACCACCCCGTGGTGTTTTTCTCCATCCTACATTGCCACTCACTGCCTATCCTTATTCAGACCATCCGATTCACACCACCCCGTGATGTTTTTCTCACTCCTACTAGTGAATGGCCTGTTAGAAACCCATATAAGGCGCACCACGTCACGATGTTTCTCAGAAACCTATCCTACATTGCCACTGCATGTTTCCTGACCTCCGCATGCTGACCACCCTGTGGAGTTTTTCTCCATCCTACATTGCCACTCACTGCCTATCCTAATTCAGACCCTCCGATTCACACCACCCCGTGATGTTTTTCTCACTCCTACTAGTGAATGGCCTGTTAGAAACCCATATAAGGCGCACCACGTCACGATGTTTCTCAGAAACCTATCCTACATTGCCACTGCATATTTCCTGACTTCCACATGCTGAACACGCCGTGGTGCTTTTCAACATCCTACATTGCCACTCACTGCCTATCCTAATTCAGACCCTCCGATTCACATCACCCCGTGATGTTTTTCTCACTCCTACTAGAGAATGTAATGTTATACACCCATACAATGCGCACCACTCCGCGATGTTTTTCAGAAACCTGTCCTACATTTCCACTTCATGTTTCCGGACCTCCACATGCTGACCACCCCGTAGTGCATTTCTCCATCCTATATTGGCATTCACTGCATATCCTAAATCAGAACCTCTGATTCACCCCACCCCGTGATGTTTTTCTCACTCCTACTAGTGAATGGCCTGTTAGAAACCCATACAATGCGCACCACCACGCGATGTTTCTCAGAAACCTACCCCACATTGCCACAGCATGTTTCCTGACCTCCCCATGTTGACCACCCCATGGTGCTTTCCTCCATCCTACATTGCCACTCACGGAATATTCTAATTCAGACTCTCTGATTCACACCACCCTGTGATGTTTTTCTCACACCTACTAGTGAGTGTAATGGTACACAGACATACAATGCGCACCACCCCGCGATGTTTTTCACAAACCTATCCTACCTTGCCACTGCATGTTTCCTGAGCACCCCATGCTGACAACCCTGTGGTGGTTTTCTCCATCCTACATTGCCACTAACTACCTAGCCTTATTCAGACCCTGCGATTCACACCACCCTGTGATGTTTTTCTCACACCTACTAGTGAATGTAATGTTACACACATACAATGCGCACGACCCCGCGATGTTTTTCAGAAACCTATCCTACATTGCCACGGCATGTTTCCTGACCTCCCCATTCTGACCACCCCGTGGTGCTTTTCTCCATTCTACTTTGCCAGTCACTGCCAATCCTAATTCAGATCCTATGATTCACACCACCCCATGATGTTTTTCTCACTCCTACTAGTGAATGGCCTGTTAGAAACCCATACAATTCACACCCCCCGCGATGTTTTTCAGAAACCTATCCTACATTGCCACTGCATGTTTCCTGACATCCCCATGCTGACCAACCCCTGGTGCTTTTCTCCATCCTTCATTGACCCTAACCCTACGTATGCTTATTCGGATCCTATGATTCACACCACCCCGTGATGTTTTTCTCACTCCTACTGGTGAATGTAATGGTACACACCCATACAATGTGCACCACCCCGCGATGTTTTCCAGAAACCTATCCTACATTGCAACTGCATGTTTCCTGACCACCCCATTCTGACCACCCTGTGGTGCTTTTGCCAATTCTGCCTTGCCACTCACTGCCTATCCTAATTCAGATCCTCCGATACACACCACCCCGTGATGTTTTACTCACTCCTACTAGTGAATGTAATGTTACACACCCATTCAATGCGCACCACTCCGCGATGTTTTCCAGAAACCTATCCTACATTGCCACGGCATGTTTCCTGACCTCCTGATGCTGACCACCTCATGGTGCTTTTCTCCATCCTACAATGCCACTCACTGCCTATCCTACTTCAGACACTCCGATTCACACCACCCCGTGATGTTTTTCTCACTCGTACTAGTGAATGAAATGTTACACACCCATACAATGCGCACCACCCCGCGATGTTTCTCAGAAAACTATCGTACATTGCCACTGCATGTTTCCTGATCTCCCCATGCTGACAACCCCTTGGTGCTTTTCTCCATCCTACATTGCGACTTCCTACCTATCCTTATTCAGACCCTCCGATTCACACCAATCCGTGATCTTTTTCTCACTCCTACTATGGAATGTAATGTTACACACCCATACAATGCGCACCACCTCACGATGTTTCTCTGAAACCTATCCTACATTGGCACTGCATGTTTCCTGACCTCCGCATGCTGACCACCCAGTGGTGTTTTTCTCCATCCTACATTGCCACTCACTGCCTGTTCTAATTCAGACCATCCGATTCACACCACCCCGTGATGTTTTTCTCACTCTAACTAGTGAATGTAATGTTACAAACACATACAATGCGCACCACCACGCGATGTTTTTCAGAAACCTATCCTACATTGCCACTGCGTGTTTCCTGACTTCCCCATGCTGACCACGCCGTGTGCTTTTCTCCATCCTACATTGCCACTCACTGCCTATCCTTATTCAGACCCTGCGATTCACATAACCCAGTGATGTTTTTCTCACTCCTACTAGTGAATGTAATGTTACACACTCCTACAATGCGCACCACCCTGCAATGTTTTTCAGAAACATATCTTACATTGTCACTTCATGTTTCCTGACCTCCCTATGCTGACCACCCCGTGGTGCTTTTCTCCATCCTACATTGCCACTCACTGCCTAGCCTAATTCAGACCCTCCGATTCACACCACCCCGTGAAGTTTTTCTCACTCCTGCTAGTGAATGTAATGTTACACACCCATACAATGCGACCCACCCCGCGATGTTTCTCAGAAACCTATCCTAAATTGCCACTGCATGTTTCCTGACCTCCCCATGCTGACCACCCCGTGGTGCTTTCCTCCATCCTACATTGCCACTCACGGCCTATTCTAATTCAGTCCCTCCGATTCACACCACCCCGTGATGTTTTTCTCACACCTACTAGTGAATGTAATGTTACAAAGCCATACAATGTGCACCACACCGCAATGTTTTTCAGAAACCTATCCTACATTGCCACTGCATGTTTCCTGAACTCCCCATGTTGAGCACCCCGTGGTGCTTTTCTCCATCCTACATTGCCACTCACTGCCTATCCTAATTCAGACCCTCCGATTCACATCAACCCGTGATGTATTTCTCACTCCTACTAGTGAATGTAATGTTACACACCCTTACAATGCGCACAACCCCGCGATGTTTCTCAGAAACCTATCCTACATTGCCACTGCATGTTTCCTGAACTCCCCATGCTGACCACCACGTGCTGCTTTTCTCCATCCTACATTGCCACTCATTGCCTATCCTAATTAGACCCTCCGATTCACATCAACCCGTGATGTTTTTCTCACTCCTACTAGTGAATGTAATGTTACACACCCATACAATGCGCACCACCCAGCGATGTTTCTCAGAAACCTATCCGACATTGCCACTGCATGTTTCCTGACCTCCGCATTCTGACCTCCCCGTGGAGTTTTTCTCCATCCTACATTGCCACTCACGGCCTATCCTAATTCAGACCCTCCGATTCACACCACCGCGTGATGTTTTTATCACTCCTACTAGTGAATGTAATGTGACACACCAATACAATGCGCACCACCCAGCGATGTTTTTCATAAACCTATCCTACATTGCCACGACATGTTTCCTGACCTCCCCATTCTGACCACACCTTGGTGCTTTTCCCTATCCTACATTGCCACTTCCTACCTATACTAATTCAGTCCCTCCGATTCACATCACCCCGTGATGTTTTTCTCATTCCTACTAGTGAATGTAATGTGACACAAACATACAATGCGCACCACCCCGCGATGTTTCTCAGAAACCTATCCTACATTGCCACTGCATGTTTCCGGACCTCCCCAAGCTGACCACCCCATGGTGCTTTCCTCCATCCTACATTACCACTCACGGCCTATTCTAATTCAGACCCTCCGATTCACACCACCCCGTGATGTTTTTCTCACAACTACTAATGAATGTAATGTTACACACCCATACAATGTGCACCACCCCGCAATGTTTTTCAGAAACCTATCCCACATTGCCACTGCATGTTTCCTGAACTCCCCATGCTGACCACCCCGTGGTGCTTTTCTCCATCCTACATTGCCACTCACTGCCTATCCTAATTCAGACCCTCCGATTCACATCAACCTGTGATGTTTTTCCCACTCCTACTAGTGAATGTAATGTTACACACCCTTACAATGCGCACCACCCTGCGATGTTTCTCAGAAACCTATCCTACATTTCCACTGCATGTTTCCTGACCTCTCGTTTCTGACCACCCCGTGGAGTTTTTCTCCATCCTACATTGCCAATCATTGCCTATTCTAATTCAGACCCTCCGATTCACAGCACCCCGTGATGCTTTTCTCACTCGTACTAGTGAATGTAATGTTACACACCCATACAATGCGCACCACCCCGCGATGTTTCTCAGAAACCTATCCTACATTGCCACGGCATATTTCCTGACCTCCCCATGCTGACCACCCCGTGGTGCTTTTCTCCATCCTACATTGCCACTCACTGCCTATCCTTATTCAGACCATCCGATTCACACCACCCCGTGATGTTTTTCTCACTCCTACTTGTGAATGTAAAGATACACACCCATACAATGCGTACCACCCCGCGATGTTTTTCAGAAAACTATCTTAAATTGCCACTGAATGTTTCCTGACCTCCCCATGCTGACCACCCCGTGGTGCTTTTCTCCATCCTACATTGCCACTCACTTCCTATCCTAAATCAGACCCTCCGATTCACACCAAGCCGTGATGTTTTTCTCACTCCTACTAGTGAATGGCCTGTTAGAAACCCATATAAGGCGCACCACGTCACGATGTTTCTCAGAAACCTATCCTACATTGCCACTGAATGTTTCCTACTTCCACATGCTGACCACGCCGTGGTGCTTTTCAACATCCTACATTGCCACTCACTGCCTATCCTAATTCAGACACTCCGATTCACATCACCCCGTGATGTTTTTTCACTCCTACTAGAGAATGTAGTGTTATACACCCATACAATGCGCACCACCCCGCAATGTTTTTCATAAACCTATCCTACATTTCCACTTCATGTTTCCTGACCTCCCCATGCTGACCACCCCGTAGTGCATTTCTCCATCCTACATTGGCATTCACTGCACTTCCTAATTCAGAACCTCTGATTCACACCATGCCGTGATGTTTTTCTCACTCCTACTAGTGAATGGCCTGTTAGAAACCCATACAATGCGCACCACCACGCGATGTTTCTCAGAAACCTACCCCACACTGCCACAGCATGATTCCTGACCTCCGCATTCTGACTGTCCCGTGGAGTTTTCTCCATCCTACATTGCCCCTCACTGCCTATCCTAATTCAGACCCTCCGATTCACACCACCGCGTGATGTTTTTCTCACTCCTGCTAGTGAATGTAATGTGACACAACCGTACAATGCGCACCACCCTGCGATGTTTTTCAGAAACCTATCCTACAATGCCACGGCATGTTTACTGACCTCCCCATTCTGACCACCCCTTGGTGCTTTTCTCCATCCTACATTGCCACTCACTGCCTATCCTTATTCAGACCCTGCGATTCACATAACCCAGTGATGTTTTTCTCACTCCTACTAGTGAATGTAATGTTACACACTCCTACAATGCGCACCACCCTGCAATGTTTTTCAGAAACATATCTTACATTGTCACTTCATGTTTCCTGACCTCACTATGCTGACCACCCCATGGTGCTTTTCTCCATCCTACATTGCCACTCACTGCCTAGCCTAATTCAGACCCTCCGATTCACACCACCCCGTGAAGTTTTTCTCACTCCTGCTAGTGAATGTAATGTTACACACCCATACAATGCGACCCACCCCGCGATGTTTCTCAGAAACCTATCCTAAATTGCCACTGCATGTTTCCTGACCTCCCCATGCTGACCACCCCGTGGTGCTTTCCTCCATCCTACATTGCCACTCACGGCCTATTCTAATTCAGTCCCTCCGATTCACACCACCCCGTGATGTTTTTCTCACACCTACTAGTGAATGTAATGTTACAAAGCCATACAATGTGCACCACGCCGCAATGTTTTTCAGAAACCTATCCTACATTGCCACTGCATGTTTCCTGAACTCCCCATGTTGAGCACCCCGTTGTGCTTTTCTCCATCCTACATTGCCACTCACTGCCTATCCTAATTCAGACCCTCCGATTCACATCAACCCGTGATGTATTTCTCACTCCTACTAGTGAATGTAATGTTACACACCCTTACAATGCGCACAACCCCGCGATGTTTCTCAGAAACCTATCCTACATTGCCACTGCATGTTTCCTGAACTCCCCATGCTGACCACCACGTGCTGCTTTTCTCCATCCTACATTGCCACTCACTGCCTATCCTAATTAGACCCTCCGATTCACATCAACCCGTGATGTTTTTCTCACTCCTACTAGTGAATGTAATGTTACACACCCATACAATGCGCACCACCCAGCGATGTTTCTCAGAAACCTATCCGACATTGCCACTGCATGTTTCCTGACCTCCGCATTCTGACCTCCCCGTGGAGTTTTTCTCCATCCTACATTGCCACTCACGGCCTATCCTAATTCAGACCCTCCGATTCACACCACCGCGTGATGTTTTTATCACTCCTACTAGTGAATGTAATGTGACACACCAATACAATGCGCACCACCCAGCGATGTTTTTCATAAACCTATCCTACATTGCCACGACATGTTTCCTGACCTCCCCATTCTGACCACACCTTGGTGCTTTTCCCTATCCTACATTGCCACTTCCTACCTATACTAATTCAGTCCCTCCGATTCACATCACCCCGTGATGTTTTTCTCATTCCTACTAGTGAATGTAATGTGACACAAACATACAATGCGCACCACCCCGCGATGTTTCTCAGAAACCTATCCTACATTGCCACTGCATGTTTCCGGACCTCCCCAAGCTGACCACCCCATGGTGCTTTCCTCCATCCTACATTACCACTCACGGCCTATTCTAATTCAGACCCTCCGATTCACACCACCCCGTGATGTTTTTCTCACAACTACTAATGAATGTAATGTTACACACCCATACAATGTGCACCACCCCGCAATGTTTTTCAGAAACCTATCCCACATTGCCACTGCATGTTTCCTGAACTCCCCATGCTGACCACCCCGTGGTGCTTTTCTCCATCCTACATTGCCACTCACTGCCTATCCTAATTCAGACCCTCCGATTCACATCAACCTGTGATGTTTTTCCCACTCCTACTAGTGAATGTAATGTTACACACCCTTACAATGCGCACCACCCTGCGATGTTTCTCAGAAACCTATCCTACATTTCCACTGCATGTTTCCTGACCTCTCGTTTCTGACCACCCCGTGGAGTTTTTCTCCATCCTACATTGCCAATCATTGCCTATTCTAATTCAGACCCTCCGATTCACAGCACCCCGTGATGCTTTTCTCACTCGTACTAGTGAATGTAATGTTACACACCCATACAATGCGCACCACCCCGCGATGTTTCTCAGAAACCTATCCTACATTGCCACGGCATATTTCCTGACCTCCCCATGCTGACCACCCCGTGGTGCTTTTCTCCATCCTACATTGCCACTCACTGCCTATCCTTATTCAGACCATCCGATTCACACCACCCCGTGATGTTTTTCTCACTCCTACTTGTGAATGTAAAGATACACACCCATACAATGCGTACCACCCCGCGATGTTTTTCAGAAAACTATCTTAAATTGCCACTGAATGTTTCCTGACCTCCCCATGCTGACCACCCCGTGGTGCTTTTCTCCATCCTACATTGCCACTCACTTCCTATCCTAAATCAGACCCTCCGATTCACACCAAGCCGTGATGTTTTTCTCACTCCTACTAGTGAATGGCCTGTTAGAAACCCATATAAGGCGCACCACGTCACGATGTTTCTCAGAAACCTATCCTACATTGCCACTGAATGTTTCCTACTTCCACATGCTGACCACGCCGTGGTGCTTTTCAACATCCTACATTGCCACTCACTGCCTATCCTAATTCAGACACTCCGATTCACATCACCCCGTGATGTTTTTTCACTCCTACTAGAGAATGTAGTGTTATACACCCATACAATGCGCACCACCCCGCAATGTTTTTCATAAATCTATCCTACATTTCCACTTCATGTTTCCTGACCTCCCCATGCTGACCACCCCGTAGTGCATTTCTCCATCCTACATTGGCATTCACTGCACTTCCTAATTCAGAACCTCTGATTCACACCATGCCGTGATGTTTTTCTCACTCCTACTAGTGAATGGCCTGTTAGAAACCCATACAATGCGCACCACCACGCGATGTTTCTCAGAAACCTACCCCACACTGCCACAGCATGATTCCTGACCTCCGCATTCTGACTGCCCCGTGGAGTTTTTCTCCATCCTACATTGCCCCTCACTGCCTATCCTAATTCAGACCCTCCGATTCACACCACCGCGTGATGTTTTTCTCACTCCTGCTAGTGAATGTAATGTGACACAACCGTACAATGCGCACCACCCTGCGATGTTTTTCAGAAACCTATCCTACAATGCCACGGCATGTTTACTGACCTCCCCATTCTGACCACCCCTTGGTGCTTTTCTCCATCCTACATTGCCACTTCCTACCTATCCTAATTCAGACCCTCCGATTCACACCACCCTGTGATGTTTTTCTGACTCCTACTAGTGAATGTAATGTTACACACCCATAGAATGTGCACCACCCCGCGATGTTTCTCAGAAACCTATCCTACATTGCCACTGCATGTTTCCTGACCTCCCCATGCTGACCACCCCATGGTGCTTTCCTCCATCCTACATTGCCTCTCACGGAATATTCTAATTCAGACCCTCCGATTCACACAACCGCGTGATGTTTTTCTGACTCCTACTGGTGAATGAAATGTTACACACCCATACAATGCGCACCACCCCGCGATGTTTTCAGAAACCTATCCTACATTGCCCCTGCATGTTTCCTGACTTCGCCCTGCTGACCACCCAGTGGTGCTTTTCTCCATTCTACTTTGCCAGTTACTGCCAATCCTAATTCAGATTCTATGATTCACACCACCCCATGATGTTTTTCTCACTCCTACTAGTGAATGGCCTGTTAGAAACCCATACAATTCACACCCCCCGCGATGTTTTTCAGAAACCTATCCTACATTGCCACTGCATGTTTCCTGACATCCCCATGCTGACCAACACGTGGTGCTTTTCTCCATCCTTCATTGACCCTCCCTACCTATCCTTATTCGGATCCTATAATTCACACCACCCCGGGATGTTTTTCTCACTCCTACTGGTGAATGTAATGGTACACACCCATACAATGTGCACCACCCCGCGATGTTTTTCAGAAACCTATCCTACATTGCAACTGCATGTTTCCTGACCACCGCATTCTGACCACCCTGTGGTGCTTTTCCCCATTCTGCCTTGCCACTCACTGCCTATCCTAATTCAGACCCTCCGATACACACCACCCCGTGATGTTTTTCCAACTCCTACTAGTGAATGTAATGTTACACACCCATACAATGTGCACCACCCCGCGATGTTTTCCAGAAACCTATCCTACATTGCCACGGCATGTTTCCTGACCTCCTGATGCTGACCACCTCATGGTGCTTTTCTCCATACTACAATGCCACTCACTGCCTATCCTACTTCAGACACTCCGATTCACACCACCCCGTGATGTTTTTCTCACTCGTACTAGTGAATGAAGTGTTACACACCCATACAATGCGCACCACCCCGCGATGTTTCTCAGAAAACTATCCTACATTGCCACTGCATGTTTCCTGATCTCCCCATGCTGACCACGCCTTGGTGCTTTTCTCCATCCTACATTGCGACTTCCTACCTATCCTTATTCAGAACCTCCGATTCACACCAATTCGTGATCTTTTTCTCACTCCTACTATTGAATGTAATGTTACAAACCCATACAATGTGCACCACCCCGCAATGTTTTTCACAAACCTATCCTACATTGCATCTGCATGTTTCCTGAACTCCCCATGCTGAGCACCCCGTGTTGCTTTTCTCCATCCTACATTGCCACTCACTGCCTATCCTAATTCAGACCCTCCGATTCACATCAACCCGTGATGTTTTTCTCACTCCTGCTAGTGAATGTAATGTTACACACCCTTACAATGCGCACCACCCCGCGATGTTTCTCAGAAACCTATCCTACATTGCCACTGCATGTTTCCTGACCTCCATATTCTGACCACCCCGTGGAGTTTTTCTCCATCCTACATTGCCAATCATTTCCTATTCTAATTCAGACCCTCCGATTCACAGCACCCTGTGATGCTTTTCTCACTCGTACTAGTGAATGTAATGTTACACACCCATACAATGCGCACCACCCCGCGATATTTCTCAGAATCCTATCCTACACTGCCACTGCAGATTTCCTGACCTCCCCATGCTGACCACCCTGTTGTGCTTTTCTCCATCCTACATTGCCACTCACTGCCTATCCTTATTCAGACCATCCGATTCACACAACCCCGTGATGTTTTTCTCACACCTACAAGTGAATGTAATGTTACACACCCATACAATGTGCACCACCCCGCAATGTTTTTCAGAAACCTATCCTACATTGCCACTGCATGTTTCCTGAACTCACCATGCTGAGCACCCCGTGGTGCTCTTCTTCATCCTACATTGCCACTAACTACCTATCCTTATTCAGAACCTCCGATTCACACCACTCCGTGATGTTTTTCGCACTACTACTAGAGAATATAATGTTACACACCCATACAATGTGCACCACCCCGCGTGTTTTTAAAAACCTCTTCTACATTGCCACTGCATATTTCCTGACCTCCCCATGCTGACCACCAAGTGGCGCTTTCCTCCATCCTACATTGCCACTCACGGCCTATTCTAATTCAGACCATCCGATTCACACCACCCCGTGATTTTTTTCTCACACCTACTAAAGAATGTAATGTTACACACCCATACAATGTGCACCACCCCGCAATGTTTTTCAGAAACCTATCCTACATTGCCACTGCATGTTTCCTGAACTCCCCATGCTGACCACCACGTGGTGCTTTTCTGCATCCTACATTGCCACTCACTGCCTATCCTAATTCAGACCCTCCGATTCATATCAACCCGTGATGTTTTTCTCACTCCTACTAGTGAATGTAATGTTACACACCCTTACAATGCGCACCACCCGGCGATGTTTCTCAGAAACCTATCCTACATTGCCACTGCATGTTTCCTGACCTCCGCATTCTGACCTCCCCGTGGAGTTTTTCTCCATCCTACATTGCCAATCATTGCCTATTCTAATTCAGACGCTCCGATTCACAGCACCCCGTGATGCTGTTGTCACTCGTACTAGTGAATGTAATGTTACACACCCATACAAAGCGCACCACCCCCCGATGTTTCTCAGAAACCTATTCTAGCTTGCCACTGCATATTTCCTGACCTCCCCATGCTGACCACCCCGTGGTGCTTTTCTCCATCCTACATTGCCACTCACTGCCTATTCTTATTCAGACCCTCCGATTCACACCACCCCATGATGTTTTTCTGACACCTACTAGTGAATGTAATGTTACACACCCATACAATGTGCACCACCCCGCAATGTTTTTCATAAACCTATCCTACATTGCCACTGCATGTTTCCTGAACTCCCCATGCTGAGCACCCTGTTGTGCTTTTCTCCATCCTACATTGCCACTCACTGCCTATCCTAATTCAGACACTCCGATTCACACCACCCCGTGATGTTTTTCTGATTCCTACTGGTGAATGTAATGTCACACAGCCACACAATATGCACCAACCCGCGATGTTTTCAGAAACCTATCCTACATTGCCCCTGCATGTTTCCTGACCTCCCCTTGCTGACCACCCCGTGGTGCTTTTCCCCATTCTGCCTTGCAACTCACTGCTTATCCTAATTCAGTTGCTCCGATACACACCACCCCGTGATGTTTTTCTCACTCCTACTAGTGAATGTAATGTTACACACTAATACAATGCGCACCACCCCGCGATGATTTTCAGAAACCTATCCTACATTGCTGTTGCATGTTTCCTGACCTCCCGATGCTGACCACCCCCTGGTGCTTTTCTCCATCCTGCATTGCCACTCACTGCCTATCCTAATTCAGACCCTCCGATTCACACCTCCCCGTGATGTTTTTCTCACTCCTACTAGTGAATGTAATGTTACACACCCTTACAATGCGCACCACGTCACGATGTTTCTCAGAAACCTATCCTACATTGCCACTGCATGTTTCCTGACTTCCGTATTCTGACCACCCCGTGGAGTTTTTCTCCATCCTACATTGCCAATCATTGCCTATTCTAATTCAGACCCTCCGATTCACAGCACCCCGTGATGCTTTTCTCACTCGTACTAGTGAATGTAATGTTACACACCCATACAATGTGCACCACCCCACAATGTTTTTCAGAAACGTATCCTACATTGCCACTGCATGTTTCCTGAACTCCCCATGCTGAGCACCCCGTGGTGCTTTTCTTCATCCTACATTGCCATTAACTACCTATCCTTATTCAGACCCTCTGATTCACACCAATACGTGATGTTTTTCGCACTACTACTAGAGAATATAATGTTACACACCCATACAATGTGCAACACCCCGGGATGTTTTTAAAAACATCTCCTACATTGCCACTGCATGTTTCCTTACCTCCCCATGCTGACCACCCCGTGGTGCTTTTCTCCATTCTACTTTGCCACTCACTGCCTATCCTAGTTCAGATTCTATGATTCACACCACCCCATGCTGTTTTTCTCACTCTTACTAGTGAATGGCCTGTTAGAAACCCATACAATTCACAGCCCCCGCGATGTTTTTCAGAAACCTATCCTACATTGACACTGCATGTTTACTTACATCCCCATGCTGACCAAACCGTGGTGCTTTTCAACATCTTTCTTTGACGCTCCCTACCTGTCCTTATTCAGATCCTATGATTCACACCACCCCGTGATGTTTTTCTCACTCCTACTAGTGAATGTAATGGTACACACCCATACAATGTGCACGAACCCACGATGTTTTTCAGAAACCTATCCTACATTGCCATTGCATGTTTCCTGACCACCCAATTCTGACCACTACGTGGTGCTTTTCCCCATTCTGCCTTGCAACTCACTGCTTATCCTAATTCAGACACTCCGATACACACCACCCCGTGATGTTTTTCTCACTCCTACTAGTGAATGTAATGTTACACACCCATACAATGCGCACCACGCCGCGATGTTTTCCAGAAACTTATCCTACATTGCCACGCCATGTTTCCTGACCTCCTGATGCTGAAAACCTCGTGGTGCTTTTCTCCATCCTACAATGCCACTCACGGCCTATTCTACTTCAGACACTCCGATTCACACCACACCGTGATGTTTTTCTCACTCGTACTAGTGAACGAAATGATACACACCCATACAATGCGCACCACCCCGCGATGTTCCTCAGAAAACCATCCTACATTGCCACTGCATGTTTCCTGACCTCCCCATGCTGACCAACCCGTGGTGCTTTTCTCCATTCTACATTGCCACTCACTGCCTATCCTTAATCAGTCCCTCTGATTCACACAACTGCTTGATGTTTTTCTCACTCCTACTAGTGAATGTAATGTGACACACACATACAATGCGCACCACCCCGCGATGTTTCTCAGAAACCTATCCTACATTGCCACTGCATGTTTCCTGACTTCCCCATGCTGACCACCCCTTGGTGCTTTTCTCCATCTTACATTGCGACTTCCTACCTATCCTTATTCAGACCCTCCGATTCACACCAATCCGTGATGTTTTTCTCACTCCTACTAATGAATGTAATGTTACACACACATAGAATGTGCACCACCCGGCGATATTTATCAGAAACCTATCCTACGTTGCCACTGCATGTTTCCTGCCCTCTCCATGCTGACCACCCCGTGGTGCTTTCCTCCATCCTACATTGCCACTCACGGCCTATTCTAATTCAGACCCTCCGATTCACACCACCCCGTGATGTTTTTCTCACACCTACTAGTGAATGCAATGTTACACACCCATATAATGTGCACCACCCAGCGATGTTTTTCAGAAACCTATCCTACATTGCCACAGCATGTTTCCTGACCTCCCCGTGATGACCACCCCGTGGTGCTTTTCTCCAACCTACATTGCGACTACCTACCTATTCTTATTCAGAACCTCCGATTCACACAACCCCGTGATGTTTTTCTCACACCTACTAGTGAATGTAATGTTACACACCCATATAATGTGCACCACCCCGCGATGTTTCTCAGAAACCTATCCTACATTGCCACTGCATGTTTCCTGACCTCCATATTCTGACCACCCGGTGGAGTTTTTCTCCATCCTACATTGCCAATCATTGCCTATTCTAATTCAGACCCTCCGATTCACAGCACCCCGTGATGCTTTTCTCACTCGTACTAGTGAATGTAATGTTACACACCCATACAATGCGCACCACCCCGCGATATTTCTCAGAATCCTATCCTACACTGCCACTGCATATTTCCTGACCTCCACATGCTGACCACCCCGTGGTGCTTTTCTCCATCCTACATTGCCACTCACTGACTATCCTTATTCAGACCATCCGATTCACACAACCCCGTGATGTTTTTCTCACACCTACAAGTGAATGTAATGTTACACACCCATACAATATGCACCACCCCGCAATGTTTTTCAGAAACCTATCCTACATTGCCACTGCATGTTTCCTGAACTCACCATGCTGAGCACCCCGTGGTGCTCTTCTTCATCCTACATTGCCACTCACTGCCTATCCTAATTCAGACCCTCCGATTCACATCAACCCGTGATGTTTTTCTCACTCGTACTAGTGAATGTAATGTTACACACCCTTACAATGCGCACCACCCCGCGATGTTTCTCAGAAACCTATCCTACATTGCCACTGCATGTTTCCTGACCTCCGTATTCTGACCACCCCGTGGAGTTTTTCTCCATCCTACATTGCCAATCATTGCCTATTCTAATTCAGACCCTCCGATTCACAGCACCCCGTGATGCTTTTCTCACTCGTACTAGTGAATGTAATGTTACACTCCCATACAATGTGCACCACCCCACAATGTTTTTCAGAAACCTATCCTACATTGCCACTGCATGTTTCCTGAACTCCCCATGCTGAGCACCCCGTGGTGCTTTTCTTCATCCTATATTGCCATTAACTACCTATCCTTATTCAGACCCTCCGATTCACACCAATCCGTGATGTTTTTCGCACTACTACTAGAGAATATAATGTTACACACCCATACAATGTGCAACACCCCGCGATGTTTTAAAAAACCTCTCCTACATTGCCACTGCATGTTTCCTGACCTCCCCATGCTGACCACCCCGTGGTGCTTTTCTCCATTCTACTTTGCCACTCACTGCCTATCCTAGTTCAGATTCTATGATTCACACCACCCCATGCTGTTTTTCTCACTCCTACTAGTGAATGGCCTGTTAGAAACCCATACAATTCACACCCCCCGCGATGTTTTTCAGAAACCTATCCTACATTGCCACTGCATGTTTCCTGACATCCCCATGCTGACCAACCCGTGGTGCTTTTCAACATCTTTCTTTGACGCTCCCTACCTGTCCTTATTCAGATCCTATGATTCACACCACCCCGTGATGTTTTTCTCACTCCTACTAGTGAATGTAATGGTACACACCCATACAATGTGCACGAACCCACGATGTTTTTCAGAAACCTATTCTACATTGCCATTGCATGTTTCCTGACCACCCAATTCTGACCACTCCGTGGTGCTTTTCCCCATTCTGCCTTGCAACTCACTGCTTATCCTAATTCAGACACTCCGATACACACCACCCCGTGATGTTTTTCTCACTCCTACTAGTGAATGTAATGTTACACACCCATACAATGCGCACCACCCCGCGATGTTTTCCAGAAACGTATCCTACATTGCCACGGCATGTTTCCTGAACTCCCCATGCTGACCACCTCGTGGTGCTTTTCTCCATCCTACAATGCCACTCACTGCCTATTCTACTTCAGACACTCCGATTCACACCACACCGTGATGTTTTTCTCACTCGTACTAGTGAACGAAATGTTACACACCCATACAATGCGCACCACCCCACGATGTTCCTCAGAAAACCATCCTACATTGCCACTGCATGTTTCCTGACCTCCCCATGCTGACCACCCCGTGGTGCTTTTCTCCATTCTACATTGCCACTCACTGCCTATCCTTAATCAGACCCTCCGATTCACACAACTGCTTGATGTTTTTCTCACTCCTACTAGTGAATGTAATGTGACACACACATACAATGCGCACCACACCGCGATGTTTCTCAGAAACCTATCCTACATTGCCACTGCATGTTTCCTGACCTCCGCATGCTGACCACCCCGTGGAGTTTTTCTCCATCCTCCATTGCCAATCATTGCCTATTCTAATTCAGACCCTCCTATTCACAGCATCCCGTGAAGCTTTTCTCACTCGTACTAGTAATGGTAATGTTACACACCCATACAATGCGCACCATCCCGCAATGTTCCTCAGAAACCTATCCTACATTACCACTGCATATTTCCTTACCTCCCCATGCTGACCACCCCGTGGTGCTTTTCTCTATCCTACATTGCCACTCACTGCCTATCCTAATTCAGACTCTCCGATTCCACCACCCCGTGGTGTTTTTCCCACTCCTACTAGTGAATGTAATGTTACACACCCATATAATGCGCACCACCCCGCGATGTTTTCCAGAAACCTATCCTATATTGCCACGGCATGTTTCCTGACCTCCTGATGCTGACCACCCCGTGGTGCTTTTCTCCATCCTACAATGCCACTCACTGCCTATCCTAATTCAGACACCCCGATTCACACCACCCCGTGATGTTTTTCTCACTCGTACTGGTGAATGAAATGTTACGCACCCATACAATGCGCACCACCCCGCGATGTTTCTCAGAAAACTATCCTACATTGCCACTGCATGTTTCCTGACCTCCCCATGCTGACCACCCCGTGGTGCTTTTCTCCATCCTACATTGCCACTCACTGCCTATCCTTATTCACACCCTCCGATTCACACTAATCCGTGATGTTTTTCTCACTCCTACTATTGAATGTAATTTTACACACCCATAGAATGTGCACCACCCGGCTATGTTTCTCAGAAACCTATCCTATGTTGCCCCTGCATGTTTCCTGCCCTCTCCATGCTGACCACCCCGTGGGGCTTTCCTCCATCCTACATTGCCACTCACTGCCTATCCTAATTCAGACCCTCTGATTCACACAACCCTGTGCTGTTTTTCTCATTCCTACTAGTGAATGGCCTGTTACAAACCCATACAATGCACACCACCACGCGATATTTCTTAGAAACCTATCCTACATTGCCACAGCATGTTTCCTGACCTCCGTATTCTGACCACCCCGTGGAGTTTTTCTCCATCCTACATTGCCACTCATTGCCTATCCTAATTCAGCCCCTCTGATTCACACCACTCTGTGATGTTTTTCTCACTCGTACTAATGAATGAAATGTTATACACCCACACAATGCGCACCACCCCGCGATGTTTCTCAGAAACCTATCCTACATTGGCACTGCATGTTTCCTGACCTCCCCATGCTGACCACCCCGTGGTGCTTTTCTCCATCCTGCATTGCCACTCACTGCCTATCCTTATTCAGAACCTCTGATTCACACCACCGCGTGATGTTTTTCTCACTCCTACTAGTGAATGTAATGTGACACCCCCATACAATGCGCACCACCCCGCGATGTTTCTTAGAAACCTATCCTACATTGCCACTGCATGTTTCCTGACCTCCCCATTCTGACTACCCCGTGGTGCTTTTCTCCTTCCTGCATTGCCACTCACTGCCTATCCTAATTCAGACCCTCCGTTTCACACCACCCCGTGACGTTTTTCTCACTCCTACTAGTGAATGTAATGTTACACACTCGTACTATGCTCACCACCTCGCGTAGTTTTTCAGAAACATACCCTACTTTGCAACTGCATGTTTCCTGACCTCCAATTGCTGACCACCCCATGGAGCTTTTCTCCATCCTACATTGCCAGTTCCTACTTATCCTAATTCAGACCCTCCCATTAACACCACCTCGTGATGTTTTTCTACCTCCTACTAGTGAATGTAATGTTACACACCCATACAATGCGCACCACCCCGCGATGTTTTACAGAAACTTATCCTACTTTGCCACTGCATGTTTCCTGACTTCCCCATGCTGACCACGCCGTGGTGCTTTTCTCCATTCTACTTTGCCTCTCACTGCCTATCCTAATTCAGTCCCTCCGATTCACATCACCTCCTGATGTTTTTCTCACTCCTATTAGTGAAAGTAATGCTACACACCCATACAATGTGCACCACCCCGCGATGTTTCTCAGAAACCTATCCTACATTGCCACAGCATGTTTCCTGACCTCCGCATTCTGACCATCCCTTGGAGTTTTTTTCCATCCTACATTGCCAATCACTGCCTATCCTAATTCCGACCCTCCGATTCACACCACCCCGTGATGTTTTTCCCACTCCTACTAGTGAATGTAATGTGACACACCCATACAATGCGCACCACCCCGCGATGTTTTTCAGAAACCTATCCTACATTGCCACTGCATGTTTCCTAACCTCCCCATGCTGACCACCCCGTGGTGCTTTTCTCCATCCTACATTGCCTCTCAAAGCTTATCCTAATTCAGACTCTCCGATTCACATCACCCCGTGATGTTTTTCTCACTCCTACTAGTGAATGTAATGTTACACACCCATACAATGCGCACCACCCTGGGATGTTTTTCTGAAACCTATCCTACCTCGCCACTTCATGTTTCCTGACCTCCCCATGCTGACCACCCCGTGGTGCATTTCTCCATCCTACATTGCCACTCACTGCCTATCCTAATTCAGACCCTCTGATTCACACAACCCTGTGATGTTTTTCCCATTCCTACTAGTGAATGGCCTGTTACAAACCCATACAATGCACACCACCACGCGATGTTTCTTAGAAACCTATCCTACATTGCCACAGCATGTTTCCTGACCTCCCCATGCTGACCACCCCGTGGTGCTTTTCTCCATCCTACAATGCCATTCACTGCCTATCCTAATTCAGACCCTCCGATTCACACCACCCGGTGATGTTTTACTCACGCCTACTAGTGAATGTAATGGTACACACCCATACAATGCGCACCACCATGCGATGTTTTACGAAACCTATCCTACATTGCCACTGCATTTTTCCTGACCTCTGCATACTGACTACCCCGTGGAGGTTTCTCCATCCTACATTGCCACTCACTCCCTATCCTAATACAGACTCTCCGATTCACACCACCCCATGATGTTTTTCTCCCTCGTACTAGTGAATGTAATGTTATACACACATACAATGCGCACCACACCACGATGTTTCTCAGAAACCTATCCTACATTGCCACTGCATGTTTCCTGAACTCCTCAAGCTGACCACACAGTGGGGCTCTTCTCTATCCTGCATTGTCACTCACTGCCTATCCTTATTCAGACCCTCCGATTCACACCACCCCGTGATGTTTTTCTAACTCCTACTAGTGAATGAAATGTGACACCCCCATAAAATGCGCACCACCCCGCGATGTTTTTCAGAAACCTATCCTACATTGCCACTTCATGTTTCCTAACCTCCCCATTGTGACCATCCCATGGGGCTTTTCTCCATCCTACATTGCCACTTCCTACCTATCCTAATTCAGACCCTCTGATTCACACCACCCCGTGATGTTTTTCTCACTCCTACTAGTGAATGTAATGTTACACACCCATACAATGTGGACCACCCCGCGATGTTTCTCAGAAACCTATCCTACGTTGCCACTGCATGTTTCCCGAACTCCCCAGGCTCACCACCTCGTGGTGCTTTCCTCCTTCCTACATTGCCACTCAAGGCCTATTCTAATTCAGACCCTCTGATTCACACCACCTTGTGATGTTTCTCTCACACCTACTAGTGAATGTAATGTTACACACCCATACAATGTGCACCACACCACGATGTTTTTCAGAAACCTATCCTACATTGCCACAGCATGTTTCCTGACCTCCCCATGCTGACCATCGCGTGGTGCTTTTCTCCATCCTCCATTGCCACTCACTGCCTATCCTAATTCAGACCCTCCGAATAACACACCCCGTGATGTTTTACTCAATCCTATTAGTGAATGTAATGTTACACAGCCTTACAATGCGCACCAACCCACAAAGTTTCCCAGAAACATATCCTACATTGCCACTGCATGTTTCCTGACTTCCGCATGCTGACCACCCCGTGGTGATTTTCTCCATCCTACATTGCCACACACTGCCTATTCTAATTCAGACCCTCCGATTCACAGCACCCCGTGATGTTTTTCTCACTCGTACTAGTGAATGTAATGTTAGACACCCATACAATGCGCACCACCCCGTGATTTTTCTCAGAAACCTATCCTACATTGCCACAGCATGTTTCCTGACCTCCCCATGCTGAGCACCCCGTGGTGCTGTTCTCCATCCTACATTGCCACTCACTGCCTATCCTTATTCAGAGCATCCGATTCACACCACCCCGTGATGTTTTTCTCACTCCTAGTAGTGAATGTAATGTGACACACCCATACAATGCGCACCACCCCGCGATGTTTCTCAGAAACCTATCCTACATTGGCACTGCATGTTTCCTGACCTCCCCATGCTGACCACCCCGTGGTGCTTTTCTCCATCCTACATTGCCTCTCAAAGCCTATCCTAATTGAGACTCTCCGATTCACATCACCCCGTGATGTTTTTCTCACTCCTACTAGTGAATGTAATGTTACACACCCATACAATGCGCACCACCCTGGGATGTTTTTCTGAAACCTATCCTACCTCGCCACTTCATGTTTCCTGACCTCCCCATGCTGACCACCCCGTGGTGCATTTCTCCATCCTACATTGCCACTCACTGCCTATACTAATTCAGACCCTCTGATTCACACAACCCTGTGATGTTTTTCTCATTCCTACTAGTGAATGGCCTGTTACAAACCCATACAATGCACACCACCACGCGATGTTTCTTAGAAACCTATCCTACATTGCCACAGCATGTTTCCTGACCTCCGTATTCTGACCACCCCGTGGAGTTTTTCTCCATCCTACATTTCCACTCATTGCCTATCCTAATTCAGCCCCTCTGATTCACACCACCCTGTGATGTTTTTCTCACTCGTACTAATGAATGAAATGTTACACACCCATACAATGCGCACCACCCCGCGATGTTTCTCAGAAACCTATCCTACATTGGCACTGCATGTTTCCTGACCTCCCCATGCTGACCACCCTGTGGTGCTTTTCTCCATCCTGCATTGCCACTCACTGCCTATCCTTATTCAGAACCTCCGATTCACACCACCGCGTGATGTTTTTCTCACTCCTACTAGTGAATGTAATGTGACACCCCCATACAATGCGCACCACCCCTCGATGTTTCTTAGAAACCTATCCTACATTTCCACTGCATGTTTCCTGACCTCCCCATTCTGACTACCCCGTGGTGCTTTTCTCCATCCTGCATTGCCACTCATTGCCTATCCGAATTCAGACCCTCCGTTTCACACCACCCCGTGACGTTTTTCTCACTCCTACTAGTGAATGTAATGTTACACACTCGTACTATGCTCACCACCTCGCGTAGTTTTTCAGAAACATATCCTACTTTGCAACTGCATGTTTCCTGACCGCCAAATGCTGACCACCCCATGGTGCTTTTCTCCATCCTACATTGCCAGTTCCTACTTATCCTAATTCAGACCCTCCGATTAACACCACCTCGTGATGTTTTTCTACCTCCTACTAGTGAATGTAATGTTACACACCCATACAATGCGCACCACCCCGCGATGTTTTACAGAAACTTATCCTACATTGCCACTGCATGTTTCCTGACTTTCCCATGCTGACCACGCCGTGGTGCTTTTCTCCATTCTACTTTGCCTCTCACTGCCTATCCTAATTCAGTCCCTCCGATTCACATCACCTCCTGATGTTTTTCTCACTCCTACTAGTGAAAGTAATGCTACACACCCATACAATGTGCACCACCCCGCGATGTTTCTCAGAAACCTGTCCTACATTGCCACAGCATGTTTCCTGACCTCCGCATTCTGACCATCCCTTGGAGTTTTTTTCCATCCTACATTGCCACTCACTGCCTATCCTAATTCCGACCCTCCGATTCACACCACCCCGTGATGTTTTTCTCACTCCTACTAGTGAATGTAATGTGACACACCCATACAATGCGCACCACCCCGAGATGTTTTTCAGAAACCTATCCTACATTGCCACTGCATGTTTCCTAACCTCCCCATGCTGACCACCCCGTGGTGCTTTTCTCCATCCTACATTGCCTCTCAAAGCCTATCCTAATTCAGACTCTCCGATTCACATCACCCCGTGATGTTTTTCTCACTCCTACTAGTGAATGTAATGTTACACACCCATACAATGCGCACCACCCTGGGATGTTTTTCTGAAACCTATCCTACCTCGCCACTTCATGTTTCCTGACCTCCCCATGCTGACCACCCCGTGGTGCATTTCTCCATCCTACATTGCCACTCACTGCCTATCCTAATTCAGACCCTCTGATTCACACAACCCTGTGATGTTTTTCTCATTCCTACTAGTGAATGGCCTGTTACAAACCCATACAATGCACACCACCACGCGATGTTTCTTAGAAACCTATCCTACATTGCCACAGCATGTTTCCTGACCTCCGTATTCTGACCACCCCGTGGAGTTTTTCTCCATCCTACATTGCCACTCATTGCCTATCCTAATTCAGCCCCTCTGATTCACACCACCCTGTGATGTTTTTCTCACTCGTACTAATGAATGAAATGTTACACACCTATACAATGCGCACAACCCCGCGATGTTTCTAAGAAACCTATCCTACATTGGCACTGCATGTTTCCTGACCTCCCCATGCTGACCACCCCTTGGTGTTTTCCTCCATCCTACATTGCCACTCATTGCCTATCCTAATTCAGACCCTCCGATTCACACCACCCCGTGATGTTTTTCTCACTCGTACTGGTGAATGTAATGTGACACACCCATACAATGCGCAAAACCCCGCGATGTTTCTCAGAAACCTATCCTACATTGCCACTGCATGTTTCCTGACCTCCACATTCTGACTACCCCGTGGTGCTTTTCTCCATCCTGCTTTGCCACTCACTGCCTATCCTTATTCAGAACCTCCGATTCACACCACCGCCTGATGTTTTTCTCACTCCTACTAGTGAATGTAATGTGACACCCCCATACAATGCGCACCACCCTGCGATGTTTCTCAGAAACCTATCCTACATTGCCACTGCATGTTTCCTGACCTCCCCATTCTGACTACCCCGTGGTGCTTTTCTCCATCCTGCATTGCCACTCACTGCCTATCCTAATTCAGACCCTCCGATTCACACCACCCCGTGACGTTTTTCTCACTCCTACTAGTGAATGTAATGTTACACACTCGTACTATGCGCACCACCTCGCGTAGTTTTTCAGAAACATATCCTACTTTGCAACTGCATGTTTACTGACCTCCAATTGCTGACCACCCCATGGTGCTTTTCTCCATCCTACATTGCCAGTTCCTACTTATCCTAATTCAGACCCTCCGATTAACACCACCTCGTGATGTTTTTCTACCTCCTACTAGTGAATGTAATGTTACACACCCATACAATGCGCACCACCACGCAATGTTTTACAGAAACATATCCTACATTGCCACTGCATGTTTCCTGACTTCCCCATGCTGACCACGCCGTGGTGCTTTTCTCCATTCTACTTTGCCACTCACTGCCTATCCTAATTCAGTCCCTCCGATTCACATCACCTCCTGATGTTTTTCTCACTCCTACTAGTGAATGTAATGCTACACACCCATACAATGTGCACCACCCCGCGATGTTTCTCAGAAACCTATCCTACATTGCCACAGCATGTTTCCTGACCTCCGCATTCTGACCATCCCTTGGAGTTTTTTTCCATCCTACATTGCCACTCACTGCCTATCCTAATTCCGACCCTCCGATTCACACCACCCCGTGATGTTTTTCCCACTCCTACTAGTGAATGTAATGTGACACACCCATATAATGCGCACCACCCCGCGATGTTTTTCAGAAACCTATCCTACATTGCCACTGCATGTTTCCTGACCTCCCCATGCTGACCACCCCGTGGTGCTTTTCTCCATCCTACATTGCCTCTCAAAGCCTATCCTAATTGAGACTCTCCGATTCACATCACCCCGTGATGTTTTTCTCACTCCTACTAGTGAATGTAATGTTACACACCCATACAATTCGCACCACCCTGGGATGTTTTTCTGAAACCTATCCTACCTCGCCACTTCATGTTTCCTGACCTCCCCATGCTGACCACCCCGTGGTGCATTTCTCCATCCTACATTGCCACTCACTGCCTATACTAATTCAGACCCTCTGATTCACACAACCCTGTGATGTTTTTCTCATTCCTACTAGTGAATGGCCTGTTACAAACCCATACAATGCACACCACCACGCGATGTTTCTTAGAAACCTATCCTACATTGCCACAGCATGTTTCCTGACCTCCGCATTCTGACCATCCCTTGGAGTTTTTCTCCATCCTACATTGCCACTCATTGCCTATCCTAATTCAGACCCTCTGATTCACACCACCCCATGACGTTTTTCTCACTCCTACTAGTGAATGTAATGTTACACACTCGTACTATGCGCACCACCTCACGTAGTTTTTCAGAAACATATGCTAGGTTGCCACTGCATGTTTCCTGAACTCCCCAGGCTGACCACCTCGTGGTGCTTTCCTCCTTCCTACATTGCCACTCAAGGCCTATTCTAATTCAGACCCTCTGATTCACACCACCTTGTGATGTTTCTCTCACACCTACTAGTGAATGTAATGTTACACACCCATACAATGTGCACCACACCACGATGTTTTTCAGAATCCTATCCTACATTGCCACAGCATGTTTCCTGACCTCCCCATGCTGACCATCGCGTGGTGCTTTTCTCCATCCTACATTGCCACTCACTGCCTATCCTAATTCAGACCCTCCGAAAAACACACCCCGTGATGTTTTACTCAATCCTATTAGTGAATGTAATGTTACACAGCCTTACAATGCGCACCAACCCACGAAGTTTCCCAGAAACATATCTTACATTGCCACTGCATGTTTCCTGAATTCCGCATGCTGACCATCACGTGGAGATTTTCTCCATCCTACATTGCCACACACTGCCTATTCTAATTCAGACCCTCCGATTCACAGCACCCCGTGATGTTTTTCTCACTCGTACTAGTGAATGTAATGTTAGACACCCTTACAATGCGCACCACCCCGCGATGTTTTTCAGAAACCTATCCTACATTGCAACTGCATGTTTCCTCACCACTGCATTCTGACCACCCTGTGGTGCTTTTCCCCATTCTGCCTTGCCACTCACTGCGTATCCTAATTCAGACCCTCCGATACACACCACCCCGTGATGTTTTTCTCACTCCTACTAGTGAATGTAATGTTACACACACATTCAATGCGCACCACCCCGCGATGTTTTCCAGAAAACTATCCTACATTGCCACGGCATGTTTCCTGAACTCCTCAAGCTGATCACGCAGTGGGGCTCTTCTGTATACTGCATTTTCACTCACTGCCTATCCTTATTCAGACCCTCCGATTCACACCACCCCGTGATGTTTTTCTAACTCCTACTAGTGAATGAAATGTGACACACCCATACCATGCGCACGACCCCGTGATGTTTTTCAGAAACCTATCATACATTGCCACTTCATGTTTCCTAACCTCCCCATTGTGACCACCCCATGGGGCTTTTCTCCATCCTACATTGCGACTTCCTACCTATCCTAATTCAGACCCTCCGATTCACATGACCCCGTGATGTTTTTCTCACTCCTACTAGTGAATGTAATGTTACACACCCATACAATGTGCACCACCCCGCGATGTTTCTCAGAAACCTATCCTACGTTGCCACTGCATGTTTCCTGTACTCCCCAGGCTGACCACCTCGTGGTGCTTTCCTCCTTCCTACATTGCCACTCAAGGCCTATTCTAATTCAGACCCTCTGATTCACACCACCTTGTGATGTTTCTCTCACACCTACTAGTGAATGTGATGTTACACACCCATACAATGTGCACCACACCACGATGTTTTTCAGAAACCTATCCTACATTGCCACAGCATGTTTCCTGACCTCCCCATGCTGACCATCGCGTGGTGCTTTTCTCCATCCTCCATTGCCACTCACTGCCTATCCTAATTCAGACCCTCCGAATAACACACCCCGTGATGTTTTACTCAATCCTATTAGTGAATATAATGCTACACAGCCTTACAATGCGCACCAACCCACGAAGTTTCCCAGAAACATATGCTACATTGCCACTGCATGTTTCCTGACCTCCGCATGCTGACCACCCCGTGGAGATTTTCTCCATCCTACATTGCCACACACTGCCTATTCTAATTCAGACCCTCCGATTCACAGCACCCCGTGATGTTTTTCTAACTCGTACTAGTGAATGTAATGTTAAACACCCTTACAATGCGCACCACCCCCTGATTTTTCTCAGAAACCTATCCTACATTGCCACAGCATGTTTCCTGACCTCCCCATGCTGACCACCCCGTGGTGCTGTTCTCCATCCTACATTGCCACTCACTGCCTATCCTTATTCAGAGCATCCGATTCACACCACCCCGTGATGTTTTTCTCACTCCTAGTAGTGAATGTAATGTGACACACCCATACAATGCGCACCACTCCGCGATGTTTTTCAGAAACCTATCCTACATTGCCATGGCTTGTTTCATGACTTCCCATGCTGACCACCCCGTGGTGCTTTTCTCCATCCTACAATGCCACTCACTGCCTATCCTAAGTCAGACCCTCCGATTCACACCACCCGGTGATGTTTTTCTCACGCCTACTAGTGAATGTAATGGTACACACCCATACAATGAGCACCACCATGCGATGTTTTTCGAAACCTATTCTACATTGCCACTGCATTTTTCCTGACCTCTGCATACTGACTACCCCGTGGAGGTTTTCTCCATCCTACATTGCTACTCAAAGCCTATCCTAATTCAGACCCTCTGATTCACACCACCCCGTGATGTTTTTCTCACTCCTACTAGTGAATGTAATGTTACACACCCATACAATGTGCACCACACCGCGATGTTTTTCAGAAACCTATCCTACATCGCCACTTCATGTTTCCTGACCTCCGCATGCTCACCATCGCATGGTGCTTTTCTACATCCTACATTGCCACTCACTGCCTATCCTAATTCAGACACTCCGAGTCACACACCCCGTGATGTTTTACTCACTCCTACTAGTGAATGTAATGTTACACACACTTACAATGCGCACCACCCCAAGAAGTTTCTCAGAAACATATCCTACATTGCCACTGCATGTTTCCTGACCTCCGCATGCTAATCCACCCCGTGGAGATTTTCTGCATCCTACATTGCCACTCACTGCCTATACTAATTCAGATCCTCCGATTCACATCACCCCGTGATGTTTTTCTCACTCGTACTAGTGAATGTAATGTTAGACACCCATACAATGCGCACCACCCCGCGATGTTTCTCAGAAACCTATCCTACATTGCCACTGCATGTTTCCTGACCTCCCCATGCTGACCACCCCGTGGTGCTTTTCTCCATCCTACATTGCCACTCACTGCCTATCCTAATACAGACCCTCCGATTCACACCACCCTGTGATGTTTTTTCACTCCTACTAGTGAATGTAATGTTACACACCCATACAGTGCGCACCACCCCGTGATGTTTTTCAGAAACCTATCTTACATTGCCTCTGCATGTTGCCTGACATCCCCACGCTGACCACCCCGTGGTGCTTTTCTCCATCCGACATTGCCACTCACTGCCTATCGTAATTCAGACACTCCGATTCACACCTCCCGTCATGTTTTTCTCAATCCTACTAGTGAATGGCCTGTTAGAAACCCATACAATGCGCACCACCACGCGATGTTTGTCAGAAACCTATTCTACATTGCCACTGCATGTTTCCTGACCCCCGCATGCTGACCACCCCGTGGAGTTTTTCTCCATCCTACATTGCCACTCACTGCCTATCCTTATTCAGAACCTCCGATTCACACCACCCCGTGATGTTTTTCTCACTCCTACTAGTGAATGTAATGTGACACACCCATACAATGCGCACAACCCCGCGATGTTTCTCAGAAAACTATCCTATATTGCCACTGCATGTTTCCTGACCTCCCCATGCTGACCACACCATGGTGCTTTTCTCCATCCTACATTGCCAGTTCCTACCTATCTTAATTCAGACCCTCTGATTCACACCACCCCGTGATGTTTTTCTCACTGCTACTAGTGAATGTAATGTTACACACTCGTACAATGCGCACCATCACGAGTTGTTTTTCAGAAACATATCCTACATTGCCACTGCACGTTTCCTGACCTCCCCATACTGAGCACCCCATGGTGCTTTTCTCCACCCTACATTGCCACTTACTGCCTATCCTAATTCAGACACTCCGATTCACACCACCCCGTGATGTTTTTCTCACTGGTACTAGTGAATGTAATGTGACACACCCATACAAAGTAAAAAACCCCACGATGTTTCTCAGAAACCTATCCTTCATTGCCACTGCATGTTTCCTGACCTCCCCGTACTGACTGCCCCGTGGTGCTTTTCTCCATCCTGCATTGCCACTCACTGTCTATCCTTATTCCGAACCTCCGATTCACACCACGCCGTGATATTTTTCTCACTCCTACTAGAGAATGTAATGTGACACACCCATACAATGCGCACCACCCCGCGATGTTTCTCAGAAACCTATCCTACATTGCCACTGCATGTTTCCTGACCTCCCCATGCTGAACACTCCATGGTGCTTTTCTTCATCCTACATTGCAACTCACTCCCTATCCTAATTCAGACCCTCCGATTCACACCACCCCGTGATGTTTTTCTAACTCCTACTAGTGAATGTAATGTGACACACACATACATTGCGCACCACTCCGCGATGTTTCTCAGAAACCTATCCTACATTGCCACAGCATGTTTCCTGACCTCCGCATTCTGACCATCCCGTGGAATTTTTCTCCATCCTACATTGCCACTCACTGCCTATCCTAATTCCGACCCTCTGGTTCACACCACCCCGTGATGTTTTTCTCACTCGTACTAGTGAATGTAATGTGACACACCCATACAATGCGCACCATCCAGCGATGTTTTTCAGAAACCTATCCTACATTGCCACTGCATGTTTCCTAACCTCCCCATGCTGACCACCCCATGTGGCTTTTTTCCATCCTATATTTCCAGTTCCTACCTATCCTAATTCAGACCCTCCGATACACACCACCCCGTGATGTTTTTCTCACTCCTACTAGTGAATGTAATGTTACACAGCCATGCAATGTGCAACACCCCGCGATGTTTCTCAGAAACCTATCCTACGTTGCCACTGCATGTTTCCTGACCTCCCCACGCTGACCACCTCGTGGTGCTTTCCTCCATCCTACATTGTCACTCACGGCCTATTCTAATTCAGACCCTCCGATACACACCACCCCGTCATGTTTTTCTCACACCTACTAACGAATGTAATGTTACACACCCATACAATGCGCACCCCCCGCGATGTTTTTCAGAAACCTACCCCACATTGCCACAGCATGTTTCCTGAACTCCGCATTCTGACTGCCCCGTGGAGTATTTCTCCATCCTTCATTGCCACTCACTGCCTATCCTAATTCAGACCCTCCGATTCACACCACCGCGTGATGTTTTTCTCACTCCTACTAGTGAATGTAATGTGACACAACCATACAATGCGCACCACCCTGCGATGTTTTTCAGAAACCTATCCTACATTGCCACGGCATGTTTCCTGACCTCCCCATTCTGACCACCCCTTTTTGCTTTTCTCCATCCTACATTGCCACTTCCTACCTATCCTAATTCAGACCCTCCGATTCACACCACCCTGTGATGTTTTTCTCACTCCTACTAGTGAATGTAATGTTACACACGCATAGAATGTGCACCACCCCGCGATGTTTCTCAGAAACCTATCCTACATTGCCACTGCATGTTTCCTGACCTCCCCATGCTGACCACCCCATGGTGCTTTCCTCCATCCTACATTGCCTCTCACGGAATATTCTAATTCAGACCCTCCAATTCACACCACCCTGTGATGTGTTTCTCACACCTGCTAGTGAATGTAATGTTACACAGACATACAATGAGCACCACCCCGCGATATTTTTCACAAACCTATCCTAACTTGCCACTGCATGTTTCCTGACCTCCCCTTGCTGACAACCCCATGGTGGTTTTCTCCATCCTGCATTGCCACTAACTACCTATCCTTATTCAGACCCTCCGATTCACACCACCCCGTGATGTTTTTCTGACTCCTACTATTGAATGAAATGTTACACACCCATACAATGCGCACCATCCCGCGATGTTTTCAGAATCCTATCCTACATTGCCCCTGCATGTTTCCTGACCTCCCCCTGCTGACCACCCCGTGGTGCTTTTCTTCATTCTAATTTGCCAGTCACTGCCAATCCTAATTCAGATTCTATGATTCACACCACCCCATGATGTTTTTCTCACTCCTACTAGTGAATGGCCTGTTAGAAACCCATACAATTCACACCCCCCGTGATGTTTTTCAGAAACCTATCCTACATTGCCACTGCATGTTTCCTGACATCCCCATGCTGACCAACCCGTGGTGCTTTTCTCCATCCTTCATTGACCCTCCCTACCTATCCTTATTCGGATCCTATGATTCACTCCACCCCGTGATGTTTTTCTCACTCCTACTGGTGAATGTAATGGTACACACCCATACAATGTGCACCACCCCGCGATGTTTTTCAGAAACCTATCCTACATTGCAACTGCATGTCTCCTGACCACCGCATTCTGACCACCCTGTGGTGCTTTTCCCCATTCTGCCTTGCCACTCACTGCCTATCCTAATTCAGACCCTCCGATACACACCACCCCGTGATGTTTTTCTCACTCCTACTAGTGAATGTAATGTTACACACACATTCAATGCGCACCACCCCGCGATGTTTTCCAGAAAACTATCCTACATTGCCACGGCATGTTTCCTGACCTCCTGATGCTGACCACCTCATGGTGCTTTTCTCCATCCTACAATGCCACTCACTGCCTATCCTACTTCAGACACTCCGATTCACACCACCCCGTGATGTTTTTCTCACTCGTACTAGTGAATGAAATGTTACACACCCATACAATGCGCACCACCCCGCGATGTTTCTCAGAAAACTATCCTACATTGCCACTGCATGTTTCCTGATCTCCCCATGCTGACCACCCCTTGGTGCTTTTCTCCATCCTACATTGCGACTTCCTACCTATCCTTATTCAGACCCTCCGATTCACACCAATCTGTGATCTTTTTCTCACTCCTACTATTGAATGTAATGTTACACACACATATAATGTGCACCACCCGGCGTAGTTTCTCTGAAACCTATCCTACGTTGCCACTGAATGTTTCCTGCCCTCTCAATGCTGACCACCCAGTGGTGTTTATCTCCATCCTACATTGTCACTCACTGCCTATTCTAATTCAGACCATCCGATTCACACCACCCCGTGATGTTTTTCTCACTCTAACTAGTGAATGTAATGTTACAAACCCATACAATGCGCGCCACCCCGCAATGTTTCTCAGAAACCTATCCTACATTGCCAGTGCATGTTTCCTGACCTCCCCATGCTGACCACCCCGTGGTGCTTTCCTCCATCCTACATTGCCACTCACGGCCTATTCTAATTCAGACCATCCGATTCACACCACCCCGTGATTTTTTTCTCACACCTACTAATGAATGTAATGTTACACACCCATACAATGTGCACCACCCCGCAATGTTTTTCAGAAACCTATCCTACATTGCCACTGCATGTTTCCTGAACTCCCCATGCTGACCACCACGTGGTGCTTTTCTCCATACTACATTGCCACTCACTGCCTATCCTAATTCAGACCCTCCGATTCACACCACCCCGTGATGTTTTTCTGACACCTACTACTGAATGTAATGTTACACACCCATACAATGTGCACCACCCCGCAATGTTTTTCATAAACCTATCCTACATTGCCACTGCATGTTTCCTGAACTCCCCATGCTGAGCACCCCGTTGTGCTTTTCTCCATCCTACATTGCCACTCAATGCCTATCCTAATTCAGACCCTCCGATTCACATCAACCCGTGATGATTTTCTCACTCCTACTAGTGAATGTAATGTTACACACCCTTACAATGCGCACCACCCCGCGATGTTTCTCAGAAACCTATCCTACATTGCCACTGCATGTTTCCTGACCTCCGTATTCTGTCCACCCCGTGGAGTTTTTCTCCATCTTACATTGCCAATCATTGCCTATTCTAATTCAGACCCTCCGATTCACAGCACCCCGTGATGCTTTTCTCACTCGTACTAGTGAATGTAATGTTACACACCCATACAATGCGCACCACCCCGCGATATTTCTCAGAAACCTATCCTACACTGCCACTGCATATTTCCTGACCTCCCCATGCTGACCAACCCGTGGTGCTTTTCTCCATCCTACATTGCCACTCACTGCCTATCCTTATTCAGACCATCTGATTCACACCACCCCGTGATGTTTTTCTCACACCTACTAGTGAATCTAATGTTACACACCCATACAATGTGCACCACCCCGCAATGTTTTTCAGAAACCTATCCTACATTGCCACTGCATGTTTTCTGAACTCCCCATGCTGAGCACCCCGTGGTGCTTTTCTTCATCCTACATTGCCACTAACTACCTATCCTTATTCAGACCCTCCGATTCACAGCAATCCGTGATGTTTTTCGCACTACTACTAGAGAATATAATGTTACACACCCATACAATGTGCAAAACCCCGCGATGTTTTTAAAAACCTCTCCTACTTTGCCACTGCATGTTTCCTGACCTCCCCATGCTGACAACCCCGTGGTGCTTTCCTCCATCCTACATTGCCACTCACGGCCTATTCTAATTCAGACCCTCCGAATCACACCGCCCCGTGATTTTTTTCTGACTCCTACTAGTGAATGGCCTGTTAGAAACCCATTCAATACGGACCACCACTGGATGTTTCTCAGAAAACTATCCTACATTGCCACTGCATGTTTCCTGACCTCCCAATGCTGACCACCCCGTGGTGCTTTTCTCCATTCTACATTGCCAGTCACTGCCTATCCTTATTCAGACGCTCCGATTCACACCACCCCGTGATGTTTTTCTGACTCCTACTGGTGAATGTAATGTTACACACCCACACAATATGCACCAACCCGCGATGTTTTCAGAAACCTATCCTACATTGCCCCTGCATGTTTCCTGACCTCCCCTTGTTGACCACCCCGTGATGCTTTTCTCCATTCTACTTTGCCACTCACTGCCTTTCCTAGTTCAGATTCTATGATTCACACCACCCAATGATGTTTTTCTCACTCCTACTAGTGAATGGCCTGTTAGAAACCCATACAATTCACACCCCCCGCGATGTTTTTCAGAAACCTATCCTACATTGCCACTGCATGTTTCCTGACATCCCCATGCTGACCACCCCGTGGTGCTTTACTCCATCCTACATTGCCACTCACGGCCTATTCTAATTCAGACCATCCGAATCACACCACCCCGTGATTTTTTTCAGACTCCTACTAGTGAATGGCCTGTTAGAAACCCATTCAATGCGCACCACCACGGGATGTTTCTCAGAAAACTATCCTACATTGCCACTGCATGTTTCCTGACCTCCCAATGCTGACCACCCCGTGGTGCTTTTCTCCATTCTACATTGCCAGTCACTGCCTATCCTTATTCAGACACTCCGATTCACACCACCCCGTGATGTTTTTCTGATTCCTACTGGTGAATGTAATGTTACACAGCCACACAATATGCACCAACCCGCGATGTTTTCAGAAACCTATCCTACATTGCCCCTGCATGTTTCCTGACCTCCCCTTGCTGACCACCCCGTGGTGCTTTTCCCCATTCTGCCTTGCAACTCACTGCTTATCCTAATTCAGTTGCTCCGATACACACCACCCCGTGATGTTTTTCTCACTCCTACTAGTGAATGTAATGTTACACACCCATACAATGTGCACCACCCCGCGATGTTTTCCAGAAACTTATCCTACATTGCCACGGCATGTTTCCTGACCTCCTGATGCTGACCACCTCGTGGTGATTCTCTCCATCCTACAATGCCACTCACTGCCTATCCTACTTCAGACACTCCGATTCACACCACACCTTGATGTTTTTCTCACTCGTACTAGTGAACGAAATGTTACACACCCATACAATGCGCACCACCCCGCGATGTTTCTCAGAAACCTATCCTACGTTGCCACTGCATGTTTCCTGCCCTCTCCATGCTGACCACCCCGTGGTGCTTTCCTCCATCCTACATTGCCACTCACGGCCTATTCTAATTCAGACCCTCCGATTCACACCACCCCGTGATGTTTTTCTCACACCTACTAGTGAATGTAATGTTACACACCCATATAATGTGCACCACCCAGCGATGTTTTTCAGAAACCTATCCTACATTGCCACAGCATGTTTCCTGAACTCCCCGTGCTGACCACCCCGTGGTGCTTTTCTCCAACCTACATTGCAACTTCCTACCTATCCTTATTCAGACCCTCCTATTCACACCAATCCGTGATGTTTTTCTCACTCCTACTATTGAATGTAATGTTACACACCGATAGAATGTGCACCACCCGGCGATGATTATCAGAAATCTATCCTACGTTGCCACTTCATGTTTCCTGACCTCCCCATGCTGACCACCCCGTGGTGCTTTGCTCCATCCTACATTGCCACTCACGGCCTATTCTAATTCAGACCCTCTGATTCACAGCACCCCGTGATGTTTTTCTCACACCTACTAGTGAATGTAATGTTACACACCCATATAATGTGCACCGCCCCGCGATGTTTTTCTGAAACCTATCCTATATTGCCACAGCATGTTTCCTGACCTCCCCATGCTGAACATCCCGTGGTGCTTTTCTCCATCCTACATTGCCACTCACTGTCTATCATAATTCAGATCCTATGATTCACAGCACCCCGTAATGTTTTTCTCACACTTACTAGTGAATGTAATGTTACACACCCATACAATGTGCACCGCCCCACCATGTTTTTCAGAAACCTATCCTACATTGCCACAGCATGTTTCCTGACCTCCCCATGCTGACCACCCCGTGGTGCTTTTCTCCATCCTACATTGCCACTCACTGCCTATCGTAATTAGGACCCTCTGATTCACACCACCCCGTGATGTTTTTCTCACTCCTACTAGTGAAAGTAATGTTACACACCCTTACAATGCGCACCACCCCGCGATGTTTCTCAGAAACCTGTCCTACATTGTCACTGCATGTTTCCTGACCTCCGCATGCTGACCACTCCGTGGAGTTTTTCTCCATCCTCCATTGCCAATCATTGCCTATTCTAATTCAGACCCTCCTATTCACAGCATCCCGTGATGCTTTTCTCACTCGTACTAGTGATGGTAATGTTACACACCCATACAATGCGCAACATCCCGCAATGTTCCTCAGAAACCTATCCTACATTACCACTGCATATTTCCTTACCTCCCCATGCTGACCACCCCGTGGTGCTTTTCTCTATCCTACATTGCCACTCACTGCCTATCCTAATTCAGACTCTCCGATTCCACCACCCCGTGATGTTTTTCCCATGCCTACTAGTGAATGTAATGTTACACACCCATATAATGCGCACCACCCCGCGATGTTTTCCAGAAACCTATCCTACATTGCCACGGCATGTTTCCTGACCTCCTGATGCTGACCACCTCGTGGTGCTTTTCTCCATCCTACAATGCCACTCACTGCCTATCCTAATTCAGACACTCCGATTCACACCACCCCGTGATGTTTTTCTCACTCGTACTAGTGAATGAAATGTTACGCACCCATACAATGCGCACCACCGCGCGATGTTTCTCAGAAAACTATCCTACATTGCCACTGCATGTTTCCTGACCTCCCCATGCTGACCACCCCGTGGTGCTTTTCTCCATCCTACATTGCCACTCACTGCCTGTCCTTATTCACACCCTCCGATTCACACTAATCCGTGATGTCTTTCTCACTCCTACTATTGAATGTAATTTTACACACCCATAGAATGTGCACCACCCGGCGATGTTTCTCAGAAACCTATCCTATGTTGCCACTGCATGTTTCCTGCCTTCTCCATGCTGACCACCCCGTGGGGCTTTCCTCCATCCTACTTTGCCACTCACGGCCTATTCTAATTCAGACCCTCCGATTCACACCACCCCGTGATGTTTTTCTGACTCCTACTGGTGAATGGCCTGTTAGAAACCCATTCAATGCGTACCACCACGCGATGTTTCTCAGAAAACTATACTACATTGCCACTGCATGTTTCCTGACCTCCCAATGCTGACCACCCCGTGGTGCTTTTCTCCATTCTACATTGCCACTCACTGCCTATCCTCATTCAGACACTCGGATTCACACCACCCCGTGATGTTTTTCTGACTCCTACTGGTTAATGTGATGTTACACACCCATACAATGCGCACCACCCCGCGATGTTTTCAGAAACCTATCCTACATTGCCACAGCATGTTTCCTGACCTCCCCTTGCTGACGACCCCGTGGTGCTTTTCTCCATTCTACTTTGCCACACACTGCCTTCCTTAATTCAGATTCTATGATTCACACCACCCCATGATGTTTTTCTCACTCCTACTAGTGAATGGCCTGTTAGAAACCCATACAATTCACACCCCCCGCGATGTTTTTCAGAAACCTATCGTACATTGCCACTGCAGGATTCCTGACCTTCCCATGCTGACCAACCCGTGGTGCTTTTCTCCATCCTCCACTGACCCTCGCTACCTATCCTTATTCGGATCCTATGATTCACACCACCCCGTGATGTTTTTCTCACTCCTACTATTGAATGTAATGTTACACACCCATAGAATGTGCACCACCCCGCGATGTTTTTCAGAAACCTATCCTACATTGCCACTCAATGTTTCCTGACCACCCCATTCTGACCACCACGTGGTGCTTTTCCCCATTCGGCCTTGCCACTCACTGCCTATCCTAATTCAGACCCTCCGATTCAAACAACCGCGTGATGTTTTTCTCACTCCTACTAGTGAATGTAATGTGACACACACATACAATGCGCACGACCCCGCGATGTTTCTCAGAAACCTATCCTACATTGCCACTGCATGTTTCTTGACCTCCCCATGCTGACCACCCCTTGGTGCTTTTCTCCATCCTACATTGCGACTTCCTACCTATCCTTATTCAGACCCTCCGATTCACAACAATCCGTGATGTTTTTCTCACTCCTACTATTGAATGTAATGTAACAAACCCATAGAATGTGCACACCCGGCGATGTTTAACACAAACCTATCCTACATTGCCACTGCATGTTTCCTGACCTCCCCATGGTGACCACCCCGTGGTGCTTTCCTCCATCCTACATTGCCACTCACGGCCAATTCTAATTCAGACCCTCTGATTCACACCACCCCGTGATGTTTTTCTCACACCGACTAGTGAATGTATTGTTACACACCAATATAATGTGCACCACCCCGCGATGTTTTTCAGAAACCTATCCTCCATTGCCACAGCATGTTTCCTGACCTCCCCATGCTGAACATCCCGTGGTGCTTTTCTCCATCCTACATTGCCCCTCACTGTCTATCATAATTTAGATCCTATGATTCACACCACCCCGTAATGTTTTTCTCACACCTACTATTGAATGTAATGTTACACACCCATACAATGTGCACCACACCGCGATGTTTTTCAGAAACCTATCCTACATTGCCACTGCATGTTTCCTGAACTCCGCATGATGACCACCCCGTGGTGCTTTTCTCCATCCTACATTGCTACTCACTGCCTATCGTAATTAGGACCCTCTGATTCACACCACCCCGTGATGTTTTTTTCACTCCTACTAGTGAAAGTAATGTTACACACCCTTACAATAGGCACCACCCGGCGATGTTTCTCAGAAACCTGTCCTACATTGCCACTGCATGTTTCCTGACCTCCGCATGCTGACCACCCCGTGGAGTTTTTCTCCATCCTCCATTGCCAATCATTGCCTATTCTAATTCAGACCCTCCTATTCACAGCATCCCGTGATGCATTTCTCACTCGTACTAGTGAAGGTAATGATACACACCCATACAATGCGAACCACCCCGCAATGTTTCTCAGAAACCTATCCTACATTACCACTGCATATTTACTTACCTCCCAATGCTGACCACCCAGTGGTGCTTTTCTCTATCCTACATTGCCACTCACTGCCTGTCCTAATTCAGACTCTCTGATTCCATCACCCCGTGATGTTTTTCTCACTCCTACTAGTGAATGTAATGTTACACACCCATACAATGCGCACCACCCCGCGATGTTTTCCAGAAACCTATCCTACAATGCCACTGAATGTTTCCTACCACCCCATGCTGACTACTCCGTGGTGCTTTTCACGATCCTACATTGCCACTCTCTGCCTATCCTAATTCAGACCCTCCGATTCAAACCACCCCGTGATGTTTTTCTCACTCCTACTAGTGAATGGCCTGTTAGAAACCCATACAATGCGCACCACCTCACGATGTTTTTCAGAAACCTATCCTACATTGCCACTGCATGTTTCCTGACCTGCGTATGCTGACCACCCCGTGGTGTTTTTCTCCATCCTGCATTGCCACTCACTGCCTATTCTAGTTCAGACTCTCAGATTCACACCACCCCGTGATGTTTTTCTCTCTCCTACTAGGGAATGTAATGTTACACAATCCTACAATGCGCACCACCCAGCGATGTTTTTCAGAAACATATCCTACATTGCCACTGCATGTTTCCTAACCTCCCCATGCTGACAACCCCGTGGTGCTTTTCTCCATCGTACATTGCCACTCACTACCTATCCTAATTCAGACCCTCCGATTCACACCACCCTGTGATGTTTTTCTCACTCCTACTACTGAATGTAATGTTACACACCCATACAATGCGCACCACCCCGCGATGTTTTTCAGAAACCTATCCAACATTGCCACTGCATGTTTCCTTACTTCCCCATGCTGACCACGCCGTGGGGCTTTTCTCCATCCTACATTGCTACTCACTGCCTATCCTTATTCAGACCCTGCAATTCACATCATCCCGTGATGTTTTTCTCACTCCTACTAGTGAATGTAATGTTACACACCCATACAATGTGCACCACCCCGCGATGTTTTTCAGAAACCTATCCTACATTGCCACTGCATGTTTCCTGACCTCCCCATGCTGACCACCCCGTAGTGCCTTTCTCCATCCTACATTGCCATTCACTTCCTATCCTAATTCAGACCCTCTGATTCACACCACCCCGTGATGTTTTTCTCATTCCTAGTAGTGAATGGCCTGCTAGAAACCCATACAATGCGCACCACCACGCGATGTTTCTCAGAAACCTATCCTACATTGCCACAGCATGTTTCCTGACCTCCGCATTCTGACCACCCCGTGGAGTTTTTCTCCATCCTATATTGCCACTCACTACCTATCCTAATTCAGACCCTACGATTGACACCACCCCGTGATGTTTTTCTCAGTCGTACTAGTGAATGGAATGTTACACACCCATACAATGCGCACCACCCCGCGATGTTTCTTAGAAACCTATCCTACATTGCCACTGCATGTTTCCGGACCTCCCATTGCTGACCACACCTTGGTGCTTTTCTCCATTCTAAATAGCCACTTCCTACCTATCCTAATTCAGAAACTCCGATTCACACCACCCCGTGATGTTTTTCTCACTCCTACTAGTGATTGTAATGTTACACACCCATAGAATGTGCACAACCCTGCGATGATTTCCAGAAACCTATCCTCCATTGCCACGGCATGTTTCCTGGCCTCCTGATGCAGACCACCTCGTGGTGCTTTTCTCCATTCTACAATGCCACTCACTGCCTATCCTACTTCAGACACTCCGATTCACACCACCCCGTGATGTTTTTCTCACTGGCACTACTGAATGAAATGTTACACACCCATACAATGCGCACCACCCCGCGATGTTTCTCAGAAAACTATCCTACATTGCCACTGCATGTTTCCTGACCTCCCCATGCTGACCACCCCGTGATGCTTTTCTCCATCCTACATTGCCACTCACTGCCTATCCTTATTCAGACCCTCCGATTAACACAACCGCGTGATGTTTTTCTCACTCCTACTAGTGAATGTAATGTTACACACCCATAGAATGTGCACCACCCGGCGATGTTTCTCAGAAACCTATCCTATGTTGCCACTGCATGTTTCCTGCCCTCTCCATCCTGACCACCCCTTGGTGCTTTTCTCCATCCTACATTGCGATTCACGGCCTATTCTAATTCAGACACTCCGATTCACACCACCCCGTGATGTTTTTCTCACACCTATTAGTGAATGTAGTGTTACACACCCATGTAATGTGCACCACCCCGCGATGTTTTTCAGAAACCTATCCTACATTGCCACATTATGTTTCCTGACCTCCCCATGCTGAACATCCCGTGGTGCTTTTCTCCATCCTACATTGCCACTCACTGACTATCCTAAATCAGACCCTCTGATTCACACCACCCTGTGATGTTTTTCTAACTTCTACTAGTGAATGGCCTGTTACAAACCCATACAATGCACACCACCCCGCGATGTTTTTCAGAAGCCTATCCTACATTGCCACATCATGTTTCCTGACCTCCCCATGCTGACCACCCCATGGTGCTGCTCTCCATCCTACATTGCCACTCACTGCCTATACTTATTTAGACCATCTGATTCACACCACCCCGTGATGTTTTTCTCACGACTACTAGTGAATGTAATGTTACACACCCATACAATGCCCACCACCCCGCAATGTTTTTCAGAAACCTATCCATCATTGCCACCGCATGTTTCCTGACTTCCCCATGCTGACCACGCAGTGGTGCTTTTCTCCATCCTACATTGCCACTCACTGCCTATTCTAATTCCGACCCTCCGATTCACACCACCCAGTGTTTTTTTTCCTCACTCCTACTAGTGAATGTAATGTGAAACACCCTTACAATGCGCAGCACCCCGCGATGTTTATCAGAAACCTATCCTACATTGCCACTGCATGTTTCCTAACCTCCCCATTGTGACCACCCCATGGGGCTTTTCTCCATCCTACATTGCCACTTCCTACCTATCCTAATACAGACCCTCCGATTCACACCACCGCGTGATGTTTTTCTCACAGCTACTAGTGAATGTAATGTTACAACCCCATACAATGCGCACCACACCGCGATGTTTTTCAGAAACCTATCCTACATTGTCACAGCATGTTTCCTGAACTCCCCATGCTGACCACGCCGTTGAGCTCTACTCTATCCTGCATTGCCACTCACTGCCTATCCTTATTCAGACCCTCCGAATCACACACCCCGTAATGTTTTAGTCACTCCTACTAGTGATTGTAATGTGACACCCTTACAATGCGCACTACCCCACAAAGTTTCTCAGAAACATATCCTACATTGCCACTGAATATTTCCTTACCTCCGCCTGCTGACCACCCCATTGAGATTTTCTCCATCCTACATTGCCACTCACTGCCTATTCTAATTCAGACCCTCCGATTCACAGCACCCCGTGATGTTTTTCTCACTCGTACTAGTGAATGTAATGTTAGACACCCTTACAATGCGCACCACCCCGCGATGTTTCTCAGAAACCTATCCTACATTGCCACTGCATGTTTCCTGACCTCCCCATGCTGACCACCCCGTGGTGCTGTTCTCCATCCTACATTGCCACTCACTGCCTATACTTATTCAGACAATCCGATTCACACCACCCCGTGATGTTTTTCTCACTCCTACTAGGGAATGTAATGTGACACACCCATACAATGTGCACCACCCCGCGATGGTTTTCAGAAACCTATCCTACATTGCCACTGCTTGTTTCCTGACTTCCCATGCTGACCACCCCGTGGTGCTTTTCTCCATCCTACAATGCCACTCACTGCCTATCCTTATTCAGACCCTCCGATTCACACCACTCCGTGATGTTTTTCTCACTCTTACTAGTGAATGTAATGTGACACACCCATACAGTGCACACCACCCCGTGATGTTTTTCAGAAACCTATCCTACATTGCCACTGCATGTTTTCTGACTTCCCCATGCTGACCAAACCGTGGTGCTTTTCTCCATCCGACATTGCCCCTCAAAGCCTATCCTAATTCAGCCCCTCCGATTCACATCACCCCGTGATGTTTTTCTCACTCCTACTAGTGAATGTAATGTTACACACCCATACAATGCGCACCACCCGGCGATGTTTTTCAGAAACCTATCCTATATCGCCACTTCATGTTTCCTGACCTCCCCATGCTGACCAGTCCGTGGTGCATTTCTCCATCCTACATTGCCACTCACTGCCTATCCTAATTCAGACCCTCTGATTCACAACACCCTGTGATGTTTTTCTCACTCCTACTAGTGAATGGCCTGTTACAAACCCATACAATGCACAGCACCACGCGATGTTTCTTAGAAACCTATCCTGCATTGCCACAGCATGTTTCCTGACCTCCGCATTCTGACCACCCCGTGGAGTTTTTCTCCATCCTACATTGACACTCATTGCCTATCCTAATTCAGACCCTCCGATTCTCACCACCCCGTGATGTTTTTCTCACTCGTACTAATGAATGAAATGTTACACACCCATACAATGCGCACCACCCCGCGATGTTTCTCAGAAACCTATCCTACATTGGCACTGCATGTTTCCTGACCTCCTCATGCTGACCACCCCGTGGTGCTTTCCTCCATCCTACATTGCCACTCATTGCCTATCCTAATTCAGACCCTCCGATTCACACCACCAGGTGATGTTTTTCTCACTCGTGCAAGTCAATGTAATGTCACACACCCATACAATGCGCAAAACCCCGCGATGTTTCTCAGAAACCTATCTTACATTGCCACTGCATGTTGCCTGACCTCCCCATGCTGAACACTCCGTGGTGCTTTTCTCCATCCTACATTGCCAGTTCCTACCTATCCTAATTCAGACCCTCCGATTCACACCACCCCGTGATGTTTTTCTCACTCCTACTAGTGAATGTAATGTTTCACACTCGTAAAATGTGCAAGACCCCGCGAAGTTTTTCAGAAACATATCCTACATTGCCAATTCATGTTTCCTGAATTCCCCATACTGACCACCCCGTGGTGCATTTCTCCATCCTACATTGCCACTCACTGCCTATCCTAATTCCGACCCTCCGATTCACACCACCCCGTGATTTTTTTTCTCACTCCTACTAGTGAATGTAATGGGACACACCCATACAATGCGCAGCACCCCGCGATGTTTATCAGAAACCTATCCTACATTGCCACAGCATGTTTCCTGAACTCCCCATGCTGACCACGCCGTTGAGCTCTACTCTCTCCTGCATTGCCACTCACTGCCTATCCTTATTCAGACCCTCCGAATCACACACCCCGTGATGTTTTACTCACTCCTACTAGTGAATGTAATGTTACACACCCTTACAATGGGCACTACCCCACGAAGTTTCTCAGAAACATATCCTACATTGCCACTGAATATTTCCTGTCCTCCGCCTGCTGACCACCCCGTGGAGATTTTCTCCATTCTACGTTGCCACTCACTGCCTATTCTAATTCAGTCCCTCCGATTCACAGCACCCCGTGATGTTTTTCTCACTCGTACTAGTGAATGTAATGTTAGACACCCTTACAATGCGCACCACCCCGCGATGTTTCTCAGAAACCTATCCTACATTGCCACTGCATGTTTCCTGACCTCCCCATGCTGACAACCCCGTGGTGCTGTTCTCCATCCTACATTGCCACTCACTGCCTATACTTATTCAGACCATCTGATTCACACCACCCCGTGATGTTTTTCTCACTCCTACTAGGGAATGTAATGTGACACACCCATACAATGCGCACCACCCCGCGATGGTTTTCAGAAACCTATCCTACATTGCCACTGCTTGTTTCCTGACTTCCCATGTTGACTACCCCGTGGTGCTTTTCTCCATCCTACAATGCCACTCACTACCTATCCTTATTCAGACCCTCCGATTCACACCACTCCGTGATGTTTTTCTCACTCCTACTTGTGAATGTAATGTGACACACCCATACAATGCGCACCACCCCGCGATGTTTCTCAGAAACCTATCCTACATTGCCACTGCATGTTTCCTGACCTCCCCATGCTGAACACTCCATGGTGCTTTTCTCCATCCTACATTGCCAGTTCCTACCTATCCTAATTCAAACCCTCCGATTCACACCACCCCGTGATGTTGTTCTCACTCCTACTAATGAATGTAATGTTACACACTCGTAAAATGCGCACCACCATGCGTAGTTTTTCAGAAACATATCCTACTTTGCAACTGCATGTTTCCTGACTTCCCCATGCTGACCATGCAGTGGGGCTTTTCTCCATCCTACATTGCCACTCACTGCCTATCCTAATTCAGTCCCTCCGATTCACACCACCCTATGATGTTTGTCTCACTACTACTAGTGAATGGCCTGTTAGAAACCCATACAATGCGCACCACCACGCGATGTTTCTCAGAAACCTATCCTACATTGCCACAGCATGTTTCCTGACCTCCGCATTCTGATCATCCCGTGGAGTTTTACTCCATCCTACATTGCCACTCACTGCCTATCCTAATTCCGACCCTCCGATTCACACCACCCCGTGTTTTTTTTTTTCTCACTCCTACTAGTGAATGTAATGTGACACACCCATACAATGCGCAGCACCCCGGGATGTTTATCAGAAACCTATCCTACATTGCCACTGCATGTTTCCTAACCTCCCCATTGTGACCACCCCATGGGGCTTTTCTCCATCCTACATTGCCACTTCCTACCTATCCTAATTCAGACCCTCCAATTCACACCACCCCGTGATGTTTTTCTCACAGCTACTAGTGAATGTAATGTTACAGCCCCATACAATGAGCACCACACCGCGATGTTTTTCAGAAACCTATCCTACATTGTCACAGCATGTTTCCTGAACTCCCCATGCTGGCCACGCCGTTGAGCTCTACTCTATCCTGCATTGCCACTCACTGCCTATCCTTATTGAGACCCTCCGAATCACTCACCCCGTGATGTTTTACTCACTCCTACTAGTGAATGTAATGTTACACACCCTTACAATGCGCACTACCTCACGAAGTTTCTCAGAAACATATCCTACATTGCCACTGAATATTTCCTGACCTCCGCCTGCTGACCACCCCGTGGAGATTTTCTCCATCCTACATTGCCACTCACTGCCTATTCTAATTCAGACCCTCCGATTCACAGCACCCCGTGATGTTTTTCTCACTCGTACTAGTGAATGTAAAGTTAGACACCCTTACAATGCGCACCACCCCGCGATGTTTCTCAGAAACCTATCCTACATTGCCACTGCATGTTTCCTGACCTCCCCATGCTGACCACCCCGTGGTGCTGTTCTCCATCCTACATTGCCACTCACTGCCTATACTTATTCAGACCATCTGATTCACACCACCCTGTGATGTTTTTCTCACTCCTTCTAGGGAATGTAATGTGACACAATCATACAATGTGCACCACCCCGAGATGGTTTTCAGAAACCTATCCTACATTGCGACTGCTTTTTTCCTGGCTTCCCATGCTGACCACCCCGTGGTGCTTTTCTCCATCCTACAATGCCACTCACTGCCTATCCTTATTCAGACCCTCCGATTCACACCACTCCGTGATGTTTTTCTCACTCCTACTTGTGAATGTAATGTTACACACCCATACAATGCGCACCACCCCGCGATGTTTCTCAGAAACCTATCCTACATTGCCACAGCATGTTTCCTGACCTCCCCATGCTGAACACTCCATGGTGCTTTTGTCCATCCTACATTGCCAGTTCCTACCTATCCTAATTCAGACTCTCCGATACACACCACCCCGTGATGTTTTTCTCACTCCTACTAATGAATGTAATGTTACACACTCGTAAAATGCGCACCACCTTGCGTAGTTTTTCAGAAATATATCCTACTTTGCAACTGCATGTTTCCTGACTTCCCCATGCTGACCACGCAGTGGTGCTTTTCTCCATCCTACATTGCCACTCACTGCCTATCGTAATTAGGACCCTCTGATTCACACCACCCCGTAATGTTTTTCTCACTCCTACTAGTGAAAGTAATGTTACACACCCTTACAATGCGCACCACCCCGCGATGTTTCTCAGAAACCTGTCCTACATTGTCACTGCATGTTTCCTGACCTCCGCATGCTGACCACTCCGTGGAGTTTTTCTCCATCCTCCATTGCCAATCATTGCCTATTCTAATTCAGACCCTCCTATTCACAGCATCCCGTGATGCTTTTCTCACTCGAACTAGTGATGGTAATGTTACACAGCCATACAATGCGCACCATCCCGCAATGTTCCTCAGAAACCTATCCTACATTACCACTGCATATTTCCTTACCTCCCCATGCTGACCACCCCGTGGTGCATTTCTCTATCCTACATTGCCACTCACTGCCTATCCTAATTCAGACTCTCCGATTCCACCACCCCGTGATGTTTTTCCCACGCGTACTAGTGAATGTAATGTTACACACCCATATAATGCGCACCACCCCGCGATGTTTTCCAGAAACCTATCCTACATTGCCACGGCATGTTTCCTGACCTCCTGATGCTGACCACCTCGTGGTGCTTTTCTCCATCCTACAATGCCACTCACTTCCTATCCTAATTCAGACACTCCGATTCACACCACCCCGTGATGTTTTTCTCACTCGTACTAGTGAATGAAATGTTACGCACCCATACAATGCGCACCACCGCACGATGTTTCTCAGAAAACTATCCTACATTGCCACTGCATGTTTCCTGACCTCCCCATGCTGACCACCCCGTGGTGCTTTTCTCCATTCTACATTGCCACTCACTGCCTGTCCTTATTCACACCCTCCGATTCACACTAATCCGTGATGTTTTTCTCACTCCTACTATTGAATGTAATTTTACACACCCATAGAATGTGCACCACCCGGCGATGTTTCTCAGAAACCTATCCTATGTTGCCACTGCATGTTTCCTGCCTTCTCCATGCTAACCACCCCGTGGGGCTTTCCTCCATCCTACTTTGCCACTCACGGCCTATTCTAATTCAGACCCTCCGATTCACACCACCCCGTGATGTTTTTATGACTCCTACTGGTGAATGGCCTGTTAGAAACCCATTCAATGCGTACCACCATGCGATGTTTCTCAGAAAACTATACTACATTGCCACTGCATGTTTCCTGACCTCCCAATGCTGACCACCCCGTGGTGCTTTTCTCCATTCTACATTGCCACTCACTGCCTATCCTCATTCAGACACTCGGATTCACACCACCCCGTGATGTTTTTCTGACTCCTACTGGTTAATGTGATGTTACACACCCATACAATGCGCACCACCCCGCGATGTTTTCAGAAACCTATCCTACATTGCCACAGCATGTTTCCTGACCTCCCCTTGCTGACCACCCCGTGGTGCTTTTCTCCATTCTACTTTGCCACACACTGCCTTCCTTAATTCAGATTCTATGATTCACACCACCCCATGATGTTTTTCTCACTCCTACTAGTGAATGGCCTGTTAGAAACCCATACAATTCACACCCCCCGCGATGTTTTTCAGAAACCTATCGTACATTGCCACTGCAGGATTCCTGACCTCCCCATGCTGACCAACCCGTGGTGCTTTTCTCCATCCTCCACTGACCCTCGCTACCTATCCTTATTCGGATCCTATGATTCACACCACCCCGTGATGTTTTTCTCACTCCTACTATTGAATGTAATGTTACACACCCATAGAATGTGCACCACCCCGCGATGTTTTTCAGAAACCTATCCTACATTGCCACTCAATGTTTCCTGACCACCCCATTCTGACCACCACGTGGTGCTTTTCCCCATTCTGCCTTGCCACTCACTGCCTATCCTAATTCAGACCCTCCGATTCGAACAACCGCATGATGTTTTTCTCACTCCTACTAGTGAATGTAATGTGACACACACATACAATGTGCACGACCCCGCGATGTTTCTCAGTAACCTATCCTACATTGCCACTGCATGTTTCTTGACCTCCCCATGCTGACCACCCCTTGGTGCTTTTCTCCATCCTACATTGCGACTCACTACCTATCCTTATTCAGACCCTCCGATTCACACCAATCCGTGATGTTTTTCTCACTCCTACTATTGAATGTAATGTTACAAACCCATAGAATGTGCACACCCGGCGATGTTTATCACAAACCTATCCTACGTTGCCACTGCATGTTTCCTGACCTCCCCATGGTGACCACCCCGTGGTGCTTTCCTCCATCCTACATTGCCACTCACGGCCAATTCTAATTCAGACCCTCTGATTCACACCACCCCGTGATGTTTTTCTCACACCGACTAGTGAATGTATTGTTACACACCAATATAATGTGCACCACCCCGCGATGTTTTTCAGAAACCTATCCTACATTGCCACAGCATGTTTCCTGACCTCCCCATGCTGAACATCCAGTGGTGATTTTTTCCATCCTACATTGCCCCTCACTGTCTATCATAATTTAGATCCTATGATTCACACCACCCCGTAATGTTTTTCTCACACCTACTATTGAATGTAATGTTACACACCCATACAATGTGCACCACACCGCGATGTTTTTCAGAAACCTATCCTACATTGCCACTGCATGTTTCCTGAACTCCGCATGATGACCACCCCGTGGTGCTTTTCTCCATCCTACATTGCTACTCACTGCCTATCGTAATTAGGACCCTCTGATTCACACCACCCCGTGATGTTTTTCTCACTCCTACTAGTGAAAGTAATGTTACACACCCTTACTATAGGCACCACCCGGCGATGTTTCTCAGAAACCTGTCCTACATTGCCACTGCATGTTTCCTGACCTCCGCATGCTGACCACCCCGTGGAGTTTTTCTCCATCCTCCATTGCCAATCATTGCCTATTCTAATTCAGACCCTCCTATTCACAGCATCCCGTGATGCTTTTCTCACTCGTACTAGTGAAGGTAATGATACACACCCATACAATGCGAACCACCCCGCAATGTTTCTCAGAAACCTATCCTACATTACCACTGCATATTTACTTACCTCCCCAGGCTGACCACCCAGTGGTGCTTTTCTCTATCCTACATTGCCACTCACTGCCTGTCCTAATTCAGACTCTCTGATTCCATCACCCCATGATGTTTTTCTCACTCCTACTAGTGAATGTAATGTTACACACCCATACAATGCGCAGCACCCCGCGATGTTTTCCAGAAACCTATCCTACAATGCCACTGAATGTTTCCTACCACCCCATGCTGACTACTCCGTGGTGCTTTTCACGATCCTACATTGCCACTCTCTGCCTATCCTAATTCAGACCCTCCGATTCAAACCACCCCGTGATGTTTTTCTCACTCCTACTAGTGAATGGCCTATTAGAAACCCATACAATGCGCACCACCTCACGATGTTTTTCAGAAACCTCTCCTACATTGCCACTGCATGTTTCCTGACCTGCGTATGCTGACCACCCTGTGGTTTTTTTCTCCATCCTGCATTGCCACTCACTGCCTATTCTAGTTCAGACTCTCAGATTCACACCACCCCGTGATGTTTTTCTCTCTCCTACTAGTGAATGTAATGTTACACAATCCTACAATGCGCACCACCCAGCGATGTTTTTCAGAAACATATCCTACATTGCCACTGCATGTTTCCTAACCTCCCCATGCTGACAACCCCGTGGTGCTTTTCTCCATCGTACATTGCCACTCACTACGTATCCTAATTCAGACCCTCCGATTCACACCACCCTGTGATGTTTTTCTCACTCCTACTACTGAATGTAATGTTACACACCCATACAATGCGCACCACCCCGCGATGTTTTTCAGAAACCTATCCAACATTGCCACTGCATGTTTCCTTACTTCCCCATGCTGACCACGCCGTGGGGCTTTTCTCCATCCTACATTGCTACTCACTGCCTATCCTTATTCAGACCCTGCAATTCACATCATCCCGTGATGTTTTTCTCACTCCTACTAGTGAATGCAATGTTACACACCCATACAATGCGCACCACCCCGCGATTTTTTTCAGAAACCTATGCTACATTGCAACAGCATGTTTCCTGACTTCCCCATGCTGAACATCCCGTGGTGCTTTTCTCCATCCTACATTGCCACTCACTGCCTATCGTAATTCAGATCCTATGATTCACACCACCCCGTAATGTTTTTCTCACACCTACTAGTGAATGTAATGTTACACACCCATACAATGTGCACCACCCCACGATGTTTTTCAGAAACCTATCCTACATTGCCACTGCATGTTTCCTGACCTCCCCATGCTGACCACCCCGTAGTGCCTTTCTCCATCCTACATTGCCATTCACTTCCTATCCTAATTCAGACCCTCTGATTCACACCACCCCGTGATGTTTTTCTCATTCCTAGTAGTGAATGGCCTGCTAGAAACCCATACAATGCGCACCACCACGCGATGTTTCTCAGAAACCTATCCTACATTGCCACAGCATTGTTTCCTGACCTCCGCATTCTGACCACCCCTTGGAGTTTTTCTCCATCCTATATTGCCACTCACTACCTATCCTAATTCAGACCCTACGATTGACACCACCCCGTGATGTTTTTCTCAGTCGTACTAGTGAATGGAATGTTACACACCCATACAATTCGCACCACCCCGCGATGTTTCTTAGAAACCTATCCTACATTGCCACTGCATGTTTCCGGACCTCCCCATGCTGAGCACACCTTGGTGCTTTTCTCCATTCTAAATAGCCACTTCCTACCTATCCTAATTCAGAACCTCCGATTCACACCACCCCGTGATGTTTTTCTCACTCCTACTAGTGATTGTAATGTTAAACACCCATAGAATGTGCACCACCCTGCGATGTTTTCCAGAAACCTATCCTACATTGCCACGGCATGTTTCCTGGCCTCCTGATGCAGACCACCTCGTGGTGCTTTTCTCCATTCTACAATGCCACTCACTGCCTATCCTACTTCAGACACTTCGATTCACACCACCCCGTGATGTTTTTCTCACTGGCACTACTGAATGAAATGTTACACACCCATACAATGCGCACCACCCCGCGATGTTTCTCAGAAAACTATCCTACATTGCCACTGCATGTTTCCTGACCTCCCCATGCTGACCACCCCGTGATGCTTTTCTCCATCCTACATTGCCACTCACTGCCTATCCTTATTCAGACCCTCCGATTAACACAACCGCGTGATGTTTTTCTCACTCCTACTAGTGAATGTAATGTTACACACCCATAGAATGTGCACCACCCGGCGATGTTTCTCAGAAACCTATCCTATGTTGCCACTGCATGTTTCCTGCCCTCTCCATCCTGACCACCCCTTGGTGCTTTTCTCCATCCTACATTGCGACTCACGGCCTATTCTAATTCAGACCCTCCGATTCACACCACCCCGTGATGTTTTTCTCACACCTATTAGTGAATGTAATGTTACACACCCATGTAATGTGCACCACCCCGCGATGTTTTTCAGAAACCTATCCTACATTGGCACATCATGTTTCCTGACCTCCCCATGCTGAACATCCCGTGGTGCTTTTCTCCATCCTACATTGCCACTCACTGACTATCCTAAATCAGACCCTCTGATTCACACCACCCTGTGATGTTTTTATAACTCCTACTTGTGAATGGCCTGTTACAAACCCATACAATGCACACCACCCCGCGATGTTTTTCAGAAGCCTATACTACATTGCCACTGCATGTTTCCTGACCTCCCCATGCTGACCACCCCATGGCGCTGTTCTCCATCCTACATTGCCACTCACTGCCTATACTTATTCAGACCATCTGATTCACACCACCCCGTGATGTTTTTCTCACTCCTACTAGTGAATGTAATGTTACACACCCATACAATGCCCACCACCTCGCAATGTTTTTCAGAAACCTTTCCTACATTGCCACCGCATGTTTCCTGACTTCCCCATGCTGACCACGCAGTGGTGCTTTTCTCCATCCTACATTGCCACTCACTGCCTATCCTAATTCCGACCCTCCGATTCACACCACCCAGTGTTTTTTTTTTCTCACTCCTACTAGTGAATGTAATGTGACACACCCATACAATGCGCAGCACCCCGCGATGTTTATCAGAAACCTATCCTACATTGCCACTGCATGTTTCCTAACCTCCCCATTGTGACCACCCCATGGGGCTTTTCTCCATCCTACATTGCCACTTCCTACCTATCCTAATTCAGACCCTCCGATTCACACCACCCCGTGATGTTTTTCTCACAGCTACTAGTGAATGTAATATTACAGCCCCATACAATGCGCACCACACCGCGATGTTTTTCAGAAACCTATCCTACATTGTCACAGCATGTTTCCTGAACTCCCCATGCTGACCACGCCGTTGAGCTCTACTCTATCCTGCATTGCCACTCACTGCCTATCCTTATTCAGACCCTCCGAATCACACACCCCGTGATGTTTTACTCACTCCTACTAGTGATTGTAATGTTACACCCTTACAATGCGCACTACCTCACGAAGTTTCTCAGAAACATATCCTACATTGCCACTGAATATTTCCTTACCTCCGCCTGCTGACCACCCCGTTGAGATTTTCTCCATCCTACATTGCCACTCACTGCCTATTCTAATTCAGACCCTCCGATTCACAGCACCCCGTGATGTTTTTCTCACTCGTACTAGTGAATGTAATGTTAGACACCCTTACAATGCGCACCACCCCGCGATGTTTTTCAGAAACCTATCCTACATTGCCACTGCATGTTTCCTGACTTCCCATGCTGACCACCCCGTGGTGCTTTTCTCCATCCTACAATGCCACTCACTGCCTATCCTTATTCAGACCCTCCGATTCACACCACTCCGTGATGTTTTTCTCACTCTTACTAGTGAATGTATATGTGACACACCCATACAGTGCACACCACCCCGTGATGTTTTTCAGAAACCTATCCTACATTGCCACTGCATGTTTTCTGACTTCCCCATGCTGACCAAACCGTGGTGCTTTTCTCCATCCTACATTGCCACTCAAAGCCTATCCTAATTCAGCCCCTCCAATTCACATCACCCCGTGATGTTTTTCTCACTCCTACTAGTGAATGTAATGTTACACACCCATACAATGCGCACCACCCCGCGATGTTTTTCAGAAACATATCCTATATCGCCACTTCATGTTTCCTGACCTCCCCATGCTGACCAGTTCGTGGTGCATTTCTCCATCCTACATTGCCACTCACTGCCTATCCTAATTCAGACCCTCTGATTCACAACACCCTGTGATGTTTTTCTCACTCCCACTAGTGAATGGCCTGTTACAAACCCATACAATGCACAGCACCACGCGATGTTTCTTAGAAACCTATCCTGCATTGCCACAGCATGTTTCCTGACCTCCGCATTCTGACCACCCCGTGGAGTTTTTCTCCATCCTACATTGACACTCATTGCCTATCCTAATTCAGACCCTCCGATTCTCACCACCCCGTGATGTTTTTCTCTCTCGTACTAATGAATGAAATGTTACACACCCATACAATGCGCACCACCCCGCGATGTTTCTCAGAAACCTATCCTATATTGGCACTGCATGTTTCCTGACCTCCTCATGCTGACCACCCCGTGGTGCTTTCCTCCATCCTACATTGCCACTCATTGCCTATCCTAATTCAGACCCTCCGATTCACACCACCAGGTGATGTTTTTCTCACTCGTGCAAGTCAATGTAATGTCACACACCCATACAATGCGCAAAACCCCGCGATGTTTCTCAGAAACCTATCCTACATTGCCACTGCATGTTGCCTGACCTCCCCATGCTGAACACTCCATGGTGCTTTTCTCCATCCTACATTGCCAGTTCCTACCTATCCTAATTCAGACCCTCCGATTCACACCACCCCGTGATGTTTTTCTCACTCCTACTAGTGAATGTAATGTTTCACACTCGTAAAATGTGCAAGACCCCGCGAAGTTTTTCAGAAACATATCCTACATTGCCAATTCATGTTTCCTGAATTCCCCATACTGACCACCCCGTGGTGCATTTCTCCATCCTACATTGCCACTCACTGCCTATCCTAATTCCGACCCTCCGATTCACACCACCCCGTGATTTTTTTTCTCACTCCTACTAGTGAATGTAATGGGACACACCCATACAATGCGCAGCACCCCGCGATGTTTATCAGAAACCTATCCTACATTGCCACAGCATGTTTCCTGAACTCCCCATGCTGACCACGCCGTTGAGCTCTACTCTCTCCTGCATTGCCACTCACTGCCTATCCTTATTCAGACCCTCCGAATCACACACCCCGTGATGTTTTACTCACTCCTACTAGTGAATGTAATGTTACACACCCTTACAATGGGCACTACCCCACGAAGTTTCTCAGAAACATATCCTACATTGCCACTGATAATTTCCTGTCCTCCGCCTGCTGACCACCCCGTGGAGATTTACTCCATTCTACGTTGCCACTCACTGCCTATTCTAATTCAGTCCCTCCGATTCACAGCACCCCGTCATGTTTTTCTCACTCGTACTAGTGAATGTAATGTTAGACACACTTACAATGCGCACCACCCCGCGATGTTTCTCAGAAACCTATCCTACATTGTCACTGCATGTTTCCTGACCTCCCCATGCTGACAACCCCGTGGTGCTGTTCTCAATCCTACATTGCCACTCACTGCCTATACTTATTCAGACCATCTGATTCACACCACCCCGTGATGTTTTTCTCACTCCTACTAGGGAATGTAATGGGACACACCCATACAATGCGCACCAACCCGTGATGGTTTTCAGAAACCTATCCTACATGGCCACTGCTTGTTTCCTGACTTCCCATGTTGACTACCCCGTGGTGCTTTTCTCCATCCTACAATGCCACTCACTACCTATCCTTATTCAGACCCTCCGATTCACACCACTCCGTGATGTTTTTCTCACTCCTACTTGTGAATGTAATGTGACACACCCATACAATGCGCACCACCCCGCGATGTTTCTCAGAAACCTATCCTACATTGCCACTGCATGTTTCCTGACCTCCCCATGCTGAACACTCCATGGTGCTTTTCTCCATCCTACATTGCCAGTTCCTACCTATCCTAATTCAAACCCTCCGATTCACACCACCCCGTGATGTTTTTCTCACTCCTACTAATGAATGTAATGTTACACACTCGTAAAATGTGCACCACCATGCGTAGTTTTTCAGAAACATATCCTACTTTGCAACTGCATGTTTCCTGAATTCCCCATGCTGACCACGCAGTGGGGCTTTTCTCCATCCTACATTGCCACTCACTGCCTATCCTAATTCAGTCCCTCCGATTCACACCACCCTATGATGTTTGTCTCACTACTACTAGTGAATGGCCTGTTAGAAACCCATACAATGCGCACCACCACGCGATGTTTCTCAGAAACCTATCCTACATTGCCACAGCATGTTTCCTGACCTCCGCATTCTGATCATCCCGTGGAGTTTTACTCCATCCTACATTGCCACTCACTGCCTATCCTAATTCCGACCCTCCGATTCACACCACCCCGTGTTTTTTTTTCTCACTCCTACTAGTGAATGTAATGTGACACACCCATACAATGCGCAGCACCCCGGCATGTTTATCAGAAACCTATCCTACATTGCCACTGCATGTTTCCTAACCTCCCCATTGTGACCACCCCATGGGGCTTTTTTCCATCCTACATTGCCACTTCCTACCTATCCTAATTCAGACCCTCCAATTCACACCACCCCGTGATGTTTTTCTCACAGCTACTAGTGAATGTAATGTTACAGCCCCATACAATGAGCACCACACCGCGATGTTTTTCAGAAACCTATCCTACATTGTCACAGCATGTTTCCTGAACTCCCCATGCTGGCCACGCCGTTGAGGTCTACTCTATCCTGCATTGCCACTCACTGCCTATCCTTATTCAGACCCTCCGAATCACTCACCCCGTGATGTTTTACTCACTCCTACTAGTGAATGTTATGTTACACACCCTTACAATGCGCACTACCCCACGAAGTTTCTCAGAAACATATCCTACATTGCCACTGAATATTTCCTGACCTCCGCCTGCTGACCACCCCGTGGAGATTTTCTCCATCCTACATTGCCACTCACTGCCTATTCTAATTCAGACCCTCCGATTCACAGCACCCCGTGATGTTTTTCTCACTCGTACTAGTGAATGTAATGTTAGACACCCTTACAATGCGCACCACCCCGCGATGTTTCTCAGAAACTTATCCTACATTGCCACTGCATGTTTCCTGACCTCCCCATGCTGACCACCCCGTGGTGCTGTTCTCCATCCTACATTGCCACTCACTGCCTATACTTATTCAGACCCTCCGATTCACACCACTCCGTGATGTTTTTCTCACTCCTACTTGTGAATGTAATGTGACACACCCATACAATGCGCACCACCCCGCGATGTTTCTCAGAAACCTATCCTACATTGGCACTGCATGTTTCCTGACCTCCCCATGCTGAACACTCCATGGTGCTTTTGTCCATCCTACATTGCCAGTTCCTACCTATCCTAATTCAGACTCTCCGATACACACCACCCCGTGATGTTTTTCTCACTCCTACTAATGAATGTAATGTTACACACTCGTAAAATGCGCACCACCTTGCGTAGTTTTTCAGAAACATATCCTACTTTGCAACTGCATGTTTCCTGACTTCCCCATGCTGACCACGCAGTGGTGCTTTTCTCCATCCTACATTGCCACTCACTGCCTATCCTAATTCAGTCCGTCCGATTCACATCACCCCCTGATGTTTTTCTCACTCCTACTAGTGAATGTAACGCTACACACCCATACAAAGCGCACCTCCCCGCGATGTTTTTCAGAAACCGATTCTATATTGCCACTTCATGTTTCCTGACCTCCCCATGCTGACCACCCCATGGTGCTTTTCTCCATCCTACATTGCCATTCACTGCCTATCCTAATTCAGACCCTCCGATTCACACCTCCCTATGATGATTTTCTCATTACTATCAGTGAATGGCCTGTTAGAAACCCATACAATGCGCACCACCACGCGATGTTTCTCAGGAACCTATCCTACATTGCCACAGCATGTTTCCTGACCTCCGCATTCTGATCATCCCGTGGAGTTTTTCTCCATCCTACATTGCCACTCACTGCCTATCCTAATTCCAACCCTCCGATTCACACCACCCCGTGATTTTTTTTCTAACTCCTACTAGTGAATGTAATGTGACACACCCATACAATGCGCAGCACCCCGCGATGTTTATCAGAAACCTATCCTACATTGCCACTGCATGTTTCCTAACCTCCCCATTCTGACCACCCCATGGGGCTTTTCTCCATCCTACATTGCCACTTCCTACCTATCCTAATTGAGTCCCTCCGATTCACACCACCCCGTGATGTTTTTCTCACACCTACTAGTGAATGTAATGTTACACCCCCATACAATGCGCACTACACCGCGATGTTTTTCAGAAACCCATCCTACATTGTCACAGCATGTTTCCTGAACTCCCCATGCTGACCACGCCATGGTGCTCTACTCTATCCTGCATTGCCACTCACTGCCTATCCTTATTCCGACCCTCCGAATCACACACCCCGTGATGTTTTACTCACTCCTACTAGTGAATGTAATGTTACACCCCGTTACAATGCACACTACGCCACGAAGTTTCTCAGAAACATATCCTACATTGCCACTGCATGTTTCCTGACTCCCGCATGCTGACCACCCCGTGGAGATTTTCTCCATCCTACATTGCCACTCACTGCCTATTCTAATTCAGACCCTCCGATTCACAGCACCCCGTGATGTTTTTCTCACTCGTACTAGTGAATGTAATGTTAGACACCCTTACAATGCGCACCACCCCGCGATGTTTCTCAGAAACCTATCCTACATTGCCACTGCATGTTTCCTGACCTCCCCATGCTGACCACCCCGTGGTGCTGTTCTCCATCCTACATTGCCACTCACTGCCTATACTTATTCAGACAATCCGATTCACACCACCCCGTGATGTTTTTCTCACTCCTACTAGGGAATGTAATGTGACACACCCATACAATGCGCACCACCCCGCGATGGTTTTCAGAAACCTATCCTACATTGCCACTGCTTGTTTCCTGACTTCCCATGCTGACCACCCCGTGGTGCTTTTCTCCATCTTACAATGCCACTCACTGCCTATCCTTATTCAGACCCTGCGATTCACACCACTCCGTGATGTTTTTCTCACTCCTACTAGTGAATGTAATGTGACACACCCATACAGTGCACACCACCCCGTGATGTTTTTCAGAAAACTATCCTACATTGCCACTGCATGTTTTCTGACTTCCCCATGCTGACCAAACCGTGGTGCTTTTCTCCATCCGACATTGCCCCTCAAAGCCTATCCTAATTCAGCCCCTCCGATTCACATCACCCCGTGATGTTTTTCTCACTCCTACTAGTGAATGTAATGTTACACACCCATACAATGCGCACCACCCCGCGATGTTTTTCAGAAACCTATCCTACATCGCCACTTCATGTTTCCTGACCTCCCCATGCTGACCACCCCGTGGTGCATTTCTCCATCCTACATTGCCACTCACTGCCTATTCTAATTCAGACCCTCTGATTCACAACACCCTGTGATGTTTTTCTCACTCCTACTAGTGAATGGCCTGTTACAAACCCATACAATGCACAGCACCACGCGATGTTTCTTAGAAACCTATCCTACATTGCCACAGCTTGTTTCCTGACCTCCGCATTCTGACCACCCCGTGGAGTTTTTCTCCATCCTACATTGACACTCATTGCCTATCCTAATTCAGACCCCCCGATTCTCACCACCCCGTGATGTTTTTCTCACTCGTACTAATGAATGAAATGTTACACACCCATACAATGCGCACCACCCCGCGATGTTTCTCAGAAACCTATCCTACATTGGCACTGCATGTTTCCTGACCTCCTCATGCTGACCAACCCGTGGTGCTTTCCTCCATCCTACATTGCCACTCTTTGCCTATCCAAATTCAGACCCTCCGATTCACACCACCCCGTGATGTTTTTCTCACTCGTGCAAGTCAATGTAATGTCACACACCCATACAATGCGTAAAACCCCGCGATGTTTCTCAGAAACCTATCCTACATTGCCACTGCATGTTTCCTGACCTCCCCATGCTGAACACTCCATGGTGCTTTTCTCCATCCTACATTGCCAGTTCCTACCTATCCTAATTCAGACCCTCCGATTCACACCACCCCGTGATGTTTTTCTCACTCCTACTTGTGAATATAATGTTTCACACTCGTAAAATGTGCAAGACCCCGCGAAGTTTTTCAGAAACATATCCTACATTGCCACTTCATGTTTCCTGACTTCCCCATACTGACCACCCCGTGGTGCATTTCTCCATCCTACATTGCCACTCACTGCCTATCCTAATTCCGACCCTCGGATTCACACCACTCCGTGATTTTTTTTCTCACTCCTACTAGTGAATGTAATGTGACACACCCATACAATGGGCAGCACCCCGCGATCTTTATCAGAAACCTATACTACATTGTAACAGCATGTTTCCTGAACTCCCCATGCTGACCACGCCATTGAGCTCTACTCTATCCTGCATTGCCACTCACTGCCTATCCTTATTCAGACCCTCCGAATCACACACCCCGTGATGTTTTACTCACTCCTACTAGTGAATGTAATGTTACACACCCTTACAATGCGCACTACCCCAAGAAATTTCTCAGAAACATATCCTACATTGCCACTGAATACTTCCTGACCTCCGCCTGCTGACCACCCCGTGGAGATTTTCTCCATTCTACATTGCCACTCACTGCCTATTCTAATTCAGACCCTCCGATTCACAGCACCCCGTGATGTTTTTCTCACTCGTACTAGTGAATGTAATGTTAGACACCCTTACAATGCGCACCACCCCGCGATGTTTCTCAGAAACCTATCCTACATTGCCAGTGCATGTTTCCTGACCTCCCCATGCTGACAACCCCGTGGTGCTGTTCTCCATCCTACATTGCCACTCACTGCCTATACTTATTCAGACCATCTGATTCACACCACCCCGTGATGTTTTTCTCACTCCTACTAGGGAATGTAATGTGACACACCCATACAATGCGCACTTCCCCGCGATGGTTTTCAGAAACCTATCCTACATTGCCACTGCTTGTTTCCTGACTTCCCATGCTGACTACTCCGTGGTGCTTTTATCCATCCTTCATTGCCACTCACTGCCTATCCTAATTCAGACCCTACGATTGACACCACCCCGTGATGTTTTTCTCACACCGACTAGTGAATGTATTGTTACACACCAATATAATGTGCACCACCCCGCGATGTTTTTCAGAAACCTATCCTCCATTGCCACAGCATGTTTCCTGACCTCCCCATGCTGAACATCCCGTGGTGCTTTTCTCCATCCTACATTGCCCCTCACTGTCTATCATAATTTAGATCCTATGATTCACACCACCCCGTAATGTTTTTCTCACACCTACTATTGAATGTAATGTTACACACCCATACAATGTGCACCACACCGCGATGTTTTTCAGAAACCTATCCTACATTGCCACTGCATGTTTCCTGAACTCCGCATGATGACCACCCCGTGGTGCTTTTCTCCATCCTACATTGCTACTCACTGCCTATCGTAATTAGGACCCTCTGATTCACACCACCCCGTGATGTTTTTTTCACTCCTACTAGTGAAAGTAATGTTACACACCCTTACAATAGGCACCACCCGGCGATGTTTCTCAGAAACCTGTCCTACATTGCCACTGCATGTTTCCTGACCTCCGCATGCTGACCACCCCGTGGAGTTTTTCTCCATCCTCCATTGCCAATCATTGCCTATTCTAATTCAGACCCTCCTATTCACAGCATCCCGTGATGCATTTCTCACTCGTACTAGTGAAGGTAATGATACACACCCATACAATGCGAACCACCCCGCAATGTTTCTCAGAAACCTATCCTACATTACCACTGCATATTTACTTACCTCCCAATGCTGACCACCCAGTGGTGCTTTTCTCTATCCTACATTGCCACTCACTGCCTGTCCTAATTCAGACTCTCTGATTCCATCACCCCGTGATGTTTTTCTCACTCCTACTAGTGAATGTAATGTTACACACCCATACAATGCGCACCACCCCGCGATGTTTTCCAGAAACCTATCCTACAATGCCACTGAATGTTTCCTACCACCCCATGCTGACTACTCCGTGGTGCTTTTCACGATCCTACATTGCCACTCTTGCCTATCCTAATTCAGACCCTCCGATTCAAACCACCCCGTGATGTTTTTCTCACTCCTACTAGTGAATGGCCTGTTAGAAACCCATACAATGCGCACCACCTCACGATGTTTTTCAGAAACCTATCCTACATTGCCACTGCATGTTTCCTGACCTGCGTATGCTGACCACCCCGTGGTGTTTTTCTCCATCCTGCATTGCCACTCACTGCCTATTCTAGTTCAGACTCTCAGATTCACACCACCCCGTGATGTTTTTCTCTCTCCTACTAGGGAATGTAATGTTACACAATCCTACAATGCGCACCACCCAGCGATGTTTTTCAGAAACCTATCCAACATTGCCACTGCATGTTTCCTTACTTCCCCATGCTGACCACGCCGTGGGGCTTTTCTCCATCCTACATTGCTACTCACTGCCTATCCTTATTCAGACCCTGCAATTCACATCATCCCGTGATGTTTTTCTCACTCCTACTAGTGAATGTAATGTTACACACCCATACAATGTGCACCACCCCGCGATGTTTTTCAGAAACCTATCCTACATTGCCACTGCATGTTTCCTGACCTCCCCATGCTGACCACCCCGTAGTGCCTTTCTCCATCCTACATTGCCATTCACTTCCTATCCTAATTCAGACCCTCTGATTCACACCACCCCGTGATGTTTTTCTCATTCCTAGTAGTGAATGGCCTGCTAGAAACCCATACAATGCGCACCACCACGCGATGTTTCTCAGAAACCTATCCTACATTGCCACAGCATGTTTCCTGACCTCCGCATTCTGACCACCCCGTGGAGTTTTTCTCCATCCTATATTGCCACTCACTACCTATCCTAATTCAGACCCTACGATTGACACCACCCCGTGATGTTTTTCTCAGTCGTACTAGTGAATGGAATGTTACACACCCATACAATGCGCACCACCCCGCGATGTTTCTTAGAAACCTATCCTACATTGCCACTGCATGTTTCCGGACCTCCCATTGCTGACCACACCTTGGTGCTTTTCTCCATTCTAAATAGCCACTTCCTACCTATCCTAATTCAGAAACTCCGATTCACACCACCCCGTGATGTTTTTCTCACTCCTACTAGTGATTGTAATGTTACACACCCATAGAATGTGCACAACCCTGCGATGATTTCCAGAAACCTATCCTCCATTGCCACGGCATGTTTCCTGGCCTCCTGATGCAGACCACCTCGTGGTGCTTTTCTCCATTCTACAATGCCACTCACTGCCTATCCTACTTCAGACACTCCGATTCACACCACCCCGTGATGTTTTTCTCACTGGCACTACTGAATGAAATGTTACACACCCATACAATGCGCACCACCCCGCGATGTTTCTCAGAAAACTATCCTACATTGCCACTGCATGTTTCCTGACCTCCCCATGCTGACCACCCCGTGATGCTTTTCTCCATCCTACATTGCCACTCACTGCCTATCCTTATTCAGACCCTCCGATTAACACAACCGCGTGATGTTTTTCTCACTCCTACTAGTGAATGTAATGTTACACACCCATAGAATGTGCACCACCCGGCGATGTTTCTCAGAAACCTATCCTATGTTGCCACTGCATGTTTCCTGCCCTCTCCATCCTGACCACCCCTTGGTGCTTTACTCCATCCTACATTGCGATTCACGGCCTATTCTAATTCAGACACTCCGATTCACACCACCCCGTGATGTTTTTCTCACACCTATTAGTGAATGTAGTGTTACACACCCATGTAATGTGCACCACCCCGCGATGTTTTTCAGAAACCTATCCTACATTGCCACATTATGTTTCCTGACCTCCCCATGCTGAACATCCCGTGGTGCTTTTCTCCATCCTACATTGCCACTCACTGACTATCCTAAATCAGACCCTCTGATTCACACCACCCTGTGATGTTTTTCTAACTTCTACTAGTGAATGGCCTGTTACAAACCCATACAATGCACACCACCCCGCGATGTTTTTCAGAAGCCTATCCTACATTGCCACATCATGTTTCCTGACCTCCCCATGCTGACCACCCCATGGTGCTGCTCTCCATCCTACATTGCCACTCACTGCCTATACTTATTTAGACCATCTGATTCACACCACCCCGTGATGTTTTTCTCACGACTACTAGTGAATGTAATGTTACACACCCATACAATGCCCACCACCCCGCAATGTTTTTCAGAAACCTATCCATCATTGCCACCGCATGTTTCCTGACTTCCCCATGCTGACCACGCAGTGGTGCTTTTCTCCATCCTACATTGCCACTCACTGCCTATTCTAATTCCGACCCTCCGATTCACACCACCCAGTGTTTTTTTTCCTCACTCCTACTAGTGAATGTAATGTGAAACACCCTTACAATGCGCAGCACCCCGCGATGTTTATCAGAAACCTATCCTACATTGCCACTGCATGTTTCCTAACCTCCCCATTGTGACCACCCCATGGGGCTTTTCTCCATCCTACATTGCCACTTCCTACCTATCCTAATACAGACCCTCCGATTCACACCACCCCGTGATGTTTTTCTCACAGCTACTAGTGAATGTAATGTTACAACCCCATACAATGCGCACCACACCGCGATGTTTTTCAGAAACCTATCCTACATTGTCACAGCATGTTTCCTGAACTCCCCATGCTGACCACGCCGTTGAGCTCTACTCTATCCTGCATTGCCACTCACTGCCTATCCTTATTCAGACCCTCCGAATCACACACCCCGTAATGTTTTAGTCACTCCTACTAGTGATTGTAATGTGACACCCTTACAATGCGCACTACCCCACAAAGTTTCTCAGAAACATATCCTACATTGCCACTGAATATTTCCTTACCTCCGCCTGCTGACCACCCCATTGAGATTTTCTCCATCCTACATTGCCACTCACTGCCTATTCTAATTCAGACCCTCCGATTCACAGCACCCCGTGATGTTTTTCTCACTCGTACTAGTGAATGTAATGTTAGACACCCTTACAATGCGCACCACCCCGCGATGTTTCTCAGAAACCTATCCTACATTGCCACTGCATGTTTCCTGACCTCCCCATGCTGACCACCCCGTGGTGCTGTTCTCCATCCTACATTGCCACTCACTGCCTATACTTATTCAGACAATCCGATTCACACCACCCCGTGATGTTTTTCTCACTCCTACTAGGGAATGTAATGTGACACACCCATACAATGTGCACCACCCCGCGATGGTTTTCAGAAACCTATCCTACATTGCCACTGCTTGTTTCCTGACTTCCCATGCTGACCACCCCGTGGTGCTTTTCTCCATCCTACAATGCCACTCACTGCCTATCCTTATTCAGACCCTCCGATTCACACCACTCCGTGATGTTTTTCTCACTCTTACTAGTGAATGTAATGTGACACACCCATACAGTGCACACCACCCCGTGATGTTTTTCAGAAACCTATCCTACATTGCCACTGCATGTTTTCTGACTTCCCCATGCTGACCAAACCGTGGTGCTTTTCTCCATCCGACATTGCCCCTCAAAGCCTATCCTAATTCAGCCCCTCCGATTCACATCACCCCGTGATGTTTTTCTCACTCCTACTAGTGAATGTAATGTTACACACCCATACAATGCGCACCACCCGGCGATGTTTTTCAGAAACCTATCCTATATCGCCACTTCATGTTTCCTGACCTCCCCATGCTGACCAGTCCGTGGTGCATTTCTCCATCCTACATTGCCACTCACTGCCTATCCTAATTCAGACCCTCTGATTCACAACACCCTGTGATGTTTTTCTCACTCCTACTAGTGAATGGCCTGTTACAAACCCATACAATGCACAGCACCACGCGATGTTTCTTAGAAACCTATCCTGCATTGCCACAGCATGTTTCCTGACCTCCGCATTCTGACCACCCCGTGGAGTTTTTCTCCATCCTACATTGACACTCATTGCCTATCCTAATTCAGACCCTCCGATTCTCACCACCCCGTGATGTTTTTCTCACTCGTACTAATGAATGAAATGTTACACACCCATACAATGCGCACCACCCCGCGATGTTTCTCAGAAACCTATCCTACATTGGCTCTGCATGTTTCCTGACCTCCTCATGCTGACCACCCCGTGGTGCTTTCCTCCATCCTACATTGCCACTCATTGCCTATCCTAATTCAGACCCTCCGATTCACACCACCAGGTGATGTTTTTCTCACTCGTGCAAGTCAATGTAATGTCACACACCCATACAATGCGCAAAACCCCGCGATGTTTCTCAGAAACCTATCTTACATTGCCACTGCATGTTGCCTAACCTCCCCATGCTGAACACTCCGTGGTGCTTTTCTCCATCCTACATTGCCAGTTCCTACCTATCCTAATTCAGACCCTCCGATTCACACCACCCCGTGATGTTTTTCTCACTCCTACTAGTGAATGTAATGTTTCACACTCGTAAAATGTGCAAGACCCCGCGAAGTTTTTCAGAAACATATCCTACATTGCCAATTCATGTTTCCTGAATTCCCCATACTGACCACCCCGTGGTGCATTTCTCCATCCTACATTGCCACTCACTGCCTATCCTAATTCCGACCCTCCGATTCACACCACCCCGTGATTTTTTTTCTCACTCCTACTAGTGAATGTAATGGGACACACCCATACAATGCGCAGCACCCCGCGATGTTTATCAGAAACCTATCCTACATTGCCACAGCATGTTTCCTGAACTCCCCATGCTGACCACGCCGTTGAGCTCTACTCTCTCCTGCATTGCCACTCACTGCCTATCCTTATTCAGACCCTCCGAATCACACACCCCGTGATGTTTTACTCACTCCTACTAGTGAATGTAATGTTACACACCCTTACAATGGGCACTACCCCACGAAGTTTCTCAGAAACATATCCTACATTGCCACTGAATATTTCCTGTCCTCCGCCTGCTGACCACCCCGTGGAGATTTTCTCCATTCTACGTTGCCACTCACTGCCTATTCTAATTCAGTCCCTCCGATTCACAGCACCCCGTGATGTTTTTCTCACTCGTACTAGTGAATGTAATGTTAGACACCCTTACAATGCGCACCACCCCGCGATGTTTCTCAGAAACCTATCCTACATTGCCACTGCATGTTTCCTGACCTCCCCATGCTGACAACCCCGTGGTGCTGTTCTCCATCCTACATTGCCACTCACTGCCTATACTTATTCAGACCATCTGATTCACACCACCCCGTGATGTTTTTCTCACTCCTACTAGGGAATGTAATGTGACACACCCATACAATGCGCACCACCCCGCGATGGTTTTCAGAAACCTATCCTACATTGCCACTGCTTGTTTCCTGACTTCCCATGTTGACTACCCCGTGGTGCTTTTCTCCATCCTACAATGCCACTCACTACCTATCCTTATTCAGACCCTCCGATTCACACCACTCCGTGATGTTTTTCTCACTCCTACTTGTGAATGTAATGTGACACACCCATACAATGCGCACCACCCCGCGATGTTTCTCAGAAACCTATCCTACATTGCCACTGCATGTTTCCTGACCTCCCCATGCTGAACACTCCATGGTGCTTTTCTCCATCCTACATTGCCAGTTCCTACCTATCCTAATTCAAACCCTCCGATTCACACCACCCCGTGATGTTGTTCTCACTCCTACTAATGAATGTAATGTTACACACTCGTAAAATGCGCACCACCATGCGTAGTTTTTCAGAAACATATCCTACTTTGCAACTGCATGTTTCCTGACTTCCCCATGCTGACCATGCAGTGGGGCTTTTCTCCATCCTACATTGCCACTCACTGCCTATCCTAATTCAGTCCCTCCGATTCACACCACCCTATGATGTTTGTCTCACTACTACTAGTGAATGGCCTGTTAGAAACCCATACAATGCGCACCACCACGCGATGTTTCTCAGAAACCTATCCTACATTGCCACAGCATGTTTCCTGACCTCCGCATTCTGATCATCCCGTGGAGTTTTACTCCATCCTACATTGCCACTCACTGCCTATCCTAATTCCGACCCTCCGATTCACACCACCCCGTGTTTTTTTTTTTCTCACTCCTACTAGTGAATGTAATGTGACACACCCATACAATGCGCAGCACCCCGGGATGTTTATCAGAAACCTATCCTACATTGCCACTGCATGTTTCCTAACCTCCCCATTGTGACCACCCCATGGGGCTTTTCTCCATCCTACATTGCCACTTCCTACCTATCCTAATTCAGACCCTCCAATTCACACCACCCCGTGATGTTTTTCTCACAGCTACTAGTGAATGTAATGTTACAGCCCCATACAATGAGCACCACACCGCGATGTTTTTCAGAAACCTATCCTACATTGTCACAGCATGTTTCCTGAACTCCCCATGCTGGCCACGCCGTTGAGCTCTACTCTATCCTGCATTGCCACTCACTGCCTATCCTTATTGAGACCCTCCGAATCACTCACCCCGTGATGTTTTACTCACTCCTACTAGTGAATGTAATGTTACACACCCTTACAATGCGCACTACCTCACGAAGTTTCTCAGAAACATATCCTACATTGCCACTGAATATTTCCTGACCTCCGCCTGCTGACCACCCCGTGGAGATTTTCTCCATCCTACATTGCCACTCACTGCCTATTCTAATTCAGACCCTCCGATTCACAGCACCCCGTGATGTTTTTCTCACTCGTACTAGTGAATGTAAAGTTAGACACCCTTACAATGCGCACCACCCCGCGATGTTTCTCAGAAACCTATCCTACATTGCCACTGCATGTTTCCTGACCTCCCCATGCTGACCACCCCGTGGTGCTGTTCTCCATCCTACATTGCCACTCACTGCCTATACTTATTCAGACCATCTGATTCACACCACCCTGTGATGTTTTTCTCACTCCTTCTAGGGAATGTAATGTGACACAATCATACAATGTGCACCACCCCGAGATGGTTTTCAGAAACCTATCCTACATTGCGACTGCTTTTTTCCTGGCTTCCCATGCTGACCACCCCGTGGTGCTTTTCTCCATCCTACAATGCCACTCACTGCCTATCCTTATTCAGACCCTCCGATTCACACCACTCCGTGATGTTTTTCTCACTCCTACTTGTGAATGTAATGTTACACACCCATACAATGCGCACCACCCCGCGATGTTTCTCAGAAACCTATCCTACATTGCCACAGCATGTTTCCTGACCTCCCCATGCTGAACACTCCATGGTGCTTTTGTCCATCCTACATTGCCAGTTCCTACCTATCCTAATTCAGACTCTCCGATACACACCACCCCGTGATGTTTTTCTCACTCCTACTAATGAATGTAATGTTACACACTCGTAAAATGCGCACCACCTTGCGTAGTTTTTCAGAAACATATCCTACTTTGCAACTGCATGTTTCCTGACTTCCCCATGCTGACCACGCAGTGGTGCTTTTCTCCATCCTACATTGCCACTCACTGCCTATCGTAATTAGGACCCTCTGATTCACACCACCCCGTAATGTTTTTCTCACTCCTACTAGTGAAAGTAATGTTACACACCCTTACAATGCGCACCACCCCGCGATGTTTCTCAGAAACCTGTCCTACATTGTCACTGCATGTTTCCTGACCTCCGCATGCTGACCACTCCGTGGAGTTTTTCTCCATCCTCCATTGCCAATCATTGCCTATTCTAATTCAGACCCTCCTATTCACAGCATCCCGTGATGCTTTTCTCACTCGAACTAGTGATGGTAATGTTACACAGCCATACAATGCGCACCATCCCGCAATGTTCCTCAGAAACCTATCCTACATTACCACTGCATATTTCCTTACCTCCCCATGCTGACCACCCCGTGGTGCATTTCTCTATCCTACATTGCCACTCACTGCCTATCCTAATTCAGACTCTCCGATTCCACCACCCCGTGATGTTTTTCCCACGCGTACTAGTGAATGTAATGTTACACACCCATATAATGCGCACCACCCCGCGATGTTTTCCAGAAACCTATCCTACATTGCCACGGCATGTTTCCTGACCTCCTGATGCTGACCACCTCGTGGTGCTTTTCTCCATCCTACAATGCCACTCACTTCCTATCCTAATTCAGACACTCCGATTCACACCACCCCGTGATGTTTTTCTCACTCGTACTAGTGAATGAAATGTTACGCACCCATACAATGCGCACCACCGCACGATGTTTCTCAGAAAACTATCCTACATTGCCACTGCATGTTTCCTGACCTCCCCATGCTGACCACCCCGTGGTGCTTTTCTCCATTCTACATTGCCACTCACTGCCTGTCCTTATTCACACCCTCCGATTCACACTAATCCGTGATGTTTTTCTCACTCCTACTATTGAATGTAATTTTACACACCCATAGAATGTGCACCACCCGGCGATGTTTCTCAGAAACCTATCCTATGTTGCCACTGCATGTTTCCTGCCTTCTCCATGCTAACCACCCCGTGGGGCTTTCCTCCATCCTACTTTGCCACTCACGGCCTATTCTAATTCAGACCCTCCGATTCACACCACCCCGTGATGTTTTTATGACTCCTACTGGTGAATGGCCTGTTAGAAACCCATTCAATGCGTACCACCATGCGATGTTTCTCAGAAAACTATACTACATTGCCACTGCATGTTTCCTGACCTCCCAATGCTGACCACCCCGTGGTGCTTTTCTCCATTCTACATTGCCACTCACTGCCTATCCTCATTCAGACACTCGGATTCACACCACCCCGTGATGTTTTTCTGACTCCTACTGGTTAATGTGATGTTACACACCCATACAATGCGCACCACCCCGCGATGTTTTCAGAAACCTATCCTACATTGCCACAGCATGTTTCCTGACCTCCCCTTGCTGACCACCCCGTGGTGCTTTTCTCCATTCTACTTTGCCACACACTGCCTTCCTTAATTCAGATTCTATGATTCACACCACCCCATGATGTTTTTCTCACTCCTACTAGTGAATGGCCTGTTAGAAACCCATACAATTCACACCCCCCGCGATGTTTTTCAGAAACCTATCGTACATTGCCACTGCAGGATTCCTGACCTCCCCATGCTGACCAACCCGTGGTGCTTTTCTCCATCCTCCACTGACCCTCGCTACCTATCCTTATTCGGATCCTATGATTCACACCACCCCGTGATGTTTTTCTCACTCCTACTATTGAATGTAATGTTACACACCCATAGAATGTGCACCACCCCGCGATGTTTTTCAGAAACCTATCCTACATTGCCACTCAATGTTTCCTGACCACCCCATTCTGACCACCACGTGGTGCTTTTCCCCATTCTGCCTTGCCACTCACTGCCTATCCTAATTCAGACCCTCCGATTCGAACAACCGCATGATGTTTTTCTCACTCCTACTAGTGAATGTAATGTGACACACACATACAATGTGCACGACCCCGCGATGTTTCTCAGTAACCTATCCTACATTGCCACTGCATGTTTCTTGACCTCCCCATGCTGACCACCCCTTGGTGCTTTTCTCCATCCTACATTGCGACTCACTACCTATCCTTATTCAGACCCTCCGATTCACACCAATCCGTGATGTTTTTCTCACTCCTACTATTGAATGTAATGTTACAAACCCATAGAATGTGCACACCCGGCGATGTTTATCACAAACCTATCCTACGTTGCCACTGCATGTTTCCTGACCTCCCCATGGTGACCACCCCGTGGTGCTTTCCTCCATCCTACATTGCCACTCACGGCCAATTCTAATTCAGACCCTCTGATTCACACCACCCCGTGATGTTTTTCTCACACCGACTAGTGAATGTATTGTTACACACCAATATAATGTGCACCACCCCGCGATGTTTTTCAGAAACCTATCCTACATTGCCACAGCATGTTTCCTGACCTCCCCATGCTGAACATCCAGTGGTGATTTTTTCCATCCTACATTGCCCCTCACTGTCTATCATAATTTAGATCCTATGATTCACACCACCCCGTAATGTTTTTCTCACACCTACTATTGAATGTAATGTTACACACCCATACAATGTGCACCACACCGCGATGTTTTTCAGAAACCTATCCTACATTGCCACTGCATGTTTCCTGAACTCCGCATGATGACCACCCCGTGGTGCTTTTCTCCATCCTACATTGCTACTCACTGCCTATCGTAATTAGGACCCTCTGATTCACACCACCCCGTGATGTTTTTCTCACTCCTACTAGTGAAAGTAATGTTACACACCCTTACTATAGGCACCACCCGGCGATGTTTCTCAGAAACCTGTCCTACATTGCCACTGCATGTTTCCTGACCTCCGCATGCTGACCACCCCGTGGAGTTTTTCTCCATCCTCCATTGCCAATCATTGCCTATTCTAATTCAGACCCTCCTATTCACAGCATCCCGTGATGCTTTTCTCACTCGTACTAGTGAAGGTAATGATACACACCCATACAATGCGAACCACCCCGCAATGTTTCTCAGAAACCTATCCTACATTACCACTGCATATTTACTTACCTCCCCAGGCTGACCACCCAGTGGTGCTTTTCTCTATCCTACATTGCCACTCACTGCCTGTCCTAATTCAGACTCTCTGATTCCATCACCCCATGATGTTTTTCTCACTCCTACTAGTGAATGTAATGTTACACACCCATACAATGCGCAGCACCCCGCGATGTTTTCCAGAAACCTATCCTACAATGCCACTGAATGTTTCCTACCACCCCATGCTGACTACTCCGTGGTGCTTTTCACGATCCTACATTGCCACTCTCTGCCTATCCTAATTCAGACCCTCCGATTCAAACCACCCCGTGATGTTTTTCTCACTCCTACTAGTGAATGGCCTATTAGAAACCCATACAATGCGCACCACCTCACGATGTTTTTCAGAAACCTCTCCTACATTGCCACTGCATGTTTCCTGACCTGCGTATGCTGACCACCCTGTGGTTTTTTTCTCCATCCTGCATTGCCACTCACTGCCTATTCTAGTTCAGACTCTCAGATTCACACCACCCCGTGATGTTTTTCTCTCTCCTACTAGTGAATGTAATGTTACACAATCCTACAATGCGCACCACCCAGCGATGTTTTTCAGAAACATATCCTACATTGCCACTGCATGTTTCCTAACCTCCCCATGCTGACAACCCCGTGGTGCTTTTCTCCATCGTACATTGCCACTCACTACGTATCCTAATTCAGACCCTCCGATTCACACCACCCTGTGATGTTTTTCTCACTCCTACTACTGAATGTAATGTTACACACCCATACAATGCGCACCACCCCGCGATGTTTTTCAGAAACCTATCCAACATTGCCACTGCATGTTTCCTTACTTCCCCATGCTGACCACGCCGTGGGGCTTTTCTCCATCCTACATTGCTACTCACTGCCTATCCTTATTCAGACCCTGCAATTCACATCATCCCGTGATGTTTTTCTCACTCCTACTAGTGAATGCAATGTTACACACCCATACAATGCGCACCACCCCGCGATTTTTTTCAGAAACCTATGCTACATTGCAACAGCATGTTTCCTGACTTCCCCATGCTGAACATCCCGTGGTGCTTTTCTCCATCCTACATTGCCACTCACTGCCTATCGTAATTCAGATCCTATGATTCACACCACCCCGTAATGTTTTTCTCACACCTACTAGTGAATGTAATGTTACACACCCATACAATGTGCACCACCCCACGATGTTTTTCAGAAACCTATCCTACATTGCCACTGCATGTTTCCTGACCTCCCCATGCTGACCACCCCGTAGTGCCTTTCTCCATCCTACATTGCCATTCACTTCCTATCCTAATTCAGACCCTCTGATTCACACAACCCCGTGATGTTTTTCTCATTCCTAGTAGTGAATGGCCTGCTAGAAACCCATACAATGCGCACCACCACGCGATGTTTCTCAGAAACCTATCCTACATTGCCACAGCATTGTTTCCTGACCTCCGCATTCTGACCACCCCTTGGAGTTTTTCTCCATCCTATATTGCCACTCACTACCTATCCTAATTCAGACCCTACGATTGACACCACCCCGTGATGTTTTTCTCAGTCGTACTAGTGAATGGAATGTTACACACCCATACAATTCGCACCACCCCGCGATGTTTCTTAGAAACCTATCCTACATTGCCACTGCATGTTTCCGGACCTCCCCATGCTGAGCACACCTTGGTGCTTTTCTCCATTCTAAATAGCCACTTCCTACCTATCCTAATTCAGAACCTCCGATTCACACCACCCCGTGATGTTTTTCTCACTCCTACTAGTGATTGTAATGTTAAACACCCATAGAATGTGCACCACCCTGCGATGTTTTCCAGAAACCTATCCTACATTGCCACGGCATGTTTCCTGGCCTCCTGATGCAGACCACCTCGTGGTGCTTTTCTCCATTCTACAATGCCACTCACTGCCTATCCTACTTCAGACACTTCGATTCACACCACCCCGTGATGTTTTTCTCACTGGCACTACTGAATGAAATGTTACACACCCATACAATGCGCACCACCCCGCGATGTTTCTCAGAAAACTATCCTACATTGCCACTGCATGTTTCCTGACCTCCCCATGCTGACCACCCCGTGATGCTTTTCTCCATCCTACATTGCCACTCACTGCCTATCCTTATTCAGACCCTCCGATTAACACAACCGCGTGATGTTTTTCTCACTCCTACTAGTGAATGTAATGTTACACACCCATAGAATGTGCACCACCCGGCGATGTTTCTCAGAAACCTATCCTATGTTGCCACTGCATGTTTCCTGCCCTCTCCATCCTGACCACCCCTTGGTGCTTTTCTCCATCCTACATTGCGACTCACGGCCTATTCTAATTCAGACCCTCCGATTCACACCACCCCGTGATGTTTTTCTCACACCTATTAGTGAATGTAATGTTACACACCCATGTAATGTGCACCACCCCGCGATGTTTTTCAGAAACCTATCCTACATTGGCACATCATGTTTCCTGACCTCCCCATGCTGAACATCCCGTGGTGCTTTTCTCCATCCTACATTGCCACTCACTGACTATCCTAAATCAGACCCTCTGATTCACACCACCCTGTGATGTTTTTATAACTCCTACTTGTGAATGGCCTGTTACAAACCCATACAATGCACACCACCCCGCGATGTTTTTCAGAAGCCTATACTACATTGCCACTGCATGTTTCCTGACCTCCCCATGCTGACCACCCCATGGCGCTGTTCTCCATCCTACATTGCCACTCACTGCCTATACTTATTCAGACCATCTGATTCACACCACCCCGTGATGTTTTTCTCACTCCTACTAGTGAATGTAATGTTACACACCCATACAATGCCCACCACCTCGCAATGTTTTTCAGAAACCTTTCCTACATTGCCACCGCATGTTTCCTGACTTCCCCATGCTGACCACGCAGTGGTGCTTTTCTCCATCCTACATTGCCACTCACTGCCTATCCTAATTCCGACCCTCCGATTCACACCACCCAGTGTTTTTTTTTTCTCACTCCTACTAGTGAATGTAATGTGACACACCCATACAATGCGCAGCACCCCGCGATGTTTATCAGAAACCTATCCTACATTGCCACTGCATGTTTCCTAACCTCCCCATTGTGACCACCCCATGGGGCTTTTCTCCATCCTACATTGCCACTTCCTACCTATCCTAATTCAGACCCTCCGATTCACACCACCCCGTGATGTTTTTCTCACAGCTACTAGTGAATGTAATATTACAGCCCCATACAATGCGCACCACACCGCGATGTTTTTCAGAAACCTATCCTACATTGTCACAGCATGTTTCCTGAACTCCCCATGCTGACCACGCCGTTGAGCTCTACTCTATCCTGCATTGCCACTCACTGCCTATCCTTATTCAGACCCTCCGAATCACACACCCCGTGATGTTTTACTCACTCCTACTAGTGATTGTAATGTTACACCCTTACAATGCGCACTACCTCACGAAGTTTCTCAGAAACATATCCTACATTGCCACTGAATATTTCCTTACCTCCGCCTGCTGACCACCCCGTTGAGATTTTCTCCATCCTACATTGCCACTCACTGCCTATTCTAATTCAGACCCTCCGATTCACAGCACCCCGTGATGTTTTTCTCACTCGTACTAGTGAATGTAATGTTAGACACCCTTACAATGCGCACCACCCCGCGATGTTTTTCAGAAACCTATCCTACATTGCCACTGCATGTTTCCTGACTTCCCATGCTGACCACCCCGTGGTGCTTTTCTCCATCCTACAATGCCACTCACTGCCTATCCTTATTCAGACCCTCCGATTCACACCACTCCGTGATGTTTTTCTCACTCTTACTAGTGAATGTATATGTGACACACCCATACAGTGCACACCACCCCGTGATGTTTTTCAGAAACCTATCCTACATTGCCACTGCATGTTTTCTGACTTCCCCATGCTGACCAAACCGTGGTGCTTTTCTCCATCCTACATTGCCACTCAAAGCCTATCCTAATTCAGCCCCTCCGATTCACATCACCCCGTGATGTTTTTCTCACTCCTACTAGTGAATGTAATGTTACACACCCATACAATGCGCACCACCCCGCGATGTTTTTCAGAAACATATCCTATATCGCCACTTCATGTTTCCTGACCTCCCCATGCTGACCAGTTCGTGGTGCATTTCTCCATCCTACATTGCCACTCACTGCCTATCCTAATTCAGACCCTCTGATTCACAACACCCTGTGATGTTTTTCTCACTCCCACTAGTGAATGGCCTGTTACAAACCCATACAATGCACAGCACCACGCGATGTTTCTTAGAAACCTATCCTGCATTGCCACAGCATGTTTCCTGACCTCCGCATTCTGACCACCCCGTGGAGTTTTTCTCCATCCTACATTGACACTCATTGCCTATCCTAATTCAGACCCTCCGATTCTCACCACCCCGTGATGTTTTTCTCTCTCGTACTAATGAATGAAATGTTACACACCCATACAATGCGCACCACCCCGCGATGTTTCTCAGAAACCTATCCTATATTGGCACTGCATGTTTCCTGACCTCCTCATGCTGACCACCCCGTGGTGCTTTCCTCCATCCTACATTGCCACTCATTGCCTATCCTAATTCAGACCCTCCGATTCACACCACCAGGTGATGTTTTTCTCACTCGTGCAAGTCAATGTAATGTCACACACCCATACAATGCGCAAAACCCCGCGATGTTTCTCAGAAACCTATCCTACATTGCCACTGCATGTTGCCTGACCTCCCCATGCTGAACACTCCATGGTGCTTTTCTCCATCCTACATTGCCAGTTCCTACCTATCCTAATTCAGACCCTCCGATTCACACCACCCCGTGATGTTTTTCTCACTCCTACTAGTGAATGTAATGTTTCACACTCGTAAAATGTGCAAGACCCCGCGAAGTTTTTCAGAAACATATCCTACATTGCCAATTCATGTTTCCTGAATTCCCCATACTGACCACCCCGTGGTGCATTTCTCCATCCTACATTGCCACTCACTGCCTATCCTAATTCCGACCCTCCGATTCACACCACCCCGTGATTTTTTTTCTCACTCCTACTAGTGAATGTAATGGGACACACCCATACAATGCGCAGCACCCCGCGATGTTTATCAGAAACCTATCCTACATTGCCACAGCATGTTTCCTGAACTCCCCATGCTGACCACGCCGTTGAGCTCTACTCTCTCCTGCATTGCCACTCACTGCCTATCCTTATTCAGACCCTCCGAATCACACACCCCGTGATGTTTTACTCACTCCTACTAGTGAATGTAATGTTACACACCCTTACAATGGGCACTACCCCACGAAGTTTCTCAGAAACATATCCTACATTGCCACTGATAATTTCCTGTCCTCCGCCTGCTGACCACCCCGTGGAGATTTACTCCATTCTACGTTGCCACTCACTGCCTATTCTAATTCAGTCCCTCCGATTCACAGCACCCCGTCATGTTTTTCTCACTCGTACTAGTGAATGTAATGTTAGACACACTTACAATGCGCACCACCCCGCGATGTTTCTCAGAAACCTATCCTACATTGTCACTGCATGTTTCCTGACCTCCCCATGCTGACAACCCCGTGGTGCTGTTCTCAATCCTACATTGCCACTCACTGCCTATACTTATTCAGACCATCTGATTCACACCACCCCGTGATGTTTTTCTCACTCCTACTAGGGAATGTAATGGGACACACCCATACAATGCGCACCAACCCGTGATGGTTTTCAGAAACCTATCCTACATGGCCACTGCTTGTTTCCTGACTTCCCATGTTGACTACCCCGTGGTGCTTTTCTCCATCCTACAATGCCACTCACTACCTATCCTTATTCAGACCCTCCGATTCACACCACTCCGTGATGTTTTTCTCACTCCTACTTGTGAATGTAATGTGACACACCCATACAATGCGCACCACCCCGCGATGTTTCTCAGAAACCTATCCTACATTGCCACTGCATGTTTCCTGACCTCCCCATGCTGAACACTCCATGGTGCTTTTCTCCATCCTACATTGCCAGTTCCTACCTATCCTAATTCAAACCCTCCGATTCACACCACCCCGTGATGTTTTTCTCACTCCTACTAATGAATGTAATGTTACACACTCGTAAAATGTGCACCACCATGCGTAGTTTTTCAGAAACATATCCTACTTTGCAACTGCATGTTTCCTGAATTCCCCATGCTGACCACGCAGTGGGGCTTTTCTCCATCCTACATTGCCACTCACTGCCTATCCTAATTCAGTCCCTCCGATTCACACCACCCTATGATGTTTGTCTCACTACTACTAGTGAATGGCCTGTTAGAAACCCATACAATGCGCACCACCACGCGATGTTTCTCAGAAACCTATCCTACATTGCCACAGCATGTTTCCTGACCTCCGCATTCTGATCATCCCGTGGAGTTTTACTCCATCCTACATTGCCACTCACTGCCTATCCTAATTCCGACCCTCCGATTCACACCACCCCGTGTTTTTTTTTTCTCACTCCTACTAGTGAATGTAATGTGACACACCCATACAATGCGCAGCACCCCGGCATGTTTATCAGAAACCTATCCTACATTGCCACTGCATGTTTCCTAACCTCCCCATTGTGACCACCCCATGGGGCTTTTTTCCATCCTACATTGCCACTTCCTACCTATCCTAATTCAGACCCTCCAATTCACACCACCCCGTGATGTTTTTCTCACAGCTACTAGTGAATGTAATGTTACAGCCCCATACAATGAGCACCACACCGCGATGTTTTTCAGAAACCTATCCTACATTGTCACAGCATGTTTCCTGAACTCCCCATGCTGGCCACGCCGTTGAGGTCTACTCTATCCTGCATTGCCACTCACGGCCTATCCTTATTCAGACCCTCCGAATCACTCACCCCGTGATGTTTTACTCACTCCTACTAGTGAATGTTATGTTACACACCCTTACAATGCGCACTACCCCACGAAGTTTCTCAGAAACATATCCTACATTGCCACTGAATATTTCCTGACCTCCGCCTGCTGACCACCCCGTGGAGATTTTCTCCATCCTACATTGCCACTCACTGCCTATTCTAATTCAGACCCTCCGATTCACAGCACCCCGTGATGTTTTTCTCACTCGTACTAGTGAATGTAATGATAGACACCCTTACAATGCGCACCACCCCGCGATGTTTCTCAGAAACTTATCCTACATTGCCACTGCATGTTTCCTGACCTCCCCATGCTGACCACCCCGTGGTGCTGTTCTCCATCCTACATTGCCACTCACTGCCTATACTTATTCAGACCCTCCGATTCACACCACTCCGTGATGTTTTTCTCACTCCTACTTGTGAATGTAATGTGACACACCCATACAATGCGCACCACCCCGCGATGTTTCTCAGAAACCTATCCTACATTGGCACTGCATGTTTCCTGACCTCCCCATGCTGAACACTCCATGGTGCTTTTGTCCATCCTACATTGCCAGTTCCTACCTATCCTAATTCAGACTCTCCGATACACACCACCCCGTGATGTTTTTCTCACTCCTACTAATGAATGTAATGTTACACACTCGTAAAATGCGCACCACCTTGCGTAGTTTTTCAGAAACATATCCTACTTTGCAACTGCATGTTTCCTGACTTCCCCATGCTGACCACGCAGTGGTGCTTTTCTCCATCCTACATTGCCACTCACTGCCTATCCTAATTCAGTCCGTCCGATTCACATCACCCCCTGATGTTTTTCTCACTCCTACTAGTGAATGTAACGCTACACACCCATACAAACCGCACCTCCCCGCGATGTTTTTCAGAAACCGATTCTATATTGCCACTTCATGTTTCCTGACCTCCCCATGCTGACCACCCCATGGTGCTTTTCTCCATCCTACATTGCCATTCACTGCCTATCCTAATTCAGACCCTCCGATTCACACCTCCCTATGATGATTTTCTCATTACTATCAGTGAATGGCCTGTTAGAAACCCATACAATGCGCACCACCACGCGATGTTTCTCAGGAACCTATCCTACATTGCCACAGCATGTTTCCTGACCTCCGCATTCTGATCATCCCGTGGAGTTTTTCTCCATCCTACATTGCCACTCACTGCCTATCCTAATTCCAACCCTCCGATTCACACCACCCCGTGATTTTTTTTCTAACTCCTACTAGTGAATGTAATGTGACACACCCATACAATGCGCAGCACCCCGCGATGTTTATCAGAAACCTATCCTACATTGCCACTGCATGTTTCCTAACCTCCCCATTCTGACCACCCCATGGGGCTTTTCTCCATCCTACATTGCCACTTCCTACCTATCCTAATTGAGTCCCTCCGATTCACACCACCCCGTGATGTTTTTCTCACACCTACTAGTGAATGTAATGTTACACCCCCATACAATGCGCACTACACCGCGATGTTTTTCAGAAACCCATCCTACATTGTCACAGCATGTTTCCTGAACTCCCCATGCTGACCACGCCATGGTGCTCTACTCTATCCTGCATTGCCACTCACTGCCTATCCTTATTCCGACCCTCCGAATCACACACCCCGTGATGTTTTACTCACTCCTACTAGTGAATGTAATGTTACACCCCGTTACAATGCACACTACGCCACGAAGTTTCTCAGAAACATATCCTACATTGCCACTGCATGTTTCCTGACTCCCGCATGCTGACCACCCCGTGGAGATTTTCTCCATCCTACATTGCCACTCACTGCCTATTCTAATTCAGACCCTCCGATTCACAGCACCCCGTGATGTTTTTCTCACTCGTACTAGTGAATGTAATGTTAGACACCCTTACAATGCGCACCACCCCGCGATGTTTCTCAGAAACCTATCCTACATTGCCACTGCATGTTTCCTGACCTCCCCATGCTGACCACCCCGTGGTGCTGTTCTCCATCCTACATTGCCACTCACTGCCTATACTTATTCAGACAATCCGATTCACACCACCCCGTGATGTTTTTCTCACTCCTACTAGGGAATGTAATGTGACACACCCATACAATGCGCACCACCCCGCGATGGTTTTCAGAAACCTATCCTACATTGCCACTGCTTGTTTCCTGACTTCCCATGCTGACCACCCCGTGGTGCTTTTCTCCATCTTACAATGCCACTCACTGCCTATCCTTATTCAGACCCTGCGATTCACACCACTCCGTGATGTTTTTCTCACTCCTACTAGTGAATGTAATGTGACACACCCATACAGTGCACACCACCCCGTGATGTTTTTCAGAAAACTATCCTACATTGCCACTGCATGTTTTCTGACTTCCCCATGCTGACCAAACCGTGGTGCTTTTCTCCATCCGACATTGCCCCTCAAAGCCTATCCTAATTCAGCCCCTCCGATTCACATCACCCCGTGATGTTTTTCTCACTCCTACTAGTGAATGTAATGTTACACACCCATACAATGCGCACCACCCCGCGATGTTTTTCAGAAACCTATCCTACATCGCCACTTCATGTTTCCTGACCTCCCCATGCTGACCACCCCGTGGTGCATTTCTCCATCCTACATTGCCACTCACTGCCTATTCTAATTCAGACCCTCTGATTCACAACACCCTGTGATGTTTTTCTCACTCCTACTAGTGAATGGCCTGTTACAAACCCATACAATGCACAGCACCACGCGATGTTTCTTAGAAACCTATCCTACATTGCCACAGCTTGTTTCCTGACCTCCGCATTCTGACCACCCCGTGGAGTTTTTCTCCATCCTACATTGACACTCATTGCCTATCCTAATTCAGACCCCCCGATTCTCACCACCCCGTGATGTTTTTCTCACTCGTACTAATGAATGAAATGTTACACACCCATACAATGCGCACCACCCCGCGATGTTTCTCAGAAACCTATCCTACATTGGCACTGCATGTTTCCTGACCTCCTCATGCTGACCAACCCGTGGTGCTTTCCTCCATCCTACATTGCCACTCTTTGCCTATCCAAATTCAGACCCTCCGATTCACACCACCCCGTGATGTTTTTCTCACTCGTGCAAGTCAATGTAATGTCACACACCCATACAATGCGTAAAACCCCGCGATGTTTCTCAGAAACCTATCCTACATTGCCACTGCATGTTTCCTGACCTCCCCATGCTGAACACTCCATGGTGCTTTTCTCCATCCTACATTGCCAGTTCCTACCTATCCTAATTCAGACCCTCCGATTCACACCACCCCGTGATGTTTTTCTCACTCCTACTTGTGAATATAATGTTTCACACTCGTAAAATGTGCAAGACCCCGCGAAGTTTTTCAGAAACATATCCTACATTGCCACTTCATGTTTCCTGACTTCCCCATACTGACCACCCCGTGGTGCATTTCTCCATCCTACATTGCCACTCACTGCCTATCCTAATTCCGACCCTCGGATTCACACCACTCCGTGATTTTTTTTCTCACTCCTACTAGTGAATGTAATGTGACACACCCATACAATGGGCAGCACCCCGCGATCTTTATCAGAAACCTATACTACATTGTAACAGCATGTTTCCTGAACTCCCCATGCTGACCACGCCATTGAGCTCTACTCTATCCTGCATTGCCACTCACTGCCTATCCTTATTCAGACCCTCCGAATCACACACCCCGTGATGTTTTACTCACTCCTACTAGTGAATGTAATGTTACACACCCTTACAATGCGCACTACCCCAAGAAATTTCTCAGAAACATATCCTACATTGCCACTGAATACTTCCTGACCTCCGCCTGCTGACCACCCCGTGGAGATTTTCTCCATTCTACATTGCCACTCACTGCCTATTCTAATTCAGACCCTCCGATTCACAGCACCCCGTGATGTTTTTCTCACTCGTACTAGTGAATGTAATGTTAGACACCCTTACAATGCGCACCACCCCGCGATGTTTCTCAGAAACCTATCCTACATTGCCAGTGCATGTTTCCTGACCTCCCCATGCTGACAACCCCGTGGTGCTGTTCTCCATCCTACATTGCCACTCACTGCCTATACTTATTCAGACCATCTGATTCACACCACCCCATGATGTTTTTCTCACTCCTACTAGGGAATGTAATGTGACACACCCATACAATGCGCACTTCCCCGCGATGGTTTTCAGAAACCTATCCTACATTGCCACTGCTTGTTTCCTGACTTCCCATGCTGACTACTCCGTGGTGCTTTTATCCATCCTTCATTGCCACTCACTGCCTATCCTAATTCAGTCCGTCCGATTCACATCACCCCCTGATGTTTTTCTCACTCCTACTAGTGAATGTAACGCTACACACCCATACAAAGCGCACCTCCCCGCGATGTTTTTCAGAAACCGATTCTATATTGCCACTTCATGTTTCCTGACCTCCCCATGCTGACCACCCCATGGTGCTTTTCTCCATCCTACATTGCCATTCACTGCCTATCCTAATTCAGACCCTCCGATTCACACCTCCCTATGATGATTTTCTCATTACTATCAGTGAATGGCCTGTTAGAAACCCATACAATGCGCACCACCACGCGATGTTTCTCAGAAACCTATCCTACATTGCCACAGCATGTTTCCTGACCTCCGCATTCTGATCATCCCGTGGAGTTTTTCTCCATCCTACATTGCCACTCACTGCCTATCCTAATTCCAACCCTCCGATTCACACCACCCCGTGATTTTTTTTCTAACTCCTACTAGTGAATGTAATGTGACACACCCATACAAAGCGCAGCACCCCGCGATGTTTATCAGAAACCTATCCTACATTGCCACTGCATGTTTCCTAACCTCCCCATTCTGACCACCTCATGGGGCTTTTCTCCATCCTACATTGCCACTTCCTACCTATCCTAATTGAGTCCCTCCGATTCACACCACCCCGTGATGTTTTTCTCACACCTACTAGTGAATGTAATGTTACACCCCCATACAATGCGCACTACACCGCGATGTTTTTCAGAAACCCATCCTACATTGTCACAGCATGTTTCCTGAACTCCCCATGCTGACCACGCCATGGTGCTCTACTCTATCCTGCATTGCCACTCACTGCCTATCCTTATTCAGACCCTCCGAATCACACACCCCGTGATGTTTTACTCACTCCTACTAGTGAATGTAATGTTACACCCCGTTACAATGCACACTACGCCACGAAGTTTCTCAGAAACATATCCTACATTGCCACTGCATGTTTCCTGACTCCCGCATGCTGACCACCCCGTGGAGATTTTCTCCATCCTACATTGCCACTCACTGCCTATTCTAATTCAGACCCTCCGATTCACAGCACCCCGTGATGTTTTTCTCACTCGTACTAGTGAATGTAATGTTAGACACCCTTACAATGCGCACCACCCCGCGATGTTTCTCAGAAACCTATCCTACATTGCCACTGCATGTTTCCTGACCTCCCCATGCTGACCACCCCGTGGTGCTGTTCTCCATCCTACATTGCCACTCACTGCCTATACTTATTCAGACAATCCGATTCACACCACCCCGTGATGTTTTTCTCACTCCTACTAGGGAATGTAATGTGACACACCCATACAATGCGCACCACCCCGCGATGGTTTTCAGAAACCTATCCTACATTGCCACTGCTTGTTTCCTGACTTCCCATGCTGACCACCCCGTGGTGCTTTTCTCCATCCTACAATGCCACTCACTGCCTATCCTTATTCAGACCCTGCGATTCACACCACTCCGTGATGTTTTTCTCACTCCTACTAGTGAATGTAATGTGACACAACCATACAGTGCACACCACCCCGTGATGTTTTTCAGAAAACTATCCTACATTGCCACTGCATGTTTTCTGACTTCCCCATGCTGACCAAACCGTGGTGCTTTTCTCCATCCGACATTGCCCCTCAAAGCCTATCCTAATTCAGCCCCTCCGATTCACATCACCCCGTGATGTTTTTCTCACTCCTACTAGTGAATGTAATGTTACACACCCATACAATGCGCTCCACCCCGCGATGTTTTTCAGAAACCTATCCTACATCGCCACTTCATGTTTCCTGACCTCCCCATGCTGACCACCCCGTGGTGCATTTCTCCATCCTACATTGCCACTCACTGCCTATTCTAATTCAGACCCTCTGATTCACAACACCCTGTGATGTTTTTCTCACTCCTACTAGTGAATGGCCTGTTACAAACCCATACAATGCACAGCACCACGCGATGTTTCTTAGAAACCTATCCTACATTGCCACAGCTTGTTTCCTGACCTCCGCATTCTGACCACCCCGTGGAGTTTTTCTCCATCCTACATTGACACTCATTGCCTATCCTAATTCAGACCCCCCGATTCTCACCACCCCGTGATGTTTTTCTCACTCGTACTAATGAATGAAATGTTACACACCCATACAATGCGCACCACCCCGCGATGTTTCTCAGAAACCTATCCTACATTGGCACTGCATGTTTCCTGACCTCCTCATGCTGACCACCCCGTGGTGCTTTCCTCCATCCTACATTGCCACTCTTTGCCTATCCAAATTCAGACCCTCCGATTCACACCACCCCGTGATGTTTTTCTCACTCGTGCAAGTCAATGTAATGTCACACACCCATACAATGCGTAAAACCCCGCGATGTTTCTCAGAAACCTATCCTACATTGCCACTGCATGTTTCCTGACCTCCCCATGCTGAACACTCCATGGTGCTTTTCTCCATCCTACATTGCCAGTTCCTACCTATCCTAATTCAGACCCTCCGATTCACACCACCCCGTGATGTTTTTCTCACTCCTACTAGTGAATGTAATGTTTCACACTCGTAAAATGTGCAAGACCCCGCGAAGTTTTTCAGAAACATATCCTACATTGCCACTTCATGTTTCCTGACTTCCCCATACTGACCACCCCGTGGTGCATTTCTCCATCCTACATTGCCACTCACTGCCTATCCTAATTCCGACCCTCGGATTCACACCACTCCGTGATTTTTTTTCTCACTCCTACTAGTGAATGTAATGTGACACACCCATACAATGCGCAGCACCCCGCGATCTTTATCAGAAACCTATACTACATAGTAACAGCATGTTTCCTGAACTCCCCATGCTGACCACGCCATTGAGCTCTACTCTATCCTGCATTGCCACTCACTGCCTATCCTTATTCAGACCCTCCGAATCACACACCCCGTGATGTTTTACTCACTCCTACTAGTGAATGTAATGTTACACACCCTTACAATGCGCACTACCCCAAGAAATTTCTCAGAAACATATCCTACATTGCCACTGAATACTTCCTGACCTCCGCCTGCTGACCACCCCGTGGAGATTTTCTCCATTCTACATTGCCACTCACTGCCTATTCTAATTCAGACCCTCCGATTCACAGCACCCCGTGATGTTTTTCTCACTCGTACTAGTGAATGTAATGTTAGACACCCTTACAATGCGCACCACCCCGCGATGTTTCTCAGAAACCTATCCTACATTGCCAGTGCATGTTTCCTGACCTCCCCATGCTGACAACCCCGTGGTGCTGTTCTCCATCCTACATTGCCACTCACTGCCTATACTTATTCAGACCATCTGATTCACACCACCCCGTGATGTTTTTCTCACTCCTACTAGGGAATGTAATGTGACACACCCATACAATGCGCACTTCCCCGCGATGGTTTTCAGAAACCTATCCTACATTGCCACTGCTTGTTTCCTGACTTCCCATGCTGACTACTCCGTGGTGCTTTTCTCCATCCTACAATGCCACTCACTGCCTATCCTTATTCAGACCCTCCGATTCACACCACTCCGTGATGTTTTTCTCACTCCTACTTGTGAATGTAATGTGACACACCCATACAATGCGCACCACCCCGCAATGTTTCTCAGAAACCTATCCTACATTGCCACTGCATGTTTCCTGACCTCCCCATGCTGAACACTCCATGGTGCTTTTCTCCATCCTACATTGCCAGTTCCTACCTATCCTAATTCAGACCCTCCGATTCACACCACCCCATGATGTTTTTCTCACTCCTACTAATGAATGTAATGTTACACACTCGTAAAATCCGCACCACCATGCATAGTTTTTCAGAAACATATCCTACTTTGCAACTGCATGTTTCCTGACTTCCCCATGCTGACCACGCAGTGGTGCTTTTCTCCATCCTACATTGCCACTCACTGCCTATCCTAATTCAGTCCCTCTGATTCACATCACCCCCTGATGTTTTTCTCACTCCTACTAGTGAATGTAACGTTACACACCCATACAAAGCGCACCCCCTCGCGATGTTTTTCAGAAACCGATCCTACATTGCCACTGCATGTTTCCTGACCTCCCCATGCTGACCACCCCATGGTGCTTTTCTCCATCCTACATTGCCATTCAGTGCCTATCCTTATTCAGACCCTCCGATTCACACCTCCCTATGATGTTTTTCTCACTACTACCAGTGAATGGCCTGTTAGAAACCCATACAATGCGCACCACCACACGATGTTTCTCAGAAACTTATCCTACATTGCCACAGCATGTTTCCTCACCTCCGCATTCTGATCATCCCGTGGAGTTTTTCTCAATCCTACATTGCCACTCACTGCCTATCCTAATTCCGACCCTCCGATTCACACCACCCCGTGATTTTTTTTCTCACTCCTACTAGTAAATGTAATGTGACACACACATACAATGCGCAGCACCCCACGATGTTTATCAGAAACCTATCCTACATTGTCACAGCATGTTTCCTGAACTCCCCATGCTGACAACGCCGTTGAGCTCTACTCTATCCTGCATTGCCACTCACTGCCTATCCTTATTCAGACCCTCCGAATCACACACCCCGTGTGTTTTACTCACTCCTACTAGTGAATGTAATGTTACACACCCTTACAATGGGCACTACCCCACGAAGTTTCTCAGAAACATATCCTACATTGCCACTGAATATTTCCTGACCTCCGCCTGCTGACAACCCCGTGGAGATTTTCTCCATTCTACGTTGCCACTCACTGCCTATTCTAATTCAGTCCCTCCGATTCACAGCACCCCGTGATGTTTTTCTCACTCGTACCAGTGAATGTAATGTTAGACACCCTTACAATGCGCACCACCCCGCGATGTTTCTCAGAAACCTATCCTACATTGCCACTGCATGTTTCCTGACCTCCCCATGCTGACAACCCCGTGGTGCTGTTCTCCATCCTACATTGCCACTCACTGCCTATACTTATTCAGACCATCTGATTCACACCACCCCGTGTTGTTTTTCTCACTCCTACTAGGGAATGTAATGTGACACACGCATACAATGCGCACCACCCCGCGATGATTTTCAGAAACCTTTCCTACATTGCCACTGCATGTTTCCTGACCTCCCCATGGTGACCACCCCGTGGTGCTGTTCTCCATCCTACATTGCCACTCACTGACTATACTTATTCAGACCATCCGATTCACACCACCCCGTGATGTTTTTCTCACTCCTACTAGGGAATGTAATGTGACACACCCATACAATGTGCACCACCCCGCGATGGTTTTCAGAAACCTATCCTACATTGCCACAGCATGTTTCCTTACCTCCGCATTCTTACCATCCCATGGAGTTTTTCTCCATCCTACAGTGCCATTCACTGCCTATCCTAATTCCGACCCTCCGATTGACACCACCCCATGATGTTTTTCTCACTCGTACTAATGAATGAAATGTTACACACCCATACAATGCGCACCACCCCGCGATGTTTCTCAGAAACCTATCCTACATTGGCACTGCATGTTTCCTGACCTCCTCATGCTGACCACCCCGTGGTGCTTTCCTCCATCCTACAATGCCACTCATTGCCTATCCTAATTCAGACCCTCCGATTCACACCACCCCGTGATGTTTTTCTCACTCGTGCAAGTCAATGTAATGTCACACACCCATGCAATGCGCAAAACCCCGCGATGTTTCTCAGAAACCTATCCTACATTGCCACTGCATGTTTCCTGACCTCCCCATGCTGAACACTCCATGGTGCTTTTCTCCATCCTACATTGCCAGTTCCTACCTATTCTAATTCAGACCCTCCGATTCACACCACCCCGTGATGTTTTTCTCACTCCTACTAGTGAATGTAATGTTTCACACTCGTAAAATGTGCAAGACCCCGCGTAGTTTTTCAGAAACATATCCTACATTGCCACTTCATGTTTCCTGACTTCCCCATACTGACCACCCCGTGGTGCATTTCTCCATTCTACATTGCCATTCACTGCTTAACCTAATTCAGACCCTCCGATTCACACCACCCCATGATGTTTTTCTCACTCCTACCAGTGAATGGCCTGTTAGAAACCCATACAATGCGCACCACCAAGCGATGTTTCTCAGAAACCTATCCTACATTGCCACAGCATGTTTCCTGACCTCCGCATTCTGACCATCCCATGTAGTTTTTGTCCATCCTACATTGCCACTCACTGCCTATCCTAATTCCGACCCTCCGATTCACACCAGCCCGTGATGTTTTTCTCACTCCTACTAGTGAATGTAATGTGACACACCCATGCAATGCGTACCACCCCGTGATGTTTATCAGAAACCTATCCTACATTGCCACTGCATGTTTCCTAACCTCCCCATTGTGACCACCCCATGGGGCTTTTCTGCATCCTACATTGCCACTTCCTACGTATCCTAATTCAGACCTCTGATTCACACCACCCCGTGATGTTTTTCTCACTCCTACTAGTGAATGTAATGTAACACACCCATACAATGTGCACCACCCCGCGATGTTTCACAGAAACCTATCCTACGTTGCCACTGCATGTTTGCTGACCTCCCCACGCTAACCACCTCGTGGTGCTTTCTTCCTCCCTACATTGCCACTCACGGCCTATTCTAATTCAGACCCTCCGATTCACACTACCCCGTGATGTTTTTATCACACCTACTAGTGAATGTAATGTTACACCCCCATACAATGCGCACCACACCGCGATGTTTTTCAGAAACCTATCCTGCATTGCCACAGCATGTTTCCTGACCTCCCCATGCTGACCATCGCGTGGAGCTTTTCTCCATCCTACATTGCCACTAACTGCCTATCCTAATTCAGACCCTCCGAATAACACACCCCGTGATGTTTTACTCACTTCTACTAGTGAATGTAATTTTACACTCCCTTACAATGCGCACCACCCCACTAAGTTTCTCAGAAACCTATCCTACATTGCCACTGCATGTTTCCTGACCTCCGTATGCTGACCACCCAGTGGAGTTTTTCTCCATCCTACATTGCCACTCACTGCCTATTCTAATTCAGACCCTCTGATTCACAGCACCCCGTGATGTTTTTCTCCCTCATACTAGTGAATGTAATGTTACACACCCTTACAATGCGCACCACCCCGTGATGTTTCTCAGAAACCTATCCTACATTGCCACTGCATGTTTCCTGACCTCCACATGCTGACCACCCCGTGGTACTGTTCTCCGTCCTACATTGCCACTCACTGCCTATCCTTATTCACACCACCCCGTGATGTTTTTCTCACTCCTACTAGTGAATGTAATGTGACACACCCATACAATGCGCACCACCCAGCGATGTATTTCAGAAACTATCCTACATTGCCACTCCATTTTTCCTGACCTCCTTATGCTGACAAACCGATGGTGCTTTTCTCCATCCTACATTGCCACTTCCTACCTATCCTAATTCAGACCCTCCGATTCACACCACCCCGTGATGTTTTTCTCACTACTAGTCGTGAATGTAATGTTACACACCCATACAATGCGCACCACCCCGCGATGTTTTTCGGAAACCTATCCTACATCACCACTTCATTTTTCCTGACCTCCCCATGCTGACCACCCCGTGGTGCATTTCTCCCTCCTACAATGCCACTCACAGCCTATCCTAATTCAAACCCTCTGATTCACACCACCCCGTGATGTTTTTCTCACTCCTACTAGTGAATGGCCTCTTACAAACGCATACAATGCGCACCACCACGCGATGTTTCTTAGAAACCTATCCTACATTGCCACAGCATGTTTCCTGTCCTCCGAATTCTGACAACCCCGTGGAGATTTTCTCCATCCTACATTGCCCCTCACTGCCTATCCTAATTCAGACCCTCCGATTCACACCACCCCGTGATGTTTTTCTCACTCCTACTAGTGAATGTAATGTTACACACTCATACAATGCGCACCACCCCGACATGTTTTTCAGAAACATATCCTACATTGCCACAGCATGTTTCCTGACTTCCCCATGCTGACCACGCCGTGGTGCTTTTCTCCATTCTACATTGCCACTCACTGCCTATCCTAATTCAGTCCCTCCGATTCGCATCTCCCACTGATATTTTTCTCACTCCTACTAGTGAATGTAATGCTAAACACCCAAACAAAGCGCACCTCCCCGCGATGTTTTTCAGAAACCGATCCTACATTGCCACTTCATGTTTCCTGACCTCCCCATGCTGACCACCCCGTGGTGCATTTCTCCATCCTACATTGCCATTCACTGCCTATCCTAATTCTGACCCTCTGATTCACACCACCCCATGATGTGTTTCTCACTCCTACTAGTGAATGGCCTGTTAGAAACCCATACAATGCGCACCACCACCCGATGTTTCTCAGAAACTTATCCTACATTGCCACTGCATTTTTCCTGACCTCCGCATACTGACAACCCCGTGGAGTTTTTCTCCATCCCACATTGCCACTCACTGCCTATCCTAATTCAGTCTCTCCGATTCACACCACCCCATGATGTTTTTCTTCCTCGTACTAGTGAATGTAATGTTACACACCCATACAATACGCACCACCCCACGATGTTTCTCAGAAACCTATCCTACATTGCCACTGCAATTTTCCTGAACTCCTCATGCTGACAACCCCGTGGTGCTATTCTCTATCCTGTATTGCCACTCACTTCATATCCTTATTCAGACCCTCCGATTCACACCACCCCATGATGTTTTTCTCACTCCTACTAGTGAATGTAATGTGACACACCCGTACAATGCGCACCACCCTGCAATGTTTTTCAGAAACCTATCCTACATTGCCACTGCATGTTTCCTGACCTCCTTATGCTGACCACACCATGTTGATTTTCTCCATCCTACATTGCCACTTCCTGCCTATCCTTATTCAGACCCTCAGATTCACAGCACCCCGAGATGCTTTTCTCACTCGTACTAATGAATGTAATGTTACACACTCATACAATGCGTACCACCCCGCGATCTTTTTCAGAAACCTATCCTACATTGCCACTGCATGTTTGCTCACCTCCCATGCTGACCACCCCGTGGTGCTTTTCTCCATCCTACATTGCGACTCACTGCCTATCCTAATTCATACCCTCTGATTCACATCAACCGGTGATGTTTTTCTCACTCCTACTAATGAATAGCCTGTTAGAAACCCATACAATGCGCACCACCACGGGATGTTTCTCAGAAACTTATCCTACATTGCCACTGCATTTTTCCTGACCTCCGCATACTGACCACCCCGTGGAGTTTTTCTCCATCCCACATTGCCACTCACTGCCTATCCTAATTCAGACCCTCCGATTCACACCACCCCATGATGTTTTTCTTCCTCGTACTAGTGAATGTAATGTTACACACCCATACAATGCGCACCACCCCACCATGTTTCTCAGAAACCTATCCTACATTGCCACTGCAATTTTCCTGAACTCCTCATGCTGACCCCCCCTTCGTTCTATTCTCTATCCTGCATTGCCACTCACTGCATATCCTTATTGAGACCCTCCGATTCACACCACCCCATGATGTTTTTCTCACTCCTACTAGTGAATGTAATGTGACACAGCCATACAATGCGCACCACCCCGCAATGATTTACAGAAACCTATCCTACATTGCCACTGCATGTTTCCTGACCTCCTTATGCTGACCACTCCATGGTGCTTTTCTCCATCCTACATTGACACTTCCTACCTATCCTAATTCAGACCCTCCGATTCACACCACCCCTTGATGTTTTTCTCACTCCTACTAGTGAATGTAATGTTACACACTCATACAATGCGCACCACCCCGACATGTTTTTCAGAAATATATCCTACATTGCCACAGCATGTTACCTGACCTCCCCATGCTGACCACCCCGTGGTGCTTTTTTCCATCCTGCTTTGCCACTCACTACCTATGCCACTTAAGACTCTCTGATTCACCCCACCCCGGTATGTTTTTGTCACTCCTACTAGTGAATGTAATGTGACACACGCATACAATGCGCAACACCCCGCGATGTTTTTCAGAAACCTATCCTACAATTCTACTGCATGTTTCCTGACCTCCCCATGCTGTCTACCCGGTGGTGCTTTTCTCCATCCTACATTGCCACTTCCTGCCTATCCTAATTCAGACCTCTTATTCACACCACCCCGTGATGTTTTTCTCACTCCTACTAGTGAATGTAATGTAACACACCCATACAATGTGCACCACCCCGCGATGTTTCACAGATACCTATCCTACGTTGCCACTGCATGTTTGCTGACCTCCTCACGCTAACCATCTCGTGGTGCTTTCTTCCTCCCTACATTGCCACTCACGGCCTATTCTAATTCAGACCCTCCGATTCACACTACCCCGTGATGTTTTTATCACACCTACTAGTGAATGTAATGTTACACCCCCATACAATGCGCACCACACCGCGATGTTTTTCAGAAACCTATCCTACATTGCCACAGCATGTTTCCTGACCTCCCCATGCTGACCATCGCGTGGAGCTTTTCTCCATCCTACATTGCCACTCACTGCCTATCCTAATTCAGACCCTCCGAATAACACACCCCGTGATGTTTTACTCACTCCTACTAGTGAATGTAATTTTACACACCCTTACAATGCGCACCACCCCACTAAGTTACTCAGAAACCTATCCTACTTTGCCACTGCATGTTTCCTGACCTCCGCATGCTGACCACCCCGTGGAGATTTTCTCCATCCTACATTGCCACTCACTGCCTATTCTAATTCAGACCCTCCGATTCACAGCACCCCGTGATGTTTTTCTCACTCCTACTAGTGAATGTAATGTTACACACTCATACAATGCGCACCACCCCGACATGTTTTTCAGAAACATATCCTACATTGCCACAGCATGTTTCCTGACTTCCCCATGCTGACCACGACGTGGTGCTTTTCTCCATTCTACATTGCCTCTCACTGCCTATCCTAATTCAGTCCCTCCGATTCGCATCACCCACTGATGTTTTTCTCACTCCTACTAGTGAATGTAATGCTAAACACCCAAACAAAGCGCACCTCCCCGCGATGTTTTTCAGAAACAGATCCTACATTGCCACTTCATGTTTCCTGACCTCCCCATGCTGACCACCCCGTGGTGCATTTCTCCATCCTACATTGCCATTCACTGCCTATCCTAATTCTGACCCTCCGATTCACACCACCCCATGATGTGTTTCTCACTCCTACTAGTGAATGGCCTGTTAGAAACCCATACAATGCGCACCACCACGCGATGTTTCTCAGAAACTTATCCTACATTGCCACTGCATTTTTCCTGACCTCCGCATACTGACCACCCCGTGGAGTTTTTCTCCATCCCACATTGCCACTCACTGCCTATCCTAATTCAGACCCTCCGATTCACACCACCCCATGATGTTTTTCTTCCTCGTACTAGTGAATGTAATGTTACACACCCATACAATACGCACCACCAAACGATGTTTCTCAGAAACCTATCCTACATTGCCACTGCAATTTTCCTGAACTCCTCATGCTGACCACCCCGTGGTGCTATTCTCTATCCTGTATTGCCACTCACTGCATATCCTTATTCAGACCCTCCGATTCACACCACCCCATGATGTTTTTCTCACTCCTACTACTGAATGTAACGTGACACACCCATACAATGCGCACCACCCCGCAATGGTTTTCAGAAACCTATCCTACATTGCCACTGCATGTTTCCTGACCTCCTTATGCTGACCACAACATGGTGCTTTTCTCCATCCTACATTGACACTTCCTACCTATCCTAATTCAGACCCTCTGATTCACACCTCCCCGTGATGTTTTTCTCACTCCTACTTGTGAATGTAATGTTACACAGTCATACAATGCGCACCACCCCGACATGTTTTTCAGAAATATATCCTCCATTGCCACAGCATGTTACCTGACCTCCCCATGCTGACCACCCCGTGGTGCTTTTTTCCATCCTGCTTTGCCACTCACTACCTATGCCACTTAAGACCCTCTGATTCACCCCACCCCGGTATGTTTTTCTCACTCCTACTAGTGAATGTAATTTGACACACGCATACAATGCGCAACACCCCGCGATGTTTTTCAGAAACCTATCCTACAATTCTACTGCATGTTTCCTGACCTCCCCATGCTGACTACCCCGTGGTGCTTTTCTCCATCCTACATTGCCACTTCCTGCCTATCCTAATTCAGACACTCAGATTCACAGCACCCCGTGATGTTTTTCTCACTCATACTAGTGAATGTAATGTGACACACCCATACAATGCGCACCATCCCGCGATGTTTTTCAGAAACCTATCCTACATTGCCACTGCATGTTTCCTGACCTCCGCATACTGACAACCCCGTGGAGTTTTTCTCCATCCCACATTGCCACTCACTGCCTATCCTAATTCAGACCCTCCGATTCACACCACCCCATGATGTTTTTCTTCCTCGTACTAGTGAATGTAATGTTACACACCGATACAATGCGCACCACCCCACGATGTTTCTCAGAAACCTATTCTACATTGCCACTGCAATTTTCCTGAACTCCTCATGCTGACCACCAGGTGGTGCTATTCTCTATCCTGCATTGCCACTCACTGCATATCCTTATTCAGACCCTCTGATTCACACCACCCCATGATGTTTTTCTCACTCCTACTAGGAAATGTAATGTGACACACCCATACAATTCGCACCACCCCGCAATGTTTTTCAGAAACCTATCCTACATTGCCACTGCATGTTTCCTGACCTCCTTATGCTGACCACTCCATGGTGCTTTTCTCCATCCTATATTGACACTTCCTACCTATCCTAATTCAGACCCTCCGATTCACACCACCCCGTGATGTTTTTCTCACTCCTACTAGTGAATGTAATGTTACACACTCATACAATGCGCACCACCCCGACATGTTTTTCAGAAATATATCCTACATTGCCACAGCATGTTACCTGACCTCCCCATGCTGACTACCCCGTGATGCTTTTTTCCATACTGCTTTGCCACTCACTACCTATGCCACTTAAGACCCTCTGATTCACCCCACCCCGGTATGTTTTTCTCACTCCTACTAGTGAATGTAATGTGACACACGCATTCAATGCGCAACACCCCGCGATGTTTTTCAGAACCCTATCCTACAATTCTACTGCATGTTTCCTGACTTCCCCATGCTGACCACCCCGTGGTGCTTCTCTCCATCCTACATTGCCACTTCATGCCTATCCTAATTGAGACCCTCAGATTCACAGCACCCCGTGATGTTTTTCTCACTCGTAGTAGTGAATGTAATGTTACACACTCATACAATGCGCACCACCCCGCGATGTTTTTCAGAAACCTATCCTACTTTGCCACTGCATGTTTCCTGACCTCCCCATGCTGACCACCCCGTGGTGCTTTTCTCCATTCTACATTGCGACTCACTGCCTATCCTAATTCAGACCCTCCGATTCACACCACACCATGATGTATTTCTCACACCTACTAGTGAATGTAATGTTAGAAACCCATACAATGCGCACCACCCCTCGATGTTTTTCAGAAACCTATCCTACATTGCCACTTCATGTTTCCTGACATCCCCAATTCTGACCACCCCGTGGTGCTTTTCTCCATCCTACATTGCCACTCACTGCCTTTCCTAATTCAGACCCTCCGATTCACACCATATCGTGATGTTTTTCTCACTCCTACTAGTCAATTACCTGTTATAAAGCCATACATTGCGCACCACCACGCGATGTTTCTCCGAAACCTATCCTACATTGCCACTGAATGTTTCCTGACCTCCCCATGCTAACCACCCCGTGATATTTTTGTCCATCCTACATTGCCACTCACTGCCTTTCCTAATTCAGACCCTCTGATTCACACCACCCCGTGATGTTTTTCTCACACCTACTAGTTAATGTAATGTTACACAAACATACAATGCGCACCACCTGGCGATGTTTGTCAGAAACCTATCCTACATTGCCACAGCATGTTTCTTGATTTCCCCATGCTGACGACTCCGTGGTGCGTTTCTCCATCCTAAATTGCCAATCACTGCCTATCGTAATTCAGATCCTATGATTCACATCACCCCGTGATGTTTTTCTCACTCCTACTAGTGAATGTAATGTTACACACCCATAGAAAGTGCACCACCCTGCGATGATTTTCAGAAGCCTATCCTACATTGCCACTGCATGTTTCATTACCTCCACATGCTGAGCACCCCGTGGTGCTTTTCTCCATCCTACATTGCCACTCACTGCCTATGCTAATTCAGACCCTCCGATTCACACAACCCCGTGGTGTTTTTCTCAGTCCTCCTAGTGAATGTAATGTTACACACCCTTACAATGCGCACCACCCCGCGATGTTTCTCAAAAACCTATCCTACATTGCCACTGAATGTTTCCTGACTTCCCCATGCTGATCAACCCGTGGTGCTTTTCTCCATCCTACATTGAAACTCACTGCCTATCCTAATTCAGACCCTCCGATTCAAACACCAGTCATGTTTTACTCACTCCTATTAGTGAATGGTCTGTTAGAAACCCATACAATGCGCACCACCACGCGATGTTTCTCAGAAACCTATCCTACATTGCCACTGCATGTTTCCTCACCTCCCCATGCTGACCACCCCGTTGGAGTTTTTCTCCATCCTACATTGCCACTCACTGCCTATCGTAATTCAGATCCTATGATTCACACGACCCCGTGATGTTTTTCTCACACCTACTAGTGAATTTAATGTTACACACCTATACAATATGCACCACCCCGTGATGTTTTTCAGAAACCTATCCTACATTACCACTGCATGTTTCTTGTCCTCCCCATTCTGACCACCCCGTGGTGCTTTTCTCCATTCTACATTGCCATTCACTGACTATCCTTATTGAGACCCTCCGATTCACAACACCCCGTGGTGTTTTTCTCACTCCAAAAGTGAATGTAATGTGACACACTCATACAATACGCACCACCCCGCGATGTTTTTCAGAAACCTATCCTACATTGCCACTGCATGTTTCCTGACCTCCCCATGCTGACCACCCCATGGTGCTTTTCTCCATCCTACATTGCCACTTCCTACCTATCCTAATTCAGACCCTCCGATTCACACCACCCCGTGATGTTTGTCTCACTCCTACTAGTGAAAGCAATGTTACACTCCCATACAATGTGCACCACTGTGCGATGTTTTTCAGAAACCTATCCTACATTGCCACTGCATGTTTCCTGACCTCCTGATGCTGACCACCCCGTGGTGCTTTACTCCATCCTACATTGCCAATCACTGTCTATACTATTTCAGACCCTCCGATTCACACCACCCCATGATGTTTTTCTCACTCCTACTAGTGAATGTAACGTGACACACCCATACAATGCGCACCACCCCGCAATGGTTTTCAGAAACCTATCCTACATTGCCACTGCATGTGTCCTGACCTCCTTATGCTGACCACACCATGGTGCTTTTCTCCATCCTACATTGACACTTCCTACCTATCCTAATTCAGACCCTCTGATTCACACCACCCCGTGATGTTTTTCTCACTCCTACTTGTGAATGTAATGTTACACAGTCATACAATGCGCACCACCCCGACATGTTTTTCAGAAATATATCCTACATTGCCACAGCATGTTACCTGACCTCCCCATGCTGACCACCCCGTGGTGCTTTTTTCCATCGTGCTTTGCCACTCACTACCTATGCCACTTAAGACCCTCTGATTCACCCCACCCCGGTATGTTTTTCTCACTCCTACTAGTGAATGTAATTTGACACACGCATACAATGCGCAAAACCCCGCGATGTTTTTCAGAAACCTATCCTACAATTCTACTGCATGTTTCCTGACCTCCCCATGCTGACTACCCCGTGGTGCTTTTCTCCATCCTACATTGCCACTTCCTGCCTATCCTAATTCAGACCCTCAGATTCACAGCACCCCGTGATGCTTTTTCACTCGTACTAGTGAATGTAATGTTACACACTCATACAATGCGCACCACCCCGCGATGTTTTTCAGAAACCTATCCTACATTGCCACTGCATGTTTGCTCACCTCCCATGCTGACCACCCCGTGGTGCTTTTCTCCATCCTACATTGCGACTCACTGCCTATCCTAATTCATACCCTCTGATTCACATCAACCGGTGATGTTTTTCTCACGCCTACTAATGAATAGCCTGTTAGAAACCCATACAATGCGCACCACCACGGGATGTTTCTCAGAAACTTATCCTACATTGCCACTGCATTTTTCCTGACCTCCGCATACTGACCACCCCGTGGAGTTTTTCTCCATCCCACATTGCCACTCACTGCCTATCCTAATTCAGACCCTCCGATTCACACCACCCCATGATGTGTTTCTTCCTCGTACTAGTGAATGTAATGTTACACACCCATACAATGCTCACCACCCCACCATGTTTCTCAGAAACCTATCCTACATTGCCACTGCAATTTTCCTGAACTCCTCATGCTGACCACCCCGTGGTGCTATTCTCTATCCTACATTGCCACTCACTGCATATCCTTATTCAGACCCTCCGATTCACACCACCCCATGATGTTTTTCTCACTCCTACTAGTGAATGTAATGTGACACACCCATACAATGCGCACCACCCCGCAATGTTTTTCAGAAACCTATCCTACATTGCCACTGCATGTTTCCTGACCTCCTTATGCTGACCACTCCATGGTGCTTTTCTCCATCCTACATTGACACTTCCTACCTATCCTAATTCAGACCCTCCGATTCACACCACCCCTTGATGTTTTTCTCACTCCTACTAGTGAATGTAATGTTACACACTCATACAATGCGCACCACCCCGACATGTTTTTCAGAAATATATCCTACATTGCCACAGCATGTTACCTGACCTCCCCATGCTGACCACCCCGTGGTGCTTTTTTCCATCCTGCTTTGCCACTCACTACCTATGCCACTTAAGACCCTCTGATTCACCCCACCCCGGTATGTTTTTGTCACTCCTACTAGTGAATGTAATGTGACACACGCATACAATGCGCAACACCCCGCGATGTTTTTCAGAAACCTATCCTACAATTCTACTGCATGTTTCCTGACCTCCCCATGCTGACTACCCGGTTGTGCGTTTCTCCATCCTACATTGCCACTTCCTGCCTATCCTAATTCAGACCCTCAGATTCACAGCACCCCGTGATGTTTTTCTCACTCGTACTAGTGAATGTAATGTTACACACCCATACAATGCGCACCATCCCGCGATGTTTTTCAGAAACCTATCCTACATTGCCACTGCATGTTTCCTGACCTCCGCATACTGACAACCCCGTGGAGTTTTTCTCCATCCCACATTGCCACTCACTGCCTATCCTAATTCAGACCCTCCGATTCACACCACCCCATGATGTTTTTCTTCCTCGTACTAGTGAATGTAATGTTAAACACCGATACAATGCGCACCACCCCACGATGTTTCTCAGAAACCTATTCTACATTGCCACTGCAATTTTCCTGAACTCCTCATGCTGACCACCAGGTGGTGCTATTCTCTATCCTGCATTGCCACTCACTGCATATCCTTATTCAGACCCTCTGATTCACACCACCCCATGATGTTTTTCTCACTCCTACTAGGAAATGTAATGTGACACACCCATACAATTCGCACCACCCCGCAATGTTTTTCAGAAACCTATCCTACATTGCCACTGCATGTTTCCTGACCTCCTTATGCTGACCACTCCATGGTGCTTTTCTCCATCCTATATTGACACTTCCTACCTATCCTAATTCAGACCCTCCGATTCACACCACCCCGTGATGTTTTTCTCACTCCTACTAGTGAATGTAATGTTACACACTCATACAATGCGCACCACCCCGACATGTTTTTCAGAAATATATCCTACATTGCCACAGCATGTTACCTGACCTCCCCATGCTGACTACCCCGTGGTGCTTTTTTCCATACTGCTTTGCCACTCACTACCTATGCCAGTTAAGACCCTCTGATTCACCCCACCCCGGTATGTTTTTCTCACTCGTACTAGTGAATGTAATGTGACACACGCATACAATGCGCAACACCCCGCGATGTTTTTCAGAAACCTATCCTACAATTCTACTGCATGTTTCCTGACTTCCCCATGCTGACCACCCCGTGGTGCTTCTCTCCATCCTACATTGCCACTTCATGCCTATCCTAATTCAGACCCTCAGATTCACAGCACCCGTGATGTTTTTCTCACTCGTAGTAGTGAATGTAATGTTACACACTCATACAATGCGCACCACCCCGCGATGTTTTTCAGAAACCTATCCTACTTTGCCACTGCATGTTTCCTGACCTCCCCATGCTGACCACCCCGTGGTGCTTTTCTCCATTCTACATTGCGACTCACTGCCTATCCTAATTCAGACCCTCCGATTCACACCACACCATGATGTATTTCTCACACCTACTAGTGAATGTAATGTTAGAAACCCATACAATGCGCACCACCCCTCGATGTTTTTCAGAAACCTATCCTACATTGCCACTTCATGTTTCCTGACATCCCCAATTCTGACCACCCCGTGGTGCTTTTCTCCATCCTACATTGCCACTCACTGCCTTTCCTAATTCAGACCCTCCGATTCACACCATCCCGTGATGTTTTTCTCACTCCTACTAGTCAATTACCTGTTATAAAGCCATACATTGCGCACCACCACGCGATGTTTCTCCGAAACCTATCCTACATTGCCACTGAATGTTTCCTGACCTCCCCATGCTAACCACCCCGTGATATTTTTGTCCATCCTACATTGCCACTCACTGCCTTTCCATATCAGACCCTCTGATTCACACCACCCCGTGATGTTTTTCTCACACCTACTAGTTAATGTAATGTTACACAAACATACAATGCGCACCACCTGGCGATGTTTGTCAGAAACCTATCCTACATTGCCACAGCATGTTTCTTGATTTCCCCATGCTGACGACTCCGTGGTGCGTTTCTCCATCCTAAATTGCCAATCACTGCCTATCGTATTTCAGATCCTATGATTCACATCACCCCGTGATGTTTTTCTCACTCCTACTAGTGAATGTAATGTTACACACCCATAGAAAGTGCACCACCCTGCGATGATTTTCAGAAGCCTATCCTACATTGCCACTGCATGTTTCATTACCTCCCCATGCTGAGCACCCCGTGGTGCTTTTCTCCATCCTACATTGCCACTCACTGCCTATGCTAATTCAGACCCTCCGATTCACACAACCCCGTGGTGTTTTTCTCAGTCCTCCTAGTGAATGTAATGTTACACACCCTTACAATGCGCACCACCCCGCGATGTTTCTCAAAAACCTATCCTACATTGCCACTGAATGTTTCCTGACTTCCCCATGCTGATCAACCCGTGGTGCTTTTCTCCATCCTACATTGAAACTCACTGCCTATCCTAATTCAGACCCTCCGATTCAAACACCAGTCATGTTTTACTCACTCCTATTAGTGAATGGTCTGTTAGAAACCCATACAATGCGCACCACCACGCGATGTTTCTCAGAAACCTATCCTACATTGCCACTGCATGTTTCCTCACCTCCCCATGCTGACCACCCCGTGGAGTTTTTCTCCATCCTACATTGCCACTCACTGCCTATCGTAATTCAGATCCTATGATTCACACGACCCCGTAATGTTTTTCTCACACCTACTAGTGAATTTAATGTTACACACCTATACAATATGCACCACCCCGTGATGTTTTTCAGAAACCTATCCTACATTACCACTGCATGTTTCTTGTCCTCCCCATTCTGACCACCCCGTGGTGCTTTTCTCCATTCTACATTGCCATTCACTGACTATCCTTATTGAGACCCTCCGATTCACAACACCCCGTGGTGTTTTTCTCACTCCAAAAGTGAATGTAATGTGACACACTCATACAATACGCACCACCCCGCGATGTTTTTCAGAAACCTATCCTACATTGCCACTGCATGTTTCCTGACCTCCCCATGCTGACCACCCCATGGTGCTTTTCTCCATCCTACATTGCCACTTCCTACCTATCCTAATTCAGACCCTCCGATTCACACCACCCCGTGATGTTTGTCTCACTCCTACTAGTGAAAGTAATGTTACACACCCATACAATGTGCACCACCGTGCGATGTTTTTCAGAAATCTATCCTACATTGCCACTGCATGTTTCCTGACCTCCCGATGCTGACCACCCCGTGGTGCTTTACTCCATCCTACATTGCGATCACTGTCTATACTATTTCAGACCCTCAGATTCACACCACCCCGTGATGTTTTTCTCACTCCTACTAGTGAATGTAAGGTGACACACCCATACAATGCGCACCACCCCGCGATGTTTTTCGGAAACCTATCCTACATTACCACTGCATCTTTCCTGACCTCCGCATGCTGACCACGCCGTGGTGCTTTTCTCCATCCTACATTGCCACATGCTACCTGTCCTAATTCGGCCCCTCCGATTCACACCACCCCATGATGTTTTTCTCACTCCTACTAGTGAATGTAATGTTACACACCCATACAATGTGCACCACCCTGCGATGTTTTTTAGAAACCTATCCTATATTGCCACTGCATGTTTCCTGACCTCCCCATGCTGACCACCCCGTGGTGCTTTTCTCCATCGTACATTGCCACTCACTGCCTTTCCTAATTAAGACCCTCCGATTCAAACCGCCCCGTGATGTTTTTCTCACTCCTACTAGTGATTGTAATGTTACACACCCTTACATTGCGCACCACCCCGTGATTGTTTTCAGAAACCTATCCTACATTACCCCTGAAGGTTTCCTGACCTCCCCTTGCTGACCACCCCGTGGTGCTTTTCTCCATCCTACATTGCCACTCACTGCCTATCCTAATTTAGACCCTCCGATTCACACCACCCCGTGATGTTTTTCTCACTCCTACTATTGAATGGCCTGTTAGAAACCCATACAATGCGCACCACCAAGCGATGTTTCTCAGAAACCTATCCTATATTAACACTGCATGTTTCTTAACCTCCGAATGCTGACCACCCCGTGGAGTTTTACTCCATCCTACATTGCCACTCACTGCCTATCCTAATGCAGACACTCCAATTCACACCACCCAGTGATGTTTTTCTCACTCGTACAAGTGAGTGTAATGTTACACACCCATACAGTGCGCACCACCCTGCGATGTTTTTCAGAAACCTATCCTACATGGCCACTGCATGTTCCCGGACCTCCCCATGCTGACCACCCCTTGGTGCTTTTCTCCATCCTACATTGCCACTCACTGCCTATCCTTATTCAGAACCTCCGATTCACACCACCGCGTGATGTTTTTCTCACTTCTACTAGTGAATGTAATGTTACACACCCATACAATGCGAACCACCCGCGATGTTTTTCAGAAACCTATCCTACATTGCCACTGCATGTTTCCTGACCTCTCCATGCTTACCACCCTATAGTGCGTTTTTCCAAGCTACATTGCCACCCGCTGCGTATACTAGTTCAGACCCTCCAATTCACACCACCCCGTGATGATTTTCTCACTCCTACTAGTGAATGGCCTGTTAGAAACCCATACAATGCGCACCACCTCGCGATGCTTTTCAGAAACCTATCCTACATTGCCACTGCATGTTTCCTGACCTCCCCATACTGACCAATCCATGGTGCTTTTCTCCATCCTACATTGCCACTTCCTGCCTATCCTAATTCAGACCCTCTGATTCACACCACCCCGTGATGTTTTTCTCGCTCGTACTAGTGAATATAATGTTACACACCCATACAATGTGCATCACCCCTTGATTTTTTTCAGAAACCTTTCCTACATTTCCAAGGCATGTTTCCTGACTTCCCCATGCTGACCAAACCGTGGTCCTTTTCTCCATCCTACATTGCCAATCACTGCCCATACTATTTCAGACCCTCCGATTCACACGACCCCGTGATGTTTTTCTCACTCCTACTAGTGAATGTAATGTGACACACCCACACAATGCCCACCACCCCGTGATGGTTTTCAGAAACCTATCCTACATTGCCACTGCATGTTTCCTGACCTCCCCATGCTGACCACCCCGTAGTGCTTTTCTCCATCCTACATTGCCAATCACTGCCTATACTATTTCAGACCCTCTGATTCACATGACCGTGTGATGATTTTCTCACTCCTACTAGTGAATGGCCTGATAGAAACCCATACAAAGCGCACCACCACGCGATATTTTTCAGAAACCTATCCTACATTGCCACTGCATGTTTCCTGACCTCCCGATGCTGACAACCCCGTGGTGCTTTTCTCCATCCTACATTGCCACTCACTGCCTATCCTAATTCAGACCCTCTGATTCACACCACCCCGTGACGTTTTTCTCACTCCTACTAGTGAATGTAATGTTTTATACCCATACAATGTGCACCACCAGGCGATGTTTTTCAGAAACCTATCGTACATTGTCACTGCATTTTTCCTCGCCTCCTCATGCTGACCACCCCGTGGGGCTTTTCTCCTTCCTACATTGCCACTCACTGCCTATCCTAATTCAGACCCTCTGATTCACACCACCCCGTGATGTTTTTCTCACTCCTACTAGTGAATGTAATGTATTATACCCATACAATGGGCACCACCCCGTGATGTTTTTCAGAATACTATCCTACATTTCCACGGCATGTTTCCTGACATCCCCATGCTGACCACACCTGGGTCCTTTTCTCCATCCTACATTCCAATCACTTCCTATACTATTTCAGACAGTCCGATTCACACGGCCCCGTGATGTTTTTCTTACTCTTACTAGTGAATATAATGTGAAACACCCATACAATGCACACCACCCCGCGATGTTTTTCAGAAACCAATCCTACATTGCAACTGCATGTTTCCTGACCTCCCCATGCTTACCACCCTGTGGTGCTGTTTTCCATGCTACATTGCCACTCACTGCGTATACTAATTCAGACCCTCCAATTCACACCACCCCGTGATGATTTTCTCACTCCTACTAGTGAGTGGCCTGTTAGAAACCCATAAAATGAGCTCCACCCCGTGATGTTTTTCAGAAACCTATCCTACATTGCCACTGCATGTTTCCTGACCTCCCCATGCTGACCACCCCTTCGTGCTTTTCTCCATCCTACATTGCCACTCACTGCCTATTCTAATTATGACCCTCCGATTCACACCACCCCGTGATGTTTTTCTCACTACTACTAGTGAATGTAATGTTACACACCCATACAATGGGCACCACCCCGTGATGTTTTTCAGAAACCTATCCTACATTGCCACTGCATGTTTCCTGACTTCCCCATGCTGACCACCCGTGGTTCTTTTTCCCTCCTACATTGCCTCTTACTGCCTATCCTAATACAGACCCTCCGATTCACACAACCCCGTGATGTTTTTCTCAGTCCTCCTAGTGAATGTAATGTTACACACCCTTACAATGCGCACCACCCCGCGATGTTTCCCAAAAACCTATCCTACATTGCCACTGAATGTTTCCTGAATTCCCCATGCTGATCAACCCGTGGTGCTTTTCTCCATCCTACATTGCCATTCACTTCCTATTCTAATTCAGACACTCGGTTTCACACCACCCCGTGATGTTTTTCTCACTCCTACTAGAGAATGTAATTGTACACTCATATACAATTCGCACCACCCAGTGATGTTTTTCCGAAAACTATCCAAAATTGCCCCTGTATGTTTCCTGACCTCCCAATGCTGACAACCCCGTGGTGCTTTTCTCCATCCTACATTGAAACTCACTGCCTATCCTAATTCAGACCCTCCGATTCAAACACCAGTCATGTTTTACTCACTCCTACTAGTGAATGGTCTGTTAGAAACCCCTACAATGCGCACCATCACGCGATGTTTCTCAGAAACCTATCCTACGTTGCCACTGCATGTTTCCTCACCTCCCCATGCTGTCCACCCCGTGGAGTTTTTCTCCATCCTACATTGCCACTCACTGCCTATCGTAATTCAGATCCTTTGATTCACACCACCCCGTAATGTTTTTCTCACACCTACTAGTGAATTTAATGTTACACACCTATACAATATGCACCACACCGTGATGTTTTTCAGAAACCTATCCTACATTAACACCGCATGTTTCTTGTCCTCCCCATTCTGACCACCCCGAGGTGCTTTTCTCCATCCTACATTGCCACTCACTGACTATCCTTATTGAGACCCTCCGATTCACAACACCCCGTGAAGTTTTTCTCACTCCTACTAGTGAATGTAATGTGACACACTCATACAATACGCACCACCCCGCGATGTTTTTCAGAAACCTATCCTACATTGCCACTGCATGTTTCCTGACCTCCCCATGCTGACCACCCCATGGTGCTTTTCTCCATCCTACATTGCCACTTCCTACCTATCCTAATTCAGACCCTCCGATTCACACCACCCCGTGATGTTTGTCTCACTCCTACTAGTGAAAGTAATGTTACACACCCATACAATGTGCACCACCGTGCGATGTTTTTCAGAAACCTATCCTACATTGCCACTGCATGTTTCCTGACTTCCCGATGCTGACCACCCCGTGGTGCTTTACTCCATCCTACATTGCCAATCACTGTCTATACTATTTCAGACCCTCTGATTCACACCACCCTGTGATGTTTTTCTCACTCCTACTAGTGAATGTAATGTGACACACCCATACAATGCGCACCACCCCGCGATGTTTTTCAGAAACCTATCCTACATTGCCACTGCATGTTTCCTGACCTCCGCATGCTGACCACTCCATGGTGCTTTTCTCCATCCTACATTGCCACATGCTACCTGTCCTAATTCGGACCCTCCGATTAACACCACCCCATGATGTTTTTCTCACTCCTACTAGTGAATGTAATGTTACACACCCATACAATGTGCACCACCCTGCGATGCTTTATAGAAACCTATCCTATATTGCCACTGCATGTTTCCTGACCTCCCCATGCTGACAACCCCGTGGTGCTTTTCTCCATCCTACATTGCCACTCACTGCCTTTCCTAATTAAGACCCTCCGATTCAAACCACCCCATGATGTTTTTCTCACTCCTACTAGTGATTGTAATGTTACACACCCTTACATTGCGCACCACCCCGCGTTGATTTTCAGAAACCTATCCTACATTACCCCTGCATGTTTCCTGACGTCCCCATGCTGACCACCCCGTGGTGCTTTTCTCCATCCTACATTGCCACTCACTGCATATCCTAATTCAGACCCTCCGATTCACACCACCCCGTGATGTTTTTCTCACTCCTACTATTGAATGGCCTGTTAGAAACCCATACAATGCGCACCACCAAGCGATCTTTCTCAGAAACCTATCCTACATTAACACTGCATGTTTCTTGACCTCCGAATGCTGACCACCCCGTGGATTTTTACTCCATTCTTCATTGCCACTCAATGCCTATCCTAATGCAGACCCTCCGATTCACACCACCCAGTGATGTTTTTCTCACTCGTACAAGTGAATGTAATGTTACACACCCATACAATGCGCACCACCCCGCGATGTTTTTCTGAAACCTATCCTACATGGCCACTGCATGTTTCCTGACCTCCCCATGCTGACCACCCCTTGGTGCTTTTCTCCATCCTACATTGCCAATCACTGCCTATACTATTTCAAACCTTCCAATTCACACCACCCCGTGATGTTTTTGTCACTCCTACTAGTGAATATAATGTTACACACCCATACAATGCGAACCACCCCGCGATGTTTTTCAGAGACCTATCCTACATTGCCACTGCATGTTTCCTGACCTCGCCATGCTTACCACCCTATAGTGCTTTTTTCCATGCTACATTGCCACTCACTGCGTATACTAGTTCAGACCCTCCGATTCACACCACCCCGTGATGATTTTCTCACTCCTACTAGTGAATGGCCTGTTAGAAACACATACAATGTGCACCACCTCGCGATGCTTTTCAGAAACCTATCCTACATTGCCACTGCATGTTTCCTGACCTCCTCATGCTGACCACCACGTGGGGATTTTCTATTTCCTACATTGCCACTCACTGCTTATCCTAATTCAGATCCTATAATTCACACTACTCCGTGATGTTTTTCTCACTCCGACTAATGAATGTAATGTTACACACTCATACAATGCGCACCACCCCGCGATGTTTTTCAGAAACCTATCCTACATTGCCACTACGTGTTTCCTGACCTGCCAATGCTTACCACCCCGTGGTGCTTTTCTCCATTCTACATAGACATTCACTGCGTATACTAATTCAGACCCTCCAATTCACACAACCCCGTGATGATTATCTCACTACTACTTGTCAATGCCCTGTTAGAAACCCATACAATGCGCACCACCGTGCGATGTTTTTCAGAAACCTATCCTACATTGCCACTGCATGTTTCCTGACCTCCCCATGCTGACCAGACCGTGGTGCTTTTCTCCATCCTACATTGCCACTCACTGCATATCCTCATTCAGACCCTCCGATTCACACCAACCCGTGATGTTCTTCTCACTGCTACTAGTGAATGAAATGTTACACACCCATACAATGCGCACCACCCCGTGTTGTTTTTCAGAAACCTATCCTACATTGTCACTGCATGTTTCCTGACCTCCCTATGCTGACCACCCCATGGTGCTTTTCTCAATCCTACATTGCCAATTCCAGCGTATCCTAATTCAGAAGCACCGATTCACACAACCCAGTGATGTTTTTCTCACTCTTACTAGTTAATGTAATGTTACACACCCATATAATGAGCAAGACCCCTCAATGTTTTTCAGAAACCTATCCTATATTGCAACTGCATGTTTCCTGAACTTCCCATGCTGACCACCCCGTGGTGCTTTTCTATATCCTATATTGCCACTCACTGCCTATCCTAATTCAGAACGTATGATTCACACCACTCAGTGATGTTTTTCTAAATCCTACTAGTGAATGTAATGTTACAAACCCATACAATGTGCAACACCCCGCGATGTTTTTAAGAAAAGTATCCTACATTGCCACTGCATGTTTCCTGACTTCCCCATGCTGACCACCCCGTGGTGCTTTTCTCCAACCTACATTGCCATTCACTTCCTATCCTAATTCAGACCCGCCGATTCACACCAACCCGTGATGTTTTTCTCACTCCTATTAGTGAATGTAATGTTACACACCCATACAATGCGCATCACTGCGATATTTTCTGAAACCTATCCTACATTGCCACTGCATGTTTCCTGACCTCCCCATGCTGACCACCCCGTGCTGCTTTGCTCCATCCTACATTGCCACTCCCTACATATCCTAATTTAGACCCTCCGATTCAAAGCACCCCGTGATGTTTTTCTCACTCCTACTAGTGAATGCAATGTTACACACCCAAACAATACGCACCACCCCGCGATGTCCTTCAGAAACCTATCCTACATTGCCACTGCATGTTTCCTGACCTCCCTATGCTGACCACCCCGTGGTGATTTTCTCAATCCTACATTGCCACTTCCTGCCTATCCTAATTCAGAACCTCAAATTCACACCACTCGGTGAAGTTTTTCTCACTCATATTAGTGAATGTAATGTTACACACAAATACAGTGTGCACCAGCTCGCCATGTTTTTTAGAAACCTATCCTACATTGCCACTGCATGTTTCCTGACCTCCTCATGCTGACCACCCCGTGTTGCTTTTCTCCATCCTACATTCACACTCACTGCCTATACGAATTCAGTTCCTTTGATTCACACCACCCCGTGATGTTTTTCTCACTCCTACTAGTGAATGTAATGTTACACACCCATACAATGGGCACCACCCCGTGATGTTTGTCAGAAACCTATCCTACATTGCCACTGCATGTTTCCTGACTTCCCCATGCTGACCACCCATGGTTCTTTTTCCCTCCTACATTGCCTCTCACTGCCTATCCTAATTCAGACCCTCCGATTCACACAACCCTGTGATGTTTTTCTCAGTCCTCCTAGTGAATGTAATGTTACACACCATTTCAATGCGCACCACCCCGCGATGTTTCTCAAAAACCTATCCTACATTGCCACTGAATGTTTCCTGAATTACCCATGCTGATCAACCCGTGGTGCTTTTCTCCATCCTACATTGCCACTCACTTCCTATTCTAATTTAGACACTCAGTTTCAAACCACCCCGTGATGTTTTTCTCACTCCTACTAGTGAATGTAATTGTACACTCATATACAATTCGCAGCACCCCATGATGTTTTTCCGAAAACTATCCAACATTGCCCCTGCATGTTTCCTGACCTCCCCATGCTGACAACCCCGTGGTGCTTTTCTCCATCCTACATTGAAACTCACTGCCTATCCTAATTCAGACCCTCCGATTCAAACACCAGTCATGTTTTACTCACTCCTACTAGTGAATGGTCTGTTATAAACCCATACAATGCGCACCACCACGGGATGTTTCTCAGAAACCTATCCTACATGGCCAATGCATGTTTCCTCACCTCCCCATGCTGACCACCCCGTGGAGTTTTTCTCCATCCTACATTGCCACTCACTGCCTATCGTAATTCATATCCTATGATTCACACCACCCCATAATGTTTTTCTCACACCTACTAGTGAATTAAATGTTACACACCTATACAATATGCACCACCCCGTGGTGTTTTTCAGAAACCTATCCTACATTACCACTGAATTTTTCTTGTCCCCCCCATTCTGACCACCCCGTGGTGCTTTTCTCCATCCTACATTCCCACTCACTGACTATCCTTATTGAGACCCTCCGATTCACAACACCCCGTGAACTTTTTCTCACTCCTACTAGTGAATGTAATGTGACACACTCATACAATACGTACCACCCCGCGATGTTTTTCAGAAACCTATCCTACATTGCCACTGCATGTTTCCTGACCTCCCCATGCTGACCACCCCATGGTGCTTTTCTCCATCCAACATTGCCACTTCCTACCTATCATAATTCAGACCCTCCGATTCACACCACCCCGTATATGTTTGTCTCACTCCTACTAGTGAAAGTAATGTTACACACCCATACAATGTGCACCACCGTGCGATGTTTTTCAGAAACCTATCCTATATTGCCACTGCATTTTTCCTGACCTCCCGATGCTGATCACCCCGTGGTGCTTTACTCCATCCTACATTGCCAATCACTGTCTATACTATTTCAGACCCTCCGATTCACACCACCCCGTGATGTTTTTCTCACTCCTACTAGTGAATGTAATGTGACACACCCATACAATGCGCACCAGCCAGCGATATTTTTCAGAAACCTATCCTACATTGCCACTGCATGTTTCCTGACCTCCGCATGCTGACCACGCCGTGGTGCTTTTCTCCATCCTACATTGCCACATGCTACCTGTCCTAATTCGCACCCTCCGATTCACACCACCCCATGATGTTTTTCTCACTCCTACTAGTGAATGTAATGTTACACACCCATACAATGTGCACCACCCTGCGATGTTTTTTAGAAACCTATCCTATATTGCCATTGCATGTTTCCTGACCTCCCCATGCGGACCACCCCGTGGTACTTTCCTCCATCCTACATTGCCACTCACTGCCTTTCCTAATTAAGACCCTCCGATTCAAACCACCCCATGATGTTTTTCTCACTCCTACTGGTGAATGTAATGTTACACACCCATACAATGCGCACCACCCCGCGATGTTTTTCTGAAACCTATCCTACATGGCCACTGCATCTTTCCTGACCTCCCCATGCTGACCACCCCTTGGTGCTTTTCTCCATCCTACATTGCCAATCACTGCCTATACTATTTCAGACCTTCTGATTCACACCACCCCGTGATGTTTTTGTCACTCCTACTAGTGAATGTAATGTTACACACCCATACAATGCGAACCACCCTGCGATGTTTTTCAGAAACCTATCCTACATTGCCACAGCATGTTTCCTCACCTCTCCATGCTTACTACCCTATAGTGCTTTTTTCCATGCTACATTGCCACTCACTGCGTATACTAGTTCAGACCCTCCGATTCACACCACCCCGTGATGATTTTCTCACTCCTACTAGTGAATGGCCTGTTAGAAACACATACAATGCGCACCACCTCGCGATGCTTTTCAGAAACCTATCCTACATTGCCACTGCATGTTTCCTGACATCCTCATGCTGACAACCCCGTGGTGCTTTTCTCCATCCTACATGGCCACTCACTGCCTATCCTAATTCAGACCCTCTGATTCACACCTCCCCGTGATGTTTTTCTCACTCCTACTAGTGAATGTAATGTTTTATACCCATACAATGCGCACCACACTAGATGTTTTCCAGAAACCTATCCTAATTTGCCACTGCATGTTTCCTCACCTCCTCATGCTGACCACCCCGTGGGGCTTTTCTCAATCCTACATTGGCACTCACTGCCTATCCTAATTCAGACTCTCCGATTCACACCACCCCGTGATCTTTTTCTCATTCCTACTAGTGAATGTAATGTGACACACCCATACAATGCGCACCACCCCGTGATGTTTTTCAGAAACCTGTCCTACATTGCCACTGCATGTTACCAGACCTCCCCATGCAGACCACCCCATGGTGCTTTTCTCGATCCTACATTGCCACTCCCTACCTATCCTAATTCAGACCCTCCAATTCACACCACCCCGTGATGTTTTTCTCACTCCTGCTAGTGAATGTAATGTTACACACCCATACAATGTGCACCACCCTTCGATGTTTTCTGAAACCTATCCTACATTGCCACTGCATATTTCCTGACCTCCCCATACTGACCACCCCTTGGGGATTTTCTATTTCCTACATTGCCACTCACTGCTTATCCTAATTCAGATCCTATAATTCACACTACTCCTTGATGTTTTTCTCACTCCTACTAATGAATGTAATATTTTATACCCTCATACAATGTGCACCACACCGCGATGTTTTCCAGAAACCTATTCTAGATGGCCACTGCATGTTTCCTGACCTCCTCATGATGACCACCCCATGGGGCTTTTCTCCTTCCTACATTGCCACTCACTGCCTATCCTAATTCAGGTCCTATAATTCACACTACTCCGTGATGTTTTTCTCACTCCTACTAGTGAATGGCCTGTTAGAAACCCATACAATGCGCACCACACCGCGATGTTTTTCAGAAACTTATCCTACATTGCCACTGGATGTTTCCTGACCTCCCAACGCCGACAACCCCGTGGTGCTTTTCTCCATCCTACATTGCCACTCACTGCCTATCCTAATTGAGACCCTCCGATTCACACGAGCCCGTGATGTTTTTCTCACACCTACTAGTGAATGTCATATGACATACCCATACAATGCGCACCACACCGTGATGTTTTTCAGAAACCTATCCTACATTTCCATGGCATGTTTCCTGACCTCCCCATGCTGACCACACCATGGTGCTTTTTTCCATCCTGCATTGCCACTTCCTGCCTATACTAATTCAGACCCTCTGATTCACACCACCGCGTGAAGTTTTCCTCACTCCTACTAGTGAATATAATGTTACACACTCATACAATTCGCACCACCCCGCGATGTTTTTCGGAAACCTATGCTATATTGCCACTACATGTTTCCTGACCTCCCCATGCTGACCACCCCATGGTGCTTTTCTCCATCCTACATTGCAACTCACTGCCTATTCTAATTAAGACCCTCCGAATCACACCACCCCGTGATGTTTTTCTCACTCCTACTAGTGAATGTAATGTTACACACCCATACAATGGGCACCACCCCGTGATGTTTTTCAGAAACCTGTCCTACATTGCCACTGCATGTTTCCTGACTTCTCCATGCTGACCACCCGTGGTGCTTTTCTCCCTCCTACGTTGCCTCTCACTGCCTATCCTAATTCAGACCCTCCGATTCCCACCACCCCGTGATGTTTTTCTCACTCCTACTATTGAATGTAATGTTTTATACCCATACAATGCGCACGACCCGGCGATGTTTTTCAGAAACCTATCCTACATTGCCACGACATGTTTCCTGACCTCCCCATGCTTACCACCCCGTGGTGCTTTTCTCCATCCTACATTGCCACTCACTGCCTATCCTAATTCAGACCCTCCGATTCACACCACCCCGTGATGTTTTTCTCACTCCTACTAGTGAATGTAATGTGTTATAACCATACAATGCGCACCACCCCGCGATGTTTTTCAGAAACCTATCCTACATTGCCAATGCATGTTTCCTGACCTCCTCATGCTGACCACCACATGGGGATTTTCTATTTCCTACATTGCCACTCACTGCTTATCCAAATTCAGATCCTATAATTCACACTACTCCGTGATGTTTTTCTCACTCCGAGTAATGAATGTAATGTTACACACTCATACAATGCGCACCACCCCGCGATGTTTTTCAGAAACCTATCCTACATTGCCACTACGTGTTTCCTGACCTGCAAATGCTTACCACCCCGTGGTGCTTTTCTCCATTCTACATAGACATTCACTGCGTATACTAATTCAGACCCTCCAATTCACACAAGCCCGTGATGATTATCTCACTCCTACTTGTTAATGCCCTGTTAGAAACCCATACAATGCGCACCACCCTGCGATGTTTTTCAGAAACCTATCCTACATTGCCACTGCATGTTTCCTGACCTCCCCATGCTGACCAACCCATGGTGCTTTTCTCCATCCTACATTGCCCCTTCCTGCCTATCCTAATTCAGACCCTCTGATTCACACCACCCCGTGATGTTTTTCTCACTCATACTAGTGAATATAATGTTACACACCCATACAATGTGCACCACCCCGTGATTTTTTTCAGAAACCTTTCCTACATTTCCAAGGAATGTTTCCTGACCTCCCCATGCTGACCAAACCGTGGTCCTTTTCTCCATCCTACATTGCCAATCACTGCCTATACTATTTCAGACCCTCCGATTCACACGACCCCGTGATGTTTTTCTCACTCCTACTAGTGAATGTAATGTGACACACCCACACAATGCGCACCACCCCGAGATGGTTTTCAGAAACCTATCCTACATTGCCACTGCATGTTTCCTGACCTGCCCATGCTGACAACCCCGTGGGGCTTTTCTCCATCCTACATTGCCAATCACTGCCTATACTATTTCAGACCCTCCGATTCACACGACCCCGTGATGATTTTCTTACTCCTACTAGTGAATGGCCTGTTAGAAACCCATACAATGCGCACCACCACGCGATATTTTTCAGAAACCTATCCTACATTGCCACTGCATGTTCCCTGACCTCCCGATACTGACAACCCCGTGGTGCTTTTATCCATCCTGCATTGCCACTCACTGCCTATCCTAATTCAGACACTCTGATTCACACCACCCCGTGACGTTTTTCTCACTCCTACTAGTGAATGTAATGTTTTATACCCATACAATGTGCAACACCCCGCGATGTTTTTCAGAAACCTATCCTACATTGTCACTGCATTTTTCCTCGCCTCCTCATGCTGACCACCCCGTGGGGCTTTTCTCCTTCCTACATTGCCACTCACTGCCTATCCTAATTCAGACCCTCTGATTCACACCACCCTGTGATGTTTTTCTCACTCCTACTAGTGAATGTAATGTTTTATACCCATACAATGGGCACCACCCCGTGATGTTTTTCAGAATCCTATCCTACATTTCCACGGCATGTCTCCTGACATCCCCATGCTGACCACACCTTGGTCCTTTTCTCCATCCTACATTCCAATCACTTCCTATACTATTTCAGACCCTCCGATTCACGTGACCCCGTCATGTTTTTCTCACTCTTACTAGTGAATGTAATGTGAAACACCCATACAATGCGCACCACCCCGCGATGTTTTTCAGAAACCGATCCTACATTGCCACTGCATGTTTCCTGACCTCCACATGCTTACCACCCTGTGGTGCTGTTTTCCATGCTACATTGCCACTCGCTGCGTATACTAATTCAGACCCTCCGATTCACACCACCCCGTGATGATTTTCTCACTCCTACTAGTGAATGGCCTGTTAGAAACCCATAAAATGAGCTCCACCCCGTGATGTTTTTCAGAAACCTATCCTACATTGCCACTGCATGTTTCATGACCTCCCCATGCTGACCACCCCTTCGCGCTTTTCTCCATCCTACGTTGCCACTCACTGCCTATTCTAATTATGACCCTCCGATTCACACCACCCCGTGATGTTTTTCTCACTCCTACTAGTGAATGTAATGTTACACACCCATACAATGGGCACCACCCCGTGATGTTTGTCATAAACCTATCCTACATTGCCACTGCATGTTTCCTGACTTCCCCATGCTGACCACCCATGGTTCTTTTTCCCTCCTACATTGCCTCTCACTGCCTATCCTAATTCAGACCCTCCGATTCACACAACCCCGTGATGTTTTTCTCAGTCCTCCTAGTGAATGTAATGTTACACACCCTTACAATGCGCACCACCCCGCGATGTTTCTCAAAAACCTATCCTACATTGCCACTGAATGTTTCCTGAATTCCCCATGCTGATCAACCCGTGGTGCTTTTCTCCATCCTACATTGCCACTCACTTCCTATTCTAATTCAGACACTCGGTTTCACACCACCCCGTGATGTTTTTCTCACTCCTACTAGTGAAGGTAATTGTACACTCATATACAATTCGCACCACCCCGTGATGTTTTTCTCACTCCTACTAGTGAATGTAATTGTACACTCATATACAATTCGCACCACCCCGTGATGTTTTTCCGAAAACTATCCAACATTGCCCCTGCGTGTTTCCTGACCTCCCCATGCTGACAACCCCGTGGTGCTTTTCTCCACCCTACAATGAAACTCACTGCGTATCCTAATTCAGACCCTCCGATTCAAAAACCAGTCATGTTTTATTCACTCCTACTAGTGAATGGTCTGTTAGAAACCCATACAATGCGCACCACCACGGGATGTTTCTCAGAAACCTATCCTACATTGCCAATGCATGTTTCATCACCTCCCCATGCTGACCACCCCGTGGAGTTTTTCTCAATCCTACATTGCCACTCACTGCCTATCGTAATTCAGATCCTATGATTCACACCACCCCGTAATGTTTTTCTCACACCTACTAGTGAATTTAATGTTACACACCTATACAATATGCACCACCCCGTGATGTTTTTCAGAAACCTATCCTACATTACCACTGCATGTTTCTTGTCCTCCCCATTCTGACCACCCCGTGGTGCTTTTCTCCATCCTACATTGCCACTCACTGACTATCCTTATTGAGACCCTCCGATTCACAACACCCCGTGATGTTTTTCTCACTCCTACTAGTGAATGTAATGTGACACACTCATACAATACGAACCACCTGGCGATGTTTTTCAGAAACCTATCCTACATTGCCACTGCATGTTTCCTGACCTCCCCATGCTGACCACCCCATGGTGCTTTTCTCCATCCTACATTGCCACTTCCTACCTATCCTAATTCAGACCCTCCGATTCACACCACCCCGTGATGTTTGTCTCACTCCTACTAGTGAAAGTAATGTTACACACCCATACAATGTGCACCACCGTGCGATGTTTTTCAGAAACCAATCCTACATTGCCACTGCATGTATCCTGACCTCCCGATGCTGATCACCCCGTGGTGCTTTACTCCATCCTACATTGCCAATCACTGTCTATACTATTTCAGACCCTCCGATTCACACCACCCCGTGATGTTTTTCTCACTCCTACTAGTGAATGTAATGTGACACACGCATACAATGTGCACCACCCTGCGATGTTTTTTAGAAACCTATCCTATATTGCCATTGCATGTTTCCTGACCTCCCCATGCGGACCACCCCGTGGTACTTTCCTCCATCCTACATTGCCACTCACTGCCTTTCCTAATTAAGACCCCCCGATTCAAACCACCCCATGATGTTTTTCTCACTCCTACTGGTGAATGTAATGTTACACACCCATATAATGCGCACCACCCCGCGATGTTTTTCTGAAACCTATCCTACATGGCCACTGCATCTTTCCTGACCTCCCCATGCTGACCACCCCTTGGTGCTTTTCTCCATCCTACATTGCCAATCACTGCCTATACTATTTCAGACCTTCTGATTCACACCACCCCGTGATGTTTTTGTCACTCCTACTAGTGAATGTAATGTTACACACCCATACAATGCGAACCACCCTGCGATGTTTTTCAGAAACCTATCCCACATTGCCACTGCACGTTTCCTCACCTCTCCATGCTTACCACCCTATAGTGCTTTTTTCCATGCTACATTGCCACTCACTGCGTATACAAGTTCAGACCCTCCGATTCACACCACCCCGTGATGATTTTCTCACTCCTACTAGTGAATGGCCTGTTAGAAACACATACAATGCGCACCACCTCGCGATGCTTTTCAGAAACCTATCCTACATTGCCACTGCATGTTTCCTGACATCCTCATGCTGACAACCCCGTGGTGCTTTTCTCCATCCTACATGGCCACTCACTGCCTATCCTAATTCAGACCCTCTGATTCACACCACCCCGTGATGTTTTTCTCACTCCTACTAGTGAATGTAATGTTTTATACCCATACAATGCGCACCACCCTAGATGTTTTCCAGAAACCTATCCTAATTTGCCACTGCATGTTTCCTCACCTCCTCATGCTGACCACCCCGTGGGGCTTTTCTCAATCCTACATTGGCACTCACTGCCTATCCTAATTGAGACCCTCCGATTTACACCACCCCGTGATCTTTTTCTCACTCCTACTAGTGAATGTAATGTGACACACCCATACAATGCGCACCACCCCGTGATGTTTTTCAGAAACCTATCCTACATTGCCACTGCATGTTTCCAGACCTCCCCATGCAGACCACCCCGTGGTGCTTTTCTTGATCCTACATTGCCACTCCCTACCTATCCTAATTCAGACCCTCCAATTCACACCACCCCGTGATGTTTTTCTCACTCCTGCTAGTGAATGTAATGTTACACACACATACAATGTGCACCACCTTTCGATGTTTTCTGAAACCTATCCTACATTGCCACTGCATATTTCCTGACCTCCCCATACTGACCACCCCTTGGGGATTTTCTATTTCCTACATTGCCACTCACTGCTAATCCTAATTCAGATCCTATAATTCACACTACTCCTTGATGTTTTTCTCACTCCTACTAATGAATGTAATATTTTATACCCTCATACAATGTGCACCACACCGCGATGTTTTCCAGAAACCTATCCTAGATGGCCACTGCATGTTTCCTGACCTCCTCATGATGACCACCCCATGGGGCTTTTCTCCTTCCTACATTGCCACTCACTGCCTATCCTAATTCAGATCCTATAATTCACACTACTCCGTGATGTTTTTCTCACTCCTACTAGTGAATGGCCTGTTAGAAACCCATACAATGCGCACCACACCGCGATGTTTTTCAGAAACTTATCCTACATTGCCACTGGATGTTTCCGGACCTCCACATGCCGACAACCCCGTGGTGCTTTTCTCCATCCTACATTGCCACTCGCTGCCTATCCTAATTGAGACCCTCTGATTCACACCAGCCCGTGATGTTTTTCTCACACCTACTAGTGAATGTAATATGACATACCCATACAATGCCCACCACACCGTGATGTTTTTAAGAAACCTATCCTACATTTCCACGGCATGTTTCCTGACCTCCCCATGCTGACCACACCGTGGTGCTTTTTTCCATCCTGCATTGCCACTTCCTGCCTATACTAATTCAGACCCTCTGATTCACACCCCCGCGTGAAGTTTTCCTCACCCCTACTAGTGAATATAATGTTACACACTCATACATTTCGCACCACCCCGCGATGTTTTTCGGAAACCTATGCTATATTGCCACTACATGTTTCCTGACCTCCCCATGCTGACCACCCCGTGGTGCTTTTCTCCATCCTACATTGCCACTCACTGCCTATTCTAATTAAGACCCTCCGAATCACACCACCCCGTGATGTTTTTCTCACTCCTACTAGTGAATGTAATGTTACACACCCATACAATGGGCACCACCCCGTGATGTTTTTCAGAAACCTATCCTACATTGCCACTGCATGTTTCCTGACTTCTCCATGCTGACCACCCGTGGTGCTTTTCTCCCTCTTACGTTGCCTCTGAATGCCTATCCTAATTCAGACCCTCCGATTCCCACCACCCCGTGATGTTTTTCACACTCCTACTATTGAATGTAATGTTTTATACCCATACAATGCGCACGACCCCGCGATGTTTTTCAAAAACCTATCCTACATTGCCACGACATGTTTCCTGACCTCCCCATGCTTACCACCCCGTGGTGCTTTTCTCCATCCTACATTGCCACTCACTGCCTATCCTAATTCAGACCCTCTGATTCACACCACCCCGTGATGTTTTTCTCACTCCTACTATTGAATGTAATGTTTTATACCCATACAATGGGCACCACCCCATGATGTTTTTCAGAAACCTATCCTACATTGCCACTGCATGTTTCCTGACCTCCTCATGCTGACCACCACGTGGGGATTTTCTATTTCCTACATTGCCACTCACTTCTTATCCTAATTCAGATTCTATAATTCACACTACTCCGTGATGTTTTTCTCACTCCGACTAATGAATGTAATGTTACACACTCATACAATGCGCACCACCCCGCGATGTTTTTCAGAAACCTATCCTACATTGCCACTGCATGTTTTCTGACCTTCCCATGCTGACCAACCCATGGTGCTTTTCTCCATCCTACATTGCCACTTTCTGCCTATGCTAATTCAGACACTCTGATTCACACCACCCCGTGATGTTTTTCTCACTCATACTAGTGAATATAATGTTACACACCCATACAATGTGCACCACCCCGTGATTTTTTTCAGAAACCTTTCCTACATTTCCAAGGCATGTTTCCTGACCTCCCCATGCTGACCAAACCGTGGTCCTTTTCTCCATCCTTCATTGCCAATCACTGCCTATACTATTTCAGAAACTCCTATTCACACGACCCCGTGATGTTTTCTCACTCCTACTAGTGCATGTAATGTGATACACCCAAACAATGCGCACCACCCCGTGATGGTTTTCAGAAACCTATCCTACATTGCCACTGCATGTTTCCTGACCTGCCCATGCTGACCACCCCGTGGTGCTTTTCTCCATCCTACATTGCCAATCACTGGCTATACTATTTTAGACGCTCCGATTCACACGACCCCGTGATGATTTTCTCACTCCTACTAGTGAATGGCCTGTTAGAAACCCATACAATGCGCACCACCACGCGATATTTTTCAGAAACCTATCCTACATTGACACTGCATGTTTCCTTACCTCCCGATGCTGACAACCCCGTGGTGCTTTTCTCCATCCTACATTGCCACTCACTGCCTATCCTAATTCAGACCCTCTGATTCACACCACCCCGTGACGTTTTTCTCACTCCTACTAGTGAATGTAATGTTTTATACCCATACAATGTGCACCACCCCGCGATGTTTTTCAGAAACCTATCCTACATTGTCACTGCATTTTTCCTCGCCTCCTCATGCTGACCACCCCGTGTGGCTTTTCTCCTTCCTACATTGCCACTCACTTCCTATCCTAATTCAGACCCTCTGATTCACACCACCCCGTGATGTTTTTCTCACTCCTACTAGTGAATGTAATGTTTTATACCCATACAATGGGCACCACCCCATGATATTTTTCAGAATCCTATCCTACATTTCCACGGCATGTTTCCTGACATCCCCATGCTGACCACACCTTGGTCCTTTTCTCCATCCTACATTCCAATCACTTCCTATACTCTTTCAGACCCTCCGATTCACACGACCCCATCATGTTTTTCTCACTCTTACTAGTGAATGTAATGTGAAACACCCATACAATGCGCACCACCCCGCGATGTTTTTCAGAAACCGATCCTACATTGCCACTGCATGTTTCCTGACCTCCCCATGCTTACCACCCTGTGGTGCTGTTTTCCATGCTACATTGCCACTCGCTGCGTATACTAATTCAGACCCTCCGATTCACACAACCCCGTGATGATTTTCTCACTCCTACTAGTGAATAGCCTGTTAGAAAACCATAAAATGAGCTCCACCCTGTGATGTTTTTCAGAAACCTATCCTACATTGCCACTGCATGTTTCCTGACCTCCCCATGCTGACCACCCCTTCGTGCTTTTCTCTATCCTACTTTGCCACTCACTGCCTATTCTAATTATGACCCTCCGATTCACACCACCCCGTGATGTTTTTCTCACTCCTACTAGTGAATGTAATGTTACACACCCATACAATGGGCACCACCCCGTGATGTTTGTCATAAACCTATCCTACATTGCCACTGCATGTTTCCTGACTTCCCCATGCTGACCACCCGTGGTTCTTTTTCCCTCCTACATTGCCTCTCACTGCCTACCCTAATTCAGACCCTCCGATTCACACAACCCTGTGATATTTTTCTCAGTCCTCCTAGTGCATGTAATTTTGCACACCCTTACAATGCGCACCACCCCGCGATGTTTCTCAAAAACCTATCCTACATTGCCACTGAATGTTTCCTGAATTCCCCATGCTGATCAACCCGTGGTGCTTTTCTCCATCCTACATTGCCACTCACTTCCTATTCTAATTCAGACACTCGGTTTCACACCACCCCGTGATGTTTTTCTCACTCCTACTAGTGAATGTAATTGTACACTCATATACAATTCGCACCACCCCGTGAGGTTTTTCCGAAAACTATCCAACATTGCCCCTGCATGTTTCCTGACCTCCCCATGCTGACAACCCCGTGGTGCTTTTCTCCAATCTACATTGCAACTCACAGCCTATCCTAATTCAGACCCTCCGATTCAAACACCAGTCATATTTTACTCACTCCTTCTAGTGAATGGTCTGTTAGAAACCCATACAATGCGCACCACCAAGGGATGTTTCTCAGAAACCTATCCTACATTGCCACTGCATGTTTCCTGACCTCCCCATGCTGACCACCCCATGGTGCTTTTCTCCATCCTACATTGCCACTTCCTACCTATCCTAATTCAGACCCTCCGATTCACACCACCCCGTGATGTTTGTCTCACTCCTACTAGTGAAAGTAATGTTACACACCCATACAATGTGCACCACCGTGCGATGTTTTTCAGAAACCTATCCTACAATTCCACTGCATGTTTCCTGACCTCCTGATGCTGATCACCCCGGGGTGCTTTACTCCATCCTACATTGCCAATCACTGTCTATACTATTTCAGACCCTCCGATTCACACCACCCCGTGATGTTTTTCTCACTCCTACTAGTGAATGTAATGTGACACACCCATACAATGAGCACCAGCCCGCGATGTTTTTCAGAAACCTATCCTACATTGCCACTGCATGTTTCCTGACCTCCGCATGCTGACCACGCCGTGGTGCTTTTCTCCATCCTACATTGCCACATGCTACTTGTCCTAATTCGGACCCTCCGATTCACACCACCCCATGATGTTTTTCTCAGTCCTACTAGTGAATGTAATGTTACCCACCCATACAATGTGCACCACCCTGCGATGTTTTTTAGAAACCTATCCTATATTGCCATTGCATGTTTCCTGACCTCCCCATGCTGACCACCCCGTGGTGCTTTTCTCCATCCTACATTGCCACTCACTGCCTTTCCTAATTAAGACCCTCCGATTCAAACCACCCCATGATGTTTTTGTCACTCCTACTAGTGAATGTAATGTTACACACCCATACACTGCGAACCACCCCGCGATGTTTTTCAGAAATCTATCCTACATTGCCACTGCATGTTTCCTCACCTCTCCATGCTTACCACCCTATAGTGCTTTTTTCCATGCTACATTGCCACTCACTGCGTATACTAGTTCAGACCCTCCGATTCACACCACCCCGTGATGATTTTCTCACTCCTACTAGTGAATGGCCTGTTAGAAACCCATAAAATGAGCTCCACCCCGTGATGTTTTTCAGAAACCTATCCTACATTGCCACTGCATGTTTCCAGATCTCCCCATGCAGACCACCCCGTGGTGCTTTTCTTGATCCTACATTGCCACTCCCTACCTATCCTAATTCAGACCCTCCAATTCACACCACCCCGTGATGTTTTTCTCACTCCTGCTAGTGAATGAAATGTTACACACCCATACAATGTGCACCACCCTTCGATGTTTTCTGAAACCTATCCTACATTGCCACTGCATATTTCCTGACCTCCCCATACTGACCACCCCTTGGGGATTTTCTGTTTCCTACATTGCCACTCACTGCTTATCCTAATTCAGATCCTATAATTCACACTACTCCTTGATGTGTTTCTCACTCCTACTAATGAATGTAATATTTTATACCCTCATACAATGTGCACCACACCGCGATGTTTTCCGGAAACTTATCCTAGATGGCCACTGCATGTTTCCTGACCTCCTCATGATGACCACCCCATGGGGCTTTTCTCCTTCCTACATTGCCACTCACTGCCTATCCTAATTCAGATCCTATAATTCACACTACTCCGTGATGTTTTTCTCACTCCTACTAGTGAATGGCCTGTTAGAAACCCATACAATGCGCACCACACCGCGATGATTTTCAGAAACTTATCCTACATTGCCACTGGATGTTTCCTGACCTCCCCATGCCGACAACCCCGTGGTGCTTTTCTCCATCCTACATTGCCACTCACTGCCTATCCTAATTGAGACCCTCTGATTCACACCAGCCAGTGATGTTTTTCTCACACCTACTAGTGAATGTAATATGACATACCCATACAATGCGCACCACACCGTGATGTTTTTCAGAAACCTATCCTACATTTCCACGGCATGTTTCCTGACCTCCCCATGCTGACCACACCGTGGTGCTTTTTTCCATCCTGCATTGCCACTTCCTGCCTATACTAATTCAGACCCTCTGATTCACACCACCGCGTGATGTTTTCTTCACTCATACTAGTGAATATAATGTTACACACTCATACAATTCGCACCACCCCGCGATGTTTTTCGGAAACCTATGCTATATTGCCACTACATGTTTCCTGACCTCCCTATGCTGACCACCCCGTGGTGCTTTTCTCCATCCTACATTGCCACTCACTGCCTATTCTAATTAAGACCCTCCGAATCACACCACCCCGTGATCTTTTTCTCACTCCTACTAGTGAATGTAATGTGACACACCCATACAATGCGCACCACCCCGTGATGTTTTTCAGAAACCTATCCTACATTGCCACTGCATGTTTCCAGACCTCCCCATGCAGACCACCCCGTGGTGCTTTTCTCGATCCTACATTGCCACTCCCTACCTATCCTAATTCAGACCCTCCGATTCACACCACCCCGTGATGTTTTTCTCACTCCTGCTAGTGAATGTAATGTTACACACCCATACAATGTGCACCACCTTTCGATGTTTTCTGAAACCTATCCTACATTGCCACTGCATATTTCCTGATCTCCCCATACTGACCACCCCTTGGGGATTTTCTATTTCCTACATTGCCACTCACTGCTAATCCTAATTCAGATCCTATAATTCACACTACTCCTTGATGTTTTTCTCACTCCTACTAATGAATGTAATATTTTATACCCTCATACAATGTGCACCACACCGCGATGTTTTCCAGAAACCTATCCTAGATGGCCACTGCATGTTTCCTGACCTCCTCATGATGACCACCCCATGGGGTTTTCTCCTTCCTACATTGCCACTCACTGCCTATCCTAATTCAGATCCTATAATTCACACTACTCCGTGATGTTTTTCTCACTCCTACTAGTGAATGGCCTGTTAGAAACCCATACAATGCGCACCACACCGCGATGTTTTTCAGAAACTTATCCTACATTGCCACTGGATGTTTCCGGACCTCCACATGCCGACAACCCCGTGGTGCTTTTCTCCATCCTACATTGCCACTCGCTGCCTATCCTAATTGAGACCCTCTGATTCACACCAGCCCGTGATGTTTTTCTCACACCTACTAGTGAATGTAATATGACATACCCATACAATGCGCACCACTCCGTGATGTTTTTCAGAAACCTATCCTACATTTCCACGGCATGTTTCCTGACCTCCCCATGCTGACCACACCGTGGTGCTTTTTTCCATCCTGCATTGCCACTTCCTGCCTATACTAATTCAGACCCTCTGATTCACACCACCGCGTGAAGTTTTCCTCACCCCTACTAGTGAATATAATGTTACACACTCATACATTTCGCACCACCCCGCGATGTTTTTCGGAAACCTATGCTATATTGCCACTACATGTTTCCTGACCTCCCCATGCTGACCACCCCGTGGTGCTTTTCTCCATCCTACATTGCCACTCACTACCTATTCTAATTAAGACCCTCCGAATCACACCACCCCGTGATGTTTTTCTCACTCCTACTAGTGAATGTAATGTTACACACCCATACAATGGGCACCACCCCGTGATGTTTTTCAGAAACCTATCCTACATTGCCACTGCATGTTTCCTGACTTCTCCATGCTGACCACCCGTGGTGCTTTTCTCCCTCTTACGTTGCCTCTGAATGCCTATCCTAATTCAGACCCTCCGATTCCCACCACCCCGTGATGTTTTTCACACTCCTACTATTGAATGTAATGTTTTATACCCATACAATGCGCACGACCCCGCGATGTTTTTCAAAAACCTATCCTACATTGCCACGACATGTTTCCTGACCTCCCCATGCTTACCACCCCGTGGTGCTTTTCTCCATCCTACATTGCCACTCACTGCCTATCCTAATTCAGACCCTCTGATTCACACCACCCCGTGATGTTTTTCTCACTCCTACTATTGAATGTAATGTTTTATACCCATACAATGGGCACCACCCCATGATGTTTTTCAGAAACCTATCCTACATTGCCACTGCATGTTTCCTGACCTCCTCATGCTGACCACCACGTGGGGATTTTCTATTTCCTACATTGCCACTCACTTCTTATCCTAATTCAGATTCTATAATTCACACTACTCCGTGATGTTTTTCTCACTCCGACTAATGAATGTAATGTTACACACTCATACAATGCGCACCACCCCGCGATGTTTTTCAGAACCTATCCTACATTGCCACTGCATGTTTTCTGACCTTCCCATGCTGACCAACCCATGGTGCTTTTTCTCCATCCTACATTGCCACTTTCTGCCTATGCTAATTCAGACACTCTGATTCACACCACCCCGTGATGTTTTTCTCACTCATACTAGTGAATATAATGTTACACACCCATACAATGTGCACCACCCCGTGATTTTTTTCAGAAACCTTTCCTACATTTCCAAGGCATGTTTCCTGACCTCCCCATGCTGACCAAACCGTGGTCCTTTTCTCCATCCTTCATTGCCAATCACTGCCTATACTATTTCAGAAACTCCTATTCACACGACCCCGTGATGTTTTCTCACTCCTACTAGTGCATGTAATGTGATACATCCAAACAATGCGCACCACCCCGTGATGGTTTTCAGAAACCTATCCTACATTGCCACTGCATGTTTCCTGACCTGCCCATGCTGACCACCCCGTGGTGCTTTTCTCCATCCTACATTGCCAATCACTGGCTATACTATTTTAGACGCTCCGATTCACACGACCCCGTGATGATTTTCTCACTCCTACTAGTGAATGGCCTGTTAGAAACCCATACAATGCGCACCACCACGCGATATTTTCAGAAACCTATCCTACATTGACACTGCATGTTTCCTTACCTCCCGATGCTGACAACCCCGTGGTGCTTTTCTCCATCCTACATTGCCACTCACTGCCTATCCTAATTCAGACCCTCTGATTCACACCACCCCGTGACGTTTTTCTCACTCTACTAGTGAATGTAATGTTTTATACCCATACAATGTGCACCACCCGCGATGTTTTTCAGAAACCTATCCTACATTGTCACTGCATTTTTCCTCGCCTCCTCATGCTGACCACCCCGTGTGGCTTTTCTCCTTCCTACATTGCCACTCACTTCCTATCCTAATTCAGACCCTCTGATTCACACCACCCCGTGATGTTTTTCTCACTCCTACTAGTGAATGTAATGTTTTATACCCATACAATGGGCACCACCCCATGATATTTTTCAGAATCCTATCCTACATTTCCACGGCATGTTTCCTGACTCCCCCATGCTGACCACACCTTGGTCCTTTTCTCCATCCTACATTCCAATCACTTCCTATACTCTTTCAGACCCTCCGATTCACACGACCCCATCATGTTTTCTCACTCTTACTAGTGAATGTAATGTGAAACACCCATACAATGCGCACCACCCCGCGATGTTTTTCAGAAAACCGATCCTACATTGCCACTGCATGTTTCCTGACCTCCCCATGCTTACCACCCTGTGGTGCTGTTTTCCATGCTACATTGCCACTCGCTGCGTATACTAATTCAGACCCTCCGATTCACACAACCCCGTGATGATTTTCTCACTCCTACTAGTGAATAGCCTGTTAGAAAACCATAAAATGAGCTCCACCCTGTGATGTTTTTCAGAAACCTATCCTACATTGCCACTGCATGTTTCCTGACCTCCCCATGCTGACCACCCCTTCGTGCTTTTCTCTATCCTACTTTGCCACTCACTGCCTATTCTAATTATGACCCTCCGATTCACACCACCCCGTGATGTTTTTCTCACTCCTACTAGTGAATGTAATGTTTCACACCCATACAATGGGCACCACCCCGTGATGTTTGTCATAAACCTATCCTACATTGCCACTGCATGTTTCCTGACTTCCCCATGCTGACCACCCGTGGTTCTTTTTCCCTCCTACATTGCCTCTCACTGCCTACCCTAATTCAGACCCTCCGATTCACACAACCCTGTGATATTTTTCTCAGTCCTCCTAGTGCATGTAATTTTGCACACCCTTACAATGCGCACCACCCGCGATGTTTCTCAAAAACCTATCCTACATTGCCACTGAATGTTTCCTGAATTCCCCATGCTGATCAACCCGTGGTGCTTTTCTCCATCCTACATTGCCACTCACTTCCTATTCTAATTCAGACACTCGGTTTCACACCCCCCCGTGATGTTTTTCTCACTCCTACTAGTGAATGTAATTGTACACTCATATACAATTCGCACCACCCCGTGAGGTTTTTCCGAAAACTATCCAACATTGCCCCTGCATGTTTCCTGACCTCCCCATGCTGACAACCCCGTGGTGCTTTTCTCCAATCTACATTGCAACTCACAGCCTATCCTAATTCAGACCCTCCGATTCAAACACCAGTCATATTTTACTCACCTCCTTCTAGTGAATGGTCTGTTAGAAACCCATACAATGCGCACCACCAAGGGATGTTTCTCAGAAACCTATCCTACATTGCCACTGCATGTTTCCTGACCTCCCCATGCTGACCACCCCATGGTGCTTTTCTCCATCCTACATTGCCACTTCCTACCTATCCTAATTCAGACCCTCCGATTCACACCACCCCGTGATGTTTGTCTCACTCCTACTAGTGAAAGTAATGTTACACACCACCCATACAATGTGCACCACCGTGCGATGTTTTTCAGAAACCTATCCTACAATTCCACTGCATGTTTCCTGACCTCCTGATGCTGATCACCCCGTGGTGCTTTACTCCATCCTACATTGCCAATCACTGTCTATACTATTTCAGACCCTCCGATTCACACCACCCCGTGATGTTTTTCTCACTCCTACTAGTGAATGTAATGTGACACACCCATACAATGAGCACCAGCCCGCGATGTTTTTCAGAAACCTATCCTACATTGCCACTGCATGTTTCCTGACCTCCGCATGCTGACCACGCCGTGGTGCTTTTCTCCATCCTACATTGCCACATGCTACTTGTCCTAATTCGGACCCTCTGATTCACACCACCCCATGATGTTTTTCTCAGTCCTACTAGTGAATGTAATGTTACCCACCCATACAATGTGCACCACCCTGCGATGTTTTTTAGAAACCTATCCTATATTGCCATTGCATGTTTCCTGACCTCCCCATGCTGACCACCCCGTGGTGCTTTTCTCCATCCTACATTGCCACTCACTGCCTTTCCTAATTAAGACCCTCCGATTCAAACCACCCCATGATGTTTTTGTCACTCCTACTAGTGAATGTAATGTTACACACCCATACAATGCGAACCACCCCGCGATGTTTTTCAGAAATCTATCCTACATTGCCACTGCATGTTTCCTCACCTCTCCATGCTTACCACCCTATAGTGCTTTTTTCCATGCTACATTGCCACTCACTGCGTATACTAGTTCAGACCCTCCGATTCACACCACCCCGTGATGATTTTCTCACTCCTACTAGTGAATGGCCTGTTAGAAACCCATAAAATGAGCTCCACCCCGTGATGTTTTTCAGAAACCTATCCTACATTGCCACTGCATGTTTCCAGATCTCCCCATGCAGACCACCCCGTGGTGCTTTTCTTGATCCTACATTGCCACTCCCTACCTATCCTAATTCAGACCCTCCAATTCACACCACCCCGTGATGTTTTTCTCACTCCTGCTAGTGAATGAAATGTTACACACCCATACAATGTGCACCACCCTTCGATGTTTTCTGAAACCTATCCTACATTGCCACTGCATATTTCCTGACCTCCCCATACTGACCACCCCTTGGGGATTTTCTGTTTCCTACATTGCCACTCACTGCTTATCCTAATTCAGATCCTATAATTCACACTACTCCTTGATGTGTTTCTCACTCCTACTAATGAATGTAATATTTTATACCCTCATACAATGTGCACCACACCGCGATGTTTTCCGGAAACTTATCCTAGATGGCCACTGCATGTTTCCTGACCTCCTCATGATGACCACCCCATGGGGCTTTTCTCCTTCCTACATTGCCACTCACTGCCTATCCTAATTCAGATCCTATAATTCACACTACTCCGTGATGTTTTTCTCACTCCTACTAGTGAATGGCCTGTTAGAAACCCATACAATGCGCACCACACCGCGATGATTTTCAGAAACTTATCCTACATTGCCACTGGATGTTTCCTGACCTCCCCATGCCGACAACCCCGTGGTGCTTTTCTCCATCCTACATTGCCACTCACTGCCTATCCTAATTGAGACCCTCTGATTCACACCAGCCAGTGATGTTTTTCTCACACCTACTAGTGAATGTAATATGACATACCCATACAATGCGCACCACACCGTGATGTTTTTCAGAAACCTATCCTACATTTCCACGGCATGTTTCCTGACCTCCCCATGCTGACCACACCGTGGTGCTTTTTTCCATCCTGCATTGCCACTTCCTGCCTATACTAATTCAGACCCTCTGATTCACACCACCGCGTGATGTTTTCTTCACTCATACTAGTGAATATAATGTTACACACTCATACAATTCGCACCACCCCGCGATGTTTTTCGGAAACCTATGCTATATTGCCACTACATGTTTCCTGACCTCCCTATGCTGACCACCCCGTGGTGCTTTTCTCCATCCTACATTGCCACTCACTGCCTATTCTAATTAAGACCCTCCGAATCACACCACCCCGTGATCTTTTTCTCACTCCTACTAGTGAATGTAATGTGACACACCCATACAATGCGCACCACCCCGTGATGTTTTTCAGAAACCTATCCTACATTGCCACTGCATGTTTCCAGACCTCCCCATGCAGACCACCCCGTGGTGCTTTTCTCGATCCTACATTGCCACTCCCTACCTATCCTAATTCAGACCCTCCGATTCACACCACCCCGTGATGTTTTTCTCACTCCTGCTAGTGAATGTAATGTTACACACCCATACAATGTGCACCACCTTTCGATGTTTTCTGAAACCTATCCTACATTGCCACTGCATATTTCCTGATCTCCCCATACTGACCACCCCTTGGGGATTTTCTATTTCCTACATTGCCACTCACTGCTAATCCTAATTCAGATCCTATAATTCACACTACTCCTTGATGTTTTTCTCACTCCTACTAATGAATGTAATATTTTATACCCTCATACAATGTGCACCACACCGCGATGTTTTCCAGAAACCTATCCTAGATGGCCACTGCATGTTTCCTGACCTCCTCATGATGACCACCCCATGGGGTTTTCTCCTTCCTACATTGCCACTCACTGCCTATCCTAATTCAGATCCTATAATTCACACTACTCCGTGATGTTTTTCTCACTCCTACTAGTGAATGGCCTGTTAGAAACCCATACAATGCGCACCACACCGCGATGTTTTTCAGAAACTTATCCTACATTGCCACTGGATGTTTCCGGACCTCCACATGCCGACAACCCCGTGGTGCTTTTCTCCATCCTACATTGCCACTCGCTGCCTATCCTAATTGAGACCCTCTGATTCACACCAGCCCGTGATGTTTTTCTCACACCTACTAGTGAATGTAATATGACATACCCATACAATGCGCACCACTCCGTGATGTTTTTCAGAAACCTATCCTACATTTCCACGGCATGTTTCCTGACCTCCCCATGCTGACCACACCGTGGTGCTTTTTTCCATCCTGCATTGCCACTTCCTGCCTATACTAATTCAGACCCTCTGATTCACACCACCGCGTGAAGTTTTCCTCACCCCTACTAGTGAATATAATGTTACACACTCATACATTTCGCACCACCCCGCGATGTTTTTCGGAAACCTATGCTATATTGCCACTACATGTTTCCTGACATCCCCATGCTGACCACCCCGTGGTGCTTTTCTCCATCCTACATTGCCACTCACTACCTATTCTAATTAAGACCCTCCGAATCACACCACCCCGTGATGTTTTTCTCACTCCTACTAGTGAATGTAATGTTACACACCCATACAATGGGCACCACCCCGTGATGTTTTTCAGAAACCTATCCTACATTGCCACTGCATGTTTCCTGACTTCTCCATGCTGACCACCCGTGGTGCTTTTCTCCCTCTTACGTTGCCTCTGAATGCCTATCCTAATTCAGACCCTCCGATTCCCACCACCCCGTGATGTTTTTCACACTCCTACTATTGAATGTAATGTTTTATACCCATACAATGCGCACGACCCCGCGATGTTTTTCAAAAACCTATCCTACATTGCCACGACATGTTTCCTGACCTCCCCATGCTTACCACCCCGTGGTGCTTTTCTCCATCCTACATTGCCACTCACTGCCTATCCTAATTCAGACCCTCTGATTCACACCACCCCGTGATGTTTTTCTCACTCCTACTATTGAATGTAATGTTTTATACCCATACAATGGGCACCACCCCATGATGTTTTTCAGAAACCTATCCTACATTGCCACTGCATGTTTCCTGACCTCCTCATGCTGACCACCACGTGGGGATTTTCTATTTCCTACATTGCCACTCACTTCTTATCCTAATTCAGATTCTATAATTCACACTACTCCGTGATGTTTTTCTCACTCCGACTAATGAATGTAATGTTACACACTCATACAATGCGCACCACCCCGCGATGTTTTTCAGAAACCTATCCTACATTGCCACTGCATGTTTTCTGACCTTCCCATGCTGACCAACCCATGGTGCTTTTCTCCATCCTACATTGCCACTTTCTGCCTATGCTAATTCAGACACTCTGATTCACACCACCCCGTGATGTTTTTCTCACTCATACTAGTGAATATAATGTTACACACCCATACAATGTGCACCACCCCGTGATTTTTTTCAGAAACCTTTCCTACATTTCCAAGGCATGTTTCCTGACCTCCCCATGCTGACCAAACCGTGGTCCTTTTCTCCATCCTTCATTGCCAATCACTGCCTATACTATTTCAGAAACTCCTATTCACACGACCCCGTGATGTTTTCTCACTCCTACTAGTGCATGTAATGTGATACATCCAAACAATGCGCACCACCCCGTGATGGTTTTCAGAAACCTATCCTACATTGCCACTGCATGTTTCCTGACCTGCCCATGCTGACCACCCCGTGGTGCTTTTCTCCATCCTACATTGCCAATCACTGGCTATACTATTTTAGACGCTCCGATTCACACGACCCCGTGATGATTTTCTCACTCCTACTAGTGAATGGCCTGTTAGAAACCCATACAATGCGCACCACCACGCGATATTTTTCAGAAACCTATCCTACATTGACACTGCATGTTTCCTTACCTCCCGATGCTGACAACCCCGTGGTGCTTTTCTCCATCCTACATTGCCACTCACTGCCTATCCTAATTCAGACCCTCTGATTCACACCACCCCGTGACGTTTTTCTCACTCCTACTAGTGAATGTAATGTTTTATACCCATACAATGTGCACCACCCCGCGATGTTTTTCAGAAACCTATCCTACATTGTCACTGCATTTTTCCTCGCCTCCTCATGCTGACCACCCCGTGTGGCTTTTCTCCTTCCTACATTGCCACTCACTTCCTATCCTAATTCAGACCCTCTGATTCACACCACCCCGTGATGTTTTTCTCACTCCTACTAGTGAATGTAATGTTTTATACCCATACAATGGGCACCACCCCATGATATTTTTCAGAATCCTATCCTACATTTCCACGGCATGTTTCCTGACATCCCCATGCTGACCACACCTTGGTCCTTTTCTCCATCCTACATTCCAATCACTTCCTATACTCTTTCAGACCCTCCGATTCACACGACCCCATCATGTTTTTCTCACTCTTACTAGTGAATGTAATGTGAAACACCCATACAATGCGCACCACCCCGCGATGTTTTTCAGAAACCGATCCTACATTGCCACTGCATGTTTCCTGACCTCCCCATGCTTACCACCCTGTGGTGCTGTTTTCCATGCTACATTGCCACTCGCTGCGTATACTAATTCAGACCCTCCGATTCACACAACCCCGTGATGATTTTCTCACTCCTACTAGTGAATAGCCTGTTAGAAAACCATAAAATGAGCTCCACCCTGTGATGTTTTTCAGAAACCTATCCTACATTGCCACTGCATGTTTCCTGACCTCCCCATGCTGACCACCCCTTCGTGCTTTTCTCTATCCTACTTTGCCACTCACTGCCTATTCTAATTATGACCCTCCGATTCACACCACCCCGTGATGTTTTTCTCACTCCTACTAGTGAATGTAATGTTACACACCCATACAATGGGCACCACCCTGTGATGTTTGTCATAAACCTATCCTACATTGCCACTGCATGTTTCCTGACTTCCCCATGCTGATCACCCGTGGTTCTTTTTCCCTCCTACATTGCCTCTCACTGCCTACCCTAATTCAGACCCTCCGATTCACACAACCCTGTGATATTTTTCTCAGTCCTCCTAGTGCATGTAATTTTGCACACCCTTACAATGCGCACCACCCCGCGATGTTTCTCAAAAACCTATCCTACATTGCCACTGAATGTTTCCTGAATTCCCCATGCTGATCAACCCGTGGTGCTTTTCTCCATCCTACATTGCCACTCACTTCCTATTCTAATTCAGACACTCGGTTTCACACCACCCCGTGATGTTTTTCTCACTCCTACTAGTGAATGTAATTGTACACTCATATACAATTCGCACCACCCCGTGAGGTTTTTCCGAAAACTATCCAACATTGCCCCTGCATGTTTCCTGACCTCCCCATGCTGACAACCCCGTGGTGCTTTTCTCCAATCTACATTGCAACTCACAGCCTATCCTAATTCAGACCCTCCGATTCAAACACCAGTCATATTTTACTCACTCCTTCTAGTGAATGGTCTGTTAGAAACCCATACAATGCGCACCACCAAGGGATGTTTCTCAGAAACCTATCCTACATTGCCACTGCATGTTTCCTGACCTCCCCATGCTGACCACCCCATGGTGCTTTTCTCCATCCTACATTGCCACTTCCTACCTATCCTAATTCAGACCCTCCGATTCACACCACCCCGTGATGTTTGTCTCACTCCTACTAGTGAAAGTAATGTTACACACCCATACAATGTGCACCACCGTGCGATGTTTTTCAGAAACCTATCCTACAATTCCACTGCATGTTTCCTGACCTCCTGATGCTGATCACCCCGTGGTGCTTTACTCCATCCTACATTGCCAATCACTGTCTATACTATTTCAGACCCTCCGATTCACACCACCCCGTGATGTTTTTCTCACTCCTACTAGTGAATGTAATGTGACACACCCATACAATGAGCACCAGCCCGCGATGTTTTTCAGAAACCTATCCTACATTGCCACTGCATGTTTCCTGACCTCCGCATGCTGACCACGCCGTGGTGCTTTTCTCCATCCTACATTGCCACATGCTACTTGTCCTAATTCGGACCCTCTGATTCACACCACCCCATGATGTTTTTCTCAGTCCTACTAGTGAATGTAATGTTACCCACCCATACAATGTGCACCACCCTGCGATGTTTTTTAGAAACCTATCCTATATTGCCATTGCATGTTTCCTGACCTCCCCATGCTGACCACCCCGTGGTGCTTTTCTCCATCCTACATTGCCACTCACTGCCTTTCCTAATTAAGACCCTCCGATTCAAACCACCCCATGATGTTTTTGTCACTCCTACTAGTGAATGTAATGTTACACACCCATACAATGCGAACCACCCCGCGATGTTTTTCAGAAATCTATCCTACATTGCCACTGCATGTTTCCTCACCTCTCCATGCTTACCACCCTATAGTGCTTTTTTCCATGCTACATTGCCACTCACTGCGTATACTAGTTCAGACCCTCCGATTCACACCACCCCGTGATGATTTTCTCACTCCTACTAGTGAATGGCCTGTTAGAAACCCATAAAATGAGCTCCACCCCGTGATGTTTTTCAGAAACCTATCCTACATTGCCACTGCATGTTTCCAGATCTCCCCATGCAGACCACCCCGTGGTGCTTTTCTTGATCCTACATTGCCACTCCCTACCTATCCTAATTCAGACCCTCCAATTCACACCACCCCGTGATGTTTTTCTCACTCCTGCTAGTGAATGAAATGTTACACACCCATACAATGTGCACCACCCTTCGATGTTTTCTGAAACCTATCCTACATTGCCACTGCATATTTCCTGACCTCCCCATACTGACCACCCCTTGGGGATTTTCTGTTTCCTACATTGCCACTCACTGCTTATCCTAATTCAGATCCTATAATTCACACTACTCCTTGATGTGTTTCTCACTCCTACTAATGAATGTAATATTTTATACCCTCATACAATGTGCACCACACCGCGATGTTTTCCGGAAACTTATCCTAGATGGCCACTGCATGTTTCCTGACCTCCTCATGATGACCACCCCATGGGGCTTTTCTCCTTCCTACATTGCCACTCACTGCCTATCCTAATTCAGATCCTATAATTCACACTACTCCGTGATGTTTTTCTCACTCCTACTAGTGAATGGCCTGTTAGAAACCCATACAATGCGCACCACACCGCGATGATTTTCAGAAACTTATCCTACATTGCCACTGGATGTTTCCTGACCTCCCCATGCCGACAACCCCGTGGTGCTTTTCTCCATCCTACATTGCCACTCACTGCCTATCCTAATTGAGACCCTCCGATTCACACCAGCCAGTGATGTTTTTCTCACACCTACTAGTGAATGTAATATGACATACCCATACAATGCGCACCACACCGTGATGTTTTTCAGAAACCTATCCTACATTTCCACGGCATGTTTCCTGACCTCCCCATGCTGACCACACCGTGGTGCTTTTTTCCATCCTGCATTGCCACTTCCTGCCTATACTAATTCAGACCCTCTGATTCACACCACCGCGTGAAGTTTTCTTCACTCATACTAGTGAATATAATGTTACACACTCATACAATTCGCACCACCCCGCGATGTTTTTCGGAAACCTATGCTATATTGCCACTACATGTTTCCTGACCTCCCTATGCTGACCACCCCGTGGTGCTTTTCTCCATCCTACATTGCCACTCACTGCCTATTCTAATTAAGACCCTCCGAATCACACCACCCCGTGATCTTTTTCTCACTCCTACTAGTGAATGTAATGTGACACACCCATACAATGCGCACCACCCCGTGATGTTTTTCAGAAACCTATCCTACATTGCCACTGCATGTTTCCAGACCTCCCCATGCAGACCACCCCGTGGTGCTTTTCTCGATCCTACATTGCCACTCCCTACCTATCCTAATTCAGACCCTCCGATTCACACCACCCCGTGATGTTTTTCTCACTCCTGCTAGTGAATGTAATGTTACACACCCATACAATGTGCACCACCTTTCGATGTTTTCTGAAACCTATCCTACATTGCCACTGCATATTTCCTGACCTCCCCATACTGACCACCCCTTGGGGATTTTCTATTTCCTACATTGCCACTCACTGCTAATCCTAATTCAGATCCTATAATTCACACTACTCCTTGATGTTTTTCTCACTCCTACTAATGAATGTAATATTTTATACCCTCATACAATGTGCACCACACCGCGATGTTTTCCAGAAACCTATCCTAGATGGCCACTGCATGTTTCCTGACCTCCTCATGATGACCACCCCATGGGGTTTTCTCCTTCCTACATTGCCACTCACTGCCTATCCTAATTCAGATCCTATAATTCACACTACTCCGTGATGTTTTTCTCACTCCTACTAGTGAATGGCCTGTTAGAAACCCATACAATGCGCACCACACCGCGATGTTTTTCAGAAACTTATCCTACATTGCCACTGGATGTTTCCGGACCTCCACATGCCGACAACCCCGTGGTGCTTTTCTCCATCCTACATTGCCACTCGCTGCCTATCCTAATTGAGACCCTCTGATTCACACCAGCCCGTGATGTTTTTCTCACACCTACTAGTGAATGTAATATGACATACCCATACAATGCGCACCACACCGTGATGTTTTTCAGAAACCTATCCTACATTTCCACGGCATGTTTCCTGACCTCCCCATGCTGACCACACCGTGGTGCTTTTTTCCATCCTGCATTGCCACTTCCTGCCTATACTAATTCAGACCCTCTGATTCACACCACCGCGTGAAGTTTTCCTCACCCCTACTAGTGAATATAATGTTACACACTCATACATTTCGCACCACCCCGCGATGTTTTTCGGAAACCTATGCTATATTGCCACTACATGTTTCCTGACCTCCCCATGCTGACCACCCCGTGGTGCTTTTCTCCATCCTACATTGCCACTCACTACCTATTCTAATTAAGACCCTCCGAATCACACCACCCCGTGATGTTTTTCTCACTCCTACTAGTGAATGTAATGTTACACACCCATACAATGGGCACCACCCCGTGATGTTTTTCAGAAACCTATCCTACATTGCCACTGCATGTTTCCTGACTTCTCCATGCTGACCACCCGTGGTGCTTTTCTCCCTCTTACGTTGCCTCTGAATGCCTATCCTAATTCAGACCCTCCGATTCCCACCACCCCGTGATGTTTTTCACACTCCTACTATTGAATGTAATGTTTTATACCCATACAATGGGCACCACCCCATGATGTTTTTCAGAAACCTATCCTACATTGCCACTGCATGTTTCCTGACCTCCTCATGCTGACCACCACGTGGGGATTTTCTATTTCCTACATTGCCACTCACTTCTTATCCTAATTCAGATTCTATAATTCACACTACTCCGTGATGTTTTTCTCACTCCGACTAATGAATGTAATGTTACACACTCATACAATGCGCACCACCCCGCGATGTTTTTCAGAAACCTATCCTACATTGCCACTGCATGTTTTCTGACCTTCCCATGCTGACCAACCCATGGTGCTTTTCTCCATCCTACATTGCCACTTCCTGCCTATGCTAATTCAGACACTCTGATTCACACCACCCCGTGATGTTTTTCTCACTCATACTAGTGAATATAATGTTACACACCCATACAATGTGCACCACCCCGTGATTTTTTTCAGAAACCTTTCCTACATTTCCAAGGCATGTTTCCTGACCTCCCCATGCTGACCAAACCGTGGTCCTTTTCTCCATCCTTCATTGCCAATCACTGCCTATACTATTTCAGAAACTCCTATTCACACGACCCCGTGATGTTTTCTCACTCCTACTAGTGAATGTAATGTGACACACCCAAACAATGCGCACCACCCCGTGATGGTTTTCAGAAACCTATCCTACATTGCCACTGCATGTTTCCTGACCTGCCCATGCTGACCACCCCGTGGTGCTTTTCTCCATCCTACATTGCCAATCACTGGCTATACTATTTTAGACGCTCCGATTCACACGACCCCGTGATGATTTTCTCACTCCTACTAGTGAATGGCCTGTTAGAAACCCATACAATGCGCACCACCACGCGATATTTTTCAGAAACCTATCCTACATTGACACTGCATGTTTCCTTACCTCCCGATGCTGACAACCCCGTGGTGCTTTTCTCCATCCTACATTGCCACTCACTGCCTATCCTAATTCAGACCCTCTGATTCACACCACCCCGTGACGTTTTTCTCACTCCTACTAGTTAATGTAATGTTTTATACCCATACAATGTGCACCACCCCGCGATGTTTTTCAGAAACCTATCCTACATTGTCACTGCATTTTTCCTCGCCTCCTCATGCTGAACACCCCGTGTGGCTTTTCTCCTTCCTACATTGCCACTCACTTCCTATCCTAATTCAGACCCTCTGATTCACACCACCCCGTGATGTTTTTCTCACTCCTACTAGTGAATGTAATGTTTTATACCCATACAATGGGCACCACCCCATGATATTTTTCAGAATCCTATCCTACATTTCCACGGCATGTTTCCTGACATCCCCATGCTGACCACACCTTGGTCCTTTTCTCCATCCTACATTCCAATCACTTCCTATACTCTTTCAGACCCTCCGATTCACACGACCCCATCATGTTTTTCTCACTCTTACTAGTGAATGTAATGTGAAACACCCATACAATGCGCACCACCCCGCGATGTTTTTCAGAAACCGATCCTACATTGCCACTGCATGTTTCCTGACCTCCCCATGCTTACCACCCTGTGGTGCTGTTTTCCATGCTACATTGCCACTCGCTGCGTATACTAATTCAGACCCTCCGATTCACACAACCCCGTGATGATTTTCTCACTCCTACTAGTGAATAGCCTGTTAGAAAACCATAAAATGAGCTCCACCCTGTGATGTTTTTCAGAAACCTATCCTACATTGCCACTGCATGTTTCCTGACCTCCCCATGCTGACCACCCCTTCGTGCTTTTCTCTATCCTACTTTGCCACTCACTGCCTATTCTAATTATGACCCTCCGATTCACACCACCCCGTGATGTTTTTCTCACTCCTACTAGTGAATGTAATGTTACACACCCATACAATGGGCACCACCCCGTGATGTTTGTCATAAACCTATCCTACATTGCCACTGCATGTTTCCTGACTTCCCCATGCTGACCACCCGTGGTTCTTTTTCCCTCCTACATTGCCTCTCACTGCCTACCCTAATTCAGACCCTCCGATTCACACAACCCTGTGATATTTTTCTCAGTCCTCCTAGTGCATGTAATGTTGCACACCCTTACAATGCGCACCACCCCGCGATGTTTCTCAAAAACCTATCCTACATTGCCACTGAATGTTTCCTGAATTCCCCATGCTGATCAACCCGTGGTGCTTTTCTCCATCCTACATTGCCACTCACTTCCTATTCTAATTCAGACACTCGGTTTCACACCACCCCGTGATGTTTTTCTCACTCCTACTAGTGAATGTAATTGTACACTCATATACAATTCGCACCACCCCGTGAGGTTTTTCCGAAAACTATCCAACATTGCCCCTGCATGTTTCCTGACCTCCCCATGCTGACAACCCCGTGGTGCTTTTCTCCAATCTACATTGCAACTCACAGCCTATCCTAATTCAGACCCTCCGATTCAAACACCAGTCATATTTTACTCACTCCTTCTAGTGAATGGTCTGTTAGAAACCCATACAATGCGCACCACCAAGGGATGTTTCTCAGAAACCTATCCTACATTGCCACTGCATGTTTCCTGACCTCCCCATGCTGACCACCCCATGGTGCTTTTCTCCATCCTACATTGCCACTTCCTACCTATCCTAATTCAGACCCTCCGATTCACACCACCCCGTGATGTTTGTCTCACTCCTACTAGTGAAAGTAATGTTACACACCCATACAATGTGCACCACCGTGCGATGTTTTTCAGAAACCTATCCTACAATTCCACTGCATGTTTCCTGACCTCCTGATGCTGATCACCCCGTGGTGCTTTACTCCATCCTACATTGCCAATCACTGTCTATACTATTTCAGACCCTCCGATTCACACCACCCCGTGATGTTTTTCTCACTCCTACTAGTGAATGTAATGTGACACACCCATACAATGCGCACCAGCCCGCGATGTTTTTCAGAAACCTATCCTACATTGCCACTGCATGTTTCCTGACCTCCGCATGCTGACCACGCCATGGTGCTTTTCTCCATCCTACATTGCCACATGCTACTTGTCCTAATTCGGACCCTCCGATTCACACCACCCCATGATGTTTTTCTCAGTCCTACTAGTGAATGTAATGTTACCCACCCATACAATGTGCACCACCCTGCGATGTTTTTTAGAAACCTATCCTATATTGCCATTGCATGTTTCCTGACCTCCCCATGCTGACCACCCCGTGGTGCTTTTCTCCATCCTACATTGCCACTCACTGCCTTTCCTAATTAAGACCCTCCGATTCAAACCACCCCATGATGTTTTTGTCACTCCTACTAGTGAATGTAATGTTACACACCCATACAATGCGAACCACCCCGCGATGTTTTTCAGAAATCTATCCTACATTGCCACTGCATGTTTCCTCACCTCTCCATGCTTACCACCCTATAGTGCTTTTTTCCATGCTACATTGCCACTCACTGCGTATACTAGTTCAGACCCTCCGATTCACACCACCCCGTGATGATTTTCTCACTCCTACTAGTGAATGGCCTGTTAGAAACCCATAAAATGAGCTCCACCCCGTGATGTTTTTCAGAAACCTATCCTACATTGCCAATGCATGTTTCCAGATCTCCCCATGCAGACCACCCCGTGGTGCTTTTCTTGATCCTACATTGCCACTACCTACCTATCCTAATTCAGACCCTCCAATTCACACCACCCCGTGATGTTTTTCTCACTCCTGCTAGTGAATGTAATGTTACACACCCATACAATGTGCACCACCCTTCGATGTTTTCTGAAACCTATCCTACATTGCCACTGCATATTTCCTGACCTCCCCATACTGACCACCCCTTGGGGATTTTCTATTTCCTACATTGCCACTCACTGCTTATCCTAATTCAGATCCTATAATTCACACTACTCCTTGATGTTTTTCTCACTCCTACTAATGAATGTAATATTTTATACCCTCATACAATGCGCACCACACCGTGATGTTTTTCAGAAACCTATCCTACATTTCCATGGCATGTTTCCTGACCTCCCCATGCTGACCACACCGTGGTGCTTTTTTCCATCCTGCATTGCCACTTCCTGCCTATACTAATTCAGACCCTCTGATTCACACCACCGTGTGAAGTTTTCTTCACTCATACTAGTGAATATAATGTTACACACTCATACAATTCGCACCACCCCGCGATGTTTTTCGGAAACCTATGCTATATTGCCACTACATGTTTCTTGACCTCCCTATGCTGACCACCCCGTGGTGCTTTTCTCCATCCTACATTGCCACTCACTGCCTATTCTAATTAAGACCCTCCGAATCACACCATCCCGTGATGTTTTTCTCACTCCTACTAGTGATTGTAATGTTACACACCCATACAATGGGCACCACCCCGTGATGTTTTTCAGAAACCTATCCTACATTGCCACTGCATGTTTCCAGACTTCTCCATGATGACCACCCGTGGTGCTTTTCTCCCTCCTACGTTGCCTCTCAATGCCTATCCTAATTCAGAACCTCCGATTCCCACCACCTCGTGATGTTTTTCTCACTCCTACTATTGAATGTAATGTTTTATACCCATACAATGCGCACGACCCCGCGATGTTTTTCAGAAACCTATCCTACATTGCCACGACATGTTTCCTGACCTCCCCATGCTTACCACCCCGTGGTGCTTTTCTCCATCCTACATTGCCACTCACTGCCTTTCCTAATTCAGACCCTCCGATTCACACCACCCCGTGATGTTTTTCTCACTCCTACTAGTGAATGCAATGTGTTATAACCATACAATGCGCACCACCACGCGATGTTTTTCAGAAACCTATCCTACATTGCCACTGCAGGTTTCCTGACCTCCTCATTCTGACCACCACGTGGTGATTTTCTATTTCCTACATTGCCACTCACTGCTTATCCTAATTCAGATCCTATAATTCACACTACTCCGTGATGTTTTTCTCACTCCGACTAATGAATGTAATGTTACACACTCATACAATGCGCACCACCCTGTGATGTTTTTCAGAAACCTATCCTACATTGCCACTACGTGTTTCCTGACCTGCCAATGCTTACCACCCCGTGGTGCTTTTCTCCATTCTACATAGACTTTCACTGCATATACTAATTCAGACCCTCCAATTCACACAACCCCGTGATGATTATCTCACTCCTATTTGTCAAAGCCCTGTTAGAAACCCATGCAATGCGCACCACCCTGCGATGTTTTTCAGAAACGTATCCTACATTGCCCCTGCATGTTTCCTGACCTCCCCATGCTGACCAACCCATGGTGCTTTTCTCCATCCTACATTGCCACTTCCTGCCTATCCTAATTCTGACCCTCTGATTCACACCACCCCGTGATGTTTTTCTCACTCGTACTAGTGAATATAATGTTACACACCCATACAATGTGCACCACCCCGTGATTTTTTTCAGAAACCTTTCCTACATTTCCAAGGCATGTTTCCTGACCTCCCCATGCTGACCAAACCGTGGTCCTTTTCTCCATCCTACATTGCCAATCACTGCCTATACTATTTCAGATCATCCGATTCACAGCACCCCGTGATGTTTTTCTCACTCCTACTAGTGAATGTAATGTGACACACCCACACAATGCGCACCACCCCGTGATGGTTTTCAGAAACCTATCCTACATTGCCACTGCATGTTTCCTGACCTGCCCATGCTGACCACCCCGTGGTGCTTTTCTCCATCCTACATTGCCAATCACTGCCTATACTAATTCAGACCCTCCGATTCACACGACCCCGTGATGATTTTCTCACTCCTACTAGTGAATGGCCTGTTAGAAACCCATATAATGCGCACCACCACGCGATACTTTTCAGAAACCTATCCTACATTGCCACTGCATGTTTCCTGACCTCCCGATGCTGACAACCCCGTGGTGCTTTTCTCCATCCTACATTGCCACTCACTGCCTATTCTAATTAAGACCCTCGAATCACACCCTCCCGTGATGTTTTTCTCACTCCTACTAGTGAATGTAATGTTACACACCCATACAATGGGCACCACCCCGTGATGTTTTTCAGAAACCTATCCTACATTGCCACTGCATGTTTCCAGACTTCTCCATGCTGACCACCCGTGGTGCTTTTCTCCCTCCTACGTTGCCTCTCAATGCCTATCCTAATTCAGACCCTCCGATTCCCACCACCCCGTGATGTTTTTCTCACTCCTAGTATTGAATGTAATGTTTTATACCCATACAATGCGCACGACCCCGCGATGTTTTTCAGAAACCTATCCTACATTGCCACGACATGTTTCCTGACCTCCCCATGCTTACCACCCCGTGGTGCTTTTCTCCATCCTACATTGCCACTCACTGCCTATCCTAATTCAGACCCTCCGATTCACACAACCCCGTGATGTTTTTCTCAGTCCTCCTAGTGAATGTAATGTTACACACCCTTACAATGCGCACCACCCCGCGATGTTTCTCAAAAACCTATCCTACATTGCCACTGAATGTTTCCTGAATTCCCCATGCTGATCAACCCGTGGTGCTTTTCTCCATCCTACATTGCCACTCACTTCCTATTCTAATTCAGACACTCGGTTTCACACCACCCCGTGATGTTTTTCTCACTCCTACTAGTGAATGTAATTGTACACTCATATACAATTCGCACCACCCCGTGATGTTTTTCTCACTCCTACTAGTGAATGTAATTGTACACTCATATACAATTCGCACCACCCCGTGATGTTTTTCCGAAAACTATCCAACATTGCCCCTGCGTGTTTCCTGACCTCCCCATGCTGACAACCCCGTGGTGCTTTTCTCCACCCTACAATGAAACTCACTGCGTATCCTAATTCAGACCCTCCGATTCAAAAACCAGTCATGTTTTATTCACTCCTACTAGTGAATGGTCTGTTAGAAACCCATACAATGCGCACCACCACGGGATGTTTCTCAGAAACCTATCCTACATTGCCAATGCATGTTTCCTCACCTCCCCATGCTGACCACCCCGTGGAGTTTTTCTCAATCCTACATTGCCACTCACTGCCTATCGTAATTCAGATCCTATGATTCACACCACCCCGTAATGTTTTTCTCACACCTACTAGTGAATTTAATGTTACACACCTATACAATATGCACCACCCCGTGATGTTTTTCAGAAACCTATCCTACATTACCACTGCATGTTTCTTGTCCTCCCCATTCTGACCACCCCGTGGTGCTTTTCTCCATCCTACATTGCCACTCACTGACTATCCTTATTGAGACCCTCCGATTCACAACACCCCGTGATGTTTTTCTCACTCCTACTAGTGAATGTAATGTGACACACTCATACAATACGAACCACCCGGCGATGTTTTTCAGAAACCTATCCTACATTGCCACTGCATGTTTCCTGACCTCCCCATGCTGACCACCCCATGGTGCTTTTCTCCATCCTACATTGCCACTTCCTACCTATCCTAATTCAGACCCTCCGATTCACACCACCCCGTGATGTTTGTCTCACTCCTACTAGTGAAAGTAATGTTACACACCCATACAATGTGCACCACCGTGCGATGTTTTTCAGAAACCAATCCTACATTGCCACTGCATGTATCCTGACCTCCCGATGCTGATCACCCCGTGGTGCTTTACTCCATCCTACATTGCCAATCACTGTCTATACTATTTCAGACCCTCCGATTCACACCACCCCGTGATGTTTTTCTCACTCCTACTAGTGAATGTAATGTGACACACCCATACAATGTGCACCACCCTGCGATGTTTTTTAGAAACCTATCCTATATTGCCATTGCATGTTTCCTGACCTCCCCATGCGGACCACCCCGTGGTACTTTCCTCCATCCTACATTGCCACTCACTGCCTTTCCTAATTAAGACCCCCCGATTCAAACCACCCCATGATGTTTTTCTCACTCCTACTGGTGAATGTAATGTTACACACCCATATAATGCGCACCACCCCGCGATGTTTTTCTGAAACCTATCCTACAGGGCCACTGCATCTTTCCTGACCTCCCCATGCTGACCACCCCTTGGTGCTTTTCTCCATCCTACATTGCCAATCACTGCCTATACTATTTCAGACCTTCTGATTCACACCACCCCGTGATGTTTTTGTCACTCCTACTAGTGAATGTAATGTTACACACCCATACAATGCGAACCACCCTGCGATGTTTTTCAGAAACCTATCCCACATTGCCACTGCACGTTTCCTCACCTCTCCATGCTTACCACCCTATAGTGCTTTTTTCCATGCTACATTGCCACTCACTGCGTATACTAGTTCAGACCCTCCGATTCACACCACCCCGTGATGATTTTCTCACTCCTACTAGTGAATGGCCTGTTAGAAACACATACAATGCGCACCACCTCGCGATGCTTTTCAGAAACCTATCCTACATTGCCACTGCATGTTTCCTGACATCCTCATGCTGACAACCCCGTGGTGCTTTTCTCCATCCTACATGGCCACTCACTGCCTATCCTAATTCAGACCCTCTGATTCACACCACCCCGTGATGTTTTTCTCACTCCTACTAGTGAATGTAATGTTTTATACCCATACAATGCGCACCACCCTAGATGTTTTCCAGAAACCTATCCTAATTTGCCACTGCATGTTTCCTCACCTCCTCATGAGGACCACCCCGTGGGGCTTTTCTCAATCCTACATTGGCACTCACTGCCTATCCTAATTGAGACCCTCCGATTCACACCACCCCGTGATCTTTTTCTCACTCCTACTAGTGAATGTAATGTGACACACCCATACAATGCGCACCACCCCGTGATGTTTTTCACAAACCTATCCTACATTGCCACTGCATGTTTCCAGACCTCCCCATGCAGACCACCCCGTGGTGCTTTTCTCAATCCTACATTGCCACTCCCTACCTATCCTAATTCAGACCCTCCAATTCACACCACCCCGTGATGTTTTTCTCACTCCTGCTAGTGAATGTAATGTTACACACCCATACAATGTGCACCACCTTTCGATGTTTTCTGAAACCTATCCTACATTGCCACTGCATATTTCCTGACCTCCCCATACTGACCACCCCTTGGGGATTTTCTATTTCCTACATTGCCACTCACTGCTAATCCTAATTCAGATCCTATAATTCACACTACTCCTTGATGTTTTTCTCACTCCTACTAATGAATGTAATATTTTATACCCTCATACAATGTGCACCACACCGCGATGTTTTCCAGAAACCTATCCTAGATGGCCACTGCATGCTTCCTGACCTCCTCATGATGACCACCCCATGGGGCTTTTCTCCTTCCTACATTGCCACTCACTGCCTATCCTAATTCAGATCCTATAATTCACACTACTCCGTGATGTTTTTCTCACTCCTACTAGTGAATGGCCTGTTAGAAACCCATACAATGCGCACCACACCGCGATGTTTTTCAGAAACTTATCCTACATTGCCACTGGATGTTTCCGGACCTCCACATGCCGACAACCCCGTGGTGCTTTTCTCCATCCTACATTGCCACTCGCTGCCTATCCTAATTGAGACCCTCTGATTCACACCAGCCCGTGATGTTTTTCTCACACCTACTAGTGAATGTAATATGACATACCCATACAATGCGCACCACACCGTGATGTTTTTGAGAAACCTATCCTACATTTCCACGGCATGTTTCCTGACCTCCCCATGCTGACCACACCGTGGTGCTTTTTTCCATCCTGCATTGCCACTTCCTGCCTATACTAATTCAGACCCTCTGATTCACACCACCGCGTGAAGTTTTCCTCACCCCTACTAGTGAATATAATGTTACACACTCATACATTTCGCACCACCCCGCGATGTTTTTCGGAAACCTATGCTATATTGCCACTACATGTTTCCTGACATCCCCATGCTGACCACCCCGTGGTGCTTTTCTCCATCCTACATTGCCACTCACTGCCTATTCTAATTAAGACCCTCCGAATCACACCACCCCGTGATGTTTTTCTCACTCCTACTAGTGAATGTAATGTTACACACCCATACAATGGGCACCACCCCGTGATGTTTTTCAGAAACCTATCCTACATTGCCACTGCATGTTTCCTGACTTCTCCATGCTGACCACCCGTGGTGCTTTTCTCCCTCTTACGTTGCCTCTGAATGCCTATCCTAATTCAGACCCTCCGATTCCCACCACCCCGTGATGTTTTTCACACTCCTACTATTGAATGTAATGTTTTATACCCATACAATGCGCACGACCCCGCGATGTTTTTCAAAAACCTATCCTACATTGCCACGACATGTTTCCTGACCTCCCCATGCTTACCACCCCGTGGTGCTTTTCTCCATCCTACATTGCCACTCACTGCCTATCCTAATTCAGACCCTCTGATTCACACCACCCCGTGATGTTTTTCTCACTCCTACTATTGAATGTAATGTTTTATACCCATACAATGGGCACCACCCCATGATGTTTTTCAGAAACCTATCCTACATTGCCACTGCATGTTTCCTGACCTCCTCATGCTGACCACCACGTGGGGATTTTCTATTTCCTACATTGCCACTCACTTCTTATCCTAATTCAGATTCTATAATTCACACTACTCCGTGATGTTTTTCTCACTCCGACTAATGAATGTAATGTTACACACTCATACAATGCGCAACACCCCGCGATGTTTTTCAGAAACCTATCCTACATTGCCACTGCATGTTTTCTGACCTTCCCATGCTGACCAACCCATGGTGCTTTTCTCCATCCTACATTGCCACTTTCTGCCTATGCTAATTCAGACACTCTGATTCACACCACCCCGTGATGTTTTTCTCACTCATACTAGTGAATATAATGTTACACACCCATACAATGTGCACCACCCCGTGATTTTTTTCAGAAACCTTTCCTACATTTCCAAGGCATGTTTCCTGACCTCCCCATGCTGACCAAACCGTGGTCCTTTTCTCCATCCTTCATTGCCAATCACTGCCTATACTATTTCAGAAACTCCTATTCACACGACCCCGTGATGTTTTCTCACTCCTACTAGTGAATGTAATGTGATACACCCAAACAATGCGCACCACCCCGTGATGGTTTTCAGAAACCTATCCTACATTGCCACTGCATGTTTCCTGACCTGCCCATGCTGACCACCCCGTGGTGCTTTTCTCCATCCTACATTGCCAATCACTGGCTATACTATTTTAGACGCTCCGATTCACACGACCCCGTGATGATTTTCTCACTCCTACTAGTGAATGGCCTGTTAGAAACCCATACAATGCGCACCACCACGCGATATTTTTCAGAAACCTATCCTACATTGACACTGCATGTTTCCTTACCTCCCGATGCTGACAACCCCGTGGTGCTTTTCTCCATCCTACATTGCCACTCACTGCCTATCCTAATTCAGACCCTCTGATTCACACCACCCCGTGACGTTTTTCTCACTCCTACTAGTGAATGTAATGTTTTATACCCATACAATGTGCACCACCCCGCGATGTTTTTCAGAAACCTATCCTACATTGTCACTGCATTTTTCCTCGCCTCCTCATGCTGACCACCCCGTGTGGCTTTTCTCCTTCCTACATTGCCACTCACTTCCTATCCTAATTCAGACCCTCTGATTCACACCACCCCGTGATGTTTTTCTCACTCCTACTAGTGAATGTAATGTTTTATACCCATACAATGGGCACCACCCCATGATATTTTTCAGAATCCTATCCTACATTTCCACGGCATGTTTCCTGACATCCCCATGCTGACCACACCTTGGTCCTTTTCTCCATCCTACATTCCAATCACTTCCTATACTCTTTCAGACCCTCCGATTCACACGACCCCATCATGTTTTTCTCACTCTTACTAGTGAATGTAATGTGAAACACCCATACAATGCGCACCACCCCGCGATGTTTTTCAGAAACCGATCCTACATTGCCACTGCATGTTTCCTGACCTCCCCATGCTTACCACCCTGTGGTGCTGTTTTCCATGCTACATTGCCACTCGCTGCGTATACTAATTCAGACCCTCCGATTCACACAACCCCGTGATGATTTTCTCACTCCTACTAGTGAATAGCCTGTTAGAAAACCATAAAATGAGCTCCACCCTGTGATGTTTTTCAGAAACCTATCCTACATTGCCACTGCATGTTTCCTGACCTCCCCATGCTGACCACCCCTTCGTGCTTTTCTCTATCCTACTTTGCCACTCACTGCCTATTCTAATTATGACCCTCCGATTCACACCACCCCGTGATGTTTTTCTCACTCCTACTAGTGAATGTAATGTTACACACCCATACAATGGGCACCACCCCATGATGTTTGTCATAAACCTATCCTACATTGCCACTGCATGTTTCCTGACTTCCCCATGCTGACCACCCGTGGTTCTTTTTCCCTCCTACATTGCCTCTCACTGCCTACCCTAATTCAGACCCTCCGATTCACACAACCCTGTGATATTTTTCTCAGTCCTCCTAGTGCATGTAATTTTGCACACCCTTACAATGCGCACCACCCCGCGATGTTTCTCAAAAACCTATCCTACATTGCCACTGAATGTTTCCTGAATTCCCCATGCTGATCAACCCGTGGTGCTTTTCTCCATCCTACATTGCCACTCACTTCCTATTCTAATTCAGACACTCGGTTTCACACCACCCCGTGATGTTTTTCTCACTCCTACTAGTGAATGTAATTGTACACTCATATACAATTCGCACCACCCCGTGAGGTTTTTCCGAAAACTATCCAACATTGCCCCTGCATGTTTCCTGACCTCCCCATGCTGACAACCCCGTGGTGCTTTTCTCCAATCTACATTGCAACTCACAGCCTATCCTAATTCAGACCCTCCGATTCAAACACCAGTCATATTTTACTCACTCCTTCTAGTGAATGGTCTGTTAGAAACCCATACAATGCGCACCACCAAGGGATGTTTCTCAGAAACCTATCCTACATTGCCACTGCATGTTTCCTGACCTCCCCATGCTGACCACCCCATGGTGCTTTTCTCCATCCTACATTGCCACTTCCTACCTATCCTAATTCAGACCCTCCGATTCACACCACCCCGTGATGTTTGTCTCACTCCTACTAGTGAAAGTAATGTTACACACCCATACAATGTGCACCACCGTGCGATGTTTTTCAGAAACCTATCCTACAATTCCACTGCATGTTTCCTGACCTCCTGATGCTGATCACCCCGTGGTGCTTTACTCCATCCTACATTGCCAATCACTGTCTATACTATTTCAGACCCTCCGATTCACACCACCCCGTGATGTTTTTCTCACTCCTACTAGTGAATGTAATGTGACACACCCATACAATGCGCACCAGCCCGCGATGTTTTTCAGAAACCTATCCTACATTGCCACTGCATGTTTCCTGACCTCCGCATGCTGACCACGCCGTGGTGCTTTTCTCCATCCTACATTGCCACATGCTACTTGTCCTAATTCGGACCCTCCGATTCACACCACCCCATGATGTTTTTCTCAGTCCTACTAGTGAATGTAATGTTACCCACCCATACAATGTGCACCACCCTGCGATGTTTTTTAGAAACCTATCCTATATTGCCATTGCATGTTTCCTGACCTCCCCATGCTGACCACCCCGTGGTGCTTTTCTCCATCCTACATTGCCACTCACTGCCTTTCCTAATTAAGACCCTCCGATTCAAACCACCCCATGATGTTTTTGTCACTCCTACTAGTGAATGTAATGTTACACACCCATACAATGCGAACCACCCCGCGATGTTTTTCAGAAATCTATCCTACATTGCCACTGCATGTTTCCTCACCTCTCCATGCTTACCACCCTATAGTGCTTTTTTCCATGCTACATTGCCACTCACTGCGTATACTAGTTCAGACCCTCCGATTCACACCACCCCGTGATGATTTTCTCACTCCTACTAGTGAATGGCCTGTTAGAAACCCATAAAATGAGCTCCACGCCGTGATGTTTTTCAGAAACCTATCCTACATTGCCACTGCATGTTTCCAGATCTCCCCATGCAGACCACCCCGTGGTGCTTTTCTTGATCCTACATTGCCACTCCCTACCTATCCTAATTCAGACCCTCCAATTCACACCACCCCGTGATGTTTTTCTCACTCCTGCTAGTGAATGAAATGTTACACACCCATACAATGTGCACCACCCTTCGATGTTTTCTGAAACCTATCCTACATTGCCACTGCATATTTCCTGACCTCCCCATACTGACCACCCCTTGGGGATTTTCTATTTCCTACATTGCCACTCACTGCTTATCCTAATTCAGATCCTATAATTCACACTACTCCTTGATGTTTTTCTCACTCCTACTAATGAATGTAATATTTTATACCCTCATACAATGTGCACCACACCGCGATGTTTTCCGGAAACTTATCCTAGATGGCCACTGCATGTTTCCTGACCTCCTCATGATGACCACCCCATGGGGCTTTTCTCCTTCCTACATTGCCACTCACTGCCTATCCTAATTCAGATCCTATAATTCACACTACTCCGTGATGTTTTTCTCACTCCTACTAGTGAATGGCCTGTTAGAAACCCATACAATGCGCACCACACCGCGATGATTTTCAGAAACTTATCCTACATTGCCACTGGATGTTTCCTGACCTCCCCATGCCGACAACCCCGTGGTGCTTTTCTCCATCCTACATTGCCACTCACTGCCTATCCTAATTGAGACCCTCCGATTCACACCAGCCAGTGATGTTTTTCTCACACCTATTAGTGAATGTAATATGACATACCCATACAATGCGCACCACACCGTGATGTTTTTCAGAAACCTATCCTACATTTCCACGGCATGTTTCCTGACCTCCCCATGCTGACCACACCGTGGTGCTTTTTTCCATCCTGCATTGACACTTCCTGCCTATACTAATTCAGACCCTCTGATTCACACCACCGCGTGAAGTTTTCTTCACTCATACTAGTGAATATAATGTTACACACTCATACAATTCGCACCACCCCGCGATGTTTTTCGGAAACCTATGCTATATTGCCACTACATGTTTCCTGACCTCCCTATGCTGACCACCCCGTGGTGCTTTTCTCCATCCTACATTGCCACTCACTGCCTATTCTAATTAAGACCCTCCGAATCACACCACCCCGTGATCTTTTTCTCACTCCTACTAGTGAATGTAATGTGACACACCCATACAATGCGCACCACCCCGTGATGTTTTTCAGAAACCTATCCTACATTGCCACTGCATGTTTCCAGACCTCCCCATGCAGACCACCCCGTGGTGCTTTTCTCGATCCTACATTGCCACTCCCTACCTATCCTAATTCAGACCCTCCAATTCACACCACCCCGTGATGTTTTTCTCACTCCTGCTAGTGAATGTAATGTTACACACCCATACAATGTGCACCACCTTTCGATGTTTTCTAAAACCTATCCTACATTGCCACTGCATATTTCCTGACCTCCCCATACTGACCACCCCTTGGGGATTTTCTATTTCCTACATTGCCACTCACTGCTAATCCTAATTCAGATCCTATAATTCACACTACTCCTTGATGTTTTTCTCACTCCTACTAATGAATGTAATATTTTATACCCTCATACAATGTGCACCACACCGCGATGTTTTCCAGAAACCTATCCTAGATGGCCACTGCATGTTTCCTGACCTCCTCATGATGACCACCCCATGGGGCTTTTCTCCTTCCTACATTGCCACTCACTGCCTATCCTAATTCAGATCCTATAATTCACACTACTCCGTGATGTTTTTCTCACTCCTACTAGTGAATGGCCTGTTAGAAACCCATACAATGCGCACCACACCGCGATGTTTTTCAGAAACTTATCCTACATTGCCACTGGATGTTTCCGGACCTCCACATGCCGACAACCCCGTGGTGCTTTTCTCCATCCTACATTGCCACTCGCTGCCTATCCTAATTGAGACCCTCTGATTCACACCAGCCCGTGATGTTTTTCTCACACCTACTAGTGAATGTAATATGACATACCCATACAATGCCCACCACACCGTGATGTTTTTAAGAAACCTATCCTACATTTCCACGGCATGTTTCCTGACCTCCCCATGCTGACCACACCGTGGTGCTTTTTTCCATCCTGCATTGCCACTTCCTGCCTATACTAATTCAGACCCTCTGATTCACACCACCGCGTGAAGTTTTCCTCACCCCTACTAGTGAATATAATGTTACACACTCATACATTTCGCACCACCCCGCGATGTTTTTCGGAAACCTATGCTATATTGCCACTACATGTTTCCTGACCTCCCCATGCTGACCACCCCGTGGTGCTTTTCTCCATCCTACATTGCCACTCACTGCCTATTCTAATTAAGACCCTCCGAATCACACCACCCCGTGATGTTTTTCTCACTCCTACTAGTGAATGTAATGTTACACACCCATACAATGGGCACCACCCCGTGATGTTTTTCAGAAACCTATCCTACATTGCCACTGCATGTTTCCTGACTTCTCCATGCTGACCACCCGTGGTGCTTTTCTCCCTCTTACGTTGCCTCTGAATGCCTATCCTAATTCAGACCCTCCGATTCCCACCACCCCGTGATGTTTTTCACACTCCTACTATTGAATGTAATGTTTTATACCCATACAATGCGCACGACCCCGCGATGTTTTTCAAAAACCTATCCTACATTGCCACGACATGTTTCCTGACCTCCCCATGCTTACCACCCCGTGGTGCTTTTCTCCATCCTACATTGCCACTCACTGCCTATCCTAATTCAGACCCTCTGATTCACACCACCCCGTGATGTTTTTCTCACTCCTACTATTGAATGTAATGTTTTATACCCATACAATGGGCACCACCCCATGATGTTTTTCAGAAACCTATCCTACATTGCCACTGCATGTTTCCTGACCTCCTCATGCTGACCACCACGTGGGGATTTTCTATTTCCTACATTGCCACTCACTTCTTATCCTAATTCAGATTCTATAATTCACACTACTCCGTGATGTTTTTCTCACTCCGACTAATGAATGTAATGTTACACACTCATACAATGCGCACCACCCCGCGATGTTTTTCAGAAACCTATCCTACATTGCCACTGCATGTTTTCTGACCTTCCCATGCTGACCAACCCATGGTGCTTTTCTCCATCCTACATTGCCACTTCCTGCCTATGCTAATTCAGACACTCTGATTCACACCACCCCGTGATGTTTTTCTCACTCATACTAGTGAATATAATGTTACACACCCATACAATGTGCACCACCCCGTGATTTTTTTCAGAAACCTTTCCTACATTTCCAAGGCATGTTTCCTGACCTCCCCATGCTGACCAAACCGCGGTCCTTTTCTCCATCCTTCATTGCCAATCACTGCCTATACTATTTCAGAAACTCCTATTCACACGACCCCGTGATGTTTTCTCACTCCTACTAGTGAATGTAATGTGACACACCCAAACAATGCGCACCACCCCGTGATGGTTTTCAGAAACCTATCCTACATTGCCACTGCATGTTTCCTGACCTGCCCATGCTGACCACCCCGTGGTGCTTTTCTCCATCCTACATTGCCAATCACTGGCTATACTATTTTAGACGCTCCGATTCACACGACCCCGTGATGATTTTCTCACTCCTACTAGTGAATGGCCTGTTAGAAACCCATACAATGCGCACCACCACGCGATATTTTTCAGAAACCTATCCTACATTGACACTGCATGTTTCCTTACCTCCCGATGCTGACAACCCCGTGGTGCTTTTCTCCATCCTACATTGCCACTCACTGCCTATCCTAATTCAGACCCTCTGATTCACACCACCCCGTGACGTTTTTCTCACTCCTACTAGTGAATGTAATGTTTTATACCCATACAATGTGCACCACCCCGCGATGTTTTTCAGAAACCTATCCTACATTGTCACTGCATTTTTCCTCGCCTCCTCATGCTGAACACCCCGTGTGGCTTTTCTCCTTCCTACATTGCCACTCACTTCCTATCCTAATTCAGACCCTCTGATTCACACCACCCCGTGATGTTTTTCTCACTCCTACTAGTGAATGTAATGTTTTATACCCATACAATGGGCACCACCCCATGATATTTTTCAGAATCCTATCCTACATTTCCACGGCATGTTTCCTGACATCCCCATGCTGACCACACCTTGGTCCTTTTCTCCATCCTACATTCCAATCACTTCCTATACTCTTTCAGACCCTCCGATTCACACGACCCCATCATGTTTTTCTCACTCTTACTAGTGAATGTAATGTGAAACACCCATACAATGCGCACCACCCCGCGATGTTTTTCAGAAACCGATCCTACATTGCCACTGCATGTTTCCTGACCTCCCCATGCTTACCACCCTGTGGTGCTGTTTTCCATGCTACATTGCCACTCGCTGCGTATACTAATTCAGACCCTCCGATTCACACAACCCCGTGATGATTTTCTCACTCCTACTAGTGAATAGCCTGTTAGAAAACCATAAAATGAGCTCCACCCTGTGATGTTTTTCAGAAACCTATCCTACATTGCCACTGCATGTTTCCTGACCTCCCCATGCTGACCACCCCTTCGTGCTTTTCTCTATCCTACTTTGCCACTCACTGCCTATTCTAATTATGACCCTCCGATTCACACCACCCCGTGATGTTTTTCTCACTCCTACTAGTGAATGTAATGTTACACACCCATACAATGGGCACCACCCCGTGATGTTTGTCATAAACCTATCCTACATTGCCACTGCATGTTTCCTGACTTCCCCATGCTGACCACCCGTGGTTCTTTTTCCCTCCTACATTGCCTCTCACTGCCTACCCTAATTCAGACCCTCCGATTCACACAACCCTGTGATATTTTTCTCAGTCCTCCTAGTGCATGTAATGTTGCACACCCTTACAATGCGCACCACCCCGCGATGTTTCTCAAAAACCTATCCTACATTGCCACTGAATGTTTCCTGAATTCCCCATGCTGATCAACCCGTGGTGCTTTTCTCCATCCTACATTGCCACTCACTTCCTATTCTAATTCAGACACTCGGTTTCACACCACCCCGTGATGTTTTTCTCACTCCTACTAGTGAATGTAATTGTACACTCATATACAATTCGCACCACCCCGTGAGGTTTTTCCGAAAACTATCCAACATTGCCCCTGCATGTTTCCTGACCTCCCCATGCTGACAACCCCGTGGTGCTTTTCTCCAATCTACATTGCAACTCACAGCCTATCCTAATTCAGACCCTCCGATTCAAACACCAGTCATATTTTACTCACTCCTTCTAGTGAATGGTCTGTTAGAAACCCATACAATGCGCACCACCAAGGGATGTTTCTCAGAAACCTATCCTACATTGCCACTGCATGTTTCCTGACCTCCCCATGCTGACCACCCCATGGTGCTTTTCTCCATCCTACATTGCCACTTCCTACCTATCCTAATTCAGACCCTCCGATTCACACCACCCCGTGATGTTTGTCTCACTCCTACTAGTGAAAGTAATGTTACACACCCATACAATGTGCACCACCGTGCGATGTTTTTCAGAAACCTATCCTACAATTCCACTGCATGTTTCCTGACCTCCTGATGCTGATCACCCCGTGGTGCTTTACTCCATCCTACATTGCCAATCACTGTCTATACTATTTCAGACCCTCCGATTCACACCACCCCGTGATGTTTTTCTCACTCCTACTAGTGAATGTAATGTGACACACCCATACAATGCGCACCAGCCCGCGATGTTTTTCAGAAACCTATCCTACATTGCCACTGCATGTTTCCTGACCTCCGCATGCTGACCACGCCGTGGTGCTTTTCTCCATCCTACATTGCCACATGCTACTTGTCCTAATTCGGACCCTCCGATTCACACCACCCCATGATGTTTTTCTCAGTCCTACTAGTGAATGTAATGTTACCCACCCATACAATGTGCACCACCCTGCGATGTTTTTTAGAAACCTATCCTATATTGCCATTGCATGTTTCCTGACCTCCCCATGCTGACCACCCCGTGGTGCTTTTCTCCATCCTACATTGCCACTCACTGCCTTTCCTAATTAAGACCCTCCGATTCAAACCACCCCATGATGTTTTTGTCACTCCTACTAGTGAATGTAATGTTACACACCCATACAATGCGAACCACCCCGCGATGTTTTTCAGAAATCTATCCTACATTGCCACTGCATGTTTCCTCACCTCTCCATGCTTACCACCCTATAGTGCTTTTTTCCATGCTACATTGCCACTCACTGCGTATACTAGTTCAGACCCTCCGATTCACACCACCCCGTGATGATTTTCTCACTCCTACTAGTGAATGGCCTGTTAGAAACCCATAAAATGAGCTCCACCCTGTGATGTTTTTCAGAAACCTATCCTACATTGCCAATGCATGTTTCCAGATCTCCCCATGCAGACCACCCCGTGGTGCTTTTCTTGATCCTACATTGCCACTCCCTACCTATCCTAATTCAGACCCTCCAATTCACACCACCCCGTGATGTTTTTCTCACTCCTGCTAGTGAATGTAATGTTACACACCCATACAATGTGCACCACCCTTCGATGTTTTCTGAAACCTATCCTACATTGCCACTGCATATTTCCTGACCTCCCCATACTGACCACCCCTTGGGGATTTTCTATTTCCTACATTGCCACTCACTGCTTATCCTAATTCAGATCCTATAATTCACACTACTCCTTGATGTTTTTCTCACTCCTACTAATGAATGTAATATTTTATACCCTCATACAATGTGCACCACACCGCGATGTTTTCCGGAAACTTATCCTAGATGGCCACTGCATGTTTCCTGACCTCCTCATGATGACCACCCCATGGGGCTTTTCTCCTTCCTACATTGCCACTCACTGCCTATCCTAATTCAGATCCTATAATTCACACTACTCCGTGATGTTTTTCTCACTCCTACTAGTGAATGGCCTGTTAGAAACCCATACAATGCGCACCACACCGCGATGATTTTCAGAAACTTATCCTACATTGCCACTGGATGTTTCCTGACCTCCCCATGCCGACAACCCCGTGGTGCTTTTCTCCATCCTACATTGCCACTCACTGCCTATCCTAATTGAGACCCTCCGATTCACACCAGCCAGTGATGTTTTTCTCACACCTACTAGTGAATGTAATATGACATACCCATACAATGCGCACCACACCGTGATGTTTTTCAGAAACCTATCCTACATTTCCACGGCATGTTTCCTGACCTCCCCATGCTGACCACACCGTGGTGCTTTTTTCCATCCTGCATTGCCACTTCCTGCCTATACTAATTCAGACCCTCTGATTCACACCACCGTGTGAAGTTTTCTTCACTCATACTAGTGAATATAATGTTACACACTCATACAATTCGCACCACCCCGCGATGTTTTTCGGAAACCTATGCTATATTGCCACTACATGTTTCTTGACCTCCCTATGCTGACCACCCCGTGGTGCTTTTCTCCATCCTACATTGCCACTCACTGCCTATTCTAATTAAGACCCTCCGAATCACACCATCCCGTGATGTTTTTCTCACTCCTACTAGTGATTGTAATGTTACACACCCATACAATGGGCACCACCCCGTGATGTTTTTCAGAAACCTATCCTACATTGCCACTGCATGTTTCCAGACTTCTCCATGATGACCACCCGTGGTGCTTTTCTCCCTCCTACGTTGCCTCTCAATGCCTATCCTAATTCAGAACCTCCGATTCCCACCACCTCGTGATGTTTTTCTCACTCCTACTATTGAATGTAATGTTTTATACCCATACAATGCGCACGACCCCGCGATGTTTTTCAGAAACCTATCCTACATTGCCACGACATGTTTCCTGACCTCCCCATGCTTACCACCCCGTGGTGCTTTTCTCCATCCTACATTGCCACTCACTGCCTTTCCTAATTCAGACCCTCCGATTCACACCACCCCGTGATGTTTTTCTCACTCCTACTAGTGAATGCAATGTGTTATAACCATACAATGCGCACCACCACGCGATGTTTTTCAGAAACCCATCCTACATTGCCACTGCAGGTTTCCTGACCTCCTCATTCTGACCACCACGTGGTGATTTTCTATTTCCTACATTGCCACTCACTGCTTATCCTAATTCAGATCCTATAATTCACACTACTCCGTGATGTTTTTCTCACTCCGACTAATGAATGTAATGTTACACACTCATACAATGCGCACCACCCCGTGATGTTTTTCAGAAACCTATCCTACATTGCCACTACGTGTTTCCTGACCTGCCAATGCTTACCACCCCGTGGTGCTTTTCTCCATTCTACATAGACTTTCACTGCATATACTAATTCAGACCCTCCAATTCACACAACCCCGTGATGATTATCTCACTCCTATTTGTCAAAGCCCTGTTAGAAACCCATGCAATGCGCACCACCCTGCGATGTTTTTCAGAAACGTATCCTACATTGCCCCTGCATGTTTCCTGACCTCCCCATGCTGACCAACCCATGGTGCTTTTCTCCATCCTACATTGCCACTTCCTGCCTATCCTAATTCTGACCCTCTGATTCACACCACCCCGTGATGTTTTTCTCATTCGTACTAGTGAATATAATGTTACACACCCATACAATGTGCACCACCCCGTGATTTTTTTCAGAAACCTTTCCTACATTTCCAAGGCATGTTTCCTGACCTCCCCATGCTGACCAAACCGTGGTCCTTTTCTCCATCCTACATTGCCAATCACTGCCTATACTATTTCAGATCATCCGATTCACAGCACCCCGTGATGTTTTTCTCACTCCTACTAGTGAATGTAATGTGACACACCCAAACAATGCGCACCACACCGTGATGGTTTTCAGAAACCTATCCTACATTGCCACTGCATGTTTCCTGACCTGCCCATGCTGACCACCCCGTGGTGCTTTTCTCCATCCTACATTGCCAATCACTGCCTATACTAATTCGGACCCTCCGATTCACACGACCCCGTGATGATTTTCTCACTCCTACTAGTGAATGGCCTGTTAGAAACCCATATAATGCGCACCACCACGCGATATTTTTCAGAAACCTATCCTACATTGCCACTGCATGTTTCCTGACCTCCCGATGCTGACAACCCCGTGGTGCTTTTCTCCATCCTACATTGCCACTCACTGCCTATTCTAATTAAGACCCTCGAATCACACCCTCCCGTGATGTTTTTCTCACTCCTACTAGTGAATGTAATGTTACACACCCATACAATGGGCACCACCCCGTGATGTTTTTCAGAAACCTATCCTACATTGCCACTGCATGTTTCCAGACTTCTCCATGCTGACCACCCGTGGTGCTTTTCTCCCTCCTACGTTGCCTCTCAATGCCTATCCTAATTCAGACCCTCCGATTCCCACCACCCCGTGATGTTTTTCTCACTCCTAGTATTGAATGTAATGTTTTATACCCATACAATGCGCACGACCCCGCGATGTTTTTCAGAAACCTATCCTACATTGCCACGACATGTTTCCTGACCTCCCCATGCTTACCACCCCGTGGTGCTTTTCTCCATCCTACATTGCCACTCACTGCCTATCCTAATTCAGACCCTCCGATTCACACAACCCCGTGATGTTTTTCTCAGTCCTCCTAGTGAATGTAATGTTACACACCCTTACAATGCGCACCACCCCGCGATGTTTCTCAAAAACCTATCCTACATTGCCACTGAATGTTTCCTGAATTCCCCATGCTGATCAACCCGTGGTGCTTTTCTCCATCCTACATTGCCACTCACTTCCTATTCTAATTCAGACACTCGGTTTCACACCACCCCGTGATGTTTTTCTCACTCCTACTAGTGAATGTAATTGTACACTCATATACAATTCGCACCACCCCGTGATGTTTTTCTCACTCCTACTAGTGAATGTAATTGTACACTCATATACAATTCGCACCACCCCGTGATGTTTTTCCGAAAACTATCCAACATTGCCCCTGCGTGTTTCCTGACCTCCCCATGCTGACAACCCCGTGGTGCTTTTCTCCACCCTACAATGAAACTCACTGCGTATCCTAATTCAGACCCTCCGATTCAAAAACCAGTCATGCTTTATTCACTCCTACTAGTGAATGGTCTGTTAGAAACCCATACAATGCGCACCACCACGGGATGTTTCTCAGAAACCTATCCTACATTGCCAATGCATGTTTCCTCACCTCCCCATGCTGACCACCCCGTGGAGTTTTTCTCAATCCTACATTGCCACTCACTGCCTATCGTAATTCAGATCCTATGATTCACACCACCCCGTAATGTTTTTCTCACACCTACTAGTGAATTTAATGTTACACACCTATACAATATGCACCACCCCGTGATGTTTTTCAGAAACCTATCCTACATTACCACTGCATGTTTCTTGTCCTCCCCATTCTGACCACCCCGTGGTGCTTTTCTCCATCCTACATTGCCACTCACTGACTATCCTTATTGAGACCCTCCGATTCACAACACCCCGTGATGTTTTTCTCACTCCTACTAGTGAATGTAATGTGACACACTCATACAATACGAACCACCCGGCGATGTTTTTCAGAAACCTATCCTACATTGCCACTGCATGTTTCCTGACCTCCCCATGCTGACCACCCCATGGTGCTTTTCTCCATCCTACATTGCCACTTCCTACCTATCCTAATTCAGACCCTCCGATTCACACCACCCCGTGATGTTTGTCTCACTCCTACTAGTGAAAGTAATGTTACACACCCATACAATGTGCACCACCGTGCGATGTTTTTCAGAAACCAATCCTACATTGCCACTGCATGTATCCTGACCTCCCGATGCTGATCACCCCGTGGTGCTTTACTCCATCCTACATTGCCAATCACTGTCTATACTATTTCAGACCCTCCGATTCACACCACCCCGTGATGTTTTTCTCACTCCTACTAGTGAATGTAATGTGACACACCCATACAATGTGCACCACCCTGCGATGTTTTTTAGAAACCTATCCTATATTGCCATTGCATGTTTCCTGACCTCCCCATGCGGACCACCCCGTGGTACTTTCCTCCATCCTACATTGCCACTCACTGCCTTTCCTAATTAAGACCCCCCGATTCAAACCACCCCATGATGTTTTTCTCACTCCTACTGGTGAATGTAATGTTACACACCCATATAATGCGCACCACCCCGCGATGTTTTTCTGAAACCTATCCTACATGGCCACTGCATCTTTCCTGACCTCCCCATGCTGACCACCCCTTGGTGCTTTTCTCCATCCTACATTGCCAATCACTGCCTATACTATTTCAGACCTTCTGATTCACACCACCCCGTGATGTTTTTGTCACTCCTACTAGTGAATGTAATGTTACACACCCATACAATGCGAACCACCCTGCGATGTTTTTCAGAAACCTATCCCACATTGCCACTGCACGTTTCCTCACCTCTCCATGCTTACCACCCTATAGTGCTTTTTTCCATGCTACATTGCCACTCACTGCGTATACCAGTTCAGACCCTCCGATTCACACCACCCCGTGATGATTTTCTCACTCCTACTAGTGAATGGCCTGTTAGAAACACATACAATGCGCACCACCTCGCGATGCTTTTCAGAAACCTATCCTACATTGCCACTGCATGTTTCCTGACATCCTCATGCTGACAACCCCGTGGTGCTTTTCTCCATCCTACATGGCCACTCACTGCCTATCCTAATTCAGACCCTCTGATTCACACCACCCCGTGATGTTTTTCTCACTCCTACTAGTGAATGTAATGTTTTATACCCATACAATGCGCACCACCCTAGATGTTTTCCAGAAACCTATCCTAATTTGCCACTGCATGTTTCCTCACCTCCTCATGCTGACCACCCCGTGGGGCTTTTCTCAATCCTACATTGGCACTCACTGCTTATCCTAATTGAGACCCTCCGATTCACACCACCCCGTGATCTTTTTCTCACTCCTACTAGTGAATGTAATGTGACACACCCATACAATGCGCACCACCCCGTGATGTTTTTCAGAAACCTATCCTACATTGCCACTGCATGTTTCCAGACCTCCCCATGCAGACCACCCCGTGGTGCTTTTCTCGATCCTACATTGCCACTCCCTACCTATCCTAATTCAGACCCTCCAATTCACACCACCCCGTGATGTTTTTCTCACTCCTGCTAGTGAATGTAATGTTACACACCCATACAATGTGCACCACCTTTCGATGTTTTCTGAAACCTATCCTACATTGCCACTGCATATTTCCTGACCTCCCCATACTGACCACCCCTTGGGGATTTTCTATTTCCTACATTGCCACTCACTGCTAATCCTAATTCAGATCCTATAATTCACACTACTCCTTGATGTTTTTCTCACTCCTACTAATGAATGTAATATTTTATACCCTCATACAATGTGCACCACACCGCGATGTTTTCCAGAAACCTATCCTAGATGGCCACTGCATGTTTCCTGACCTCCTCATGATGACCACCCCATGGGGCTTTTCTCCTTCCTACATTGCCACTCACTGCCTATCCTAATTCAGATCCTATAATTCACACTACTCCGTGATGTTTTTCTCACTCCTACTAGTGAATGGCCTGTTAGAAACCCATACAATGCGCACCACACCGCGATGTTTTTCAGAAACTTATCCTACATTGCCACTGGATGTTTCCGGACCTCCACATGCCGACAACCCCGTGGTGCTTTTCTCCATCCTACATTGCCACTCGCTGCCTATCCTAATTGAGACCCTCTGATTCACACCAGCCCGTGATGTTTTTCTCACACCTACTAGTGAATGTAATATGACATACCCATACAATGCGCACCACACCGTGATGTTTTTCAGAAACCTATCCTACATTTCCACGGCATGTTTCCTGACCTCCCCATGCTGACCACACCGTGGTGCTTTTTTCCATCCTGCATTGCCACTTCCTGCCTATACTATTTCAGACCCTCTGATTCACACCACCGCGTGAAGTTTTCCTCACCCCTACTAGTGAATATAATGTTACACACTCATACATTTCGCACCACCCCGCAATGTTTTTCGGAAACCTATGCTATATTGCCACTACATGTTTCCTGACCTCCCCATGCTGACCACCCCGTGGTGCTTTTCTCCATCCTACATTGCCACTCACTGCCTATTCTAATTAAGACCCTCCGAATCACACCACCCCGTGATGTTTTTCTCACTCCTACTAGTGAATGTAATGTTACACACCCATACAATGGGCACCACCCCGTGATGTTTTTCAGAAACCTATCCTACATTGCCACTGCATGTTTCCTGACTTCTCCATGCTGACCACCCGTGGTGCTTTTCTCCCTCTTACGTTGCCTCTGAATGCCTATCCTAATTCAGACCCTCCGATTCCCACCACCCCGTGATGTTTTTCACACTCCTACTATTGAATGTAATGTTTTATACCCATACAATGCGCACGACCCCGCGATGTTTTTCAAAAACCTATCCTACATTGCCACGACATGTTTCCTGACCTCCCCATGCTTACCACCCCGTGGTGCTTTTCTCCATCCTACATTGCCACTCACTGCCTATCCTAATTCAGACCCTCTGATTCACACCACCCCGTGATGTTTTTCTCACTCCTACTATTGAATGTAATGTTTTATACCCATACAATGGGCACCACCCCATGATGTTTTTCAGAAACCTATCCTACATTGCCACTGCATGTTTCCTGTCCTCCTCATGCTGACCACCACGTGGGGATTTTCTATTTCCTACATTGCCACTCACTTCTTATCCTAATTCAGATTCTATAATTCACACTACTCCGTGATGTTTTTCTCACTCCGACTAATGAATGTAATGTTACACACTCATACAATGCGCACCACCCCGCGATGTTTTTCAGAAACCTATCCTACATTGCCACTGCATGTTTTCTGACCTTCCCATGCTGACCAACCCATGGTGCTTTTCTCCATCCTACATTGCCACTTTCTGCCTATGCTAATTCAGACACTCTGATTCACACCACCCCGTGATGTTTTTCTCACTCATACTAGTGAATATAATGTTACACACCCATACAATGTGCACCACCCCGTGATTTTTTTCAGAAACCTTTCCTACATTTCCAAGGCATGTTTCCTGACCTCCCCATGCTGACCAAACCGTGGTCCTTTTCTCCATCCTTCATTGCCAATCACTGCCTATACTATTTCAGAAACTCCTATTCACACGACCCCGTGATGTTTTCTCACTCCTACTAGTGAATGTAATGTGATACACCCAAACAATGCGCACCACCCCGTGATGGTTTTCAGAAACCTATCCTACATTGCCACTGCATGTTTCCTGACCTGCCCATGCTGACCACCCCGTGGTGCTTTTCTCCATCCTACATTGCCAATCACTGGCTATACTATTTTAGACGCTCCGATTCACACGACCCCGTGATGATTTTCTCACTCCTACTAGTGAATGGCCTGTTAGAAACCCATACAATGCGCACCACCACGTGATATTTTTCAGAAACCTATCCTACATTGACACTGCATGTTTCCTTACCTCCCGATGCTGACAACCCCGTGGTGCTTTTCTCCATCCTACATTGCCACTCACTGCCTATCCTAATTCAGACCCTCTGATTCACACCACCCCGTGACGTTTTTCTCACTCCTACTAGTGAATGTAATGTTTTATACCCATACAATGTGCACCACCCCGCGATGTTTTTCAGAAACCTATCCTACATTGTCACTGCATTTTTCCTCGCCTCCTCATGCTGACCACCCCGTGTGGCTTTTCTCCTTCCTACATTGCCACTCACTTCCTATCCTAATTCAGACCCTCTGATTCACACCACCCCGTGATGTTTTTCTCACTCCTACTAGTGAATGTAATGTTTTATACCCATACAATGGGCACCACCCCATGATATTTTTCAGAATCCTATCCTACATTTCCACGGCATGTTTCCTGACATCCCCATGCTGACCACACCTTGGTCCTTTTCTCCATCCTACATTCCAATCACTTCCTATACTCTTTCAGACCCTCCGATTCACACGACCCCATCATGTTTTTCTCACTCTTACTAGTGAATGTAATGTGAAACACCCATACAATGCGCACCACCCCGCGATGTTTTTCAGAAACCGATCCTACATTGCCACTGCATGTTTCCTGACCTCCCCATGCTTACCACCCTGTGGTGCTGTTTTCCATGCTACATTGCCACTCGCTGCGTATACTAATTCAGACCCTCCGATTCACACAACCCCGTGATGATTTTCTCACTCCTACTAGTGAATAGCCTGTTAGAAAACCATAAAATGAGCTCCACCCTGTGATGTTTTTCAGAAACCTATCCTACATTGCCACTGCATGTTTCCTGACCTCCCCATGCTGACCACCCCTTCGTGCTTTTCTCTATCCTACTTTGCCACTCACTGCCTATTCTAATTATGACCCTCCGATTCACACCACCCCGTGATGTTTTTCTCACTCCTACTAGTGAATGTAATGTTACACACCCATACAATGGGCACCACCCCGTGATGTTTGTCATAAACCTATCCTACATTGCCACTGCATGTTTCCTGACTTCCCCATGCTGACCACCCGTGGTTCTTTTTCCCTCCTACATTGCCTCTCACTGCCTACCCTAATTCAGACACTCCGATTCACACAACCCTGTGATATTTTTCTCAGTCCTCCTAGTGCATGTAATTTTGCACACCCTTACAATGCGCACCACCCCGCGATGTTTCTCAAAAACCTATCCTACATTGCCACTGAATGTTTCCTGAATTCCCCATGCTGATCAACCCGTGGTGCTTTTCTCCATCCTACATTGCCACTCACTTCCTATTCTAATTCAGACACTCGGTTTCACACCACCCCGTGATGTTTTTCTCACTCCTACTAGTGAATGTAATTGTACACTCATATACAATTCGCACCACCCCGTGAGGTTTTTCCGAAAACTATCCAACATTGCCCCTGCATGTTTCCTGACCTCCCCATGCTGACAACCCCGTGGTGCTTTTCTCCAATCTACATTGCAACTCACAGCCTATCCTAATTCAGACCCTCCGATTCAAACACCAGTCATATTTTACTCACTCCTTCTAGTGAATGGTCTGTTAGAAACCCATACAATGCGCACCACCAAGGGATGTTTCTCAGAAACCTATCCTACATTGCCACTGCATGTTTCCTGACCTCCCCATGCTGAGCACCCCATGGTGCTTTTCTCCATCCTACATTGCCACTTCCTACGTATCCTAATTCAGACCCTCCGATTCACACCACCCCGTGATGTTTGTCTCACTCCTACTAGTGAAAGTAATGTTACACACCCATACAATGTGCACCACCGTGCGATGTTTTTCAGAAACCTATCCTACAATTCCACTGCATGTTTCCTGACCTCCTGATGCTGATCACCCCGTGGTGCTTTACTCCATCCTACATTGCCAATCACTGTCTATACTATTTCAGACCCTCCGATTCACACCACCCCGTGATGTTTTTCTCACTCCTACTAGTGAATGTAATGTGGCACACCCATACAATGCGCACCAGCCCGCGATGTTTTTCAGAAACCTATCCTACATTGCCACTGCATGTTTCCTGACCTCCGCATGCTGACCACGCCGTGGTGCTTTTCTCCATCCTACATTGCCACATGCTACTTGTCCTAATTCGGACCCTCCGATTCACACCACCCCATGATGTTTTTCTCAGTCCTACTAGTGAATGTAATGTTACCCACCCATACAATGTGCACCACCCTGCGATGTTTTTTAGAAACCTATCCTATATTGCCATTGCATGTTTCCTGACCTCCCCATGCTGACCACCCCGTGGTGCTTTTCTCCATCCTACATTGCCACTCACTGCCTTTCCTAATTAAGACCCTCTGATTCAAACCACCCCATGATGTTTTTGTCACTCCTACTAGTGAATGTAATGTTACACACCCATACAATGCGAACCACCCCGCGATGTTTTTCAGAAATCTATCCTACATTGCCACTGCATGTTTCCTCACCTCTCCATGCTTACCACCCTATAGTGCTTTTTTCCATGCTACATTGCCACTCACTGCGTATACTAGTTCAGACCCTCCGATTCACACCACCCTGTGATGATTTTCTCACTCCTACTAGTGAATGGCCTGTTAGAAACCCATAAAATGAGCTCCACCCCGTGATGTTTTTCAGAAACCTATCCTACATTGCCACTGCATGTTTCCAGATCTCCCCATGCAGACCACCCCGTGGTGCTTTTCTTGATCCTACATTGCCACTCCCTACCTATCCTAATTCAGACCCTCCAATTCACACCACCCCGTGATGTTTTTCTCACTCCTACTAGTGAATGGCCTGTTAGAAACCCATAAAATGCGCACCACACCGCGATGATTTTCAGAAACTTATCCTACATTGCCACTGGATGTTTCCTGACCTCCCCATGCCGACAACCCCGTGGTGCTTTTCTCCATCCTACATTGCCACTCACTGCCTATCCTAATTGAGACCCTCCGATTCACACCAGCCAGTCATGTTTTTCTCACACCTACTAGTGAATGTAATATGACATACCCATACAATGCGCACCACACCGTGATGTTTTTCAGAAACCTATCCTACATTTCCACGGCATGTTTCCTGACCTCCCCATGCTGACCACACCGTGGTGCTTTTTTCCATCCTGCATTGCCACTTCCTGCCTATACTAATTCAGACCCTCTGATTCACACCACCGTGTGAAGTTTTCTTCACTCATACTAGTGAATATAATGTTACACACTCATACAATCCGCACCACCCCGCGATGTTTTTCGGAAACCTATGCTATATTGCCACTACATGTTTCCTGACCTCCCTAGGCTGACCACCCCGTGGTGCTTTTCTCCATCCTACATTGCCACTCACTGCCTATTCTAATTAAGACCCTCCGAATCACACCACCCCGTGATCTTTTTCTCACTCCTACTAGTGAATGTAATGTGACACACCCATACAATGGGCACCACCCCGTGATGTTTTTCAGAAACCTATCCTACATTGCCACTGCATGTTTCCAGACCTCCCCATGCAGACCACCCCGTGGTGCTTTTCTCGATCCTACATTGCCACTCCCTACCTATCCTAATTCAGACCCTCCAATTCACACCACCCCGTGATGTTTTTCTCACTCCTGCTAGTGAATGTAATGTTACACACCCATACAATGTGCACCACCTTTCGATGTTTTCTGAAACCTATCCTACATTGCCACTGCATATTTCCTGACCTCCCCATACTGACCACCCCTTGGGGATTTTCTATTTCCTACATTGCCACTCACTGCTAATCCTAATTCAGATCCTATAATTCACACTACTCCTTGATGTTTTTCTCACTCCTACTAATGAATGTAATATTTTATACCCTCATACAATGTGCACCACACCGCGATGTTTTCCAGAAACCTATCCTAGATGGCCACTGCATGTTTCCTGACCTCCTCATGATGACCACCCCATGGGGCTTTTCTCCTTCCTACATTGCCACTCACTGCCTATCCTAATTCAGATCCTATAATTCACACTACTCCGTGATGTTTTTCTCACTCCTACTAGTGAATGGCCTGTTAGAAACCCATACAATGCGCACCACACCGCGATGTTTTTCAGAAACTTATCCTACATTGCCACTGGATGTTTCCGGACCTCCACATGCCGACAACCCCGTGGTGCTTTTCTCCATCCTACATTGCCACTCGCTGCCTATCCTAATTGAGACCCTCTGATTCACACCAGCCCGTGATGTTTTTCTCACACCTACTAGTGAATGTAATATGACATACCCATACAATGCGCACCACACCGTGATGTTTTTCAGAAACCTATCCTACATTTCCACGGCATGTTTCCTGACCTCCCCATGCTGACCACACCGTGGTGCTTTTTTCCATCCTGCATTGCCACTTCCTGCCTATACTAATTCAGACCCTCTGATTCACACCACCGCGTGAAGTTTTCCTCACCCCTACCAGTGAATATAATGTTACACACTCATACATTTCGCACCACCCCGCGATGTTTTTCGGAAACCTATGCTATATTGCCACTACATGTTTCCTGACCTCCCCATGCTGACCACCCCGTGGTGCTTTTCTCCATCCTACATTGCCACTCACTGCCTATTCTAATTAAGACCCTCCGAATCACACCACCCCGTGATGTTTTTCTCACTCCTACTAGTGAATGTAATGTTACACACCCATACAATGGGCACCACCCCGTGATGTTTTTCAGAAACCTATCCTACATTGCCACTGCATGTTTCCTGACTTCTCCATGCTGACCACCCGTGGTGCTTTTCTCCCTCTTACGTTGCCTCTGAATGCCTATCCTAATTCAGACCCTCCGATTCCCACCACCCCGTGATGTTTTTCACACTCCTACTATTGAATGTAATGTTTTATACCCATACAATGCGCACGACCCCGCGATGTTTTTCAAAAACCTATCCTACATTGCCACGACATGTTTCCTGACCTCCCCATGCTTACCACCCCGTGGTGCTTTTCTCCATCCTACATTGCCACTCACTGCCTATCCTAATTCAGACCCTCTGATTCACACCACCCCGTGATGTTTTTCTCACTCCTACTATTGAATGTAATGTTTTATACCCATACAATGGGCACCAGCCCATGATGTTTTTCAGAAACCTATCCTACATTGCCACTGCATGTTTCCTGACCTCCTCATGCTGACCACCACGTGGGGATTTTCTATTTCCTACATTGCCACTCACTTCTTATCCTAATTCAGATTCTATAATTCACACTACTCCGTGATGTTTTTCTCACTCCGACTAATGAATGTAATGTTACACACTCATACAATGCGCACCACCCCGCGATGTTTTTCAGAAACCTATCCTACATTGCCACTGCATGTTTTCTGACCTTCCCATGCTGACCAACCCATGGTGCTTTTCTCCATCCTACATTGCCACTTCCTGCCTATGCTAATTCAGACACTCTGATTCACACCACCCCGTGATGTTTTTCTCACTCATACTAGTGAATATAATGTTACACACCTATACAATGTGCACCACCCCGTGATTTTTTTCAGAAACCTTTCCTACATTTCCAAGGCATGTTTCCTGACCTCCCCATGCTGACCAAACCGTGGTCCTTTTCTCCATCCTTCATTGCCAATCACTGCCTATACTATTTCAGAAACTCCTATTCACACGACCCCGTGATGTTTTCTCACTCCTACTAGTGAATGTAATGTGACACACCCAAACAATGCGCACCACCCCGTGATGGTTTTCAGAAACCTATCCTACATTGCCACTGCATGTTTCCTGACCTGCCCATGCTGACCACCCCGTGGTGCTTTTCTCCATCCTACATTGCCAATCACTGGCTATACTATTTTAGACGCTCCGATTCACACGACCCCGTGATGATTTTCTCACTCCTACTAGTGAATGGCCTGTTAGAAACCCATACAATGCGCACCACCACGCGATATTTTTCAGAAACCTATCCTACATTGACACTGCATGTTTCCTTACCTCCCGATGCTGACAACCCCGTGGTGCTTTTCTCCATCCTACATTGCACTCACTGCCTATCCTAATTCAGACCCTCTGATTCACACCACCCCGTGACGTTTTTCTCACTCCTACTAGTGAATGTAATGTTTTATACCCATACAATGTGCACCACCCCGCGATGTTTTTCAGAAACCTATCCTACATTGCCACTACGTGTTTCCTGACCTGCCAATGCTTACCACCCCGTGGTGCTTTTCTCCATTCTACATAGACTTTCACTGCATATACTAATTCAGACCCTCCAATTCACACAACCCCGTGATGATTATCTCACTCCTATTTGTCAAAGCCCTGTTAGAAACCCATGCAATGCGCACCACCCTGCGATGTTTTTCAGAAACGTATCCTACATTGCCCCTGCATGTTTCCTGACCTCCCCATGCTGACCAACCCATGGTGCTTTTCTCCATCCTACATTGCCACTTCCTGCCTATCCTAATTCTGACCCTCTGATTCACACCACCCCGTGATGTTTTTCTCACTCGTACTAGTGAATATAATGTTACACACCCATACAATGTGCACCACCCCGTGATTTTTTTCAGAAACCTTTCCTACATTTCCAAGGCATGTTTCCTGACCTCCCCATGCTGACCAAACCGTGGTCCTTTTCTCCATCCTACATTGCCAATCACTGCCTATACTATTTCAGATCATCCGATTCACAGCACCCCGTGATGTTTTTCTCACTCCTAATAGTGAATGTAATGTGACACACCCACACAATGCGCACCACCCCGTGATGGTTTTCAGAAACCTATCCTACATTGCCACTGCATGTTTCCTGACCTGCCCATGCTGACCACCCTGTGGTGCTTTTCTCCATCCTACATTGCCAATCACTGCCTATACTAATTCGGACCCTCCGATTCACACGACCCCGTGATGATTTTCTCACTCCTACTAGTGAATGGCCTGTTAGAAACCCATATAATGCGCACCACCACGCGATATTTTTCAGAAACCTATCCTACATTGCCACTGCATGTTTCCTGACCTCCCGATGCTGACAACCCCGTGGTGCTTTTCTCCATCCTACATTGCCACTCACTGCCTATTCTAATTAAGACCCTCGAATCACACCCTCCTGTGATGTTTTTCTCACTCCTACTAGTGAATGTAATGTTACACACCCATACAATGGGCACCACCCCGTGATGTTTTTCAGAAACCTATCCTACATTGCCACTGCATGTTTCCAGACTTCTCCATGCTGACCACCCATGGTGCTTTTCTCCCTCCTACGTTGCCTCTCAATGCCTATCCTAATTCAGACCCTCCGATTCCCACCACCCCGTGATGTTTTTCTCACTCCTAGTATTGAATGTAATGTTTTATACCCATACAATGCGCACGACCCCGCGATGTTTTTCAGAAACCTATCCTACATTGCCACGACATGTTTCCTGACCTCCCCATGCTTACCACCCCGTGGTGCTTTTCTCCATCCTACATTGCCACTCACTGCCTATCCTAATTCAGACCCTCCGATTCACACAACCCCGTGATGTTTTTCTCAGTCCTCCTAGTGAATGTAATGTTACACACCCTTACAATGCGCACCACCCCGCGATGTTTCTCAAAAACCTATCCTACATTGCCACTGAATGTTTCCTGAATTCCCCATGCTGATCAACCCGTGGTGCTTTTCTCCATCCTACATTGCCACTCACTTCCTATTCTAATTCAGACACTCGGTTTCACACCACCCCGTGATGTTTTTCTCACTCCTACTAGTGAATGTAATTGTACACTCATATACAATTCGCACCACCCCGTGATGTTTTTCTCACTCCTACTAGTGAATGTAATTGTACACTCATATACAATTCGCACCACCCCGTGATGTTTTTCCGAAAACTATCCAACATTGCCCCTGCGTGTTTCCTGACCTCCCCATGCTGACAACCCCGTGGTGCTTTTCTCCACCCTACAATGAAACTCACTGCGTATCCTAATTCAGACCCTCCGATTCAAAAACCAGTCATGTTTTATTCACTCCTACTAGTGAATGGTCTGTTAGAAACCCATACAATGCGCACCACCACGGGATGTTTCTCAGAAACCTATCCTACATTGCCAATGCATGTTTCCTCACCTCCCCATGCTGACCACCCCGTGGAGTTTTTCTCAATCCTACATTGCCACTCACTGCCTATCGTAATTCAGATCCTATGATTCACACCACCCCGTAATGTTTTTCTCACACCTACTAGTGAATTTAATGTTACACACCTATACAATATGCACCACCCCGTGATGTTTTTCAGAAACCTATCCTACATTACCACTGCATGTTTCTTGTCCTCCCCATTCTGACCACCCCGTGGTGCTTTTCTCCATCCTACATTGCCACTCACTGACTATCCTTATTTAGACCCTCCGATTCACAACACCCCGTGATGTTTTTCTCACTCCTACTAGTGAATGTAATGTGACACACTCATACAATACGAACCACCCGGCGATGTTTTTCAGAAACCTATCCTACATTGCCACTGCATGTTTCCTGACCTCCCCATGCTGACCACCCCATGGTGCTTTTCTCCATCCTACATTGCCACTTCCTACCTATCCTAATTCAGACCCTCCGATTCACACCACCCCGTGATGTTTGTCTCACTCCTACTAGTGAAAGTAATGTTACACACCCATACAATGTGCACCACCGTGCGATGTTTTTCAGAAACCAATCCTACATTGCCACTGCATGTATCCTGACCTCCCGATGCTGATCACCCCGTGGTGCTTTACTCCATCCTACATTGCCAATCACTGTCTATACTATTTCAGACCCTCCGATTCACACCACCCCGTGATGTTTTTCTCACTCCTACTAGTGAATGTAATGTGACACACCCATACAATGTGCACCACCCTGCGATGTTTTTTAGAAACCTATCCTATATTGCCATTGCATGTTTCCTGACCTCCCCATGCGGACCACCCCGTGGTACTTTCCTCCATCCTACATTGCCACTCACTGCCTTTCCTAATTAAGACCCCCCGATTCAAACCACCCCATGATGTTTTTCTCACTCCTACTGGTGAATGTAATGTTACACACCCATATAATGCGCACCACCCCGCGATGTTTTTCTGAAACCTATCCTACATGGCCACTGCATCTTTCCTGACCTCCCCATGCTGACCACCCCTTGGTGCTTTTCTCCATCCTACATTGCCAATCACTGCCTATACTATTTCAGACCTTCTGATTCACACCACCCCGTGATGTTTTTGTCACTCCTACTAGTGAATGTAATGTTACACACCCATACAATGCGAACCACCCTGCGATGTTTTTCAGAAACCTATCCCACATTGCCACTGCACGTTTCCTCACCTCTCCATGCTTACCACCCTATAGTGCTTTTTTCCATGCTACATTGCCACTCACTGCGTATACTAGTTCAGACCCTCCGATTCACACCACCCCGTGATGATTTTCTCACTCCTACTAGTGAATGGCCTGTTAGAAACACATACAATGCGCACCACCTCGCGATGCTTTTCAGAAACCTATCCTACATTGCCACTGCATGTTTCCTGACATCCTCATGCTGACAACCCCATGGTGCTTTTCTCCATCCTACATGGCCACTCACTGCCTATCCTAATTCAGACCCTCTGATTCACACCACCCCATGATGTTTTTCTCACTCCTACTAGTGAATGTAATGTTTTATACCCATACAATGCGCACCACCCTAGATGTTTTCCAGAAACCTATCCTAATTTGCCACTGCATGTTTCCTCACCTCCTCATGCTGACCACCCCGTGGGGCTTTTCTCAATCCTACATTGGCACTCACTGCCTATCCTAATTGAGACCCTCCGATTCACACCACCCCGTGATCTTTTTCTCACTCCTACTAGTGAATGTAATGTGACACACCCATACAATGCGCACCACCCCGTGATGTTTTTCAGAAACCTATCCTACATTGCCACTGCATGTTTCCAGACCTCCCCATGCAGACCACCCCGTGGTGCTTTTCTCAATCCTACATTGCCACTCCCTACCTATCCTAATTCAGACCCTCCAATTCACACCACCCCGTGATGTTTTTCTCACTCCTGCTAGTGAATGTAATGTTACACACCCATACAATGTGCACCACCTTTCGATGTTTTCTGAAACCTATCCTACATTGCCACTGCATATTTCCTGACCTCCCCATACTGACCACCCCTTGGGGATTTTCTATTTCCTACATTGCCACTCACTGCTAATCCTAATTCAGATCCTATAATTCACACTACTCCTTGATGTTTTTCTCACTCCTACTAATGAATGTAATATTTTATACCCTCATACAATGTGCACCACACCGCGATGTTTTCCAGAAACCTATCCTAGATGGCCACTGCATGTTTCCTGACCTCCTCATGATGACCACCCCATGGGGCTTTTCTCCTTCCTACATTGCCACTCACTGCCTATCCTAATTCAGATCCTATAATTCACACTACTCCGTGATGTTTTTCTCACTCCTACTAGTGAATGGCCTGTTAGAAACCCATACAATGCGCACCACACCGCGATGTTTTTCAGAAACTTATCCTACATTGCCACTGGATGTTTCCGGACCTCCACATGCCGACAACCCCGTGGTGCTTTTCTCCATCCTACATTGCCACTCGCTGCCTATCCTAATTGAGACCCTCTGATTCACACCAGCCCGTGATGTTTTTCTCACACCTACTAGTGAATGTAATATGACATACCCATACAATGCGCACCACACCGTGATGTTTTTCAGAAACCTATCCTACATTTCCACGGCATGTTTCCTGACCTCCCCATGCTGACCACACCGTGGTGCTTTTTTCCATCCTGCATTGCCACTTCCTGCCTATACTAATTCAGACCCTCTGATTCACACCACCGCGTGAAGTTTCCTCACCCCTACTAGTGAATATAATGTTACACACTCATACATTTCGCACCACCCCGCAATGTTTTTCGGAAACCTATGCTATATTGCCACTACATGTTTCCTGACCTCCCCATGCTGACCACCCCGTGGTGCTTTTCTCCATCCTACATTGCCACTCACTGCCTATTCTAATTAAGACCCTCCGAATCACACCACCCCGTGATGTTTTTCTCACTCCTACTAGTGAATGTAATGTTACACACCCATACAATGGGCACCACCCCGTGATGTTTTTCAGAAACCTATCCTACATTGCCACTGCATGTTTCTTGACTTCTCCATGCTGACCACCCGTGGTGCTTTTCTCCCTCTTACGTTGCCTCTGAATGCCTATCCTAATTCAGACCCTCCGATTCCCACCACCCCGTGATGTTTTTCACACTCCTACTATTGAATGTAATGTTTTATACCCATACAATGCGCACGACCCCGCGATGTTTTTCAAAAACCTATCCTACATTGCCACGACATGTTTCCTGACCTCCCCATGCTTACCACCCCGTGGTGCTTTTCTCCATCCTACATTGCCACTCACTGCCTATCCTAATTCAGACCCTCTGATTCACACCACCCCGTGATGTTTTTCTCACTCCTACTATTGAATGTAATGTTTTATACCCATACAATGGGCACCACCCCATGATGTTTTTCAGAAACCTATCCTACATTGCCACTGCATGTTTCCTGTCCTCCTCATGCTGACCACCACGTGGGGATTTTCTATTTCCTACATTGCCACTCACTTCTTATCCTAATTCAGATTCTATAATTCACACTACTCCGTGATGTTTTTCTCACTCCGACTAATGAATGTAATGTTACACACTCATACAATGCGCACCACCCCGCGATGTTTTTCAGAAACCTATCCTACATTGCCACTGCATGTTTTCTGACCTTCCCATGCTGACCAACCCATGGTGCTTTTCTCCATCCTACATTGCCACTTTCTGCCTATGCTAATTCAGACACTCTGATTCACACCACCCCGTGATGTTTTTCTCACTCATACTAGTGAATATAATGTTACACACCCATACAATGTGCACCACCCCGTGATTTTTTTCAGAAACCTTTCCTACATTTCCAAGGCATGTTTCCTGACCTCCCCATGCTGACCAAACCGTGGTCCTTTTCTCCATCCTTCATTGCCAATCACTGCCTATACTATTTCAGAAACTCCTATTCACACGACCCCGTGATGTTTTCTCACTCCTACTAGTGAATGTAATGTGATACACCCAAACAATGCGCACCACCCCGTGATGGTTTTCAGAAACCTATCCTACATTGCCACTGCATGTTTCCTGACCTGCCCATGCTGACCACCCCGTGGTGCTTTTCTCCATCCTACATTGCCAATCACTGGCTATACTATTTTAGACGCTCCGATTCACACGACCCCGTGATGATTTTCTCACTCCTACTAGTGAATGGCCTGTTAGAAACCCATACAATGCGCACCACCACGCGATATTTTTCAGAAACCTATCCTACATTGACACTGCATGTTTCCTTACCTCCCGATGCTGACAACCCCGTGGTGCTTTTCTCCATCCTACATTGCCACTCACTGCCTATCCTAATTCAGACCCTCTGATTCACACCACCCCGTGACGTTTTTCTCACTCCTACTAGTGAATGTAATGTTTTATACCCATACAATGTGCACCACCCCGCGATGTTTTTCAGAAACCTATCCTACATTGTCACTGCATTTTTCCTCGCCTCCTCATGCTGACCACCCCGTGTGGCTTTTCTCCTTCCTACATTGCCACTCACTTCCTATCCTAATTCAGACCCTCTGATTCACACCACCCCGTGATGTTTTTCTCACTCCTACTAGTGAATGTAATGTTTTATACCCATACAATGGGCACCACCCCATGATATTTTTCAGAATCCTATCCTACATTTCCACGGCATGTTTCCTGACATCCCCATGCTGACCACACCTTGGTCCTTTTCTCCATCCTACATTCCAATCTCTTCCTATACTCTTTCAGACCCTCCGATTCACACGACCCCATCATGTTTTTCTCACTCTTACTAGTGAATGTAATGTGAAACACCCATACAATGCGCACCACCCCGCGATGTTTTTCAGAAACCGATCCTACATTGCCACTGCATGTTTCCTGACCTCCCCATGCTTACCACCCTGTGGTGCTGTTTTCCATGCTACATTGCCACTCGCTGCGTATACTAATTCAGACCCTCCGATTCACACAACCCCGTGATGATTTTCTCACTCCTACTAGTGAATAGCCTGTTAGAAAACCATAAAATGAGCTCCACCCTGTGATGTTTTTCAGAAACCTATCCTACATTGCCACTGCATGTTTCCTGACCTCCCCATGCTGACCACCCCTTCGTGCTTTTCTCTATCCTACTTTGCCACTCACTGCCTATTCTAATTATGACCCTCCGATTCACACCACCCCGTGATGTTTCTCTCACTCCTACTAGTGAATGTAATGTTACACACCCATACAATGGGCACCACCCCGTGATGTTTGTCATAAACCTATCCTACATTGCCACTGCATGTTTCCTGACTTCCCCATGCTGACCACCCGTGGTTCTTTTTCCCTCCTACATTGCCTCTCACTGCCTACCCTAATTCAGACACTCCGATTCACACAACCCTGTGATATTTTTCTCAGTCCTCCTAGTGCATGTAATTTTGCACACCCTTACAATGCGCACCACCCCGCGATGTTTCTCAAAAACCTATCCTACATTGCCACTGAATGTTTCCTGAATTCCCCATGCTGATCAACCCGTGGTGCTTTTCTCCATCCTACATTGCCACTCACTTCCTATTCTAATTCAGACACTCGGTTTCACACCACCCCGTGATGTTTTTCTCACTCCTACTAGTGAATGTAATTGTACACTCATATACAATTCGCACCACCCCGTGAGGTTTTTCCGAAAACTATCCAACATTGCCCCTGCATGTTTCCTGACCTCCCCATGCTGACAACCCCGTGGTGCTTTTCTCCAATCTACATTGCAACTCACAGCCTATACTAATTCAGACCCTCCGATTCAAACACCAGTCATATTTTACTCACTCCTTCTAGTGAATGGTCTGTTAGAAACCCATACAATGCGCACCACCAAGGGATGTTTCTCAGAAACCTATCCTACATTGCCACTGCATGTTTCCTGACCTCCCCATGCTGACCACCCCATGGTGCTTTTCTCCATCCTACATTGCCACTTCCTACCTATCCTAATTCAGACCCTCCGATTCACACCACCCCGTGATGTTTGTCTCACTCCTACTAGTGAAAGTAATGTTACACACCCATACAATGTGCACCACCGTGCGATGTTTTTCAGAAACCTATCCTACAATTCCACTGCATGTTTCCTGACCTCCTGATGCTGATCACCCCGTGGTGCTTTACTCCATCCTACATTGCCAATCACTGTCTATACTATTTCAGACCCTCCGATTCACACCACCCCGTGATGTTTTTCTCACTCCTACTAGTGAATGTAATGTGACACACCCATACAATGCGCACCAGCCCGCGATGTTTTTCAGAAACCTATCCTACATTGCCACTGCATGTTTCCTGACCTCCGCATGCTGACCACGCCGTGGTGCTTTTCTCCATCCTACATTGCCACATGCTACTTGTCCTAATTCGGACCCTCCGATTCACACCACCCCATGATGTTTTTCTCAGTCCTACTAGTGAATGTAATGTTACCCACCCATACAATGTGCACCACCCTGCGATGTTTTATAGAAACCTATCCTATATTGCCATTGCATGTTTCCTGACCTCCCCATGCTGACCACCCCGTGGTGCTTTTCTCCATCCTACATTGCCACTCACTGCCTTTCCTAATTAAGACCCTCCGATTCAAACCACCCCATGATGTTTTTGTCACTCCTACTAGTGAATGTAATGTTACACACCCATACAATGCGAACCACCCCGCGATGTTTTTCAGAAATCTATCCTACATTGCCACTGCATGTTTCCTCACCTCTCCATGCTTACCACCCTATAGTGCTTTTTTCCATGCTACATTGCCACTCACTGCGTATACTAGTTCAGACCCTCCGATTCACACCACCCCGTGATGATTTTCTCACTCCTACTAGTGAATGGCCTGTTAGAAACCCATAAAATGAGCTTCACCCCGTGATGTTTTTCAGAAACCTGTCCTACATTGCCACTGCATGTTTCCAGATCTCCCCATGCAGACCACCCCGTGGTGCTTTTCTTGATCCTACATTGCCACTCCCTACCTATCCTAATTCAGACCCTCCAATTCACACCACCCCGTGATGTTTTTCTCACTCCTGCTAGTGAATGTAATGTTACACACCCATACAATGTGCACCACCCTTCGATGTTTTCTGAAACCTATCCTACATTGCCACTGCATATTTCCTGACCTCCCCATACTGACCACCCCTTGGGGATTTTCTATTTCCTACATTGCCACTCACTGCTTATCCTAATTCAGATCCTATAATTCACACTACTCCTTGATGTTTTTCTCACTCCTACTAATGAATGTAATATTTTATACCCTCATACAATGTGCACCACACCGCGATGTTTTCCGGAAACTTATCCTAGATGGCCACTGCATGTTTCCTGACCTCCTCATGATGACCACCCCATGGGGCTTTTCTCCTTCCTACATTGCCACTCACTGCATATCCTAATTCAGATCCTATAATTCACACTACTCCGTGATGTTTTTCTCACTCCTACTAGTGAATGGCCTGTTAGAAACCCATACAATGCGCACCACACCGCGATGATTTTCAGAAACTTATCCTACATTGCCACTGGATGTTTCCTGACCTCCCCATGCCGACAACCCCGTGGTGCTTTTCTCCATCCTACATTGCCACTCACTGCCTATCCTAATTGAGACCCTCCGATTCACACCAGCCAGTGATGTTTTTCTCACACCTACTAGTGAATGTAATATGACATACCCATACAATGCGCACCACACCGTGATGTTTTTCAGAAACCTATCCTACATTTCCACGGCATGTTTCCTGACCTCCCCATGCTGACCACACCGTGGTGCTTTTTTCCATCCTGCATTGCCACTTCCTGCCTATACTAATTCAGACCCTCTGATTCACACCACCGCGTGAAGTTTTCTTCACTCATACTAGTGAATATAATGTTACACACTCATACAATCCGCACCACCCCGCGATGTTTTTCGGAAACCTATGCTATATTGCCACTACATGTTTCCTGACCTCCCTATGCTGACCACCCCGTGGTGCTTTTCTCCATCCTACATTGCCACTCACTGCCTATTCTAATTAAGACCCTCCGAATCACACCACCCCGTGATCTTTTTCTCACTCCTACTAGTGAATGTAATGTGACACACCCATACAATGCGCACCACCCCGTGATGTTTTTCAGAAACCTATCCTACATTGCCACTGCATGTTTCCAGACCTCCCCATGCAGACCACCCCGTGGTGCTTTTCTCGATCCTACATTGCCACTCCCTACCTATCCTAATTCAGACCCTCCAATTCACACCACCCCGTGATGTTTTTCTCACTCCTGCTAGTGAATGTAATGTTACACACCCATACAATGTGCACCACCTTTCGATGTTTTCTGAAACCTATCCTACATTGCCACTGCATATTTCCTGACCTCCCCATACTGACCACCCCTTGGGGATTTTCTATTTCCTACATTGCCACTCACTGCTAATCCTAATTCAGATCCTATAATTCACAGTACTCCTTGATGTTTTTCTCACTCCTACTAATGAATGTAATATTTTATACCCTCATACAATGTGCACCACACCGCGATGTTTTCCAGAAACCTATCCTAGATGGCCACTGCATGTTTCCTGACCTCCTCATGATGACCACCCCATGGGGCTTTTCTCCTTCCTACATTGCCACTCACTGCCTATGCTAATTCAGATCCTATAATTCACACTACTCCGTGATGTTTTTCTCACTCCTACTAGTGAATGGCCTGTTAGAAACCCATACAATGCGCACCACACCGCGATGTTTTTCAGAAACTTATCCTACATTGCCACTGGATGTTTCCGGACCTCCACATGCCGACAACCCCGTGGTGCTTTTCTCCATCCTACATTGCCACTCGCTGCCTATCCTAATTGAGACCCTCTGATTCACACCAGCCCGTGATGTTTTTCTCACACCTACTAGTGAATGTAATATGACATACCCATACAATGCGCACCACACCGTGATGTTTTTCAGAAACCTATCCTACATTTCCACGGCATGTTTCCTGACCTCCCCATGCTGACCACACCGTGGTGCTTTTTTCCATCCTGCATTGCCACTTCCTGCCTATACTAATTCAGACCCTCTGATTCACACCACCGCGTGAAGTTTTCCTCACCCCTACTAGTGAATATAATGTTACACACTCATACATTTCGCACCACCCCGCAATGTTTTTCGGAAACCTATGCTATATTGCCACTACATGTTTCCTGACCTCCCCATGCTGACCACCCCGTGGTGCTTTTCTCCATCCTACATTGCCACTCACTGCCTATTCTAATTAAGACCCTCCGAATCACACCACCCCGTGATGTTTTTCTCACTCCTACTAGTGAATGTAATGTTACACACCCATACAATGGGCACCACCCCGTGATGTTTTTCAGAAACCTATCCTACATTGCCACTGCATGTTTCCTGACTTCTCCATGCTGACCACCCGTGGTGCTTTTCTCCCTCTTACGTTGCCTCTGAATGCCTATCCTAATTCAGACCCTCCGATTCCCACCACCCCGTGATGTTTTTCACACTCCTACTATTGAATGTAATGTTTTATACCCATACAATGCGCACGACCCCGCGATGTTTTTCAAAAACCTATCCTACATTGCCACGACATGTTTCCTGACCTCCCCATGCTTACCACCCCGTGGTGCTTTTCTCCATCCTACATTGCCACTCACTGCCTATCCTAATTCAGACCCTCTGATTCACACCACCCCGTGATGTTTTTCTCACTCCTACTATTGAATGTAATGTTTTATACCCATACAATGGGCACCACCCCATGATGTTTTTCAGAAACCTATCCTACATTGCCACTGCATGTTTCCTGTCCTCCTCATGCTGACCACCACGTGGGGATTTTCTATTTCCTACATTGCCACTCACTTCTTATCCTAATTCAGATTCTATAATTCACACTACTCCGTGATGTTTTTCTCACTCCGACTAATGAATGTAATGTTACACACTCATACAATGCGCACCACCCCGCGATGTTTTTCAGAAACCTATCCTACATTGCCACTGCATGTTTTCTGACCTTCCCATGCTGACCAACGCATGGTGCTTTTCTCCATCCTACATTGCCACTTTCTGCCTATGCTAATTCAGACACTCTGATTCACACCACCCCGTGATGTTTTTCTCACTCATACTAGTGAATATAATGTTACACACCCATACAATGTGCACCACCCCGTGATTTTTTTCAGAAACCTTTCCTACATTTCCAAGGCATGTTTCCTGACCTCCCCATGCTGACCAAACCGTGGTCCTTTTCTCCATCCTTCATTGCCAATCACTGCCTATACTATTTCAGAAACTCCTATTCACACGACCCCGTGATGTTTTCTCACTCCTACTAGTGAATGTAATGTGATACACCCAAACAATGCGCACCACCCCGTGATGGTTTTCAGAAACCTATCCTACATTGCCACTGCATGTTTCCTGACCTGCCCATGCTGACCACCCCGTGGTGCTTTTCTCCATCCTACATTGCCAATCACTGGCTATACTATTTTAGACGCTCCGATTCACACGACCCCGTGATGATTTTCTCACTCCTACTAGTGAATGGCCTGTTAGAAACCCATACAATGCGCACCACCACGTGATATTTTTCAGAAACCTATCCTACATTGACACTGCATGTTTCCTTACCTCCCGATGCTGACAACCCCGTGGTGCTTTTCTCCATCCTACATTGCCACTCACTGCCTATCCTAATTCAGACCCTCTGATTCACACCACCCCGTGACGTTTTTCTCACTCCTACTAGTGAATGTAATGTTTTATACCCATACAATGTGCACCACCCCGCGATGTTTTTCAGAAACCTATCCTACATTGTCACTGCATTTTTCCTCGCCTCCTCATGCTGACCACCCCGTGTGGCTTTTCTCCTTCCTACATTGCCACTCACTTCCTATCCTAATTCAGACCCTCTGATTCACACCACCCCGTGATGTTTTTCTCACTCCTACTAGTGAATGTAATGTTTTATACCCATACAATGGGCACCACCCCATGATATTTTTCAGAATCCTATCCTACATTTCCACGGCATGTTTCCTGACATCCCCATGCTGACCACACCTTGGTCCTTTTCTCCATCCTACATTCCAATCACTTCCTATACTCTTTCAGACCCTCCGATTCACACGACCCCATCATGTTTTTCTCACTCTTACTAGTGAATGTAATGTGAAACACCCATACAATGCGCACCACCCCGCGATGTTTTTCAGAAACCGATCCTACATTGCCACTGCATGTTTCCTGACCTCCCCATGCTTACCACCCTGTGGTGCTGTTTTCCACGCTACATTGCCACTCGCTGCGTATACTAATTCAGACCCTCCGATTCACACAACCCCGTGATGATTTTCTCACTCCTACTAGTGAATAGCCTGTTAGAAAACCATAAAATGAGCTCCACCCTGTGATGTTTTTCAGAAACCTATCCTACATTGCCACTGCATGTTTCCTGACCTCCCCATGCTGACCACCCCTTCGTGCTTTTCTCTATCCTACTTTGCCACTCACTGCCTATTCTAATTATGACCCTCCGATTCACACCACCCCGTGATGTTTCTCTCACTCCTACTAGTGAATGTAATGTTACACACCCATACAATGGGCACCACCCCGTGATGTTTGTCATAAACCTATCCTACATTGCCACTGCATGTTTCCTGACTTCCCCATGCTGACCACCCGTGGTTCTTTTTCCCTCCTACATTGCCTCTCACTGCCTACCCTAATTCAGACACTCCGATTCACACAACCCTGTGATATTTTTCTCAGTCCTCCTAGTGCATGTAATTTTGCACACCCTTACAATGCGCACCACCCCGCGATGTTTCTCAAAAACCTATCCTACATTGCCACTGAATGTTTCCTGAATTCCCCATGCTGATCAACCCGTGGTGCTTTTCTCCATCCTACATTGCCACTCACTTCCTATTCTAATTCAGACACTCGGTTTCACACCACCCCGTGATGTTTTTCTCACTCCTACTAGTGAATGTAATTGTACACTCATATACAATTCGCACCACCCCGTGAGGTTTTTCCGAAAACTATCCAACATTGCCCCTGCATGTTTCCTGACCTCCCCATGCTGACAACCCCGTGGTGCTTTTCTCCAATCTACATTGCAACTCACAGCCTATACTAATTCAGACCCTCCGATTCAAACACCAGTCATATTTTACTCACTCCTTCTAGTGAATGGTCTGTTAGAAACCCATACAATGCGCACCACCAAGGGATGTTTCTCAGAAACCTATCCTACATTGCCACTGCATGTTTCCTGACCTCCCCATGCTGACCACCCCATGGTGCTTTTCTCCATCCTACATTGCCACTTCCTACCTATCCTAATTCAGACCCTCCGATTCACACCACCCCGTGATGTTTGTCTCACTCCTACTAGTGAAAGTAATGTTACACACCCATACAATGTGCACCACCGTGCGATGTTTTTCAGAAACCTATCCTACAATTCCACTGCATGTTTCCTGACCTCCTGATGCTGATCACCCCGTGGTGCTTTACTCCATCCTACATTGCCAATCACTGTCTATACTATTTCAGACCCTCCGATTCACACCACCCCGTGATGTTTTTCTCACTCCTACTAGTGAATGTAATGTGACACACCCATACAATGCGCACCAGCCCGCGATGTTTTTCAGAAACCTATCCTACATTGCCACTGCATGTTTCCTGACCTCCGCATGCTGACCACGCCGTGGTGCTTTTCTCCATCCTACATTGCCACATGCTACTTGTCCTAATTCGGACCCTCCGATTCACACCACCCCATGATGTTTTTCTCAGTCCTACTAGTGAATGTAATGTTACCCACCCATACAATGTGCACCACCCTGCGATGTTTTATAGAAACCTATCCTATATTGCCATTGCATGTTTCCTGACCTCCCCATGCTGACCACCCCGTGGTGCTTTTCTCCATCCTACATTGCCACTCACTGCCTTTCCTAATTAAGACCCTCCGATTCAAACCACCCCATGATGTTTTTGTCACTCCTACTAGTGAATGTAATGTTACACACCCATACAATGCGAACCACCCCGCGATGTTTTTCAGAAATCTATCCTACAATGCCACTGCATGTTTCCTCACCTCTCCATGCTTACCACCCTATAGTGCTTTTTTCCATGCTACATTGCCACTCACTGCGTATACTAGTTCAGACCCTCCGATTCACACCACCCCGTGATGATTTTCTCACTCCTACTAGTGAATGGCCTGTTAGAAACCCATAAAATGAGCTCCACCCCGTGATGTTTTTCAGAAACCTGTCCTACATTGCCACTGCATGTTTCCAGATCTCCCCATGCAGACCACCCCGTGGTGCTTTTCTTGATCCTACATTGCCACTCCCTACCTATCCTAATTCAGACCCTCCAATTCACACCACCCCGTGATGTTTTTCTCACTCCTGCTAGTGAATGTAATGTTACACACCCATACAATGTGCACCACCCTTCGATGTTTTCTGAAACCTATCCTACATTGCCACTGCATATTTCCTGACCTCCCCATACTGACCACCCCTTGGGGATTTTCTATTTCCTACATTGCCACTCACTGCTTATCCTAATTCAGATCCTATAATTCACACTACTCCTTGATGTTTTTCTCACTCCTACTAATGAATGTAATATTTTATACCCTCATACAATGTGCACCACACCGCGATGTTTTCCGGAAACTTATCCTAGATGGCCACTGCATGTTTCCTGACCTCCTCATGATGACCACCCCATGGGGCTTTTCTCCTTCCTACATTGCCACTCACTGCATATCCTAATTCAGATCCTATAATTCACACTACTCCGTGATGTTTTTCTCACTCCTACTAGTGAATGGCCTGTTAGAAACCCATACAATGCGCACCACACCGCGATGATTTTCAGAAACTTATCCTACATTGCCACTGGATGTTTCCTGACCTCCCCATGCCGACAACCCCGTGGTGCTTTTCTCCATCCTACATTGCCACTCACTGCCTATCCTAATTGAGACCCTCCGATTCACACCAGCCAGTGATGTTTTTCTCACACCTACTAGTGAATGTAATATGACATACCCATACAATGCGCACCACACCGTGATGTTTTTCAGAAACCTATCCTACATTTCCACGGCATGTTTCCTGACCTCCCCATGCTGACCACACCGTGGTGCTTTTTTCCATCCTGCATTGCCACTTCCTGCCTATACTAATTCAGACCCTCTGATTCACACCACCGCGTGAAGTTTTCTTCACTCATACTAGTGAATATAATGTTACACACTCATACAATCCGCACCACCCCGCGATGTTTTTCGGAAACCTATGCTATATTGCCACTACATGTTTCCTGACCTCCCTATGCTGACCACCCCGTGGTGCTTTTCTCCATCCTACATTGCCACTCACTGCCTATTCTAATTAAGACCCTCCGAATCACACCACCCCGTGATCTTTTTCTCACTCCCACTAGTGAATGTAATGTGACACACCCATACAATGCGCACCACCCCGTGATGTTTTTCAGAAACCTATCCTACATTGCCACTGCATGTTTCCAGACCTCCCCATGCAGACCACCCCGTGGTGCTTTTCTCGATCCTACATTGCCACTCCCTACCTATCCTAATTCAGACCCTCCAATTCACACCACCCCGTGATGTTTTTCTCACTCCTGCTAGTGAATGTAATGTTACACACCCATACAATGTGCACCACCTTTCGATGTTTTCTGAAACCTATCCTACATTGCCACTGCATATTTCCTGACCTCCCCATACTGACCACCCCTTGGGGATTTTCTATTTCCTACATTGCCACTCACTGCTAATCCTAATTCAGATCCTATAATTCACACTACTCCTTGATGTTTTTCTCACTCCTACTAATGAATGTAATATTTTATACCCTCATACAATGTGCACCACACCGCGATGTTTTCCAGAAACCTATCCTAGATGGCCACTGCATGTTTCCTGACCTCCTCATGATGACCACCCCATGGGGCTTTTCTCCTTCCTACATTGCCACTCACTGCCTATCCTAATTCAGATCCTATAATTCACACTACTCCGTGATGTTTTTCTCACTCCTACTAGTGAATGGCCTGTTAGAAACCCATACAATGCGCACCACACCGCGATGTTTTTCAGAAACTTATCCTACATTGCCACTGGATGTTTCCGGACCTCCACATGCCGACAACCCCGTGGTGCTTTTCTCCATCCTACATTGCCACTCGCTGCCTATCCTAATTGAGACCCTCTGATTCACACCAGCCCGTGATGTTTTTCTCACACCTACTAGTGAATGTAATATGACATACCCATACAATGCGCACCACACCGTGATGTTTTTCAGAAACCTATCCTACATTTCCACGGCATGTTTCCTGACCTCCCCATGCTGACCACACCGTGGTGCTTTTTTCCATCCTGCATTGCCACTTCCTGCCTATACTAATTCAGACCCTCTGATTCACACCACCGCGTGAAGTTTTCCTCACCCCTACTAGTGAATATAATGTTACACACTCATACATTTCGCACCACCCCGCAATGTTTTTCGGAAACCTATGCTATATTGCCACTACATGTTTCCTGACCTCCCCATGCTGACCACCCCGTGGTGCTTTTCTCCATCCTACATTGCCACTCACTGCCTATTCTAATTAAGACCCTCCGAATCACACCACCCCGTGATGTTTTTCTCACTCCTACTAGTGAATGTAATGTTACACACCCATACAATGGGCACCACCCCGTGATGTTTTTCAGAAACCTATCCTACATTGCCACTGCATGTTTCCTGACTTCTCCATGCTGACCACCCGTGGTGCTTTTCTCCCTCTTACGTTGCCTCTGAATGCCTATCCTAATTCAGACCCTCCGATTCCCACCACCCCGTGATGTTTTTCACACTCCTACTATTGAATGTAATGTTTTATACCCATACAATGCGCACGACCCCGCGATGTTTTTCAAATACCTATCCTACATTGCCACGACATGTTTCCTGACCTCCCCATGCTTACCACCCCGTGGTGCTTTTCTCCATCCTACATTGCCACTCACTGCCTATCCTAATTCAGACCCTCTGATTCACACCACCCCGTGATGTTTTTCTCACTCCTACTATTGAATGTAATGTTTTATACCCATACAATGGGCACCACCCCATGATGTTTTTCAGAAACCTATCCTACATTGCCACTGCATGTTTCCTGACCTCCTCATGCTGACCACCACGTGGGGATTTTCTATTTCCTACATTGCCACTCACTTCTTATCCTAATTCAGATTCTATAATTCACACTACTCCGTGATGTTTTTCTCACTCCGACTAATGAATGTAATGTTACACACTCATACAATGCGCACCACCCCGCGATGTTTTTCAGAAACCTATCCTACATTGCCACTGCATGTTTTCTGACCTTCCCATGCTGACCAACCCATGGTGCTTTTCTCCATCCTACATTGCCACTTTCTGCCTATGCTAATTCAGACACTCTGATTCACACCACCCCGTGATGTTTTTCTCACTCATACTAGTGAATATAATGTTACACACCCATACAATGTGCACCACCCCGTGATTTTTTTCAGAAACCTTTCCTACATTTCCAAGGCATGTTTCCTGACCTCCCCATGCTGACCAAACCGTGGTCCTTTTCTCCATCCTTCATTGCCAATCACTGCCTATACTATTTCAGAAACTCCTATTCACACGACCCCGTGATGTTTTCTCACTCCTACTAGTGCATGTAATGTGATACATCCAAACAATGCGCACCACCCCGTGATGGTTTTCAGAAACCTATCCTACATTGCCACTGCATGTTTCCTGACCTGCCCATGCTGACCACCCCGTGGTGCTTTTCTCCATCCTACATTGCCAATCACTGGCTATACTATTTTAGACGCTCCGATTCACACGACCCCGTGATGATTTTCTCACTCCTACTAGTGAATGGCCTGTTAGAAACCCATACAATGCGCACCACCACGCGATATTTTTCAGAAACCTATCCTACATTGACACTGCATGTTTCCTTACCTCCCGATGCTGACAACCCCGTGGTGCTTTTCTCCATCCTACATTGCCACTCACTGCCTATCCTAATTCAGACCCTCTGATTCACACCACCCCGTGACGTTTTTCTCACTCCTACTAGTGAATGTAATGTTTTATACCCATACAATGTGCACCACCCCGCGATGTTTTTCAGAAACCTATCCTACATTGTCACTGCATTTTTCCTCGCCTCCTCATGCTGACCACCCCGTGTGGCTTTTCTCCTTCCTACATTGCCACTCACTTCCTATCCTAATTCAGACCCTCTGATTCACACCACCCCGTGATGTTTTTCTCACTCCTACTAGTGAATGTAATGTTTTATACCCATACAATGGGCACCACCCCATGATATTTTTCAGAATCCTATCCTACATTTCCACGGCATGTTTCCTGACATCCCCATGCTGACCACACCTTGGTCCTTTTCTCCATCCTACATTCCAATCACTTCCTATACTCTTTCAGACCCTCCGATTCACACGACCCCATCATGTTTTTCTCACTCTTACTAGTGAATGTAATGTGAAACACCCATACAATGCGCACCACCCCGCGATGTTTTTCAGAAACCGATCCTACATTGCCACTGCATGTTTCCTGACCTCCCCATGCTTACCACCCTGTGGTGCTGTTTTCCATGCTACATTGCCACTCGCTGCGTATACTAATTCAGACCCTCCGATTCACACAACCCCGTGATGATTTTCTCACTCCTACTAGTGAATAGCCTGTTAGAAAACCATAAAATGAGCTCCACCCTGTGATGTTTTTCAGAAACCTATCCTACATTGCCACTGCATGTTTCCTGACCTCCCCATGCTGACCACCCCTTCGTGCTTTTCTCTATCCTACTTTGCCACTCACTGCCTATTCTAATTATGACCCTCCGATTCACACCACCCCGTGATGTTTTTCTCACTCCTACTAGTGAATGTAATGTTACACAACCATACAATGGGCACCACCCCGTGACGTTTTTCAGAAACCTATCCTACATTGCCACTGCATGTTTCCAGACTTCTCCATGATGACCACCCGTGGTGCTTTTCTCCATCCTATGTTGCCTCTCAATGCCTATCCTAATTCAGACCCTCCGATTCCCACCACCCCGTGATGTTTTTCTCACTCCTGCTATTGAATGTAATGTTTTATACCCATACAATGCGCACGACCCCGCGATGTTTTTCAGAAACCTATCCTACATTGCCACGACATGTTTCCTGACCTCCCCATGCTTACCACCCCGTGGTGCTTTTCTCCATCCTACATTGCCACTCACTGCCTTTCCTAATTCAGACCCTCCGATTCACACCACCCCGTGATGTTTTTCTCACTCCTACTAGTGAATGTAATGTTTTATACCCATATATTGCGCACCACCCCGCGATGTTTTTCAGAAACCTATCCTACATTGCCACTGCATGTTTCCTGACCTGCCCATGCTGACCAACCCGTGGTGCTTTTCTCCATCCTACATTGCCACTTCCTACCTATCCTAATTCAGAACCTCCGATTCAAACCACCCCGTGATGTTTTTCTCACTCCTACTAGTGAATGTAATGTTACACACCCTTACATTGCGCACCACCCCGCGATGTTTTTCAGAAACCTATCCTACATTGCCACTGCATGTTTCCTGAACTGCCCATGCTGACCACCCCGTGGTGTTTTTCTCAATCCTACATTGCCTCTCACTGCCTATCCTAATTCAGAACCTCCGCTTCACACTACCCCGTGATATTTTTCTAACTCCTACTAGAGAATGGCCTGTTAGAATCCCATACAATGCCCACCACCACGGGATGTTTATCAAAAACCTATCCTACATTGCCACTGCATGTTTCCTGACCTCCCCATGCTGACCACCCCGTGGTGCTTTTCTTTATCCTACATTGCCAATCACTGCCTATACTATTTCAGACCGTCAGATTCACACCAGCCCGTGATGTTTTTCTCACTCCTACAAGTGAATGTAATGTGCCACACCCATACAATGTGCACCACCCTGCGATGTTTTTCAGAAACCTATCCTACATTGCCACAGCATGTTTCCTGTCCTCCCCATGGTGACCACCCCGTGGTGCTTTTCTCCATCCTACATTGCCACTCACTGCCTATACTATTTCAGACCCTCGATTCACACCACCCCGTGATGTTTTTGTCACTCCTACTAGTGCATGTATTGTGACACACCCATACAATGCGCACCACCCCGCGATGTTTTTCAGAAACCTATCCTACATTGCCACTTCATGTTTCCTGACCTCCTCATGCTGACCACCCGGTGGGGCTTTTCTCCTTCCTACATTGCCACTCACTGCCTATCCTAATTCAGATCCTATAATTCACACTACTCCGTGATGTTTTTCTCACTCCTACTATTGAATGTAATGTTACACACTCATACAATGCGCACCACCTTGAGATGTTTTTCAGAAACCTATCCTACATTGCCACTGCATTTTACCTGACTTCCAAATGCTGACCACCTATTTGTGCTTTTCCCATCCTAAATTGCCACTCACAGCCTATCCTAATTCAGACCCTCCGATTCACACCACCCGGTTATGTTTTTCTCACTCCTACTAGTGAATGTAATGTGACACACCCATACAATGCACACCACCCCGTGATGCTTTTCAGAAACCTATCTTACATTTCCACGGCATGTATCCTGACCTCCCCATGCTGACCACCCCGTGGTGCTTTTCTCCATCCTGCATTGTGACTTCCTGACTATCCTAATTCAGACCCTCTGATTGACACCACGCCGTGATGTTTTCCTCACTCCTACTAGTGAATATAATGTTACACACTCATACAATGCTCACCACTCCGCGATGTGTTTCAGAAACCTACCCTACATTGCCACTGCATGTTTCCTAACCTCCCCATGCTGACCGCCCCGTGGTGCTTTTCTCCATCCTACATTGCCACTCACTGCCTATCCTAATTGAGCCCCTCCGATTCAAACCACCCCATGATGTTTTTCTCACTCCTACTAGTGAATGTAATGTGACACACCCATACAATGCGCACCACCCCGCGATGTTTTCCAGAAACCTATCCTATATTGCCACTGCATGTTTCCTGACCTCCCCATGCTTACCACCCCGTTGTGCTTTTCTCTTTTGTACATTGCCACTCCCTGCGTATACTAATTCAGACCCTCCGATTCACACCACCCCGTGATCATTTTCTCACTACTACTAGTGAATGTAATGTTACACACTCATACAATGGGCACCACCCAGCGATGTTTTTCAGAAACCTAGCCTACATTGCCACTGCATGTTTCCTGACCTCCCATTGCTGACCAGCCCATGGTGCTTTTTTCCATCCTACATTGCCACTTCATTCCTATCCTAATTCAGACCCTCCGATTCACACCAACCCGTGATGTTTTTCTCACTCCTACTAGTGAATGTAATGTTACACACCCATACAATGTGCACCACCCTGCGATGTTTTTCAGAATCCTATCCTACATTGCCACTGCATGTTTCCTGACCTCCCCATGCTGACCAGCCCATGGTGCTTTTCTCCATCCTACATTGCCAATCACTGCCTATCCTATTTCAGACCCTCCAATTCACACCACCCCGTGATGTTTTTCTCACTCCTACTAGTGAATGTAATGTGACACACCCATACAATGCGCACCACCCCGTGATGTTTTTCAGAAACCAATCCTACATTTCCAAGGCATGTTTCCTGACCTCCCCATGCTGACCACACCGTGGTGATTTTCTCAATCGTACATTGCCACTTCCTGCGTATACTAATTCTGACCCTCCGCTTCTCACCACACTGTGATGATTTTCTCACTACTACTAGTGAATGGCCTGTTAGAAACCCATACAATGCGCACCACCCCGCGATGTTTTTCAGAAACCTATCCTACATTGCCACTGCATGTTTCCTGACCTCCTCATGCTGACAACCCCATGGTGCTTTTCTCCATCGTACATTGCCACTCACTGCCTATCCTAATTCAAACCCTCCGATTCACACCACCCCGTGATGTTTTTCTCACTCCTATTAGTGAATGTAATGTTACACACACATACAATGCGCCGCACCCCGTGATGTTTTTCAGAAATCTATCCTACATTGCCACTGCATGTTTCCGGACCTCCCCACGCTGACCACCCTGTGGTGCTTTTCTCCATCCTACATTGCCACTCACTGCCTATGCTAATTCAGACCCTCCGATTCACACCACCCCGTGATGCTTTTCTCACTCCTACTAGTGAATGTAATGTTTTATACCCATACAATGCGCGACACCGCGCGATGTTTTTCAGAAACCTATCCTGCATTGCCACTGCATGTTTCCTGACCTCCTCATGCTGACCACCCCGTGGGGCTTTTCTCCTTCCTACATTGCCACTCACGACCTATCCTAATTGAGATCCTATAATTCACACTACTCCGTGATGTTTTTCTAACTCCTACTAGTGAATGCAATGTTACACACTCATACAATGTGCACCACCCTGTGATGTTTTTCAGAAACCTATCCTACATTGCCACTGCATTTTTCCTGACCTCCCCATGCTGACCACCCCTTTGTGCTTTTCTCCATCCTACATTGCCACTCACTGCCTATCCTAATTCAGATCCTCCGATTCACACCACCCCGTGATGTTTTTCTCACTCCTACTTGTGAATGTAATGTGACACACCCATACAATGCGCACCACCCCGTGATGTTTTTCATAAACCTATCTTACATTTCCACGGCATGTATCCTGACCTTCCCATGCGCACCACCCCGTGGTGCTTTTCTCCATCCTGCATTGCGACTTCCTGCCTATCCTAATTCAGACCCTCTGATTCACACCACCCCGTGATGTTTTTCTCACTCTTACTAGTGAATATAATGTTACACGCTCATACAATGCGCACCACCCCGCGATGTTTTTCAGAAACCTATCCTAAAAGGCCACTGCATGTTTCCTGACCTCCCCATTCTGAGCACCCAGTGGCGCTTTTCTCGAAACTACTTTGCCACTCACTGCCTATTCTAATTAAGACCCTACGATTCACACCACCCCGTGACGTTTTTCTCACTCCTAGTAGTGAATGTAATGTTACACCCCCATACAATGTGCACCACCCCGCGATGCTTTTCAGAAACGTATCCTACATTGCTACTGCATGTTTCCTGACCTCCCCGTGCTTCCGACCCCGTGGTGCTTTTCTCCATCGTACATTGACATTCACTGCGTATACTAATTCAGACCCTCTGATTCACCCCACCCCGTGATTTTCTCACTTCTACAAGTGAATGTAATGTTTTATACCCATACCCATGCGCACCACTCCGCGATGTTTTTCAGAAACCTATCCAACATTGCCACTGCATGTTTCATGACCTCCTGATGCTTACCACCCCATGGTGCTTTTCTCCTTCCTACATTGCCACTCCATGCGTATACTAATTCAGACCCTCCGATTCACACCACCCCGTGATGATTTTCTCACTCCTAATAGTGAATGGCCTGTTAGAAACCCATACAATGCGCACCACCCCGCGCTGTTTTTCAGAAACCTATCCTACATTGCCACTGCATGTTTCCTGACCTCCGCATGCTGACAACCCCGTGGTCCTTTTCTGCATCCTACATTGCCACTCACTTCCTATCCTAATTCAGACCCTCCGATTCACACCACCCCGTGATGTTTTTCACACTCCTACTAGTGAATGTAACGTTTTATACCCATATATTGCACACCACCACGCGATGTTTTTCAGAAACCTATCCTACATTGCCACTGCATGTTTCCTGACCTGCCCATGCTGACCAACCCGTGGTGCTTTTCTCCATCCTACATTGCCACTTCCTACCTATCCTTATTCAGACCTTCCGATTCAAACCACCCCGTGTTTTTCTCACTCCTACTAGTGAATGTAATGTTACACACACTTACATTGCGCACCACCCCGCGATGTTTTTCAGAAACCTATCCTACATTGCCACTGCATGTTTCCTGAACTGCCCATGCTGACCACCCGTGGTGCTTTTCTCCATCCTACATTGCCACTCACTGCCTATCCTAATTCAGAACCTCCGCTTCACACTACACCGTGATGTTTTTCTCACTCCTACTAGAGAATGGCCTGTTAGAAACCCATACAATGCGCACCACCACGGGATGTTTCTCAAAAACCTATCCTACATTGCCACTGCATGTTTCCTGACCTCCCCATGCTGACCACCCCGTGGTGCTTTTCTTCATCCTACATTGCCAATCACTGCCTATACTATTTCAGATCGTCAGATTCACACCAGCCCGTGATGTTTTTCTCACTCCTACAAGTGAATGTAATATGACACACTCATACAATGTGCACCACCCTTCAATGTTTTTTAGAAACCTATCCTACATTGCCACAGCATGTTTCCTGACCTCCCCATACTGACCACCCCGTGGTGCTTTTCTCCATCCTACATTGCCACTCACTGCCTATACTGTTTCAGACCCTCGATTCACACCACCCCGTGATGTTTTTCTCACTCCTACTAGTGCATGTATTTTGACACACCCATACAATGCGCACCACCCCGTGATGTTTTTCAGAAACCTATCCTACATTGCCACTGCATGTTTCCTGACCTCCCCATGTTTACCACCCTGTGGTGTTTTCGCCATGCTACGTTGCCACTCCCTACGTATACTAATTCAGACCCTCCATTCACACCACCCTGTGATGATTTTCTCACTCCTACTAGTGAATTGCTTGTTAGAAACCCATACAATGCGCACCACCCCGCGATGTTTTTCAGAAACCTATCCTACATTGCGACTGCATATTTCCTGACCTCCCCACCCTACCACCCAGTGGGGCTTTTCTCCATCCTACATTGCCACTCACTGCCTATGCTAATTCAGACCCTCCGATACACACCACCCCGTGATGTTTTTTCACTCCTACTAGTGAATGTAATGTTTTATACCCATACAATGCGCACCACCCCGCGATGTTTTTCAGAAACCTATCCTACATTGCCACTGCATGTTTCCTGACCTCCTCATGCTGACCACCCCGTGCGGCTTTTCTCCTTCCTACATTGCCACTCACTGCCTATCCTAATTGAGCCCCTCTGATTCAAACCACCCCATTATGTTTTTCTCACTCCTACTAGTGAATGTAATGTTACACACCCATACAATGTGCACCACCCTGCGATGTTTTTCTGAAACCTATCCTACATTGCCACTGCATGTTTCCTGACCTCCCCATGCTGACCAGCCCATGGTACTTTCTCCATCCTACATTGCCAATCACTGCCTATAGTATTTCAGACCCTCCGATTCACACCACCCCGTGATGTTTTTCTCACTCCTACTAGTGAATGTAATGTGACACATCCATACAATGCGCACCACCCCGTGATGTTTTTCAGAAACCAATCCTACATTTCCAAGGCATTTTTCCTGACCTCTACCTGCTGACCACACCGTGGTGATTTTCTCAATCGTACATTGCCACTTCCTGCGTATATTAATTCTGACCCTCCGATTCTCACCACCCCGTGATGATTTTCTCACTACTACTAGTGAATGGCCTTTGAGAAACCCATACAATGTGCAACACCCCGTGATGTATTTCAGAAACCAATCCTACATTTCCAAGACATGTTTCCTGACCTCCCCATGCTGACCACATCGTGTTCCTTTGCTCCATCTTGCATTGCCACTTCCTGCCTATCCTAAATCAGATCCTCTGATTCACACCACCCCGTGATGTTTTCCTCACTCCTAGTAGTGAATATAATGTTACACACTCATACGATTCGCACCACCCCGCAATGTTTTTCAGGAAACTATCCTACATTGCCACTGCATGTTTCCTGACCTCCCCATGCTGACCACCCCGTCGTGCTTTTCTCCATCCTACCCTGCCACTCACTGCCTATTCTAATTAAGACCCTCCGATTCACACCACCCCGTGATGTTTTTCTCACTCCTACTAGTGAATGTAATGTTACACACCCATACAATATGCACCACCCCGTGATGTTTTTCAGAAACCTACCCTACATTGCCACTGCATGTTTCCTGACCTCCTCATGCTGACCACCCCGTGGGGATTATCGAATTCCTACATTGCCACTCACTGCCTATTCTAATTTAGACACTCAGTTTCAAACCACCCCGTGATGTTTTTCTCACTCCTACTAGTGAATGTAATGTTACACACCCATATAATGCGCACCACCCCTCGATGTTTTTCAGAAACCTATCCTACATTGCCACTGCATGTTTCCTGACTTGCCCATGCTGACTAACCCGTGGTGCTATTCTCCATCCTACATTGCCACTTCCTACCTATCCTTATTCAGACCCTCCGATTCAAACCACCCCGTGATGTTTTTCTCACTCCTACTAGTGAATGTAATGTTACACACCCTTACATTGCGCACCACCCCGCGATGTTTTTCAGAAACCTATCCTACATTGCCACTGCATGTTTCCTGAACTCCCATTGCTGACCACCGCGTGGTGCTTTTCTCCATCCTACATTGCCACTCACTTCCTATCCTAATTCAGAACCTCCGCTTCACACTACCCCGTGATGTTTTTCTCACTCCTACTAGAGAATGGCCGGTTAGAAACCCGTACAATGCGCACCACCACGGGATGTTTTTCAAAAACCTATACTACATTGCCACTGCATGTTTCCTGACCTCCCCATGCTGATAACCCCGTGGTGCTTTTCTTCACCCTACATTGCCAATCACTGACTATACTATTTCAGATCGTCAGATTCACACCAGCCCGTGATGTTTTTCTCACTCCTACAAGTGAATGTAATGTGACACACTCATACAATGTGCACCACCCTTCGATGTTTTTCAGAAACCTATCCTACATTGCCACAGCATGTTTCCTGACCTCCCCATGCTGACCACCCCGTGGTGCTTTTCTCCATCCTACATTGCCAATCACTGCCTATACTATTTCAGACCCTCGATTCACACCACCCCGTGATGTTTTTCTCACTCCTACTAGTGCATGTATTGTGACACACCCATACAATGCGCACCACCCCGCGATGTTTTTCAGAAACCTATCCTACATTGCCACTGCATGTTTCCTGACCTCCCCATGCTCACCACCCTGTGGTGCTTTTCGCCATGCTACGTTGCCACTCCCTATGTATACTAATTCAGACCCTCCATTCACACCACCCTGTGATGATTTTCTCACTCCTACTAGTGAATTGCTTGTTAGAAACCCATACAATGCGCACCACCCCGCGATGTTTTTCAGAAACCTATCCTACATTGCCACTGCATGTTTCCTGACCTCCCCATGCTGACCACCCCGTGGGGCTTTTCTCCATTCTACATTGCCACTCACTGCCTATCCTAATTGAGCCCCTCTGATTCAAACCACCCCATGATGTTTTTCTCACTCCTACTAGTGAATGTAATGTTACACACCCATACAATGTGCACCACCCTGCGATGTTTTTCAGAAACCTATCCTACATTGCCACTGCATGTTTCCTGACCACCCCATGCTGACCACCCCGTGGTGCTTTTCTCCATCCTACATTGCCACTCACTGCCTATCCTAATTGAGCCCCTCCGATTCACACCACCCCGTGATGTTTTTCTCACTCGTACTAGTGAATGTAATGTTACACACCCATACAATGTGCACCACCCTGCGATGTTTTTCAGAAACCTATCCTACATTGCCACTGCATGTTTCCTGACCTCCCCATGCTGACCAGCCCATGGTACTTTCTCCATCCTACATTGCCAATCACTGCCTATACTATTTCAGACCCTCCGATTCCCACCACCCCGTGATGTTTTTCTCACTCCTACTAGTGAATGTAATGTGACACACCCATACAATGCGCACCACCCCGTGATGTTTTTCAGAAACCAATCCTACATTTCCAAGGCATGTTTCCTGACCTCCACATGCTGATCACACGGTGGTGATTTTCTCAATCGTACATTGCCACTTCCTGCGTATACTAATTCTGGCCCTCCGATTCTCACCACCCCGTGATGATTTTCTCACTACTACTAGTGAATGGCCTGTTAGAAACCCATACAATGCGCACCACCCCGTGATGTATTTCAGAAACTATTCCTACATTTCCAAGACATGTTTCCTGACCTCTCCATGCTGACCACATCGTTTTCCTTTTCTCCATCTTGCATTGCCACTTCCTGCCTATCCTAAATCAGATCCTCTGATTCACAGCACCCCGTGATGTTTTCCTCACTCCTAGTAGTGAATAGAATGTTACACACTCATACGATTCGCACCCCCCCGCGATGTTTTTCAGGAAACTATCCTACATTGCCACTGCATGTTTCCTGACCACCCCATGCTGACCACCCCGTGGTGCATTTCTCCATTCTACATTGCCACTCACTGCCTATCCTAATTCAGATCCTCCGATTCACACCACCCCGTGATGTTTTTCTCACTCCTACTTGTGAATGTAATGTGACACACCCATACAATGCGCACCACCCCGTGATGTTTTTCATAAACCTATCTTACATTTCCACGGCATGTATCCTGACCTTCCCATGCGCACCACCCCGTGGTGCTTTTCTCCATCCTGCATTGCGACTTCCTGCCTATCCTAATTCAGACCCTCTGATTCACACCACCCCGTGATGTTTTTCTCACTCTTACTAGTGAATATAATGTTACACGCTCATACAATGCGCACCACCCCGCGATGTTTTTCAGAAACCTATCCTACATGGCCACTGCATGTTTCCTGACCTCCCCATTCTGAGCACCCAGTGGCGCTTTTCTCGATCCTACTTTGCCACTCACTGCCTATTCTAATTAAGACCCTACGATTCACACCACCCCGTGACGTTTTTCTCACTCCTAGTAGTGAATGTAATGTTACACCCCCATACAATGTGCACCACCCCGCGATGCTTTTCAGAAACGTATCCTACATTGCTACTGCATGTTTCCTGACATCCCCGTGCTTCCGACCCCGTGGTGCTTTTCTCCATCGTACATTGACATTCACTGCGTATACTAATTCAGACCCTCTGATTCACACCACCCCGTGATTTTCTCACTTCTACAAGTGAATGTAATGTTTTATACCCATACCCATGCGCACCACTCCGCGATGTTTTTCAGAAACCTATCCAACATTGCCACTGCATGTTTCATGACCTCCTGATGCTTACCACCCCATGATGCTTTTCTCCTTCCTACATTGCCACTCCATGCGTATACTAATTCAGACCCTCCGATTCACACCACCCCGTGATGATTTTCTCACTCCTAATAGTGAATGGCCTGTTAGAAACCCATACAATGCGCACCACCCCGCGCTGTTTTTCAGAAACCTATCCTACATTGCCACTGCATGTTTCCTGACCTCCGCATGCTGACAACCCCGTGGTCCTTTTCTGCATCCTACATTGCCACTCACTTCCTATCCTAATTCAGACCCTCCGATTCACACCACCCCGTGATGTTTTTCACACTCCTACTAGTGAATGTAACGTTTTATACCCATATATTGCACACCACCACGCGATGTTTTTCAGAAACCTATCCTACATTGCCACTGCATGTTTCCTGACCTGCCCATGCTGACCAACCCGTGGTGCTTTTCTCCATCCTACATTGCCACTTCCTACCTATCCTTATTCAGACCTTCCGATTCAAACCACCCCGTGTTTTTCTCACTCCTACTAGTGAATGTAATGTTACACACACTTACATTGCGCACCACCCCGCGATGTTTTTCAGAAACCTATCCTACATTGCCACTGCATGTTTCCTGAACTGCCCATGCTGACCACCCGTGGTGCTTTTCTCCATCCTACATTGCCACTCACTGCCTATCCTAATTCAGAACCTCCGCTTCACACTACACCGTGATGTTTTTCTCACTCCTACTAGAGAATGGCCTGTTAGAAACCCATACAATGCGCACCACCACGGGATGTTTCTCAAAAACCTATCCTACATTGCCACTGCATGTTTCCTGACCTCCCCATGCTGACCACCCCGTGGTGCTTTTCTTCATCCTACATTGCCAATCACTGCCTATACTATTTCAGATCGTCAGATTCACACCAGCCCGTGATGTTTTTCTCACTCCTACAAGTGAATGTAATATGACACACTCATACAATGTGCACCACCCTTCGATGTTTTTTAGAAACCTATCCTACATTGCCACAGCATGTTTCCTGACCTCCCCATACTGACCACCCCGTGGTGCTTTTCTCCATCCTACATTGCCACTCACTGCCTATACTATTTCAGACCCTCGATTCACACCACCCCGTGATGTTTTTCTCACTCCTACTAGTGCATGTATTTTGACACACCCATACAATGCGCACCACCCCGTGATGTTTTTCAGAAACCTATCCTACATTGCCACTGCATGTTTCCTGACCTCCCCATGTTTACCACCCTGTGGTGCTTTTCGCCATGCTACGTTGCCACTCCCTACGTATACTAATTCAGACCCTCCATTCACACCACCCTGTGATGATTTTCTCACTCCTACTAGTGAATTGCTTGTTAGAAACCCATACAATGCGCACCACCCCGCGATGTTTTTCAGAAACCTATCCTACATTGCGACTGCATATTTCCTGACCTCCCCACCCTGACCACCCAGTGGGGCTTTTCTCCATCCTACATTGCCACTCACTGCCTATGCTAATTCAGACCCTCCGATACACACCACCCCGTGATGTTTTTCTCACTCCTACTAGTGAATGTAATGTTTTATACCCATACAATGCGCACCACCCCACAATGTTTTTCAGAAACCTATCCTACATTGCCACTGCATGTTTCCTGACCTCCTCATGCTGACCACCCCGTGCGGCTTTTCTCCTTCCTACATTGCCACTCACTGCCTATCCTAATTGAGCCCCTCTGATTCAAACCACCCCATGATGTTTTTCTCACTCCTACTAGTGAATGTAATGTTACACACCCATACAATGTGCACCACCCTGCGATGTTTTTCTGAAACCTATCCTACATTGCCACTGCATGTTTCCTGACCTCCCCATGCTGACCAGCCCATGGTACTTTCTCCATCCTACATTGCCAATCACTGCCTATAGTATTTCAGACCCTCCGATTCACACCACCCCGTGATGTTTTTCTCACTCCTACTAGTGAATGTAATGTGACACATCCATACAATGCGCACCACCCCGTGATGTTTTTCAGAAACCAATCCTACATTTCCAAGGCATTTTTCCTGACCTCCACCTGCTCACCACACCGTGGTGATTTTCTCAATCGTACATTGCCACTTCCTGCGTATACTAATTCTGACCCTCCGATTCTCACCACCCCGTGATGATTTTCTCACTACTACTAGTGAATGGCCTTTGAGAAACCCATACAATGTGCAACACCCCGTGATGTATTTCAGAAACCAATCCTACATTTCCAAGACATGTTTCCTGACCTCCCCATGCTGACCACATCGTGTTCCTTTGCTCCATCTTGCATTGCCACTTCCTGCCTATCCTAAATCAGATCCTCTGATTCACACCACCCCGTGATGTTTTCCTCACTCCTAGTAGTGAATATAATGTTACACACTCATACGATTCGCACCACCCCGCAATGTTTTTCAGGAAACTATCCTACATTGCCACTGCATGTTTCCTGACCTCCCCATGCTGACCACCCCGTCGTGCTTTTCTCCATCCTACCCTGCCACTCACTGCCTATTCTAATTAAGACCCTCCGATTCACACCACCCCGTGATGTTTTTCTCACTCCTACTAGTGAATGTAATGTTACACACCCATACAATATGCACCACCCCGTGATGTTTTTCAGAAACCTACCCTACATTGCCACTGCATGTTTCCTGACCTCCTCATGCTGACCACCCCGTGGGGATTATCGAATTCCTACATTGCCACTCACTGCCTATTCTAATTTAGACACTCAGTTTCAAACCACCCCGTGATGTTTTTCTCACTCCTACTAGTGAATGTAATGTTACACACCCATATAATGCGCACCACCCCTCGATGTTTTTCAGAAACCTATCCTACATTGCCACTGCATGTTTCCTGACTTGCCCATGCTGACCAACCCGTGGTGCTATTCTCCATCCTACATTGCCACTTCCTACATATCCTTATTCAGACCCTCCGATTCAAACCACCCCGTGATGTTTTTCTCACTCCTACTAGTGAATGTAATGTTACACACCCTTACATTGCGCACCACCCCGCGATGTTTTTCAGAAACCTATCCTACATTGCCACTGCATGTTTCCTGAACTCCCATTGCTGACCACCGCGTGGTGCTTTTCTCCATCCTACATTGCCACTCACTTCCTATCCTAATTCAGAACCTCCGCTTCACACTACCCCGTGATGTTTTTCTCACTCCTACTAGAGAATGGCCGGTTAGAAACCCGTACAATGCGCACCACCACGGGATGTTTCTCAAAAACCTATACTACATTGCCACTGCATGTTTCCTGACCTCCCCATGCTGACCACCCCGTGGTGCTTTTCTTCATCCTACATTGCCAATCACTGCCTATACTATTTCAGATCGTCAGATTCACACCAGCCCGTGATGTTTTTCTCACTCCTACAAGTGAATGTAATGTGACACACTCATACAATGTGCACCACCCTTCGATGTTTTTCAGAAACCTATCCTACATTGCCACAGCATGTTTCCTGACCTCCCCATGCTGACCACCCCGTGGTGCTTTTCTCCATCCTACATTGCCAATCACTGCCTATACTATTTCAGACCCTCGATTCACACCACCCCGTGATGTTTTTCTCACTCCTACTAGTGCATGTATTGTGACACACCCATACAATGCGCACCACCCCTCGATGTTTTTCAGAAACCTATCCTACATTGCCACTGCATGTTTCCTGACCTCCCCATGCTTACCACCCTGTGGTGCTTTTCGCCATGCTACGTTGCCACTCCCTATGTATACTAATTCAGACCCTCCATTCACACCACCCTGTGATGATTTTCTCACTCCTACTAGTGAATTGCTTGTTAGAAACCCATACAATGCGCACCACCCCGCGATGTTTTTCAGAAACCTATCCTACATTGCCACTGCATGTTTCCTGACCTCCTCATGCTGACCACCCCGTGGGGCTTTTCTCCTTCCTACATTGCCACTCACTGCCTATGCTAATTCAGACCCTCCGATTCACACCACGCCGTGATGTTTTTCTCACTCCTACTAGTGAATGTAATGTGACACAACCATACAATGCACACCACCCGGTGATGTTTTTCAGAAACCTATCTTACATTTCCACCCCATGTATCCTGACCTCCCCATGCTGACCACCCCGTAGTGCTTTTCTCCATCCTGCATTGTGACTTCATGCCTATCCTAATTCAGACCCTCTGATTGACACCACGCCGTGATGTTTTCCTCACTCCTACTAGTGAATATAATGTTACACACTCATACAATGCTCACCACCCCGCGATGTTTTTCAGAAACCTATCCTACATTGCCACAGCATGTTTCCTGACCTCCCCATGCTGACCACGCCGTGGTGCTTTTCTCCATCCTGCATTGTGACTTCCTGCCTATCCTAATTCAGACCCTCTGATTGACACCACGCCGTGATGTTTTCCACACTCCTACTAGTGAATATAATGTTACACACTCATACAATGCTCACCACCCCGCGATGTTTTTCAGAAACCTATCCTACATTGCCACTGCATGTTTCCTGACCTCCCCATGCTGACCACCCCGTGGTGCATTTCTCCATTCTACATTGCCACTCACTGCCTATCCTAATTGAGCCCCTCTGATTCAAACCACCCCATGATGTTTTTCTCACTCCTACTAGTGAATGTAATGTTACACACCCATACAATGTGCACCACCCTGCGATGTTTTTCAGAAACCTATCCTACATTGCCACTGCATGTTTCCTGACCACCCCATGCTGACCACCCCGTGGTGCTTTTCTCCATCCTACATTGCCACTCACTGCCTATCCTAATTGAGCCCCTCCGATTCACACCACCCCGTGATGTTTTTCTCACTCGTACTAGTGAATGTAATGTTACACACCCATACAATGTGCACCACCCTGCGATGTTTTTCAGAAACCTATCCTACATTGCCACTGCATGTTTCCTGACCTCCCCATGCTGACCAGCCCATGGTACTTTCTCCATCCTACATTGCCAATCACTGCCTATACTATTTCAGACCCTCCGATTCCCACCACCCCGTGATGTTTTTCTCACTCGTACTAGTGAATGTAATGTTACACACCCATACAATGTGCATCACCCTGCGATGTTTTTCAGAAACCTATCCTACATTGCCACTGCATGTTTCCTGACCTCCCCATGCTGACCAGCCCATGGTACTTTCTCCATCCTACATTGCCAATCACTGCCTATACTATTTCAGACCCTCCGATTCACACCACCCCGTGATTTTTTCTCACTCCTACTAGTGAATGTAATGTGACACACACATACAATGCGCACCACCCCGTGATGTTTTTCAGAAACCAATCCTACATTTCCAAGGCATGTTTCCTGACCTCCACATGCTGACCACACCGTGGTGATTTTCTCAATCGTAGATTGCCACTTCCTGCGTATACTAATTCTGACCCTCCGATTCTCACCACCCCGTGATGATTTTCTCACTACTACTAGTGAATGGCCTGTGAGAAACCCATACAATGTGCACCACCCCGTGATGTATTTCAGAAACCATTCCTACATTTCCAAGACATGTTTCCTGACCTCCCCATGCTGACCACATCGTTTTCCTTTTCTCCATCTTGCATTGCCACTTCCTGCCTATCCTAAATCAGATCCTCTGATTCACAGCACCCCGTGATATTTTGCTCACTCCTAGTAGTGAATAGAATGTTACACACTCATACGATTCGCACCACCCCGCGATGTTTTTCAGGAAACTATCCTACATTGCCACTGCATGTTTCCTGACCTCCCCATGCTGACCACCCCGTCGTGCTTTTCTCCATCCTACATTGCCACTCACTGCCTATTCTAATTAAGACCCTCCGATTCACACCACCCCGTGATGTTTTTCTCACTCCTACTAGTGAATGTAATGTTACACACCCATACAATATGCACCACCCCGCGATGTTTTTCAGAAACCTACCCTACATTGCCACTGCATGTTTCCTGACCTCCTAATGCTGACCACCCCTTGGGGATTTTCTAATTCCTACATTGCCACTCACTGCCTATCCTAATTCAGATCCTATAATTTACAATATTCCGTGATGTTTTTTTCACTCCTACTAGTGAATGTAATGTTACACACTCATACAATGCGCACCACCCCGCAATGTTTTTCAGAAACCTATCCTACATTGCCACTGCATTTTTCCTGACCTCCCCATGCTGACCACCCCTTTGTGCTTTTCTCCATCCTACATTGCCACTCACTGCCTATCCTAATTGACACCTTCGATTCACACCAGCACGTGATGTTTTTCTCACACGTACTAGTGATTGTAATGTGACACACCCATACAATGTGCACCACCCCGTGATGTTTTTCAGAAAACTATCCTACATTGCCACTGCATGTTTCCTGACCTCTCCATCCTAACGACACCGTGGTGCTTTTCTCCATCCTACATTGCCATTTCCTACCTATCCTAATTCAGACCCTCCGATTCACACCACCCCGTGATGTTTTTTTCACTCCTACTAGTGAATGTATTGTTACACACCCATACAATGCGCGCCACCACGCGATGTTTTTCAGAAACCCATCCTACATTGCCACTGCATTTTCCCTGACCTCCCCATGCTGACAAACCCGTTGTGCTTTTCTCCATCCTATATTGCCACTCACTGCCTATACTATTTCAGACCCTCGAATCACACCACCCCGTGATGTTTTTTTCACTCCTACTAGTGCATGTATTGTGACACACCCATACAATGGGCACCACCACGCGATGTTTTTCAGAAACCTATCCTACTTTGCCACTGAATGTTTCCTGACCTCCCCATGCTTACCACCCCGTGGTGCTTCTCGCCATCCTACGTTGCCACTCCTTGCGTATACGAATTCAGACCCTCCGATTCACACCACCCTGTGATGATTTTCTCACTCCTACTAGTGAATTGCCTGTTAGAAACCCATACAATGCGCACCACCCCGCGATGTTTTTCAGAAACCTATCCTGCTTTGCCACTGCATGTTTCCTGACCTCCTCATGATGACCACCCCGTGGGGCTTTTCTCCTGCCTACATTGCCACTCACGGCCTATCCTAATTCAGATCCTATAATTCACATTACTCCGTGATATTTTTCTAACTCCTACTAGTGAATGCAATGTTACACACTCATACAATGCGCACCACCCTGTGATGTTTTTCAGAAACCTATCCTGCTTTGCCACTGAATTTTTCCTGGCCTCCCCATGCTGACCACCCCTTTGTGCTTTTCTCCATCCTACATTGCCACTCACTGCCTATCCTAATACAGACCCTCCGGTTCACACCACCCCGTGATGTTTTTCTCACTCCTACTTGTGAATGTAATGTGACACACCCATACAATGCGCACCACCGTGTGATGTTTTTCATAAACCTATCTTACATTTCCACGGCATGTATCCTGACCTCCCCATGCTGACCACCCTGTGGTGCTTTTCTGCATCCTGCATTGTGACTTCCTGCCTATCCTAATTCAGACCCTCTGATTCACACCACCCCGTGATGTTTTCCTCACTCTTACTAGTGAATATAATGTTACACACTCATACAATGCGCACCACCCCGCGATGTTTTTCAGAAAACTATCCTACCTTGCCACTGCATGTTTCCGGACCTCCCCATTCTGAGCACCCAGTGGTGCTTTTCTCGATCCTACTTTGCCACTCACTGCCTATTCTAATTAAGACCCTCCGATTCACACCACCCCGTTACGTTTTTCTCACTCCTAGTAGTGAATGTAATGTTACACGCCCATACAATATGCACCACTCCGCGATGTTTTTCAGAAAACTATCCTACATTGCTACTGCATGTTTCCTGACCTCCCCGTGCTTCCGACCCCGTGGTGCTTTTCTCCATCGTACATTGACATTCACTGCGTATACTAATTCAGACCCTCTGATTCACACCACCCCGTGATTTTCTCACTCCTCCTAGTGAATGCAATGTTTTATACCCATACCAATGCGCACCACTCCGCGATGTTTTTCAGAAACCTATCCAAAATTGCCACTGCACGTTTCATGACCTCCCGATGCTTACCACCCTGTGGTGCTTTTCTCTTTCCTACATTGCCACTCCATGCGTATACTAATTCAGACCCTCCGATTCACACCACCGCGCGATGATTTTCTCACTCCTAATAGTGAATGGCCTGTTAGAAACCCATACAATGCGCACCACCCCGCGCTGTTTTTCGGAAACGTATCCTACATTGCCACTGCATGTTTCCTGACCTCCTCATGCTGACCACACCGTGGTGCTTATCTCCATTCTACATTGCCACTCACTGCCTATCCTAATTCAGTTCCTATGATTCACACTACTCCGTGATGTTTTTCTCAGTCCTAATAGTGAATGTAATGTTACAACCCCATACAATGCACACCACCCCGCGATGTTTTTCAGAAACCTATCCTACATTGCCACTGCATGTTTCCTGACCTGCCCATGCTGACCAACCCGTGGTTCTTTTCTCCATCCTACAATGCCACTTCCTACCTATCCTAATTTAGACCCTCCAATTCAAACCACCCCGTGATGTTTTTCTCACTCCTACTAGTAAATGTAATGTTACACACCCTTACATTGCGCACCACCCCGCGATGTTTTTCAGAAACCTATCCTACATTGCCACTGCATGTTTCCTGAACTCCCATTGCTGACCACCACGTGGTGCTTTTCTCCATCCTACATTGCCACTCACTGCCTATCCTAATTCAGACCCTCCGCTTCACACTACCCCGTGATGTTTTTCTCACTCCTACTAGAGAATGGCTTGTTAGAAACCCATACAATGCGCACCACCACGGGATGTTTCTCAAAAACCTATCCTACATTGCCACTGCATGTTTCCTGACCTCCCCATGCTGACCACCCCGTGGTGCTTTTCTTCATCCTACATTGCCAATCACTGCCTATACTATTTCAGACCGTCAGATTCACACCAGCCCGTGATGTTTTTCTCACTCCTACAAGTGAATGTAATGTGACACACCCATACATTGTGCACCACCCTGCGATGTTTTTCAGAAACCTATCCTACATTGCCACAGCATGTTTCCTGACCTCCGCATGCTGACCACCCCGTGGTGTTTTCTCCATCCTACATTGCCACTCACTGCCTATACTATTTCAGACCCTCGATTCACACCACCCCGTGATGTTTTTCTGACTCCTACTAGTGCATGTATTGTGACACACCCATACAATGCGCACCACCACGCGATGTTTTTCAGAAACCTATCCTACATGGCCATTGCATGTTTCCTGACCTCCCCATGCTTACCACCCCGTGGTGCTTTTCGCCATCCTACGTTGCCACTCCTTACGTATACTAATTCAGACCCTCCATTCACACCACCCTGTGATGATTTTCTCACTCCTACTAGTGAGTTGCCTGTTAGAAACCCATACAATACGCACCACAACGCGATGTTTTTCAGAAAACTATCCTACATTGCCACTGCATGTTTCCTGACCTCCCCATAATGTCAACCCCGTTGTGCTTTTCTCCATCCTACATTGCCACTCACTGCCTATACTAATTCAGACCCTCCCATTCACACCACCCCATGATGTTTTTCTCACTCCTACTAGTGAATGTAATGTTAAACACCCATACAATGTGCCCCACACCGTGTTGTTTTTCAGAAATCTATCCTACATTGCCACTGCATGTTTCCTGACCTCCCCACGCTGAACACCCCGTGGTGCTTTTCTCCATCCTACATTGCCACTCACTGCCTATGCTAATTCAGACCCTCTGATTGACACCACCCTGTGATGTTTTCCTCACTCCTACTAGTGAATATAATGTTACACACTCATACAATGCTCACAACCCCGCGATGTTTTTCAGAAACCTATCCTACATTGCCACTGAATGTTTCCTGACCTCCCCATGCTGACCACCCCGTGGTGCTTTTCTCCAACCTACATTGCCACTCACTGTCTATCCTAATTCAGACCCTCCGATTCAAACCACCCCATGATGTTTTTCTCACTCCTACTAGAGAATGTAATGTGACACACCCATACGATGCGCACCACCCCATGATGTTTTTCACAAACCTATCCTACATTGCCACTGCATGTTTCCTGACCTCCCCATGCTGAAAACCCCGTGGTGCTTTTCTCCATCGTACATTGGGACTCACTGCCTATGCTAATTCAGACCCTTACGATTCACACCACCCCGTGATGTTTTTCTCACTCTTACTAGTGAATGTAATGTTACACACCCTTACATTGCGCACCACCCCGTGATGTTTTTCAGAAACCTATCCTACATTGCCACTGCATGTTTCCTGAACTCTCCATGCTGACCACCCCGTGGTGCGTTTCTCCATCCTACATTGCCACTCACTGCCTATCCTAATTCAGACACTCCGCTTCACACTACCCCGAGATGATTTTCTCACTCCTTCTAGAGAATGGCCTGTTAGAAACCCATACAATGCGCACCACCCCGTGATGTTTTTCAGAAACCTATCCTACATTGCCACTGCATATTTCCTGACCTCCCCGTCCTGACGGCACCGTGGTGCTTTTCTCCATCGTACATTGTCACTTCCTACCTATCCTAATTCAGACCCTCCCATTCACACCACCCCGTGATGTTTTTCTCACTCCTACTGGTGAATGTAATGTTACACACCCATACAATGTGAACCACCCTGCGATGTTCTTCAGAAACCTATCCTACATTGCCACTGCATGTTTCCTGACCTCCCCATGCTGACCAACCCGTGGTGCTTTTCTCCATCCTACATTGCCACTCACTGACTATTCTATTTCAGACCCTCGATTCACACCACCCCGTGATTTTTTTTCACTCCCACAAGTGCATGTATTGTGACACACCCATTCAATGCGAACCACCCCGCGATGTTTTTCAGAAACCTATCCTAGTTTGCCACTGCATGTTTCCTGACCTCCCCATGCTTACCATCTCGTGTTGCTTTTCGCCATCCTATGTTGCCACTCCCTGCGTATACTAATTCAGACCCCCCGATTCACACCACCCTGTGATGATTTTCTCACTCCTACTAGTGAATTGCCTGTTAGAAACCCATACAATGAGCACCACACTGCGATGTTTTTCAGAAACCTATCCTACATTGCCCCTACATGTTTCCTGACCTCCCCACGCTGACCACCCCGTGGTGCTTTTCTCCATCCTACATTGCCACTTACGGCCTATGCTAATTCAGACCCTCCGATTCACACCACCCCGTGATGTTTTTCTCACTCCTACTACTGAATGTAATGTTTTATACCCATACAATGCGCACCACAACGCGATGTTTTTCAGAAACCTATCCTACATAGCCACTGCATATTTCCTGACCTCCTCATGCTGACCACCCCGTGGGGCTTTTCTCCTTCCTACCTTGCCACTCACTGCCTATCCTAATTCCGATCCTATCATTCACACTACTCCGTGATGTTTTTCTCATTCCTACTTGGGAATTTAATGTTACACACCCATACAATGTGCACCACCCCGCGATGTTTTTCAGAAACCTATCCTACATTGCTACTGCATGTTTTGTGACCTCCCCGTGCTTACCACCCCGTGGTGCTTTTCTCCATCGTACATTGACATTCACTGCGTATATTAATTCAGACCCTCCGATTCACACCACCCCGTGATTTTCTCACTCCTACTTGTGAATGGCCTGTTAGAAACCCATACAATGCGCACCACCCCGCGATACTTTTCAGAAACCTATGCTACATTGCCACTGCCTGTTTCCTGACCTCCCCATGCTGATAACCCCATGTTGCTTTTCTCCATCCTACATTGCCACTTCCTGCCTATCCTAATTCAGATCCTCTGATTCACACCACCCCGTGATGTTTTTCTCACTCCTACTAGTGAATATAATGTTACACACTCATACAATGCGCACCACCCCGCGATGTTTTTCATAAACCTATCTTACATTGCCTCTGCTTGTTTCCTGACCTCCCCATGCTGACCACCCCGTGGTGCTTTACTCCATCCTACATTGCCACTCACTGCCTATCCTAATTAAGACACTCCGATTCACCCAACCCGTGATGTTTTTCTAACTCCTACTATAGAATGTAATGTTACACACCCATACAATGTGCAGCACCCCGTGATGTTTTTCAGAAACCTATCCTACATTGCCACTGCATGTTTCGTGACCTCCCCATGCTTACCCCCCCGAGGTGCTTTTCTCCATCCCACATTGCCGCTCACAGCGTATACTAATTCAGACCCTCTGATTCACACCACCCCGTGATGATTTTCTAACTCCTACTAGTGAATGGCCTGTTATAAACCCATCCATTGCGCACCACCCCGCGAGGTTTTTCAGAAACCTATCCTACATTGCCACTCCTTGTTTCGTGACCTCCCCATGCTGACAACCCCGTGGGGTTTTTCTCCAACTTACATTGCCACTCACTGCCTATCCTAATTCAGACACTCCAATTCACACCACACCGTGATGTTTTTCTCACTCCTACTAGTGAATGTAATGTTTTATACCCATAACCATGCGCACCACCCCGCGATGTTTTTCAGAAACCTATCCAACATTGCCACTGCATGTTTCCTGACCTCCTCATGCTGACCAGCCCGTGGTGCTTTTCTGCATCCTACATTGCCACTCACTACCTATCCTAATTCAGTTCCTATGATTCACACTACTCCGTGATGTTTTCTCACTCCTACTAGTGAATGTAATGTTTTATATTCATAAAATGCGCACCACCCAGCGAGGTTTTTCAGAAACCTATCCTACATTTCCACTCCTTGTTTCGTGACCTCCCCATGCTGACAACCCCGTGGTGCTTTTCTCCATCTTACATTGCCACTCACTGCCTATCCTAATTCAGACACTCCGATTCACACCACCCCGTGATGTTTTTCTCAATCCTACTAGTGAATGTAATGTAACACACACCCATACGATGCGCACCACCCCGTGATGTTTTTCTCACTCCTACTAGTGAATGCAATGTAACACACACCCATACAATGCGCACCACCCCGTGATGTTTTTCTCACTCCTACTAGTGAATGTAATGTAACACACACCCATACAATGCGCACCACCCCGCGATGTTTCTCAGAAACCTATCCTACATTGCCACTGCATGTTTCCTGACCTCCCCATGCTGACAACCCCGTGGTGCTGTTCTCCATCCTACATTGCCACTCACTGCCTATACTTATTCAGACCCTCAATTCACACCACCCCGTGATGTTTTTCTCACTCCTACTAGTGCATGTATTGTGACACACCCATACAATACGCACCACCCCGCGATGTTTTTCAGAAACCTATCCTACATTGCCACTGCATGTTTCCTGACCTCCCCTTGCTTACCACCCTGTGGTGCTTTTCGCCATCCTACATTGCCACTCCCTACTATACTAATTCAAACCCTCCGATTCACACCACCCTGTGATGATTTTCTCACTCCTACTTGTGAATTACCTGTTAGAAACCCATACAATGCGCACCACGCCGCGATGTTTTTGAGAAACCTATCCTACATTGCCACTGCATGTTTCCTGACCTCCCCATGCTCACAACCCCATTGTGCTTTTCCCCAGCCTACATTGCCATTCACTGCCTATACTAATTCAGACCCTCCGATTCACACCACCCCATGATGTTTTTCTCACTCCTACTAGCGAATGTATTGTTACACACCCATACAATGCGTCCCACCCCGTGAAGTTTTTCAGAAATCTATCCTACATTGCCACTGCATGTTTGCTGACCTCCCCACGCTGACCACGCCTTGGTGCTTTTCTCCATCTTACATTGCCACTCACTGCCTATGCAAATTCATACACTCCGATTCACACCACCCCGTGATGTTTTTCTCACTCCTACTAGTGAATGTAATGTTTCATACCCATACAATGCGCACCACCCCGTGATGTTTTTCAGAAACCTATCCTACATTGCCACTGCATGTTTCCTGACCTCCTCATGCTGACCACCCCATGGGGCTTTTATCCTTCCTACATTGCCACTCACTGCCTATCCTAATTCAGGTCCTATAATTCACACTACTCCGTGATGTTTTTCTCACTCCTACTAGTGAATGTAATGTTACACACTCATACAATGCGCACCACCCTGAGATGTTTTTCAGAAACCTATCCTACATTGCCACTGCATTTTTCCTGACCTCCCCATGCTGACCACCCTTTTGTGCTTTTCTCCATCCTACATTGTCACTCACTGCCTATCCTAATTCAGAGCCTCCGATTCACACCACCCGGTGATATTTTTCTCACTCCTACTAGTGAATGTAATGTGAAACACCCATACAATGCACACCACCCCGTGATGTTTTTCAGGAATCTATCCTACATTGCCACTGCGTGTTTCCTGACCTCCCCACGCTGACCACCCCATGGTGCTTTACTCCATCCTACATTGCCACTTACTGCCTATGCTAATTCAGACCCTCCGATTCACACCACCCTGTGATGTTTTTCTCATTCCTACTACTGAATGTAATGTTTTATACCCATACAATGCGCACCACCACGCGATGTTTTTCAGAAACCTATCCTACATTGCCACTGCATATTTTCTGACCTCCTCATGCTGACCATCCCGTGGGGCTTTTCTCCTTCCTACCTTGCCACTCACTGCCTATCCTAATTCCGATCCTATAATTCACACTTCTCCGTGATGTTTTTCTCACTCCTACTTGGGAATGTAATGTTACACACCCATACAATGTGCACCACCCCGCGATGTTTTTCAGAAACCTAATCTACATTGCTACTGCATGTTTCCTGACCTCCCCGTGCTTCCGATCCCGTGGTGCTTTTCTCCATCTTAAATTGACATTCACTGCGTATATTAATTCAGACCCTCCGATTCACACCACCCCGTGATTTTCTCACTCCAACTTGTGAATAGCCTGTTAGAAACCCATACAATGCGCACCACCCCGCGATGCTTTTCAGAAACCTATGCTACATTGCCACTGCCTGTTTCCTGACCTCCCCATGCTGATAACCCAATGTTGCTTTTCTCCATCCTACATTGCCACTTCCTGCCTATCCTAATTCAGATCCTCTGATTCACACCTCCCCGTGATGTTTTTCTCACTCCTACTAGTGAATATAATGTTACACACTCATACAATGCGCACCACCCCGCGATGTTTTTCATAAACCTATCTTACATTGCCTCTGCTGGTTTCCTGACCTCCCCATGCTGACCACCCCCTGGTCGTTTTCTCCATTCTACATTGCCACTCACTGCCTATCCTAATTAAGACACTCCGATTCACACCAGCCCGTGATGTTTTTCTAACTCCTACTATTGAATGTAATGTTACACACCCTTATATTGCGCACCACCCCGCGATGTTTTTCAGAAACCTATCCTACATTGCCACTGCATGTTTCCTGAACTGCCCATGCTGACCACCCCGTGGTGCTTTTCTCAATCCTACATTGCCACTAACTGCCTATCGTAATTCAGAACCTCCGCTTCACACTACCCCGTGATGTTTTTCTCACTCCTACTAGAGAATGGCCTGTTAGAATCCCATACAATGCCCACCACCACGGGATGTTTCTCAAAAACCTATCCTACATTGCCACTGCATGTTTCCTGACCTCCCCATGCTGACCACCCCGTGGTGCTTTTCTTCATCCTACATTGCCAAGCACTGCCTATACTATTTCAGACCGTCAGATTCACACCAGCCCGTGATGTTTTTCTCACTCCTACAAGTGAATGTAATGTGACACACCCATACAATGTGCACCACCCTGCGATGTTTTTCAGAAACCTATCCTACATTGCCACAGCATGTTTCCTGAGCTCCCCATGGTGACCACCCCGTGGTGCTTTTCTCCATCCTACATTGCCACTCACTGTCTATACTATTTCAGACCCTCGATTCACACCACCCCGTGATGTTTTTGTCACTCCTACTAGTGCATGTATTGTGACACACCCATACAATGCGCACCACTCCGCGATGTTTTTCAGAAACCTATCCTACATTGCCACTGCATGTTTCCTGACCTCCTCATGCTGACCACCCCGTGGGGCTTTTCTCCTTCCTACATTGCCACTCACTGCCTATCCTAATTCAGGTCCTATAATTCACACTACTCCGTGATGTTTTTCTCACTCCTACTATTGAATGTAATGTTACAAACTCATACAATGCGCACCACCCTGAGATGTTTTTCAGAAACCTATCCTACATTGCCACTGCATTTTACATGACCTCCCCATGCTTACCACCTCTTTGTGCTTTTCCCATCCTAAATTGCCACTCACTGCCTATCCTAATTCAGACCCTCCGATTCACACCACCTGGTTATGTTTTTCTCACTCCTACTAGTGAATGTAATGTGACACACCCATACAATGCACACCACCCCGTGATGCTTTTCAGAAACCTATCTTACATTTCCACGGCATGTATCCTGACCTCCCCATGCTGACCACCCCGTGGTGCTTTTCTCCATCCTGCATTGTGACTTCCTGCCTATCCTAATTCAGACCCTCTGATTGACATCACGCCGTGATGTTTTCCTCACTCCTACTAGTGAATATAATGTTACACACTCATACAATGCTCACTACCCCGCGATGTTTTTCAGAAACCTATCCTACATTGCCACTGCATGTTTCCTAACCTCCCCATGCTGACCACCCCGTGGTGCTTTTCTCCATCCTACATTGCCACTCACTGCCTATCCTAATTGAGCCCCTCTGATTCAAATCACCCCATGATGTTTTTCTCACTCCTACTAGTGAATGTAATGTGACACACCCATACAATGCGCACCACCCCGCGATGCTTTTCAGAAACCTATCCTACATTGCTACTGCATGTTTCCTGACCTCCCTGTGCTTCCGACCCCGTGGTGCTTTTCTCCATCGTACATTGACATTCACTGCGTATACTAATTCAGACCCTCCGATTCACACCACCCCGTGATTTTCTCACTCCTACTAGTGAATGTAATGTTTTATACTCATACCCATGCGCACCACTCTGCAATGTTTTTCAGAAACCTATCCAACATTGCCACTGCATGTTTCATGACCTCATGATGCTTTCCACCCCATGGTGCTTTTCTCCTTCCTACATTGAAACTCCATGCGTATACTAATTCAGACCCTCCGATTCACACCACCCCGTGATGATTTTCTCACTCCTAATAGTGAATGGCCTGTTAGAAACCCATACAATGCGCACCACCCTGCGATGTTTTTCAGAAACCTATCCAAAATTGCCACTGCATGTTTCCTGACCTCCGCATGCTGACAAACCCGTGGTCCTTTTCTGCATCCTACATTGCCACTCACTTCCTATCCTAATTCAGACCCTCCGATTCACAACACCCCGTGATGTTTTTCTCACACCTACTAGTGAAGGCAATGTTACACACCCATACAATGCACACTACCCCGTGATGTTTTTCAGAAACCTATCCTACATTGCCACTGCATGTTTCCTGACTTCCCCATGCTGACCTCCCGTGGTCCTTTTCTCCCTCCTACATTGCCTCTCACTGCCTATCTTAATTCAGAACCTCCGATTCAAACCACCCCGTGATGTTTTTCTCACTCCTACTAGTGAATGTAATGTTTTATACCCATATATTGCGCACCACCCCGCGATGTTTTTCAGAAACCTATCCTACATTGCCACTGCATGTTTCCTGACCTGCCCATGCTGACCAACCCGTGGTGCTTTTCTCCATCCTACATTGCCACTTCCTACCTATCCTAATTCAGAACCTCCGATTCAAACCACCCCGTGATGTTTTTCTCACTCCTACTAGTGAATGTAATGTTACACACCCTTACATTGTGCACCACCCCGCGATGTTTTTCAGAAACCTATCCTACATTGCCACTGCATGTTTCCTGAACTGCCCATGCTGACCACCCTGTGGTGCTTTTCTCAATCCTACATTGCCACTCACAGCCTATCCTAATTCAGAACCTCCGCTTCACACTACCCCGTGATGTTTTTCTCACTCCTACTAGAGAATGGCCTGTTAGAATCCCATACAATGCCCACCACCATGGGATGTTTCTCAAAAACCTATCCTACATTGCCACTGCATGTTTCCTGACCTCCCCATGCTGACCACCCCGTGGTGCTTTTCTTCATCCCACATTGCCAATCACTGCCTATACTATTTCAGACCGTCAGATTCACACCAGCCCGTGATGTTTTTCTCACTCCTACAAGTGAATGTAATGTGACACACCCATACAATGTACACCACCCTGCGATGTTTTTCAGAAACCTATCCTACATTGCCACAGCATGTTTCCTGACCTCCCCATGCTGACCACCCCGTGGTGCTTTTCTCCATCCTACATTGCCACTCACTGCCTATACTATTTCAGACCCTCGATTCACACCACCCCGTGATGTTTTTGTCACTCCTACTAGTGCATGTGTTGTGACACACCCATACAATGCGCACCACCCCGCGATGTTTTTCAGAAACCTATCCTACATTGCCACAGCATGTTTCCTGACCTCCCCATGCTGACCACCCCGTGGTGCTTTTCTCCATCCTACATTGCCACTCACTGCCTATACTATTTCAGACCCTCGATTCACACCACCCCGTGATGTTTTTGTCACTCCTACTAGTGCATGTGTTGTGACACACCAATACAATGCGCACCACCTCGCGATGTTTTTCAGAAACCTATCCTACATTGCCACTGCATTTTACCTGACCTCCCCATGCTGACCACCTCTTTGTGCTTTTCCCATCCTAAATTGCCACTCACTGCCTATCCTAATTCAGACCCTCCGATTCACACCACCCGGTTATGTTTTTCTCACTCCTACTAGTGAATGTAATGTGACACACCCATACAATGCACACCACCCCGTGATGCTTTTCAGAAACCTATCTTACATTTCCACGGCATGTATCCTGACCTCCCCATGCTGACCACCCCGTGGTGCTTTTCTCCATCCTGCATTGTGACTTCCTGCCTATCCTAATTCAGACCCTCTGATTGACACCACGCCGTGATGTTTTCCTCACTCCTACTAGTGAATATAATGTTACACACTCATACAATGCTCACCACCCCGCGATGTTTTTCAGAAACCTATCCTACATTGCCACTGCATGTTTCCTGACCTCCCCACGCTGACCACCCTGTGGTGCTTTTCTCCATCCTACATTGCCACTCACTGCCTATGCTAATTCAGACCCTCCGATTCACACCACCCCGTGATGCTTTTCTCACTCCTACTAGTGAATGTAATGTTTTATACCCATACAATGCGCGACACCGCGCGATGTTTTTCAGAAACCTATCCTGCATTGCCACTGCATGTTTCCTGACCTCCTCATGCTGACCACCCTGTGGGGCTTTTCTCCTTCCTACATTGCCACTCACGGCCTATCCTAATTCAGATCCTATAATTCACACTACTCCGTGATGTTTTTCTAACTCCTACTAGTGAATGCAATGTTACACACTCATACAATGCGCACCACCCTGTGATGTTTTTCAGAAACCTATCCTACATTGCCACTGCATTTGTCCTGACCTCCCCATGCTGACCACCCCTTTGTGCTTTTCTCCATCCTACATTGCCACTCACTGCCGATCCTAATTCAGACCCTCCGATTCACACCCCCCGTGATGTTTTTCTCACTCCTACTTGTGAATGTAATGTGACACACCCATACAATGCGCACCACCCCGTGATGTTTTTCATAAACCTATCTTACATTTCCACGGCACGTATCCTGACCTTCCCATGCGCACCACCCCGTGGTGCTTTTCTCCATCCTGCATTGCGACTTCCTGCCTACCCTAATTCAGACCCTCTGATTCACACCACCCCGTGATGTTTTCCTCACTCTTACTAGTGAATATAATGTTACACACTCATACAATGCGCACCACCCCGCGATGTTTTTCAGAAACCTATCCTGCATTGCCACTGCATGTTTGCTGACCTCCCCATTCTGAGCACCCAGTGGCGCTTTTCTCCATCCTACTTTGCCACTCACTGCCTATTCTAATTAAGATCCTACGATTCACACCACCCCGTGACGTTTTTCTCACTCCTAGTAGTGAATGTAATGTTACACCCCCATACAATGCTCACCACCCCGCGATGTTTTTCAGAAACCTATCCTACATTGCCACTGCATGTTTCCTGACCTCCCCACGCTGACCACCCTGTGGTGCTTTTCTCCATCCTACATTGCCACTCACTGCCTATGCTAATTCAGACCCTCCGATTCACACCACCCCGTGATGCTTTTCTCACTCCTACTAGTGAATGTAATGTTTTATACCCATACAATGCGCGACACCGCGCGATGTTTTTCAGAAACCTATCCTGCATTGCCACTGCATGTTTCCTGACCTCCTCATGCTGACCACCCTGTGGGGCTTTTCTCCTTCCTACATTGCCACTCACGGCCTATCCTAATTCAGATCCTATAATTCACACTACTCCGTGATGTTTTTCTAACTCCTACTAGTGAATGCAATGTTACACACTCATACAATGCGCATCACCCTGTGATGTTTTTCAGAAACCTATCCTACATTGCCACTGCATTTGTCCTGACCTCCCCATGCTGACCACCCCTTTGTGCTTTTCTCCATCCTACATTGCCACTCACTGCCGATCCTAATTCAGACCCTCCGATTCACACCCCCCGTGATGTTTTTCTCACTCCTACTTGTGAATGTAATGTGACACACCCATACAATGCGCACCACCCCGTGATGTTTTTCATAAACCTATCTTACATTTCCACGGCACGTATCTTGACCTTCCCATGCGCACCACCCCGTGGTGCTTTTCTCCATCCTGCATTGCGACTTCCTGCCTATCCTAATTCAGACCCTCTGATTCACACCACCCCGTGATGTTTTCCTCACTCTTACTAGTGAATATAATGTTACACGCTCATACAATGCTCACCACCCCGCGATGTTTTTCAGAAACCTATCCTACATTGCCACTGCATGTTTCCTGACCTCCCCACGCTGACCACCCTGTGGTGCTTTTCTCCATCCTACATTGCCACTCACTGCCTATGCTAATTCAGACCCTCCGATTCACACCACCCCGTGATGCTTTTCTCACTCCTACTAGTGAATGTAATGTTTTATACCCATACAATGCGCGACACCGCGCGATGTTTTTCAGAAACCTATCCTGCATTGCCACTGCATGTTTCCTGACCTCCTCATGCTGACCACCCTGTGGGGCTTTTCTCCTTCCTACATTGCCACTCACGGCCTATCCTAATTCAGATCCTATAATTCACACTACTCCGTGATGTTTTTCTAACTCCTACTAGTGAATGCAATGTTACACACTCATACAATGCGCACCACCCTGTGATGTTTTTCAGAAACCTATCCTACATTGCCACTGCATTTGTCCTGACCTCCCCATGCTGACCACCCCTTTGTGCTTTTCTCCATCCTACATTGCCACTCACTGCCTATCCTAATTGAGCCCCTCCGATTCACACCACCCCGTGATGTTTTTCTCACTCGTACTAGTGAATGTAATGTTACACACCCATACAATGTGCACCACCCTGCGATGTTTTTCAGAAACCTATCCTACATTGCCACTGCATGTTTCCTGACCTCCCCATGCTGACCAGCCCATGGTACTTTCTCCATCCTACATTGCCAATCACTGCCTATACTATTTCAGACCCTCCGATTCCCACCACCCCGTGATGTTTTTCTCACTCCTACTAGTGAATGTAATGTGACACACCCATACAATGCTCACCACCCCGTGATGTTTTTCAGAAACCAATCCTACATTTCCAAGGCATGTTTCCTGACCTCCACATGCTGACCACACGGTGGTGATTTTCTCAATCGTACATTGCCACTTCCTGCGTATACTAATTCTGGCCCTCCGATTCTCACCACCCCGTGATGATTTTCTCACTACTACTAGTGAATGGCCTGTTAGAAACCCATACAATGCGCACCACCCCGTGATGTATTTCAGAAACTATTCCTACATTTCCAAGACATGTTTCCTGACCTCTCCATGCTGACCACATCGTTTTCCTTTTCTCCATCTTGCATTGCCACTTCCTGCCTATCCTAAATCAGATCCTCTGATTCACAGCACCCCGTGATGTTTTCCTCACTCCTAGTAGTGAATAGAATGTTACACACTCATACGATTCGCACCACCCCGCGATGTTTTTCAGGAAACTATCCTACATTGCCACTGCATGTTTCCTGACCTCCCCATGCTGACCACCCCGTGGTGCTTTTCTCCATTCTACATTGCCACTCACTGCCTATCCTAATTGAGCCCCTCTGATTCAAACCACCCCATGATGTTTTTCTCACTCCTACTAGTGAATGTAATGTTACACACCCATACAATGTGCACCACCCTGCGATGTTTTTCAGAAACCTATCCTACATTGCCACTGCATGTTTCCTGACCTCCCCATGCTGACCACCCCGTGGTGCTTTTCTCCATCCTACATTGCCACTCACTGCCTATCCTAATTGAGCCCCTCCGATTCACACCACCCCGTGATGTTTTTCTCACTCGTACTAGTGAATGTAATGTTACACACCCATACAATGTGCACCACCCTGCGATGTTTTTCAGAAACCTATCCTACATTGCCACTGCATGTTTCCTGACCTCCCCATGCTGACCAGCCCATGGTACTTTCTCCATCCTACATTGCCAATCACTGCCTATACTATTTCAGACCCTCCGATTCACACCACCCCGTGATTTTTTCTCACTCCTACTAGTGAATGTAATGTGACACACACATACAATGCGCACCACCCCGTGATGTTTTTCAGAAACCAATCCTACATTTCCAAGGCATGTTTCCTGACCTCCACATGCTGACCACACCGTGGTGATTTTCTCAATCGTACATTGCCACTTCCTGCGTATACTAATTCTGACCCTCCGATTCTCACCACCCCGTGATGATTTTCTCACTACTACTAGTGAATGGCCTGTGAGAAACCCATACAATGTGCACCACCCCGTGATGTATTTCAGAAACCATTCCTACATTTCCAAGACATGTTTCCTGACCTCCCCATGCTGACCACATCGTTTTCCTTTTCTCCATCTTGCATTGCCACTTCCTGCCTATCCTAAATCAGATCCTCTGATTCACAGCACCCCGTGATATTTTGCTCACTCCTAGTAGTGAATAGAATGTTACACACTCATACGATTCGCACCACCCCGCGATGTTTTTCAGGAAACTATCCTACATTGCCACTGCATGTTTCCTGACCTCCCCATGCTGACCACCCCGTCGTGCTTTTCTCCATCCTACATTGCCACTCACTGCCTATTCTAATTAAGACCCTCCGATTCACACCACCCCGTGATGTTTTTCTCACTCCTACTAGTGAATGTAATGTTACACACCCATACAATATGCACCACCCCGCGATGTTTTTCAGAAACCTACCCTACATTGCCACTGCATGTTTCCTGACCTCCTAATGCTGACCACCCCTTGGGGATTTTCTAATTCCTACATTGCCACTCACTGCCTATCCTAATTCAGATCCTATAATTTACAATATTCCGTGATGTTTTTTTCACTCCTACTAGTGAATGTAATGTTACACACTCATACAATGCGCACCACCCCGCAATGTTTTTCAGAAACCTATCCTACATTGCCACTGCATTTTTCCTGACCTCCCCATGCTGACCACCCCTTTGTGCTTTTCTCCATCCTACATTGCCACTCACTGCCTATCCTAATTGACACCTTCGATTCACACCAGCACGTGATGTTTTTCTCACACGTACTAGTGATTGTAATGTGACACACCCATACAATGTGCACCACCCCGTGATGTTTTTCAGAAAACTATCCTACATTGCCACTGCATGTTTCCTGACCTCTCCATCCTAACGACACCGTGGTGCTTTTCTCCATCCTACATTGCCATTTCCTACCTATCCTAATTCAGACCCTCTGATTCACACCACCCCGTGATGTTTTTTCACTCCTACTAGTGAATGTATTGTTACACACCCATACAATGCGCGCCACCACGCGATGTTTTTCAGAAACCCATCCTACATTGCCACTGCATTTTCCCTGACCTCCCCATGCTGACAAACCCGTTGTGCTTTTCTCCATCCTATATTGCCACTCACTGCCTATACTATTTCAGACCCTCGAATCACACCACCCCGTGATGTTTTTTTCACTCCTACTAGTGCATGTATTGTGACACACCCATACAATGGGCACCACCACGCGATGTTTTTCAGAAACCTATCCTACTTTGCCACTGAATGTTTCCTGACCTCCCCCATGCTTACCACCCCGTGGTGCTTCTCGCCATCCTACGTTGCCACTCCTTGCGTATACGAATTCAGACCCTCCGATTCACACCACCCTGTGATGATTTTCTCACTCCTACTAGTGAATTGCCTGTTAGAAACCCATACAATGCGCACCACCCCCGCGATGTTTTTCAGAAACCTATCCTGCTTTGCCACTGCATGTTTCCTGACCTCCTCATGATGACCACCCCGTTGGGCTTTTCTCCTTCCTACATTGCCACTCACGGCCTATCCTAATTCAGATCCTATAATTCACATTACTCCGTGATATTTTTCTAACTCCTACTAGTGAATGCAATGTTACACACTCATACAATGCGCACCACCCTGTGATGTTTTTCAGAACCTATCCTGCTTTGCCACTGAATTTTTCCTGGCTCCCCATGCTGACCACCCCTTTGTGCTTTTCTCCATCCTACATTGCCACTCACTGCCTATCCTAATACAGACCCTCCGGTTCACACCAACCCCGTGATGTTTTTCTCACTCCTACTTGTGAATGTAATGTGACACACCCATACAATGCGCACCACCGTGTGATGTTTTTCATAACCTATCTTACATTTCCACGGCATGTATCCTGACCTCCCCATGCTGACCACCCCGTGGTGCTTTTCTGCATCCTGCATTGTGACTTCCTGCCTATCCTAATTCAGACCCTCTGATTCACACCCACCCCGTGATGTTTTCCTCACTCTTACTAGTGAATATAATGTTACACACTCATACAATGCGCACCACCCCGCGATGTTTTTCAGAAAACTATCCTACATTGCCACTGCATGTTTCCTGACCTCCCATTCTGAGCACCCAGTGGTGCTTTTCTCGATCCTACTTTGCCACTCACTGCCTATTCTAATTAAGACCCTCCGATTCACACCACCCCGTTACGTTTTTCTCACTCCTAGTAGTGAATGTAATGTTACACGCCCATACAATATGCACCACTCCGCGATGTTTTTCAGAAAACTATCCTACATTGCTACTGCATGTTTCCTGACCTCCCCGTGCTTCCGACCCCGTGGTGCTTTTCTCCATCGTACATTGACATTCACTGCGTATACTAATTCAGACCCTCTGATTCACACCACCCCGTGATTTTCTCACTCCTCCTAGTGAATGCAATGTTTTATACCCATACCAATGCGCACCACTCCGCGATGTTTTTCAGAAACCTATCCAAAATTGCCACTGCACGTTTCATGACCTCCCGATGCTTACCACCCCGTGGTGCTTTTCTCTTTCCTACATTGCCACTCCATGCGTATACTAATTCAGACCCTCCGATTCACACCACCGCGCGATGATTTTCTCACTCCTAATAGTGAATGGCCTGTTAGAAACCCATACAATGCGCACCACCCCGCGCTGTTTTTCAGAAACGTATCCTACATTGCCACTGCATGTTTCCTGACCTCCTCATGCTGACCACACCGTGGTGCTTATCTCCATTCTACATTGCCACTCACTGCCTATCCTAATTCAGTTCCTATGATTCACACTACTCCGTGATGTTTTTCTCAGTCCTAATAGTGAATGTAATGTTACAACCCCATACAATGCACACCACCCCGCGATGTTTTTCAGAAACCTATCCTACATTGCCACTGCATGTTTCCTGACCTGCCCATGCTGACCAACCCGTGGTTCTTTTCTCCATCCTACAATGCCACTTCCTACCTATCCTAATTTAGACCCTCCAATTCAAACCACCCCGTGATGTTTTTCTCACTCCTACTAGTAAATGTAATGTTACACACCCTTACATTGCGCACCACCCCGCGATGTTTTTCAGAAACCTATCCTACATTGCCACTGCATGTTTCCTGAACTCCCATTGCTGACCACCACGTGGTGCTTTTCTCCATCCTACATTGCCACTCACTGCCTATCCTAATTCAGACCTTCCGCTTCACACTACCCCGTGATGTTTTTCTCACTCCTACTAGAGAATGGCTTGTTAGAAACCCATACAATGCGCACCACCACGGGATGTTTCTCAAAAACCTATCCTACATTGCCACTGCATGTTTCCTGACCTCCCCATGCTGACCACCCCGTGGTGCTTTTCTTCATCCTACATTGCCAATCACTGCCTATACTATTTCAGACCGTCAGATTCACACCAGCCCGTGATGTTTTTCTCACTCCTACAAGTGAATGTAATGTGACACACCCATACATTGTGCACCACCCTGCGATGTTTTTCAGAAACCTATCCTACATTGCCACAGCATGTTTCCTGACCTCCCCATGCTGACCACCCCGTGGTGTTTTCTCCATCCTACATTGCCACTCACTTCCTATACTATTTCAGACCCTCGATTCACACCACCCCGTGATGTTTTTCTGACTCCTACTAGTGCATGTATTGTGACACACCCATACAATGCGCACCACCACGCGATGTTTTTCAGAAACCTATCCTACATGGCCATTGCATGTTTCCTGACCTCCCCATGCTTACCACCCCGTGGTGCTTTTCGCCATCCTACGTTGCCACTCCTTACGTATACTAATTCAGACCCTCCATTCACACCACCCTGTGATGATTTTCTCACTCCTACTAGTGAGTTGCCTGTTAGAAACCCATACAATACGCACCACAACGCGATGTTTTTCAGAAAACTATCCTACATTGCCACTGCATGTTTCCTGACCTCCCCATAATGTCAACCCCGTTGTGCTTTTCTCCATCCTACATTGCCACTCACTGCCTATACTAATTCAGACCCTCCCATTCACACCACCCCATGATGTTTTTCTCACTCCTACTAGTGAATGTAATGTTAAACACCCATACAATGTGCCCCACACCGTGTTGTTTTTCAGAAATCTATCCTACATTGCCACTGCATGTTTCCTGACCTCCCCACGCTGAACACCCCGTGGTGCTTTTCTCCATCCTACATTGCCACTCACTGCCTATGCTAATTCAGACCCTCTGATTGACACCACCCTGTGATGTTTTCCTCACTCCTACTAGTGAATATAATGTTACACACTCATACAATGCTCACAACCCCGCGATGTTTTTCAGAAACCTATCCTACATTGCCACTGAATGTTTCCTGACCTCCCCATGCTGACCACCCCGTGGTGCTTTTCTCCATCCTACATTGCCACTCACTGTCTATCCTAATTCACACCCTCCGATTCAAACCACCCCATGATGTTTTTCTCACTCCTACTAGTGAATGTAATGTGACACACCCATACGATGCGCACCACCCCGTGATGTTTTTCACAAACCTATCCTACATTGCCACTGCATGTTTCCTGACCTCCCCATGCTGAAAACCCCGTGGTGCTTTTCTCCATCGTACATTGCGACTCACTGCCTATGCTAATTCAGACCCTTACGATTCACACCACCCCGTGATGTTTTTCTCACTCTTACTAGTGAATGTAATGTTACACACCCTTACATTGCGCACCACCCCGTGATGTTTTTCAGAAACCTATCCTACATTGCCACTGCATGTTTCCTGAACTCTCCATGCTGACCACCCCGTGGTGCGTTTCTCCATCCTACATTGCCACTCACTGCCTATCCTAATTCAGACACTCCGCTTCACACTACCCCGAGATGATTTTCTCACTCCTTCTAGAGAATGGCCTGTTAGAAACCCATACAATGCGCACCACCCTGTGATGTTTTTCAGAAACCTATCCTACATTGCCACTGCATATTTCCTGACCTCCCCGTCCTGACGGCACCGTGGTGCTTTTCTCCATCGTACATTGTCACTTCCTACCTATCCTAATTCAGACCCTCCCATTCACACCACCCCGTGATGTTTTTCTCACTCCTACTGGTGAATGTAATGTTACACACCCATACAATGTGAACCACCCTGCGATGTTCTTCAGAAACCTATCCTACATTGCCACTGCATGTTTCCTGACCTCCCCATGCTGACCAACCCGTGGTGCTTTTCTCCATCCTACATTGCCACTCACTGACTATTCTATTTCAGACCCTCGATTCACACCACCCCGTGATTTTTTTTCACTCCCACAAGTGCATGTATTGTGACACACCCATTCAATGCGAACCACCCCGCGATGTTTTTCAGAAACCTATCCTAGTTTGCCACTGCATGTTTCCTGACCTCCCCATGCTTACCATCTCGTGTTGCTTTTCGCCATCCTATGTTGCCACTCCCTGTGTATACTAATTCAGACCCCCCGATTCACACCACCCTGTGATGATTTTCTCACTCCTACTAGTGAATTGCCTGTTAGAAACCCATACAATGAGCACCACACTGCGATGTTTTTCAGAAACCTATCCTACATTGCCCCTACATGTTTCCTGACCTCCCCACGCTGACCACCCCGTGGTGCTTTTCTCCATCCTACATTGCCACTTACGGCCTATGCTAATTCAGACCCTCCGATTCACACCACCCCGTGATGTTTTTCTCACTCCTACTACTGAATGTAATGTTTTATACCCATACAATGCGCACCACAACGCGATGTTTTTCAGAAACCTATCCTACATAGCCACTGCATATTTCCTGACCTCCTCATGCTGACCACCCCGTGGGGCTTTTCTCCTTCCTACCTTGCCACTCACTGCCTATCCTAATTCCGATCCTATCATTCACACTACTCCGTGATGTTTTTCTCATTCCTACTTGGGAATTTAATGTTACACACCCATACAATGTGCACCACCCCGCGATGTTTTTCAGAAACCTATCCTACATTGCTACTGCATGTTTTGTGACCTCCCCGTGCTTACCACCCCGTGGTGCTTTTCTCCATCGTACATTGACATTCACTGCGTATATTAATTCAGACCCTCCGATTCACACCACCCCGTGATTTTCTCACTCCTACTTGTGAATGGCCTGTTAGAAACCCATACAATGCGCACCACCCCGCGATACTTTTCAGAAACCTATGCTACATTGCCACTGCCTGTTTCCTGACCTCCCCATGCTGATAACCCCATGTTGCTTTTCTCCATCCTACATTGCCACTTCCTGCCTATCCTAATTCAGATCCTCTGATTCACACCACCCCGTGATGTTTTTCTCACTCCTACTAGTGAATATAATGTTACACACTCATACAATGCGCACCACCCCGCGATGTTTTTCATAAACCTATCTTACATTGCCTCTGCTTGTTTCCTGACCTCCCCATGCTGACCACCCCGTGGTGCTTTACTCCATCCTACATTGCCACTCACTGCCTATCCTAATTAAGACACTCCGATTCACCCAACCCGTGATGTTTTTCTAACTCCTACTATTGAATGTAATGTTACACACCCATACAATGTGCAGCACCCCGTGATGTTTTTCAGAAACCTATCCTACATTGCCACTGCATGTTTCGTGACCTCCCCATGCTTACCCCCCCGAGGTGCTTTTCTCCATCCCACATTGCCGCTCACAGCGTATACTAATTCAGACCCTCTGATTCACACCACCCCGTGATGATTTTCTAACTCCTACTAGTGAATGGCCTGTTATAAACCCATCCATTGCGCACCACCCCGCGAGGTTTTTCAGAAACCTATCCTACATTGCCACTCCTTGTTTCGTGACCTCCCCATGCTGACAACCCCGTGGGGTTTTTCTCCAACTTACATTGCCACTCACTGCCTATCCTAATTCAGACACTCCAATTCACACCACACCGTGATGTTTTTCTCACTCCTACTAGTGAATGTAATGTTTTATACCCATAACCATGCGCACCACCCCGCGATGTTTTTCAGAAACCTATCCAACATTGCCACTGCATGTTTCCTGACCTCCTCATGCTGACCAGCCCGTGGTGCTTTTCTGCATCCTACATTGCCACTCACTACCTATCCTAATTCAGTTCCTATGATTCACACTACTCCGTGATGTTTTCTCACTCCTACTAGTGAATGTAATGTTTTATATTCATAAAATGCGCACCACCCAGCGAGGTTTTTCAGAAACCTATCCTACATTTCCACTCCTTGTTTCGTGACCTCCCCATGCTGACAACCCCGTGGTGCTTTTCTCCATCTTACATTGCCACTCACTGCCTATCCTAATTCAGACACTCCGATTCACACCACCCCGTGATGTTTTTCTCAATCCTACTAGTGAATGTAATGTAACACACACCCATACGATGCGCACCACCCCGTGATGTTTTTCTCACTCCTACTAGTGAATGCAATGTAACACACACCCATACAATGCGCACCAGCCCGTGATGTTTTTCTCACTCCTACTAGTGAATGTAATGTAACACACACCCATACAATGCGCACCACCCCGCGATGTTTCTCAGAAACCTATCCTACATTGCCACTGCATGTTTCCTGACCTCCCCATGCTGACAACCCCGTGGTGCTGTTCTCCATCCTACATTGCCACTCACTGCCTATACTTATTCAGACCCTCAATTCACACCACCCCGTGATGTTTTTCTCACTCCTACTAGTGCATGTATTGTGACACACCCATACAATACGCACCACCCCGCGATGTTTTTCAGAAACCTATCCTACATTGCCACTGCATGTTTCCTGACCTCCCCTTGCTTACCACCCTGTGGTGCTTTTCGCCATCCTACATTGCCACTCCCTACTATACTAATTCAAACCCTCCGATTCACCACCCTGTGATGATTTTCTCACTCCTACTTGTGAATTACCTGTTAGAAACCCATACAATGCGCACCACGCCGCGATGTTTTTGAGAAACCTATCCTACATTGCCACTGCATGTTTCCTGACCTCCCCATGCTCACAACCCCATTGTGCTTTTCCCCAGCCTACATTGCCATTCACTGCCTATACTAATTCAGACCCTCCGATTCACACCACCCCATGATGTTTTTCTCACTCCTACTAGCGAATGTATTGTTACACACCCATACAATGCGTCCCACCCCGTGAAGTTTTTCAGAAATCTATCCTACATTGCCACTGCATGTTTGCTGACCTCCCCACGCTGACCACGCCTTGGTGCTTTTCTCCATCTTACATTGCCACTCACTGCCTATGCAAATTCATACACTCCGATTCACACCACCCCGTGATGTTTTTCTCACTCCTACTAGTGAATGTAATGTTTCATACCCATACAATGCGCACCACCCCGTAATGTTTTTCAGAAACCTATCCTACATTGCCACTGCATGTTTCCTGACCTCCTCATGCTGACCACCCCATGGGGCTTTTATCCTTCCTACATTGCCACTCACTGCCTATCCTAATTCAGGTCCTATAATTCACACTACTCCGTGATGTTTTTCTCACTCCTACTAGTGAATGTAATGTTACACACTCATACAATGCGCACCACCCTGAGATGTTTTTCAGAAACCTATCCTACATTGCCACTGCATTTTTCCTGACCTCCCCATGCTGACCACCCTTTTGTGCTTTTCTCCATCCTACATTGTCACTCACTGCCTATCCTAATTCAGAGCCTCCGATTCACACCACCCGGTGATATTTTTCTCACTCCTACTAGTGAATGTAATGTGAAACACCCATACAATGCACACCACCCCGTGATGTTTTTCAGGAATCTATCCTACATTGCCACTGCGTGTTTCCTGACCTCCCCACGCTGACCACCCCATGGTGCTTTACTCCATCCTACATTGCCACTTACTGCCTATGCTAATTCAGACCCTCCGATTCACACCACCCTGTGATGTTTTTCTCATTCCTACTACTGAATGTAATGTTTTATACCCATACAATGCGCACCACCACGCGATGTTTTTCAGAAATCTATCCTACATTGCCACTGCATATTTTCTGACCTCCTCATGCTGACCATCCCGTGGGGCTTTTCTCCTTCCTACCTTGCCACTCACTGCCTATCCTAATTCCGATCCTATAATTCACACTTCTCCGTGATGTTTTTCTCACTCCTACTTGGGAATGTAATGTTACACACCCATACAATGTGCACCACCCCGCGATGTTTTTCAGAAACCTAATCTACATTGCTACTGCATGTTTCCTGACCTCCCCGTGCTTCCGATCCCGTGGTGCTTTTCTCCATCTTACATTGACATTCACTGCGTATATTAATTCAGACCCTCCGATTCACACCACCCCGTGATTTTCTCACTCCAACTTGTGAATAGCCTGTTAGAAACCCATACAATGCGCACCACCCCGCGATGCTTTTCAGAAACCTATGCTACATTGCCACTGCCTGTTTCCTGACCTCCCCATGCTGATAACCCAATGTTGCTTTTCTCCATCCTACATTGCCACTTCCTGCCTATCCTAATTCAGATCCTCTGATTCACACCTCCCCGTGATGTTTTTCTCACTCCTACTAGTGAATATAATGTTACACACTCATACAATGCGCACCACCCCGCGATGTTTTTCATAAACCTATCTTACATTGCCTCTGCTGGTTTCCTGACCTCCCCATGCTGACCACCCCGTGGTCGTTTTCTCCATTCTACATTGCCACTCACTGCCTATCCTAATTAAGACACTCCGATTCACACCAGCCCGTGATGTTTTTCTAACTCCTACTATTGAATGTAATGTTACACACCCTTATATTGCGCACCACCCCGCGATGTTTTTCAGAAACCTATCCTACATTGCCACTGCATGTTTCCTGAACTGCCCATGCTGACCACCCCGTGGTGCTTTTCTCAATCCTACATTGCCACTAACTGCCTATCGTAATTCAGAACCTCCGCTTCACACTACCCCGTGATGTTTTTCTCACTCCTACTAGAGAATGGCCTGTTAGAATCCCATACAATGCCCACCACCACGGGATGTTTCTCAAAAACCTATCCTACATTGCCACTGCATGTTTCCTGACCTCCCCATGCTGACCACCCCGTGGTGCTTTTCTTCATCCTACATTGCCAAGCACTGCCTATACTATTTCAGACCGTCAGATTCACACCAGCCCGTGATGTTTTTCTCACTCCTACAAGTGAATGTAATGTGACACACCCATACAATGTGCACCACCCTGCGATGTTTTTCAGAAACCTATCCTACATTGCCACAGCATGTTTCCTGAGCTCCCCATGGTGACCACCCCGTGGTGCTTTTCTCCATCCTACATTGCCACTCACTGTCTATACTATTTCAGACCCTCGATTCACACCACCCCGTGATGTTTTTGTCACTCCTACTAGTGCATGTATTGTGACACACCCATACAATGCGCACCACTCCGCGATGTTTTTCAGAAACCTATCCTACATTGCCACTGCATGTTTCCTGACCTCCTCATGCTGACCACCCCGTGGGGCTTTTCTCCTTCCTACATTGCCACTCACTGCCTATCCTAATTCAGGTCCTATAATTCACACTACTCCGTGATGTTTTTCTCACTCCTACTATTGAATGTAATGTTACAAACTCATACAATGCGCACCACCCTGAGATGTTTTTCAGAAACCTATCCTACATTGCCACTGCATTTTACATGACCTCCCCATGCTTACCACCTCTTTGTGCTTTTCCCATCCTAAATTGCCACTCACTGCCTATCCTAATTCAGACCCTCCGATTCACACCACCTGGTTATGTTTTTCTCACTCCTACTAGTGAATGTAATGTGACACACCCATACAATGCACACCACCCCGTGATGCTTTTCAGAAACCTATCTTACATTTCCACGGCATGTATCCTGACCTCCCCATGCTGACCACCCCGTGGTGCTTTTCTCCATCCTGCATTGTGACTTCCTGCCTATCCTAATTCAGACCCTCTGATTGACATCACGCCGTGATGTTTTCCTCACTCCTACTAGTGAATATAATGTTACACACTCATACAATGCTCACTACCCCGCGATGTTTTTCAGAAACCTATCCTACATTGCCACTGCATGTTTCCTAACCTCCCCATGCTGACCACCCCGTGGTGCTTTTCTCCATCCTACATTGCCACTCACTGCCTATCCTAATTGAGCCCCTCTGATTCAAATCACCCCATGATGTTTTTCTCACTCCTACTAGTGAATGTAATGTGACACACCCATACAATGCACACCACCCCGCGATGCTTTTCAGAAACCTATCCTACATTGCTACTGCATGTTTCCTGACCTCCCTGTGCTTCCGACCCCGTGGTGCTTTTCTCCATCGTACATTGACATTCACTGCGTATACTAATTCAGACCCTCCGATTCACACCACCCCGTGATTTTCTCACTCCTACTAGTGAATGTAATGTTTTATACTCATACCCATGCGCACCACTCTGCAATGTTTTTCAGAAACCTATCCAACATTGCCACTGCATGTTTCATGACCTCATGATGCTTTCCACCCCATGGTGCTTTTCTCCTTCCTACATTGAAACTCCATGCGTATACTAATTCAGACCCTCCGATTCACACCACCCCGTGATGATTTTCTCACTCCTAATAGTGAATGGCCTGTTAGAAACCCATACAATGCGCACCACCCTGCGATGTTTTTCAGAAACCTATCCAAAATTGCCACTGCATGTTTCCTGACCTCCGCATGCTGACAAACCCGTGGTCCTTTTCTGCATCCTACATTGCCACTCACTTCCTATCCTAATTCAGACCCTCCGATTCACAACACCCCGTGATGTTTTTCTCACACCTACTAGTGAAGGCAATGTTACACACCCATACAATGCGCACTACCCCGTGATGTTTTTCAGAAACCTATCCTACATTGCCACTGCATGTTTCCTGACTTCCCCATGCTGACCTCCCGTGGTCCTTTTCTCCCTCCTACATTGCCTCTCACTGCCTATCTTAATTCAGAACCTCCGATTCAAACCACCCCGTGATGTTTTTCTCACTCCTACTAGTGAATGTAATGTTTTATACCCATATATTGCGCACCACCCCGCGATGTTTTTCAGAAACCTATCCTACATTGCCACTGCATGTTTCCTGACCTGCCCATGCTGACCAACCCGTGGTGCTTTTCTCCATCCTACATTGCCACTTCCTACCTATCCTAATTCAGAACCTCCGATTCAAACCACCCCGTGATGTTTTTCTCACTCCTACTAGTGAATGTAATGTTACACACCCTTACATTGCGCACCACCCCGCGATGTTTTTCAGAAACCTATCCTACATTGCCACTGCATGTTTCCTGAACTGCCCATGCTGACCACCCTGTGGTGCTTTTCTCAATCCTACATTGCCACTCACTGCCTATCCTAATTCAGAACCTCCGCTTCACACTACCCCGTGATGTTTTTCTCACTCCTACTAGAGAATGGCCTGTTAGAATCCCATACAATGCCCACCACCACGGGATGTTTCTCAAAAACCTATCCTACATTGCCACTGCATGTTTCCTGACCTCCCCATGCTGACCACCCCGTGGTGCTTTTCTTCATCCCACATTGCCAATCACTGCCTATACTATTTCAGACCGTCAGATTCACACCAGCCCGTGATGTTTTTCTCACTCCTACAAGTGAATGTAATGTGACACACCCATACAATGTACACCACCCTGCGATGTTTTTCAGAAACCTATCCTACATTGCCACAGCATGTTTCCTGACCTCCCCATGCTGACCACCCCGTGGTGCTTTTCTCCATCCTACATTGCCACTCACTGCCTATACTATTTCAGACCCTCGATTCACACCACCCCGTGATGTTTTTGTCACTCCTACTAGTGCATGTGTTGTGACACACCCATACAATGCGCACCACCCCGCGATGTTTTTCAGAAACCTATCCTACATTGCCACAGCATGTTTCCTGACCTCCCCATGCTGACCACCCCGTGGTGCTTTTCTCCATCCTACATTGCCACTCACTGCCTATACTATTTCAGACCCTCGATTCACACCACCCCGTGATGTTTTTGTCACTCCTACTAGTGCATGTGTTGTGACACACCAATACAATGCGCACCACCTCGCGATGTTTTTCAGAAACCTATCCTACATTGCCACTGCATTTTACCTGACCTCCCCATGCTGACCACCTCTTTGTGCTTTTCCCATCCTAAATTGCCACTCACTGCCTATCCTAATTCAGACCCTCCGATTCACACCACCCGGTTATGTTTTTCTCACTCCTACTAGTGAATGTAATGTGACACACCCATACAATGCACACCACCCCGTGATGCTTTTCAGAAACCTATCTTACATTTCCACGGCATGTATCCTGACCTCCCCATGCTGACCACCCCGTGGTGCTTTTCTCCATCCTGCATTGTGACTTCCTGCCTATCCTAATTCAGACCCTCTGATTGACACCACGCCGTGATGTTTTCCTCACTCCTACTAGTGAATATAATGTTACACACTCATACAATGCTCACCACCCCGCGATGTTTTTCAGAAACCTATCCTACATTGCCACTGCATGTTTCCTGACCTCCCCACGCTGACCACCCTGTGGTGCTTTTCTCCATCCTACATTGCCACTCACTGCCTATGCTAATTCAGACCCTCCGATTCACACCACCCCGTGATGCTTTTCTCACTCCTACTAGTGAATGTAATGTTTTATACCCATACAATGCGCGACACCGCGCGATGTTTTTCAGAAACCTATCCTGCATTGCCACTGCATGTTTCCTGACCTCCTCATGCTGACCACCCTGTGGGGCTTTTCTCCTTCCTACATTGCCACTCACGGCCTATCCTAATTCAGATCCTATAATTCACACTACTCCGTGATGTTTTTCTAACTCCTACTAGTGAATGCAATGTTACACACTCATACAATGCGCACCACCCTGTGATGTTTTTCAGAAACCTATCCTACATTGCCACTGCATTTGTCCTGACCTCCCCATGCTGACCACCCCTTTGTGCTTTTCTCCATCCTACATTGCCACTCACTGCCGATCCTAATTCAGACCCTCCGATTCACACCCCCCGTGATGTTTTTCTCACTCCTACTTGTGAATGTAATGTGACACACCCATACAATGCGCACCACCCCGTGATGTTTTTCATAAACCTATCTTACATTTCCACGGCACGTATCCTGACCTTCCCATGCGCACCACCCCGTGGTGCTTTTCTCCATCCTGCATTGCGACTTCCTGCCTACCCTAATTCAGACCCTCTGATTCACACCACCCCGTGATGTTTTCCTCACTCTTACTAGTGAATATAATGTTACACACTCATACAATGCGCACCACCCCGCGATGTTTTTCAGAAACCTATCCTGCATTGCCACTGCATGTTTGATGACCTCCCCATTCTGAGCACCCAGTGGCGCTTTTCTCCATCCTACTTTGCCACTCACTGCCTATTCTAATTAAGATCCTACGATTCACACCACCCCGTGACGTTTTTCTCACTCCTAGTAGTGAATGTAATGTTACACCCCCATACAATGCTCACCACCCCGCGATGTTTTTCAGAAACCTATCCTACATTGCCACTGCATGTTTCCTGACCTCCCCACGCTGACCACCCTGTGGTGCTTTTCTCCATCCTACATTGCCACTCACTGCCTATGCTAATTCAGACCCTCCGATTCACACCACCCCGTGATGCTTTTCTCACTCCTACTAGTGAATGTAATGTTTTATACCCATACAATGCGCGACACCGCGCGATGTTTTTCAGAAACCTATCCTGCATTGCCACTGCATGTTTCCTGACCTCCTCATGCTGACCACCCTGTGGGGCTTTTCTCCTTCCTACATTGCCACTCACGGCCTATCCTAATTCAGATCCTATAATTCACACTACTCCGTGATGTTTTTCTAACTCCTACTAGTGAATGCAATGTTACACACTCATACAATGCGCATCACCCTGTGATGTTTTTCAGAAACCTATCCTACATTGCCACTGCATTTGTCCTGACCTCCCCATGCTGACCACCCCTTTGTGCTTTTCTCCATCCTACATTGCCACTCACTGCCGATCCTAATTCAGACCCTCCGATTCACACCCCCCGTGATGTTTTTCTCACTCCTACTTGTGAATGTAATGTGACACACCCATACAATGCGCACCACCCCGTGATGTTTTTCATAAACCTATCTTACATTTCCACGGCACGTATCTTGACCTTCCCATGCGCACCACCCCGTGGTGCTTTTCTCCATCCTGCATTGCGACTTCCTGCCTATCCTAATTCAGACCCTCTGATTCACACCACCCCGTGATGTTTTCCTCACTCTTACTAGTGAATATAATGTTACACGCTCATACAATGCGCACCACCCCGCGATGTTTTTCAGAAACCTATCCTGCATTGCCACTGCATGTTTGCTGACCTCCCCATTCTGAGCACCCAGTGGCGCTTTTCTCCATCCTACTTTGCCACTCACTGCCTATTCTAATTAAGATCCTATGATTCACACCACCCCGTGACGTTTTTCTCACTCCTAGTAGTGAATGTAATGTTACACCCCCATACAATGTGCACCACCCCGCGATGCTTTTCAGAAACCTATCCTACATTGCTACTGCATGTTTCCTGACCTCCCCGTGCTTCCGACCCCGTGGTGCTTTTCTCCATCGTACATTGACATTCACTGCGTATACTAATTCAGACCCTCCGATTCACACCACCCCGTGATTTTCTCACTCCTACTAGTGAATGTAATGTTTTATACTCATACCCATGCGCACCACTCCGCGATGTTTTTCAGAAACCTATCCTACATTGCCACTGCATGTTTCCTGACCTCCCCATGCTGACCACCCCGTCGTGCTTTTCTCCATCCTACCTTGCCACTCACTGCCTATTCTAATTAAGACCCTCCGATTCACACCACCCCGTGATGTTTTTCTCACTCCTACTAGTGAATGTAATGTTACACACCCATAAAATATGCACCACCCCGCGATGTTTTTCAGAAACCCACCCTACATTGCCACTGCATGTTTCCTGACCTCCTCATGCTGACCACCCCGTGGGGATTTTCGAATTCCTACATTGCCACTCACTGCCTATCCTAATTCAGATCCTATAATTTACAATATTCCGTGATGTTTTTCTCACTCCTACTAGTGAATGTAATATTACACACTCATACAATGCGCACCACCCCGCGATGTTTTTCAGAAACCTATCCTACATTGCCACTGCATTTTTCCTGACCTCCCCATGCTGACCACCCCTTTGTGCTTTTCTCCATCCTACATTGCCACTCACTGCCTATCCTAATTGAGACCTCCGATTCACACCAGCCCGCGATGTTTTTCTCACACGTACTAGTGATTGTAATGTGACACACCCATACAATGTGCACCACCCCGTGATGTTTTTCAGAAAACTATCCTACATTGCCACTGCATGTTTCCTGACCTCTCCATCATGACGACACCGTGGTGCTTTTCTCCATCCTACATTGCCATTTCCTACCTATCCTAATTCAGACCCTCCGATTCACACCACCCCGTGATGTTTTTCTCACTCCTACTAGTGAATGTATTGTTACACACCCATACAATGCGCGCCACCGCGCGATGTTTTTCAGAAACCCATCCTACATTGCCACTGCATGTTCCCTGACCTCCCCATTCTGACAAACCCGTGGTGCTTTTCTCCATCCTACATTGCCACTCAATGCCTATACTATTTCAGACCCTCGAATCACACCACCCCGTGATGTTTTTCTCACTCCTACTAGTGCATGTATTGTGACACACCCATACAATGGGCACCACCACGCGATGTTTTTCAGAAACCTATCCTAGTTTGCCACTGGATGTTTCCTGACCTCCCCATGCTTACCACCCCGTGGTGCTTCTCGCCATCCTACGTTGCCACTCCTTGCGTATACGAATTCAGACCCTCCGATTCACACCACCCTGTGATGATTTTCTCACTCCTAGTAGTGAATTGTCTGTTAGAAACCCATACAATGCGCACCACCCCGCGATGTTTTTCACAAACCTATCCTGCATTGCCACTGCATGTTTCCTGACCTCCTCATGCTGACCACCCCATGGGGCTTTTATCCTTCCTACATTGCCACTCACGGCCTATCCTAATTCAGATCCTATAATTCACACTACTCCGTGATGTTTTTCTAACTCCTACTAGTGAATGCAATGTTACAAACTCATACAATGCGCACCACCCTGTGATGTTTTTCAGAAACCTATCCTATATTGCCACTGAATTTTTCCTGGCCTCCCCATGCTGACCTCCCCTTTGTGCTTTTCTCCATCCTACATTGCCACTCACTGCCTATCCTAATTCAGACCCTCCGATTCACACCACCCCGTGATGTTTTTCTCACTCCTACTTGTGAATGTAATGTGACACACCCATACAATGCGCACCACCCCGTGATGTTTTTCATAAACCTATCTTACATTTCCACGGCATGTATCCTGACCTCCCCATTCTGACCACCCCGTGGTGCTTTTCTCCATCCTGCATTGTGACTTCCTGCCTATCCTAATTCAGACCCTCTGATTCACACCACCCCGTGATGGTTTCCTCACTCTTACTAGTGAATATAATGTTACACACTCATACAATGCGCACCACCCCGCAATGTTTTTCAGAAAACTATCCTACATTGCCACTGCATGTTTCCTGACCTCCCCATTCTGAGCACCCAGTGGTGCTTTTCTCGATCCTACTTTTCCACTCACTGCCTATTCTAATTAAGACCCTCCGATTCACACCAGCCCGTGAAGTTTTTCTCACTCCTAGTAGTGAATGTAATGTTACACGCCCATACAATAGGCACCACCCCGCGATGTTTTTCAGAAACCTATCCTACATTGCTACTGCATGTTTCCTGACCTCCCCGTGCTTCCGACCCCGTGGTGCTTTTCTCCATCGTATATTGACATTCACTGCGTATACTAATTCAGACCCTCCGATTCACACCACCCCGTGATTTTCTCACTCCTACTAGTGAATGCAATGTTTTATACCCATACCCATGCGCACCACTCCGCGATGTTTTTCAGAAACCTATCCAAAATTGTCACTGCATGTTTCATGACCTCCCGATGCTTACCACCCCGTGGTGCTTTTCTCCTTCCTACATTGCCACTCCATGCGTATACTAATTCAGACCCTCTGATTCACACCACGACGTGATGGTTTCCTCACTCTTACTAGTGAATAAAATGTTACACACTCATACAATGCGCACCACCCCGCGATGTTTTTCAGAAACCTATCCTACATTGCCACTGCATGTTTCCTGACTTGCCCATGCTGACCAACCCGTGGTGCTTTTCTCCATCCTACATTGCCACTTCCTACCTATCCTTATTCAGACCCTCCGATTCAAACCACCCCGTGATGTTTTTCTCACTCCTACTAGTGAATGTAATGTTACACACCTTTACATTGCGCACCACCCCGCGATGTTTTTCAGAAACCTATCCTACATTGCCACTGCATGTTTCCTGAACTGCCCATGCTGACCACCCCGTGGTGCTTATCTCCATCCTACATTGCCACTCACTGCCTATCCTAATTCAGAACCTCCGCTTCACACTACCCCGTGATGTTTTTCTCACTCCTACTAGAGAATGGCCTGTTAGAAACCCATACAATGCGCACCACCACGGGATGTTTCTCAAAAACCTATCCTACATTGCCACTGCATGTTTCCTGACCTCCCCATGCTGACCACCCCGTGGTGCTTTTCTTCATCCTACATTGCCACTCACTGCCTATCCTAATTCAGATCCTATAATTTACAATATTCCGTGATGTTTTTTTCACTCCTACTAGTGAATGTAATGTTACACACTCATACAATGCGCACCACCCCGCGATGTTTTTCAGAAACCTATCCTACATTGCCACTGCATTTTTCCTGACCTCCCCATGCTGACCACCCCTTTGTGCTTTTCTCCATCCTACATTGCCACTCACTGCCTATCCTAATTGAGACCTCCGATTCACACCAGCACGTGATGTTTTTCTCACACGTACTAGTGATTGTAATGTGACACACCCATACAATGTGCACCACCCCTTGATGTTTTTCAGAAAACTATCCTACATTGCCACTGCATGTTTCCTGACCTCTCCATCCTGACGACACCGTGGTGCTTTTCTCAATCCTACATTGCAATTTCCTACCTATCCTAATTCAGACCCTCCGATTCACACCACCCCGTGATGTTTTTCTCACTCCTACTAGTGAATGTATTGTTACACACCCATACAATGCGCGCCACCGCGCGATGTTTTTCTGAAACCCACCCTACATTGCCACTGCATGTTCCCTGACCTCCCCATGCTGACAAACCCGTGGTGCTTTTCTCCATCCTACATTGCCACTCACTGCCTATACTATTTCAGACCCTCGAATCACACCAGCCCGTGATGTTTTTCTCACTCCTACTACTGCATGTATTGTGACACACCCATACAATGGGCACCACCACGCGATGTTTTTCAGAAACCTATCCTAGTTTGCCACTGAATGTTTCCTGACCTCCCCATGCTTACCACCCCGTGGTGCTTCTTGCCATCCTACGTTGCCACTCCTTGCGTATACGAATTCAGACCCTCCGATTCACACCACCCTGTGATGATTTTCTCACTCCTACTAGTGAATTGCCTGTTAGAAACCCATACAATGCGCACCACCCCGCGATGTTTTTCACAAACCTATCCTGCATTGCCACTGCATGTTTCCTGACCTCCTCATGCTGACCACCCCATGGGGCTTTTCTCCATCCTACATTGCCACTCACTGCCTATCCTAATTGAGCCCCTCCGATTCACACCACCCCGTGATGTTTTTCTCACTCCTACTAGTGAATGTAATGTTACACACCCATACAATGTGCACCACCCTGCGATGTTTTTCAGAAACCTATCCTACATTGCCACTGCATGTTTCCTGACCTCCCCATGCTGACCAGCCCATGGTACTTTCTCCATCCTACATTGCCAATCACTGCCTATACTATTTCAGACCCTCCGATTCACACCACCCCGTGATTTTTTCTCACTCCTACTAGTGAATGTAATGTGACACACCCATACAATGCGCACCACCCCGCGATTTTTTTCAGAAACCTATCCTACATTGCCACTGCATGTTTCCTGACCTCCTCATGCTGACCACCCCATGGGGCTTTTCTCCTTCCTACATTGCCACTCACTGCCTATCCTAATTGAGCCCCTCTGATTCAAACCACCCCATGATGTTTTTCTCACTCCTACTAGTGAATGTAATGTTACACACCCATACAATGTGCACCACCCTGCGATGTTTTTCTGAAACCTATCCTACATTGCCACTGCATGTTTCCTGACCTCCCCATGCTGACCACCCCGTGGTGCTTTTCTCCATCCTACATTGCCACTCACTGCCTATCCTAATTGAGCCCCTCCGATTCACACCACCCCGTGATGTTTTTCTCACTCCTATTAGTGAATGTAATGTTACACACCCATACAATGGGCCGCACCCCGTGATGTTTTTCAGAAATCTATCCTACATTGCCACTGCATGTTTCCTGACCTCCCCACGCTGACCAACCTGTGATGCTTTTCTGCATCCTACATTGCTACTCACTGCCTATGCTAATTCAGACCCTCCGATTCACACCACCCCGTGATGTTTTTCTCACTCCTACTAGTGCATGTATTGTGACACACCCATACAATGGGCACCACCACGCGATGTTTTTCAGAAACCTATCCTACATTGCCACTGCATGTTTCCTGACCTCCTCATGCTGACAACCCCATGGTGCTTTTCTCCATCCTACATTGCCATTTCCTACCTATCCTAATTCAGACCCTCCGATTTACACCACCCCATGATGTTTTTCTCACTCCTACTAGTGAATGTATTGTTACACACCCATACAATGCGCGCCACCGCGCGATGTTTTTCAGAAACCCATCCTACATTGCCACTGCATGTTCCCTGACCTCCACATGCTGACAAACCCGTGGTGCTTTTCTCCATCCTACATTGCCACTCAATGCCTATACTATTTCAGACCCTCGAATCACACCACCCCGTGATGTTTTTCTCACTCCTACTAGTGCATGTATTGTGACACACCCATACAATGGGCACCACCACGCGATGTTTTTCAGAAACCTATCCTAGTTTGCCATTGAATGTTTCCTGACCTCCCCATGCTTACCACCCCGTGGTGCTTCTCGCCATCCTACGTTGCCACTCCTTGCGTATACGAATTCAGACCCTCCGATTCACACCACCCTGTGATGATTTTCTCACTCCTACTAGTGAATTGTCTGTTAGAAACCCATACAATGCGCACCACCCCGCGATGTTTTTCAGAAACCTATCCTGCATTGCCACTGCATGTTTCCTGACCTCCTCATGCTGACCACCCCGTGGGGCTTTTCTCCTTCCTACATTGCCACTCACGGCCTATCCTAATTCAGACCCTCTGATTCACACCACCCCGTGAGGTTTTCCTCACTCTTACTAGTGAATATAATGTTACACGCTCATACAGTGCGCACCACCCTGTGATGTTTTTCAGAAACCTATCCTACATTGCCACTGCATTTTTCCTGACCTCCCCATGCTGACCACCCCTTTGTGCTTTTCTCCATCCTACATTGCCACTCACTGCCTATCCTAATTCAGATCCTCCGATTCACACCACCCCGTGATGTTTTTCTCACTCCAACTTGTGAATGTAATGTGACACACCCATACAATGCGCACCACCCCGTGATGTTTTTCATAATCCTATCTTACATTTAAACGGCATGTATCCTGACCTTCCCATGCGCACCACCCCGTGGTGCTTTTCTCCATCCTGCATTGCGACTTCCTGCCTATCCTAATTCAGACCCTCTGATTCACACCACCCCGTGAGGTTTTCCTCACTCTTACTAGTGAATATAATGTTACACGCTCATACAATGCGCACCACCCCGCGATGTTTTTCAGAAACCTATCCTACATGACCACTGCATGTTTCCTGACCTCCCCATTCTGAGCACTCTGTGGCGCTTTTCTCGATCCTACTTTGCCACTCACTGCCTATTCTAATTAAGACCCTACGATTCACACCACCCCGTGACGTTTTTCTCACTCCTAGCAGTGAATGTAATGTTACACCCCCATACAATGTGCACCACCCCGCGATGCTTTTCAGAAACCTATCCTACATTGCTACTGCATGTTTCCTGACCTCCCCGTGCTTCCGACCCCGTGGTGCTATTCTCCATCGTACATTGACATTCACCGCGTATACTAATTCAGACCCTCCGATTCACACCACCCCGTGATTTTCTCACTTCTACAAGTGAATGTAATGTTTTATACCCATACCCATGCGCACCACTCCGCGATGTTTTTCAGAAACCTATCCAACATTGCCACTGCATGTTTCATGACCTCCTGATGCTTAGCACCCCATGGTGCTTTTCTCCTTCCTACATTGCCACTCCATGCGTATACTAATTCAGACCCTCCGATTCACACCACCCCGTGATGATTTTATCACTCCTAATAGTGAATGGCCTGTTAGAAACCCATACAATGTGCACCACCCCGCGATGTTTTTCAGAAACCTATCCTACATTGCCACTGCATGTTTCCTGACCTCCGCATGCTGACAACCCCGTGGTCCTTTTCTGCATCCTACATTGCCACTCACTTCCTATCCTAATTCAGACCCTCCGATTCACACCACCCCGTGATGTTTTTCTCACTCCTACTAGTGAATGTAACGTTTTATACCCATATATTGCACACCACCCCGCGAAGTTTTTCAGAAACCTATCCTACATTGCCACTGCATGTTTCCTGACCTGCCCGGCTGACCAACCCGTGGTGCTTTTCTCCATCCTACATTGCCACTTCCTACCTATCCTTATTCAGACCCTCCGATTCAAACCACCCCGTGTTTTTCTCACTCCTACTAGTGAATGTAATGTTACACACCCTTACATTGCGCACCACCCCGCGATGTTTTTCAGAAACCTATCCTCTATTGCCACTGCATGTTTCCTGAACTGCCCATGCTGACCACCCCGTGGTGCTTTTCTCCATCTTACATTGCCACTCACTGCCTATCCTAATTCAGAACCTCCACTTCACACTACCCCGTGATGTTTTTCTCACTCCTACTAGAGAATGGCCTGTTAGAAACCCATACAATGCGCACCACCACGGGATGTTTCTCAAAAACCTATCCTACATTGCCACTGCATGTTTCCTGACCTCCCCATGCTGACAACCCCGTGTGCTTTTCTTCATACTACATTGCCAATCACTGCCTATACTATTTCAGATCGTCAGATTCACACCAGCCCGTGATGTTTTTCTCACTCCTACAAGTGAATGTAATATGACACACTCATACAATGTGCACCACCCTTCGATGTTTTTCAGAAACCTATCCTAAATTGCCACAGCCTTTTTCTTGACCTCCCCTTACTGACCACCCCGTTGTGCTTTCCTCCATCCTACATTGCCACTCACTGCCTATACTATTTCAGACCCTCGATTCACACCACCCCGTGATGTTTTTCTCACTCCTACTAGTGCATGTATTTTGACACACCCATACAATGCGCACCACCCCGTGATGTTTTTCAGAAACCTATCCTACGTTGCCACTGCATGTTTCCTGACCTCCCCATGCTTACCACCCTGTGGTGCTTTTCGCCATGCTACGTTGCCACTCCCTACGTATACTAATTCAGACCCTCGAATCACACCACCCTGTGATGATTTTCTCACTCCTACTAGTGAATTGCTTGTTAGAAACCCATACAATGCGCACCACCCTGCGATGTTTTTCAGAAACCTATCCTACATTGCGACTGAATATTTCCTGACCTCCCCACCCTGACCACCCCGTGGGGATTTTCTCCATCCTACATTGCCACTCACTGCCTATGCTAATTCAGACCCTCCGATTCACACCACCCCGTGATGTTTTTCTCACTCCTACTAGTGAATGTAATGTTTTATACCCATACAATGCGCACCACCCCGCGATGTTTTTCAGAAACCTATCCTACATTGCCACTGCATGTTTCCTGACCTCCTCATGCTGACCACCCCGTGCGGCTTTTCTCCTTCCTACATTGCCACTCACTGCCTATCCTAATTGAGCCCCTCTGATTCAAACCACCCCATGATGTTTTTCTCACTCCTACTAGTGAATGTAATGTTACACACCCATACAATGTGCACCACCCTGCGATGTTTTTCTGAAACCTATCCTACATTGCCACTGCATGTTTCCTGACCTCCCCATGCTGACCCGCCCATGGTACTTTCTCCATCCTACATTGCCAATCACTGCCTATAGTATTTCAGACCCTCCGATTCACACCACCCCGTGATGTTTTTCTCACTCCTACTAGTGAATGTAATGTGACACATCCATACAATGCGCACCACCCCGTGATGATTTTCAGAAACCAATCCTACATTTCCAAGGCATTTTTCCTGACCTCCACCTGCTGACCACACCGTGGTGATTTTCTCAATCGTACATTGCCACTTCCTGCGTATACTAATTCTGACCCTCCGATTCTCACCACCCCGTGATGATTTTCTCACTACTACTAGGGAATGGCCTTTGAGAAACCCATACAATGTGCACCACCCCGTGATGTATTTCAGAAACCAATCCTACATTTCCAAGACATGTTTCCTGACCTCCCCATGCTGACTACATCGTGTTCCTTTTCTCCATCTTGCATTGCCACTTCCTGCCTATCCTAAATCAGATCCTCTGATTCACACCACCCCGTGATGTTTTCCTCACTCCTAGTAGTGAATATAATGTTACACACTCATACGATTCGCACCACCCCGCGATGTTTTTCAGGAAACTATCCTACATTGCCACTGCATGTTTCCTGACCTCCCCATGCTGACCACCCCGTCGTGCTTTTCTCCATCCTACCTTGCCACTCACTGCCTATTCTAATTAAGACCCTCCGATTCACACCACCCCGTGATGTTTTTCTCACTCCTACTAGTGAATGTAATGTTACACACCCATAAAATATGCACCACCCCGCGATGTTTTTCAGAAACCTACCCTACATTGCCACTGCATGTTTCCTGACCTCCTCATGCTGACCACCCCGTGGGGATTTTCGAATTCCTACATTGCCACTCACTGCCTATCCTAATTCAGATCCTATAATTTACAATATTCCGTGATGTTTTTCTCACTCCTACTAGTGAATGTAATATTACACACTCATACAATGCGCACCACCCCGCGATGTTTTTCAGAAACCTATCCTACATTGCCACTGCATTTTTCCTGACCTCCCCATGCTGACCACCCCTTTGTGCTTTTCTCCATCCTACATTGCCACTCACTGCCTATCCTAATTGAGACCTCCGATTCACACCAGCCCGCGATGTTTTTCTCACACGTACTAGTGATTGTAATGTGACACACCCATACAATGTGCACCACCCCGTGATGTTTTTCAGAAAACTATCCTACATTGCCACTGCATGTTTCCTGACCTCTCCATCATGACGACACCGTGGTGCTTTTCTCCATCCTACATTGCCATTTCCTACCTATCCTAATTCAGACCCTCCGATTCACACCACCCCGTGATGTTTTTCTCACTCCTACTAGTGAATGTATTGTTACACACCCATACAATGCGCGCCACCGCGCGATGTTTTTCAGAAACCCATCCTACATTGCCACTGCATGTTCCCTGACCTCCCCATTCTGACAAACCCGTGGTGCTTTTCTCCATCCTACATTGCCACTCAATGCCTATACTATTTCAGACCCTCGAATCACACCACCCCGTGATGTTTTTCTCACTCCTACTAGTGCATGTATTGTGACACACCCATACAATGGGCACCACCACGTGATGTTTTTCAGAAACCTATCCTAGTTTGCCACTGGATGTTTCCTGACCTCCCCATGCTTACCACCCCGTGGTGCTTCTCGCCATCCTACGTTGCCACTCCTTGCGTATACGAATTCAGACCCTCCGATTCACACCACCCTGTGATGATTTTCTCACTCCTAGTAGTGAATTGTCTGTTAGAAACCCATACAATGCGCACCACCCCGCGATGTTTTTCACAAACCTATCCTGCATTGCCACTGCATGTTTCCTGACCTCCTCATGCTGACCACCCCATGGGGCTTTTATCCTTCCTACATTGCCACTCACGGCCTATCCTAATTCAGATCCTATAATTCACACTACTCCGTGATGTTTTTCTAACTCCTACTAGTGAATGCAATGTTACAAACTCATACAATGCGCACCACCCTGTGATGTTTTTCAGAAACCTATCCTATATTGCCACTGAATTTTTCCTGGCCTCCCCATGCTGACCTCCCCTTTGTGCTTTTCTCCATCCTACATTGCCACTCACTGCCTATCCTAATTCAGACCCTCCGATTCACACCACCCCGTGATGTTTTTCTCACTCCTACTTGTGAATGTAATGTGACACACCCATACAATGCGCACCACCCCGTGATGTTTTTCATAAACCTATCTTACATTTCCACGGCATGTATCCTGACCTCCCCATTCTGACCACCCCGTGGTGCTTTTCTCCATCCTGCATTGTGACTTCCTGCCTATCCTAATTCAGACCCTCTGATTCACACCACCCCGTGATGGTTTCCTCACTCTTACTAGTGAATATATTGTTACACACTCATACAATGCGCACCACCCCGCAATGTTTTTCAGAAAACTATCCTACATTGCCACTGCATGTTTCCTGACCTCCCCATTCTGAGCACCCAGTGGTGCTTTTCTCGATCCTACTTTGCCACTCACTGCCTATTCTAATTAAGACCCTCCGATTCACACCAGCCCGTGAAGTTTTTCTCACTCCTAGTAGTGAATGTAATGTTACACGCCCATACAATAGGCACCACCCCGCGATGTTTTTCAGAAACCTATCCTACATTGCTACTGCATGTTTCCTGACCTCCCCGTGCTTCCGACCCCGTGGTGCTTTTCTCCATCGTATATTGACATTCACTGCGTATACTAATTCAGACCCTCCGATTCACACCACCCCGTGATTTTCTCACTCCTACTAGTGAATGCAATGTTTTATACCCATACCCATGCGCACCACTCCGCGATGTTTTTCAGAAACCTATCCAAAATTGTCACTGCATGTTTCATGACCTCCCGATGCTTACCACCCCGTGGTGCTTTTCTCCTTCCTACATTGCCACTCCATGCGTATACTAATTCAGACCCTCTGATTCACACCACGACGTGATGGTTTCCTCACTCTTACTAGTGAATAAAATGTTACACACTCATACAATGCGCACCACCCCGCGATGTTTTTCAGAAACCTATCCTACATTGCCACTGCATGTTTCCTGACTTGCCCATGCTGACCAACCCGTGGTGCTTTTCTCCATCCTACATTGCCACTTCCTACCTATCCTTATTCAGACCCTCCGATTCAAACCACCCCGTGATGTTTTTCTCACTCCTACTAGTGAATGTAATGTTACACACCTTTACATTGCGCACCACCCCGCGATGTTTTTCAGAAACCTATCCTACATTGCCACTGCATGTTTCCTGAACTGCCCATGCTGACCACCCCGTGGTGCTTATCTCCATCCTACATTGCCACTCACTGCCTATCCTAATTCAGAACCTCCGCTTCACACTAACCCGTGATGTTTTTCTCACTCCTACTAGAGAATGGCCTGTTAGAAACCCATACAATGCGCACCACCACGGGATGTTTCTCAAAAACCTATCCTACATTGCCACTGCATGTTTCCTGACCTCCCCATGCTGACCACCCCGTGGTGCTTTTCTTCATCCTACATTGCCACTCACTGCCTATCCTAATTCAGATCCTATAATTTACAATATTCCGTGATGTTTTTTTCACTCCTACTAGTGAATGTAATGTTACACACTCATACAATGCGCACCACCCCGCGATGTTTTTCAGAAACCTATCCTACATTGCCACTGCATTTTTCCTGACCTCCCCATGCTGACCACCCCTTTGTGCTTTTCTCCATCCTACATTGCCACTCACTGCCTATCCTAATTGAGACCTCCGATTCACACCAGCACGTGATGTTTTTCTCACACGTACTAGTGATTGTAATGTGACACACCCATACAATGTGCACCACCCCGTGATGTTTTTCAGAAAACTATCCTACATTGCCACTGCATGTTTCCTGACCTCTCCATCCTGACGACACCGTGGTGCTTTTCTCAATCCTACATTGCAATTTCCTACCTATCCTAATTCAGACCCTCCGATTCACACCACCCCGTGATGTTTTTCTCACTCCTACTAGTGAATGTATTGTTACACACCCATACAATGCGCGCCACCGCGCGATGTTTTTCTGAAACCCACCCTACATTGCCACTGCATGTTCCCTGACCTCCCAATGCTGACAAACCCGTGGTGCTTTTCTCCATCCTACATTGCCACTCACTGCCTATACTATTTCACACCCTCGAATCACACCAGCCCGTGATGTTTTTCTCACTCCTACTACTGCATGTATTGTGACACACCCATACAATGGGCACCACCACGCGATGTTTTTCAGAAACCTATCCTAGTTTGCCACTGAATGTTTCCTGACCTCCCCATGCTTACCACCCCGTGGTGCTTCTTGCCATCCTACGTTGCCACTCCTTGCGTATACGAATTCAGACCCTCCGATTCACACCACCCTGTGATGATTTTCTCACTCCTACTAGTGAATTGCCTGTTAGAAACCCATACAATGCGCACCACCCCGCGATGTTTTTCACAAACCTATCCTGCATTGCCACTGCATGTTTCCTGACCTCCTCATGCTGACCACCCCATGGGGCTTTTCTCCATCCTACATTGCCAATCACTGCCTATACTATTTCAGACCCTCCGATTCACACCACCCCGTGATTTTTTCTCACTCCTACTAGTGAATGTAATGTGACACACCCATACAATGCGCACCACCCCGCGATTTTTTTCAGAAACCTATCCTACATTGCCACTGCATGTTTCCTGACCTCCTCATGCTGACCACCCCATGCGGCTTTTCTCCTTCCTACATTGCCACTCACTGCCTATCCTAATTGAGCCCCTCTGATTCAAACCACCCCATGATGTTTTTCTCACTCCTACTAGTGAATGTAATGTTACACACCCATACAATGTGCACCACCCTGCGATGTTTTTCTGAAACCTATCCTACATTGCCACTGCATGTTTCCTGACCTCCCCATGCTGACCCACCCATGGTACTTTCTCCATCCTACATTGCCAATCACTGCCTATAGTATTTCAGACCCTCCGATTCACACCACCCCGTGATGATTTTCTCACTACTACTAGGGAATGGCCTTTGAGAAACCCATACAATGTGCACCACCCCGTGATGTATTTCAGAAACCAATCCTACATTTCCAATACATGTTTCCTGACCTCCCCATGCTGACCACATCGTGTTCCTTTTCTCCATCTTGCATTGCCACTTCCTGCCTATCCTAAATCAGATCCTTTGATTCACACCACACCGTGATGTTTTCCTCACTCCTAGTAGTGAATATAATGTTACACACTCATACGATTCGCACCACCCCGCGATGTTTTTCAGGAAACTATCCTACATTGCCACTGCATGTTTCCTGACCTCCCCATGCTGACCACCCCGTCGTGCTTTTCTCCATCCTACCTTGCCACTCACTGCCTATTCTAATTAAGACCCTCCGATTCACACCACCCCGTGATGTTTTTCTCACTCCTACAGGTGAATGTAATGTTACACACCCATAAAATATGCACCACCCCGCGATGTTTTTCAGAAACCTACCCTACATTGCCACTGCATGTTTCCTGACCTCCTCATGCTGACCACCCCGTGGGGATTTTCGAATTCCTACATTGCCACTCACTGCCTATCCTAATTCAGATCCTATAATTTACAATATTCCGTGATGTTTTTCTCACTCCTACTAGTGAATGTAATATTACACACTCATACAATGCGCACCACCCCGCGATGTTTTTCAGAAACCTATCCTACATTGCCACTGCATTTTTCCTGACCTCCCCATGCTGACCACCCCTTTGTGCTTTTCTCCATCCTACATTGCCACTCACTGCCTATCCTAATTGAGACCTCCGATTCACACCAGCCCGCGATGTTTTTCTCACACGTACTAGTGATTGTAATGTGACACACCCATACAATGTGCACCACCCTACGATGTTTTTCAGAAACCTATCCTACATTGCCACTGCATGTTTCCTGACCTCCCCATGCTGACCACCCCGTGGTGCTTTTCTCCATTCTACATTGCCACTCACTGCCTATCCTAATTGAGCCCCTCTGATTCAAACCACCCCATGATGTTTTTCTCACTCCTACTAGTGAATGTAATGTTACACACCCATACAATGTGCACCACCCTGCGATGTTTTTCAGAAACCTATCCTACATTGCCACTGCATGTTTCCTGACCTCCCCATGCTGACCACCCCGTGGTGCTTTTCTCCATCCTACATTGCCACTCACTGCCTATCCTAATTGAGCCCCTCCGATTCACACCACCCCGTGATGTTTTTCTCACTCGTACTAGTGAATGTAATGTTACACACCCATACAATGTGCACCACCCTGCGATGTTTTTCAGAAACCTATCCTACATTGCCACTGCATGTTTCCTGACCTCCCCATGCTGACCAGCCCATGGTACTTTCTCCATCCTACATTGCCAATCACTGCCTATACTATTTCAGACCCTCCGATTCACACCACCCCGTGATTTTTTCTCACTCCTACTAGTGAGTGTAATGTGACACACCCATACAATGCGCACCACCCCGTGATGTTTTTCAGAAACCAATCCTACATTTCCAAGGCATGTTTCCTGACCTCCACATGCTGACCACACCGTGGTGATTTTCTCAATCGTACATTGCCACTTCCTGCGTATACTAATTCTGACCCTCCGATTCTCACCACCCCGTGATGATTTTCTCACTACTACTAGTGTATGGCCTGTGAGAAACCCATACAATGTGCACCACCCCGTGATGTATTTCAGAAACCATTCCTACATTTCCAAGACATGTTTCCTGACCTCCCCATGCTGACCACATCGTTTTCCTTTTCTCCATCTTGCATTGCCACTTCCTGCCTATCCTAAATCAGATCCTCTGATTCACAGCACCCCGTGATATTTTGCTCACTCCTAGTAGTGAATAGAATGTTACACACTCATACGATTCGCACCACCCCGCGATGTTTTTCAGGAAACTATCCTACATTGCCACTGCATGTTTCCTGACCTCCCCATGCTGACCACCCCGTCGTGCTTTTCTCCATCCTACCTTGCCACTCACTGCCTATTCTAATTAAGACCCTCCGATTCACACCACCCCGTGATGTTTTTCTCACTCCTACTAGTGAATGTAATGTTACACACCCATACAATATGCACCACCCCGCGATGTTTTTCAGAAACCTACCCTACATTGCCACTGCATGTTTCCTGACCTCCTAATGCTGACCACCCCGTGGGGATTTTCGAATTCCTACATTGCCACTCACTGCCTATCCTAATTCAGATCCTATAATTTACAATATTCCGTGATGTTTTTTTCACTCCTACTAGTGAATGTAATGTTACACACTCATACAATGCGCACCACCCCGCGATGTTTTTCAGAAACCTATCCTACATTGCCACTGCATTTTTCCTGACCTCCCCATGCTGACCACCCCTTTGTGCTTTTCTCCATCCTACATTGCCACTCACTGCCTATCCTAATTGAGACCTCCGATTCACACCAGCACGTGATGTTTTTCTCACACGTACTAGTGATTGTAATGTGACACACCCATACAATGTGCACCACCCCGTGATGTTTTTCAGAAAACTATCCTACATTGCCACTGCATGTTTCCTGACCTCTCCATCCTGACGACACCGTGGTGCTTTTCTCAATCCTACATTGCAATTTCCTACCTATCCTAATTCAGACCCTCCGATTCACACCACCCCGTGATGTTTTTCTCACTCCTACTAGTGAATGTATTGTTACACACCCATACAATGCGCGCCACCGCGCGATGTTTTTCAGAAACCCACCCTACATTGCCACTGCATGTTCCCTGACCTCCCCATGCTGACAAACCCGTGGTGCTTTTCTCCATCCTACATTGCCACTCACTGCATATACTATTTCAGACCCTCGAATCACACCAGCCCGTGATGTTTTTCTCACTCCTACTACTGCATGTATTGTGACACACCCATACAATGGGCAGCACCACGCGATGTTTTTCAGAAACCTATCCTAGTTTGCCACTGAATGTTCCCTGACCTCCCCATGCTTACCACCCCGTGGTGCTTCTTGCCATCCTACGTGGCCACTCCTTGCGTATACGAATTCAGACCCTCCGATTCACACCACCCTGTGATGATTTTCTCACTCCTACTAGTGAATTGCCTGTTAGAAACCCATACAATGCGCACCACCCCGCGATGTTTTTCACAAACCTATCCTGCATTGCCACTGCATGTTTCCTGACCTCCTCATGCTGACCACCCCATGGGGCTTTTCTCCATCCTACATTGCCACTCACTGCCTATCCTAATTGAGCCCCTCCGATTCACACCACCCCGTGATGTTTTTCTCACTCCTACTAGTGAATGTAATGTTACACACCCATACAATGTGCACCACCCTGCGATGTTTTTCAGAAACCTATCCTACATTGCCACTGCATGTTTCCTGACCTCCCCATGCTGACCAGCCCATGGTACTTTCTCCATCCTACATTGCCAATCACTGCCTATACTATTTCAGACCCTCCGATTCACACCACCCCGTGATTTTTTCTCACTCCTACTAGTGAATGTAATGTGACACACCCATACAATTCGCACCACCCCGCGATGTTTTTCAGAAACCTATCCTAGTTTGCCACTGAATGTTTCCTGACCTCCCCATGCTTACCACCCCGTGGTGTTTCTTGCCATCCTACGTTGCCACTCCTTGCGTATACGAATTCAGACCCTCCGATTCACACCACCCTGTGATGATTTTCTCACTCCTACTAGTGAATTGCCTGTTAGAAACCCATACAATGCGCACCACCCCGTGATGTTTTTCACAAACCTATCCTGCATTGCCACTGCATGTTTCCTGACCTCCTCATGCTGACCACCCCATGGGGCTTTTCTCCATCCTACATTGCCACTCACTGCCTATCCTAATTGAGCCCCTCCGATTCACACCACCCCGTGATGTTTTTCTCACTCCTACTAGTGAATGTAATGTTACACACCCATACAATGTGCACCACCCTGCGATGTTTTTCAGAAACCTATCCTACATTGCCACTGCATGTTTCCTGACCTCCCCATGCTGACCAGCCCATGGTACTTTCTCCATCCTACATTGCCAATCACTGCCTATACTATTTCAGACCCTCCGATTCACACCACCCCGTGATTTTTTCTCACTCCTACTAGTGAATGTAATGTGACACACCCATACAATGCGCACCTCCCCGCGATGTTTTTCAGAAACCTATCCTACATTGCCACTGCATGTTTCCTGACCTCCTCATGCTGACCACCCCATGCGGCTTTTCTCCTTCCTACATTGCCACTCACTGCCTATCCTAATTGAGCCCCTCTGATTCAAACCACCCCATGATGTTTTTCTCACTCCTCCTAGTGAATGTAATGTTACACACCCATACAATGTGCACCACCCTGCGATGTTTTTCTGAAACCTATCCTACATTGCCACTGCATGTTTCCTGACCTCCCCATGCTGACCCGCCCATGGTACTTTCTCCATCCTACATTGCCAATCACTGCCTATAGTATTTCAGACCCTCCGATTCACACCACCCCGTGATGTTTTTCTCACTCCTACTAGTGAATGTAATGTGACACATCCATACAATGCGCACCACCCCGTGATGATTTTCAGAAACCAATCCTACATTTCCAAGGCATTTTTCCTGACCTCCACCTGCTGACCACACCGTGGTGATTTTCTCAATCGTACATTGCCACTTCCTGCGTATACTAATTCTGACCCTCCGATTCTCACCACCCCGTGATGATTTTCTCACTACTACTAGGGAATGGCCTTTGAGAAACCCATACAATGTGCACCACCCCGTGATGTATTTCAGAAACCAATCCTACATTTCCAAGACATGTTTCCTGACCTCCCCATGCTGACCACATCGTGTTCCTTTTCTCCATCTTGCATTGCCACTTCCTGCCTATCCTAAATCAGATCCTCTGATTCACACCACCCCGTGATGTTTTCCTCACTCCTAGTAGTGAATATAATGTTACACACTCATACGATTCGCACCACCCCGCGATGTTTTTCAGGAAACTATCCTACATTGCCACTGCATGTTTCCTGACCTCCCCATGCTGACCACCCCGTCGTGCTTTTCTCCATCCTACCTTGCCACTCACTGCCTATTCTAATTAAGACCCTCCGATTCACACCACCCCGTGATGTTTTTCTCACTCCTACTAGTGAATGTAATGTTACACACCCATAAAATATGCACCACCCCGCGATGTTTTTCAGAAACCTACCCTACATTGCCACTGCATGTTTCCTGACCTCCTCATGCTGACCACCCCGTGGGGATTTTCGAATTCCTACATTGCCACTCACTGCCTATCCTAATTCAGATCCTATAATTTACAATATTCCGTGATGTTTTTCTCACTCCTACTAGTGAATGTAATATTACACACTCATACAATGCGCACCACCCCGCGATGTTTTTCAGAAACCTATCCTACATTGCCACTGCATTTTTCCTGACCTCCCCATGCTGACCACCCCTTTGTGCTTTTCTCCATCCTACATTGCCACTCACTGCCTATCCTAATTGAGACCTCCGATTCACACCAGCCCGCGATGTTTTTCTCACACGTACTAGTGATTGTAATGTGACACACCCATACAATGTGCACCACCCCGTGATGTTTTTCAGAAAAGTATCCTACATTGCCACTGCATGTTTCCTGACCTCTCCATCATGACGACACCGTGGTGCTTTTCTCCATCCTACATTGCCATTTCCTACCTATCCTAATTCAGACCCTCCGATTCACACCACCCCGTGATGTTTTTCTCACTCCTACTAGTGAATGTATTGTTACACACCCATACAATGCGCGCCACCGCGCGATGTTTTTCAGAAACCCATCCTACATTGCCACTGCATGTTCCCTGACCTCCCCATGCTGACAAACCCGTGGTGCTTTTCTCCATCCTACATTGCCACTCAATGCCTATACTATTTCAGACCCTCGAATCACACCACCCCGTGATGTTTTTCTCACTCCTACTAGTGCATGTATTGTGACACACCCATACAATGGGCACCACCACGCGATGTTTTTCAGAAACCTATCCTAGTTTGCCACTGGATGTTTCCTGACCTCCCCATGCTTACCACCCCGTGGTGCTTCTCGCCATCCTACGTTGCCACTCCTTGCGTATACGAATTCAGACCCTCCGATTCACACCACCCTGTGATGATTTTCTCACTCCTAGTAGTGAATTGTCTGTTAGAAACCCATACAATGCGCACCACCCCGCGATGTTTTTCACAAACCTATCCTGCATTGCCACTGCATGTTTCCTGACCTCCTCATGCTGACCACCCCATGGGGCTTTTATCCTTCCTACATTGCCACTCACGGCCTATCCTAATTCAGATCCTATAATTCACACTACTCCGTGATGTTTTTCTAACTCCTACTAGTGAATGCAATGTTACAAACTCATACAATGCGCACCACCCTGTGATGTTTTTCAGAAACCTATCCTATATTGCCACTGAATTTTTCCTGGCCTCCCCATGCTGACCTCCCCTTTGTGCTTTTCTCCATCCTACATTGCCACTCACTGCCTATCCTAATTCAGACCCTCCGATTCACACCACCCCGTGATGTTTTTCTCACTCCTACTTGTGAATGTAATGTGACACACCCATACAATGCGCACCACCCCGTGATGTTTTTCATAAACCTATCTTACATTTCCACGGCATGTATCCTGACCTCCCCATTCTGACCACCCCGTGGTGCTTTTCTCCATCCTGCATTGTGACTTCCTGCCTATCCTAATTCAGACCCTCTGATTCACACCACCCCGTGATGGTTTCCTCACTCTTACTAGTGAATATAATGTTACACACTCATACAATGCGCACCACCCCGCAATGTTTTTCAGAAAACTATCCTACATTGCCACTGCATGTTTCCTGACCTCCCCATTCTGAGCACCCAGTGGTGCTTTTCTCGATCCTACTTTGCCACTCACTGCCTATTCTAATTAAGACCCTCCGATTCACACCAGCCCGTGAAGTTTTTCTCACTCCTAGTAGTGAATGTAATGTTACACGCCCATACAATAGGCACCACCCCGCGATGTTTTTCAGAAACCTATCCTACATTGCTACTGCATGTTTCCTGACCTCCCCGTGCTTCCGACCCCGTGGTGCATTTCTCCATCGTATATTGACATTCACTGCGTATACTAATTCAGACCCTCCGATTCACACCACCCCGTGATTTTCTCACTCCTACTAGTGAATGCAATGTTTTATACCCATACCCATGCGCACCACTCTGCGATGTTTTTCAGAAACCTATCCAAAATTGTCACTGCATGTTTCATGACCTCCCGATGCTTACCACCCCGTGGTGCTTTTCTCCTTCCTACATTGCCACTCCATGCGTATACTAATTCAGACCCTCTGATTCACACCACGACGTGATGGTTTCCTCACTCTTACTAGTGAATAAAATGTTACACACTCATACAATGCGCACCACCCCGCGATGTTTTTCAGAAACCTATCCTACATTGCCACTGCATGTTTCCTGACTTGCCCATGCTGACCAACCCGTGGTGCTTTTCTCCATCCTACATTGCCACTTCCTACCTATCCTTATTCAGACCCTCCGATTCAAACCACCCCGTGATGTTTTTCTCACTCCTACTAGTGAATGTAATGTTACACACCTTTACATTGCGCACCACCCCGCGATGTTTTTCAGAAACCTATCCTACATTGCCACTGCATGTTTCCTGAACTGCCCATGCTGACCACCCCGTGGTGCTTATCTCCATCCTACATTGCCACTCACTGCCTATCCTAATTCAGAACCTCCGCTTCACACTACCCCGTGATGTTTTTATCACTCCTACTAGAGAATGGCCTGTTAGAAACCCATACAATGCGCACCACCACGGGATGTTTCTCAAAAACCTATCCTACATTGCCACTGCATGTTTCCTGACCTCCCCATGCTGAGCACCCCGTGGTGCTTTTCTTCATCCTACATTGCCAATCACTGCCTATACTATTTCAGATCGTCAGATTCACACCAGCCCGTGATGTTTTTCTCACTCCTACAAGTGAATGTAATGTGACACACTCATACAATGTGCACCACCCTTCGATGTTTTTCAGAAACCTATCCTACATTGCCACTGCATGTTTCCTGACCTCCTCATGCTGACCACCCCGTGGGGCTTTTCTCCTTCCTGCATTGTGACTTCCTGCCTATCCTAATTCAGACCCTCTGATTGACACCACGCCGTGATGTTTTCCTCACTCCTACTAGTGAATATAATGTTACACACTCATACAATGCTCACCACCCCGCGATGTTTTTCAGAAACCTATCCTACATTGCCACTGCATGTTTCCTGACCTCCCCATGCTGACCACCCCGTGGTGCTTTTCTCCATCCTACATTGCCACTCACTGCCTATCCTAATTGAGCCCCTCCGATTCACACCACCCCGTGATGTTTTTCTCACTCGTACTAGTGAATGTAATGTTACACACCCATACAATGTGCACCACCCTGCGATGTTTTTCAGAAACCTATCCTACATTGCCACTGCATGTTTCCTGACCTCCCCATGCTGACCAGCCCATGGTACTTTCTCCATCCTACATTGCCAATCACTGCCTATACTATTTCAGACCCTCCGATTCACACCACACCGTGATTTTTTCTCACTCCTACTAGTGAATGTAATGTGACACACCCATACAATGCGCACCACCCCGTGATGTTTTTCAGAAACCAATCCTACATTTCCAAGGCATGTTTCCTGACCTCCACATGCTGACCACACCGTGGTGATTTTCTCAATCGTACATTGCCACTTCCTGCGTATACTAATTCTGACCCTCCGATTCTCACCACCCCATGATGATTTTCTCACTACTACTAGTGAATGGCCTGTGAGAAACCCATACAATGTGCACCACCCCGTGATGTATTTCAGAAACCATTCCTACATTTCCAAGACATGTTTCCTGACCTCCCCATGCTGACCACATCGTTTTCCTTTTCTCCATCTTGCATTGGCACTTCCTGCCTATCCTAAATCAGATCCTCTGATTCACAGCACCCCGTGATATTTTCCTCACTCCTAGTAGTGAATAGAATGTTACACACTCATACGATTCGCACCACCCCGCGATGTTTTTAAGGAAACTATCCTACATTGCCACTGCATGTTTCCTGACCTCCCCATGCTGACCACCCCGTCGTGCTTTTCTCAATCCTACATTGCCACTCACTGCCTATTCTAATTAAGACCCTCCGATTCACACCACCCCGTGATGTTTTTCTCACTCCTACTAGTGAATGTAATGTTACACACCCATACAATATGCACCACCCCGTGATGTTTTTCAGAAACCTACCCTACATTGCCACTGCATGTTTCCTGACCTCCTAATGCTGACCACCCCGTGGGGAATTTCTAATTCCTACATTGCCACTCACTGCCTATCCTAATTCAGATCCTATAATTTACAATATTCCGTGATGTTTTTTTCACTCCTACTAGTGAATGTAATGTTACACACCCATACAATATGCACCACCCCGTGATGTTTTTCAGAAACCTATCCTACATTGCCACTGCATTTTTCCTGACCTCCCCATGCTGACCACCCCTTTGTGCTTTTCTCCATCCTACATTGCCACTCACTGCCTATCCTAATTGAGACCTCCGATTCACACCAGCACGTGATGTTTTTCTCACACGTACTAGTGATTGTAATGTGACACACCCATACAATGTGCACCACCCCGTGATGTTTTTCAGAAAACTATCCTACATTGCCACTGCATGTTTCCTGACCTCTCCATCCTGACGACACCGTGGTGCTTTTCTCAATCCTACATTGCAATTTCCTACCTATCCTAATTCAGACCCTCCGATTCACACCACCCCGTGATGTTTTTCTCACTCCTACTAGTGAATGTATTGTTACACACCCATACAATGCGCGCCACCGCGCGATGTTTTTCTGAAACCCACCCTACATTGCCACTGCATGTTCCCTGACCTCCCCATGCTGACAAACCCGTGGTGCTTTTCTCCATCCTACATTGCCATCACTGCCTATACTATTTCAGACCCTCGAATCACACCAGCCCGTGATGTTTTTCTCACTCCTACTACTGCATGTATTGTGACACACCCATACAATGGGCACCACCACGCGATGTTTTTCAGAAACCTATCCTAGTTTGCCACTGAATGTTTCCTGACCTCCCCATGCTTACCACCCCGTGGTGCTTCTTGCCATCCTACGTTGCCACTCCTTGCGTATACGAATTCAGACCCTCCGATTCACACCACCCTGTGATGATTTTCTCACTCCTACTAGTGAATTGCCTGTTAGAAACCCATACAATGCGCACCACCCCGCGTTGTTTTTCAGCAACCTATCCTGCTTTGCCACTGCATGTTTCCTGACCTCCTCATGCTGACCACCCCGTGGGGCTTTTCTCCTTCCTACATTGCCACTCACAGCCTATCCTAATTCAGATCTTATAATTCACTTTACTCCGTGATATTTTTCTAACTCCTACTAGTGAATGCAATGATACACACCCATACAATGCGCACCACCCTGTGATGTTTTTCAGAAACCTATCCTACATTGCCACTGAATTTTTCCTGGCCTCCCCATGCTGACCACCCCTTTGTGCTTTTCTCCATCCTACATTGCCACTCACTGCCTATCCTAATTCAGACCCTCCGGTTCACACCACCCCGTGATGTTTTTCTCACTCCTACTTGTGAATGTAATGTGACACACCCATACAATGCGCACCACCCGTGATGTTTTTCATAATCCTATCTTACATTTCCACGGCATGTATCCTGACCTCCCCATGCTGACCACCCCGTGGTGCTTTTCTGCATCCTGCATTGTGACTTCTTGCGTATCCTAATTCAGACCCTCTGATTCACACCACCCCGTGATGTTTTCCTCACTCTTACTAGTGAATATAATGTTACACACTCATACAATGCGCACCACCCCGCGATGTTTTTCAGAAAACTATCCTACATTGCCACTGCATGTTTCCTGACCTCCCCATTCTGAGCACCCAGTGGTGCTTTTCTCGATCCTACTTTGCCACTCACTGCCTATTCTAATTAAGACCCTCCGATTCACACCACCCCGTGACGTTTTTCTCACTCCTAGTAGTGAATGTAATGTTACACGCCCATACAATATGCACCACTCCGCGATGTTTTTCAGAAAACTATCCTACATTGCTACTGCATGTTTCCTGACCTCCCCGTGCTTCCGACCCCGTGGTGCTTTTCTATATCGTACATTGACATTCACTGCGTATACTAATTCAGACCCTCTGATTCACACCACCCCGTGATTTTCTCACTCCTCCTAGTGAATGCAATGTTTTATACCCATACCAATGCGCACCACTCCGCGATGTTTTTCAGAAACCTATCCAAAATTGCCACTGCATGTTTCATGACCTCCCGATGCTTACCACCCCGTGGTGCTTTTCTCTTTCCTACATTGCCACTCCATGCGTATACTAATTCAGACCCTCCGATTCACACCACCACGCGATGATTTTCTCACTCCTAATAGTAAATGGCCTGTTAGAAACCCATACAATGCGCACCACCCCGCGATGTTTTTCAGAAACCTATCCTACATTGCCACTGCATGTTTCCTGACCTCCTCATGCTGACCACCCCGTGGTGCTTTTCTCCATTCTACATTGCCACTCACTGCCTATCCTAATTCAGTTCCTATGATTCACACTACTCCGTGATGTTTTTCTCACTCCAAATAGTGAATGTAATGTTACAACCCCATACAATGCACACCACCCCGCGATGTTTTTCAGAAACCTATCCTACATTGCCACTGCATGTTTCCTGACCTGCCCATGCTGACCAACCCGTGGTGCTTTTCTCCATCCTACAATGCCACTTCCTACCTATCCTAATTCAGACCCTCCAATTCAAACCACCCCGTGATGTTTTTCTCACTCCTACTAGTAAATGTAATGTTACACACCCTTACATTGCGCACCACCCCGCGATGTTTTTCAGAAACCTATCCTACATTGCCACTGCATGTTTCCTGAACTCCCCATGCTGACCACCCAGTGGTGCTTTTCTCCATCCTACATTGCCACTCACTGCCTATCCTAATTCAGACCCTCCGCTTCACACTACCCCGTGATGTTTTTCTCACTCCTACTAGAGAATGGCTTGTTAGAAACCCATACAATGCGCACCACCACGGGATGTTTCTCAAAAACTTATCCTACATTGCCACTGCATGTTTCCTGACCTCCCAATGCTGACCACCCCGTGGTGCTTTTCTTCATCCTACATTGCCAATCACTGCCTATACTATTCCAGACCGTCAGATTCACACCAGCCCGTGATGTTTTTCTCACTCCTACAAGTGAATGTAATGTGACACACCCATACAATGTGCACCACCCTGCGATGTTTTTCAGAAACCTATCCTACATTGCCACAGCATGTTTCCTGACCTCCCCATGGTGACCACCCCGTGGTGCTTTTCTCCATCCTACATTGCCACTCACTGCCTATACTATTTCAGACCCTCGATTCACACCACCCCGTGATGTTTTTGTCACTCCTACTAGTGCATGTATTGTGACACACCCATACAATGCGCACCACCACGCGATGTTTTTCAGAAACCTATCCTACATGGCCATTGCATGTTTCCTGACCTCCCCATGCTTACCACCCCGTGGTGCTTTTCGCCATCCTACGTTGCCACTCCTTACGTATACTAATTCAGACCCTCCATTCACACCACCCTGTGATGATTTTCTCACTCCTACTAGTGAGTTGCCTGTTAGAAACCCATACAATGCGCACCACCCCACGATGTTTTTCAGAAACCTATCCTACATTGCCACTGCATGTTTCCTGACCTCCCCATAATGTCAACCCCGTTGTGCTTTTCTCCATCCTACATTGCCACTCACTGCCTATACTAATTCAGGCCCTCCCATTCACACCACCCCGTGATGTTTTTCTCACTCCTACTAGTGAATGTAATGGTAAACACCCATACAATGTGCCCCACACTGTGATGTTTTTCAGAAATCTATCCTACATTGCCACTGCATGTTTCCTGACCTCCCCACGCTGACCACCCCGTGGTGCTTTTCTCCATCCTACATTGCCACTCACTGCCTATGCTAATTCAGACCCTCTGATTGACACCACCCTGTGATGTTTTCCTCACTCCTACTAGTGAATATAATGTTACACACTCATACAATGCTCACAACCCCGCGATGTTTTTCAGAAACCTATCCTACATTGCCACTGCATGTTTCCTGACCTCCCCATGCTGACCACCCCGTGGTGCTTTTCGCCATCCTATGTGGCCACTCCCTGCGTATACTAATTCAGACCCCCCGATTCACACCACCCTGTGATGATTTTCTCACTCCTACTAGTGAATTGCCTGTTAGAAACCCATACAATGAGCACCACACTGCGATGTTTTTCAGAAACCTATCCTACATTGCCCCTACATGTTTCCTGACCTCCCCACGCTGACCACCCGTGGTGCTTTTCTCCATCCTACATTGCCACTCACTGCCTATGCTAATTCAGACCCTCTGATTGACACCAACCTGTGATGTTTTCCTCACTCCTACTAGTGAATATAATGTTACACACTCATACAATGCTCACAACCCCGTGATGTTTTTCAGAAACCTATCCTACATTGCCACTGCATGTTTCGTGACCTCCCCATGCTTACCCCCCCGAGGTGCTTTTCTCCATCCCACATTGCCGCTCACAGCGTATACTAATTCAGACCCTCTGATTCACACCACCCCGTGATGATTTTCTAACTCCTACTAGTGAATGGCCTGTTATAAACCCATCCATTGCGCACCACCCCGCGAGGTTTTTCAGAAACCTATCCTACATTGCCACTCCTTGTTTCGTGACCTCCCCATGCTGACAACCCCGTGGGGTTTTTCTCCAACTTACATTGCCACTCACTGCCTATCCTAATTCAGACACTCCAATTCACACCACACCGTGATGTTTTTCTCACTCCTACAAGTGAATGTAATGTTTTATACCCATAACCATGCGCACCACCCCGCGATGTTTTTCAGAAACCTATCCAACATTGCCACTGCATGTTTCCTGACCTCCTCATGCTGACCAGCCCGTGGTGCTTTTCTGCATCCTACATTGCCACTCACTACCTATCCTAATTCAGTTCCTATGATTCACACTACTCCGTGATGTTTTCTCACTCCTACTAGTGAATGTAATGTTTTATATTCATAAAATGCGCACCACCCAGCGAGGTTTTTCAGAAACCTATCCTACATTTCCACTCCTTGTTTCGTGACCTCCCCATGCTGACAAGCCCGTGGTGCTTTTCTCCATCTTACATTGCCACTCACTGCCTATCCTAATTCAGACACTCCGATTCACACCACCCCGTGATGTTTTTCTCACTCCTACTAGTGAATGTAATGTAACACACACCCATACGATGCGCACCACCCCGTGATGTTTTTCTCACTCCTACTAGTGAATGCAATGTAACACACACCCATACAATGCGCACCACCCCGTGATGTTTTTCTCACTCCTACTAGTGAATGTAATGTAACACACACCCATACAATGCGCACCACCCCGCGATGTTTCTCAGAAACCTATCCTACATTGCCACTGCATGTTTCCTGACCTCCCCATGCTGACAACCCCGTGGTGCTGTTCTCCATCCTACATTGCCACTCACTGCCTATACTTATTCAGACACTCAATTCACACCACCCCGTGATGTTTTTCTCACTCCTACTAGTGCATGTATTGTGACACACCCATACAATACGCACCACCCCGCGATGTTTTTCAGAAACCTATCCTACATTGCCACTGCATGTTTCCTGACCTCCCCTTGCTTACCACCCTGTGGTGCTTTTCGCCATCCTACATTGCCACTCCCTACTATACTAATTCAAACCCTCCGATTCACACCACCCTGTGATGATTTTCTCACTCCTACTTGTGAATTACCTGTTAGAAACCCATACAATGCGCACCACTCCGCGATGTTTTTGAGAAACCTATCCTACATTGCCACTGCATGTTTCCTGACCTCCCCATGCTCACAACCCCATTGTGCTTTTCCCCAGCCTACATTGCCATTCACTGCCTATACTAATTCAGACCCTCCGATTCACACCACCCCATGATGTTTTTCTCACTCCTACTAGCGAATGTATTGTTACACACCCATACAATGCGTCCCACCCCGTGAAGTTTTTCAGAAATCTATCCTACATTGCCACTGCATGTTTGCTGACCTCCCCACGCTGACCACGCCTTGGTGCTTTTCTCCATCTTACATTGCCACTCACTGCCTATGCCAATTCAGACACTCCGATTCACACCACCCCGTGATGTTTTTCTCACTCCTACTAGTGAATGTAATGTTTCATACCCATACAATGCGCACCACCCCGTGATGTTTTTCAGAAACCTAAACTACATTGCCACTGCATGTTTCCTGACCTCCTCATGCTGACCACCCCATGGGGCTTTTATCCTTCCTACATTGCCACTCACTGCCTATCCTAATTCAGGTCCTATAATTCACACTACTCCGTGATGTTTTTCTCACTCCTACTAGTGAATGTAATGTTACACACTCATACAATGCGCACCACCCTGAGATGTTTTTCAGAAACCTATCCTACATTGCCACTGCATTTTTCCTGACCTCCCCATGCTGACCACCCTTTTGTGCTTTTCTCCATCCTACATTGTCACTCACTGCCTATCCTAATTCAGAGCCTCCGATTCACACCACCCGGTGATGTTTTTCTCACTCCTACTAGTGAATGTAATGTGAAACACCCATACAATGCACACCACCCCGTGATGTTTTTCAGGAATCTATCCTACATTGCCACTGCGTGTTTCCTGACCTCCCCACGCTGACCACCCCATGGTGCTTTACTCCATCCTACATTGCCACTTACTGCCTATGCTAATTCAGACCCTCCGATTCACACCACCCTGTGATGTTTTTCTCATTCCTACTACTGAATGTAATGTTTTATACCCATACAATGCGCACCACCACGCGATGTTTTTCAGAAACCTATCCTACATTGCCACTGCATATTTTCTGACCTCCTCATGCTGACCATCCCGTGGGGCTTTTCTCCTTCCTACCTTGCCACTCACTGCCTATCCTAATTCCGATCCTATAATTCACACTACTCCGTGATGTTTTTCTCACTCCTACTTGGGAATGTAATGTTACACACCCATACAATGTGCACCACCCCGCGATGTTTTTCAGAAACCTAATCTACATTGCTACTGCATGTTTCCTGACCTCCCCGTGCTTCCGATCCCGTGGTGCTTTTCTCCATCTTACATTGACATTCACTGCGTATATTAATTCAGACCCTCCGATTCACACCACCCCGTGATTTTCTCACTCCAACTTGTGAATAGCCTGTTAGAAACCCATACAATGCGCACCACCCCGCGATGCTTTTCAGAAACCTATGCTACATTGCCACTGCCTGTTTCCTGACCTCCCCATGCTGATAACCCAATGTTGCTTTTCTCCATCCTACATTGCCACTTCCTGCCTATCCTAATTCAGATCCTCTGATTCACACCTCCCCGTGATGTTTTTCTCACTCCTACTAGTGAATATAATGTTACACACTCATACAATGCGCACCACCCCGCGATGTTTTTCATAAACCTATCTTACATTGCCTCTGCTGGTTTCCTGACCTCCCCATGCTGACCACCCCGTGGTCGTTTTCTCCATTCTACATTGCCACTCACTGCCTATCCTAATTAAGACACTCCGATTCACACCAGCCCGTGATGTTTTTCTAACTCCTACTATTGAATGTAATGTTACACACCCTTATATTGCGCACCACCCCGCGATGTTTTTCAGAAACCTATCCTACATTGCCACTGCATGTTTCCTGAACTGCCCATGCTGACCACCCCGTGGTGCTTTTCTCAATCCTACATTGCCACTAACTGCCTATCGTAATTCAGAACCTCCGCTTCACACTACCCCGTGATGTTTTTCTCACTCCTACTAGAGAATGGCCTGTTAGAATCCCATACAATGCCCACCACCACGGGATGTTTCTCAAAAACCTATCCTACATTGCCACTGCATGTTTCCTGACCTCCCCATGCAGACCACCCCGTGGTGCTTTTCTCCATCCTACATTGCCACTCACTGACTATTCTATTTCAGACCCTCGATTCACACCACCCCGTGATTTTTTTCTCACTCCTACAAGTGCATGTATTGTGACACACCCATTCAATGCGAAACACCCCGCAATGTTTTTCAGAAACATATCCTAGTTTGCCACTGCATGTTTCCTGACCTCCCCATGCTTACCATCCCGTGGTGCTTTTCGCCATCCTATGTGGCCACTCCCTGCGTATACTAATTCAGACCCCCCGATTCACACCACCCTGTGATGATTTTCTCACTCCTACTAGTGAATTGCCTGTTAGAAACCCATACAATGAGCACCACACTGCGATGTTTTTCAGAAACCTATCCTACATTGCCCCTACATGTTTCCTGACCTCCCCACGCTGACCACCCGTGGTGCTTTTCTCCATCCTACATTGCCACTTACTGCCTATGCTAATTCAGACCCTCCGATTCACACCACCCCGTGATGTTTTTCTCACTCCTACTACTGAATGTAATATTTTATACCCATACAATGCGCACCACCTCGCGATGTTTTTCACAAACCTATCCTATATAGCCACTGCATATTTCCTGACCTCCTCATGCTGACCACCCCGTGGGGCTTTACTCCCTCCTACCTTGCCACTCACTGCCTATCCTAATTCCGATCCTATCATTCACACTACTCCGTGATGTTTTTCTCATTCCTACTTGGGAATTTAATGTTACACACCCATACAATGTGCACCACCCCGCGATGTTTTTCAGAAACCTATCCTACATTGCTACTGCATGTTTCCTGACCTCCCCGTGCTTACAACCCCGTGGTGCTTTTCTCCATCCTACATTGACATTCACTGCGTATATTAATTCAGACCCTCCGATTCACACCACCCCGTGATTTTCTCACTCCTACTTGTGAATGGCCTGTTAGAAACCCATACAATGCGCACTGCCCCGCGATACTTTTCAGAAACGTATGCTACATGGCCACTGGCTGTTTCCTGACCTCCCCATGCTGATAACCCCATGTTGCTTTTCTCCATCCTACATTGCCACTTCCTGCCTATCCTAATTCAGACACTCCAATTCACACCACACCGTGATGTTTTTCTCACTCCTACTATTGAATGTAATGTTTTATACCCATAACCATGTGCATCACCCCGCGATGTTTTTCAGAAACCTATCCAACATTGCCACTGCATGTTTCCTGACCTCCTCATGCTGACCAGCCCGTGGTGCTTTTCTGCATCCTACATTGCCACTCACTACCTATCCTAATTCAGTTCCTATGATTCACACTACTCCGAGATGTTTTCTCACTCCTACTAGTGAATGTAATGTTTTATATTCATAAAATGCGCACCACCCAGCGAGGTTTTTCAGAAACCTATCCTACATTTCCACTCCTTGTTTCGTGACCTCCCCATGCTGACAACCCCGTGGTGCTTTTCTCCATCTTACATTGCCACTCACTGCCTATCCTAATTCAGACACTCCGATTCACACCACCCCGTGATGTTTTTCTCACTCCTACTAGTGAATGTAATATTTTATACCCATAACCATGCGCACCACCCCGCGATGTTTTTCAGAAACCTATCCAACATTGCCACTGCATGTTTCCTGACCTCCTCATGCTGACCAGCCCGTGGTGATTTTCTCCATCCTACATTGCCACTCACTGCCTATCCTAATTCAGACACTCCACTTCACACTACCCCGTGATGTTTTTCTCACTCCTACTAGAAAATGGCCTGTTAGAAACCCATACAATGCGCACCACCACGGGATGTTTCTCAGAAACCTATCCTACATTGCCACCGCATGTTTCCTGACCTCCCCATGCTGACTACCCCGTGGTGCTTTTCTTCATCCTACATTGCCAATCACTTCCTATACTATTTCAGACCCTCAGATTCACACCAACCCGTGATGTTTTTCTCACTCCTACAAGTGAACGTAATGTGACACACCCATACAATGTGCACCACCCTGCGATGTTTTTCAGAAACCTATCCTACATTGCCACTGCATGTTTCCCTGACCTCCCCATGCTGACCACCCCATGGTGCTTTTCTCCATCCTACATTGCCACTCACTGCCTATACTATTTTAGACCCTCAATTCACACCACCCCGTGATGTTTTTCTCACTCCTACTAGTGCATGTATTGTGACACACCCATACAATACGCACCACCCCGCGATGTTTTTCAGAAACCTATCCTACATTGCCACTGCATGTTTCCTGACCTCCCCTTGCTTACCACCCTGTGGTGCTTTTCGCCATCCTACATTGCCACTCCCTACTATACTAATTCAAACCCTCCGATTCACACCACCCTGTGATGATTTTCTCACTCCTACTTGTGAATTGCCTGTTAGAAACGCATAAAATGCGCACCACGCCGCGATGTTTTTGAGAAACCTATCCTACATTGCCACTGCATGTTTCCTGACCTCCCCATGCTCACAACCCCGTTGTGCTTTTCCCCATCCTACATTGCCAGTCACTGCCTATACTAATTCAGACCCTCCGATTCACACCACCCCATGATGTTTTTCTCACTCCTACTAGTGAATGTATTGTTACACACCCATGCAATGCGTCCCACCCCGTGATGTTTTTCAGAAATCTATCCTACATTGCCACTGCATGTTTGCTGACCTCCCCACGCTGACCACCCCGTGGTGCTTTTCTCCATCCTACATTGCCACTCACTGCCTATGCTAATTCAAACACTCCGATTCACACCACCCCGTGATGTTTTTCTCACTCCTACTAGTGAATGTAATATTTTATACCCATACAATGCGCACCACCCCGTGATGTTTTTCAGAAACCTATCCTACATTGCCACTGCATGTTTCCTGACCTCCTCATGCTGACCACCCCATGGGGCTTTTATCCTTCCTACATTGCCACTCACTGCCTATCCTAATTCAGGTCCTATAATTCACACTACTCCGTGATGTTTTTCTCACTCCTACTAGTGAATGTAATGTTACACACTCATACAATGCGCACCACCCTGAGATGTTTTTCAGAAACCTATCCTACATTGCCACTGCATTTTTCCTGACCTCCCCATGCTGACCAACCCTTTGTGCTTTTCTCCATCTTACACTGCCACTCACTGCCTATCCAAATTCAGAGCCTCCGATTCACACCACCCGGTGATGTTTTTCTCACTCCTACTAGTGAATGTAATGTGAAACACCCATACAATGCACACCACCCGTGATGTTTTTCAGGAATCTATCCTACATTGCCACTGCGTGTTTCCTGACCTCCCCACGCTGACCACCCCATGGTGCTTTACTCCATCCTACATTGCCACTTACTGCCTATGCTAATTCAGACCTTCCGATTCACACCACCCTGTGATGTTTTTCTCATTCCTACTACTGAATGTAATGTTTTATACCCATACAATGCGCACCACCACACGATGTTTTTCAGAAACCTATCCTACATTGCCACTGCATATTTCCTGACCTCCTCATGCTGACCATCCCGTGGGGCTTTTCTCCTTCCTACCTTGCCACTCACTGCCTATCCTAATTCCGATCCTATAATTCACACTACTCCGTGATGTTTTTCTCACTCCTACTTGGGAATGTAATGTTACACACCCATACAATGTGCACCACCCCGCGATGTTTTTCAGAAACCTAATCTACATTGCTACTGCATGTTTCCTGACCTCCCCGTGCTTACCACCCCGTGGTGCTTTTCTCCATCTTACATTGACATTCACTGCGTATATTAATTCAGACCCTCTGATTCACACCACCCCGTGATTTTCTCACTCCTACTTGTGAATAGCCTGTTAGAAACCCATACAATGCGCACCACCCCGCGATGCTTTTCAGAAACCTATCCTAAATTGCCACTGCCTGTTTCCTGACCTCCCCATGCTGATAAACCAATGTTGCTTTTCTCCCTCCTACATTGCCACTTCCTGCCTATCCTAATTCAGATCCTCTGATTCACACCTCCCCGTGATGTTTTTCTCACTCCTACTAGTGAATATAATGTTACACATTCATACAATGCACACCACCCCGCGATGTTTTTCATAAACCTATCTTACATTGCCTCTGCTGGTTTCCTGACCTCCCCATGCTGACCACCCCGTGGTCGTTTTCTCCATTCTACATTGCCACTCACTGCCTATCCTAATTAAGACACTCCGATTCACACCAGCCCGTGATGTTTTTCTAATTCCTACTATTGAATGTAATGTTACACACCCATACAATGTGCAGCACCCCGTGATGTTTTTCAGAAACCTATCCTACAGTGCCACTGCATGTTTCCTGACCTCCCCATGCTTACCACCCCGAGGTGCTTTTCTCCATCCCACATTGCCGCTCACTGCGTATACTAATTCAGACTCTCTGATTCACACCACCCCGTGATGATTTTCTCACTCCTACTAGTGAATGGCCTGTTAGAAACCCATACATTGCGCACCACCCCGCGAGGTTTTTCAGAAACCTATCCTACATTGCCACTCCATGTTTCGTGACCTCCGCATGCTGACAACACCGTGGTGCTTTTCTCCAACTTACATTGCCACTCACTGCCTATCCTAATTCAGACACTCCAATTCACACCACACCATGATGTTTTTCTCACTCCTACTAGTGAATGTAATGTTACACACCCATACCATGTGCACCACCCCGCCATGTTTTTCAGAAACCTATCCAACATTGCCACTGCATGTTTCCTGACCTCCTCATGCTGACCAGCCCGTGGTGCTTTTCTGCATCCTACATTGCCACTCACTACCTATCCTAATTCAGTTCCTATGATTCACACTACTCCGAGATGTTTTCTCACTCCTACTAGTGAATGTAATGTTTTATATTCATAAAATGCGCACCACCCAGCGAGGTTTTTCAGAAACCTATCCTACATTTCCACTCCTTGTTTCGTGACCTCCCCATGCTGACAACCCCGTGGTGCTTTTCTCCATCTTACATTGCCACTCACTGCCTATCCTAATTCAGACACTCCGATTCACACCACCCCGTGATGTTTTTCTCACTCCTACTAGTGAATGTAATATTTTATACCCATAACCATGCGCACCACCCCGCGATGTTTTTCAGAAACCTATCCAACATTGCCACTGCATGTTTCCTGACCTCCTCATGCTGACCAGCCCGTGGTGATTTTCTCCATCCTACATTGCCACTCACTGCCTATCCTAATTCAGACACTCCACTTCACACTACCCCGTGATGTTTTTCTCACTCCTACTAGAAAATGGCCTGTTAGAAACCCATACAATGCGCACCACCACGGGATGTTTCTCAGAAACCTATCCTACATTGCCACCGCATGTTTCCTGACCTCCCCATGCTGACTACCCCGTGGTGCTTTTCTTCATCCTACATTGCCAATCACTTCCTATACTATTTCAGACCCTCAGATTCACACCAACCCGTGATGTTTTTCTCACTCCTACAAGTGAACGTAATGTGACACACCCATACAATGTGCACCACCCTGCGATGTTTTTCAGAAACCTATCCTACATTGCCACTGCATGTTTCCCTGACCTCCCCATGCTGACCACCCCATGGTGCTTTTCTCCATCCTACATTGCCACTCACTGCCTATACTATTTTAGACCCTCAATTCACACCACCCCGTGATGTTTTTCTCACTCCTACTAGTGCATGTATTGTGACACACCCATACAATACGCACCACCCCGCGATGTTTTTCAGAAACCTATCCTACATTGCCACTGCATGTTTCCTGACCTCCCCTTGCTTACCACCCTGTGGTGCTTTTCGCCATCCTACATTGCCACTCCCTACTATACTAATTCAAACCCTCCGATTCACACCACCCTGTGATGATTTTCTCACTCCTACTTGTGAATTGCCTGTTAGAAACGCATAAAATGCGCACCACGCCGCGATGTTTTTGAGAAACCTATCCTACATTGCCACTGCATGTTTCCTGACCTCCCCATGCTCACAACCCCGTTGTGCTTTTCCCCATCCTACATTGCCAGTCACTGCCTATACTAATTCAGACCCTCCGATTCACACCACCCCATGATGTTTTTCTCACTCCTACTAGTGAATGTATTGTTACACACCCATGCAATGCGTCCCACCCCGTGATGTTTTTCAGAAATCTATCCTACATTGCCACTGCATGTTTGCTGACCTCCCCACGCTGACCACCCCGTGGTGCTTTTCTCCATCCTACATTGCCACTCACTGCCTATGCTAATTCAAACACTCCGATTCACACCACCCCGTGATGTTTTTCTCACTCCTACTAGTGAATGTAATATTTTATACCCATACAATGCGCACCACCCCGTGATGTTTTTCAGAAACCTATCCTACATTGCCACTGCATGTTTCCTGACCTCCTCATGCTGACCACCCCATGGGGCTTTTATCCTTCCTACATTGCCACTCACTGCCTATCCTAATTCAGGTCCTATAATTCACACTACTCCGTGATGTTTTTCTCACTCCTACTAGTGAATGTAATGTTACACACTCATACAATGCGCACCACCCTGAGATGTTTTTCAGAAACCTATCCTACATTGCCACTGCATTTTTCCTGACCTCCCCATGCTGACCAACCCTTTGTGCTTTTCTCCATCTTACACTGCCACTCACTGCCTATCCAAATTCAGAGCCTCCGATTCACACCACCCGGTGATGTTTTTCTCACTCCTACTAGTGAATGTAATGTGAAACACCCATACAATGCACACCACCCGTGATGTTTTTCAGGAATCTATCCTACATTGCCACTGCGTGTTTCCTGACCTCCCCACGCTGACCACCCCATGGTGCTTTACTCCATCCTACATTGCCACTTACTGCCTATGCTAATTCAGACCTTCCGATTCACACCACCCTGTGATGTTTTTCTCATTCCTACTACTGAATGTAATGTTTTATACCCATACAATGCGCACCACCACGCGATGTTTTTCAGAAACCTATCCTACATTGCCACTGCATATTTCCTGACCTCCTCATGCTGACCATCCCGTGGGGCTTTTCTCCTTCCTACCTTGCCACTCACTGCCTATCCTAATTCCGATCCTATAATTCACACTACTCCGTGATGTTTTTCTCACTCCTACTTGGGAATGTAATGTTACACACCCATACAATGTGCACCACCCCGCGATGTTTTTCAGAAACCTAATCTACATTGCTACTGCATGTTTCCTGACCTCCCCGTGCTTACCACCCCGTGGTGCTTTTCTCCATCTTACATTGACATTCACTGCGTATATTAATTCAGACCCTCTGATTCACACCACCCCGTGATTTTCTCACTCCTACTTGTGAATAGCCTGTTAGAAACCCATACAATGCGCACCACCCCGCGATGCTTTTCAGAAACCTATCCTAAATTGCCACTGCCTGTTTCCTGACCTCCCCATGCTGATAAACCAATGTTGCTTTTCTCCCTCCTACATTGCCACTTCCTGCCTATCCTAATTCAGATCCTCTGATTCACACCTCCCCGTGATGTTTTTCTCACTCCTACTAGTGAATATAATGTTACACATTCATACAATGCACACCACCCCGCGATGTTTTTCATAAACCTATCTTACATTGCCTCTGCTGGTTTCCTGACCTCCCCATGCTGACCACCCCGTGGTCGTTTTCTCCATTCTACATTGCCACTCACTGCCTATCCTAATTAAGACACTCCGATTCACACCAGCCCGTGATGTTTTTTCTAATTCCTACTATTGAATGTAATGTTACACACCCATACAATGTGCAGCACCCCGTGATGTTTTTCAGAAACCTATCCTACAGTGCCACTGCATGTTTCCTGACCTCCCCATGCTTACCACCCCGAGGTGCTTTTCTCCATCCCACATTGCCGCTCACTGCGTATACTAATTCAGACTCTCTGATTCACACCACCCCGTGATGATTTTCTCACTCCTACTAGTGAATGGCCTGTTAGAAACCCATACATTGCGCACCACCCCGCGAGGTTTTTCAGAAACCTATCCTACATTGCCACTCCATGTTTCGTGACCTCCGCATGCTGACAACACCGTGGTGCTTTTCTCCAACTTACATTGCCACTCACTGCCTATCCTAATTCAGACACTCCAATTCACACCACACCGTGATGTTTTTCTCACTCCTACTAGTGAATGTAATGTTACACACCCATACCATGTGCACCACCCCGCCATGTTTTTCAGAAACCTATCCAACATTGCCACTGCATGTTTCCTGAACTCCTCATGCTGACCAGCCCGTGGTGCTTTTCTGCATCCTACATTGCCACTCACTACCTATCCTAATTCAGTTCCTATGAATCACACTAGTCCGTGATGTTTTCTCACTCCTACTAGTGAATGTAATGTTTTATATTCATAAAATGCGCACCACCCAGCGAGGTTTTTCAGAAACCTATCCTACATTTCCACTCCTTGTTTCGTGACCTCCCCATGCTGACAACCCCGTGGTGCTTTTCTCCATCTTATATTGCCACTCACTGCCTATCCTAATTCAGACACTCCGATTCACACCACCCCGTGAAGTTTTTCTCACTCCTACTAGTGAATGTAATATTTTATACCCATAACCATGTGCACCACCCCGCGATGTTTTTCAGAAACCTATCCAACATCGCCACTGCATGTTTCCTGACCTCCTCATGCTGACCAGCCCGTGGTGCTTTTCTCCATCCTACATTGCCACTCACTGCCTATCCTAATTCAGACACTCCACTTCACACTACCCCGTGATGTTTTTCTCACTCCTACTAGAAAATGGCCTGTTAGAAACCCATACAGTGCGCACCACCACGGGATGTTTCTCAGAAACCTATCCTACATTGCCACCGCATGTTTCCTGACCTTCCCATGCAGACTACCCCGTGGTGCTTTTCTTCATCCTACATTGCCAATCACTTCCTATACTATTTCAGACCCTCAGATTCACACCAGCCCGTAATGTTTTTCTCACTCCTACAAATGAACGTAATGTGACACACCCATACAATGTGCACCACCCTGCGATGTTTTTCAGAAACCTATCCTACATTGCCACTGCATGTTTCCTGACCTTCCAATGCTGACCACACCGTGGTGCTTTTCTCCATCCTACATTGCGACTCACCGCATATCCTAATTCAGATACTATGATTCTCACCAGCCCGTGATGTTTTTCTCACTCCTACTAGTGAATGAAATGTTACACACCCATACAATGCGCATCACCCCGCAATGTTTTTCACAAACCTATCCTACTTTGCCACTGCATGTTTCCTGAACTCAACATGCTGACCACCCCGTGGTGCTTTTCTCCATCCTATATTGCCACTCTCTGCCTATCCTAATTCAGACCCTCTGATTCACACCACCCCGTCATGTTTTTCTTACTCCTAAAAGAGAATAGCCTCTTAGAAACCCTTAGAATGCGCACCACCCTGCGATGTTTCTCAGAAACATTTCCTACATTGCCACTGCCTGTTTCCTGCTTTCCCTATGCTGACCATCCCCTGTAGCCTTTCTCCATCCTTCATTGCCACTCACTGCCTTTCCTTATTCAGACTCTTCGATTCACACCACCCCGTGATGATTTTCTTACTCCTAAAAGAGAATGGCCTGTTAGAAACCCTTACAATGCGCACCACACTGCGATGTTTCTCAGAAACCTTTCCTACATTGCCACTGCCTGTTTCCTGATTTCCCTATGCTGACCATCCCCTGGAGCTTTTCTCCATCCTACATTGCCACTCACTGCCTTTCCTTATTCAGACTCTCCGATTCACACCACCCCGTGCTGTTTTTCTCACTCCTACTAGTGAATGTAATGTTACACACCCATACAATGCGCACCACCCCACAATGTTTTTCAGAAACCTATCCAACATTGCCACAGCATGTTTCCTGAACTCCCCATGCTGCCCACCCCGTGGTGCTTTTCTCCATCCTACAATGCCACTCCCTGCGCATCCTTATTCAGACCCTCCGAATCACACCACCTGTGATGTTTTTCTTAAACCTACAAGTGAATGGCCTGTTAGAAACCCATACAATGCGCACCACCGTGCGATGTTTCTCAGAAACCTATCCTACATTGCCACTGCATGTTTCCAGACTTCCCCATGCTGACCACCCCGTGGTGCTTTTCTCCATCCTACATTGCGACTCATTGCCTATCATAATTCAGACCTTCTGATTCAAACCACCACGTGATGTTTTTCTCACTCCTACTAGTGAATGGCCTGTTCGAAACCCTTACAAGGTGCACCACCCCGCGATGTTTTACAGAAACCTATCCTACATTGCCACTGCATGTTTCCTGACCTCCCCATGCTGACCATCCCGAGGTGCTTTTCTCCATTCTACAATGCCACTCAGTGCATATCCTAATTCAGATACTATGATACACAACCCTGTGATATTTTTCTCACTCCTACTAGTGAATGTTTTATGTTAAACACCCATACTTGTGCACCACCCACGATGTTTTTCAGAAACCTATCCTACATTGCCACCGCATGTTTCCTGACCTCTCTATGCTGACCACCCCGTGGTGCTTTTCTCCATCCTACATTGCCCTCCTGGCCTATCCTAATTCAGATCCTATGATTCACACCACCCCGTGATGTTTTTCTCACACCTACCAGTGAATGTAATGTTACACACCCATACAATGTGCACCACCTCACGATGTTTTTCAGAAACCTATCCTACATTGCGACTGCATGTTTCCTGACTTCCCAATGCTGACCACCCCGTGGTGCTTTTCTCCATCCTACATTGCCACTCACTGCCTATCCTTACTGAGATCCTCCGATTCACACCGACCCGAGATCTCACTCCTTCTAGTGAATGTAATGTCACACACCCATACAATGTGCACCAACCTGCCATGTTTTTCAGAAACCTATCCTACATTGCCACTGCATGTTTCCTGACCTCCCCATGCTGACCACCCCTTGGTGCTTTTCTCCATCCTACATTGCCACTTCCTGCCTATCCTAATTCAGACCCTCCGATTCACACCACTCCGTGATGTTTTTCTCACTCCTACTAGTGAATGTAATGTGACACACCCATACAAAGCGCACCACCCCGCGATATTTTTCAGAAACCTATCCTACATTTCCATTGCATGTTTCCTGACCTCCCCATGCTGACCACCCCTTGGTGCTTTTCTCCATGCTACATTGCCACTTCCTGCCTATCCTAATTCAGACCCTCCGATTCACACCACTCCGTGATGTTTTTCTCACTCCTACTAGTGAATGTAATGTTACACATCCATACAATGCGCACCACCCCGCGATGTTTTTCAGAAACCTATCCTAAATTGCCACTGCATGTTTGCTGAACTCCCCGTAGAGACTACCCCGTGCTGCTTTTCTCCATCCTACATTTCCACTCACTGCCTATGCTAATTCAGACCCTATGATTAACACCACGGCGTGATGTTTTTCTCACTCCTACTAGTGAATGTAATGTTACACACCCATACATTGCGCACCACCCCGCGATGTTTTTGAGAAACCTATCCTACATTGCCACTGCATGTTTCCTGACCTCCCCATGCTGACCACCCCGTAGTGCTTTTCTCCATCCTACATTGCCACTCACTGCCTATCCTAATTCAAACCCTCCGATTCACAGCACCCCGTGATGTTTCTCTCAATCCTAATAGTGAATGTAATGTTACACATTCATACAATGCGCACCACCCCGCGATGTTTTACAGAAACCTATCCTACATTGCCACTGCCTGTTTCCTGACCTCCCCATTCTGACCACCCCGTGGAGCTTTTCTCCATCCTACATTGCCACTCGCTGCCTATCCTATTTCAGTTCCTATGATTCACACCACCCCGTGTTGTTATTCTCACTCCTACTAGTGAAAATAATGTTACACACCCATACAATGCGCACCACCACGCGATGTTTTTTAGAAACCTATCCTACATTGCCACTGCATGTTTCATGACATCCCCATGTTGACCATCCCGTGGTGCTTTTCTCCATCCTACATTGCAACTCACTACCTATCCTAACTCAGACCATCCGATTCACACCACTCCGTGATGCTTTTCTCACTCCTACTAGTGAATGTATTGTGACACACCCATACAATGCGCACCACCCCGAGATGTTTTTCAGAAACCTATCCTACATTGCCACTGCATGTTTCTTGACCTCTCCATGCTGATCAGCCCGTGGTGCTTTTCTCCATCCTACATTGCCACTCACTGACTATCCTAATTCAGATCCTACGATTCTCCACACCCTGTGATGTTTTTCTCACTCCTACTAGTGAATGTAATGTTACACACCCATACAATGCGCACAACCCCGCGATGTCTTTCAGAAAGTTATCCTACAATGCCACTGCATGTTTCCTGACCTCCCCATGCTGACCACCCCGTGGTGCTTTTCTCAATCCTACATTGCCACTCCTGCCTATCCTAATTCAGACCCTCCGATTCAAACCACCCCGTGATGTTTTTCTGACTCCTACTAGTGAATGTAATGTTACACACCCATACAATGCGCACAACCCCACGATGTCTTTCAGAAAGCTATCCTACATTGCCACTGCATGTTTCCAGACCTCCCCATGCTGACGACCACATGGTGCTTTTCTCCATCCTACATTGCCACTCACTGCCTATCCTAATTCAGACCCTCCGATTCACACCACCCCGTGATGATTTTCTGACTCCTACTAGTGAATGTAATGTTACACACCCATACAATGTGCACCAACCCACGATGTTTTTCAGAAACCTATCCAACATTGCCACTGCATGTTTCCTGACCTCCCCATGCTGACCACCCCGTGGTGCTTTTCTCCATCCTACATTGCCACTCACTGCGATTCGTAATTCAGAACCTCCGATTCACACCACGCCGTGATGTTTTTCTCACTCCTACTAGTGAATGTAATGTTACACACCCATACAATGCGCACCACCCCGCGATATTTTTCAGAAACCTATCCTACATTGCCACTGCATGTTTCCTGACCTTCCCATACTGACCACACCGTGGTGCTTTTCTCCATCCTACATTGCCACTCACCGCATATCCTAATTCAGATACTATGATTCACACAACCCCGTGATGTTTTTCTCACTCCTACTAGTGAATGAAATGTTACACACGCATACAATGTGCACCATCCCGCAATGTTTTTCACAAACCTATCCTACTTTGCCACTGCATGTTTCCTGAACTCCCCTTGCTGACCACCCCGTGGTGCTTTTCTCCATCCTACATTGCCACTCTCTGCCTATCCTAATTCAGACCCTCCGATTCACACCACCCCGTGATGTTTTTCTCTCTCCTATTAGTGAATGTAATGTGACACACCCATACAATGCGCACCACCCCACAATGTTTTTCAGAAACCTATCCTACATTGCCCCTGCATGTTTCCTGAACTCCCCATGCTGCCCACCTCGTGGTGCTTTTCTCCATCCTACAATGCCATTCACTGCGAATCCTTATTCAGACCCTCCGATTCACACCACCTGTGATGTTTTTCTTACACCTACAAGTGAATGGCCTGTTAGAAACCCATACAATGCGCACCACCGTGCGATGTTTCTCAAAAACCTATCCTACATTGCCACTGCATGTTTCCAGACTTCACCATGCTGACCACCCCGTGGGGCTTTTCTCCATCCTACATTGCGACTCATCGCCTATCATAATTCAGACCCTCCGATTCAAACCACCACGTAATGTTTTTCTCACTCCTACTGGTGAATGGACTGTTCGCTACCCTTACAATGCGCACCACCCCGCGATGTTTTACAGAATCCTATCCTACATTGCCACTGCCTTTGTCCTGACCTCCCCATGCTGACCACCCCGTGGAGCTTTTCTCCATCCTACATTGCCACTCACTGCCTATCCTAATTCAGTTCCTATGATTCACACCACTCCGTGATGTTTTTCTCACTCCTACTAGTGAAAGTAATGTTACAGACCCATACAATGCGCACCACCCCGCGATACTTTTCAGAAACCTATCCTACATTGCCACTGCATTTTTCCTGACCTCCCGATGCTGAACACACCGTGGTGCTTTTCTCCATCCTACATTGCCACTCACTGCCCATCCTAATTCAGATACTATGATTCACACCACCCCGTGATTTTTTTCTCACTCCTCCAAGTGAATGAAATGTTACACACCCATACAATGGGCACCACCCCGCAATGTTTTTCACAAACCTGTCCTACTTTGCCACTGCATGTTTCCTGAACTCCCCATGCTGACCAACCCCCTGTGGTGCTTTTCTGCATCCTACATTGCCACTCTCTGCCTATCCTAATTCAGACCCTCCGATTCACACCACCCCGTGATGTTTTTCTCACTCCTCCTAGTGAATGAAATGTTACACACCCATACAATGGGCACCACCCCGCAATGTTTTTCACAAACCTATCCTACTTTGCCACTGCATGTTTCCTGAACTCCCCATGCTGCCCACCCCGTGGTGCTTTTCTCCATCCTACAATGCCACTCCCTGCGCATCCTTATTCAGACCCTCCGAATCACACCACCTGTGATGTTTTTCTTAAACCTACAAGTGAATGGCCTGTTAGAAACCCATACAATGCGCACCACCGTGCGATGTTTCTCAGAAACCTATCCTACATTGCCACTGCATGTTTCCAGACTTCCCCATGCTGACCACCCCGTGGTGCTTTTCTCCATCCTACATTGCGACTCATTGCCTATCATAATTCAGACCTTCTGATTCAAACCACCACGTGATGTTTTTCTCACTCCTACTAGTGAATGGCCTGTTCGAAACCCTTACAAGGTGCACCACCCCGCGATGTTTTACAGAAACCTATCCTACATTGCCACTGCATGTTTCCTGACCTCCCCATGCTGACCATCCCGAGGTGCTTTTCTCCATTCTACAATGCCACTCAGTGCATATCCTAATTCAGATACTATGATACACAACCCTGTGATATTTTTCTCACTCCTACTAGTGAATGTTTTATGTTAAACACCCATACTTGTGCACCACCCACGATGTTTTTCAGAAACCTATCCTACATTGCCACCGCATGTTTCCTGACCTCTCTATGCTGACCACCCCGTGGTGCTTTTCTCCATCCTACATTGCCCTCTTGGCCTATCCTAATTCAGATCCTATGATTCACACCACCCCGTGATGTTTTTCTCACACCTACCAGTGAATGTAATGTTACACACCCATACAATGTGCACCACCTCACGATGTTTTTCAGAAACCTATCCTACATTGCGACTGCATGTTTCCTGACTTCCCAATGCTGACCACCCCGTGGTGCTTTTCTCCATCCTACATTGCCACTCACTGCCTATCCTTACTGAGATCCTCCGATTCACACCGACCCGAGATCTCACTCCTTCTAGTGAATGTAATGTCACACACCCATACAATGTGCACCAACCTGCCATGTTTTTCAGAAACCTATCCTACATTGCCACTGCATGTTTCCTGACCTCCCCATGCTGACCACCCCTTGGTGCTTTTCTCCATCCTACATTGCCACTTCCTGCCTATCCTAATTCAGACCCTCCGATTCACACCACTCCGTGATGTTTTTCTCACTCCTACTAGTGAATGTAATGTGACACACCCATACAAAGCGTACCACCCCGCGATATTTTTCAGAAACCTATCCTACATTTCCATTGCATGTTTCCTGACCTCCCCATGCTGACCACCCCTTGGTGCTTTACTCCATGCTACATTGCCACTTCCTGCCTATCCTAATTCAGACCCTCCGATTCACACCACTCCGTGATGTTTTTCTCACTCCTACTAGTGAATGTAATGTTACACATCCATACAATGCGCACCACCCCGCGATGTTTTTCAGAAACCTATCCTAAATTGCCACTGCATGTTTGCTGAACTCCCCGTAGAGACTACCCCGTGCTGCTTTTCTCCATCCTACATTTCCACTCACTGCCTATGCTAATTCAGACCCTATGATTAACACCACGGCGTGATGTTTTTCTCACTCCTACTAGTGAATGTAATGTTACACACCCATACATTGCGCACCACCCCGCGATGTTTTTGAGAAACCTATCCTACATTGCCACTGCATGTTTCCTGACCTCCCCATGCTGACCACCCCGTAGTGCTTTTCTCCATCCTACATTGCCACTCACTGCCTATCCTAATTCAAACCCTCCGATTCACAGCACCCCGTGATGTTTCTCTCAATCCTAATAGTGAATGTAATGTTACACATTCATACAATGCGCACCACCCCGCGATGTTTTACAGAAACCTATCCTACATTGCCACTGCCTGTTTCCTGACCTCCCCATTCTGACCACCCCGTGGAGCTTTTCTCCATCCTACATTGCCACTCGCTGCCTATCCTATTTCAGTTCCTATGATTCACACCACCCCGTGTTGTTATTCTCACTCCTACTAGTGAAAATAATGTTACACACCCATACAATGCGCACCACCACGCGATGTTTTTTAGAAACCTATCCTACATTGCCACTGCATGTTTCATGACATCCCCATGTTGACCATCCCGTGGTGCTTTTCTCCATCCTACATTGCAACTCACTACCTATCCTAACTCAGACCATCCGATTCACACCACTCTGTGATGCTTTTCTCACTCCTACTAGTGAATGTATTGTGACACACCCATACAATGCGCACCACCCCGAGATGTTTTTCAGAAACCTATCCTACATTGCCACTGCATGTTTCTTGACCTCTCCATGCTGATCAGCCCGTGGTGCTTTTCTCCATCCTACATTGCCACTCACTGACTATCCTAATTCAGATCCTACGATTCTCCACACCCCGTGATGTTTTTCTCACTCCTACTAGTGAATGTAATGTTACACACCCATACAATGCGCACAACCCCGCGATGTCTTTCAGAAAGTTATCCTACAATGCCACTGCATGTTTCCTGACCTCCCCATGCTGACCACCCCGTGGTGCTTTTCTCAATCCTACATTGCCACTCCTGCCTATCCTAATTCAGACCCTCCGATTCAAACCACCCCGTGATGTTTTTCTGACTCCTACTAATGAATGTAATGTTACACACCCATACAATGCGCACAACCCCACGATGTCTTTCAGAAAGCTATCCTACATTGCCACTGCATGTTTCCAGACCTCCCCATGCTGACGACCACATGGTGCTTTTCTCCATCCTACATTGCCACTCACTGCCTATCCTAATTCAGACCCTCCGATTCACACCACCCCGTGATGATTTTCTGACTCCTACTAGTGAATGTAATGTTACACACCCATACAATGTGCACCAACCCACGATGTTTTTCAGAAACCTATCCAACATTGCCACTGCATGTTTCCTGACCTCCCCATGCTGACCACCCCGTGGTGCTTTTCTCCATCCTACATTGCCACTCACTGCGATTCGTAATTCAGAACCTCCGATTCACACCACGCCGTGATGTTTTTCTCACTCCTACTAGTGAATGTAATGTTACACACCCATACAATGCGCACCACCCCGCGATGTTTTTCAGAAACCTATCCTACATTGCCACTGCATGTTTCCTGACCTTCCCATACTGACCACACCGTGGTGCTTTTCTCCATCCTACATTGCCACTCACCGCATATCCTAATTCAGATACTATGATTCACACAACCCCGTGATGTTTTTCTCACTCCTACTAGTGAATGAAATGTTACACACGCATACAATGTGCACCATCCCGCAATGTTTTTCACAAACCTATCCTACTTTGCCACTGCATGTTTCCTGAACTCCCCTTGCTGACCACCCCGTGGTGCTTTTCTCCATCCTACATTGCCACTCTCTGCCTATCCTAATTCAGACCCTCCGATTCACACCACCCCGTGATGTTTTTCTCTCTCCTATTAGTGAATGTAATGTGACACACCCATACAATGCGCACCACCCCACAATGTTTTTCAGAAACCTATCCTACATTGCCCCTGCATGTTTCCTGAACTCCCCATGCTGCCCACCTCGTGGTGCTTTTCACCATCCTACAATGCCATTCACTGCGAATCCTTATTCAGACCCTCCGATTCACACCACCTGTGATGTTTTTCTTACACCTACAAGTGAATGGCCTGTTAGAAACCCATACAATGCGCACCACCGTGCGATGTTTCTCAGAAACCTATCCTACATTGCCACTGCATGTTTCCAGACTTCACCATGCTGACCACCCCGTGGGGCTTTTGTCCATCCTACATTGCGACTCATCGCCTATCATAATTCAGACCCTCCGATTCAAACCACCACGTAATGTTTTTCTCACTCCTACTGGTGAATGGACTGTTCGCTACCCTTACAATGCGCACCACCCCGCGATGTTTTACAGAATCCTATCCTACATTGCCACTGCCTTTGTCCTGACCTCCCCATGCTGACCACCCCGTGGAGCTTTTCTCCATCCTACATTGCCACTCACTGCCTATCCTAATTCAGTTCCTATGATTCACACCACTCCGTGATGTTTTTCTCACTCCTACTAGTGAAAGTAATGTTACAGACCCATACAATGCGCACCACCCCGCGATACTTTTCAGAAACCTATCCTACATTGCCACTGCATTTTTCCTGACCTCCCGATGCTGAACACACCGTGGTGCTTTTCTCCATCCTACATTGCCACTCACTGCCCATCCTAATTCAGATACTATGATTCACACCACCCCGTGATTTTTTTCTCACTCCTCCAAGTGAATGAAATGTTACACACCCATACAATGGGCACCACCCCGCAATGTTTTTCACAAACCTGTCCTACTTTGCCACTGCATGTTTCCTGAACTCCCCATGCTGACCAACCCCCTGTGGTGCTTTTCTGCATCCTACATTGCCACTCTCTGCCTATCCTAATTCAGACCCTCCGATTCACACCACCCCGTGATGTTTTTCTCACTCCTCCTAGTGAATGAAATGTTACACACCCATACAATGGGCACCACCCCGCAATGTTTTTCACAAACCTATCCTACTTTGCCACTGCATGTTTCCTGAACTCCCCATGCTGACCACCCCGTGGTGCTTTTCTCCATCCTACATTACCACTCAATGAGTATCCTAATTCAGATCCTATGATTCTCAACACCCCGTGATATTTTTCTCACTCCTACTAGTGAATGTAATGTTACACACCCATACAATGCGCACCACCCCGCGATGTTTCTCCGAAACCTATCCTACATTGCCACTGCATTTTTCCTGACTTCCCCATTCTGACCACCCTGTGGTACTTTTCTCCAACCTACATTGCCACTCACTGCCTATCCTAATTCAGACTCTCCGATTCACACCAACTCGTGATGTTTTTCTCACTCCTACTAGTGAATGTAAAGTTACACACCCATACAATGCGCACCACCCTGCGTTGTTTTTCAGAAACCTATCCTACATTGCCACTGCATGTTTCCTGATCTCCCCATGCTGACCATCCCGTGTTGCTTTTCTCCATCCTATATAGCCACTCACTGCCTATCGTAATTCAGAAGCTCCGATTACACCACCCCCTGATGTTTTTCTCACTCCTACTAGTGAATGTACTGTTACACACTCATACAATGCGCACCACCCCACAATGTTTTTCAGAAACCTATCCTACATTGCCACTGCATGTTTCATTACCTCCCCATGCTGACCACCGCATGGTGCTTTTCTCCATCCTACATTGCCATTCCCTGCCTATCCTAATTCAGACCCTCCGACTCGAACCACCCCGTGATGTTTATCTCACTCCTACTAGTGAATGTAATGTTACACACCCATACAATGCGCACCACCCCGCAATGTTTTTCAGAAACCTATCCTACATTGCCACTGCATGTTTCCTGACCTCCCCATACTGACCACCCCATCGTGCTTTTCTCCAACCTACATTGCCACTCACTCCCTATCTTAATTCAGAACCTCCGATTACACCACCCCGTGATGTTTTTCTCACTCCTAGTAGTGAATGTAATGTTACACACCCATACAATGCGCACCACCCCGCGATGTTTTTCAGAAACCTATCCTACATTGCTACAGCATATTTCCTGACCTCCCCATGCTGACCACCCCGTGGCTGTTTTCTCCATCCTACATTGCCACGCACGACCTATCCTAATTCAGATCCTATGACTCACACCTCTCCGTGATGTTTTTCTCACTCCTACTAGTGAATGTAATGTTACACACCCATAAAATGCGCACAACCCCGGGATGTTTTTCAAAAACCTATCCTACATTGCCACTGCATGTTTCGTTACCTCCCCATGCAGACCACCCCGTGGTGCTTTTCTGCATCGTACATTGACACTCCCTGCCTATCCTAATTCAGACCCTCTGATTCAAACCACCCCATGCTGTTTTTCTCACTCCTACTAGTGAATGTAATGTAACACACCCATACTATGCTGACCACCCCGCGATGTCTTTCAGAAACCTATCCTACATTGCCTCCGCATGTTTCCTGACCTCCCCATGCTGACCACCCCGTGGTGCTTTTCTCCATCCTACATTGCCACACACTGCCTATCCTAATTCAGATCCTGAGATTCACACCACCCCGTGATGTTTTTCTCACTCCTACTAGTCAATGTAATGTTACACACCCATACAATGTGAACCACCCCACGATGTTTTTCAGAATCCTATCCTACATTGCCACTGCATGTTTCCTGACCTCGCCATGCTTACCACCCCGTGGTGATTCTCTCCATCCTACAATGGCACTCACTCCCTTTCCATATTCAGACTCTCCAATTCACACCACCCCGTGATGTTTTTCTCACTCCTAGTAGTGAATGTAATATTACACACCCATACAATGTGCACAACGCCGCGATGTTTTTCAGAAACCTATCCTACATTGCCTCTGCATATTTCCTGACCTCCCCATGCTGACCACCCCGTGGCGCTTTTCTCAATCCTACAATGCCACTTTCTGCCTATCCTAATTCAGAACCTCAGATTCACACCACCCAGTGTTGTTTATCTCACTCTTAGTAGTGAATGTAATGTTACACACCCATACAATGCGCAACACCCTATGATGTTTTTCAGAAACCTATCCTACATTGTCACTGCATAATTCCTGACTTCCCCATGCTGACCACCCCGTGGCACTTTTCTCCATCCTACATTGCCACTCACTGCCTAAACTAATTCAGATCCTATGACTCACACCTCTTCGGGATGTTTTTCCCACTCCTACGAGTGAACGTAATGTTACAAACCCATACAATGCGCACCAGCCCGCGATGTTTTTCAGAAACCGATCCTACGTTGCCACTGTATGTTTCCTGACCTCCACATACTGACCACCCGTGGTGCTTTTCTCCAACCTACATTGCTACTCACTGCATATCCTAATTCAGACCCTCCTATTCACACCAACCCGTGATGTTCTTCTCACTCCTACTAGTGAATGTAATGTTACACACCCATACAATGCGCACCACCCCACGATGTTTTTCAGAAACCTATTCTGCATTGCCACTACATGTTTCCTGACCTCCCCATGCTGACGACACCGTGCTGCTTTACTCCATCCTACATTGCACTCACTGCCTTTCCTTTTTCAGACTCTCAATTTCACACCACCCCGTGAAGTTTTCTCACTCATACTAGTTAATGTAATGTTACACACCCATACAATGAGCAAGACCCCGCGATGTTTTTTAGAAACCTATCGTACATTGCCACTGCATGTTTTCTGACCTCCCTATGCTGACCACCCCATGGTGCTTTTCTCAATCCTACATTGCCACTCCCTGCCTATCCTAATTCAGAACCTCCGATTCACACCAACCATTGATGTTTTTCTCACTCTTACTAGGGAATGTAATGTTACACACCCATAAAATGCGCAACACCACGCGATGTTTTTCAGAAATCTATCCTAAATTGCCACAGCATGTTTCCTGACTTCCCCATGCTGACCACCCCGTGGTACATTTTTTCAATTCTACATGGCCACTCACTGCCTGTTCTAATTCAGATCCGATGATTCACAACACTCAGTGATGTTTTTCTCACTCCTACTAGTGAATGTAATGTTACAAACCCATACAATGCGCAACACCAAGCGATGTTTTTCAGAAATCTATCCTACATTGCCACTGCATCTTTCCTGACCTCCCCATGTTGACCACCCCGTGGTGCTTTTCTCCATCCTACATTGCGACTCACTGCCTATCCTACTTCAGACCCTCTGATTCACACCACCCCGTGACGTTTTTCTTACTCCTACTAGTGAATGACATGTTACAGGTACATACAATGTGCACCACCCCACGATGTTTTCCAGAAACCTATCCTACATTGCCACTGCATGTTTCCTGACCTCCACATTCTGACCACCCCGTGGTGCTTTTCTCCATCCTACATTGAAACTTCCTACCTATCCTAATTCAGACCCTCCGATTGACACCACCCCTTGATGTTTTTCTACCTCCTACTGGTGAATGTAAAGTTACACACCCATACAAAGCGCACCACCCCGCGATGTTTTTCAGAAACCTATCCTACATTGCCACTGCATGTTTCCTGACCTCCCCATGCTGACCACCCCGTGGTGCTTTTCTCAATCCTACATTGCCACTCCTGCCTATCCTAATTCAGACCCTCCGATTCAAACCACCCCGTGATGTTTTTCTGACTCCTACTAGTGAATGTAATGTTACACACCCATACAATGCGCACAACCCCACGATGTCTTTCAGAAAGCTATCCTACATTGCCACTGCATGTTTCCAGACCTCCCCATGCTGACGACCACATGGTGCTTTTCTCCATCCTACATTGCCACTCACTGCCTATCCTAATTCAGACCCTCCGATTCACACCACCCCGTGATGATTTTCTGACTCCTACTAGTGAATGTAATGTTACACACCCATACAATGTGCACCAACCCACGATGTTTTTCAGAAACCTATCCAACATTGCCACTGCATGTTTCCTGACCTCCCCATGCTGACCACCCCGTGGTGCTTTTCTCCATCCTACATTGCCACTCACTGCGATTCGTAATTCAGAACCTCCGATTCACACCACGCCGTGATGTTTTTCTCACTCCTACTAGTGAATGTAATGTTACACACCCATACAATGCGCACCACCCCGCGATGTTTTTCAGAAACCTATCCTACATTGCCACTGCATGTTTCCTGACCTTCCCATACTGACGACACCGTGGTGCTTTTCTCCATCCTACATTGCCACTCACCGCATATCCTAATTCAGATACTATGATTCACACAACCCCGTGATGTTTTTCTCACTCCTACTAGTGAATGAAATGTTACACACCCATACAATGCGCACCATCCCGCAATGTTTTTCACAAACCTATCCTACTTTGCCACTGCATGTTTCCTGAACTCCCCATGCTGACCACCCCGTGCTGCTTTTCTCCATCCTACATTGCCACTCTCTGCCTATCCTAATTCAGACCCTCCGATTCACACCACCCCGTGATGTTTTTCTCTCTCCTATTAGTGAATGTAATGTGACACACCCATACAATGCGCACCACCCCACAATGTTTTTCAGAAACCTATCCTACATTGCCCCTGCATGTTTCCTGAACTCCCCATGCTGCCCACCTCGTGGTGCTTTTCTCCATCCTACAATGCCATTCACTACGAATCCTTATTCAGACCCTCCGATTCACACCACCTGTGATGTTTTTCTTACACCTACAAGTGAATGGCCTGTTAGAAACCCATACAATGCGCACCACCGTGCGATGTTTCTCAGAAACCTATCCTACATTGCCACTGCATGTTTCATGACATCCCCATGTTGACCATCCCGTGGTGCTTTTCTCCATCCTACATTGCAACTCACTACCTATCCTAACTCAGACCATCCGATTCACACCACTCTGTGATGCTTTTCTCACTCCTACTAGTGAATGTATTGTGACACACCCATACAATGCGCACCACCCCGAGATGTTTTTCAGAAACCTATCCTACATTGCCACTGCATGTTTCTTGACCTCTCCATGCTGATCAGCCCGTGGTGCTTTTCTCCATCCTACATTGCCACTCACTGACTATCCTAATTCAGATCCTACGATTCTCCACACCCCGTGATGTTTTTCTCACTCCTACTAGTGAATGTAATGTTACACACCCATACAATGCGCACAACCCCGCGATGTCTTTCAGAAAGTTATCCTACAATGCCACTGCATGTTTCCTGACCTCCCCATGCTGACCACCCCGTGGTGCTTTTCTCAATCCTACATTGCCACTCCTGCCTATCCTAATTCAGACCCTCCGATTCAAACCACCCCGTGATGTTTTTCTGACTCCTACTAATGAATGTAATGTTACACACCCATACAATGCGCACAACCCCACGATGTCTTTCAGAAAGCTATCCTACATTGCCACTGCATGTTTCCAGACCTCCCCATGCTGACGACCACATGGTGCTTTTCTCCATCCTACATTGCCACTCACTGCCTATCCTAATTCAGACCCTCCGATTCACACCACCCCGTGATGATTTTCTGACTCCTACTAGTGAATGTAATGTTACACACCCATACAATGTGCACCAACCCACGATGTTTTTCAGAAACCTATCCAACATTGCCACTGCATGTTTCCTGACCTCCCCATGCTGACCACCCCGTGGTGCTTTTCTCCATCCTACATTGCCACTCACTGCGATTCGTAATTCAGAACCTCCGATTCACACCACGCCGTGATGTTTTTCTCACTCCTACTAGTGAATGTAATGTTACACACCCATACAATGCGCACCACCCCGCGATGTTTTTCAGAAACCTATCCTACATTGCCACTGCATGTTTCCTGACCTTCCCATACTGACCACACCGTGGTGCTTTTCTCCATCCTACATTGCCACTCACCGCATATCCTAATTCAGATACTATGATTCACACAACCCCGTGATGTTTTTCTCACTCCTACTAGTGAATGAAATGTTACACACGCATACAATGTGCACCATCCCGCAATGTTTTTCACAAACCTATCCTACTTTGCCACTGCATGTTTCCTGAACTCCCCTTGCTGACCACCCCGTGGTGCTTTTCTCCATCCTACATTGCCACTCTCTGCCTATCCTAATTCAGACCCTCCGATTCACACCACCCCGTGATGTTTTTCTCTCTCCTATTAGTGAATGTAATGTGACACACCCATACAATGCGCACCACCCCACAATGTTTTTCAGAAACCTATCCTACATTGCCCCTGCATGTTTCCTGAACTCCCCATGCTGCCCACCTCGTGGTGCTTTTCACCATCCTACAATGCCATTCACTGCGAATCCTTATTCAGACCCTCCGATTCACACCACCTGTGATGTTTTTCTTACACCTACAAGTGAATGGCCTGTTAGAAACCCATACAATGCGCACCACCGTGCGATGTTTCTCAGAAACCTATCCTACATTGCCACTGCATGTTTCCAGACTTCACCATGCTGACCACCCCGTGGGGCTTTTGTCCATCCTACATTGCGACTCATCGCCTATCATAATTCAGACCCTCCGATTCAAACCACCACGTAATGTTTTTCTCACTCCTACTGGTGAATGGACTGTTCGCTACCCTTACAATGCGCACCACCCCGCGATGTTTTACAGAATCCTATCCTACATTGCCACTGCCTTTGTCCTGACCTCCCCATGCTGACCACCCCGTGGAGCTTTTCTCCATCCTACATTGCCACTCACTGCCTATCCTAATTCAGTTCCTATGATTCACACCACTCCGTGATGTTTTTCTCACTCCTACTAGTGAAAGTAATGTTACAGACCCATACAATGCGCACCACCCCGCGATACTTTTCAGAAACCTATCCTACATTGCCACTGCATTTTTCCTGACCTCCCGATGCTGAACACACCGTGGTGCTTTTCTCCATCCTACATTGCCACTCACTGCCCATCCTAATTCAGATACTATGATTCACACCACCCCGTGATTTTTTTCTCACTCCTCCAAGTGAATGAAATGTTACACACCCATACAATGGGCACCACCCCGCAATGTTTTTCACAAACCTGTCCTACTTTGCCACTGCATGTTTCCTGAACTCCCCATGCTGACCAACCCCCTGTGGTGCTTTTCTGCATCCTACATTGCCACTCTCTGCCTATCCTAATTCAGACCCTCCGATTCACACCACCCCGTGATGTTTTTCTCACTCCTCCTAGTGAATGAAATGTTACACACCCATACAATGGGCACCACCCCGCAATGTTTTTCACAAACCTATCCTACTTTGCCACTGCATGTTTCCTGAACTCCCCATGCTGCCCACCCCGTGGTGCTTTTCTCCATCCTACAATGCCACTCCCTGCGCATCCTTATTCAGACCCTCCGAATCACACCACCTGTGATGTTTTTCTTAAACCTACAAGTGAATGGCCTGTTAGAAACCCATACAATGCGCACCACCGTGCGATGTTTCTCAGAAACCTATCCTACATTGCCACTGCATGTTTCCAGACTTCCCCATGCTGACCACCCCGTGGTGCTTTTCTCCATCCTACATTGCGACTCATTGCCTATCATAATTCAGACCTTCTGATTCAAACCACCACGTGATGTTTTTCTCACTCCTACTAGTGAATGTAATGTTACACATCCATACAATGCGCACCACCCCGCGATGTTTTTCAGAAACCTATCCTAAATTGCCACTGCATGTTTGCTGAACTCCCCGTAGAGACTACCCCGTGCTGCTTTTCTCCATCCTACATTTCCACTCACTGCCTATGCTAATTCAGACCCTATGATTAACACCACGGCGTGATGTTTTTCTCACTCCTACTAGTGAATGTAATGTTACACACCCATACATTGCGCACCACCCCGCGATGTTTTTGAGAAACCTATCCTACATTGCCACTGCATGTTTCCTGACCTCCCCATGCTGACCACCCCGTAGTGCTTTTCTCCATCCTACATTGCCACTCACTGCCTATCCTAATTCAAACCCTCCGATTCACAGCACCCCGTGATGTTTCTCTCAATCCTAATAGTGAATGTAATGTTACACATTCATACAATGCGCACCACCCCGCGATGTTTTACAGAAACCTATCCTACATTGCCACTGCCTGTTTCCTGACCTCCCCATTCTGACCACCCCGTGGAGCTTTTCTCCATCCTACATTGCCACTCGCTGCCTATCCTATTTCAGTTCCTATGATTCACACCACCCCGTGTTGTTATTCTCACTCCTACTAGTGAAAATAATGTTACACACCCATACAATGCGCACCACCACGCGATGTTTTTTAGAAACCTATCCTACATTGCCACTGCATGTTTCATGACATCCCCATGTTGACCATCCCGTGGTGCTTTTCTCCATCCTACATTGCAACTCACTACCTATCCTAACTCAGACCATCCGATTCACACCACTCTGTGATGCTTTTCTCACTCCTACTAGTGAATGTATTGTGACACACCCATACAATGCGCACCACCCCGAGATGTTTTTCAGAAACCTATCCTACATTGCCACTGCATGTTTCTTGACCTCTCCATGCTGATCAGCCCGTGGTGCTTTTCTCCATCCTACATTGCCACTCACTGACTATCCTAATTCAGATCCTACGATTCTCCACACCCCGTGATGTTTTTCTCACTCCTACTAGTGAATGTAATGTTACACACCCATACAATGCGCACAACCCCGCGATGTCTTTCAGAAAGTTATCCTACAATGCCACTGCATGTTTCCTGACCTCCCCATGCTGACCACCCCGTGGTGCTTTTCTCAATCCTACATTGCCACTCCTGCCTATCCTAATTCAGACCCTCCGATTCAAACCACCCCGTGATGTTTTTCTGACTCCTACTAATGAATGTAATGTTACACACCCATACAATGCGCACAACCCCACGATGTCTTTCAGAAAGCTATCCTACATTGCCACTGCATGTTTCCAGACCTCCCCATGCTGACGACCACATGGTGCTTTTCTCCATCCTACATTGCCACTCACTGCCTATCCTAATTCAGACCCTCCGATTCACACCACCCCGTGATGATTTTCTGACTCCTACTAGTGAATGTAATGTTACACACCCATACAATGTGCACCAACCCACGATGTTTTTCAGAAACCTATCCAACATTGCCACTGCATGTTTCCTGACCTCCCCATGCTGACCACCCCGTGGTGCTTTTCTCCATCCTACATTGCCACTCACTGCGATTCGTAATTCAGAACCTCCGATTCACACCACGCCGTGATGTTTTTCTCACTCCTACTAGTGAATGTAATGTTACACACCCATACAATGCGCACCACCCCGCGATGTTTTTCAGAAACCTATCCTACATTGCCACTGCATGTTTCCTGACCTTCCCATACTGACCACACCGTGGTGCTTTTCTCCATCCTACATTGCCACTCACCGCATATCCTAATTCAGATACTATGATTCACACAACCCCGTGATGTTTTTCTCACTCCTACTAGTGAATGAAATGTTACACACGCATACAATGTGCACCATCCCGCAATGTTTTTCACAAACCTATCCTACTTTGCCACTGCATGTTTCCTGAACTCCCCTTGCTGACCACCCCGTGGTGCTTTTCTCCATCCTACATTGCCACTCTCTGCCTATCCTAATTCAGACCCTCCGATTCACACCACCCCGTGATGTTTTTCTCTCTCCTATTAGTGAATGTAATGTGACACACCCATACAATGCGCACCACCCCACAATGTTTTTCAGAAACCTATCCTACATTGCCCCTGCATGTTTCCTGAACTCCCCATGCTGCCCACCTCGTGGTGCTTTTCACCATCCTACAATGCCATTCACTGCGAATCCTTATTCAGACCCTCCGATTCACACCACCTGTGATGTTTTTCTTACACCTACAAGTGAATGGCCTGTTAGAAACCCATACAATGCGCACCACCGTGCGATGTTTCTCAGAAACCTATCCTACATTGCCACTGCATGTTTCCAGACTTCACCATGCTGACCACCCCGTGGGGCTTTTGTCCATCCTACATTGCGACTCATCGCCTATCATAATTCAGACCCTCCGATTCAAACCACCACGTAATGTTTTTCTCACTCCTACTGGTGAATGGACTGTTCGCTACCCTTACAATGCGCACCACCCCGCGATGTTTTACAGAATCCTATCCTACATTGCCACTGCCTTTGTCCTGACCTCCCCATGCTGACCACCCCGTGGAGCTTTTCTCCATCCTACATTGCCACTCACTGCCTATCCTAATTCAGTTCCTATGATTCACACCACTCCGTGATGTTTTTCTCACTCCTACTAGTGAAAGTAATGTTACAGACCCATACAATGCGCACCACCCCGCGATACTTTTCAGAAACCTATCCTACATTGCCACTGCATTTTTCCTGACCTCCCGATGCTGAACACACCGTGGTGCTTTTCTCCATCCTACATTGCCACTCACTGCCCATCCTAATTCAGATACTATGATTCACACCACCCCGTGATTTTTTTCTCACTCCTCCAAGTGAATGAAATGTTACACACCCATACAATGGGCACCACCCCGCAATGTTTTTCACAAACCTGTCCTACTTTGCCACTGCATGTTTCCTGAACTCCCCATGCTGACCAACCCCCTGTGGTGCTTTTCTGCATCCTACATTGCCACTCTCTGCCTATCCTAATTCAGACCCTCCGATTCACACCACCCCGTGATGTTTTTCTCACTCCTCCTAGTGAATGAAATGTTACACACCCATACAATGGGCACCACCCCGCAATGTTTTTCACAAACCTATCCTACTTTGCCACTGCATGTTTCCTGAACTCCCCATGCTGACCACCCCGTGGTGCTTTTCTCCATCCTACATTACCACTCAATGAGTATCCTAATTCAGATCCTATGATTCTCAACACCCCGTGATATTTTTCTCACTCCTACTAGTGAATGTAATGTTACACACCCATACAATGCGCACCACCCCGCGATGTTTCTCCGAAACCTATCCTACATTGCCACTGCATTTTTCCTGACTTCCCCATTCTGACCACCCTGTGGTACTTTTCTCCAACCTACATTGCCACTCACTGCCTATCCTAATTCAGACTCTCTGATTCACACCAACTCGTGATGTTTTTCTCACTCCTACTAGTGAATGTAAAGTTACACACCCATACAATGCGCACCACCCTGCGTTGTTTTTCAGAAACCTATCCTACATTGCCACTGCATGTTTCCTGATCTCCCCATGCTGACCATCCCGTGTTGCTTTTCTCCATCCTATATAGCCACTCACTGCCTATCGTAATTCAGAAGCTCCGATTACACCACCCCCTGATGTTTTTCTCACTCCTACTAGTGAATGTACTGTTACACACTCATACAATGCGCACCACCCCACAATGTTTTTCAGAAACCTATCCTACATTGCCACTGCATGTTTCATTACCTCCCCATGCTGACCACCGCATGGTGCTTTTCTCCATCCTACATTGCCATTCCCTGCCTATCCTAATTCAGACCCTCCGACTCGAACCACCCCGTGATGTTTATCTCACTCCTACTAGTGAATGTAATGTTACACACCCATACAATGCGCACCACCCCGCAATGTTTTTCAGAAACCTATCCTACATTGCCACTGCATGTTTCCTGACCTCCCCATGCTGACCACCCCATCGTGCTTTTCTCCAACCTACATTGCCACTCACTCCCTATCTTAATTCAGAACCTCCGATTACACCACCCCGTGATGTTTTTCTCACTCCTAGTAGTGAATGTAATGTTACACACCCATACAATGCGCACCACCCCGCGATGTTTTTCAGAAACCTATCCTACATTGCTACTGCATATTTCCTGACCTCCCCATGCTGAACACCCCGTGGCTGTTTTCTCCATCCTACATTGCCACTCACGACCTATCCTAATTCAGATCCTATGACTCACACCTCTCCGTGATGTTTTTCTCACTCCTACTAGTGAATGTAATGTTACACACCCATAAAATGCGCACAACCCCGGGATGTTTTTCAAAAACCTATCCTACATTGCCACTGCATGTTTCGTTACCTCCCCATGCAGACCACCCCGTGGTGCTTTTCTGCATCGTACATTGACACTCCCTGCCTATCCTAATTCAGACCCTCTGATTCAAACCACCCCATGCTGTTTTTCTCACTCCTACTAGTGAATGTAATGTAACACACCCATACTATGCTGACCACCCCGCGATGTCTTTCAGAAACCTATCCTACATTGCCTCCGCATGTTTCCTGACCTCCCCATGCTGACCACCCCGTGGTGCTTTTCTCCATCCTACATTGCCACACACTGCCTATCCTAATTCAGATCCTGAGATTCACACCACCCCGTGATGTTTTACTCACTCCTACTAGTCAATGTAATGTTACACACCCATACAATGTGAACCACCCCACGATGTTTTTCAGAATCCTATCCTACATTGCCACTGCATGTTTCCTGACCTCGCCATGCTTACCACCCCGTGGTGATTCTCTCCATCCTACAATGGCACTCACTCCCTTTCCATATTCAGACTCTCCAATTCACACCACCCCGTGATGTTTTTCTCACTCCTAGTAGTGAATGTAATATTACACACCCATACAATATGCACAACGCCGCGATGTTTTTCAGAAACCTATCCTACATTGCCTCTGCATATTTCCTGACCTCCCCATGCTGACCACCCCGTGGCGCTTTTCTCAATCCTACAATGCCACTTTCTGCCTATCCTAATTCAGAAACTCAGATTCACACCACCCAGTGTTGTTTATCTCACTCTTAGTAGTGAATGTAATGTTACACACCCATACAATGCGCAACACCCTATGATGTTTTTCAGAAACCTATCCTACAATGTCACTGCATAATTCCTGACTTCCCCATGCTGACCACCCCGTGGCACTTTTCTCCATCCTACATTGCCACTCACTGCCTAAACTAATTCAGATCCTATGACTCACACCTCTTCGGGATGTTTTTCCCACTCCTACGAGTGAACGTAATGTTACAAACCCATACAATGCGCACCAGCCCGCGATGTTTTTCAGAAACCGATCCTACGTTGCCACTGTATGTTTCCTGACCTCCACATACTGACCACCCGTGGTGCTTTTCTCCAACCTACATTGCTACTCACTGCATATCCTAATTCAGACCCTCCTATTCACACCAACCCGTGATGTTCTTCTCACTCCTACTAGTGAATGTAATGTTACACACCCATACAATGCGCACCACCCCACGATGTTTTTCAGAAACCTATTCTGCATTGCCACTACATGTTTCCTGACCTCCCCATGCTGACGACACCGTGCTGCTTTACTCCATCCTGCATTGCACTCACTGCCTTTCCTTATTCAGACTCTCAATTTCACACCACCCCGTGAAGTTTTCTCACTCATACTAGTTAATGTAATGTTACGCACCCATACAATGAGCAAGACCCCGCGATGTTTTTTAGAAACCTATCGTACATTGCCACTGCATGTTTTCTGACCTCCCTATGCTGACCACCCCATGGTGCTTTTCTCAATCCTACATTGCCACTCCCTGCCTATCCTAATTCAGAACCTCCGATTCACACCAACCATTGATGTTTTTCTCACTCTTACTAGGGAATGTAATGTTACACACCCATAAAATGCGCAACACCACGCGATGTTTTTCAGAAATCTATCCTAAATTGCCACAGCATGTTTCCTGACTTCCCCATGCTGACCACCCCGTGGTACATTTTTTCAATTCTACATGGCCACTCACTGCCTGTTCTAATTCAGATCCGATGATTCACAACACTCAGTGATGTTTTTCTCACTCCTACTAGTGAATGTAATGTTACAAACCCATACAATGCGCAACACCAAGCGATGTTTTTCAGAAATCTATCCTACATTGCCACTGCATCTTTCCTGACCTCCCCATGTTGACCACCCCGTGGTGCTTTTCTCCATCCTACATTGCGACTCACTGCCTATCCTACTTCAGACCCTCTGATTCACACCACCCCATGACGTTTTTCTTACTCCTACTAGTGAATGACATGTTACAGGTACATACAATGTGCACCACCCCACGATGTTTTTCAGAAACCTATCCTACATTGCCACTGCATGTTTCCTGACCTCCACATTCTGACCACCCCGTGGTGCTTTTCTCCATCCTACATTGAAACTTCCTACCTATCCTAATTCAGACCCTCCGATTGACACCACCCCATGATGTTTTTCTACCTCCTACTGGTGAATGTAAAGTTACACACCCATACAAAGCGCACCACCCCGCGATGTTTTTCAGAAACCTATCCTACATTGCCACTGCATGTTTCCTGACCTCCCCATGCTGACCACCACGTGGTGCTTTTCTCAATCCTACATTGCCACTCCTGCCTATCCTAATTCAGACCCTCCGATTCAAACCACCCCGTGATGTTTTTCTGACTCCTACTAGTGAATGTAATGTTACACACCCATACAATGCGCACAACCCCACGATGTCTTTCAGAAAGCTATCCTACATTGCCACTGCATGTTTCCAGACCTCCCCATGCTGACGACCACATGGTGCTTTTCTCCATCCTACATTGCCACTCACTGCCTATCCTAATTCAGACCCTCCGATTCACACCACCCCGTGATGATTTTCTGACTCCTACTAGTGAATGTAATGTTACACACCCATACAATGTGCACCAACCCACGATGTTTTTCAGAAACCTATAAAACATTGCCACTGCATGTTTCCTGACCTCCCCATGCTGACCACCCCGTGGTGCTTTTCTCCATCCTACATTGCCACTCACTGCGATTCGTAATTCAGAACCTCCGATTCACACCACGCCGTGATGTTTTTCTCACTCCTACTAGTGAATGTAATGTTACACACCCATACAATGCGTACCACCCCGCGATGTTTTTCAGAAACCTATCCTACATTGCCACTGCATGTTTCCTGACCTTCCCATACTGACCACACCGTGGTGCTTTTGTCCATCCTACATTGCCACTCACCGCATATCCTAATTCAGATACTATGATTCACACCACCCCGTGATGTTTTTCTCACTTCTCCAAGTGAATGAAATGTTACACACCCATACAATGGGCACCACCCCGCAATGTTTTTCACAAACCTATCCTACTTTGCCACTGCATGTTTCCTGAACTCCCCATGCTGACCACCCCGTGGTGCTTTTCTCCATCCTACATTGCCACTCTCTGCCTATTCTAATTCAGACCCTCCGATTCACACCACCCCGTGATGTTTTTCTCTCTCCTATTAATGAATGTAATGTGACACACCCATACAATGCGCACCACCCCACAATGTTTTTCAGAAACCTATCCTACATTGCCGCTGCATGTTTCCTGAACTCCCCATGCTGCCCACCTCGTGGTGCTTTTCTCCATCCTACAATGCCATTCACTGCGAATCCTTATTCAGACCCTCCGATTCACACCACCTGTGATGTTTTTCTTACACCTACAAGTGATTGGCCTGTTAGAAACCCATACAATGCGCACCACCGTGCGATGTTTCTCAGAAACCTATCCTACATTGCCACTGCATGTTTCCAGACTTCACCATGCTGACCACCCCGTGGGGCTTTTCTCCATTCTACATTGCGACTCATCGCCTATCATAATTCAGACCCTCCGATTCAAACCACCACGTAATGTTTTTCTCACTCCTACTAGTGAATGGACTGTTCGCTACCCTTACAATGCGCACCACCCCGTGATGTTTGTGGTCAGAAACCTTTCCTACATTGCCACTGCCTGATTCCTGATCTCCCCATGCTGACCACCCCTTGGAGCTTTTCTCCATCCTACATTGACACTCACTGCCTATCCTAATTCAGTTCCTATGATTCACACCATCCCGTGATGTTTTTCTCACTCCTACTAGTGAATGTAATTTTACAAAGCCATACAATGCGCACCACCCCGCGATGTTTTTCAGAAACCTATGCTAAATTGCCACTGCATGTTTCCTGACTTCCCAATGCTGACCACCCTGTGGTACTTTTTTTCCATTCTACATGGCCACTCACTGCCTGTCCTAATTCATATTCGATGATTCACAACACTCAGTGATGTTTTTCTCACTCCTACTAGTGAATGTAATGTTACAAACCCATACAATGCGCAACACCACGCGATGTTTTTCAGAAATCTATCCTACATTGCCACTGCAAGTTTCCTGACCTCCCCATGTTGACCACCCCGTGGTGCTTTTCTCTATCATACATTGCGACTCACTGCCTATCATACTTTAGACCCACCGATTCACACCACCCCGTGATGTTTTTCTTACTCCTACTATTGAATGACATGTTACAGACACATACAATGTGCACCACCCCGCGATGTTTTTCAGAAACCTATCCTACATTGCCAAGGCATGTTTCCTGACCTCCACAGGCTGACCACCCCGTGGTGCTTTTCTCCATCCTACATTGCCATTTCCTACGTATCCTAATTCAAACCCTCCGATTCACACCACCCCGTGATGTTTTTCTCCCTCCTACTAGTGAATGTAAAGTTACACACCCATACAATGCGCACCACCCCGTCATGTTTTTCAGAAACCTATCGTACATTGCCACTGCATGTTTCCTGACCTCCCCATGCGACCACCCCGTGGTGCTTTTCTCCATCCTACATTGCCACTCACTGCCTATCCTAATTCAGACCTTCCGATTCATACCACCCTGTGATGATTTTCTCACTTCTACTAGTCACTGTAATGTTACACACCCATACAATGTGCACCACCCCGCGATGATTTTCAGAAAAATATCTTACATTGCCACTGCATGTTTCCTGACCCCCCCATGCTGACAACCCCGTGGTGCTTTTCTCCATCCTACATTGCCATTTCCTACGTATCCTAATTCAAACCCTCCGATTCACACCACCCCGTGATGTTTTTCTCCCTCCTACTAGTGAATGTAAAGTTACACACCCATACAATGCGCACCACACCATGATGCTTTTCAGAAACCTATCCTACATTGCCACTGCATGTTTCCTGTCCTCCCCATGCTGACCACCCCGTGGTGCTTTTCTCCATCCTACATTGCCACTCACTGCCTATCCTAATTCAGACCTTCCGATTCATACCACCCTGTGATGATTTTCTCACTTCTACTAGTGACTGTAATGTTACACACCCATACAATGTGCACCACCCCGCGATGATTTTCAGAAAAGTATCTTACATTGCCACTGCAGTTTCCTGACCTACCCATGCTGACCACCCCGTGGTGCTTTTCTCCATCCTACATTGCCACTCACTGCCTATTCTAATTCAGAGCCTCATATTCACATGACTCAGTGATGTTTTTCTTACTCCTACAAGTGAATGGCCTGTTAGAAACCCATATAATGCGCACTACCCCGCAATGTTTCTCAGAATCCTATCCTACATTGCCACTGCATGTTTCCTGACCTCCCCATGCTGACCACCACGTGGTGCTTTTCTCCATCCTATATTGCCACTCACTGCCAATTTTAATTCAGATAATATGATTCACACTACCCCGTGATGTTTTTCTCACTCCTAGGAGTGAATGAAATGTTACACACACATACGATGCACACCACCCCGCAATGTTTTTCAGAAACCTATCCTACATTGCCACTGCATTTTTCCTGAAATCCCCATGCTGACCACCCCGTGGTGCTTTTCTCCATCCTACATTGCCACTCACTGCCTATCCTAATTCAAACCGTCCGATTGACACCACCCCGTGAGGTTTTTCTTTCTCCTACAAGTGAAAGACCTGTTAGAAAACCATACAAAGTGCACCACGCCGCGATGTTTCTCAGAAACCTATCCTATATTGCCACTGCATGTTTCCTGACTTCCCCATGCTGACCACCCCGTGGTGCTTTTCTCCAACCCACATTGCCACTCACTGCCTATCCCAATTCAAACCCTCCGATTCACACCACCACGTGATGTTTTTCTCACTCCTACTAGTGAGTGGCCTGTTCGAAACCCTTACAATGCGCACCACACCCTGATGTTTTTCAGAAACCTTTCCTACATTGCCACTGCCTGTTTCCTGATCTCACCATGCTGACCACCCCTGGAGCTTTTCTCCATCCTACATTGCCACTCACTGTCTATCCTAATTCAGTTCCTATGATTCACACCATCCCTTGATGTTTTTCTCACTCCTACTAGTGAATGTAATGTTACACACCCATACAAGGCGCACCATCCCGCGAAGTTTTTCAGAAACCTATCCTACATTGCCACTGCATGTTTCCTGACTTCCCCATGCTGACCACCTCGTGGTACTTTTCTGCATTCTACATGGCCACTCACTGCCTATCCTAATTAAGATCCTATGATTCACACCACTCAATGATGTTTTTCTCACTCCTACTAGTGAATGTAATGTTACAAACACATACAATGCGCAACACCCCTCGATGTTTATCAGAAATCTATCCTACATTGCCACTGTATGTTTCGTGATCTCCCCATGTTGACCACCCCGTGGTGCTTTTCTCCATCCTACATTGCGACTCACTGCCTATCCTACTTCAGTCCTTCCGATTCAAACCACCCCGTGATGCTTTTCTTACTCCTACTAGTGAATGACATGTTACAGACCCATACAATGTGCACCACCCCGTGATGGTTTTCAGAAACCTATCCTACATTACAACTGCATGTTTCCTGTCATTCCAATGCTGACCACCCCGTGGTGCTTTTCTCCATCCTACATTGCCACTCACTGCCTAACCTAATTCAGATACTATGATTCACACCACCCCGTGATGTTTTTCTCACTCCTAATAGTGAATGAAATGTTACACACCCATACAATGCGCACCACCCCGCAATGCTTTTCAGAAACCTATGCTACATTGCCACTGCATGTTTCCTGACCTCCCCATGCTGACAACCCCGTGGTGCTTTTCTCCATCCTACATTGCCACTCACTGCCTAACCTAATTCAGACCCTCCGATTCACACCATCCCGTGATGTTTTTCTTACTCATACAAGTGAAAGGCCTGTTAGAAACCCATACAATGCGCACCACCCCGCGATGTTTCTCAGAAACCTATCCTACATTGCCACTGCATGTTTCCTGACTTCCCCATGCTGACCAACCCGTGGTGCTTTTCTCCATCCTACATTGCCACTCACTTCCTATGCTAATTCAGACCCTCCGATTCACATCGCCACGTTATGTTTTTCTGACTCCTACTAGTGAATGGCCTGTGAGAAACACTTAAAATGCGCACCATCCCGTGATGTTTTTCAGAAACCTTTCCTACATTGCCAAAGTCTGTTTCCTGATCTCCCCATGCTGACCACCCCGTGGAGCTTTTCTACATCGTACATTGCCACTCACTGCTGATCCTAATTCAGGTCCTATGATTCACACCATCCCGTGATGTTTTTCTCACTCCTACTCGTCAATGTAATGTCACAATCCCATACAATGCGCACCACCCCGCAATTTTTTCAGAAACCTATCTAAATTGCCACTGCATGTTTCCTGACCTCCCCATGCTGACCACCCCGTGGTACTTTTTTCCAGTCTACGTTGCCACTCACTGCCTATCCTAATTCAGATCCTATGATTCACACCACCACGTGATGTTTTTCTCACTCCTACTAGTGAATGGCCTGTTCGAAACCCTTACAATGCGCACCATCCCCTAATGTTTTTCAGAAACCTTTCCTACATTGCCACTGACTGTTTCCTGATCTCCCCATGCTGACCACCCCTGGAGCTTTTCTCCATCCTACATTGCCACTCACTGCCTATCCTAATTCAGTTCCTATGATTCACACCACCCCATGATGTTTTTCTCACTCCTACTAGTGAATGTAATGTTTCACACCCATACAATGCGCACCAGCCCATGAAGTTTTTCAGAAACCTATCCTACATTGCAACTGCATGTTTCCTGACTTCCCCATGCTGACCACCTCGTGGTACTTTTCTGCATTCTACATTGCCACTCACTGCCTATCCTAATTCAGATCCTATGATTCACACCGCTCATTGATGTTTTTCTCACTCCTACTAGTGAATGTAATATTACAAACCCATACAATGCGCAATACTCCTCAATGTTTATCAGAAATCTATCCTACATTGCCACTGTATGTTTCGTGACCTCCCCATGTGGACGCCCCCGTGGTGCTTTTCTCCATCCTACATTGCGACTCACTGCCTATCCTACTTCAGTCCCTCAGATTCACACCACCCCGTGATGCTTTTCTTACTCCTACTAGTGAATGACATGTTACAGACCCATACAATGTGCATCACCCCGTGATGTTTTTCAGAAACGTATCCTACATTACAACTGCATGTTTCCTGTCATTCCAATGCTGACCACCCCATGGTGCTTTTCTCCATCCTACATTGCCATTCACTGCCTAACCTAATTCAGATACTATGATTCACACCACCCCGTGATGTTTTTCTCACTCCTAATAGTGAATGAAATGTTACACACCCATACAATGCGCACCACCCCGCAATGCTTTTCAGAAACCTATGCTACATTGCCACTGCATGTTTCCTGACCTCCCCATGCTGACAACCCCGTGGTGCTTTTCTCCATCCTACATTGCCACTCACTGCCTATCCTAATTCAGACCCTCCGATTCACACCACCACGTTATGTTTTTCTCACTCCTACTAGTGAATGGCCTGTGAGAAACACTTACAATGCGCACCACCGCGTGATGTTTTTCAGATACTTTCCTACATTGCCAAAGTCTGTTTCCTGATCTCCCCATGCTGACCACCCCGTGGAGCTTTTCTACATCGTACATTGCCACTCACTGCCGATTCTAATTCAGGTCCTATGATTCACACCATCCCGTGATGTTTTTCTCACTCCTACTCGTCAATGTAATGTCACAATCCCATACAATGCGCACCACCCCGCAATTTTTTCAGAAACCTATCTAAATTGCCACTGCATGTTTCCTGACCTCCCCATGCTGACCACCCCGTGGTACTTTTTTCCAGTCTACGTTGCCACTCACTGCCTATCCTAATTCAGATCCTATGATTCACACCACCACGTGATGTTTTTCTCACTCCTACTAGTGAATGGCCTGTTCGAAACCCTTACAATGCGCACCATCCCCTGATGCTTTTCAGAAACCTTTCCTACATTGCCACTGACTGTTTCCTGATCTCCCCATGCTGACCACCCCTGGAGCTTTTCTCCATCCTACATTGCCACTCACTGCCTATCCTAATTGAGTTCCTATGATTCACACCACCCCATGATGTTTTTCTCACTCCTACTAGTGAATGTAATGTTTCACACCCATACAATGCGCACCAGCCCGCGAAGTTTTTCAGAAACCTATCATACATTGCAACTGCATGTTTCCTGACTTCCCCATGCTGACCACCTCGTGGTACTTTTCTGCATTCTACATTGTCACTCACTGCCTATCCTAATTCAGATCCTATGATTCACACCACTCATTGATGTTTTTCTCACTCCTACTAGTGAATGTAATATTACAAACCCATACAATGCGCAACACTCCTCAATGTTTATCAGAAATCTATCATACATTGCCACTGTATGTTTCGTGACCTCCCCATGTGGACCCCCCCGTGGTGCTTTTCTCCATCCTACATTGCGACTCACTGCCTATCCTACTTCAGTCCCTCAGATTCACACCACCCCGTGATGCTTTTCTTACTCCTACTAGTGAATGACATGTTACAGACCCATACAATGTGCATCACCCCGTGATGTTTTTCAGAAACGTATCCTACATTACAACTGCATGTTTCCTGTCATTCCAATGCTGACCACCCCGTGGTGCTTTTCTCCATCCTACATTGCCATTCACTGCCTAACCTAATTCAGATACTATGATTCACACCACCCCGTGATGTTTTTCTCACTCCTAATAGTGAATGAAATGTTACACACCCATACAATGCGCACCACCCCGCAATGCTTTTCAGAAACCTATGCTACATTGCCACTGCATGTTTCCTGACCTCCCCATGCTGACCACCCCGTGGTGCTTTTCTCCATCCAACATTGCCACTCTCTGCCTAACCTAATTCAGATACTATGATTCACACCACCATGTGATGTTTTTCTCACTCCTAACAGTGAATGAAATCTTACACACCCATACAATGCGCACCACCACGCAATGTTTTTCTGAAACCTATTCTACACTGCCACTGCATGTTTCCTGAACTAACCATGCTGACCACCCCGTGGTGCTTTTCTTCATCCTACATTGCCACTCACTGCCTCTCCTAATTCAGACCCTCAGATTCACACCACCCCGTGATGTTTTTCTTACTCCTACAAGTGAAAGGCCTGTTAGAAACCCATACAATGCGCACCACCCCGCGATGTTTCTCAGAAACCTATCCTAAATTGCTAAAGCATGTTTCCTGACCTCCCCATGCTGACCACCCATGGTGCTTTTCTGTATCTTACATTGCCACTCACTGCCTAACCCAATTCAGACCTTCCGATTCATACCACCCTGTGATGATTTTCTCACTCTTACTAGTGAATGTAATGTTACACATCCATACCATGTGCACCATCCCGCGATGTTTTTCAGAAACCTATCTTACATTGCCACTGCATGTTTCCTGACCTCCCCATGCTGACCACCCCGTGGTGCTTTTCTCCATCCAACATTGCCACTCTCTGCCTAACCTAATTCAGATACTATGATTCACACCACCATGTGATGTTTTTCTCACTCCTAACAGTGAATGAAACCTTACACACCCATACAATGCACACCACCCCGCATTGTTTTTCAGAAACCTATCCTACACTGCCACTGCATGTTTCCTGAACTCCCCATGCTGACGACACCGTGGTACTTTACTCCATCCTACATTGCCACTCACTGCCTTTCCTTATTCAGACTCTCCATTTCACACCACCCCGTGAAGTTTTTCTCCCTCATACTAGTTAATGTAATATTACACACCCATACAATGAACAAGACCGCGCGATGTTTTTCAGAAAACTATCCTACATTGCCACTACAGGTTTCCTGACCTCCCCTTGCTGACGACACCGTGGTGCTTTACTCCATCCTACATTGCCACTCACTGCCTATCCTAATTCAGACCCTCCGATCACACCACCCCTTGATGTTTTTCTTACTCCTACAAGTGAAAGGCCTGTTAGAAACCCATACAATGCGCACAATTCCACGATGTTTCTCAGAAACCTATCCTACATTGCCACTGCATGTTTCCTGACTTCCCCATGCTGACGACCCCGTGGTGCTTTTCTCCATCCTACATTGCCACTCACTGCCTATCCTAATCCAGACCCTCCGATTCACACCACCACGTTTTGTTTTTCTCACTCCTACTAGTGAATGGCCTGTTAGAAACCCTTACAATGCGCACCACCCCGTGATGTTTGTGGTCAGAAACCTTTCCTACATTGCCACTGCCTGATTCCTGATCTCCCCATGCTGACCACCCCTTGGAGCTTTTCTCCATCCTACATTGACACTCACTGCCTATCCTAATTCAGTTCCTATGATTCACACCATCCCGTGATGTTTTTCTCACTCCTACTAGTGAATGTAATTTTACAAAGCCATACAATGCGCACCACCCCGCGATGTTTTTCAGAAACCTATGCTAAATTGCCACTGCATGTTTCCTGACTTCCCAATGCTGACCACCCTGTGGTACTTTTTTTCCATTCTACATGGCCACTCACTGCCTGTCCTAATTCATATTCGATGATTCACAACACTCAGTGATGTTTTTCTCACTCCTACTAGTGAATGTAATGTTACAAACCCATACAATGCGCAACACCACGCGATGTTTTTCAGAAATCTATCCTACATTGCCACTGCAAGTTTCCTGACCTCCCCATGTTGACCACCCCGTGGTGCTTTTCTCTATCATACATTGCGACTCACTGCCTATCATACTTTAGACCCACCGATTCACACCACCCCGTGATGTTTTTCTTACTCCTACTATTGAATGACATGTTACAGACACATACAATGTGCACCACCCCGCGATGCTTTTCAGAAACCTATCCTACATTGCCAAGGCATGTTTCCTGACCTCCACAGGCTGACCACCCCGTGGTGCTTTTCTCCATCCTACATTGCCATTTCCTACGTATCCTAATTCAAACCCTCCGATTCACACCACCCCGTGATGTTTTTCTCCCTCCTACTAGTGAATGTAAAGTTACACACCCATACAATGCGCACCACCCCGTCATGTTTTTCAGAAACCTATCGTACATTGCCACTGCATGTTTCCTGACCTCCCCATGCGACCACCCCGTGGTGCTTTTCTCCATCCTACATTGCCACTCACTGCCTATCCTAATTCAGACCTTCCGATTCATACCACCCTGTGATGATTTTCTCACTTCTACTAGTCACTGTAATGTTACACACCCATACAATGTGCACCACCCCGCGATGATTTTCAGAAAAGTATCTTACATTGCCACTGCATGTTTCCTGACCTCCCCATGCTGACAACCCTGTGGTGCTTTTCTCCATCCTACATTGCCATTTCCTACGTATCCTAATTCAAACCCTCCGATTCACACCACCCCGTGATGTTTTTCTCCCTCCTACTAGTGAATGTAAAGTTACACACCCATACAATGCGCACCACACCATGATGTTTTTCAGAAACCTATCCTACATTGCCACTGCATGTTTCCTGTCCTCCCCATGCTGACCACCCCGTGGTGCTTTTCTCCATCCTACATTGCCACTCACAGCCTATCCTAATTCAGACCTTCCGATTCATACCACCCTGTGATGATTTTCTCACTTCTACTAGTGACTGTAATGTTACACACCCATACAATGTGCACCACCCCGCGATGATTTTCAGAAAAGTATCTTACATTGCCACTGCAGTTTCCTGACCTACCCATGCTGACCACCCCGTGGTGCTTTTCTCCATCCTACATTGCCACTCACTGCCTATTCTAATTCAGAGCCTCATATTCACATGACTCAGTGATGTTTTTCTTACTCCTACAAGTGAATGGCCTGTTAGAAACCCATACAATGCGCACTACCCCGCAATGTTTCTCAGAATCCTATCCTACATTGCCACTGCATGTTTCCTGACCTCCCCATGCTGACCACCACGTGGTGCTTTTCTCCATCCTATATTGCCACTCACTGCCAATTTTAATTCAGATAATATGATTCACACTACCCCGTGATGTTTTTCTCACTCCTAGGAGTGAATGAAATGTTACACACACATACGATGCACACCACCCCGCAATGTTTTTCAGAAACCTATCCTACATTGCCACTGCATTTTTCCTGAAATCCCCATGCTGACCACCCCGTGGTGCTTTTCTCCATCCTACATTGCCACTCACTGCCTATCCTAATTCAAACCGTCCGATTGACACCACCCCGTGAGGTTTTTCTTTCTCCTACAAGTGAAAGACCTGTTAGAAAACCATACAAAGTGCACCACGCCGCGATGTTTCTCAGAAACCTATCCTATATTGCCACTGCATGTTTCCTGACTTCCCCATGCTGACCACCCCGTGGTGCTTTTCTCCAACCCACATTGCCACTCACTGCCTATCCCAATTCAAACCCTCCGATTCACACCACCACGTGATGTTTTTCTCACTCCTACTAGTGAGTGGCCTGTTCGAAACCCTTACAATGCGCACCACACCCTGATGTTTTTCAGAAACCTTTCCTACATTGCCACTGCCTGTTTCCTGATCTCACCATGCTGACCACCCCTGGAGCTTTTCTCCATCCTACATTGCCACTCACTGTCTATCCTAATTCAGTTCCTATGATTCACACCATCCCTTGATGTTTTTCTCACTCCTACTAGTGAATGTAATGTTACACACCCATACAAGGCGCACCATCCCGCGAAGTTTTTCAGAAACCTATCCTACATTGCCACTGCATGTTTCCTGACTTCCCCATGCTGACCACCTCGTGGTACTTTTCTGCATTCTACATGGCCACTCACTGCCTATCCTAATTAAGATCCTATGATTCACACCACTCAATGATGTTTTTCTCACTCCTACTAGTGAATGTAATGTTACAAACACATACAATGCGCAACACCCCTCGATGTTTATCAGAAATCTATCCTACATTGCCACTGTATGTTTCGTGATCTCCCCATGTTGACCACCCCGTGGTGCTTTTCTCCATCCTACATTGCGACTCACTGCCTATCCTACTTCAGTCCTTCCGATTCAAACCACCCCGTGATGCTTTTCTTACTCCTACTAGTGAATGACATGTTACAGACCCATACAATGTGCACCACCCCGTGATGGTTTTCAGAAACCTATCCTACATTACAACTGCATGTTTCCTGTCATTCCAATGCTGACCACCCCGTGGTGCTTTTCTCCATCCTACATTGCCACTCACTGCCTAACCTAATTCAGATACTATGATTCACACCACCCCGTGATGTTTTTCTCACTCCTAATAGTGAATGAAATGTTACACACCCATACAATGCGCACCACCCCGCAATGCTTTTCAGAAACCTATGCTACATTGCCACTGCATGTTTCCTGACCTCCCCATGCTGACAACCCCGTGGTGCTTTTCTCCATCCTACATTGCCACTCACTGCCTAACCTAATTCAGACCCTCCGATTCACACCATCCCGTGATGTTTTTCTTACTCATACAAGTGAAAGGCCTGTTAGAAACCCATACAATGCGCACCACCCCGCGATGTTTCTCAGAAACCTATCCTACATTGCCACTGCATGTTTCCTGACTTCCCCATGCTGACCAACCCGTGGTGCTTTTCTCCATCCTACATTGCCACTCACTTCCTATGCTAATTCAGACCCTCCGATTCACATCGCCACGTTATGTTTTTCTGACTCCTACTAGTGAATGGCCTGTGAGAAACACTTAAAATGCGCACCATCCCGTGATGTTTTTCAGAAACCTTTCCTACATTGCCAAAGTCTGTTTCCTGATCTCCCCATGCTGACCACCCCGTGGAGCTTTTCTACATCGTACATTGCCACTCACTGCTGATCCTAATTCAGGTCCTATGATTCACACCATCCCGTGATGTTTTTCTCACTCCTACTCGTCAATGTAATGTCACAATCCCATACAATGCGCACCACCCCGCAATTTTTTCAGAAACCTATCTAAATTGCCACTGCATGTTTCCTGACCTCCCCATGCTGACCACCCCGTGGTACTTTTTTCCAGTCTACGTTGCCACTCACTGCCTATCCTAATTCAGATCCTATGATTCACACCACCACGTGATGTTTTTCTCACTCCTACTAGTGAATGGCCTGTTCGAAACCCTTACAATGCGCACCATCCCCTAATGTTTTTCAGAAACCTTTCCTACATTGCCACTGACTGTTTCCTGATCTCCCCATGCTGACCACCCCTGGAGCTTTTCTCCATCCTACATTGCCACTCACTGCCTATCCTAATTCAGTTCCTATGATTCACACCACCCCATGATGTTTTTCTCACTCCTACTAGTGAATGTAATGTTTCACACCCATACAATGCGCACCAGCCCGTGAAGTTTTTCAGAAACCTATCCTACATTGCAACTGCATGTTTCCTGACTTCCCCATGCTGACCACCTCGTGGTACTTTTCTGCATTCTACATTGCCACTCACTGCCTATCCTAATTCAGATCCTATGATTCACACCGCTCATTGATGTTTTTCTCACTCCTACTAGTGAATGTAATATTACAAACCCATACAATGCGCAACACTCCTCAATGTTTATCAGAAATCTATCCTACATTGCCACTGTATGTTTCGTGACCTCCCCATGTGGACCCCCCCGTGGTGCTTTTCTCCATCCTACATTGCGACTCACTGCCTATCCTACTTCAGTCCCTCAGATTCACACCAGCCCGTGATGCTTTTCTTACTCCTACTAGTGAATGACATGTTACAGACCCATACAATGTGCACCACCGCGTGATGTTTTTCAGAAACGTATCCTACATTACAACTGCATGTTTCCTGTCATTCCAATGCTGACCACCCCATGGTGCTTTTCTCCATCCTACATTGCCATTCACTGCCTAACCTAATTCAGATACTATGATTCACACCACCCCGTGATGTTTTTCTCACTCCTAATAGTGAATGAAATGTTACACACCCATACAATGCGCACCACCCCGCAATGCTTTTCAGAAACCTATGCTACATTGCCACTGCATGTTTCCTGACCTCCCCATGCTGACAACCCCGTGGTGCTTTTCTCCATCCTACATTGCCACTCACTGCCTATCCTAATTCAGACCCTCCGATTCACACCACCACGTTATGTTTTTCTCACTCCTACTAGTGAATGGCCTGTGAGAAACACTTACAATGCGCACCACCACGTGATGTTTTTCAGATACTTTCCTACATTGCCAAAGTCTGTTTCCTGATCTCCCCATGCTGACCACCCCGTGGAGCTTTTCTACATCGTACATTGCCACTCACTGCCGATTCTAATTCAGGTCCTATGATTCACACCATCCCGTGATGTTTTTCTCACTCCTACTCGTCAATGTAATGTCACAATCCCATACAATGCGCACCACCCCGCAATTTTTTCAGAAACCTATCTAAATTGCCACTGCATGTTTCCTGACCTCCCCATGCTGACCACCCCGTGGTACTTTTTTCCAGTCTACGTTGCCACTCACTGCCTATCCTAATTCAGATCCTATGATTCACACCACCACGTGATGTTTTTCTCACTCCTACTAGTGAATGGCCTGTTCGAAACCCTTACAATGCGCACCATCCCCTGATGTTTTTCAGAAACCTTTCCTACATTGCCACTGACTGTTTCCTGATCTCCCCATGCTGACCACCCCTGGAGCTTTTCTCCATCCTACATTGCCACTCACTGCCTATCCTAATTGAGTTCCTATGATTCACACCACCCCATGATGTTTTTCTCACTCCTACTAGTGAATGTAATGTTTCACACCCATACAATGCGCACCAGCCCGCGAAGTTTTTCAGAAACCTATCGTACATTGCAACTGCTTGTTTCCTGACTTCCCCATGCTGACCACCTCGTGGTACTTTTCTGCATTCTACATTGTCACTCACTGCCTATCCTAATTCAGATCCTATGATTCACACCACTCATTGATGTTTTTCTCACTCCTACTAGTGAATGTAATATTACAAACCCATACAATGCGCAACACTCCTCAATGTTTATCAGAAATCTATCCTACATTGCCACTGTATGTTTCGTGACCTCCCCATGTGGACCCCCCCGTGGTGCTTTTCTCCATCCTACATTGCGACTCACTGCCTATCCTACTTCAGTCCCTCAGATTCACACCACCCCGTGATGCTTTTCTTACTCCTACTAGTGAATGACATGTTACAGACCCATACAATGTGCATCACCCCGTGATGTTTTTCAGAAACGTATCCTACATTACAACTGCATGTTTCCTGTCATTCCAATGCTGACCACCCCGTGGTGCTTTTCTCCATCCTACATTGCCATTCACTGCCTAACCTAATTCAGATACTATGATTCACACCACCCCGTGATGTTTTTCTCACTCCTAATAGTGAATGAAATGTTACACACCCATACAATGCGCACCACCCCGCAATGCTTTTCAGAAACCTATGCTACATTGCCACTGCATGTTTCCTGACCTCCCCATGCTGACCACCCCGTGGTGCTTTTCTCCATCCAACATTGCCACTCTCTGCCTAACCTAATTCAGATACTATGATTCACACCACCATGTGATGTTTTTCTCACTCCTAACAGTGAATGAAATCTTAGACACCCATACAATGCGCACCACCACGCAATGTTTTTCTGAAACCTATTCTACACTGCCACTGCATGTTTCCTGAAATAACCATGCTGACCACCCCGTGGTGCTTTTCTTCATCCTACATTGCCACTCACTGCCTCTCCTAATTCAGACCCTCAGATTCACACCACCCCGTGATGTTTTTCTTACTCCTACAAGTGAAAGGCCTGTTAGAAACCCATACAATGCGCACCACCCCGCGATGTTTCTCAGAAACCTATCCTAAATTGCTAAAGCATGTTTCCTGACCTCCCCATGCTGACCACCCATGGTGCTTTTCTGTATCTTACATTGCCACTCACTGCCTAACCCAATTCAGACCTTCCGATTCATACCACCCTGTGATGATTTTCTCACTCTTACTAGTGAATGTAATGTTACACATCCATACCATGTGCACCATCCCGCGACGTTTTTCAGAAACCTATCTTACATTGCCACTGCATGTTTCCTGACCTCCCCATGCTGACCACCCCGTGGTGCTTTTCTCCATCCAACATTGCCACTCTCTGCCTAACCTAATTCAGATACTATGATTCACACCACCATGTGATGTTTTTCTCACTCCTAACAGTGAATGAAATCTTACACACCCATACAATGCACACCACCCCGCATTGTTTTTCAGAAACCTATCCTACACTGCCACTGCATGTTTCCTGAACTCCCCATGCTGACGACACCGTGGTACTTTACTCCATCCTACATTGCCACTCACTGCCTTTCCTTATTCAGACTCTCCATTTCACACCACCCCGTGAAGTTTTTCTCCCTCATACTAGTTAATGTAATATTACACACCCATACAATGAGCAAGACCCCGCGATGTTTTTCAGAAAACTATCCTACATTGCCACTACAGGTTTCCTGACCTCCCCTTGCTCACGACACCGTGGTGCTTTTCTCCATCCTACATTGCCTCTCACTGCCTATCCTAATTCAGACCCTCTGATTCAAACCACCCCGTGATGTTTTTTCACTCCTACTAGAGAATGTAATATTACACACCCATACAATGTGCACCACCCCACGATGTTTTTCAGAATACTATCCTACATTGCCACTGCATGTTTCCTGACCTCCCCATGCTGACCAACCCGTAGTTCTCTTCTCCATCCTACATTGGCACTCACTGTCTTTCCCTATTCAGACTCTCCAATTCACACCAGCCCGTGATGTTTTTCTCACTCCTACTAGTGAATGTAATGTTACACATTCATACAATGCGCACCACCCCGCGATGTTTTCCAGAAACCTATCCTACGTTGCCACTGCATGTTTCATTACCTCCCCATGCTGACCACCCCGTGTTGCTTTTCTCCCTCCTACCTTGCCACTCACTGCCTATCCTAATTCAGACCCCCCGATTCACACCACCCCGTGATGTTTTTCTCACTGCTACTAGTGAATTGCCAGTTAGAAACCCTTACAATGCGCACCACGCCCGGATGTTTTTCAGAAACCTATCCTACATTGCCCCTACGTGTTTCCTGACCTCCCCATGCTGACCACCCCGTGGTGCTATTCTCCATCCTACATTGCCACTCATTGCCTTTCCTAATTCAGACACTCCGATTCACACCACCCCGTGATGTTTTTCTCACTCCTACTATTGAATGTAATATTACACACCCACACAATGTGCACAACCCCGCGATATTTTTCAGAAACCTATCCTAAATTTCCACTGCATGTTTCCTGACCTCCCCATGCTGACCACCCTGTGGTGCTTCTCTCCATCCTACATTGCCACTCACTGCCTATCCTACTTCAGACCCTCTGATTCATACCACCCCGTGATGTTTTTCTTACTCCTACTAGTGAATGTAATGTTACACACCCATACAAAGCGCACCACCCCGCGATGTTTTTCAGAAACCTATCCTACATTGCCACTGCATGTTTCCTGACTTCCCAATGCTGACCACCCCGTCGTACTTTTCTCCATCCTACATTGACATTCACTGCCTATTCTTATTCAGAACGTCCGGTTCACACCATCCCGTGATGTTTTTCTCACTCCTACTCGTCAATGTAATGTCACAATCCCATACAATGCGCACCACCGCGCAATTTTTTCAGAAACCTATCCTAAATTGCCACTGCATGTTTCCTGACCTCCCCATGCTGACCACCCCGTGGTCCTTTTTTCCAGTCTACGTTGCCACTCACTGTCTATCCTAATTCAGATCCTATGATTCACACCACCACGTGATGTTTTTCTCACTCCTACTAGTGAATGGCCTGTTCGAAACCCTTACAATGCGCACCACATCCTGATGTTTTTCGGAAACCTTTCCTACATTGCCACTGCCTGTTTCCTGATCTCCCCATGCTGACCACCCCTGGAGCTTTTCTGCATCCTACATTGCCACTCACTGCCTATCCTAATTCAGTTCCTATGATTCAAACCACCCCATGATGTTTTTCTCACTCCTACTAGTGAATGTAATGTTACACACCAATACAATGCCCACCATCCCGCGAAGATTTTCAGAAACCTATCCTACATTGCCACTGCATGTTTCCTGACTTCCCCATGCTGACCACTTCGTGGTACTTTTCTGCATTCTACATTGCCACTCACTGCCTATCCTAATTCAGATCCTATTATTTACACCACTCAGTGATGTTTTTCTCACTCCTACTAGTGAATGTAATGTTACAAACCCATACAATGCGCAACACCCCTCGATGTTTATCAGAAATCTATCCTACATTGCCACTGCATTTTTCCTGAATTCCCCATGCTGACCACCCTGTGGTGCTTTTCTCCAACCTACATTGCGACTCACTGCCTATCCTACTTCAGTCCCTCCCATTCACACCACCCCGTGATGCTTTTCTTACTCCTCCTAGTGAATGATATGTTACAGACCCATACAATTTGCACCACCCCGTGATGTTTTTCAGAAACCTATCCTACATTACAACTGCATGTTTCCTGTCATTCCAGTGCTCCCCTCCCCGTGGTGCTTTTCTCCATCCAACATTGCCACTCACTGCCTAACGTAATTCAGATACTATGATTCACAACACCCCGTGATGTTTTTCTCACTCCTAATAGTGAATGAAATGTTACACACCCATACAATGCGCACCGCCCCGCAATGCTTTTAGGAAACCTATGCTATATTGCCACTGCTTGTTTTCTGACCTCCCCATGCTGACAACCCCGTGGTGCCTTTCTCCATCCTACATTGCCACTCACTGCCTAACCTAGTTCAGACCCTCCGATTCATAAAACCCCGTGATGTTTTTCTTACTCCTACAAGTGAAAGGCCTGTTAGAAACCCATAAAATGCGCACCACCCCGCGATGTTTCTAAGAAACCTATCCTACATTGCCACTGCATGTTTCCTGACTTCCCCATGCTGACCAAGCCGTGGTGCTTTTCTCCATCCTACATTGACACTCACTGCTTATCCTAATTCAGTCACTCCGATTCACACCACCACGTTATGTTTTTCTCACTCCTACTAGTGAAGGGCCTGTTAGAAACCCGTACAATGCGAACCACCCCGTGATGTTTTTCAGCAACCTTTCATACATTGCAACTGCCTGTTTCCTGATCTCCCCATGCTGACCACCCGTGGAGCTTTTCTCCATCCTACATTGCCACTCACTGCCTATCCTAATTCAGTTCCTATGATTCACACCATCCCGTGATGTTTTTCTCACTCCTACTCGTCAATGTAATGTTACAAACCCATACAATGCGCACCACACCGCAATTTTTTTAGAAACCTATCCTAAATTGCCACTGCATGTTTCCTGACCTCCCCATGCTGACCACACCATGGTACTTTTTTCCAGTCTACGTTGCCACTCACTGCCTATCCTAATTCAGATCCTATGATTCACAACACTCAGTGATGTTTTTCTCACTCCTACAAGTGAATGTAATGTTACAAACCCATAAAATGCACAACAAGACGCGATGTTTTTCAGAAATCTATCCTACATTGCCACTGCATGTTTCCTGACCTCCCCATTTTGACCAGCCCGTGGTGCTTTTCTCCATCCTACATTGCGACTCACTGCCTATCCTACTTCAGACCCTCCAATTCACAACACCCCATGATGTTTTTATTACTCCTACTAGTGAATAACATGTTACAGACAAATACAATGTCCACCACCCCGCGATGTTTTTCAGAAACCTATCCTTCATTGCCACTGCATGTTTCCTGACCTCCACATGCTGACCACACCGTGGTGCTTTTCTCCATCCTACATTGCCACTCACTGCCTATCCTAATTCAGTTCCTATGATTCACACCACCCCGTGATGTTTTTCTCACTCCTACTAATGAATGTAATGTTACACACCTATACAATGAGCACCACCCCGCGATGTTTTTCAGAAACCTATCCTACATTGCCAATGCATGTGTCCTGACCTCCCCATGCTGACGAATATGTGGTGCTTTACTCCATCCTATATTGCCACTCACTGCCTTTCCTTATTCAGACTCTCCATTTCACACCACACCGTGAAGTTTTTCTCACTCATACTAGTTAATGTAATGTTACACACCCATACAGTGATCAAGACCCCGTGATGCTTTTCAGAAACCTATCCTACATTGCCACTGCATGTTTCCTGACCTCCCTATGCTGACCAACCCGTGGTGGTTTTCTCAATCCTACATTGCCACTTCCTGCCTATCCTAATTCAGAACTTCCGATTCACACCACGCAGTGATGTTTTTCTCACTCCTAGTAGTGAATGTAATGTTACACACCCATATATTGAGCAAGTCCCCGTGATGTTTTTCAGAAACCTATCCTACATGGCCACTGCATGTTTCCTGACCTCCGCATGCTGACAACCCCGTGTTGCTTTTCTCCATCCTACATTGCCACTCACTGCCTAACCTAATTCAGATACTATGATTCACAGCACCCCGTGATGTTTTTCTCACTCCTAATAGTGAATGAAATGTTACACACCCATACAATGCGCACCACCACGCAATGCTTTTCAGAAACCTATGCTACATTGCCACTGCATGTTTCCTGACTTCCCCATGCTGACCAAGCCGTGGTGCTTTTCTCCATCCTACATTGCCACTCACTGCCTATCCTAATTCAGTCCCTCCGATTCACACCAACACGTTATGTTTTTCTCACTCATACCAGTGAATGGCCTGTTAGAAACCCTTACAATGCGCACCACCCCGTGATGTTTTTCAGAAACCTTTCCTACATTGCCACTGCCTGTTTCCTGATCTCCCCATGCTGACCACCCCGTGGAGCTTTTCTCCATCCTACCTTGCCACTCACTGCCTATCCTAATTCAGTTCCTATGATTCACACCATCCCGTGATGTTTTTCTCACTCCTACTCGTCAATGTAATGTTACAAACCCATACAATGCGAACCACCCCGCAATTTTTTCAGAAACCTATCCTAAATTGCCACTGCATGTTTCCTGACCTCCCCATGCTGACCACCCCATGGTACTTTTTTCCAGTCTACGTTGCCACTCACTGCCTATCCTAATTCAGATCCTATGATTCACAACACTCAGTGATGTTTTTCTCACTCCTACTACTGAATGTAATGTTACAAACCCATACAATGCGCAACAAGACGCGATGTTTTTCAGAAATCTCTCCTACATTGCCACTGCATGTTTCCTGCCCTCCCCATTTTGACCACCCAGTGGTGCTTTTCTCCATCCTACATTGCGACTCACTGCCTATCCTATTTCAGACCCTCCAATTCACACCACCCCATGATGTTTTTATTACTCCTACTAGTGAATAACATGTTACAGACACATACAATGTCCACCACCCCGCGATGTTTTTCAGAAACCTATCCTACATTGCCACTGCATGTTTCCTGACATGCCCATGCTGACCGTCCCGTGGAGCTTTTCTCCATCCTACATTGCCACTCACTGCCTTTCCTTATTCTGACTCTCCGATTCACACCACCCCGTGATGTTTTTCTCACTCCTACTAGTGAATGTAATGTTACACACCCATACAATGTGCACCACCCCACGATGTTTTTGAGAAACATATCCTACATTGCCAATGCATGTTTCCTGACCTCCCCATGCTGACCAAAATGTGGTTCTTTACCCATCCTACATTGTCACTCAATGCCTTTCCTTATTCAGACTCTCCATTTCACACCACACCGTGAAGTTTTTCTCACTCATACTAGTTAATGTAATGTTACCCACCCATACAGTGAGCAAGACCCAGCGATGTTTTTCAGAAACCTAACCTACATTGCCACTGCATGTTTCCTGAACTCCCTATGCTGATCACCCAGTGGTGGTTTTCTCAATCCTACATTGCCACTTCCTGCCTATCCTAATTAAGAACCTCCGATTCACACCACCCCGTGATGTTTTTCTCACTCCTACTAATGAATGTAATGTTACACACCTATACAATGAGCACCACCCCGCGATGTTTTTCAGAAACCTATCCTACATTGCCAATGCATGTGTCCTGACCTCCCCATGCTGACGAATATGTGGTGCTTTACTCCATCCTACATTGCCACTCACTGCCTTTCCTTATTCAGACTCTCCATTTCACACCACACCGTGAAGTTTTTCTCACTCATACTAGTTAATGTAATGTTACACACCCATACAGTGATCAAGACCCCGTGATGCTTTTCAGAAACCTATCCTACATTGCCACTGCATGTTTCCTGACCTCCCTATGCTGACCACCCCGTGGTGGTTTTCTCAATCCTACACTGCCACTTCCTGCCTATCCTAATTCAGAACTTCCGATTCACACCACGCAGTGATGTTTTTCTCACTCCTAGTAGTGAATGTAATGTTACACACCCATATATTGAGCAAGTCCCCGTGATGTTTTTCAGAAACATATCCTACATGGCCACTGCATGTTTCCTGACCTCCCCATGCTGACCACCCCGTGTTGCTTTTCTCCATCCTACATTGCCACTCACTGCCTAACCTAATTCAGATACTATGATTCACACCACCCCGTGATGTTTTTCTCACTCCTAATAGTGAATGAAATGTTACACACCCATACAATGCGCACCACCCCGCAATGCTTTTCAGAAACCTATGCTACATTGCCACTGCATGTTTCCTGACTTCCCCATGCTGACCAAGCCGTGGTGCTTTTCTCCATCCTACATTGCCACTCACTGCCTATCCTAATTCAGTCCCTCCGATTCACACCAACACGTTATGTTTTTCTCACTCATACCAGTGAATGGCCTGTTAGAAACCCTTACAATGCGCACCACCCTGTGATGTTTTTCAGAAACCTTTCCTACATTGCCACTGCCTGTTTCCTGATCTCCCCATGCTGACCACCCCGTGGAGCTTTTCTCCATCCTACCTTGCCACTCACTGCCTATCCTAATTCAGTTCCTATGATTCACACCATCCCGTGATGTTTTTCTCACTCCTACTCGTCAATGTAATGTTACAAACCCATACAATGCGAACCACCCCGCAATTTTTTCAGAAACCTATCCTAAATTGCCACTGCATGTTTCCTGACCTCCCCATGCTGACCACCCCATGGTACTTTTTTCCAGTCTACGTTGCCACTCACTGCCTATCCTAATTCAGATCCTATGATTCACAACACTCAGTGATGTTTTTCTCACTCCTACTACTGAATGTAATGTTACAAACCCATACAATGCGCAACAAGACGCGATGTTTTTCAGAAATCTCTCCTACATTGCCACTGCATGTTTCCTGCCCTCCCCATTTTGACCACCCAGTGGTGCTTTTCTCCATCCTACATTGCGACTCACTGCCTATCCTACTTCAGACCCTCCAATTCACACCACCCCATGATGTTTTTATTACTCCTACTAGTGAATAACATGTTACAGACACATACAATGTCCACCACCCCGCGATGTTTTTCAGAAACCTATCCTACATTGCCACTGCATGTTTCCTGACATGCCCATGCTGACCGTCCTGTGGAGCTTTTCTCCATCCTACATTGCCACTCACTGCCTTTCCTTATTCTGACTCTCCGATTCACACCACCCCGTGATGTTTTTCTCACTCCTACTAGTGAATGTAATGTTACACACCCATACAATGTGCACCACCCCACGATGTTTTTGAGAAACATATCCTACATTGCCAATGCATGTTTCCTGACCTCCCCATGCTGACCAAAATGTGGTTCTTTACCCATCCTACATTGTCACTCAATGCCTTTCCTTATTCAGACTCTCCATTTCACACCACACCGTGAAGTTTTTCTCACTCATACTAGTTAATGTAATGTTACACACCCATACAGTGAGCAAGACCCAGCGATGTTTTTCAGAAACCTAACCTACATTGCCACTGCATGTTTCCTGAACTCCCTATGCTGATCACCCAGTGGTGGTTTTCTCAATCCTACATTGCCATTTCCTGCCTATCCTAATTCAGAACCTCCGATTCACACTACCCAGTGATGTTTTTCTCACTCCTACTAGTGAATGTAATGTTACACACCCATACAATGTGCACCAACCTGCCATGTTTTGCAGAAACCTATCCTACATTGCCACTGCATGTTTCCTGACCTCCTCATGCTGACCACCCCGTGGTGCTTTTCTCCATTCTACAATTCCACTCACTGCCTATCCTAATTCAGACTCTCCATTTCACACCACCCTGTGAAGTTTTTCTCACTCCTACTAGTGAATGTAATGTTACACACCCATACAATGTGCACCAACCTGCCATGTTTTGCAGAAACCTATCCTACATTGCCACTGCATGTTTCCTACCCTCCTCATGCTGACCACCCCGTGGTGCTTTTCTCCATTCTACATTGCCACTCACTGCCTATCCTAATTCAGACCCTACGATTCACACCACTCCGTGATGTTTTTTTCACTCCTACTAGTGAATGTAATGTTACACATCAATACAATGCGTACCACCCCGCGATGTTTTTCAGAAACCTATCCTACATTGCCACTGCATGTTTCCTGACCTCCCCATGCTGACCACCCCGTGGTGCTTTTCTCCATTCTACATTGCCACTCACTGCCTATCATAATTCAGAATCTCCATTTCACACTACCCCATGAAGTTTTTCTCACTCATACTAGTTAATGTAATGTTACACACCCATACAATGCGCACCACCCCTCAATGTTTTTCAGAAACCTATCCTACATTGCCACTGCATGTTTCCTGAACTCCCCACGCTGACCACCCCGTGGTGCTTTTCTCCATCCTACATTGCCACTTCCTGCCTATCCTAATTCAGACCCTCCGATTCAGACCACCCTGTGATGTTTTTCTTACTCCTACTGGTGAATGGCCTGTTAGAAACCCATACAATGCGCACCACCCCGCGATGTTTCTCAGAAATCTATCCTACATTGCCACTGCATGTTTCCTGACTTCCTCATGCTGAGCACTCCATGGAGCTTTTCTCCAACCTACATTGCCACTCACTTCCTATCCTAATTCAGACCCTCCAATTCACACTAACCCGTGATGTTTTTCTCACTCCTACTAGTGAATGTAATGTTACACACCCATACAATGTGCACCCCCCTGCGATGTTTTTCAGAAACCTATCCTACATTGCTACTGCAAATTTCCTGACCTCCCCATGCTGACCAGCCTGTGGCGCTTTTCTCCATCCTACATTGCCACTCACTGCCTATCCTAATTCAGATCCTATGACTCACACCTCTCCGTGATGTTTTTCCCACTCCTACTAGTGAATGTAATGTTACAAACCCATACAATGCGCAACACCCCGAGATGTCTTTCAGAAACCTACGCTACGTTGCCACTGTATGTTTCCTGAACTCAGCATACTGACCACCCGTGGTGCTTTTCTCCATCCTAAATTTCCACTCATTGCCTTTCCTTATTCATACTCTCCGATTCACACCACCCCATGATGATTTTCTCACTCCTAATAGTGAATGTAATGTTACATACCAATGCAATGTGCACCATCCCGAGATGTTTTTCAGAAACCTATCCTATATTGATACTACAGGTTTCCTGACATCCCCATGCTGATGACACCGTGGTGCTTTACTCCATCCTACATTGCCACTCACTGCCTTTCCTTATTAAGACTCTCCATTTCACACCACCCCGTTAAATTTTTCTCACTCATACTAGTTAATGAAATGTTACACACCCATACAATGAGCAAGACCCCGCGATGTTTTCCAGAAACCTATCCTACATTGCCACTGCATATTTCCTGACTTCCTCATGCTGAGCACTCCATGGAGCTTTTCTCCAACCTACATTGCCCCTCACTGACTTTCCCTATTCAGACTCTCCAATTCACACCACCCCGTGATGTTTATCTCACTCCTAGTAGTGAATGTAATGTTACACAGTCATACAATGCGCACCACCCCGCGATGTTTTTCAGAAACCTATCCTACATTGCTACTGCATATTTTCTGACCTCCCCATGCTGACCACCCTGAGGCGCTTTTCTACATTGCCACTCACTGCCTATCCTAATTCAGATCCTATGGCTCACACCTCTCCGTGATGTTTTTCCCACTCCTACTAGTGAATGTAATGTTACAAACCCATACAATGCGCACCACCCCGAGATGTCATTCAGAAACCTACTCTACGTTGCCACTGTATGTTTCCTGAACTCACCATACTGACCACCCGTGGTGCTTTTCTCCATCCTACATTTCCACTCACTGCCTTTCCTTATTCATACTCTCCGATTCACACCACCCCGTGATGATTTTCTCACTCCTAATAGTGAATGTAATGTTACATACCCATACAATGTGCACCATCCCGCTTTTTTTTTAGAAACCTATCCTATATTGATACTACAGGTTTCCTGACATCCCCATGCTGACGACACCGTGGTGCTTTACTCCATCCTACATTGCCACTCACTGCCTTTCCTTATTAAGACTCTCCATTTCACACCACCATGTTAAATTTTTCTCACTCATACTAGTTAATGAAATGTTACACACCCATACAATGAGCAAGACCCCGCGATGTTTTTCAGAAACCTATCCTACATTGCAACTGCATGTTTCCTGACCTCCCTATGCTGGCCACCCTGTGGTGCTTTTCTCAATCCTACATTGCCACTTCCTGCCTATCCTAATTCAGAACCTCCGATTCACACCACCCAGTGCTGTTTTTCTCACTCTTACTAGTGAATGTAATGTTACACACCCATACAATGCGCACCACCCCGAGATGTTTTTCAGAAACCTATCCTACATTGCACTGCATGTTTCCTGACCACCCCATGCTGACCACCCCGCGGTGCTTTTCTCCAAACTACATTGCCACTCACTGCCTATCCTAATTCAGACCCTCCGATTCACACCACCCAGTGATGCTTTTCTTACTCCTACTAGAGATTGGCCTGTTAGAATCCCATACAATGCGCACCACCCCGCGATGTGACTCAGAATCCTATCCTACATTGCCACTGCATGTTTCCTGACTTCCCCATGCTGACCACACCGTGGTGCTTTTCTCCAACCTACATTGCCACTCACTGCCTATCCGAATTCAAACACTCAGATTCACACCAGCCCGTGATGTTTTTCTCACTCCTACTAGTGAATGTAATATTACACATTCATACAATGCGCACCACCCCGCGATGTTTTCCAGAAACCTATCCTACGTTGCCACTGCATGTTTCATGACCTCCCCATGCTGACCACCCCGTTTTGCTTTTCTCCCTCCTACCTTGCCACTCACTGCCTATCCTAATTCAGACCCCCCGATTCACACCAATCCGTGATGTTTTTCTCACTGCTACTAGTGAATTGCCTGTTAGAAACCCTTACAATGCGCACCACCCCCGGATGTTTTTCAGAAACCTATTCTACATTGCCCCTACGTGTTTCCTGACCTTCCTATGCTGACCTCCCCGTGGTGCTATTCTCCATCCTACATTGCCACTCATTGCCTTTCCTAATTCAGACCCTCCGATTCACACCACCCCGTGATGTTTTTCTTACTCCTACTAGTGAATGTAATATTACACACCCATACAATGTGCACAACCCCGCGATGTTTTTCAGAAACCTATCCTACATTGCCAATGCATGTTTCCTGACCTCCCCATGCTGACCACCCAGTGGTGCTTCTCTCCATCCTACATTGCCACTAACTGCCTATCCTACTTCAGACCCTCTGATTCACAACACGAAGTGATGTTTTTCTCACTCCTACTAGAGAATGTAATGTTGCACAACTATACAATGCGCACCACCCCGCAATGTTTTTCAGAAACCTATCCTACATTGCCACTGCATGTTTGCTGACCTCCCCATGCTGACACCCCGTGGTGCTTTTCTCCATCCTACATGGCCACTCAATGCCTATCCTTATTCAGACCCTCCGATTCACACCACCCAGTGATGTTTTTCTTACTCCTACTAATGAATGGCCTGTTAGAAACCCATACAATGCGTACCACCCCGTGATGTTTCTCAGAAACCTATCCTACATTGCCACTGCATGTTTCCTGACTTCCCCATGCTGACCACCCTGTGGTGCTTTTCTCCAAACTACATTGCCACTCACTGCCTATCCTAATTCAGACGCTCCGATTCACACCAACCCGTGATGTTCTTCTCACTCCTACTAGTGAATGTAATGTTACACACCCATACAATGCGCACAACCCCGCGATGTTTTTCAGAAACCTATCCTACAATGGCACTGCATTTTTCGTTACCTCCCCATGCTGACCACACCGTGGTGCTTTTGTGCATCCTACATTGACACTCCCTGTCTGTCCTAATTCAGACCCTCCGATTCAAACCACCCCATGATGTTTTCCTCACTCCTACTAGTGAATGTAATGTAATACAACCATACAATGCGCACCACCCCGCAATGTTTTTCAGAAATCTATCGTACATTGCCACTGCATGTTTCCTGAAATCCCCATGCTGACCACCCCGTGGGCTTTTCTCCATCCTACATTGCCACTCACTGCCTATCCTAATTCAGATCCTAAGACTCACACCACTCCGTGATGTTTTTCTCACTCGTAGTAGTGAATGTGTAGTTACATACCCATACAATGTGCACCACCCCGCAATGTTTTTCAGAAACCTATCCTACATTGCCACTGTATGTTTTCTGACCTCCCCATGCTGACCACCCGTGGTGCTCTACTCCATCCTACATTGTCACTCACTGCCTTTCCTTATTCAGACTCTCCATTTCACACCACCCCGTGAAGTTTTTCTCACTCATAGTAATTAATGTAATGTTACACACCCATACAATGAGCAAGACCCCGCGATGCTTTTCAGAAACCTATCCTACATTGTCACTGCATGATTCCTGACCTCCCTATGTTGACCACCCCGTGGTGCTTTGCTCAATTCTACATTGCCACTTCCAGCCTATCCTAATTGAGAACCACCGTTTCACACCACCCAGTGATGTTTTTCTCACTCTTACTAGTTAATGTAATGTTACACAATCATATAATGAACAAGACCCCTCGATGTTTTTCAGAAACCTATTCTACATTGCCACTGCATGTTTCCTGAACTCTCCATGCTGACCACCCCGTGGTGCTTTTCTCCATGCTATATTGCCACTCACTGCCTATTCTTATTCAGATACTATGATTCACACCACCCCGTGATGTTTTTCTCACTCCTACTAGTGAATGAAATGTTACACACACATACAATGCACACAACCCCGCAATATTTTTCAGAAACCTATCGTACATTGCCACGGCATGTTTCCTGAACAAACCATGCTGACCACCCCGTAGTGCTTTTCTCCATCCTACATTGCCACTCACTGCCTATCCTAATACAGACCCTCCGATTCACACCACCCCGTGATGGTTTTCTTACTCCTACAAGTGAAAGGCCTATTAGAAACACATACAAGGCGCACCACCCCGCGATGTTTCTCAGAAACCTATCCCACATTGCAACTGCATGTTTCCTGACTTCCCCTGGCTGACCACCCCGTGGTGATTTTCTCCATCCTACATTGCCACTCACTGCCTATCCTAATTCAGACCCTCCGATTCACACCACCACGTCATGTTTTTTTCACTCCTACTAGTGAATGGCCTGTTAGAAACCCTTACAATGCGCACAACCCCGTGATTTTTTTCAGAAACCTTTCCTACATTGCCACTGCCTGTTTCCTGATCTCCCCATGCTGACCACCCCTGGAGCTTTTCTCCATCCTACATTGCCACTCACTGCCTATCCTAATTCAGTTCCTATGATTCACACCACCCCATGATGTTTTTCTCACTCCTACTAGTGAATGTAATGTTACACACCCATACAATATGCACCACCCCGCAATGCTTTTCAGAAACCTATGCTACACTGCCACTGCATGTTTCCTGACCTCCCCATGCTGACAACCCCATGGTGCTTTTCTCTATCCTACATTGCCACTCACTGCCTATCCTAATTCAGAACCTCCGATTCACACCACCCCGTGATGTTTTTCTTACTCCTACAAGTGAAAGGCCTGTTAGAAAAGCATACAACGCGCACCACCCCGCGATGTTTCTCAGAAACCTATCCTACATTGCCACTGCATGTTTCCTGACTTCCCCATGCTGACCAACCCGTGGTGCTTTTCTCCATCCTACATTGCCACTCACTGCCTATCCTAATTCAGACACTCTGATTCACACTACCACGTTATGTTTTTCTCACTCCTACTAGTGAATGGCCTGTGAGAAACCCTTACAATGCGCACCACCCCGTGATGTTTTTCAGAATCCTATCCTACATTCCCACTGCATGTTTCCTGACCTCCCCATGCTGACCACGCCACGGTGCTTTTCTCCATCCTACATTGCCACTTCCTACCTATCCTAATTCAGACCCTCCAATTCACACCACCCCGTGATGTTTTTCTCCCTCCTACTAGTGAATGTAAAGTTACACACGCTTACAATGCGCACCACCCTGCGATGTTTTTCAGAAACCTATCCTACATTGCCACTGCATGTTTCCTGACCTCCCCATGCTGACCAACCCAGGTGCTTTTGTCCATCCTACATTGCCACGCACTGCCTATCCTAATTCAGATCCTATGATTCTCAACACCCCGCGAAGTTTTTCTCACTCCTACTAGTGAATGTAATTTTACACACCCATACAAAACGCACCACCCCGCGATGTTTCTCAGAAACCTATCCTACATTGCCACTGCATGTTTCCTGACCTCCCCATGCTGAACACCCCGTGGTGCTTTTCTCCATCCTATATTGCCACTCACTGTCTTTCCTAATTCAGTTCCTATGATTCAAACCACCCCATGATTTTTTTCTCACTCCTAGTAGTGAATGTAATGTTACACAACTATACAATGCGCACCACCCCGCAATGTTTTTCAGAAACCTATCCTACATTGCCACTGCATGTTTCCTGACCTCCCCATGCTGACCAGACCGTGGTGCTTTTCTCCATCCTGCATTGCCACTCACTGCATATCCTCATTCAGACCCTCCGATTCACACCAACCCGTGATGTTCTTATCACTGCTACTAGTGAATGAAATGTTACACACCCATACAATGCGCACCACCCCGTGTTGTTTTTCAGAAACCTATCCTACATTGTCACTGCATGTTTCCTGACCTCCCTATGCTGACCATCCCATGGTGCTTTTCTCAATCCTACATTGCCAATTCCAGCGTATCCTAATTCAGAAGCACCGATTCACACAACCCAGTGATGTTTTTCTCACTCTTACTAGTTAATGTAATGTTACACACCCATATAATGAGCAAGATCCCTCGAAGTTTTTCAGAAACCTATCCTATATTGCAACTGCATGTTTCCTGAACTTCCCATGCTGACCACCCCGTGGTGCTTTTCTCCATCCTATATTGCCACTCACTGCCTATCCTAATTCAGAACGTATGATTCACACCACTCAGTGATGTTTTTCTCAATCCTACTAGTGAATGTAATGTTACAAACCCATACAATGTGCAACACCCCGCGATGTTTTTCAGAAAAGTATCCTACATTGCCACTGCATGTTTCCTGACCTCCCCATGTTGACCACACAGTGGTGCTTTTCTCCATCCCACTTTGCGACTCACTGCCTATCCAACTTCAGACACTCCGATTCACACCACCACGTGATGTTTTTCTTACTTCTACTAGTGAATGACATGTTACAGACCCATACAATGCGCACCACCACGCGATGTTTCTCAGAAACCTATCCTACATTGCCACTGCATGTTTCCTGACCTCCCCATGTTGACCACCCATGGTGCTTTTCTCCATCTTACATTGCCACTCACTACCTAACCTAATTCAGACCTTCTGATTCATACCACCCTGTGATGATTTTCTCACTCCTACTAGTGAATGTAATGTTACACACCCATACAATGTGCACCACCCCGCGATGTTTTTCAGAAACCTATCTTACATTTCCACTGCATGTTTCCTGACCTCCCCATGCTGACCACCCCGTGGTGCTTTTCTCCATCCAACATTGCCACTCTCTGCCTAACCTAATTCAGATGCTATGATTCACAGCACCCTGTGATGTTTTTCTCACTCCTAACAGTGAATGAAATGTTACACACCCATACAATGCGCACCACCCCGCAATGTTTTACAGAAACCTATCGTATACTGCCACTGCATGTTTCCTGATCTCCCCATGCTGACCACCCCGTGGTGCTTTTCTCCAACCTACATTGCCACTCACTGCGTATCCTAATTCGGATCTCCGATTCACACCATCCGGTGATGTTTTTCTTACTCCTACACGTGAAAGGCCTGTTAGAAAGCCATACAATGCGCACCACCCCGCGATGTTTCTCAGAAACCTATCCTACATTGCCACACCATGTTTCCTGACCTCCCCATACTGAACACCCATGGTGCTTTTCTCCATCTTACATTGCCTCTCACTGCCTATCCTAATTCAGACCTTCCAATTCATACCACCCTGTGAAGATTTTCTCACTCCTACTAGTGAATGAAATGTTACACACCCATACAATGCACACCACCCCGCAATGTTTTTTAGAAACCTATCCTATATTGCGACTACAGGTTTCCTGACCTCCCCATGCTGACGACACCGTGGTACTTTACTCCATCCTACATTGCCACTCACTGCCTTTCCTTATTCAGACCCTCCGATTCACACCACCCCTTGATGTTTTTCTTACTCCTACAAGTGAAAGGCCTGTTAGAAACCCATGCATTGCGCACCATCCCACGATGTTTCTCAGAAACCTATCCTACATTTCCACTGCATGTTTCCTGACTTCCTGATGGTGACGACCCCGTGGTGCTTTTCTCCATCCTACATTGCCACTCACTGCCTATCCTAATCCAGACCCTCCGATTCACACCACCACGTGATGTTTTTCTCACTCCTACTAGTGAATGGCCTGTTAGAAACCCTTACAATGCACACCAACCCGTGATGTTTGGGGTCAGAAACCTTTCCGACATTGCCACTGCGTGATTCCTGATCTCCCCATGCTGACCACCCCGTGGAGCATTTATCCATCCTACATTGCCACTCACTGCCTATCCTAATTCAGTTCCTATGATTCACACTATCCCGTGATGTTTTTCTCACTCCTACTAGTGAATGTAATGTTACAAAGCCATACAATGCGCACCAACCCGCGATGTTTTTCAGAAACCTATCCTAAATTACCACTGCATGTTTCCTGACTTCCCCATGCTGACCACCCCGTGGTACTTTTTTTCCATTCTACATGGCCACTCACTGCCTGTCCTAATTCAGATCCGATAATTCAGAACACTCAGTGATGTTTTTCTCACTCCTACTTGTAAATGTAATGTTACAAACCCATACAATGCGCAACACCACGCGATGTTTTTCAGAAACCTATCCTACATTGCCACTGCAAGTTTCCTTACCTCCCCATGTTGACCACCCCGTGGTGCTTTTCTCCATCCTACATTGCGACTCACTGCCTATCCTACTTCAGATCCTCCGATTCAAACCACCCCGTGATGTTTTTCTTACTCCTACTAGTGAATGTAAAGTTACACACCCATACAATGCGCACCACCCGGCGATGTTTTTCAGAAACCTATCCTACATTGCCACTGCATGTTTCCTGACCCCCCATTGCTGATCACCCCGTGGTGCTTTTCTCCATCCTACATTGCCACTCACTGCCTATCCTAATTCAGATCCTATGATTCTCAACAGCCCGTGATGTTTTTCTCACTCCTCCTGGTGAATGTAATGTTACACACGCATACAATGCGTACCACCCCGCGATGTTTCTCAGAAACCTATCCTACATTGCCACTGCATGTTTCCTTACTTCCCCATGCTGACCACCCCATTGTGCTTTTCTCCATCCTACATTGCCACTCACTGCCTATCCTAATTCAGACCTTCTGATTCATACCACCCTGTGATGATTTTCTCACTCCTACTATTCACTGTAATTTTACACACCCATAAAATGTGCACCACCCCGCGATGATTTTCAGAAACCTATCTTCCATTGCCACTGCATGTTTCCTGACCTCCCCATGCTGACCACCCCATGGTGCTTTTCTCCATCGTACATTGCCACTCACTGCCTATACTAATTCAGACCCTCATATGCACACGACCAGTGATGTTTTCCTTACTCCTACTAGTGAATGGCCTGTTAGAAACCCATACAATGCGCACCACCCCGCGATGTTTCTCAGAAACCGATCCTACATTGCAACTACAATGTCTTGACTTCCCCATGCTGACCACCCCGTGGTGCTTTTCTGCAACCTACATTTCCACTCACTGCCTATCCTAATTCAGACCCTCTGATTCACACCAGCCTGTGATGTTTTTCTCACTCATACTAGTGAATGTAATTTTACACACCCATACAATGGGCACAACCACACGATGTTTCTCAGAAACCTATCCTACATTGCCACTGCATGTTACATTACCTCCCCATGCTGACCACCCTGTGGTGCTTTTCCCCATCCGACATTGCCTCTCACTGCCTATCCTAATTTAGACCCTCCGATTCAAACCACCCCGTGATGTTTTTCTCACTCCGAGTAGTGAATGTAAAGTTACACACCCATACAATGCGCACCACCCCGCGATGTTTTTCAGAAACCTTTCCTACATTGCTACTGCATATTTCCTGACCCCCCATGCTGACCACCCTGTGGCGCTTTTCTCCATCCTACATTGCCACTCACTGCCTATCCTAATTCAGATCCTATGACTCACACCTCTCCGTGATGTTTTCCCACTCCTACTTGTCAATGTAATGTTACAAACCCATACAATGCGCACCACCCCGAGATGTCTTTCAGAAACCTACTCTACGTTGCCACTGTATGTTTCCTGACCTCCCCATGCTGACCACCCCTTGGTGCTTTTCTCCATCCTACTTTGTTACTCACTGCCTATCTTAAATCAGACACTATGATTCACACCACCCCGTGATGATTTTCTCACTCCTAATATTGAATGTAATGTTACATACCCATACAATGTGCACCATCCCGCGATGTTTTTCAGAAACCTATCCTATACTGCCACTACAGGTTTCCTGACCTCCCCATGCTGACGACACCGTGGTGCTTTACTCCATCCTACATTACCACTCACTGCCTTTCCTTATTAAGTCTCTCCATTTCACACCACCCCGTTAAATTTTTCTCACTCATACTAGTTAATGAAATGTTACACACCCATACAATGAGCAAGACCCCGCGATGTTTTTCAGAAACCTATCCTACATTGCCAATGCATGTTTCCTGACTTCCCCATGCTGGCCACCCCGTGGTGCTTTTCTCAATTCTACATTGCGACTTCCTGCCTATCCTAATTCAGAACCTCCGATTCACACCACCCCGTGTTGTTTTTCTTACTCCTACTAGAGAATGGCCTGTTAGAAACACATACAATGCGCACCACCCAGCGATGTTTCTCAGAATCCTATCCTACATTGCCACTGCATGTTTCCTGACTTCCCCATGCTGACCACCCCGTGGTGCTTTTCTCCAACCTACATTGCCACTCACTGCCTATCCGAATTCAGACCCTCTGATTCACACCAACCCGTGATGTTTTTCTCACTCCTACTAATGAATGTAATGTTACACATTCCTACAATGCGCACCACCCCGCGATGTTTTCCAGAAACCTATCCTACGTTGCCACAGCGTGTTTCATGACCTCCCCATGCTGACCACCCCGTGTTGCTTTTCTCCCTCCTACCTTGCCACTCACTGCCTATCCTAATTCAGACACTCCGATTCACAACCCACTGTGAGATGTTTCTCACTCCTACTAGTGAATGTAAAGTTACACACCCATTCAATGCGCACCACCCCGCGATGTTTTTCAGAAACCTATCCTACATTTCCACTGCATGTTTCCTGACTTCACCATGCTGACCACCCCGTGGTGCTTTTCTCCATCCTACATTGCCACTCACTGCCTATCCTAATTGAGATCCTCCGATTCACACCACCCCGTGATGTTTTTCTCACTCCTACTAGTAAATATAATGTTACACAACCTTACATTACGCACCACCCCGTGATGTTTTTCAGAAATATATCCTACACTGCCACTGCATGTTTCCTGACCTCCCCATGCTGACCACCCCGTGCAGCTTTTCTCCATCCTACATTGCCACACCCGGCCTATCCTAATTCAAACCCTCCGATTCAAACCACCCCGTGATGTTTTTCTCACTCCTACTAGTGAATGTAATGTTACACATCCAAGCAATGCGCACCACACCTCGATGTCCTTCAGAAACTTATCCTACATTGCCACTGCATGTTTCCTGCCCTCCCCATGCTGACCACCACATGGTGCTTTTCTCCATTCTACATTGGCACTCACAGCCTTTCCCTTTTCAGACTCTCCGATTCACACCACCCCGTAAAATTTTTCTCACTCTTACTAGTGAATGTAATGTTACACACCCATACAATGACGAAGACCCCACGATGTTTTTCAGAAACCTATCCTATATTGCCACTGCATGTTTCCTGACCTCCCTATGCTGATCACCCCGTGGTGCTTTTCTCCATCCTACATTGCCACTCACTGCCTATCCTAATTCAGACCCTCCGATTCACACCACACCATGAAGTTTTTCTTACTCCTACTAGTGAATGACCTGTTAGAGCCCCATACAATGCGCACCACCCTGTGATGTTTCTCACAAATCTAACCTATATTGCCACTGCATGTTTCCTGACTTCCCCATGCTGACCACCCCGTGGTGCTTTTCTCCAACCTACATTGCCATTCACTTCCTATCCTAATTCAGACCCGCCGATTCACACCAACCCGTGATGTTTTTCTCACTCCTATTAGTGAATGTAATGTTACACACCCATACAATGCGCATCACTGCGATATTTTCTGAAACCTATCCTACATTGCCACTGCATGTTTCCTGACCTCCCCATGCTGACCACCCCGTGCTGCTTTGCTCCATCCTACATTGCCACTCCCTACATATCCTAATTTAGACCCTCCGATTCAAAGCACCCCGTGATGTTTTTCTCACTCCTACTAGTGAATGCAATGTTACACACCCAAACAATACGCACCACCCCGCGATGTCCTTCAGAAACCTATCCTACATTGCCACTGCATGTTTCCTGACCTCCCTATGCTGACCACCCCGTGGTGATTTTCTCAATCCTACATTGCCACTTCCTGCCTATCCTAATTCAGAACCTCAAATTCACACCACTCGGTGAAGTTTTTCTCACTCATATTAGTGAATGTAATGTTACACACAAATACAGTGTGCACCAGCTCGCCATGTTTTTTAGAAACCTATCCTACATTGCCACTGCATGTTTCCTGACCTCCTCATGCTGACCACCCCGTGTTGCTTTTCTCCATCCTACATTCACAATCACTGCCTATACGAATTCAGTTCCTTTTATTCACACCACCCCGTGATGTTTTTCTCACTCCTACTAGTGAATGTAATGTTACACACCCATACAATGCACACCACCCCGCGATCTTTTTCAGAAACCTATCCTACATTGCAACTGCATGTTTCCTGACCTCCCCATGCTGACCACCCCGTGGTGCTTTTCTCCAAGCTACATTGCCACTCACTGCCTATCCTAATTCAGTCCCTCCGATTCACACCACCCCGTGATGTTTTTCTTACTCCTACTAGTGAATTGCCCGTTATAAACCCATACAATGCGCACCACAGCGCGATGTTTCTCAGAAATCTATCCTACATTGCCACTGCATGTTTCCTGACTTCCCCATGCTGACCACCCCGTGGTGCTTTTCTCCAAATTACATTGCCATTCACTTCCTATCCTAATTCAGACCCTCTGATTCACACCAACCCGTGAAGTTTTCGCACACCTACTAGTGAATGTAATGTTACACAACCATACAATGTGCACCACCCCGCGATGTTTTTCAGAAACCTATCTTACATTGTCATTGCATGTTTCCTGACCTGCCCATGCTGACAACCCCGTGGTGCTTTTCTCCATCCTACATTGGCACTCACAGCCTTTCCCTATTCAGACTCTCCGATTCACACCACCCCGTAAAGTTTTTCTCACTCCTACTAGTGAATGTAAGGTTACACACCCATACAATGACCAAGACCCCACGATGTTTTTCAGAAACCTATCCTCCAGTGCCACTGCATGTTTCCTGACCTCCCCATGCTGACCACCCCGTGGTGCTTTTCTCAATCTTACATTGCCACTTCCTGCCTATCCTAATTCAGAACCTCCGATTCACACCACCCCGTGATGTTTTTCTCACTCCTACTAGTGAATGTAATGTTACACACCCATACAATGTGCACCACCCCACGATGTCTTTCAGAAACCTATCCTACATTGCCACTGCATGTTTCCTGACCTCCCCATGCTGACCACCTCGTAGTGCTTTTCTCCATCTACATTGACACTCACTGCGTATCCTAATTCAGACCCTCCGATTCACACCACTCTGTGATGTTTTTCTGACTCCTGCTAGTGAATGTAATGTTACACAACCATACAATGAGCACCACCCCGCGATGTTTTCAGAAACCTATCCTACATTGCCACTGCATGTTTCCTGAGCTCCCCATGCTGACCACCCCGTGGTGCTTTTCTCCAACCTACATTGCCACTCACTGCCTATCCTAATTCAGATCCTATGATTCAAACCACCCCGGGGTGTTTTTCTCACTCCTACGAGTGAATGTCATGTTACACACCCAGACAATGCGCACCACCCCGCAATGTTTTTCAGAAACCTATCCTAAATTGCCACCACATGTTTCCTGAATTCCCCATGCTGTCAATCCCCTGGTCCTTTTCTCCATCCTACATTGCCACTCCCTGCCTATCCTAATTCAGACCCTCCGATTCACACCAATCCGTGATGTTTTTCTCATCCTACTAGTGAATGTAATGTTACACACCCATACAATGCGCACCAGCCCACGATGTCTTTCCGAAACCTGTCCCACATTGCCACTGCATGTTTCCTGACCTCCAAATGCTGACCACCCCATGGTGCTTTTCTCCATTCTACATTGCCACTAACTGCCTATCCTAATTCAGACCTTTCGATTCATACCACCCTGTGATGTTTTTCTCACTCATACTAGTGAATGTAATGTTAAACACCCATACAATGTGCTCCACCCCGCGATGTTTTTCAGAAACCTATGTTACATTGTCACTGCATGTTTACTGACCTCCCCATGCTGACCACCCCGTGGTGCTTTTCTCCATCCTACATTGGCACTCACTGCCTTTCCCTATTCAGACTCTCCGATTCACTCCACCGCGTGAAGTTTTTCTCACTCCTACTAGTGAATGTAATGTTACACACCCATACAATGACCAAGACCCCACGAAGTTTTTCAAAAACCTATCCTACATTGCCACTGAATTTTTCCTGACCTCCCTATGCTGACCACCCCGTGGTGAGTTTCTTAATCCTACATTGCCACTTCCTGCCTATCCTAATTCAGAACCTCCGATTCACACCACCCAGTGATGTTTTTCTCACTACTACTAGTGAATGTAATGTTACACACCCATACAATGCGCACCACCCCACGATGTCTTTCAGAAACCTATCCTACATTGCCACTGAATGTTTCCTGACCTCCCCATGCTAACCACCCCTTGATGCTTTTCTCCGTCCTACATTGCCATTCACTGCTTATACTAATTCAGTTCCTTTGATTCACACCACCCCGTGATATTTTTCTCACTCCTACTAGTGAATGTAATGTTACACACCCATACATTGCGCCCCACCGCACGATGTTTTTCAGAAACCTATCCTACATTGCCAATGCATGTTTTCTGACCTCCCTATGCTGACCACCCCATGGTGCTTTTCTCCAAGCTACATTGCCACTCACTGCCTATCCTAATTCTGATCCTATGATTCAAACCACCCCGTGATGTTTTTCTCACTCCTACGAGTGAATGTAATGTTACACACCCAGACAATGCGCACCACCCCACAATGTTGTTCAGAAACCTGTGCTACATGGCCACCACATGTTTCCTGAACTCGCCAAGCTGACCACCCCGTGGTGCTTTTCTCCATCCTACATTGCCATTCACTTCCTATCCTAATTCAGACCCGCCGATTCACACCAACCCGTGATGTTTTTCTCACTCCTATTAGTGAATGTAATGTTACACACCCATACAATGCGCATCACTGCGATGTTTTCTGAAACCTATCCTACATTGCCACTGCATGTTTCCTGACCTCCCCATGCTGACCACCCCGTGCTGCTTTTCTCCATCCTACATTGTCACTCCCTACCTATCCTAATTCAGACCCTCGAATTCAAACCACCCCGTGATGTTTTTCTTACTCCTACTAGTGAATGTAATGTTACACACCCAAACAATGCGCACCACCCCGCGATGTCTTTCAGAAACCTATCCTACATTGCCACTGCATGTTTCCTGACCTCCCCTTTGTGACCACCCCGTGGTGCTTTTCTCCATCCTACATTGCCACTCACTGCCTATCCTAATTCAGACCCTCCGATTCACACCAATCCGTGATGTTTTTCTCATCCTACTAGTGAATGTAATGTTACACACCCATACAATGCTCACCACCCCGCTATGTTTTTCACAAACCTATCTTACATTGCCACTGCATGTTTCTTGACCTCCCCCTGGTGACCACCCAGTGGTGCTTTTCTCCAACCTACATTGCCACTAACTGCCTATCCTAATTCAGACCTTCCAATTCATAGCACCGTGTTATGTTTTTGTCACTCCTACTAGTGAATGGAAGGTTACACAACTGTACAATGTGCACAACCCCGCGATGTTTTTCAGAAACCTAACTTACATTGTCACTGCATGTTTCCTGACCTGCCCATGCTGACCACCTCGTGGTGCTTTTCTCCATCCTACATTGGCACTCACAGCCTTTCCCTATTCAGACTCTCCGAATCACACAACCCCGTAAAGTTTTTCTCACTCCCATTAGTGAATGTAATGTTACACACCCATACAATGACCAAGAACCCACGATGTTTTTCAGAAACCTTTCCTACATTGCCACTGCATGTTTCCTGACCTCCCTATGCTGACCACCCCGTGGTGCTGTTCTCAATCCTACATTGCCACTTCCTGCCTATCCTAATTCAGAACCTCCGATTCACACCACACAGGGATGTTTTTCTCACTCCTACTAGTGAATGTAATGTTACACACCCATACAATGCGCACCACCCCACGATGGCTTTCAGAAACCTATCCTACATTGCCACTGCATGTTTCCTGACCTCCTCATGCTGACCACATCGTAGTGCCTTTCTCCATCCTACATTGCCACTCACTGCCTATCCTAATTGAGACCCTCCGATTCACACCACTCCGTGATGTTTTGCTGACTCCTTCTAGTGAATGTAGTGTTACAAACCCATACAATGCGCACCACCCCGCGATGTTTCTCAGAAATCTATCCTACATTGCCACTGCACGTTTCCTGACTTTCCCATGGTGACCACCCCGTGGTGCTTTCATCCAACCTACATTGCCATTCACTTCCTATCCTAATTCAGACGCGCCGATTCACACCAACCCGTGATGTTTTTCTCACTCCTATTAGTGAATGTAATGTTACACACCCATACAATGCGCATCACTGCGATGTTTTCTGAAACCTATCCTACATTGCCACTGCATGTTTCCTGACCTCCCCATGCTGACCACCCCGTGCTGCTTTTCTCCATCCTACATTATCACTCCCTACCTATCCTAACTCAGACACTCCGATTCAAACCACCCCGTGATGTTTTTCTCACTCCTACTTGTGAATGTAATGTTACACACCCAAACAATGCGCACCACCCTGCGATGTCTTTCAGAAACCTATCCTACATTGCCACTGCATGTTTCCTGACCTCCCCATGCTGACCACCACATGGTGCTTTTCTCCATCCTACATTGTCACTCACTGCCTATCCTAATTCAGACCTTCCGATTCACACCACCCCGAGATGTTTTTCTCACTGCTTCTAGTGAATGTAATGTTACACACCCATACAATGTGCACCACCCCGCGAAGTTTTCCAGAAACCTATCTTACATTGCCACTGAATGTTTCTTGACTTCACCCTCCTGACCACTCAGTGGTGCTTTTCTCCATCCTACGTTGACACTCACTGCCTATCCTAATTCAGATACTATGATTCACACCACCCCGTGATGTTTATCCCACTCCTACTAGTGAATGTAATGTTACACACCGATACAATGTGCACCACCCCGCGATGTTTTTCAGAATCCTATCCTACATTGGCACTGCATGTTTCCTGACCTCCCCTTGCTGACCACCCCGTGGTGCTTTTCTCCATCCTACATTGCCACTTCCTGCCTATCCTAATTCAGAACCTCCGATTCACACCACCCAGTGATGTTTTTCTCACTCCTACTAGTGAATGTAATGTTACACACCCATACAATGCGCACCACCCCGCGATGTCTTTCAGAAACCTATCCTACATTGCCACTGAATGTTTCCTGACCTCCCAATGCTAACCACCCCTTGGTGCTTTCCTCCATCCTCCATTCCCACTCACTGCATATACTAATTCAGTTCCTTTGATTCACACCACCCCGTGATATTTTTCTCACTCCTACTAGTGAATGTAATGTTACACACCTATACATTGCGCACCACCCTGCGATGTTTTTCAGAAACCTATCCTACATTGCCACTGCACGTTACCTGACCTCCCCATGCTGACCATCCCGTGGTGCTTTTCTCCATCCTACATTTCCAGTCACTGCCTATCCTAATTCAGACCCTCCGATTCACACCAATCCGTGATCTTTTTCTCATCCTACTAGTGAATGTAATGTTACACACCCATACAATGCTCACCACCCCGCTATGTTTTTCACAAACCTATCTTACATTGCCACTGCATGTTTCTTGACCTCCCCCTGGTGACCACCCAGTGGTGCTTTTCTCCAACCTACATTGCCACTAACTGCCTACACTAATTCAGACCTACCAATTCATAGCACCGTGTTATGTTTTTCTCACTCCTACTAGTGAATGGAATGTTACACAATTGTACAATGTGCACAACCCCGCGATGTTTTTCAGAAACCTAACTTACATTGTCACTGCATGTTTCCTGACCTGCCCATGCTGACCACCTCGTGGTGCTTTTCTCCATCCTACATTGGCACTCACAGCCTTTCCCTATTCAGACTCTCCGATTCACACAACCCCGTAAAGTTTTTCTCACTCCTACTAGTGAATGTAATATTACACACCAATACAATGACCAAGACCCCACGATGTTTTTCAGAAACCTATCCTACATTGCCACTGCATGTTTCCTGACCTCCCTATGCTGAACACCCCGTGGTGCTGTTCTCAATCCTACATTGCCACTTCCTGTCTATCCTAATTCAGAACCTCCGATTCACACCACCCAGGGATGTTTTTCTCACTCCTACTAGTGAATGTAATGTTAAACACCCATACAATGCGCACCACCCCACGATGGCTTTCAGAAACCTATCCTACATTGCCACTGCATGTTTCCTGACCTCCTCATGCTGACCACATCGTAGTGCTTTTCTGCATCCTACATTGCCACTCACTGCCTATCCTAATTGAGACCCTCCGATTCACACCACTCCGTGATGTTTTTCTGACTCCTTCTAGTGAATGTAGTGTTACACACCCATACAATGCGCACCACCCCGCGATGTTTCTCAGAAATCTATCCTACATTGCCACTGCACGTTTCCTGACTTTCCCATGCTGACCACCCCGCGGTGCTTTCCTCCAACCTACATTGCCATTCACTTCCTATCCTAATTCAGACCCGCCGATTCACACCAACCCGTGATGTTTTTCTCACTCCTATTAGTGAATGTAATGTTACACACCCATACAATGCGCATCACTGCGATGTTTTCTGAAACCTATCCTACATTGCCACTGCATGTTTCCTGACCTCCCCATGCTGACCGCCACGTGCTGCTTTTCTCCATCCTACATTATCACTCCCTACATATCCTAATTCAGACCCTCCGATTCAAACCACCCCGTGATGTTTTTCTCACTCCTACAAGTGAATGTAATGTTACACACCCAAACAATGCGCATCACCCCGCGATGTCTTTCAGTAACCTATCCTACATTGCCATTGCATGTTTCCTGACCTCCCCATGCTGACCACCACATGGTGCTTTTCTCTATCCTACATTGTCACTCATTGCCTATCCTAATTCAGACCTTCCGATTCACACCACCCCATGATGTTTTTCTCACTGCTTCTAGTGAATGTAATGTTACACACCCATACAATGTGCACCACCCCGCGACGTTTTCCAGAAACCTATCTTACATTGCCACTGAATGTTTCTTGACTTCACCCTGCTGACCACTCAGTGGTGCTTTTCTCCATCCTACATTGCCACTCACTGCCTATCCTAATTCAGATACTATGATTCACACCACCCCGTGATGTTTTTCTCAGTCCTACTAGTGAATGCAATGTTACACACCCATACAATGTGCAAGACCCCGCTTTTTTTTTCAGAATTCTATCCTACATTGCCACTTCATTTTTCCTGACCTACCCATTCTGACCACCCTGTGGTGCTTTTCTCCATCCTACATTGCCACTCACTGCCTATCCTAATTCCGCTCCTATGATTCACACACCCTGTGATGTTTTTCTCACACCTACAAGTGAATGTAAGGTTACACACCGATACAATGCGCACCACCCTGCGATGTTTTTCAGAATCCTATCCTACATTGGCACTGCATGTTTCCTGACCTCCCCATGCTGACCACCCCGTGGTGCTTTTCTTAATCCTACATTGCCACTTCCTGCCTATCCTAACTCAGAACCTCCGATTCACACCACCCACTGATGTTTTTCTCACTCCAACTTGTGAATGTAATGTTACACACCCATACAATGCGCACCACCCCGCGATGTCTTTCAGAAACCTATCCTACATTGCCACTGAATGTTTCTTGACCTTCCCATGCTAACCACCCCTTGGTGCTTTCCTCCATCCTACATTCCCACTCACTGCCTATACTAATTCAGTTCCTTTGATTCACACCACCCCGTGATATTTTTCTCACTCCTACTAGTGAATGTAATGTTACGCACCCATACATTGCGCACCACCCCGCGATGTTTTTCAGAAACCTATCCTACATTGCCACTGCACGTTACCTGACCTCCCCATGCTGACCACCCCGTGGTGCTTTTCTCCAACCTACATTGCCACTAACTGCCTATCCTAATTCAGACCTTCCAATTCATAGCACCCTGTTATGTTTTTCTCACTCCTACTAGTGAATGTAATGTTACACAACCGTACAATGTGCACCACCCCGCGATGTTTTTCAGAAACCTATCTTACATTGTCACTGCATGTTTCCTGACCTGCCCATGTTGACCACCCCGTGGTGCTTTTCTCCATCCTCAATTGGCACTCACAGCCTTTCCCTAATCAGAGTCTCCGATTCACACAACCCCGTAAAGTTTTTCTCACTCCTACTAGTGAATGTAATGTTACACACCCATACAATGACCAATACACCACGATGTTTTTCAGAAACCTATCCTACATTGCCACTGCATGTTTCCTGACCTCCCTATGCTGACCACCCCGTGGTGCTGTTCTCAATCCTACATTGCCACTTCCTGCCTATCCTAATTCAGAACCTCCGATTCACACAACCCAGGGATGTTTTTCGCACTCCTACTAGTGAATGTAAGGTTACACACTCATACAATGCACACCAAACCACGATGCCTTTCAGAAACCTATCCTACATTGCCACTGCATGTTTCCTGACCTCCCCATGCTGACCACATTGTAGTACTTTTCTCCATCCTACATTGCCACTCACTGCCTATCATAATTTAGACCCTCCTATTCACACCACTCCGTGATCTTTTTCTGACTCCTGCTAGTGAATATAGTGTTACACACCCATACAATGCGCACCACCCAGCGATGTTTTTCAGAAACCTATCCTACATTGCCACTGCATGTTTCCTGAACTCCCCATGCTGACCAACCCGTGGTGCTTTTCTCCAAGCTACATTGCCACTCACTGCCTATCCTAATTCAGATCCTATGATTCAAACCACCCCGTGGTGTTTTTCTCACTCCTACGAGTGAATGTAATGTTACACACCCAGACAATGCGCAACACCCCGCAATGTTTTTCAGAAACCTATCCTACATTACCACCACATGTTTCCTGAACTCCCCATGCTGACAACCCCGTGGTGCTTTTCTCCATCCTACATTGCCACTCCCTGCCTATCATATTTCAGACCCTCGGATTCAAACCACCCCGTGATGTTTTATTCACTCCTACTAGTGAATGTAATGTTACACACCCATGCAATGCGAACCACCCCGCGATGTCTTTCAGAAACCTATCCCATATTGCCACTGCATGTTTCCTGACATCCAAATGCTGACCACCCCATGGTGCTTTTCTCCATCCTACATTGCCACTAACTGCCTATACTAATTCAGACCTTCCGATTCATACCACCCTGTGATGTTTTTCTCACTCCTACTAGTGAATGTAATGTTACACACCCTTACAATGTGCACCTCTCTGTGATGTTTTTCAGAAACCTATGTTACATTGTCACTGCATGTTTCCTGAACTCCCCATACTGACTACCCCTTGGTGATTTTCTCCATCCTACATTGGCACTCACTGCCTTTCCCTATTCAGACTCTCCGATTCACTCCACCCCTTGAAGTTTTTCTCACTCCAACTAGTGAAAGTAATGTCACACACCCATACAATGAGCAAGACCCCAGGATGTTTTTCAGAAACCTATCCTACATTGCCACTGCATGTTTCCTGACCTCCCTATGCTGACCACCCCGTGGTGCTTTTCTCCATCCTACATTGCCATTCACTGCTTATACTCATTCAGTTCCTTTGATTCACACCACCCCGTGAAATTTTTCTCACTCCTACTAGTGAATGTAATGTTACACACCCATACATTGTGCACCACCCCGTGATGTTTTTCAGAAACCTATCCTACATTGCCACTGAATGTTTCCTGACCTCCCCATGCTAACCATCCCTTGGTGCTTTTCTCCATCCTACATTGCCATTCACTGCTTATACTCATTCAGTTCCTTTGATTCACACCACCCCGTGAAATTTTTCTCACTCCTACTAGTGAATGTAATGTTACACACCCATACATTCTGCACCACCCCGTGATGTTTTTCAGAAACCTATCCTACATTGCCACTGCATGTTTCCTGACCTCCCCATGCTGACCACGCCGTGGTGCTTTTCTCCAAGCTACATTGCCACTCACTGCCTATCCTAATTCAGATCCTATAATTCAAACCACCCCGTGATGTTTTTCTTACTCCTACTAGTGAATTGCCCGTTATAAACCCATACAATGCGCACCACCGCGCGAAGTTTCTCAGAAATCTATCCTACATTGCCACTGCATGTTTCCTGACTTCCCCATGCTGACCACCCCGTGGTGCTTTTCTCCAAACTACATTGCCATTCACTTCCAACGGTAATTCAGACCCGCCGATTCACACCAACCCATGATGTTTTTCTCACTCCTACTAGTGAATGTAATTTTACACACCCATACAATGCGCATTACTGCGATGTTTTTCTGAAACCTATCCTACATTGCCACTGCATGTTTCCTGACCTCCCCATGCTGACCACCCCATGGTACTTTTCTCCATCCTACATTGCCAGTCCCTGCCTATCCTAATTCAGACCCTCCGATTCAAAGCACCCCGTGATGTTTTTCTCACTCCTACTAGTGAATGTAATGTTACACACCCAAACAATGCGCACCACCCCGCGATGTCTTTCAGAAACCTATCCTACATTGCCCCTGCATGTTTCCTGACCTCCCCATGCTGACCCCCACATGGTGCTTTTCTCCATCCTACATTGCCACTCACTGCCTATCCTAATTCAGACCTTCCGATTCACACCACTCCGTGATGTTTTTCTCACTCCTTCTAGTGAATGTAATGTTACACACCCATACAATGTGCGCCACCCCGCGACGTTTTTAAGAAACCTATCTTACATTGCCACTGAATGTTTCTTGACTTCACCCTGCTGACCTCCCAGTGGTGCTTTTCTCCAACCTACATTGCCACTCACTGCCTATCCTAATTCCGATCCTATGATTCACACACCCCGTGAAGTTTCTCTCACACCTACTATTGATTGTAAGGTTACACACCGATACAATGCGCACCAGCCCGCGATGATTTTCAGAATCCTATCCTACATTGGCACTGCATGTTTCCTGACCTCCCCATGCTTACCACCCCGTGGTGCTTTTCTTAATCCTACATTGCCACTTCCTGCCTATCCTAATTCAGAACCTCCGATTCACACCACTCAGTGATGTTTTTCTCACTCCTACTAGTGAATGTACTGTTACACACCCATACAATGCGCACCACCCTGCCATGTTTTTCAGAAACCTATCCTACATTACCACTGCATGTTACCTGACCTCAACATGCTGACCACACTGTGGTGCTTTTCTCCATCCTACATTGCCACTCACTGCCTATCCTAATTCAGACCCTCCGATTCACACCAATCCGTGATGTTTTCCTCACTCCTACTAGTGAATGTAATGTTACACACCCATACAATGTGCACCACCCCGCGATGTCTTTCAGAAACCTATCCTACATTGCCACTGAATGTTTCCTGACCTCCCCATGCTAACCAGCCCTTGGTGCTTTTCTCCATCCTACATTGCCACTCACTGCCTACACTAATTCAGTTCATTTGATTCACACAACCCCGTGATATTTTTCTCACTCATACTAGTGAATGTAATGTTACACACCCATACATTGCGCACCACCACGCGATGTTTCTCAGAAACCTATCCTACATTACCACTGCATGTTACCTGACCTCCCCATGCTGACCACCCCGTGGTCTTTTCTCCATCCTACATTGCCACTCACTGCGTATCCTAATTCAGACCCTCCGATTCACACCAATCCGTGATGTTTTCCACACTCCTACTAGTGAATTTAATGTTACACACCCATACAATGTGCACCACCCCGCGATGTTTTTCAGAAACCTATTTTACATTGCCACTGCATGTTTCTTGACCTCCCCATGCTGACCACCCCGTGGTTCTTTTCTCCAAGCTACATTGCCACTCACTGCCTATCCTAATTCAGATCCTATGATTCAAACCACCTCGTGATATTTTTCTCACTCCTAAGAGTGTATGTAATGTTACACACCCAGACAATGCGCACCACCCCGCAATGTTTTTCAGAAAGCTATCCTACATGGCCACCACTTGTTTCCTGAACTCCCCATGCTGACCACCCCATGGTGCTTTTCTCCATCGTACATTGCCACTCACTGCCTATCCTAATTCAGACCCTCTGATTCACACCACCCTGTGACGTTTTTCTTACTCCTACTAGTGAATGGCCTGTTAGAACCCCATAAAATGCGCACCACCCCGTGATGTTTCTCAGAAATCTATCCTACATTGCCACTGCATGTTTCCTGACTTCCCCATGCTGACCACTGCGTGGTGCTTTTCTCCAACCTACATTGCCATTCACTTCCTATCCTAATTCCGACCCGCCGATTCAAACCAACCCGTGATGTTTTTCTCACTCCTACTAGTGAATGTAATGTTACACATACATACAATGCGCACCACCCCTCGATGTCTTTCAGAAACCTATCCTACATTGCCACTGCATGTTTCCTGACCTCCCCATGCTGACCACCACATGGTGCTTTTCTCCATCCTTCAATGCCACTCACTGCCTATCCTAATTCAGACCCTCTGATTCACACCACCCCGTGATGTTTTTCTCATCCTACTAGTGAATGTTATGTTACACACCCATACAATGCTCACCACCCCGCTATGTCTTTCAGAAACCTATCTTACATTGCCACTGCATGTTTCTTGACCTCCCCCTGCTGACCACCCAGTGGTGCTTTTCTCCAACCTACATTGCCACTAACTTCCTATACTAATTCAGACCTTTTGATTCATAGCACCCTGTTATGTTTTTCTCACTCCTACTAGTGAATGTAATGTTACACAACCATACAATGTGCACCACCCCGCGATGTTTTTCAGAAACATATCTTACATTGTCACTGCATGTTTCCTGACATCCCCATGGTGACCACCCCGTGTTGCTTTTCTCCATCCTACATTGGCACTCACAGCCTTTCCCTATTCAGACTCTCCGATTCACACCACCCCATAAAGTTTTTCTCACTCGTACTAGTGAATGTAATGTTGCACACCCATACAATGACCAAGACCCCACGATGTTTTTCAGAAACCTATCCTACATTGCCACTGCATGTTTCCTGACCTCCCTATGCTGACCACCCCTTGGTGCTTTTCTCAATCCTACATTGCCACTTAGTGCCTATCCTAATTCAGAACCTCCGATTCACACCACCCAGGGATGTTTTTCTCACTCCTACTAGTGAATGTAATGTTACACACCCATACAATGTGCACCACCCCACGATGTCTTTCAGAAACCTATCCTACATTGCCACTTCATGTTTCCTGACCTCCCCATGCTGACCACCTTGTAGTGCTTTTCATCATCCTACATTGCCACTCACTGCCTATTCTAATCCAGACACTCCGATTCACACAACTCCGTGATTTTTTCTGACTCCTGCTAGTGAATGTAATGTTACACACCCATACAATGCGCTCCACCCCGCAATGTTTTTCAGAAACCTATCCTACATTGCCACTGCATGTTTCCTGACCTCCCCATGCTGACTACCCCGTGGTGCTTTTCTCCATCCTACATTGCCACTCACTGCCTATCCTAATTCAGATCCTATGATTCAAACCACCCCTTGATGTTTTTCTCACTCCTATGAGTGAATGTAATGTTACAAACCCAGACAATGCGCACCACCCTGCAATGTTTTTCAGAAACCTATCCTACATGGACACCACATGTTTCCTGAACTCCCCATGCTGTCCACCCCGTGGTGCTTTTCTCCATCCTACATTGCCACTCACTGCCTATCGTAATTCAGACCCTCCGATTCACACCAATCCGTGATGTTTTCTCACTCCTACTAGTGAATGTAATGTTACACACCCATACAATGCGCACCACCCCACGATGTCTTTCATAAACCTATCCTACATTGCCACTGAATGTTTCCTGAACTCCCCATGCTCACCACCCCTTGGTGCTTTTCTCCCTCCTACATTGACACTCACTGCCTATATGAATTCAGTTCCTTTGATTCACACCACCCCGTGACATTTTACTCACTCCTACTAGTTAATGTAATGTTACACACCCATACATTGCGCACCACCCCGGGATGATTTTCAGAAACCTATCCTACATTGCCACTGCATGTTTCCTGACCTCCACATGCTGACCACCCCGTGTTGCTTTTCTCCATCCTACATTGCCACTCACTGCCTATCCTAATTCAGACCCTCCGATTCACACCAATCCGTGATGATTTTCTCACTCCTACTAGTGACTGTAATGTTACACACCCAGACAATGCGCACCACCCCGCAATGTTTTTCAGAAACCTATCCTACATGGCCACCACATGTTTCCTGAACTCCCCATGCTGACCACCTCGTGGTGCTTTTCTCCATCCTACATTGCCACTCATTGCCTATCCTAATTCAGACCCTCCGATTCACACCACCCCGTGATGATTTTTTACTCCTATTAGTGAATGGCCTGTTAGAAACAAATACAATGCGCACCACCCCGCTATGTTTCTCAGAAATCTATCCTACATTGCCACTGCATGTTTCCTGACTTCCCCATGCTGAGGACCCCGTGGTGTTTTTCTCCAACCTACATTGCCATTCACTTCCTATCCTAAATCAGACTCGCCGATTCCCACCAACCCGTGATGTTTTTCTCACTCCTACTAGTGAATGTAATGTTACGCACCCATACAATGCGCATCACGGCGATGTTTTCTGAAACCTATCCTACATTGCCACTGCATGTTTCCTAACCTCCCCATGCTGACCACCCCGTGGTGCATTTCTCCATCCTACATTGCCACTCCCTGCTTATCCTAATTCAGACCCTCCGATTCAAACCACCCGTGATGTTTTTCTCACTCCTACTAGTGAATGTAATGTTACACACCCATACAATGCGCACCACCCCGCGATGTCTTTCAGAAACCTATCCCAAATTGCCAATGCATGTTTCCTGACCTCCAAATGCTGATCACCCCATGGTGCTTTTCTCCATCCTACATTGCCACTAACTGCCTATCCTAATTCAGACCTTTTGATTCATACCACCCTGTGATGTTTTTGTCACTCCTACTAGTGAATGTAATGTTACTCACCCATACAATGTGCACCAACCCGCGATATTTTCAGAAACCTATGTTACATTGTCACTGCATGTTTCCTGACCTCCCCATTCTGACCACCCCGTGGTGCTTTTCTCCATCCTACATTGGCACTCACTGCCTTTCCCTATTCAGTCTCTCCGATTCACTCCACCCCGTGAAGTTTTTCTCACTCCTACTAGTGAATGTAATGTTACACACCCATAAAATGAGCAAGACCCCACGATGTTTTTCAGAAACCTATCCTACATTGTCACTGCATGTTTCCTGACCTCCCTATGATGACCACCCCGTGGTGATTTTCTTAATCCTACATTGCCACTTCCTGCCTATCCTAATTCAGAACCTCCCATTCACACCACCCAGTGATGTTTTTCTCACTCCTACCTGTGAATGTAATGTTACACACCCATACAATGCGCACCACCCCGCGATGTCTTTCAGAAACCTATGCTACATTGCCACTGAATGTTTCCTGACCTCCCCATGCTAACCACCCCTTGGTGCTTTTCTCCATCCTACATTGCCATTCACTGCTTATACTAATTCAGTTCCTTTGATTCACACCACCCCGTGATATTTTTCTCACTCCTACTAGTGAATGTAATGTTACACACCCATACATTGTGCACCACCCCGCGATATTTTCAAAATCCTATCCTACATTGCCACTGCATGTTTCCTGACCTCCCCATACTGACCACCCCGTGGTGCTTTTCTCCAAGCTACATTGCCACTCACTCCCTATCCTAATTCAGATCCTATGATTCAAACAACCCTGTGATGTTTTTCTCACTGCTACGTGTGAATGTAATGTTACACATCCAGAAAATGCGCACCACCCCGCAATGTTTTTCAGCAACCTATGCTACATGGCCACCACATGTTTCCTGAACTCCCCATGCGAAACCACCCCGTGGTGCTTTTCTCCAACCTAGATTGCCATTCACTTCCTATCCTAATTCAGACTTCCGATTCACACCAACACGTGATGTTTTTCTCACTCCTATTAATGAATGTAATGTTACACACCCATACAATGCACATCACTGCGATGTTTTCTGAAACCTATCCTGCATTGCCACTGCATGTTTCCTGACCTCCCCATGCTGACCACCCCGTGCAGCTTTTCTCCATCCTACATTGCCACTCCCTACATATCCTAATTCAGACCCTCCGATTCAAACCACCCCGTGATGTTTTTCTCACTCCTACCAGTGAATGTAATGTTACACACCCAAGCAATGCGCACCACCACTCGATGTCTTTCAGAAACCTATCCTACATTGCCACTGCATGTTTCCTGACCACCCCATGCTGACAACCACATGGTGCTTTTCTCCATCCTACATTGCCACTCACTGCCTATCCTAATTCAGACATTCCGATTCACACCACCCCGTGATGTTTTTCTCATCCTACTAGTGAATGTAATGTTACACACCCATACAATGCTCACGACCCCGCAATGTTTTTCAGAAACCTATCTTATATTGCCACTGCATGTTTCTTGACCTCCTCCTGCTGACCAACCAGTGGGGCTTTTCTCCAACCTACATTGCCACTAATCGCCTATCCTAATTCAGACCTTCCGATTCATACCACCCTGTTATGTTTTTCTCACTCCTACTAATGAATGTAATGATACACACCCATACAATGTGCACCACACTGCGATGTTTTTCAGAAACCTGTCTTACATTGTCACTGCATGTTTCCTGACCTGCCCATGCTGACCACCCCGTCGTGATTTTCTCCATCCTACATTGGCACTCACTGCCTTTCCCTATTCAGACTCTCCAATTCACACCACCCCGTTATGTTTTTCTCACTCCTACTAGTGAATGTAATGTTACACACCCATACAATGAGCAAGACCCCACGATGTTTTCCAGAAAGCTATCCTACATTGCCACTGCATGTTTCCTGACCCCCCTATGCTGACCACCCCGTGGTGATTTCTCAATCCTACATTGCCACTTCCTGCCTATTTTAATTCAAAACCTCCGATTCACGCCACCCAGGGATGTTTTTCTCACTCCTACTAGTGAATGTAATGTTACACACCCATACAATGCGCACCACCCCGCGATGTTTTTCAGAAACCTATCCTACATTGCCACTGCATGTTACCTGACATCCCCATGATGACCACACCATGGTGCTTTTCTCCATCCTGCATTGCCACTCACTGCCTATCCTAATTCAGATCCTATGATTCAAACCACCCCTTGATGTTTTTCTCACTCCTATGAGTGAATGTAATGTTACAAACCCAGACAATGCGCACCACCCCGCAATGTTTTTCAGAAACCTATCCTACATGGCCACCACATGTTTCCTGAACTCCCCATGCTGACCAGCCCGTGGTGCTTTTCTCCATTCCTACATTGCCACTCACTGCCTATCGTAATTCAGACCCTCCGATTAACACCACCCCGTGATGTTTTTCTTACTCCTATTAGTGAATGTCCTGTTAGAACCCCTTACAATGCGCACCACCCTGCTATGTTTCTCAGAAATCTATCCTACATTGCCACTGCATGTTTCCTGACTTCCCCATGCTGACCACCCTGTGGTGCTTTTCTCCAACCTACATTGCCACTCACTGCCTATCCTAATTCAGACCCTCCGATTCACACCACCCGGTTATGTTTTTCTCACTCCTACTAGTGAATGTAATGTTACACACCCATACAATGCGCATCACTGCGATGTTTTCAGAAACCTATCCTACATTGCCACTGCATGTTTCTTGACCTCCCCCTGCTGACCATCCAGTGGTGCTTTTCTCCATCCTACATTGCCACTAACTGCCTATCCTAATTCAGGCCTTCCGATTCATACCACCCAGTGATATTTTTCTCACTCATACTAGTGAATGTAATGTTACACACCCATACAATGCGCACCACCACGCGATGTCTTTCAGAAACCTATCCTACATTGCCAGTGAATGTTTCCAGAACTCCCCATGCTCACCACCACTTGGTGCTTTTCTCCATCCTACATTGAAACTCACTGCCTATACAAATTCAGTTCCTTTGATTCACACCACCCCGTGATATTTTTCTCACTCCTACTAGTTCATGTAATGTGACACACCCATACATTGCGCACCACCCCGCGATGTTTTTCAGAAACCTATCCTACATTGCCACTGCATGTTTCCTGACCTCCACATGCTGACCACCCCGTGTTGCTTTTCTCCATCCTACATTGCCACTCACTGCCTATCCTAATTCAGACCATCCGATTCACACCAATCCGTGATGTTTTTCTCACTCCTACTAGTGAATGTAATGTTACACACCCATACAATGCGAACCACCCCGCGATGTTTTTCAGAAACCTATCCTACATAGCCACTGCATGTTTCCTGACCTCCCCATGCTGACCACACCGTGGTGCTTTTTTCCAAGCTACATTGCCACTCATTGCCTATCCTAATTCAGATCCTATGATTCCACCTCCCCTTGATGTTTTTCTCACTCCTATGAGTGAATGTAATGTTACACACCCAGACAATGCGCACAACCCCGCAATGTTTTTCAGAAAAATATCCTACATGGCCACCACATGTTTCCTGAACTCCCCATGCTGACCATCCCGTGGTGCTTTTCTCCATACTACATTGCCACTCATTGCCTATCCTAATTCAGACCCTCCGATTCACACCACCCCGTGATGATTTTTTACTCCTACTAGTGAATCGCCTGTTAGAACCCCATACAATGCGCACCACCCCGCTATGTTTCTCAGAAATCTATCCTACATTGCCACTGCATGTTTCCTGACTTCCCAATGCTGACCACCCCTTGGTGCTTTTCTCCAACCTACATTGCCATTCACTTTCTATCCTAATTCCGACTCCACGATTCCCACCAACCCGTGATGATTTTCTCACTCCTACTAGTGAATGTAATGTTACACACCCATACAATGCGCATCACGGCGATGTTTTCTGAAATCTATCCTACATTGCCCCTGCATGTTTCCTGACCTCCCCATGCTGACCACGCCGTGGTGCTTTTCTCCATCCTACAATGCCACTCCCTGCCTATCCTAATTCAGACCCTCCGAATCAAACCACCCCGTGATGTTTTTCTCACTCCTACTAGTGAATGTAATGTTACACACCCATAAAATGTGCACCACCCTGGGGCATTTATCAGAAACCTATCTCACATTGCCACTGCATGTTTCATGACCTCACCCTGTTGACCACCCAGTGGTGCTGTTCTCCATCCTACATTGCCATTCCCTGCCTATCCTAATTCAGATTCTATGATTCACACCTCCCCGTGATGTTTTTCTCACTCCTATGTGTGAATGTAATTTTACACACCCATGCAATGCGCACCACACCGCGACGTTTTTCAGAAACCTATCTTACATTGCCACTGCATGTTTCTTGACCACAACCTGCTGACCACCCAGTGGTGCTTTTCTCCATCATACATTTCCACTCACTGCCTATCCTAATTTAGACCCTCAGCTTCACACCAACCCGTGATGTTTTTCTCACTCCTACTAGTGAATGTAATGTTACACACCCATAGAATGCGCACCACCCCGCGATGTTTTTCAGAAACCTATCCTATATTGCCACTGCATGTTTTATTACCTCCCCATGCTGACCACCCCGTGGTGCTTTTCTCCGTCCTACATTGACAATCCCTGCCTATCCTAATTCAGACCCTCCCATTCAAACCACCCTGTGATGTTTTTCTCACTCCTACTAGTGAATGTAATGTTACACACCCAAGCAATGAGCACGACCCCTCGATGTCTTTCAGAAACCTATCCTTCATTGCCACTGCATGGTTCCTGACCTGCCCATGCTGACCACCCCGTGGTGCTTTTCTCCAACTACATTGGCACTCACTGCCTTTCCCTATTCAGACTCTCTGACTCACACCACCCCGTAACGTTTTTCTCACTCCTACTAGTAAATGTAATGTTACACACCCATACAATGAGCAAGATCCCACGATGTTTTTCAGAAACCTATACTACATTGCCACTGCATGTTTCCTGACATCCCTATGCTGACCACCCCGTAGTGCTTTTCTCAATCCTACATTGCCACTTACTGCCTATCCTAATGCAGAACCTCCGATTCACACCACCCAGGGATGTTTTTCTCACTCATACTAGTGAATGAAATGTTACACACCCATACAATGCGCACCACCCCACGATGTCTTTCAGAAACCTATCCTACATTGCCACTGCATGTTTCCTGACCTCCCCATGCTGCCCACCACGTGGTGCTTTTCTCCATCCTACATTGCCACTCACTGCCTATCCTAATTCATACCCTCCGATTCACACCACTCCGTGATGTTTTTCTCACTCCTACTGGTGAATGTAATGTTACACATCCATAGAATGCGCACCACCCCTGATGTTTTTCAGAAACCTATCCTACATTGCCACTGCATGTTTCCTGACCTCCCCATGCTGACCACCCCGTGGTGCTTTTCTCCAAGCTACATTGCCACTCACTCCCTATCCTAATTCAGATCCTATGATTCAAACCACACTGTGGTGTTTTTCTCACTCCTATGAGTGAATGTAATGTTACACACACAGACAATGCGCACCACCCCGCAATGTTTTTCAGAAACCTATCCTACATTGCCACCACATGTTTCCTGAACTCCCCATGCTGACCACCCCGTGGTGCTTTTCTCCATCCTACATTGCCACTCCCTGCCTATCCTAATTCAGACCCTCCGATTCAAACCTCCCCGTGATGTTTTCCTCACACCTACTGGTGAATGTAATGTTACACACCCATACAATGTGCACCACCCACGATGTTTTTCTGAAACCTATGTTACATTGTCAATGCATGTTTCCTGACATCCCCATGCTGACCACCCCGTGGTGCATTTCTCCATCCTACATTGGCACTCACTGCCTTTCCCTATTCAGACTCTCCGTTTCACACCACACCGTGAAGTTTTTGTCACTCCTACTAGTGAATGTAATGTTACTCACATATACAAGGAGCAAGACACCACGATGTTTTTCAGAAACCTATCCTACATTGCCACTGCATGTTTCCTGACCTCCTTATGCTGACCACCCCGTGGTGCTTTTCTTAATCCTCCAAAGCCACTTCAGGCCTATCCTAATTCAGAACCTCTGATTCACACCACCCAGTGATGTTTTTCTCACTCCTACTAGTGAGTGTAATGTTACACACCCATACAATGCACACCACCCCTCGATGTATTTCAGAAACCTATCCTACATTGCCACTGAATGTTTCCTGACCTTCCCATGCTAACAACCCCTTGGTGCTTTTCTCCATCCTACATTGCCACTCACTGCCTATACTAATTCAGTTCCTTTGATTCACACCACCCCGTGATATTTTTCTCACTCCTACTAGTGAATGTAATGTTACACACACATACATTGTGCCCCAGCCCGCGATGTTTTTCAGAAACCTATCCTACATTGCCACTGCATGTTTCCTGACCTCCCCATGCTGACCACCCCATGGTGCTTTTCTCCATCCTACATTGCCACTCACTGCCTATGCTAATTCAGACCCTCCGATTCACACCAATCCGTGATGTTTTTCTCACTCCTACTAGTGAATGTAATGCAACACACCCATACAATGCGCACCACCCAGCGATGTTTTTCAGAATTCTATCCTACATTGCCACTGCATGTTTCCTGACCCCCCATGCTGACCACCCCGTGGTGCTTTTCTCCAAGCTACATTTCCACTCCCTGCCTATCCTAATTCAGACCCTCCGATTCACACAACACAGCGATGTTTTTCTCACTCCTAGTAGTGAATGTAATGTTACACACCCATACAATGCGCACCACCCCGCTATGTCTTTCAGAAACCTATCCTTCATTGCCACTGAATGTTTCCTGACCTCCCCATGCTGACCACCCCATGGTGCTTTTCTCCATCCTACATTGCCACTCACTGCCTATGCTAATTCAGACGCTCCGATTCACACCAATCCCAGATATTTTTCTCACTCCTACTAGTGAATGTAATGTTACACCCTCAAAAATGTGCACCACCCAGCGATGTTTTTCAGAAACCTATCCTACATTGCCACTGCATGTTCCTGACCTACCCATGCTGACAACCCCGTGGTGCTTTTCTCCAAGCTACATTGCCACTCACTGCCTATCCTAATTCAGATCCTAGGATTCAAACCACCTCTTGATGTTTTTCTCACTCCTACTAGTGAATGTAATGTTACACACCCATACAATGCGCATCACTGCGATGTTTTTCTGAAACCTATCCTATATTGCCACTGCATGTTTCCTGACCTCCCCATGCTGACCACCCCGTGGTACTTTTCTCCATCCTACATTGCCAGTCCCTGCCTATCCTAATTCAGACCCTCCGATTCAAACCTCCCCGTGATGTTTTTCTCACTCCTACTAGTGAATGTAATGTTACACACCAAAACAATGCGCACCACCCCGCGATGTCTTGCAGAAACCTATCCTACATTGCCACTGCATGTTTCCTGACCTCCCCATGCTGACCACCACATGGTGCTTTTCTCCATCCTACATTGCCACTCACTGCCTAACCTAATTCAGACCTTCTGATTTACACCACCCCGTGATGTTTTTCTCTCTCCTACTGTTGAATGTAATGTTCCACACCCATACAATGTGCACCACCCCGCGACGTTTTTCAGAAACCTATCTTACATTGCCACTGCATGTTTGTTGACCTCACCCTGCTGACCACCCAGTGGTGCTTTTCTCCATCCTACATTGCCACTTACTGCCTATCCTAATTCAGTTACTATGATTCACACCTCCCCATGATGTTTTTCTCACTCCTACTAGTGAATGTAATGTTACACACCCATACAATGTGCACCACCCCGCGATGTTTTTCAGAATCCTATCCTACATTGGCACTGCATGTTTCCTGACCTCCCCATGCTGACCAACCCATGGTGCTTTTCTCCATCATACATTTCCACTCCCTGCCTATCCTAATTCAGACCCTCCGATTCTCACCAACCAGTGATGTTTTTCTCACTCCTACTAGTGAAAGTAATGTTACACACCCATACTATGTGCACCAGCCCGCGATGTTTTTATGAAACCTATGTTACATTGTCACTGCATGTTTCCTGACCTCCCCATGCTGACCACCCCATAGTGCTTTTCTCCATCCTACATTGGCACTCACTGCCTTTCCCTATTCAGACTCTCCGATTCACCCCATCCCGTGAAGTTTTTCTCACTCCTACTAGAGAATGTAATGATACACACCCATACAATGAGCAAGACCCCACGATGTATTTCATAAACCTATCCTACATTGCCACTGCATATTTCCTGACCTCCGTATGCTGACCACCCCGTGGTGCTTTTCTTAATCCTACATTGCCACTTCCTGCCTATCCTAATTCAGAACCTCCAATTCACACCACCTAGTGATGTTTTTCTCACTCCTACTACTGAATGTAATGTTACACACCCATACAATGCGCACAACCCCGCGATGTTTTTGAGATAACTATCCTACATTTGCCACAGCATGTTTCCTGACCTCCCTAAGCTGACAACCCCTTGGTGCTTTTCTCCAAGCTACATTGCCACTCACTGCCTATCCTAATTCAGATCCTATGATTCAAACCACCCCGTGATGTTTTTCTCACTCCTACGAGTGAATGTAATGTTACACACCCAGACAATGCACACCACCCCACAATGTTTTTCAGAAACCTATCCTACATGGCCACCACATGTTTCCTGAACTCCCCATGCTTACCACCCCGTGGTGCTTTTCTCCATCCTACATTGCCACTCACTGCCTATCCTAATTCAGACCCTCCGATTCACACCACCCCGTGACGTTTTTCTTAAACCAACTAGTGAACGGCCTGTTAGATCCCCATAAATTGCTCACCACCACGTGATGTTTCTCAGAAATCTATCCTACATTGTCACTGCATGTTTCCTGACTTCCCCATGCTGACCACCCCGTTGTGCTTTTCTCCAACCTACATTGCCATTCACTTCCTATCCTAATTCAGACCCGCTGATTCCCACCAACCCGTGATGTTTTTCTCACTCGTACTAGTGAATGTAATGTTACACACCCATACAATGCGCACCACCCCGCGATGACTTTCAGAAACCTATCCTATATTGCCACTGCATGTTTCCTGACTTCCACATGCTGACCACCCCATGGGGCATTTCTCCATCCTACATTGCCTCTAACTGCCTATCGTAATTCAGACCTTCCGATTCATACCACCCTGTGATGTGTTTCTCACTCCTACTAGTGAATGTAATGTTACACACTCATACAATGTGCACCACCCTGCGATGTTTTTTAGAAACCTATCTTACATTGTCACTGCATGTTTCCTGACCTCCCCATGCTTAGCACTCCGTAGTGCTTTTCTCCATCCTACATTGGCACTCACTGCCTTTCCCTATTCAGACTCTCCGATTCACACCACCCGTGAAGTTTTTCTCACTCCTACTAGTGAATGTGATGTTACACACCCTTACAATGCGCACCACCCCTCAATGTTTTTCAGAAACCTATCCTACATTGCCACTGCATGTTTCCTGACCTCCCTATGCTGACCACCCTGTGGTGCTTTTCTCAATCCTACATTGCAACTTCCTGCCTATCCTAATTCAGAACCTCCAATTCACACCACCCAGTGATGTTTTCTCACTCCTACTAGTGAATGTAATGTTACACATCCATACAATGTGCACCATTCCAAGATGTTTTTCAGAAAACTATCCTACATTGCCACTGCATATTTCATGACCTCCCCATGCTGAAAACCCCGTGGTGCTTTTCTCCATCCTACATTGCCAGTCACTTCCTATCCTAATTCAGACCCTCTGATTCACACCAACCCGTGATGTTTTTCGTACTCCTACTAGTGAATGGCCTGTTAGAAACCCATACAATGCGCACCACCCCGCGATGTTTCTCAGAAATCTATCCTACATTGCCACTGCATGTTTCCTGACCTCTCCATGCTGACCACCCCGTGGTGCTTTTCTCCATCCCACATTGCCACTCACTACCTATCCTAATTCATAACCTCCAATTCACACCACCCCGTGATGTTTTTCTCACTCCTACTAGTGAATGTAATATTACACACCCATACAATGCGCACCACCCTGCGATGTTTTTCTGAAACCTATCCTACATTGCCACTGCATGTTTCCTGACCTCCCCATGCTGACCACCCCGTGGTGCTTTTCTCCATCCTACATTGCCACTCCCTGCCTATCCTAATTCAGACCCTCCGATTCTAACCGCCCCGTGATTTTTTTCTCACTCCTACTAGTGAATGTAATGTTACACACCCAAACAATGCTCACCACCCCGCGATGTCTTTCAGAAACCTATCCTACTTTGCCACTGCATGTTTCCTGACCTCCCCATGCTGACCACCGCATCGTGCTTTTCTCCATCCTACATTGCTACTCACTGCCTATCCTAATTCAGACATTCTGATTCACACCACCCCGTGATGTTTTTCTCACTCCTACTAGTGAATGTAATGTTACACACCCATAAAATGTGCACCACCCTGCGATGTTTTTCACAAACCTATCTTACATTGCCACTGCATGTTTCTTGACCTCCCCCTGCTGACCACCCAGTGGTGCTTTTCTCCATCCTACATTGCCACTCACCGCCTATCCTAATTCAGATACTATGATTCACACCACCCCGTGATGTTTTTCTCACTCCTACTAGGGAGTGTAATGTTACACACCCATACAATGTGCACCGCCCCGCGATGTTTTTCAGAATCCTATCCTACATTGTGACTGCATGTTTCCTGACCTCCCCATGCTCACCACTCCGTGGTGCTTTTCTCGAACATACATTGACAGTAACTGCCTATCCTAATTCAGATCCTATGATTCACACACACCTTGATGTTTTTCTCACACCTAGTAGTCAATGTAATGTTACACACCCATACAATGTGCACCACCCCGCGATGTTTTTCAGAATCCTATCCTACATTGGCACTGCATATTTCCTGACCTCCCCATGCTGACTAACCCATGGTGCTTTTCTCCATCATACATTTCCACTAACTGCCTATCCAAATTCAGACCATCCGATTCACACCACCACGTGAATTGTTTCTCACTCCTACTAGTGAATGGCCTGTTAGAAACCCTTACAATGTGCACCACCCCGCCATGTTTTTCAGAAACCTATCCTACATTGCCACTGCATGTTTCCTGACCTCCCCATGCTGACCACGCCGTGGTGCTTTTCTCCATCCTACATTGCCACTCACTGCCTATCCTAATTCAGATCCTATGATTCACAGCCCCCCGTAATGTTTATCTCATTCCTACTAGTGAATGTAATGTTACACACCCATACAATGCGCACCACCCCAAGATGTTTTTCAGAATCCTATCCTACATTGCCACTGCATGTTTCCTGACCTTCCTATGCTGACCACCCCGTTGGGCTTTTCTCCATCCTACAGTGGCACTCACTGCCTTTCCCTATTCAGACTCTCCGATTCACACCACCCCGTGATGTTTTTCTCACTCCTACTATTGAATGTAATGCTACACACCCATACAATTCGCACCACACCACGATGTTTTTCAGAAACCTATCCTACATTGCCACTATATGTTTCCTAAGCTCCCCATGCTGTCCACCCCGTGGAGCTTTTCTCCATCCTACATTGCCACTCAATGCCTATCCTAAATCAGATCCTATGACTCACACCACTCCGTTATGTTTTTCCCACTCTTACTAGTGAATATAATGTTACAAACCCATACAATGCACACCACTCCGCGATGTTTTTCAGAAACCTATCCTACATTGCCACGGCATGTTTCCTGACCTCCCCATGTTGACCATCCCGTGGAGCCTTTCTCCATATTACATTGCCACTCACTGCCTTTCCTTATTCAGACTCTCCGATTCAAACCACCCCGTGATGTTTTTCTCATTCCTAGTAGTGAATGTAATGTTACACACCCATGCAATGCGCACCACCCAGCAATGTTTTTCAGAAACCTACATTGCCACTGCATGTTTCCTGACCTCCCCATGCTGACCACAGCGTGGTGCTTTACTCCATATACATTACCACTCACTGCCTTTCCTTATCCAGTCTCTCCATTTCACACCACTCCGTGATTTTTTTCTCACTCCAACTAGTGAATGGAACGTTACACACCCATACAATGCGCACCACCCCGCGATGTTTTTCAGAAACCTATCCTACATTGCCACTGCATGCTTCGTTATCTCCCCATGCTGACCACCCCGAGGTGCTTTTCGCCACCCTACATTGCCTCTCCCTGCCTATGCTAATTCAGACCCTCCGATTCAAACGAACCCGTGATGTTTTTCTCACTCCTAGTAGTGAATGTAATGTTACACACCCATGCAATGCGCCCCAACCCGCGATGTTTTTCAGAAACCTATCCTACATTGCCACTGCATGTTTCCTGACCTCCCTAAGCTGACCACCCCGTGGTGCTTTTCTCAATCCTATATTGCCATTTCCTGCCTAACCTAATTCAGAACCTCCGATTCACACCACCCAGTGATGTTTTTCCCACTCCTACTAGTGAATGTAATGTTACACACCCATACAATGTGCACCAACCCGCCATGTTTTTCAGAAACCTATTCTATATTGCCACTGCATGTTTCCTGACCTCCCCATGCTGACCACCCAGTGGTGCTTTTCTCCATCCTACATTGCCACTCACTGCCTATACTAATTCAGTTCCTATGATTCACATCACACCGTGATGTTTTTCTCACTCCTACTAGTGAATGTAATGTTACACACCCATACAATGCGCACCACCCTGAGATGTTTTTCTGAAACCTATCCTACATTGCCACTGCATGTTTCCTGACCTCCCCATGCTGACCACCCCGTGGTGCTTTTCTCCATCCTACATTGCCACTCCCTGCCTATCCTAATTCAGACCCTCCGATTCTAACCACCCCGTGATTTTTTTCTCACTCCTACTAGTGAATGTAATGTTACACACCCAAACAATGCTCACCACCCCACGATGTCTTTCAGAAACCTATCCTACTTTGCCACTGCATGTTTCCTGACCTCCCCATGCTGACCACCGCATCGTGCTTTTCTCCATCCTACATTGCTACTCACTGCCTATCCTAATTCAGACATTCCGATTCACACCACCCCGTGATGTTTTTCTCACTCCTACTAGTGAATGTAATGTTACACACCCATAAAATGTGCACCACCCTGCGATGTTTTTCACAAACCTATCTTACATTGCCACTGCATGTTTCTTGACCTCCCCCTGCTGACCACTCAGTGGTGCTTTTCTCCATCCTACATTGCCACTCACCGCCTATCCTAATTCAGATACTATGATTCACACCACCCCGTGATGTTTTTCTCACTCCTACTAGGGAATGTAATGTTACACACCCATACAATGTGCACCACCCCGCGATGTTTTTCAGAATCCTATCCTACATTGTGACTGCATGTTTCCTGACCTCCCCATGCTCACCACTCCGTGGTGCTTTTCTCGAACATACATTGACAGTAACTGCCTATCCTAATTCAGATCCTATGATTCACACACACCTTGATGTTTTTCTCACACCTACTAGTCAATGTAATATTACACACCCATACAATGTGCACCACCCCGCGATGTTTTTCAGAATCCTATCCTACATTGGCACTGCATATTTCCTGACCTCCCCATGCTGACTAACCCATGGTGCTTTTCTCCATCATAGATTTCCACTAACTGCCTATCCAAATTCAGACCATCCGATTCACACCACCACGTGAATTGTTTCTCACTCCTACTAGTGAATGGCCTGTTAGAAACCCTTACAATGTGCACCACCCCGCCATGTTTTTCAGAAACCTATCCTACATTGCCACTGCATGTTTCCTGACCTCCCCATGCTGACCACGCCGTGGTGCTTTTCTCCATCCTACATTGCCACTCACTGCCTATCCTAATTCAGATCCTATGATTCACACCCCCCCGTAATGTTTATCTCATTCCTACTAGTGAATGTAATGTTACACACCCATACAATGCGCACCACCCCAAGATGTTTTTCAGAATCCTATCCTACATTGCCACTGCATGTTTCCTGACCTTCCTATGCTGACCACCCCGTTGGGCTTTTCTCCATCCTACAGTGGCACTCACTGCCTTTCCCTATTCAGACTCTCCGATTCACACCACCCCGTGATGTTTTTCTCACTCCTACTATTGAATGTAATGCTACACACCCATACAATTCGCACCACCCCACGATGTTTTTCAGAAACCTATCCTACATTGCCACTGTATGTTTTCTAATCTCCCCATGCTGTCCACCCCGTGGAGCTTTTCTCCATCCTACATTGCCACTCAATGCCTATCCTAATTCAGATCCTATGACTCACACCACTCCGTTATGTTTTTCCCACTCTTACTAGTGAATATAATGTTACAAACCCATACAATGCACACCACTCCGCGATGTTTTTCAGAAACCTATCCTACATTGCCACGGCATGTTTCCTGACCTCCCCATGTTGACCATCCCGTGGAGCCTTTCTCCATATTACATTGCCACTCACTGCCTTTCCTTATTCAGACTCTCCGATTCAAACCACCCCGTGATGTTTTTCTCACTCCTAGTAGTGAATGTAATGTTACACTCCCATGCAATGCGCACCACCCCGCGATGTTTTTCAGAAACCTACATTGCCACAGCATGTTTCCTAACCTCCCCATGCTGACCACAGCGTGGTGCTTTACTCCATTCTACATTACCACTCACTGCCTTTCCTTATCCAGTCTCTCCATTTCACACCACTCCGTGATTTTTTTCTCACTCCAACTAGTGAATGGAACGTTACACACCCATACAATGCGCACCACCCCGCGATGTTTTTCAGAAACCTATCCTACATTGCCACTGCATGCTTCGTTATCTCCCCATGCTGACCACCCCGAGGTGCTTTTCGCCATCCTACATTGCCTCTCCCTGCCTATGCTAATTCAGACCCTCCGATTCAAACGAACCCATGATGTTTTTCTCACTCCTAGTAGTGAATGTAATGTTACACACCCATGCAATGCGCCCCAACCCGCGATGTTTTTCAGAAACCTATCCTACATTGCCACTGCATGTTTCCTGACCTCCCTAAGCTGACCACCCCGTGGTGCTTTTCTCAATCCTATATTGCCACTTCCTGCCTAACCTAATTCAGAACCTCCGATTCACACCACCCAGTGATGTTTTTCCCACTCCTACTAGTGAATGTAATGTTACACACCCATACAATGTGCACCAACCCGCCATGTTTTTCAGAAACCTATTCTATATTGCCACTGCATGTTTCCTGACCTCCCCATGCTGACCACCCGGTGGTGCTTTTCTCCATCCTACATTGCCACTCACTGCCTATACTAATTCAGTTCCTATGATTCACATCACAGCGTGATGTTTTTCTCACTCGTACTAGTGAATGTAATGTTACACACCCATACAATGCGCACCACCCCGCGATGACTTTCAGAAACCTATCCTATATTGCCACTGCATGTTTCCTGACCTCCACATGCTGACCACCCCATGGGGCATTTCTCCATCCTACATTGCCACTAACTGCCTATCGTAATTCAGACCTTCCGATTCATACCACCCTGTGATGTTTTTCTCACTCCTACTAGTGAATGTAATGTTACACACCCATACAATGTGCACCACCCTGCCATGTTTTTTAGAATCCTATCTTACATTGTCACTGCATGTTTGCTGACCTCCCAATGCTGTCCACTCCGTAGTGCTTTTCTCCATCCTACATTGGCACTCACTGCCTTTCCCTATTCAGACTCTCCGATTCACACCACCCGTGAAGTTTTTCTCACTCCTACTAGTGAATGTAATATTACACACCCATACAATGTGCACCACCCCGCGATGTTTTTCAGAAACCTATCCTACATTGCCACTGCATGTTTCCTGACCTCGCCATGCTGACCACCCCGTGGTGCTTTTCTCCAAGCTACATTGCCACTCACTGCCTATCCTAATTCAGATCCTAGGATTCAAACCACCCCTTGATGTTTTTCTCACTCCTATGAGTGAATGTTATGTTACACACCCAGACAATGCACACCACCCCGCAATGTTTTTCAGAAACCTATCCTACATGGCCACCACATGTTTCCTGAACTCCCCATGCTGATCACCCCGTGGTGCTTTTCTGCAAGCTACATTGCCACTCACTGCCGATCCTATTTCAGACCCTCGGATTCCCAACAACCCGTGATGTTTTTCTCACTCCTACTAGTGAATGTAATGTTACACACCCATACAATGCGCATCACTGCGATGTTTTTCTGAAACCTATCCTACATTGCCACTGCATGTTTCCTGACCTCCCCATGCTGACCACCCCGTAGTACTTTTCTCCATCCTACATTGCCAGTCCCTTCCTATCCTAATTCAGACCCTCCGATTCAAACCACCCCGTGATGTTTTTCTCACTCCTACTAGTGAATGTAATGTTACACACCAAAACAATGCGCACCACCCCGCGATGTCTTGCAGAACCCTATGCTACATTGCCACTGCATGTTTCCTGACCTCCCCATGCTGACCACCACACGGTGCTTTTCTCCATCCTACATTGCCACTCACTGCCTAACCTAATTCAGACCATCCGATTCACACCACCCCGTGATGTTTTTCTCTCTCCTTCTATTGAATGTAATGTTCCACACCCATACAATCTGCACCACCCCGCGACGTTTTTCAGAAACCTATCTTACATTGCCACTGCATGTTTGTTGACCTCACCCTGCTGACCACCCCGTGGTGCTTTTCTCCATCCTACATTGCCACTTACTGCCTATCCTAATTCAGATACTATGATTCACACCTCCCCGTGATGTTTTTCTCACTCCTACTAGTAAATGTAATGTTACACACCCATACAATGTGCACCATACCGCGATGTTTTTCAGAATCCTATCCTACATTGGCACTGCATGTTTCCTGACCTCCCCATGCTGACCAACCCATGGTGCTTTTCTCCATCATACATTTCCACTCACTGCCTATCCTAATTCAGACCCTCCGATTCACACCAACCAGTAATGTTTTTCTCACTCCTACTAGTGAATGTAATGTTACACACCCATACAATGTGCACCACCCCACGATGTTTTTACGAAACCTATGTTACATTGTCACTGCATGTTTCCTGACCTCCCCATGCTGACCACCCCGTAGTGCTTTTCTCCATCCTACATTGGCACGCACTGCCTTTCCCTATTCAGACTCTCTGATTCACTACATCCCGTGAAGTTTTTCTCACTCCTACTAGAGAATGTAATGATACACAAGCATACATTGAGCAAGACCCAACGATGTTTTTCAGAAACCTATCCTACATTGCCACTGCATATTTCCTGAACTCCGTATGCTGACCACCCCGTGGTGCTTTTCTTAATCCCACATTGCCACTTCCTGCCTATCCTAATTCAGAACCTCCAATTCACACCACCTAGTGATGTTTTTCTCACTCCTACTAGTGAATGTAATGTTACACACCCATACAATGCGCACCACCCCGCGATGTTTTTCATAAACCTATCCTACATTGCCACTGAATGTTTCCTGACCTCCCCATGCTGACCACCCCGTGGTGCTTTTCTCCAAGCTACATTGCCACTCACTGCCTATCCTAATTCAGATCCTATGATTCAAACCACCCCGGGATGTTATTCTCACTCGTACGAGTGAATGTAATGTTACACACCCAGACAATGCGCACCACCCCGCAATGTTTTTTAGAAACCTATCCTACATGGCCACCACATGTTTCCTGAACTCCCCAAGCTGACCACCCCATGGTGCTTTTCTCCATCCTACATTGCCATTCACTGCCTATCCTAATTCAGACCCTCCGATTCAAAACACCCTGTGATGTTTTTCTCACTCCTACTAGTGAATGTAATGTTACACACACAAGCAATGCGCACCACCCCTCGATGTCTATCAGTAACCTATCCTACATTGCCACTGGATGTTTCCTGACCTCCCCATGTTGACCGCCATATGGTGCTTTTCTCCATCCTACAGTGCCACTCACTGCCTATCCTAATTCAGACCTTCCGATTCACACCACCCCATGATGTTTTTCTCATCCTACTAGTGAATGTCATGTTACACACCCATACAATGCTCACCACCCAGCTATGTTTTTCAGAAACATATCTTAAACTGCCACTGCATGTTTCTTGACCTCCCCCTGCTCACCACCCAGTGGTGCTTTTCTCCAACCTACATTGCCACTAACTGCCTATCCTAATTCAGACCTTCCGATTCATACCACCCTGTTATGTTTTTCTCACTCCTACTAGTCTATGTAATGTTACACACCCATACAATGTGCACCACCCCGCGATGTTTTTCAGAAACCTATCTTGCATTGTCACTGCATGTTTCCTGACCTGCCCATGCTGACCACCCCGTGGTGCTTTTCTCCATCCTACATTGGCCCTCACTGCCTTTCCCTATTCAGACTCTCCGATTCACACCACCCCGTAAAGTTTTTCTCACTCCTACTAGTGAATGTAATGTTACACACCCATACAATGTGCACCACCCCGCGATGTTTTTCAGAATCCTATCCTATATTGCCACTGCATGTTTCCCGACCTCCCCATGCTGACCACCCTGTGGTGCTTTTCTCCAACTTACATTGCCACTCACTGCCTATCCTAATTCAGATCCTATGATTCACACACCCCGTGATGTTTTTCTCACTCGTACTAGTGAATGTAATGTTACACACCCATACAATGCGCACCACACCGCGATGACTTTCAGAAACCTATCCTATATTGCCACTGCATGTTTCCTGACCTCCACATGCTGACCACCCCATGGGGCATTTCTCCATCCTACATTGCTACTAACTGCCTATCGTAATTCAGACCTTCCGATTCATACCACCCTGTGATGTGTTTCTCACTCCTACTAGTGAATGTAATGTTACACACCCATACAATGTGCACCACCCTGCGATGTTTTTTAGAAACCTATCTTACATTGTCACTGCATGTTTCCTGACTTCCCCATGCTGACCACTCCGTAGTGCTTTTCTCCATCCTACATTGGCACTCACTGCCTTTCCCTATTCAGACTCTCCGATTCACACCACCCGTGAAGTTTTTCTCACTCCTACTAGTGAATGTGATGTTACACACCCTTACAATGCGCAGCACCCCGTGATGCTTTTCAGAAACCTATCCTACATTGCCACTGCATGTTTCCTGACCTCCCTATGCTGACCACCCTGTGGTGCTTTTCTCAATCCTACATTGCAACTTCCTGCCTATCCTAATTCAGAACCTCCAATTCACACCACCCAGTGATGTTTTCTCACTCCTACTAGTGAATGTAATGTTACACATCCATACAATGTGCATCAACCCGCCATGTTTTACAGAAACCTATCCTACATTGCCACTGCATGTTTCCTGACCTCCCCCTGCTGACCACCCAGTGGTGCTTTTCTCCATCCTACATTGCCACTCACCGCCTATCCTAATTTAGATGCTATGATTCACACCACCCCGTGATGTTTTTCTCACTCCTACTAGGGAATGTAATGTTACACACCCATACAATGTGCACCACCCCGCGATGTTTTTCAGAATCCTATCCTACATTGTGACTGCATGTTTCCTGACCTCCCCATGCTCACCAGTCCGTGGTGCTTTTCTCGAACATACATTGACAGTAACCGCCTATCCTAATTCAGATCCTATGATTCACACACACCTTGATGTTTTTCTCACACCTACTAGTCAATGTAATGTTACACACCCATACAATGTGCACCACCCCGCGATGTTTTTCAGAATCCTATCCTACATTGGCACTGCACATTTCCTGACCTCCACATGCTGACTAACCCATGGTGCTTTTCTCCATCATACATTTCCACTAACTGCCTATCCAAATTCAGACCATCCGATTCACACCACCACGTGAATTGTTTCTCACTCCTACTAGTGAATGGCCTGTTAGAAACCCTTACAATGTGCACCACCCCGCCATGTTTTTCAGAAACCTATCCTACATTGCCACTGCATGTTTCCTGACCTCCCCATGCTGACCACGCCGTGGTGCTTTTCTCCATCCTACATTGCCACTCACTGCCTATCCTAATTCAGATCCTATGATTCACACCACCCCGTAATGTTTATCTCATTCCTACTAGTGAATGTAATGTTACACACCCATACAATGCACACCACCCCAAGATGTTTTTCAGAATCCTATCCTACATTGCCACTGCATGTTTCCTGACCTTCCTATGCTGACCACCCCGTTGGGCTTTTCTCCATCCTACATTGGCACTCACTGCCTTTCCCTATTCAGACTCTCCGATTCACACCACCCCGTGATGTTTTTCTCACTCCTACTATTGAATGTAATGCTACACACCCATACAATTCGCACCACCCCACGAAGTTTTTCAGAAACCTATCCTACATTGCCACTGTATGTTTCCTAAACTCCCCATGCTGTCCACCCCGTGGAGCTTTTCTCCATCCTACATTGCCACTCAATGCCTATCCTAATTCAGATCCTATGACTCACACCACTCCGTTATGTTTTTCCCACTCCTACTAGTGAATGTAATGTTACAAACCCATACAATGCACACCACTCCGCGCTGTTTTTCAGAAACCTATCCTACATTGCCACGGCATGTTTCCTGACCTCCCCATGCTGACCACAGCGTGGTGCTTTACTCCATTCTACATTACCACTCACTGCCTTTCCTTATCCAGTCTCTCCATTTCACACCACTCCGTGATTTTTTTCTCACTCCAACTAGTGAATGGAATGTTACACACCCATACAATGCGCACCACCCCGCGATGTTTTTCAGAAACCTATCCTACATTGCCACTGCTTGTTTCGTTATCTCCCCATGCTGACCACCCCGAGGTGCTTTTCGCCATCCTACATTGCCTCTCCCTGCCTATGCTAATTCAGACCCTCCGATTCAAACGACCCCGTGATGTTTTTCTCACTCCTAGTAGTGAATGCAATGTTACACACCCATGCAATGCGCCCCAACACGCGATGTTTGTCAGAAACCTATCCTACATTGCCACTGCATGTTTCCTGACCTCCCTATGCTGACCACCCCGTGGTGCTTTTCTCAATCCTATATTGCCACTTCCTGCCTAACCTAATTCAGAACCTCCGATTCACACCACCGAGTGATGTTTTTCCTACTCCTACTAGTGAATGTAATGTTACACACCCATACAATGTGCACCAACCCGCCATGTTTTTCAGAAACCTATTCTATATTGCCACTGCATGTTTCCTGACCTCCCCATGCTGACCACCCGGTGGTGCTTTTCTCCATCCTACATTGCCACTCACTGCCTATACTAATTCAGTTCCTATGATTCACATCACCCCGTGATGTTTTTCTCACTCGTACTAGTGAATGTAATGTTACACACCCATACAATGCGCACCACACCGCGATGACTTTCAGAAACCTATCCTATATTGCCACTGCATGTTTCCTGACCTCCACATACTGACCACCCCATGGGGCATTTCTCCATCCTATATTGCCAGTAACTGCCTATCATAATTCAGACCTTCCGATTCATACCACCCGTGAAATTTTTCTCACTCCTACTTGTGAATGTAATGTTACACACCCATAAAATGCGCACCACCCCGCGATGTTTTTCAGAAACGTATCCTACATTGCCACTGCATGTTTCCTGACCTCGCCATGCTGACCACCCCGTTGTGCTTTTCTCCAAGCTACATTGCCACTCACTGCCTATCCTAATTCAGATCCTAGGATTCAAACCACCCCTTGATATTTTTCTCACTCCTATGAGTGAATGTAATGTTACACACCCAGACAATGCGCACCACCCCGCAATGTTTTTTCAGAAACCTAACCTACATGGCCAACACATGTTTCCTGAACTCCCCATGCTGATCACCCCGTGGTGCTTTTCTGCAAGTTACATTGCCACTCACTGCCGATCCTAATTCAGACCCTCCGATTACCACCAACCCGTGATGTTTTTCTCACTCCTACTAGTGAATGTAATGTTACACACCCATACAATGCGCATCACTGCGATGATTTTCTGAACCTATCCTACATTGCCACTGCATGTTTCCTGACCTCCCCATGCTGACCACCCCGTAGTACTATTCTCCATCCTACATTGCCAGTCCCTGCCTATCCTAATTCAGACCCTCCGATTCAAACCACCCCGTGATGTTTTTCTCACTCCTACTAGTGTATGTAATGTTACACACCAAAACAATGCGCACCACCCCGCGATGTCTTGCAGAAACCTATCCTACATTGCCACTGCATGTTTCCTGACCTCCCCATGCTGACCACCACATGGTGCTTTTCTCCATCCTACATTGCCACTCACTGCCTAACCTAATTCAGACCTTCCGATTCACACCACCCCGTGATGTTTTTCTCTCTCCTTCTATTGAATATAATGTTCCACACCCATACAATCTGCACCACCCCGCGACGTTTTTCAGAAACCTATCTTACATTGCCACTGCATGTTTGTTGACCTCACCCTGCTGACCACCCAGTGGTGCTTTCCTCCATCCTACATTGCCACTCACGGCCAATTCTAATTCAGACCCTCTGATTCACACCACCCCGTGATGTTTTTCTCACACCGACTAGTGAATGTATTGTTACAAAGCAATATAATGTGCACCACCCCGCGATGTTTTTCAGAAACCTATCCTACATTGCCACAGCATGTTTCCTGACCTCCCCATGCTGAACATCCCGTGGTGCTTTTCTCCATCCTACATTGCCACTCACTGTCTATCATAATTTAGATCCTATGATTCAGACCACCCCGTAATGTTTTTTCACACCTACTATTGAATGTAATGTTAGACACCCATACAATGTGCACCACACCGCGATGTTTTTCAGAAACCTATCCTACATTGCCACTGCATGTTTCCTGAACTCCGCATGATGACCACCCCGTGGTGCTTTTCTCCATCCTACATTGCTACTCACTGCCTATCGTAATTAGGACCCTCTGATTCACATCATCCCGTGATGTTTTTCTCACTCCTACTAGTGAAAGTAATGTTACACACCCTTACAATAGGCACCACCCGGCAATGTTTCTCAGAAACCTGTCCTACATTGCCACTGCATGTTTCCTGACCTCCGCATGCTGACCACCCCGTGGAGTTTTTCTCCATCCTCCATTGCCAATCATTGCCTATTCTAATTCAGACCCTCCTATTCACAGCATCCCGTGTTGCTTTTCTCACTCTTACTAGTGAATGTAATGTTACACACCCATACAATGCACACCACCCCACGATGTTTTTCAGAAACCTATCCTACATTGCCACTTCATGTTTCCTGACCTCCCCATGCTGACCACCCCGTCGTGCCTTTCTCCATCTTACATGGCCACTCAATGCCTATTCTAATTCAGACCCTCCGATTCACACCACCCCATGATGTTTTTCTCTCTCCTACTAGTGAATGGCCTGTTAGAAACCCATACAATGCGCACCACCACGGGATGTTTCTCAGAAACTGATCCTACATTGCCACTGCATGTTTCCTGACATCGGCATACTGACCACCCCGAGGAGTTTTTCTGCATCCTACATTGCCACTCACTGCCAATCCTAATTCAGACCCTCCGATTCACACCACCCCATGATGTTTTTATCATTGGTACTAGTGAATGTAATGTTACACATCCATACAATGCGCACCACCTCACGATGTTTCTCAGAAACCTATCCTACATTGCCAATGAATGTTTCCTGAAATCCCCATGCTGAGCAACCCATGGTGCTATTCTCTATCCTGCATTGCCTCTCACTGCCTATCCTTATTCAGACACTCCGATTCACACCACTCCGTGTTGTTTTTCTCACTCCTACTAGTGAATGTATTGTGACACACCCATACAGTGCACACCACAACACGATGTTTTTCAGAAACCTATCCTACATTGCCACTGCATGTTTCCTGACTTCCCCATGCTGACCACCCCGTGGTGCTTTTCTCCATCCTACATTGCCTCTCAAAGCCTATCCTAATTCAGACACTCCGATTCACATCACCCCGTGATGTTTTTCTCACTCCTACTAGTGAATGTAATTTTACACACCCATACAATGTGCAACACCCTGGGATGTTTTTCTGAAACCTATCCTACCTCGCCACTTCATGTTTCATGACCTCCCCATGCTGACCACCCCGTGGTGCATTTCTCCATCCTACATTGCCACTCACTGCCTATCCTAATTCAGACCCTCTGATTCACACAACCCTGTGATGTTTTTCTCATTCCTACTAGTGAATGGCCTGTTACAAACCCATACAATGCACACCACCACGCGATGTTTCTTAGAAACCTATCCTACATTGCCACAGCATGTTTCCTGACCTCCGTATTCTGACAAACCCGTGGGGCTTTTCTCCATCCTACATTGCCACTTCCTACCTATCCTAATCCAGACCCTCCGATTCACACCACCCCGTGATGTTTTTCTCACTCCTAGTAGTGAATGTAATGTGACACACCCATACAATGCGCACCACCCCGCGATGTTTTTCAGAAACCTATACTACATTGCCGCGGCTTGTTTCCTGACTTCCCATGCTGACCACCCCGTGGTGCTTTTTTCCATCCTACAATGCCACTCACTGCCTATCCTAATTCAGACCCTCCGATTCACACCACCCGGTGATGTTTTTCTCACGCCTACTAGTGAATGTAATGGTACACACCCATACAATGCGCACCACCATGCGATGTTTTTCGAAACCTATCCTACATTGCCACTGCATTTTTCCTGACCTCTGCATACTGACTACCCCGTGGAGGTTTTCTCGATCCTACATTGCCACTCACTCCCTATCCTAATTCAGACTCTCCGATTCACACCACCCCATGATGTTTTTCTCCCTCGTACTAGTGAATGTAATGTTATACACACATACAATGCGCACCACCCCACGATGTTTCTCAGAAACCTATCCTACATTGCCACTGCATGTTTCCTGAATTCCTCAAGCTGACCACGCAGTGGGGCTCTTCTCTATCCTGCATTGTCACTCACTGCCTATCCTTATTCAGACCCTCCGATTTACACCACCCCGTGATGTTTTTATAACTCCTACTAGTGAATGTAATGTGACACACCCATACCATGCGCACCACCCCGCGATGTTTTTCAGAAACCTATCCTACATTTCCACTTCATGTTTCCTAACCTCCCCATTGTGACCACCCCATGGGGCTTTTCTCCATCCTACATTGCCACTTCCTACCTATACTAATTCAGACCCTCCAATTCACACCACCCCGTGATGTTTTTCTCACTCCTACTAGTGAATGTAATCTGACACCCCCATACAATGCGCACCACCCCGCGATGTTTCTCAGAAACCTATCCTACATTGCCACTGCATGTTTCCTGACCTCCCCATTCTGACTACCCCGTGGTGCTTTTCTCCATCCTGCATTGCCACTCACTGCCTATCCTAATTCAGACCCTCCGATTCACACCACCCCGTGACGTTTTTCTCACTCCTACTAGTGAATGTAATGTTACACACTCGTACTATGCGCACCACCTCGCGTAGTTTTTCAGAAACATATCCTACTTTGCAACTGCATGTTTCCTGACCTCCAATTGCTGACCACCCCATGGTGCTTTTCTCCATCCTACATTGCCAGTTCCTACTTATCCTAATTCAGACCCTCCGATTAACACCACCTCGTGATGTTTTTCTACCTCCTACTAGTGAATGTAATGTTACACACCCATACAATGCGCACCACCCCGCGATGTTTTACAGAAACATATCCTACATTGCCACTGCATGTTTCCTGACTTCCCCATGCTGACCACGCCGTGGTGCTTTTTTCCATTCTACTTTGCCACTCACTACCTATCCTAATTCAGTCCCTCCGATTCACATCACCTCCTGATGTTTTTCTAACTCCTACTAGTGAATGTAATGCTACACACCCATACAATGTGCACCACCCCGCGATGTTTCTCAGAAACCTATCCTACATTGCCACAGCATGTTTCCTGACCTCCGCATTCTGACCATCCCTTGGAGTTTTTTTCCGTCCTACATTGAAACTCACTGCCTATCCTAATTCCGACCCTCCGATTCATACCACCCCGTGATGTTTTTCTCACTCCTACTAGTGAATGTAATGTGACACACCCATCCAATGCGCACCACCCCGCGATGTTTTTCAGAAACCTATCCTACATTGCCACTGCATGTTTCCTAACCTCCCCATGCTGACCACCCCGTGGTGCTTTTCTCCATCCTACATTGCCTCTCAAAGCTTATCCTAATTCAGACTCTCCGATTCACATCACCCCGTGATGTTTTTCTCACTCCTACTAGTGAATGTAATGTTACACACCCATACAATGCGCATCACCCTGGGATGTTTTTCTGAAACCTATCCTACCTCGCCACTTCATGTTTCCTGACCTCCCCATGCTGACCACCCCGTGGTGCATTTCTCCATCCTACATTGCCACTCACTGCCTATCCTAATTCAGACCCTCTGATTCACACAACCCTGTGATGTTTTTCTCATTCCTACTAGTGAATGGCCTGTTACAAACCCATACAATGCACACCACCACGCGATGTTTCTTAGAAACCTATCCTACATTGCCACAGCATGTTTCCTGACCTCCGTATTCTGACCACCCCGTGGAGTTTTTCTCCATCCTACATTGCCACTCATTGCCTATCCTAATTCAGCCCCTCTGATTCACACCACCCTGTGATGTTTTTCTCACTCGTACTAATGAATGAAATGTTACACACACATACAATGCGCACCACCCCGCGATGTTTCTCAGAAACCTATCCTACATTGGCACTGCATGTTTCCTGACCTCCCCATGCTGACCACCCCGTGGTGTTTTCCTCCATCCTACATTGCCACTCATTGCCTATCCTAATTCAGACCCTCCGCTTCACACCACCCCGTGATGTTTTTCTCACTCGTACTAGTGAATGTAATGTGACACACCCATACAATGCGCAAAACCCCGCGATGTTTCTCAGAAACCTATCCTACATTGCCACTGCATGTTTCCTGACCTCCCCATTCTGACTACCCCGTGGTGCTTTTCTCCATCCTGCATTGCCACTCACTGCCTATCCTTATTCAGAACCTCCGATTCACACCACCGCGTGATGTTTTTCTCACTCCTACTAGTGAATGTAATGTGACACCCCCATACAATGCGCACCACCCCGCGATGTTTCTCAGAAACCTATCCTACATTGCCACAGCATGTTTCCTGACCTCCGCATTCTGACCATCCCTTGGAGTTTTTTTCCATCCTACATTGCCACTCAGTGCCTATCCTAATTCCGACCCTCCGATTCCACCACCCCATGATGTTTTTCTCACTCCTACTAGTGAATGTAATGTGACACACCCATACAATGCGCACCACCCCGCGGTGTTTTTCAGAAACCTATCCTACATTGCCACTGCATGTTTCCTAACCTCCCCATTGTGACCACCCCATGGGGCTTTTCTCCATCCTACATTGCCACTTCCTACCTATCCTAATTCAGACCCTCCGATTCACACCACCCCGTGATGTTTTTGTCACTCGTACTAGTGAATGTAATGTTACACACCCATACAATGTGCACCACCCCGCGATGTTTCTCAGAAACCTATCCTACGTTGCCACTGCATGTTTCCTGAACTCCCCAGGCTGACCACCTCGTGGTGCTTTCCTCCTTCCTACATTGCCACTCAAGGCCTATTCTAATTCAGACCCTCTGATTCACACCACCTTGTGATGTTTCTCTCACACCTACTAGTGAATGTAATGTTACACACCCATACAATGTGCACCACACCACGATGTTTTTCAGAAACCTATCCTACATTGCCACAGCATGTTTCCTGACCTCCCCATGCGGACCATCGCGTGCTGCTTTTCTCCATCCTACATTGCCACTCACTGCCTATCCTAATTCAGACCCTCTGAATAACACACCCCGTGATGTTTTACTCAATCCTATTAGTGAGTGTAATGTTACACAGCCTTACAATGCGCACCAACCCACGAAGTTTTCCAGAAACATATCCTACATTGCCACTGCATGTTTCCTGAATTCCGCATGCTGACCACCACGTGGAGATTTTCTCCATCCTACATTGCCACACACTGCCTATTCTAATTCAGACCATCCGATTCACAGCACCCCGTGATGTTTTTCTCACTCGTACTAGTGAATGTAATGTTAGACACCCTTACAATGCGCACCACCCCGTGATTTTTCTCAGAAACTTATCCTACATTGCCACTGAATGTTTCCTGACCTCCCCATGCTGACCACCCCGTGGTGCTGTTCTCCATCCTACATTGCCACTCACTGCCTATCCTTATTCAGAGCATCCGATTCACACCACCCCGTGATGTTTTTCTCACTCCTAGTAGTGAATGTAATGTGACACACCCATACAATGCGCACCACCCCGCGATGTTTTTCAGAAACCTATACTACATTGGCACGGCTTGTTTCCTGACTTCCCATGCTGATCACCCCGTGGTGCTTTTTTCCATCCTACAATGCCACTCACTGCATATCCTAATTCAGACCCTCCGATTCACACCACCCGTGATGTTTTTCTCACGCCTACTAGTGAATGTAATGGTACACACCCATACAATGCGCACCACCATGCGATGTTTTTCGAAACCTATCCTATATTGCCACTGCATTTTTCCTGACCTCTGCATACTGACTACCCCGTGGAGGTTTTCTCGATCCTACATTGTCACTCACTCCCTATCCTAATTCAGACTCTCCGATTCACACCACCCCATGATGTTTTTCTCCCTCGTACTAGTGAATGTAACGTTATACACACATACAATGCGCACCACCCCACGATGTTTCTCAGAAACCTATCCTACATTGCCACTGCATGTTTCCTGAATTCCTCAAGCTGACCACGCAGTGGGGCTCTTCTCTATCCTGCATTGTCACTCACTGCCTATCCTTATTCAGACCCTCCGATTCACACCACCCCGTGATGTTTTTATAACTCCTACTAGTGAATGTAATGTGACACACCCATACCATGCGCACCACCCCGCGATGTTTTTCAGAAACCTATCCTACATTTCCACTTCATGTTTCCTAACCTCCCCATTGTGACCACCCCATGGGGCTTTTCTCCATCCTACATTGCCACTTCCTACCTATCCTAATTCAGACCCTCCGATTCACACCACCCCGTGATGTTTTTCTCACTCCTACTAGTGAATGTAATGTGACACCCCCATACAATGCGCACCACCCCGCGATGTTTCTCAGAAACCTATCCTACATTGCCACTGCATGTTTCCTGACCTCCCCATTCTGACTACCCCGTGGTGCTTTTCTCCATCCTGCATTGCCACTCACTGCCTATCCTAATTCAGACACTCCGATTCACACCACCCTGTGACGTTTTTCTCACTCCTACTAGTGAATGTAATGTTACACACTCGTACTATGCGCACCACCTCGCGTAGTTTTTCAGAAACATATCCTACTTTGCAACTGCATGTTTCCTGACCTCCAATTGCTGACCACCCCATGGTGCTTTTCTCCATCCTACATTGCCAGTTCCTACTTATCCTAATTCAGACCCTCCGATTAACACCACCTCGTGATGTTTTTCTACCTCCTACTAGTGAATGTAATGTTACACACCCATACAATGCGCACCACCCCGCGATGTTTTACAGAAACATATCCTACATTGCCACTGCATGTTTCCTGACTTCCCCATGCTGACCACGCCGTGGTGCTTTTTTCCATTCTACTTTACCACTCACTACCTATCCTAATTCAGTCCCTCCGATTCACATCACCTCCTGATGTTTTTCTAACTCCTACTAGTGAATGTAATGCTACACACCCATACAATGTGCACCACCCCGCGATGTTTCTCAGAAACCTATCCTACATTGCCACAGCATGTTTCCTGACCTCCGCATTCTGACCATCCCTTGGAGTTTTTTTCCGTCCTACATTGAAACTCACTGCCTATCCTAATTCCGACCCTCCGATTCATACCACCCCGTGATGTTTTTCTCACTCCTACTAGTGAATGTAATGTGACACACCCATCCAATGCGCACCACCCCGCGATGTTTTTCAGAAACCTATCCTACATTGCCACTGCATGTTTCTTAACCTCCCCATGCTGACCACCCCGTGGTGCTTTTCTCCATCCTACATTGCCTCTCAAAGCCTATCCTAATTCAGACTCTCCGATTCACATCACCCCGTGATGTTTTTCTCACTCCTACTAGTGAATGTAATGTTACACACCCATACAATGCGCATCACCCTGGGATGTTTTTCTGAAACCTGTCCTACCTCGCCACTTCATGTTTCCTGACCTCCCCATGCTGACCACCCCGTGGTGCATTTCTCCATCCTACATTGCCACTCACTGCCTATCCTAATTCAGACCCTCTGATTCACACAACCCTGTGATGTTTTTCTCATTCCTACTAGTGAATGGCCTGTTACAAACCCATACAATGCACACCACCACGCGATGTTTCTTAGAAACCTATCCTACATTGCCACAGCATGTTTCCTGACCTCCGTATTCTGACCACGCCGTGGAGTTTTTCTGCATCCTACATTGCCACTCATTGCCTATCCTAATTCAGCCCCTCTGATTCACACCACCCTGTGATGTTTTTCTCACTCGTACTAATGATTGAAATGTTACACACACATACAATGCGCACCACCCCGTGATGTTTCTCAGAAACCTATCCTACATTGGCACTGCATGTTTCCTGACCTCCCCATGCTGACCACCCCGTGGTGTTTTCCTCCATCCTACATTGCCACTCATTGCCTATCCTAATTCAGACCCTCCGCTTCACACCACCCCGTGATGTTTTTCTCACTCGTACTAGTGAATGTAATGTGACACACCCATACAATGCGCAAAACCCCGCGATGTTTCTCAGAAACCTATCCTACATTGCCACTGCATGTTTCCTGACCTCCCCATTCTGACTACCCCGTGGTGCTTTTCTCCATCCTGCATTGCCACTCACTGCCTATCCTTATTCAGAACCTCCGATTCACACCACCGCGTGATGTTTTTCTCACTCCTACTAGTGAATGTAATGTGACACCCCCATACAATGCGCACCACCCCGCGATGTTTCTCAGAAACCTATCCTACATTGCCACAGCATGTTTCCTGACCTCCGCATTCTGACCATCCCTTGGAGTTTTTTTCCATCCTACATTGCCACTCAGTGCCTATCCTAATTCCGACCCTCCGATTCCACCACCCCATGATGTTTTTCTCACTCCTACTAGTGAATGTAATGTGACACACCCATACAATGCGCACCACCCCGCGGTGTTTTTCAGAAACCTATCCTACATTGCCACTGCATGTTTCCTAACCTCCCCATTGTGACCACCCCATGGGGCTTTTCTCCATCCTACATTGCCACTTCCTACCTATCCTAATTCAGACCCTCCGATTCACACCACCCCGTGATGTTTTTGTCACTCGTACTAGTGAATGTAATGTTACACACCCATACAATGTGCACCACCCCGCGATGTTTCTCAGAAACCTATCCTACGTTGCCACTGCATGTTTCCTGAACTCCCCAGGCTGACCACCTCGTGGTGCTTTCCTCCTTCCTACATTGCCACTCAAGGCCTATTCTAATTCAGACCCTCTGATTCACACCACCTTGTGATGTTTCTCTCACACCTACTAGTGAATGTAATGTTACACACCCATACAATGTGCACCACACCACGATGTTTTTCAGAAACCTATCCTACATTGCCACAGCATGTTTCCTGACCTCCCCATGCGGACCATCGCGTGCTGCTTTTCTCCATCCTACATTGCCACTCACTGCCTATCCTAATTCAGACCCTCCGAATAACACACCCCGTGATGTTTTACTCAATCCTATTAGTGAGTGTAATGTTACACAGCCTTACAATGCGCACCAACCCACGAAGTTTTCCAGAAACATATCCTACATTGCCACTGCATGTTTCCTGAATTCCGCATGCTGACCACCACGTGGAGATTTTCTCCATCCTACATTGCCACACACTGCCTATTCTAATTCAGACCATCCGATTCACAGCACCCCGTGATGTTTTTCTCACTCGTACTAGTGAATGTAATGTTAGACACCCTTACAATGCGCACCACCCCGTGATTTTTCTCAGAAACTTATCCTACATTGCCACTGAATGTTTCCTGACCTCCCCATGCTGACCACCCCGTGGTGCTGTTCTCCATCCTACATTGCCACTCACTGCCTATCCTTATTCAGAGCATCCGATTCACACCACCCCGTGATGTTTTTCTCACTCCTAGTAGTGAATGTAATGTGACACACCCATACAATGCGCACCACCCCGCGATGTTTTTCAGAAACCTATACTACATTGGCACGGCTTGTTTCCTGACTTCCCATGCTGACCACCCCGTGGTGCTTTTTTCCATCCTACAATGCCACTCACTGCATATCCTAATTCAGACCCTCCGATTCACACCACCCGTGATGTTTTTCTCACGCCTACTAGTGAATGTAATGGTACACACCCATACAATGCGCACCACCATGCGATGTTTTTCGAAACCTATCCTATATTGCCACTGCATTTTTCCTGACCTCTGCATACTGACTACCCCGTGGAGGTTTTCTCGATCCTACATTGTCACTCACTCCCTATCCTAATTCAGACTCTCCGATTCACACCACCCCATGATGTTTTTCTCCCTCGTACTAGTGAATGTAATGTTATACACACATACAATGCGCACCACCCCACGATGTTTCTCAGAAACCTATCCTACATTGCCACTGCATGTTTCCTGAATTCCTCAAGCTGACCACGCAGTGGGGCTCTTCTCTATCCTGCATTGTCACTCACTGCCTATCCTTATTCAGACCCTCCGATTCACACCACCCCGTGATGTTTTTATAACTCCTACTAGTGAATGTAATGTGACACACCCATACCATGCGCACCACCCCGCGATGTTTTTCAGAAACCTATCCTACATTTCCACTTCATGTTTCCTAACCTCCCCATTGTGACCACCCCATGGGGCTTTTCTCCATCCTACATTGCCACTTCCTACCTATCCTAATTCAGACCCTCCGATTCACACCACCCCGTGATGTTTTTCTCACTCCTACTAGTGAATGTAATGTGACACCCCCATACAATGCGCACCACCCCGCGATGTTTCTCAGAAACCTATCCTACATTGCCACTGCATGTTTCCTGACCTCCCCATTCTGACTACCCCGTGGTGCTTTTCTCCATCCTGCATTGCCACTCACTGCCTATCCTAATTCAGACACTCCGATTCACACCACCCCGTGACGTTTTTCTCACTCCTACTAGTGAATGTAATGTTACACACTCGTACTATGCGCACCACCTCGCGTAGTTTTTCAGAAACATATCCTACTTTGCAACTGCATGTTTCCTGACCTCCAATTGCTGACCACCCCATGGTGCTTTTCTCCATCCTACATTGCCAGTTCCTACTTATCCTAATTCAGACCCTCCGATTAACACCACCTCGTGATGTTTTTCTACCTCCTACTAGTGAATGTAATGTTACACACCCATACAATGCGCACCACCCCGCGATGTTTTACAGAAACATATCCTACATTGCCACTGCATGTTTCCTGACTTCCCCATGCTGACCACGCCGTGGTGCTTTTTTCCATTCTACTTTGCCACTCACTACCTATCCTAATTCAGTCCCTCCGATTCACATCACCTCCTGATGTTTTTCTAACTCCTACTAGTGAATGTAATGCTACACACCCATACAATGTGCACCACCCCGCGATGTTTCTCAGAAACCTATCCTACATTGCCACAGCATGTTTCCTGACCTCCGCATTCTGACCATCCCTTGGAGTTTTTTTCCGTCCTACATTGAAACTCACTGCCTATCCTAATTCCGACCCTCCGATTCATACCACCCCGTGATGTTTTTCTCACTCCTACTAGTGAATGTAATGTGACACACCCATCCAATGCGCACCACCCCGTGATGTTTTTCAGAAACCTATCCTACATTGCCACTGCATGTTTCTTAACCTCCCCATGCTGACCACCCCGTGGTGCTTTTCTCCATCCTACATTGCCTCTCAAAGCCTATCCTAATTCAGACTCTCCGATTCACATCACCCCGTGATGTTTTTCTCACTCCTACTAGTGAATGTAATGTTACACACCCATACAATGCGCATCACCCTGGGATGTTTTTCTGAAACCTATCCTACCTCGCCACTTCATGTTTCCTGACCTCCCCATGCTGACCACCCCGTGGTGCATTTCTCCATCCTACATTGCCACTCACTGCCTATCCTAATTCAGACCCTCTGATTCACACAACCCTGTGATGTTTTTCTCATTCCTACTAGTGAATGGCCTGTTACAAACCCATACAATGCACACCACCACGCGATGTTTCTTAGAAACCTATCCTACATTGCCAAAGCATGTTTCCTGACCTCCGTATTCTGACCACCCCGTGGAGTTTTTCTGCATCCTACATTGCCACTCATTGCCTATCCTAATTCAGCCCCTCTGATTCACACCACCCTGTGATGTTTTTCTCACTCGTACTAATGATTGAAATGTTACACACACATACAATGCGCACCACCCCGCGATGTTTCTCAGAAACCTATCCTACATTGGCACTGCATGTTTCCTGACCTCCCCATGCTGACCACCCCGTGGTGTTTTCCTCCATCCTACATTGCCACTCATTGCCTATCCTAATTCAGACCCTCCGCTTCACACCACCCCGTGATGTTTTTCCCACTCGTACTAGTGAATGTAATGTGACACACCCATACAATGCGCAAAACCCCGCGATGTTTCTCAGAAACCTATCCTACATTGCCACTGCATGTTTCCTGACCTCCCCATTCTGACTACCCCGTGGTGCTTTTCTCCATCCTGCATTGCCACTCACTGCCTATCCTTATTCAGAACCTGCGATTCACACCACCGCATGATGTTTTTCTCACTCCTACTAGTGAATGTAATGTGACACCCCCATACAATGCGCACCACCCCGCGATGTTTCTTAGAAACCTATCCTACATTGCCACTGCATGTTTCCTGACCTCCCCATTCTGAGTACCCCGTGGTGCTTTTCTCCATCCTGCATTGCCACTCACTGCCTATCCTAATTCAGCCCCTCCGATTCACACTACCCCATGACGTTTTTCTCACTCTTACTAGTGAATGTAATGTTACACACTCGTATTATGCGCACCACCTCGCGTAGTTTTTCAGAAACATATCCTACTTTGCAACTGCATGTTTCCTGACCTCCAATTGCTGACCACCCCATGGTGCTTTTCTCCATCCTACATTGCCAGTTCCTACTTATCCTAATTCAGACCCTCTGATTAACACCACCTCGTGATGTTTTTCTACCTCCTACTAGTGAATGTAATGTTACACACCCATACAATGCGCACCACCCCGCGATGTTTTACAGAAACATATCCTACATTGCCACTGCATGTTTCCTGACTTCCCCATGCTGACCACGCCGTGGTGCTTTTCTCCACTCTACTTTGCCACTCACTGCCTATCCTAATTCAGTCCCTCCGATTCACATCACATCCTGATGTTTTTCTCACTCCTACTAGTGAATGTAATGCTACACACCCATACAATGTGCACCACCCCGCGATGTTTCTCAGGAACGTATCCTACATTGCCACAGCATGTTTCCTGACCTCCGCATTCTGACCATCCCTTGGAGTTTTTTTCCATCCTACATTGCCACTCACTGCCTATCCTAATTCCGACCCTCCGATTCACACCACCCCGTGATGTTTTTCTCACTCCTACTAGTGAATGTAATGTGACACACCCATACAATGCGCACCACCCCGCGATGTTTTTCAGAAACCTATCCTACATTGCCACTGCATGTTTCGTAACCTCCCCATGCTGACCACCCCGTGGTGCTTTTCTCCATCCTACATTGCCTCTCAAAGCCTATCCTAATTCAGACTCTCCGATTCACATCACCCCGTGATGTTTTTCTCACTCCTACTAGTGAATGTAATGTTACACACCCATACAATGCGCACCACCCTGGGATGTTTTTCTGAAACCTATCCTACCTCGCCACTTCATGTTTCCTGACCTCCCCATGCTGACCACCCCGTGGTGCATTTCTCCATCCTACATTGTCACTCACTGCCTATCCTAATTCAGACCCTCTGATTCACACAACCCTGTGATGTTTTTCTCATTCCTACTAGTGAATGGCCTGATACAAACCCATACAATGCACACCACCACGCGATGTTTCTTAGAAACCTATCCTACATTGCCACAGCATGTTTCCTAACCTCCATATTCTGACCAACCCGTGGAGTTTTTCTCCATCCTACATTGCCACTCATTGCCTATCCTCATTCAGCCCCTCTGATTCACACCACCCTGTGATGTTTTTCTCACTCGTACTAATGAATGAAATGTTACACACCCATACAATGCACACCACCCCGCGATGTTTCTCAGAAACATATCCTACATTGGCACTGCATGTTTCCTGACCTCCCCATGCTGACCACCCCGTGGTGTTTTCCTCCATCCTACATTGCCACTCATTGCCTATCGTAATTCAGACCCTCCGCTTCACACCACCCCGTGATGTTTTTCTCACTCGTACTAGTGAATGTAATGTGACACACCCATACAATGCGCAAAACCCCGCGATGTTTCTCAGAAACCTATCCTACATTGCCACTGCATGTTTCCTGACCTCCCCATTCTGACTACCCCGTGGTGCTTTTCTCCATCCTGCATTGCCACTCACTGCCTATCCTAATTCAGACCCCCCGATTCACACCACCCCGTGACGTTTTTCTCACTCCTACTAGTGAATGTAATGTTACACACTCGTACTATGCGCACCACCTCGCGTAGTTTTTCAGAAACATATCCTACTTTGCAACTGCATGTTTCCTGACCTCCAATTGCTGACCACCCCATGGTGCTTTTCTCCATCCTACATTGCCAGTTCCTACTTATCCTAATTCAGACCCTCCGATTAACACCACCTCGTGATGTTTTTCTACCTCCTACTAGTGAATGTAATGTTACACACCCATACAATGCGCACCACCCCGCGATGTTTTACAGAAACATATCCTACATTGCCACTGCATGTTTCCTGACTTCCCCATGCTGACCACGCCGTGGTGCTTTTTCCATTCTACTTTGCCACTCACTACCTATCCTAATTCAGTCCCTCCGATTCACATCACCTCCTGATGTTTTTCTAACTCCTACTAGTGAATGTACTGCTACACACCCATACAATGTGCACCACCCCGCGATGTTTCTCAGAAACCTATCCTACATTGCCACAGCATGTTTCCTGACCTCCGCATTCTGACCATCCCTTGGAGTTTTTTTCCGTCCTACATTGAAACTCACTGCCTATCCTAATTCCGACCCTCCGATTCATACCACCCCGTGATGTTTTTCTCACTCCTACTAGTGAATGTAATGTGACACACCCATCCAATGCGCACCACCCCGCGATGTTTTTCAGAAACCTATCCTACATTGCCACTGCATGTTTCCTAACCTCCCCATGCTGACCACCCCGTGGTGCTTTTCTCCATCCTACATTGCCTCTCAAAGCCTATCCTAATTCAGACTCTCCGATTCACATCACCCCGTGATGTTTTTCTCACTCCTACTAGTGAATGTAATGTTACACACCCATACAATGCGCATCACCCTGGGATGTTTTTCTGAAACCTATCCTACCTCGCCACTTCATGTTTCCTGACCTCCCCATGCTGACCACCCCGTGGTGCATTTCTCCATCCTACATTGCCACTCACTGCCTATCCTAATTCAGACCCTCTGATTCACACAACCCTGTGATGTTTTTCTCATTCCTACTAGTGAATGGCCTGTTACAAACCCATACAATGCACACCACCACGCGATGTTTCTTAGAAACCTATCCTACATTGCCACAGCATGTTTCCTGACCTCCGTATTCTGACCACCCCGTGGAGTTTTTCTGCATCCTACATTGCCACTCATTGCCTATCCTAATTCAGCCCCTCTGATTCACACCACCCTGTGATGTTTTTCTCACTCGTACTAATGAATGAAATGTTACACACACATACAATGCGCACCACCCCGCGATGTTTCTCAGAAACCTATCCTACATTGCCACTGCATGTTTCCTGACCTCCCCATGCTGACCACCCCGTGGTGTTTTCCTCCATCCTACATTGCCACTCATTGCCTATCCAAATTCAGACCCTCCGCTTCACACCACCCCGTGATGTTTTTCTCACTCGTACTAGTGAATGTAATGTGACACACCCATACAATGCGCAAAACCCCGCGATGTTTCTCAGAAACCTATCCTACATTGCCACTGCATGTTTCCTGACCTCCCCATTCTGACTACCCCGTGGTGCTTTTCTCCATCCTGCATTGCCACTCACTGCCTATCCTTATTCAGAACCTCCAATTCACACCACCGCATGATGTTTTACTCACTCCTACTAGTGAATGTAATGTGACACCCCCATACAATGCACACCACCCCGCGATGTTTCTTAGAAACCTATCCTACATTGCCACTGCATGTTTCCTGACCTCCCCATTCTGAGTACCCCGTGGTGCTTTTCTCCATCCTGCATTGCCACTCACTGCCTATCCTAATTCAGCCCCTCCGATTCACACTACCCCATGACGTTTTTCTCACTCCTACTAGTGAATGTAATGTTACACACTCGTACTATGCGCACCACCTCGCGTAGTTTTTCAGAAACATATCCTACTTAGCAACTGCATGTTTCCTGACCTCCAATTGCTGACCACCCCATGGTGCTTTTCTCCATCCTACATTGCCAGTTCCTACTTATCCTAATTCAGACCCTCCGATTAACACCACCTCGTGATGTTTTTCTACCTCCTACTAGTGAATGTAATGTTACACACCCATACAATGCGCACCACCCCGCGATGTTTTACAGAAACATATCCTACATTGCCACTGCATGTTTCCTGACTTCCCCATGCTGACCACGTCGTGGTGCTTTTCTCCATTCTACTTTGCCACTCACTGCCTATCCTAATTCAGTCCCTCCGATTCACATCACATCCTGATGTTTTTCTCACTCCTACTAGTGAATGTAATGCTACACACCCATACAATGTGCACCACCCCGCGATGTTTCTCAGGAACGTATCCTACATTGCCACAGCATGTTTCCTGACCTCCCCATGCTGACCACCCCTTGGTGCTTTTCTCCATCCTACATTGCCTCTCAAAGCCTATCCTAATTCAGATTCTCCGATTCACATCACCCCGTGATGTTTTTCTCACTCCTACTAGTGAATGTAATGTTACACACCCATACAATGCGCACCACCCTGGGATGTTTTTCAGAAACCTATCCTACCTCGCCACTTCATGTTTCCTGACCTCCCCATGCTGACCACCCCGTGGTGCATTTCTCCATCCTACATTGCCACTCACTGCCTATCCTAATTCAGACCCTCTGATTCACACAACCCTGTGATGTTTTTCTCATTCCTACTAGTGAATGGCCTGTTACAAACCCATACAATGCACACCATCACGCGATGTTTCTTAGAAACCTATCCTACATTGCCACAGCATGTTTCCTAACCTCCATATTCTGACCAACCCGTGGAGTTTTTCTCCATCCTACATTGCCACTCATTGCCTATCCTCATTCAGCCCCTCTGATTCACACCACCCTGTGATGTTTTTCTCACTCGTACTAATGAATGAAATGTTACACACCCATACAATGCGCACCACCCCGCGATGTTTCTCAGAATCATATCCTACATTGGCACTGCATGTTTCCTGACCTCCCCATGCTAACCACCCCGTGGTGTTTTCCTCCATCCTACATTGCCACTCATTGCCTATCCTAATTCAGACCCTCTGATTCACACCACCCCGTGATGTTTTTCTCACTCGTACTAGTGAATGTAATGTGACAAACCCATACAATGCGCAAAACCCCGCGATGTTTCTCAGAAACCTATCCTACATTGCCACTGCATGTTTCCTGACCTCACCATTCTGACTACCCCGTGGTGCTTTTCTCCATCCTGCATTGCCACTCACTGCCTATCCTTATTCAGAACCTCCGATTCACACCACCGCGTGATGTTTTTCTCACTCCTACTAGTGAATGTAATGTGACACCCCCATACAATGCGCACCACCCCGCGATGTTTCTCAGAAACCTATCCTACATTGCCACAGCATGTTTCCTGACCTCCGCATTCTGACCATCCCTTGGAGTTTTTTTCCATCCTACATTGCCACTCAGTGCCTATCCTAATTCCGACCCTCCGATTCCACCACCCCATGATGTTTTTCTCACTCCTACTAGTGAATGTAATGTGACACACCCATACAATGCGCACCACCCCGCGATGTTTTTCAGAAACCTATCCTACATTGCCACTGCATGTTTCCTAACCTCCCCATTGTGACCACCCCATGGGGCTTTTCTCCATCCTACATTGCCACTTCCTACCTATCCTAATCCAGACCCTCCGATTCACACCACCCCGTGATGTTTTTCTCACTCCTACTAGTGAATGTAATGTTACACACCCATACAATGTGCACCACCCCGCGATGTTTCTCAGAAACCTATCCTACGTTGCCACTGCATGTTTCCTGAACTCCCCAGGCTGACCACCTCGTGGTGCTTTCCTCCTTCCTACATTGCCACTCAAGGCCTATTCTAATTCAGACCCTCTGATTCACATCACCTTGTGATGTTTCTCTCACACCTACTAGTGAATGTAATGTTACACACCCCTACAATGTGCACCACACCACGATGTTTTTCAGAAACCTATCCTACATTGCCACAGCATGTTTCCTGACCTCCCCATGCTGACCATCGCGTGCTGCTTTTCTCCATCCTACATTGCCACTCACTGCCTATCCTAATTCAGACCCTCCGAATAACACACCCCGTGATGTTTTACTCAATCCTATTAGTGAGTGTAATGTTACACAGCCTTACAATGCGCACCAACCCACGAAGTTTTCCAGAAACATATCCTACATTGCCACTGCATGTTTCCTGAATTCCGCATGCTGACCACCACGTGGAGATTTTCTCCATCCTACATTGCCACACACTGCCTATTCTAATTCAGACCATCCGATTCACAGCACCCCGTGATGTTTTTCTCACTCGTACTAGTGAATGTAATGTTAGACACCCTTACAATGCGCACCACCCCGTGATTTTTCTCAGAAACTTATCCTACATTGCCACTGAATGTTTCCTGACCTCCCCATGCTGACCACCCCGTGGTGCTGTTCTCCATCCTACATTGCCACTCACTGCCTATCCTTATTCAGAGCATCCGATTCACACCACCCCGTGATGTTTTTCTCACTCCTAGTAGTGAATGTAATGTGACACACCCATACAATGCGCACCACCCCGCGATGTTTTTCAGAAACCTATACTACATTGGCACGGCTTGTTTCCTGACTTCCCATGCTGATCACCCCGTGGTGCTTTTTTCCATCCTACAATGCCACTCACTGCATATCCTAATTCAGACCCTCCGATTCACACCACCCGTGATGTTTTTCTCACGCCTACTAGTGAATGTAATGGTACACACCCATACAATGCGCACCACCATGCGATGTTTTTCGAAACCTATCCTATATTGCCACTGCATTTTTCCTGACCTCTGCATACTGACTACCCCGTGGAGGTTTTCTCGATCCTACATTGTCACTCACTCCCTATCCTAATTCAGACTCTCCGATTCACACCACCCCATGATGTTTTTCTCCCTCGTACTAGTGAATGTAATGTTATACACACATACAATGCGCACCACCCCACGATGTTTCTCAGAAACCTATCCTACATTGCCACTGCATGTTTCCTGAATTCCTCAAGCTGACCACGCAGTGGGGCTCTTCTCTATCCTGCATTGTCACTCACTGCCTATCCTTATTCAGACCCTCCGATTCACACCACCCCGTGATGTTTTTATAACTCCTACTAGTGAATGTAATGTGACACACCCATACCATGCGCACCACCCCGCGATGTTTTTCAGAAACCTATCCTACATTTCCACTTCATGTTTCCTAACCTCCCCATTGTGACCACCCCATGGGGCTTTTCTCCATCCTACATTGCCACTTCCTACCTATCCTAATTCAGACCCTCCGATTCACACCACCCCGTGATGTTTTTCTCACTCCTACTAGTGAATGTAATGTGACACCCCCATACAATGCGCACCACCCCGCGATGTTTCTCAGAAACCTATCCTACATTGCCACTGCATGTTTCCTGACCTCCCCATTCTGACTACCCCGTGGTGCTTTTCTCCATCCTGCATTGCCACTCACTGCCTATCCTAATTCAGACACTCCGATTCACACCACCCTGTGACGTTTTTCTCACTCCTACTAGTGAATGTAATGTTACACACTCGTACTATGCGCACCACCTCGCGTAGTTTTTCAGAAACATATCCTACTTTGCAACTGCATGTTTCCTGACCTCCAATTGCTGACCACCCCATGGTGCTTTTCTCCATCCTACATTGCCAGTTCCTACTTATCCTAATTCAGACCCTCCGATTAACACCACCTCGTGATGTTTTTCTACCTCCTACTAGTGAATGTAATGTTACACACCCATACAATGCGCACCACCCCGCGATGTTTTACAGAAACATATCCTACATTGCCACTGCATGTTTCCTGACTTCCCCATGCTGACCACGCCGTGGTGCTTTTTTCCATTCTACTTTACCACTCACTACCTATCCTAATTCAGTCCCTCCGATTCACATCACCTCCTGATGTTTTTCTAACTCCTACTAGTGAATGTAATGCTACACACCCATACAATGTGCACCACCCCGCGATGTTTCTCAGAAACCTATCCTACATTGCCACAGCATGTTTCCTGACCTCCGCATTCTGACCATCCCTTGGAGTTTTTTTCCGTCCTACATTGAAACTCACTGCCTATCCTAATTCCGACCCTCCGATTCATACCACCCCGTGATGTTTTTCTCACTCCTACTAGTGAATGTAATGTGACACACCCATCCAATGCGCACCACCCCGCGATGTTTTTCAGAAACCTATCCTACATTGCCACTGCATGTTTCTTAACCTCCCCATGCTGACCACCCCGTGGTGCTTTTCTCCATCCTACATTGCCTCTCAAAGCCTATCCTAATTCAGACTCTCCGATTCACATCACCCCGTGATGTTTTTCTCACTCCTACTAGTGAATGTAATGTTACACACCCATACAATGCGCATCACCCTGGGATGTTTTTCTGAAACCTATCCTACCTCGCCACTTCATGTTTCCTGACCTCCCCATGCTGACCACCCCGGGGTGCATTTCTCCATCCTACATTGCCACTCACTGCCTATCCTAATTCAGACCCTCTGATTCACACAACCCTGTGATGTTTTTCTCATTCCTACTAGTGAATGGCCTGTTACAAACCCATACAATGCACACCACCACGCGATGTTTCTTAGAAACCTATCCTACATTGCCACAGCATGTTTCCTGACCTCCGTATTCTGACCACGCCGTGGAGTTTTTCTGCATCCTACATTGCCACTCATTGCCTATCCTAATTCAGCCCCTCTGATTCACACCACCCTGTGATGTTTTTCTCACTCGTACTAATGATTGAAATGTTACACACACATACAATGCACACCACACCGTGATGTTTCTCAGAAACCTATCCTACATTGGCACTGCATGTTTCCTGACCTCCCCATGCTGACCACCCCGTGGTGTTTTCCTCCATCCTACATTGCCACTCATTGCCTATCCTAATTCAGACCCTCCGCTTCACACCACCCCGTGATGTTTTTCTCACTCGTACTAGTGAATGTAATGTGACACACCCATACAATGCGCAAAACCCCGCGATGTTTCTCAGAAACCTATCCTACATTGCCACTGCATGTTTCCTGACCTCCCCATTCTGACTACCCCGTGGTGCTTTTCTCCATCCTGCATTGCCACTCACTGCCTATCCTTATTCAGAACCTCCGATTCACACCACCGCGTGATGTTTTTCTCACTCCTACTAGTGAATGTAATGTGACACCCCCATACAATGCGCACCACCCCGCGATGTTTCTCAGAAACCTATCCTACATTGCCACAGCATGTTTCCTGACCTCCGCATTCTGACCATCCCTTGGAGTTTTTTTCCATCCTACATTGCCACTCAGTGCCTATCCTAATTCCGACCCTCCGATTCCACCACCCCATGATGTTTTTCTCACTCCTACTAGTGAATGTAATGTGACACACCCATACAATGCGCACCACCCCGCGGTGTTTTTCAGAAACCTATCCTACATTGCCACTGCATGTTTCCTAACCTCCCCATTGTGACCACCCCATGGGGCTTTTCTCCATCCTACATTGCCACTTCCTACCTATCCTAATTCAGACCCTCCGATTCACACCACCCCGTGATGTTTTTGTCACTCGTACTAGTGAATGTAATGTTACACACCCATACAATGTGCACCACCCCGCGATGTTTCTCAGAAACCTATCCTACGTTGCCACTGCATGTTTCCTGAACTCCCCAGGCTGACCACCTCGTGGTGCTTTCCTCCTTCCTACATTGCCACTCAAGGCCTATTCTAATTCAGACCCTCTGATTCACACCACCTTGTGATGTTTCTCTCACACCTACTAGTGAATGTAATGTTACACACCCATACAATGTGCACCACACCACGATGTTTTTCAGAAACCTATCCTACATTGCCACAGCATGTTTCCTGACCTCCCCATGCGGACCATCGCGTGCTGCTTTTCTCCATCCTACATTGCCACTCACTGCCTATCCTAATTCAGACCCTCCGAATAACACACCCCGTGATGTTTTACTCAATCCTATTAGTGAGTGTAATGTTACACAGCCTTACAATGCGCACCAACCCACGAAGTTTTCCAGAAACATATCCTACATTGCCACTGCATGTTTCCTGAATTCCGCATGCTGACCACCACGTGGAGATTTTCTCCATCCTACATTGCCACACACTGCCTATTCTAATTCAGACCATCCGATTCACAGCACCCCGTGATGTTTTTCTCACTCGTACTAGTGAATGTAATGTTAGACACCCTTACAATGCGCACCACCCCGTGATTTTTCTCAGAAACTTATCCTACATTGCCACTGAATGTTTCCTGACCTCCCCATGCTGACCACCCCGTGGTGCTGTTCTCCATCCTACATTGCCACTCACTGCCTATCCTTATTCAGAGCATCCGATTCACACCACCCCGTGATGTTTTTCTCACTCCTAGTAGTGAATGTAATGTGACACACCCATACAATGCGCACCACCCCGCGATGTTTTTCAGAAACCTATACTACATTGGCACGGCTTGTTTCCTGACTTCCCATGCTGACCACCCCGTGGTGCTTTTTTCCATCCTACAATGCCACTCACTGCATATCCTAATTCAGACCCTCCGATTCACACCACCCGTGATGTTTTTCTCACGCCTACTAGTGAATGTAATGGTACACACCCATACAATGCGCACCACCATGCGATGTTTTTCGAAACCTATCCTATATTGCCACTGCATTTTTCCTGACCTCTGCATACTGACTACCCCGTGGAGGTTTTCTCGATCCTACATTGTCACTCACTCCCTATCCTAATTCAGACTCTCCGATTCACACCACCCCATGATGTTTTTCTCCCTCGTACTAGTGAATGTAATGTTATACACACATACAATGCGCACCACCCCACGATGTTTCTCAGAAACCTATCCTACATTGCCACTGCATGTTTCCTGAATTCCTCAAGCTGACCACGCAGTGGGGCTCTTCTCTATCCTGCATTGTCACTCACTGCCTATCCTTATTCAGACCCTCCGATTCACACCACCCCGTGATGTTTTTATAACTCCTACTAGTGAATGTAATGTGACACACCCATACCATGCGCACCACCCCGCGATGTTTTTCAGAAACCTATCCTACATTTCCACTTCATGTTTCCTAACCTCCCCATTGTGACCACCCCATGGGGCTTTTCTCCATCCTACATTGCCACTTCCTACCTATCCTAATTCAGACCCTCCGATTCACACCACCCCGTGATGTTTTTCTCACTCCTACTAGTGAATGTAATGTGACACCCCCATACAATGCGCACCACCCCGCGATGTTTCTCAGAAACCTATCCTACATTGCCACTGCATGTTTCCTGACCTCCCCATTCTGACTACCCCGTGGTGCTTTTCTCCATCCTGCATTGCCACTCACTGCCTATCCTAATTCAGACACTCCGATTCACACCACCCCGTGACGTTTTTCTCACTCCTACTAGTGAATGTAATGTTACACACTCGTACTATGCGCACCACCTCGCGTAGTTTTTCAGAAACATATCCTACTTTGCAACTGCATGTTTCCTGACCTCCAATTGCTGACCACCCCATGGTGCTTTTCTCCATCCTACATTGCCAGTTCCTACTTATCCTAATTCAGACCCTCCGATTAACACCACCTCGTGATGTTTTTCTACCTCCTACTAGTGAATGTAATGTTACACACCCATACAATGCGCACCACCCCGCGATGTTTTACAGAAACATATCCTACATTGCCACTGCATGTTTCCTGACTTCCCCATGCTGACCACGCCGTGGTGCTTTTTTCCATTCTACTTTGCCACTCACTACCTATCCTAATTCAGTCCCTCCGATTCACATCACCTCCTGATGTTTTTCTAACTCCTACTAGTGAATGTAATGCTACACACCCATACAATGTGCACCACCCCGCGATGTTTCTCAGAAACCTATCCTACATTGCCACAGCATGTTTCCTGACCTCCGCATTCTGACCATCCCTTGGAGTTTTTTTCCGTCCTACATTGAAACTCACTGCCTATCCTAATTCCGACCCTCCGATTCATACCACCCCGTGATGTTTTTCTCACTCCTACTAGTGAATGTAATGTGACACACCCATCCAATGCGCACCACCCCGCGATGTTTTTCAGAAACCTATCCTACATTGCCACTGCATGTTTCTTAACCTCCCCATGCTGACCACCCCGTGGTGCTTTTCTCCATCCTACATTGCCTCTCAAAGCCTATCCTAATTCAGACTCTCCGATTCACATCACCCCGTGATGTTTTTCTCACTCCTACTAGTGAATGTAATGTTACACACCCATACAATGCGCATCACCCTGGGATGTTTTTCTGAAACCTATCCTACCTCGCCACTTCATGTTTCCTGACCTCCCCATGCTGACCACCCCGTGGTGCATTTCTCCATCCTACATTGCCACTCACTGCCTATCCTAATTCAGACCCTCTGATTCACACAACCCTGTGATGTTTTTCTCATTCCTACTAGTGAATGGCCTGTTACAAACCCATACAATGCACACCACCACGCGATGTTTCTTAGAAACCTATCCTACATTGCCAAAGCATGTTTCCTGACCTCCGTATTCTGACCACCCCGTGGAGTTTTTCTGCATCCTACATTGCCACTCATTGCCTATCCTAATTCAGCCCCTCTGATTCACACCACCCTGTGATGTTTTTCTCACTCGTACTAATGATTGAAATGTTACACACACATACAATGCGCACCACCCCGCGATGTTTCTCAGAAACCTATCCTACATTGGCACTGCATGTTTCCTGACCTCCCCATGCTGACCACCCCGTGGTGTTTTCCTCCATCCTACATTGCCACTCATTGCCTATCCTAATTCAGACCCTCCGCTTCACACCACCCCGTGATGTTTTTCCCACTCGTACTAGTGAATGTAATGTGACACACCCATACAATGCGCAAAACCCCGCGATGTTTCTCAGAAACCTATCCTACATTGCCACTGCATGTTTCCTGACCTCCCCATTCTGACTACCCCGTGGTGCTTTTCTCCATCCTGCATTGCCACTCACTGCCTATCCTTATTCAGAACCTGCGATTCACACCACCGCATGATGTTTTTCTCACTCCTACTAGTGAATGTAATGTGACACCCCCATACAATGCGCACCACCCCGCGATGTTTCTTAGAAACCTATCCTACATTGCCACTGCATGTTTCCTGACCTCCCCATTCTGAGTACCCCGTGTTGCTTTTCTCCATCCTGCATTGCCACTCACTGCCTATCCTAATTCAGCCCCTCCGATTCACACTACCCCATGACGTTTTTCTCACTCTTACTAGTGAATGTAATGTTACACACTCGTATTATGCGCACCACCTCGCGTAGTTTTTCAGAAACATATCCTACTTTGCAACTGCATGTTTCCTGACCTCCAATTGCTGACCACCCCATGGTGCTTTTCTCCATCCTACATTGCCAGTTCCTACTTATCCTAATTCAGACCCTCTGATTAACACCACCTCGTGATGTTTTTCTACCTCCTACTAGTGAATGTAATGTTACACACCCATACAATGCGCACCACCCCGCGATGTTTTACAGAAACATATCCTACATTGCCACTGCATGTTTCCTGACTTCCCCATGCTGACCACGCCGTGGTGCTTTTCTCCACTCTACTTTGCCACTCACTGCCTATCCTAATTCAGTCCCTCCGATTCACATCACATCCTGATGTTTTTCTCACTCCTACTAGTGAATGTAATGCTACACACCCATACAATGTGCACCACCCCGCGATGTTTCTCAGGAACGTATCCTACATTGCCACAGCATGTTTCCTGACCTCCGCATTCTGACCATCCCTTGGAGTTTTTTTCCATCCTACATTGCCACTCACTGCCTATCCTAATTCCGACCCTCCGATTCACACCACCCCGTGATGTTTTTCTCACTCCTACTAGTGAATGTAATGTGACACACCCATACAATGCGCACCACCCCGCGATGTTTTTCAGAAACCTATCCTACATTGCCACTGCATGTTTCGTAACCTCCCCATGCTGACCACCCCGTGGTGCTTTTCTCCATCCTACATTGCCTCTCAAAGCCTATCCTAATTCAGACTCTCCGATTCACATCACCCCGTGATGTTTTTCTCACTCCTACTAGTGAATGTAATGTTACACACCCATACAATGCGCACCACCCTGGGATGTTTTTCTGAAACCTATCCTACCTCGCCACTTCATGTTTCCTGACCTCCCCATGCTGACCACCCCGTGGTGCATTTCTCCATCCTACATTGTCACTCACTGCCTATCCTAATTCAGACCCTCTGATTCACACAACCCTGTGATGTTTTTCTCATTCCTACTAGTGAATGGCCTGATACAAACCCATACAATGCACACCACCACGCGATGTTTCTTAGAAACCTATCCTACATTGCCACAGCATGTTTCCTAACCTCCATATTCTGACCAACCCGTGGAGTTTTTCTCCATCCTACATTGCCACTCATTGCCTATCCTCATTCAGCCCCTCTGATTCACACCACCCTGTGATGTTTTTCTCACTCGTACTAATGAATGAAATGTTACACACCCATACAATGCACACCACCCCGCGATGTTTCTCAGAAACATATCCTACATTGGCACTGCATGTTTCCTGACCTCCCCATGCTGACCACCCCGTGGTGTTTTCCTCCATCCTACATTGCCACTCATTGCCTATCGTAATTCAGACCCTCCGCTTCACACCACCCCGTGATGTTTTTCTCACTCGTACTAGTGAATGTAATGTGACACACCCATACAATGCGCAAAACCCCGCGATGTTTCTCAGAAACCTATCCTACATTGCCACTGCATGTTTCCTGACCTCCCCATTCTGACTACCCCGTGGTGCTTTTCTCCATCCTGCATTGCCACTCACTGCCTATCCTTATTCAGAACCTCCGATTCACACCACCGCGTGATGTTTTTCTCACTCCTACTAGTGAATGTAATGTGACACCCCCATACAATGCGCACCACCCCGCGATGTTTCTCAGAAACCTATCCTACATTGCCACAGCATGTTTCCTGACCTCCGCATTCTGACCATCCCTTGGAGTTTTTTTCCATCCTACATTGCCACTCAGTGCCTATCCTAATTCCGACCCTCCGATTCCACCACCCCATGATGTTTTTCTCACTCCTACTAGTGAATGTAATGTGACACACCCATACAATGCGCACCACCCCGCGGTGTTTTTCAGAAACCTATCCTACATTGCCACTGCATGTTTCCTAACCTCCCCATTGTGACCACCCCATGGGGCTTTTCTCCATCCTACATTGCCACTTCCTACCTATCCTAATTCAGACCCTCCGATTCACACCACCCCGTGATGTTTTTGTCACTCGTACTAGTGAATGTAATGTTACACACCCATACAATGTGCACCACCCCGCGATGTTTCTCAGAAACCTATCCTACGTTGCCACTGCATGTTTCCTGAACTCCCCAGGCTGACCACCTCGTGGTGCTTTCCTCCTTCCTACATTGCCACTCAAGGCCTATTCTAATTCAGACCCTCTGATTCACACCACCTTGTGATGTTTCTCTCACACCTACTAGTGAATGTAATGTTACACACCCATACAATGCGCACCACCCCACGATGTTTCTCAGAAACCTATCCTACATTGCCACTGCATGTTTCCTGAATTCCTCAAGCTGACCACGCAGTGGGGCTCTTCTCTATCCTGCATTGTCACTCACTGCCTATCCTTATTCAGACCCTCCGATTCACACCACCCCGTGATGTTTTTATAACTCCTACTAGTGAATGTAATGTGACACACCCATACCATGCGCACCACCCCGCGATGTTTTTCAGAAACCTATCCTACATTTCCACTTCATGTTTCCTAACCTCCCCATTGTGACCACCCCATGGGGCTTTTCTCCATCCTACATTGCCACTTCCTACCTAGCCTAATTCAGACCCTCCGATTCACACCACCCCGTGATGTTTTTCTCACTCCTACTAGTGAATGTAATGTGACACCCCCATACAATGCGCACCACCCCGCGATGTTTCTCAGAAACCTATCCTACATTGCCACTGCATGTTTCCTGACCTCCCCATTCTGACTACCCCGTGGTGCTTTTCTCCATCCTGCATTGCCACTCACTGCCTATCCTAATTCAGACACTCCGATTCACACCACCCTGTGACGTTTTTCTCACTCCTACTAGTGAATGTAATGTTACACACTCGTACTATGCGCACCACCTCGCGTAGTTTTTCAGAAACATATCCTACTTTGCAACTGCATGTTTCCTGACCTCCAATTGCTGACCACCCCATGGTGCTTTTCTCCATCCTACATTGCCAGTTCCTACTTATCCTAATTCAGACCCTCCGATTAACACCACCTCGTGATGTTTTTCTACCTCCTACTAGTGAATGTAATGTTACACACCCATACAATGCGCACCACCCCGCGATGTTTTACAGAAACATATCCTACATTGCCACTGCATGTTTCCTGACTTCCCCATGCTGACCACGCCGTGGTGCTTTTTTCCATTCTACTTTACCACTCACTACCTATCCTAATTCAGTCCCTCCGATTCACATCACCTCCTGATGTTTTTCTAACTCCTACTAGTGAATGTAATGCTACACACCCATACAATGTGCACCACCCCGCGATGTTTCTCAGAAACCTATCCTACATTGCCACAGCATGTTTCCTGACCTCCGCATTCTGACCATCCCTTGGAGTTTTTTTCCGTCCTACATTGAAACTCACTGCCTATCCTAATTCCGACCCTCCGATTCATACCACCCCGTGATGTTTTTCTCACTCCTACTAGTGAATGTAATGTGACACACCCATCCAATGCGCACCACCCCGCGATGTTTTTCAGAAACCTATCCTACATTGCCACTGCATGTTTCTTAACCTCCCCATGCTGACCACCCCGTGGTGCTTTTCTCCATCCTACATTGCCTCTCAAAGCCTATCCTAATTCAGACTCTCCGATTCACATCACCCCGTGATGTTTTTCTCACTCCTACTAGTGAATGTAATGTTACACACCCATACAATGCGCATCACCCTGGGATGTTTTTCTGAAACCTATCCTACCTCGCCACTTCATGTTTCCTGACCTCCCCATGCTGACCACCCCGTGGTGCATTTCTCCATCCTACATTGCCACTCACTGCCTATCCTAATTCAGACCCTCTGATTCACACAACCCTGTGATGTTTTTCTCATTCCTACTAGTGAATGGCCTGTTACAAACCCATACAATGCACACCACCACGCGATGTTTCTTAGAAACCTATCCTACATTGCCACAGCATGTTTCCTGACCTCCGTATTCTGACCACCCCGTGGAGTTTTTCTGCATCCTACATTGCCACTCATTGCCTATCCTAATTCAGCCCCTCTGATTCACACCACCCTGTGATGTTTTTCTCACTCGTACTAATGATTGAAATGTTACACACACATACAATGCGCACCACCCCGCGATGTTTCTCAGAAACCTATCCTACATTGGCACTGCATGTTTCCTGACCTCCCCATGCTGACCACCCCGTGGTGTTTTCCTCCATCCTACATTGCCACTCATTGCCTATCCTAATTCAGACCCTCCGCTTCACACCACCCCGTGATGTTTTTCTCACTCGTACTAGTGAATGTAATGTGACACACCCATACAATGCGCAAAACCCCGCGATGTTTCTCAGAAACCTATCCTACATTGCCACTGCATGTTTCCTGACCTCCCCATTCTGACTACCCCGTGGTGCTTTTCTCCATCCTGCATTGCCACTCACTGCCTATCCTTATTCAGAACCTCCGATTCACACCACCGCGTGATGTTTTTCTCACTCCTACTAGTGAATGTAATGTGACACCCCCATACAATGCGCACCACCCCGCGATGTTTCTCAGAAACCTATCCTACATTGCCACAGCATGTTTCCTGACCTCCGCATTCTGACCATCCCTTGGAGTTTTTTTCCATCCTACATTGCCACTCAGTGCCTATCCTAATTCCGACCCTCCGATTCCACCACCCCATGATGTTTTTCTCACTCCTACTAGTGAATGTAATGTGACACACCCATACAATGCGCACCACCCCGCGGTGTTTTTCAGAAACCTATCCTACATTGCCACTGCATGTTTCCTAACCTCCCCATTGTGACCACCCCATGGGGCTTTTCTCCATCCTACATTGCCACTTCCTACCTATCCTAATTCAGACCCTCCGATTCACACCACCCCGTGATGTTTTTGTCACTCGTACTAGTGAATGTAATGTTACACACCCATACAATGTGCACCACCCCGCGATGTTTCTCAGAAACCTATCCTACGTTGCCACTGCATGTTTCCTGAACTCCCCAGGCTGACCACCTCGTGGTGCTTTCCTCCTTCCTACATTGCCACTCAAGGCCTATTCTAATTCAGACCCTCTGATTCACACCACCTTGTGATGTTTCTCTCACACCTACTAGTGAATGTAATGTTACACACCCATACAATGTGCACCACACCACGATGTTTTTCAGAAACCTATCCTACATTGCCACAGCATGTTTCCTGACCTCCCCATGCGGACCATCTCGTGCTGCTTTTCTCCATCCTACATTGCCACTCACTGCCTATCCTAATTCAGACCCTCCGAATAACACACCCCGTGATGTTTTACTCAATCCTATTAGTGAGTGTAATGTTACACAGCCTTACAATGCGCACCAACCCACGAAGTTTTCCAGAAACATATCCTACATTGCCACTGCATGTTTCCTGAATTCCGCATGCTGACCACCACGTGGAGATTTTCTCCATCCTACATTGCCACACACTGCCTATTCTAATTCAGACCATCCGATTCACAGCACCCCGTGATGTTTTTCTCACTCGTACTAGTGAATGTAATGTGACACACCCATACAATGCGCACCACCCCGAGATGGTTTTCAGAAACCTATCCTACATTGCCACTGCTTGTTTCCTGACTTCCCATGCTGACCACCCCGTGGTGCTTTTCTCCATCCTACAATGCCACTCACTGCCTATCCTTATTCAGACCCTCCAATTCACACCACTCCGTGATGTTTTTCTCACTCCTACTCCTGAATGTAATGTGACACCCCCATACAATGCGCACCACCCCGCGATGTTTCTCAGAAACCTATCCTACATTGCCACTGCATGTTTCCTAACCTCCCCATGCTGACCACCCCGTGGTGCTTTTCTCCATCCTACATTGCCTCTCAAAGCCTATCCTAATTCAGACTCTCCGATTCACATCACCCCGTGATGTTTTTCTCACTCCTACTAGTGAATGTAATGTTACACACCCATACAATGCGCATCACCCTGGGATGTTTTTCTGAAACCTATCCTACCTCGCCACTTCATGTTTCCTGACCTCCCCATGCTGACCACCCCGTGGTGCATTTCTCCATCCTACATTGCCACTCACTGCCTATCCTAATTCAGACCCTCTGATTCACACAACCCTGTGATGTTTTTCTCATTCCTACTAGTGAATGGCCTGTTACAAACCCATACAATGCACACCACCACGCGATGTTTCTTAGAAACCTATCCTACATTGCCAAAGCATGTTTCCTGACCTCCGTATTCTGACCACCCCGTGGAGTTTTTCTGCATCCTACATTGCCACTCATTGCCTATCCTAATTCAGCCCCTCTGATTCACACCACCCTGTGATGTTTTTCTCACTTGTACTAATGATTGAAATGTTACACACACATACAATGCGCACCACCCCGCGATGTTTCTCAGAAACCTATTCTACATTGGCACTGCATGTTTCCTGACCTCCCCATGCTGACCACCCCGTGGTGTTTTCCTCCATCCTACATTGCCACTCATTGCCTATCCTAATTCAGACCCTCCGCTTCACACCACCCCGTGATGTTTTTCCCACTCGTACTAGTGAATGTAATGTGACACACCCATACAATGCGCAAAACCCCGCGATGTTTCTCAGAAACCTATCCTACATTGCCACTGCATGTTTCCTGACCTCCCCATTCTGACTACCCCGTGGTGCTTTTCTCCATCCTGCATTGCCACTCACTGCCTATCCTTATTCAGAACCTGCGATTCACACCACCGCATGATGTTTTTCTCACTCCTACTAGTGAATGTAATGTGACACCCCCATACAATGCGCAACACCCCGCGATGTTTCTTAGAAACCTATCCTACATTGCCACTGCATGTTTCCTGACCTCCCCATTCTGAGTACCCCGTGGTGCTTTTCTCCATCCTGCATTGCCACTCACTGCCTATCCTAATTCAGCCCCTCCGATTCACACTACCCCATGACGTTTTTCTCACTCTTACTAGTGAATGTAATGTTACACACTCGTACTATGCGCACCACCTCGCGTAGTTTTTCAGAAACATATCCTACTTTGCAACTGTATGTTTCCTGACCTCCAATTGCTGACCACCCCATGGTGCTTTTCTCCATCCTACATTGCCAGTTCCTACTTATCCTAATTCAGACCCTCTGATTAACACCACCTCGTGATGTTTTTCTACCTCCTACTAGTGAATGTAATGTTACACACCCATACAATGCGCACCACCCCGCGATGTTTTACAGAAACATATCCTACATTGCCACTGCATGTTTCCTGACTTCCCCATGCTGACCACGCCGTGGTGCTTTTCTCCACTCTACTTTGCCACTCACTGCCTATCCTAATTCAGTCCCTCCGATTCACATCACATCCTGATGTTTTTCTCACTCCTACTAGTGAATGTAATGCTACACACCCATACAATGTGCACCACCCCGCGATGTTTCTCAGGAACGTATCCTACATTGCCACAGCATGTTTCCTGACCTCCGCATTCTGACCATCCCTTGGAGTTTTTTTCCATCCTACATTGCCACTCACTGCCTATCCTAATTCCGACCCTCCGATTCACACCACCCCGTGATGTTTTTCTCACTCCTACTAGTGAATGTAATGTGACACACCCATACAATGCGCACCACCCCGCGATGTTTTTCAGAAACCTATCCTACATTGCCACTGCATGTTTCGTAACCTCCCCATGCTGACCACCCCGTGGTGCTTTTCTCCATCCTACATTGCCTCTCAAAGCCTATCCTAATTCAGACTCTCCGATTCACATCACCCCGTGATGTTTTTCTCACTCCTACTAGTGAATGTAATGTTACACACCCATACAATGCGCACCACCCTGGGATGTTTTTCTGAAACCTATCCTACCTCGCCACTTCATGTTTCCTGACCTCCCCATGCTGACCACCCCGTGGTGCATTTCTCCATCCTACATTGTCACTCACTGCCTATCCTAATTCAGACCCTCTGATTCACACAACCCTGTGATGTTTTTCTCATTCCTACTAGTGAATGGCCTGATACAAACCCATACAATGCACACCACCACGCGATGTTTCTTAGAAACCTATCCTACATTGCCACAGCATGTTTCCTAACCTCCATATTCTGACCAACCCGTGGAGTTTTTCTCCATCCTACATTGCCACTCATTGCCTATCCTCATTCAGCCCCTCTGATTCACACCACCCTGTGATGTTTTTCTCACTCGTACTAATGAATGAAATGTTACACACCCATACAATGCACACCACCCCGCGATGTTTCTCAGAAACATATCCTACATTGGCACTGCATGTTTCCTGACCTCCCCATGCTGACCACCCCGTGGTGTTTTCCTCCATCCTACATTGCCACTCATTGCCTATCCTAATTCAGACCCTCCGCTTCACACCACCCCGTGATGTTTTTCTCACTCGTACTAGTGAATGTAATGTGACACACCCATACAATGCGCAAAACCCCGCGATGTTTCTCAGAAACCTATCCTACATTGCCACTGCATGTTTCCTGACCTCACCATTCTGACTACCCCGTGGTGCTTTTCTCCATCCTGCATTGCCACTCACTGCCTATCCTTATTCAGAACCTCCGATTCACACCACCGCGTGATGTTTTTCTCACTCCTACTAGTGAATGTAATGTGACACCCCCATACAATGCGCACCACCCCGCGATGTTTCTCAGAAACCTATCCTACATTGCCACAGCATGTTTCCTGACCTCCGCATTCTGACCATCCCTTGGAGTTTTTTTCCATACTACATTGCCACTCAGTGCCTATCCTAATTCCGACCCTCCGATTCCACCACCCCATGATGTTTTTCTCACTCCTACTAGTGAATGTAATGTGACACACCCATACAATGCGCACCACCCCGCGGTGTTTTTCAGAAACCTATCCTACATTGCCACTGCATGTTTCCTAACCTCCCCATTGTGACCACCCCATGGGGCTTTTCTCCATCCTACATTGCCACTTCCTACCTATCCTAATTCAGACCCTCCGATTCACACCACCCCGTGATGTTTTTGTCACTCGTACTAGTGAATGTAATGTTACACACCCATACAATGTGCACCACCCCGCGATGTTTCTCAGAAACCTATCCTACGTTGCCACTGCATGTTTCCTGAACTCCCCAGGCTGACCACCTCGTGGTGCTTTCCTCCTTCCTACATTGCCACTCAAGGCCTATTCTAATTCAGACCCTCTGATTCACACCACCTTGTGATGTTTCTCTCACACCTACTAGTGAATGTAATGTTACACACCCATACAATGTGCACCACACCACGATGTTTTTCAGAAACCTATCCTACATTGCCACAGCATGTTTCCTGACCTCCCCATGCGGACCATCGCGTGCTGCTTTTCTCCATCCTACATTGCCACTCACTGCCTATCCTAATTCAGACCCTCCGAATAACACACCCCGTGATGTTTTACTCAATCCTATTAGTGAGTGTAATGTTACACAGCCTTACAATGCGCACCAACCCACGAAGTTTTCCAGAAACATATCCTACATTGCCACTGCATGTTTCCTGAATTCCGCATGCTGACCACCACGTGGAGATTTTCTCCATCCTACATTGCCACACACTGCCTATTCTAATTCAGACCATCCGATTCACAGCACCCCGTGATGTTTTTCTCACTCGTACTAGTGAATGTAATGTTAGACACCCTTACAATGCGCACCACCCCGTGATTTTTCTCAGAAACTTATCCTACATTGCCACTGAATGTTTCCTGACCTCCCCATGCTGACCACCCCGTGGTGCTGTTCTCCATCCTACATTGCCACTCACTGCCTATCCTTATTCAGAGCATCCGATTCACACCACCCCGTGATGTTTTTCTCACTCCTAGTAGTGAATGTAATGTGACACACCCATACAATGCGCACCACCCCGCGATGTTTTTCAGAAACCTATACTACATTGGCACGGCTTGTTTCCTGACTTCCCATGCTGACCACCCCGTGGTGCTTTTTTCCATCCTACAATGCCACTCACTGCATATCCTAATTCAGACCCTCCGATTCACACCACCCGTGATGTTTTTCTCACGCCTACTAGTGAATGTAATGGTACACACCCATACAATGCGCACCACCATGCGATGTTTTTCGAAACCTATCCTACATTGCCACTGCATTTTTCCTGACCTCTGCATACTGACTACCCCGTGGAGGTTTTCTCGATCCTACATTGCCACTCACTCCCTATCCTAATTCAGACTCTCCGATTCACACCACCCCATGATGTTTTTCTCCCTCGTACTAGTGAATGTAATGTTATACACACATACAATGCGCACCACCCCACGATGTTTCTCAGAAACCTATCCTACATTGCCACTGCATGTTTCCTGAATTCCTCAAGCTGACCACGCAGTGGGGCTCTTCTCTATCCTGCATTGTCACTCACTGCCTATCCTTATTCAGACCCTCCGATTCACACCACCCCGTGATGTTTTTATAACTCCTACTAGTGAATGTAATGTGACACACCCATACCATGCGCACCACCCCGCGATGTTTTTCAGAAACCTATCCTACATTTCCACTTCATGTTTCCTAACCTCCCCATTGTGACCACCCCATGGGGCTTTTCTCCATCCTACATTGCCACTTCCTACCTATCCTAATTCAGACCCTCCGATTCACACCACCCTGTGATATTTTTCTCACTCCTACTAGTGAATGTAATGTGACACCCCCATACAATGCGCACCACCCCGCGATGTTTCTCAGAAACCTATCCTACATTGCCACTGCATGTTTCCTGACCTCCCCATTCTGACTACCCCGTGGTGCTTTTCTCCATCCTGCATTGCCACTCACTGCCTATCCTAATTCAGACCCTCCGATTCACACCACCCCGTGACGTTTTTCTCACTCCTACTAGTGAATGTAATGTTACACACTCGTACTATGCGCACCACCTCGCGTAGTTTTTCAGAAACATATCCTACTTTGCAACTGCATGTTTCCTGACCTCCAATTGCTGACCACCCCATGGTGCTTTTCTCCATCCTACATTGCCAGTTCCTACTTATCCTAATTCAGACCCTCCGATTAACACCACCTCGTGATGTTTTTCTACCTCCTACTAGTGAATGTAATGTTACACACCCATACAATGCGCACCACCCCGCGATGTTTTACAGAAACATATCCTACATTGCCACTGCATGTTTCCTGACTTCCCCATGCTGACCACGTCGTGGTGCTTTTTTCCATTCTACTTTGCCACTCACTACCTATCCTAATTCAGTCCCTCCGAATCACATCACCTCCTGATGTTTTTCTAACTCCTACTAGTGAATGTAATGCTACACACCCATACAATGTGCACCACCCCTCGATGTTTCTCAGAAACCTATCCTACATTGCCACAGCATGTTTCCTGACCTCCGCATTCTGACCATCCCTTGGAGTTTTTTTCCGTCCTACATTGAAACTCACTGCCTATCCTAATTCCGACCCTCCGATTCATACCACCCCGTGATGTGTTTCTCACACCTACTAGTGAATGTAATGTTACACAGACATACAATGCGAACCACCCCGCGATGTTTTTCACAAACCTGTCCTAACTTGCCACTGCATGTTTCCTGACCTCCCCATGCTGACAACCCCGTGGTGGTTTTCTCCATCCTACATTGCCACTAACTACCTATCCTTATTCAGACCCTCCGATTCACACCACCCCGTGATGTTTTTCTGACTCCTACTGGTGAATGAAATGTTACACACCCATACAATGCGCACCATCCCGCGATGTGTTCAGAATCCTATCCTACATTGCCCCTGCATGTTTCCTGACCTCCCCCTGCTGACCACCCCGTGGTGCTTTTCTTCATTCTACTTTGCCAGTCACTGCCAATCCTAATTCAGATTCTATGATTCACACCACCCCATGATGTTTTTCTCACTCCTACAAGTGAATGTCCTGTTAGAAACCCATACAATTCACACCCCCCGCGATGTTTTTCAGAAACCTATCCTACATTGCCACTGCATGTTTCCTGACATCCCCATGCTGACCAACCCGTGGTGCTTTTCTCCATCCTTCATTGACCCTCCCTACCTATCCTTATTCGGATCCTATGATTCACACCACCCCGTGATGTTTTTCTCACTCCTACTGGTGAATGTAATGGTACACACCCATACAATGTGAACCACCCAGCGATGTTTTTCAGAAACCTATCCTACATTGCAACTGCATGTTTCCTGACCACCGCATTCTGACCACCCTGTGGTTCTTTTCCCCATTCTGCCTTGCCACTCACTGCCTATCCTAATTCAGACCCTCCAATACACACCACCCCGTGATGTTTTTCTCACTCCTACTAGTGAATGTAATGTTAGACACCCATTCAATGCGCACCACCCCGTGATGTTTTCCAGAAACCTATCCTACATTGCCACGGCATGTTTCCTGACCTCCTGATGCTGACCACCTCATGGTGCTTTTCTCCATCCTACAATGCCACTCACTGCCTATCCTACTTCAGACACTCCGATTCACACCACCCCGTGATGTTTTTCTCACTCGTACTAGTGAATGAAATGTTACACGCCCATACAATGCGCACCACCCCGCGATGTTTCTCAGAAAACTATCCTACATTGCCACTGCATGTTTCCTGATCTCCCCATGCTGACCACCCCTTGGTGCTTTTCTCCATCCTACATTGCGACTTCCTACCTATCCTTATTCAGACCCTCCGATTCACACTACCCCATGACGTTTTTCTCACTCCTACTAGTGAATGTAATGTTACACACTCGTACTATGCGCACCACCTCGCGTAGTTTTTCAGAAACATATCCTACTTTGCAACTGCATGTTTCCTGACCTCCAATTGCTGACCACCCCATGGTGCTTTTCTCCATCCTACATTGCCAGTTCCTACTTATCCTAATTCAGACCCTCCGATTAACACCACCTCGTGATGTTTTTCTACCTCCTACTAGTGAATGTAATGTTACACACCCATACAATGCGCACCACCCCGCGATGTTTTACAGAAACATATCCTACATTGCCACTGCATGTTTCCTGACTTCCCCATGCTGACCACGGCGTGGAGCTTTTCCCAATTCTACTTTGCCACTCACTGCCTATCCTAATTCAGTCCCTCCGATTCACATCACATCCTGATGTTTTTCTCACTCCTACTAGTGAATGTAATGCTACACACCCATACAATGTGCACCACCCCGCGATGTTTCTCAGGAACCTATCCTACATTGCCACAGCATGTTTCCTGACCTCCGCATTCTGACCATCCCTTGGAGTTTTTTTCCATCCTACATTGCCACTCACTGCCTATTCTAATTCAGACCCTCTGATTCACACAACCCTGTGATGTTTTTCTCATTCCTACTAGTGAATGGCCTGTTACAAACCCATACAATGCACACCACCACGCGATGTTTCTTAGAAACCTATCCTACATTGCCACAGCATGTTTCCTAACCTCCATATTCTGACCAACCCGTGGAGTTTTTCTCCATCCTACATTGCCACTCATTGCCTATCCTAATTCAGCCCCTCTGATTCACACCACCCTGTGATGTTTTTCTCACTCGTACTAATGAATGAAATGTTACACACCCATACAAAGCGCACCACCCCGCGATGTTTCTCAGAAACCTATCCTACATTGGCACTGCATGTTTCCTGACCTCCCCATGCTGACCACCCCATGGGGCTTTTCTCCATCCTACATTGCAACTTCCTACCTATCCTAATTCAGACCCTCCGATTCACACCACCCCGTGATGTTTTTCTCACTCCTACTAGTGAATGTAATGTTACACACCCATACAATGTGAACCACCCCGCGATGTTTCTCAGAAAACTATCCTACGTTGCCACTGCATGTTTCCTGAACTCCCCAGGCTGACCACCTCGTGGTGCTTTCCTCCTTCCTACATTGCCACTCAAGGCCTATTCTAATTCAGACCCTCTGATTCACACCACCTTGTGATGTTTCTCTCACACCTACTAGTGAATGTAATGTTACACACCCATACAATGTGCACCACACCACGATGTTTTTCAGAAACCTATCCTGCATTGCCACTGCATGTTTCCTGACCTCCCCATGCTGACCACCCCGTGCAGCTTTTCTCCATCCTACATTGCCACTCCCTACATATCCTAATTCAGACCCTCCGATTCAAACCACCCCGTGATGTTTTTCTCACTCCTACCAGTGAATGTAATGTTACACACCCAAGCAATGCGCACCACCACTCGATGTCTTTCAGAAACCTATCCTACATTGCCACTGCATGTTTCCTGACCTCCCCATGCTGACCAACCCGTGGTGCTTTTCTCCATTCTTCATTGACCCTCCCTACCTATCCTTATTCGGATCCTATGATTCACACCACCCCGTGATGTTTTTCTCACTCCTACTAGTGAATGTAATGCTACACACCCATACAATGTGCACCACCCCGCGATGTTTCTCAGGAACCTATCCTACATTGCCACAGCATGTTTCCTGACCTCCGCATTCTGACCATCCCTTGGAGTTTTTTTCCATCCTACATTGCCACTCACTGCCTATCCTAATTCCGACCTCCGATTCACACCACCCCGTGATGTTTTTCTCACTCCTACTAGTGAATGTAATGTTACACACCCATACAATGCGCACCACCCTGGGATGTTTTTCTGAAACCTATCCTACCTCGCCACTTCATGTTTCCTGACCTCCCCATGCTGACCACCCCGTGGTGCATTTCTCCATCCTACATTGCCACTCACTGCCTATTCTAATTCAGACCCTCTGATTCACACAACCCTGTGATGTTTTTCTCATTCCTACTAGTGAATGGGCTGTTACAAACCCATACAATGCACACCACCACGCGATGTTTCTTAGAAACCTATCCTACATTGCCACAGCATGTTTCCTAACCTCCATATTCTGACCAACCCGTGGAGTTTTTCTCCATCCTACATTGCCACTCATTGCCTATCCTAATTCAGCCCCTCTGATTCACACCACCCTGTGATGTTTTTCTCACTCGTACTAATGAATGAAATGTTATACACCCATACAAAGCGCACCACCCCGCGATGTTTCTCAGAAACCTATCCTACATTGGCACTGCATGTTTCCTGACCTCCCCATGCAGACCACCCCATGGGGCTTTTCTCCATCCTACATTGCCACTTCCTACCTATCCTAATTCAGACCCTCCGATTCACACCACCCCGTGATGTTTTTCTCACTCCTACTAGTGAATGTAATGTTACACACCCATACAATGTGAACCACCCCGCGATGTTTCTCAGAAAACTATCCTACGTTGCCACTGCATGTTTCCTGAACTCCCCAGGCTGACCACCTCGTGGTGCTTTCCTCCTTCCTACATTGTCACTCAAGGCCTATTCTAATTCAGACCCTCTGATTCACACCACCTTGTGATGTTTCTCTCACACCTACTAGTGAATGTAATGTTACACACCCATACAATGTGCACCACACCACGATGTTTTTCAGAAACCTATCCTACATTGCCACAGCATGTTTCCTGACCTCCCCATGCTGACCATCGCGTGCTGCTTTTCTCCATCCTACATTGCCACTCACTGCCTATCCTAATTCAGACCCTCCGAATAACAAACCCCGTGATGTTTTACTCAATCCTATTAGTGAATGTAATGTTACACAGCCTTACAATGCGCACCAACCCACGAAGTTTCCCAGAAACATATCCTACATTGCCACTGCATGTTTCCTGAATTCCGCATGCTGACCACCACGTGGAGATTTTCTCCATCCTACATTGCCACACACTGCCTATTCTAATTCAGACCATCCGATTCACAGCACCCCGTGATGTTTTTCTCACTCGTACTAGTGAATGTAATGTTAGACACCCTTACAATGCGCACCACCCCGTGATTTTTCTCAGAAACCTATCCTACATTGCCACTGAATGTTTCCTGACCTCCCCATGCTGACCACCCCGTGGTGCTCTTCTCCATCCTACATTGCCACTCACTGCCTATCCTTATTCAGAGCATCCGATGCACACCACCCCGTGATGTTTTTCTCACTCCTAGTAGAGAATTTAATGTGACACACCCATACAATGCGCACCACCCCGCGATGTTTTTCAGAAACCTATCCTACATTGCCACGGCTTGTTTCCTGACTTCCCATGCTGAGCACCCCGTGGTGCTTTTCTCCATCCTACAATGCCACTCACTGCCTATCCTAATTCAGACCCTCCGATTCACACCACCCGGTGATGTTTTTCTCACGCCTACTAGTGAATGTAATGGTACACACCCATACAATGCGCACCACCATGCGATGTTTTTCGAAACCCATCCTACATTGCCACTGCATTTTTCCTGACCTCTGCATACTGACTACCCCGTGGAGGTTTTCTCGATCCTACATTGCCACTCACTCCCTATCCTAATTTAGACTCTCCGATTCACACCAGCCCATGATGTTTTTCTCCCTCGTACTAGTGAATGTAATGTTATACACACATACAATGCGCACCACCCCACGATGTTTCTCAGAAACCTATCCTACATTGCCACTGCATGTTTCCTGAATTCCTCAAGCTGACCACGCAGTGGGGCTCTTCTCTATCCTGCATTGTCACTCACTGCCTATCCTTATTCAGACCCTCCGATTCACACCACCCCGTGATGTTTTTCTCACTCCTACTAGTGAATGTAATGTTACACACCCATACAATGCGCACCACACCGCGATGTTTCTCAGAAACCTATCCTACATCGCCACTTCATGTTTCCTGACCTCCGCATGCTCACCATCGCGTGGTGCTTTTCTACATCCTACATTGCCACTCACTGCCTATTCAAATTCAGACACTCCGATTCACATCACCCCGTGATGTTTTTCTCACTCATACCAGTGAATGTAATGTTAGACACCCTTACAATGCGCACCACCCGGCGATGTTTCTCAGAAACTTATCCCACATTGCCACTGCATGTTTCCTGACCTCCCCATGCTGACCACCCCTTGGTGCTGTTCTCCATCCTACATTGCCACTCACTGCCTATACTTATTCAGACCGTCCGATTCACACCACCCCGTGATGTTTTTCTCACTCCTACTAGGGAATGCAATGTGACACACCCATACAGTGCACACCACCCCGCGATGTTTTTCAGAAACCTATGCTACATTGCCACTGCATGTTTCCTGACTTCCCCATGCTGACCACCCCGTGGTGCTTTTCTCCATCCTACATTGCCACTCAAAGCCTATCCTAATTCAGCCCCTCCGATTCACATCACCCCGTGATGTTTTTCTCACTCCTACTAGTGAATGTAATGTTACACACCCATACAATGCGCGCCACCCCGCGATGTTTTTCAGAAACCTATCCTACATCGCCACTTCATGTTTCCTGACCTCCACATGCTGACCACCCCGTGGTGCATTTCTCCATCCTATATTGCCACTCACTGCCTATACTACATCAGACCCTCTGATTCACACCACCCTGTGATGTTTTTCTAACTCCTACTAGTGAATGGCCTGTTACAAACCCATACAATGCACACCACCCTGCGATGTTTTTCAGAAACCTATCCTACATCGCCACTGCATGTTTCCTGACCTCCCCATGCTGACTACCCCATGGTGCTTTTCTCCATCCTGCATTGCCACTCACTGCCTATCCTTATTCAGAACCTCCGATTCAAACCTCCCCGTGACGTTTTTCTCACTCCTACTTGTGAATGTAATGTGACACACCCATACAATGCGCACCACCCCGCGATGTTTCTCAGAAACCTATCCTACATTGCCACTGCATGTTTCCTGACCTCCCCATGCTGACCACCCCGTGGTGCTTTTCTCCATCCTACATTGCCACTCACTGCCTATCCTAATACAGACCCTCCGATTCACACCACCCTGTGATGTTTTTGTCACTCCTACTAGTGAATGTAATGTTACACACCCATACAGTGCGCACCACCCCGTGATGTTTTTCAGAAACCTATCCTACATTGCCTCTGCATGTTGCCTGACCTCCCCACGCTGACCACCCCGTGGTGCTTTTCTCCATCCGACATTGCCACTAACTGCCTATCGTAATTCAGACCCTCCGATTCACACCTCCCGTCATGTTTTTCTCAATCCTACTAGTGAATGGCCTGTTAGAAACCCATACAATGCGCACCAAAACGCGATGTTTGTCAGAAACCTATTCTACATTGCCACTGCATGTTTCCTGACCCCTGCATGCTGACCACCCCGTGGAGTTTTTCTCCATCCTACATTGCCACTCACTGCCTATCCTTATTCAGAACCTCCGATTCACACCACCCCGTGATGTTTTTCTCACTCCTACTAGTGAATGTAATGTGACACACCCATACAATGCGAACAACCCCGCGATGTTTCTCAGAAAACTATCCTATATTGCCACTGCATGTTTCCTGACCTCCCCATGCTGACCACCCCATGGTGCTTTTCTCCATCCTACATTGCCAGTTCCTACCTATCTTAATTCAGACCCTCTGATTCACACCACCCCGTGATGTTTTTCTCACTGCTACTAGTGAATGTAATGTTACACACTCGTACAATGCGCACCATCACGTGTTGTTTTTCAGAAACATATCCTACATTGCCACTGCATGTTTCCTGACCTCCCCATGCTGAGCACCCCATGGTGCTTTTCTCCACCCTACATTGCCACTTACTGCCTATCCTAATTCAGACCCTCCGATTCACAGGACCCCGTGATGTTTTTCTCACTGGTACTAGTGAATGTAATGTGACACACCCATACAATGTGAAAAACACCACGATGTTTCTCAGAAACCTATCCTACATTGCCACTGCATGTTTCCTGACCTCCCCATACTGACTGCCTCGTGGTGCTTTCTCCATCCTGCATTGCCACTCACTGTCTATCCTTATTCAGAACCTCCGATTCACACCACGCCGTGATGTTTTTCTCACTCCTACTAGAGAATGTAATGTGACACACCCATACAATGCGCACCACCCCGCGATGTTTCTCAGAAACCTATCCTACATTGCCACTGCATGTTTCCTGACCTCCCCATGCTGAACACCCCATGGTGCTTTTCTTCATCCTACATTGCCATTCACTGCCTATCCTAATTCAGACCCTCCGATTCACACAACTCCGTGATGTTTTTCTCATTCCTACTAGAGAATGGCCTGTTAGAAACCCATACATTGCGCACCACCCCGCGATGTTTCTCCGAAACCTATCCTACATTGCCACAGCATGTTTCCTGACCTCCGCATTCTGACCATCCCGTGGAGTTTTTCTCCATCCTACATTGCCACTCACTGCCTATTCTAATTCCGACCCTCTGATTCACACCACCCCGTGATGTTTATCTCACTCTTACTAGTGAATGTAATGTGACACACCCATACAATGAGCACCATCCAGCGATGTTTTTCAGAAACCTATCCTACATTGCCACTGCATGTTTCCTAACCTCCCCATGCTGACCACCCCATGGGGCTTTTTTCCATCCTATATTTCCAGTTCCTACCTATCCTAATTCAGACCCTCCAATACACACCACCCCGTGATGTTTTTCTCACTCCTACTAGTGAATGTAATGTTACACAGCCATGCAATGTGCAACACCCCGCGATGTTTCTCAGAAACCTATCCTACGTTGCCACTGCATGTTTCCTGACCTCCCCACGCTGACCACCTCGTGGTGCTTTCCTCCATCCTACATTGTCACTCACAGCCTATTCTAATTCAGACCGTCCGATACACACCACCCCGTGATGTTTTTCTCACACCTACTAATGAATGTAATGTTACACACCCATACAATGCGCACCCCCCGCGATGTTTTTCAGAAACCTACCCCACATTGCCACAGCATGTTTCCTGACCTCCGCATTCTGACTGCCCCTGGAGTTTTTCTCCATCCTACATTGCCACTCACTGCCTATCCTAATTCAGACCCTCCGATTCACACCACCGCGTGATGTTTTTCTCACTCCTACTAGTGAATGTAATGTGACACAACCATACAATGCGCACCACCCTGCGATGTTTTTCAGAAACCTATCCTACATTGCCACGGCATGTTTCCTGACCTCCCCATTCTGACCACCCCTTTTTGCTTTTCTCCATCCTACATTGCCACTTCCTACCTATCCTAATTCAGACCCACCAATTCACACCACCCTGTGATGTTTTTCTCACTCCTGCTAGTGAATGTAATGTTACACACCCATAGAACGTGCACCACCCCGCGATGTTTCTCAGAAACCTATCCTACATTGCCACTGCATGTTTCCTGACCTCCCCATGGTGACCACCCCATGGTGCTTTCCTCCATCCTACATTGCCTCTCACGGAATATTCTAATTCAGACCCTCTGATTCACACCACCCTGTGATGTGTTTCTCACACCTACTAGTGAATGTAATGTTACACAGACATACAATGCGAACCACCCGGCGATGTTTTTCACAAACCTGTCCTAACTTGCCACTGCATGTTTCATGACCTCCCCATGCTGACAACCCTGTGGTGGTTTTCTCCATCCTACATTGCCACTAACTACCTATCCTTATTCAGACCCTCCGATTCACACCACCCCGTGATGTTTTTCTGACTCCTACTCGTGAATGAAATGTTACACACCCATACAATGCGCACCACCCTGCGATGTTTTTCAGAAACCTATCCTACATTGCCACGGCATGTTTCCTGACCTCCCCATTCTGACCACCCCTTAGTGCTTTTCTCCATCCTACATTGCCACTTCCTACCTATCCTAATTCAGACCCTCCGATTCACACCACCCTGTGATGTTTTTCTCACTCCTACTAGTGAATGTAATGTTACACACCCATAGAACGTGCACCACCCCGCGATGTTTCTCAGAAACCTATCCTACATTGCCACTGCATGTTTCCTGACCTCCACATGGTGACCACCCCATGGTGCTTTCCTCCATCCTACATTGCCTCTCACGGAATATTCTAATTCAGACCCTCCGATTCACACCACCCTGTGATGTGTTTCTCACACCTACTAGTGAATGTAATGTTACACAGACATACAATGCGAACCACCCCGCGATGTTTTTCACAAACCTGTCCTAACTTGCCACTGCATGTTTCCTGACCTCCCCATGCTGACAACCCCGTGGTGGTTTTCTCCATCCTACATTGCCACTAACTACCTATCCTTATTCAGACCCTCCGATTCACACCACCCAGTGATGTTTTTCTGACTCCTACTGGTGAATGAAATGTTACACACCCATACAATGCACACCATCCCGCGATGTTTTCAGAATCCTATCCTACATTGCCCCTGCATGTTTCCTGACCTCCCCCTGCTGACCACCCCGTGGTGCTTTTCTTCATTCTACTTTGCCAGTCACTGCCAATCCTAATTCAGATTCTATGATTCACACCACCCCATGATGTTTTTCTCACTCCTATAAGTGAATGGCCTGTTATAAACCCATACAATTCACACCCCCCGCGATGTTTTCAGAATCCTATCCTACATTGCCCCTGCATGTTTCCTGACCTCCCCCTGCTGACCACCCCGTGGTGCTTTTCTTCATTCTACTTTGCCAGTCACTGCCAATCCTAATTCAGATTCTATGATTCACACCACCCCATGATGTTTTTCTCACTCCTACAAGTGAATGGCCTGTTAGAAACCCATACAATTCACACACCCCGCGATGTTTTTCAGAAACCTATCCTACATTGCCACTGCATGTTTCCTGACATCCCCATGCTGACCAACCCGTGGTGCTTTTCTCCATCCTTCATTGACCCTCCCTACCTATCCTTATTCGGATCCTATGATTCACACCACCCCGTGATGTTTTTCTCACTCCTACTGGTGAATGTAATGGTACACACCCATACAATGTGCACCATCCAGCGATGTTTTTCAGATACCTATCCTACATTGCAACTGCATGTTTCCTGACCACCGCTTCTGACCACCCTGTGGTGCTTTTCCCCATTCTGCCTTGCCACTCACTGCCTATCCTAATTCAGACCCTCCAATACACACCACCCCGTGATGTTTTTCTCACTCCTACTAGTGAATGTAATGTTAGACACCCATTCAATGCGCACCACCCCGTGATGTTTTCCAGAAACCTATCCTACATTGCCACGGCATGTTTCCTGACCTCCTGATGCTGACCACCTCATGGTGCTTTTCTCCATCCTACAATGCCACTCACTGCCTATCCTACTTCAGACACTCCGATTCACACCACCCCGTGATGTTTTTCTCACTCGTACTAGTGAATGAAATGTTACACACCCATACAATGCGCACCACCACGCGATGTTTCTCAGAAAACTATCCTACATTGCCACTGCATGTTTCCTGATCTCCCCATGCTGACCACCCCTTGGTGCTTTTCTCCATCCTACATTGCGACTTCCTACCTATCCTTATTCAGACCCTTCGATTCACACTACCCCATGACGTTTTTCTCACTCCTACTAGTGAATGTAATGTTACACACTCGTACTATGCGCACCACCTCGCGTAGTTTTTCAGAAACATATCCTACTTTGCAACTGCATGTTTCCTGACCTCCAATTGCTGACCACCCCATGGTGCTTTTTTCCATCCTACATTGCCAGTTCCTACTTATCCTAATTCAGACCCTCCGATTAACACCAACTCGTGATGTTTTTCTACCTCTTACTAGTGAATGTAATGTTACACACCCATACAATGCGCACCACCCCGCGATGTTTTACAGAAACATATCCTACATTGCCACTGCATGTTTCCTGACTTCCCCATGCTGACTACTCCGTGATGCTTTTCGTGACCCTACATTGCCACTCACTGCCTATCCTAATTAAGACCCTCCGATTCAAACCAGCCCGTGATGTTTTTCTCACTCCTACTAGTGAATGGCCTGTTAGAAACCCATACAATGCGCACCACCTCACGATGTTTCTCAGAAACCTATCCTACATTGCCAATGCATGTTTCCTGACCTGCGCATGCTGACCACCCCGTGGTGTTTTTCTCCATCCTGCATTGCCACTCACTGCCTATTCTACTTCAGACTCTCAGATTCACACCACCCCGTGATGTTTTTCTCACTCCTACTAGTGAATGTAATGTTACACAATCCTACAAGGCGCACCACCCAGCGATGTTTTTCAGAAACATATCCTACGTTGCCACTGCATGTTTCCTGACCTCCCCATGCTGACAACCCCGTGGTGCTTTTCTCCATTCTACATTGCCACTCACTGCCTATCCTAATTCAGACCTTCCGATTCACACCACCCTGTGATGTTTTTCTCACTCCTACTAGTGAATGTAATGTTACACACCCATACAATGCGCACCACCCCGCGATGTTTTTCAGAAACCTATCCAACATTGCCACTGCATGTTTCCTGACTTCCCCATGCGGACCACTCCGTGGTGCTTTTCTCCATCCTACATTGCTACTCACTGCCTATCCTTATTCAGACCCTGCAATTCACATCATCCCGTGGTTTTTTCTCACTCCTACTAGTGAATGTAATGTTACACACCCATACAATGCGCACCACCCCGCAATTTTTTTCAGAAACCTATGCTACATTGCAACAGAATGTTTCCTGATTTCCCCATGCTGAACATCCCGTGGTGCTTTTCTCCATCCTACATTGCCACTCACTGCCTATCGTAATTCAGATCCTATGATTCACACAACCCCGTAATGTTTTTCTCACACCTACTAGTGAATGTAATGTTACACACCCATACAATGTGCACCACCCCGCGATGTTTTTCAGAAACCTATCCTACATTGCCACTGCATGTTTCCTGAACTCCCCACGCTGACCACCCCGTGGTCCTTTTCTCCATCCTACATTGGCACTCACTGCCTATCCTAATTCAGACCCTCGGATTCACAACACCCCGTGATGTTTTTCTCACTCCTACTAGTGAATGTAATGTTACACACCCATACAATGCGCACCACCCCGTGATGTTTTTCAGAAACCTATCCTACATTGCCACTTCATGTTTCCTGACCTCCCCATGCTGACCACCCCGTAGTGCCTTTCTCCATCCTACATTGCCATTCACTTCCTATCCTAATTCAGACCCTCTGATTCACACCACCCTGTGATGTTTTTCTCATTCCTAGTAATAAATGGCCTGCTAGAAACTCATACAATGCGCACCACCACGCGATGTTTCTCAGAAACCTATCCTACATTGCCACAGCATGTTTCCTGACCTCCGCATTCTGACCACCCCGTGGAGTTTTTCTCCATCCTACATTGCCACTCACTACCTATCCTAATTCAGACCCTACGATTGACACCACCCCGTGATGTTTTTCTCAGTCGTACTAGTGAATGGAATGTTACACACCCATACAATGCGCACCACCCCGCGATGTTTCTTAGAAACCTATCCTACATTGCCACTGCATGTTTCCTGACCTCCCCATGCTGACCACACCTTGGTGCTTTTCTCCATTCTACATAGCCACTTCCTACCTATCCTAATTCAGAACCTCCGATTCACACCACCCCTTGATGTTTTTCTCACTCCTACTAGTGATTTTAATGTTACACACCCATAGAATGTGCACCACCCTGCGATGTTTTCCAGAAACCTATCCTACATTGCCACGGCATGTTTCCTGGCCTCCTGATGCATACCACCTCGTGGTGCTTTTCTCCATTCTACAATGCCACTCACTGCCTATCCTACTTCACACACTCCGATTCACACCACCCCGTGATGTTTTTCTCACTGGCACTAGTGAATGAAATGTTACACACACATACAATGCGCACCACCCCGCGATGTTTCTCAGAAAACTATCCTACATTGCCACTGCATGTTTCCTGACCTCTCCATGCTGACCAACCCGTGGTGCTTTCCTCCATCCTACATTGCCACTCACGGCCTATTCTAATTCAGACCCTCCGATTCACACAACCCCGTGATGTTTTTCTCACACCTACTAGTGAATGTAATGTTACACACACATATATAGTGCACCGCCCCGCGATGTTTTTCAGAAACCTATCCTACATTGCCACAGCATGTTTCCTGACCACCCCATGCTGAACATCCCGTGGTGCTTTTCTCCATCCTACATTGCCACTCACTGTCTATCATAATTCAGATCCTATGATTCACAGCACCCCGTAATGTTTTTCTCACACTTACTAGTGAATGAAATGTTACACACCCATACAATGTGCACCGCCCCGCGATGTTTTTCAGAAACCTCTCCTACATTGCCACAGCATGTTTCCTGACCTCCCCATGCTGACCACCCCGTGGTGCTTTTCTCCATCCTACATTGCCACTCTCTGCCTATTGTAATTAGGACCCTCTGATTCACACCACCCCGTGATGTTTTTCTCACTCCTACTAGTGAAAGTAATGTTACACACCCTTACAATGCGCACCACCCCGCGATGTTTCTCAGAAACCTGTCCTACATTGTCACTGCATGTTTCCTGACCTCCGCATGCTGACCACCCTGTGGAGTTTTTCTCCATCCTCCATTGCCAATCATTGCCTATTCTAATTCAGACCCTCCTATTCACAGCACCCCGTGATGCTTTTCTCACTCGTACTAGTGATGGTAATGTTACACACCCATACAATGCGCACCATCCCTCAATGTTCCTCAGAAACGTATCCTACATTACCACTGCATATTTCCTTACCTCCCGATGCTGACCACCCCGTGGTGCTTTTCTCTATCCTACATTGCCACTCACTGCCTATCCTAATTCAGACTCTCCGATTCCACCACCCCGTGATGTTTTTCCCACTCCTACTAGTGAATGTAATGTTACACACCCTTATAATGCGCACCACCCCGCGATGTTTTCCAGAAACCTATCCTACATTGCCACGGCATGTTTCCTGACCTCCTGATGCTGACCACCTCGTGGTGCTTTTCTCCATCCTACAATGCCACTCACTGCCTATCCTAATTCAGACACTCCGATTCACACCACCCCGTGATGTTTTTCTCACTCGTACTAGTGAATGAAATGTTACGCACCCATACAATGCGCACCACCCCGCGATGTTTCTCAGAAAACTATCCTACATTGCCACTGCATGTTTCCTGACCTCCCCATGCTGACCACCCCGTGGTGCTTTTCTCCATCCTACATTGCCACTCACTGCCTGTCCTTATTCCCACCCTCTGATTCACACTAATCCGTGATGTTTATCTCACTCCTACTATTGAATATAATTTTACACACCCATAGAATGTGCACCACCCGGCGATGTTTCTCAGAAACCTATCCTATGTTGCCACTGCATGTTTCCTGCCTTCTCCATGCTGACCACCCCGTGGGGCTTTCCTCCATCCTACTTTGCCACTCACGGCCTATTCTAATTCAGACCCTCCGATTCACACCACCCCGTGATGTTTTTCTGACTCCTACTGGTGAATGGCCTGTTAGAAACCCATTCAATGCGTACCACCACGCGATGTTTCTCAGAAAACTATACTACATTGCCACTGCATGTTTCCTGACCTCTCAATGCTGACCACCCCGTGGTGCTTTTCTCCATTCTACATTGCCACTCACTGCCTATCCTCATTCAGACACTCGGAGTCACACCACCCCGTGATGTTTTTCTGACTCCTACTGGTTAATGTGATGTTACACACCCATACAATGCGCACCACCCCGCGATGTTTTCAGAAACCTATCCTACATTGCCCCTGCATGTTTCCTGACCTCCCCTTGCTGACCACCCCGTGGTGCTTTTCTCCATTCTACTTTGCCACACACTGCCTTCCCTAATTCAGATTCTATGATTCACACCACCCCATGATGTTTTTCTCACTCCTACTAGTGAATGGCCTGTTAGAAACCCATACAATTCACACCCCCCGCGATGTTTTTCAGAAACCTATCGTACATTGCCACTGCAGGTTTCCTGACCTCCCCATGCTGACCACCCCTTGGTGCTTTTCTCCATCCTACATTGCGACTTCCTACCTATCCTTATTCAGACCTTCCGATTCACACCAATCTGTGATGTTTTTCTCACTCCTACTATTGAATGTAATGTTACAAACCCATAGAATGTGCACACCCGGCGATGATTAATCACAAACCTATCCTACGTTGCCACTGCATGTTTCCTGACCTCCCCATGCTGACCACCCCGTGGTGCTTTCCTCCATCCTACATTGCCACTCACGGCCAATTCTAATTCAGACCCTCTGATTCACACCACCCCGTGATGTTTTTCTCACACCGACTAGTGAATGTATTGTTACACACCAATATAATGGGCACCACCCAGCGATGTTTTTCAGAAACCTATCCTACATTGCCACAGCATGTTTCCTGACCTCCCCATGCTGAACATGCCGTGGTGCTTTTCTCCATCCTACATTGCCACTCACTGTCTATCATAATTTGGATCCTATGATTCACACCACCCCGTAATGTTTTTCTCACACCTACTATTGAATGTAATGTTACACACCCATACAATGTGCACCACACCGCGAAGTTTTTCAGAAACCTATCCTACATTGCCACTGCATGTTTCCTGAACTCCGCATGATGACCACCCCGTGTTGCTTTTCTCCATCCTACATTGCTACTCACTGCCTATCGTAATGAGGACCCTCTGATTCACACCACCCCGTGATGTTTTTCTCACTCCTACTAGTGAAAGTAATGTTACACACCCTTACAATAGGCACCACCCGGCGATGTTTCTCAGAAACCTGTCCTACATTGCCACTGCATATTTCCTGACCTCCGCATGCTGACACCCCGTGGAGCTTTTCTCCATCCTCCATTGCCAATCATTGCCTATTCTAATTCAGACCCTCCTATTCACAGCATCCCGTGATGCTTTTCTCACTCGTACTAGTGAAGGTAATGATACACACCCATACATTGCGAACCACCCCGCAATGTTTCTCAGAAACCTATCCTACATTACCACTGCATATTTACTTACCTCCCCATGCTGACCACCCTGTGGTGCTTTTCTCAATCCTACATTGCCACTCACTGCCTGTCCTAATTCAGACTCTCTGATTCCATTACCCCGTGATGTTTTTCTCACTCCTACTAGTGAATGTAATGTTACACACCCATACAATGCGCACCACCCCGCGATGTTTTCCAGAAACCTATCCTACAATGCCACTGAATGTTTCCTACCTCCCCATGCTGACTACTCCGTGGTGCTGTTCACGATCCTACATTGCCACTCACTGCCTATCCTAATTCAGACCCTCCGATTCAAACCACCCCGTGATGTTTTTCTCACTCCTACTAGTGTATGGCCTGTTAGAAACCCGTACAATGCGCACCACCTCACGATGTTTTTCAGAAACCTATCCTACATTGCCACTGCATGTTTCCTGACCTGCGCATGCTGACCACCCCATGGTGTTTTTCACCATCCTTCATTGCCACTCACTGCCTATTCTAGTTCAGACTCTCAGATTCACACCACCCCGTGATGTTTTTCTCACTCCTACTAGGGAATGTAATTTTACACAATCCTACAATGCGCACCACCCAGTGATGTTTTTCAGAAACATATCCTACATTGCCACTGCATGTTTCCTGACCTCCCCATGCTGACAACTCCGTGGTGCTTTTCTCCATCGTACATTGCCACTCACTGCCTATCCTAATTCAGACCCTCCGATTCACACCACCCTGTGATGTTTTTCTCACTCCTTCTAGTGAATGTAATGTTACACACCCATACAATGCGCACCACCCCGCGATGTTTTTCAGAAACCTATCCAACATTGCCACTGCATGTTTCCTTACTTCCCCATGCTGACCACGCCGTGGTGCTTTTCTCCATCCTACATTGCTACTCACTGCCTATCCTTATTCAGACCCTGCAATTCACATCATCCCGTGATGTTTTTCTCACTCCTACTAGTGAATGTAATGTTACACACCCATACAATGCGCACCACCCCGCGATTTTTTTCAGAAACCTATGCTACATTGCAACAGCATGTTTCTTGACTTCCCCGTGCTGAACATCCCGTGGTGCTTTTCTCCATCCTACATTGCCACTCACTGCCTATCGTTAATTAGATCCTATGATTCACACCACCCCGTAATGTTTTTCTCACAACTACTAGTGAATGTGTTACACACCCATACAATGTGCACCACCCCGCGATGTTTTTCAGAAACCTATCCTACATTGCCACTGCATGTTTCATGACCTCCCCATGCTGACCACCCCGTAGTGCCTTTCTCTATCCTACATTGCCATTCACTTCCTATCCTAATTCAGACCCTCTGATTCACACCACCCCGTGATGTTTTTCTCATTCCTAGTAGTGAATGGCCTGCTAGAAACCCATACAATGCGCACCACCACGCGATGTTTCTCAGAAACCTATCCTACATTGCCACAGCAGGTTTCCTGACCTCCGCATTCTGAACACCCAGTGGAGTTTTTCTCCATCCTACATTGCCACTCACTACCTATCCTAATTCAGACCCTACGATTGACACCACCCCGTGATGTTTTTCTCAGTCGTACTAGTGAATGGAATGTTACACACCCATACAATGCGCACCACCCCGCGATGTTTCTTAGAAACCTATCCTACATTGCCACTGCATGTTTCCGGACCTCCCCATGCTGACCACACCTTGGTGCTTTTCTCCATTCTAAATAGCCACTTCCTACCTATCCTAATTCAGAACCTCCGATTCACACCACCCCGTGATGTTTTTCTCACTCCTACTAGTGATTGTAATGTTACACACCCATAGCATGTGCACCACCCTGCGATGTTTTCCAGAAACCTATCCTACATTGCCACGGCATGTTTCCTGACCTCCCCATGCTGACCACCCCGTAGTGCCTTTCTCCATCCTACATTGCCATTCACTTCCTATCCTAATTCAGACCCTCTGATTCACACCACCCCGTGATGTTTTTCTCATTGCTAGTAGTGAATGGCCTGCTAGAAACCCATACAATGCGCACCACCACGCGATGTTTCTCAGAAACCTATCCTACATTGCCACAGCATGTTTCCTGACCTCCGCTTTCTGACCACCCCATGGAGTTTTTCTCCATCCTACATTGCCACTAACTACCTATCCTAATTCAGACCCTACGATTGACACCACCCCGTGATGTTTTTCTCAGTCCTACTAGTGAATGGAATGTTACACACCCATACAATGCGCACCACCCCGCGATGTTTTTCAGAAACCTATCCTACATTGCCACAGCATGTTTCCTGAGCTCCCCATGCTGAACATCCCGTGGTGCCTTTCTCCATCCTACATTGCCACTCACTGTCTATCATAATTTAGATCCTATGATTCACACCACCCCATAATGTTTTTCTCACACCTACTATTGAATGTAATGTTACACACCCATACAATGTGCACCACACCGCGAAGTTTTTCAGAAACCTATCCTACATTGCCACTGCAGGTTTCCTGAACTTCGCATGATGACCACCCCGTGGTGCTTTTCTCCATCCTACATTGCTACTCACTGCCTATCGTAATGAGGACCCTCTGATTCACACCACCCCGTGATGTTTTTCTCACTCCTACTAGTGAAAGTAATGTTACACACCCTTACAATAGGCACCACCCGGCGATGTTTCTCAGAAACCTGTCCTACATTGCCACTGCATGTTTCCTGACCTCGGCATGCTGACCACCCCGTGGAGCTTTCCTCCATCCTCCATTGCCAATCATTGCCTATTCTAATTCAGACCCTCCTATTCACAGCATCCCGTGGTGCTTTTCTCACTCGTACTAGTGAAGGTAATGATACACACCCATACAATGCGAACCACCCCGCAATGTTTCTCAGAAACCTATCCTACATTACCACTGCATATTTACTTACCTCCCCATGCTGAAGACCCAGTGGTGCTTTTCTCTATCCTACATTGCCACTCACTGCCTGTCCTAATTCAGACTCTCTGATTCCATCACCCCGTGATGTTTTTCTCACTCCTACTAGTGAATGTAATGTTACACACCCATACAATGCGCACCACCCCGCGATGTTTTCCAGAAACCTATCCTACAATGCCACTGAATGTTTCCTACTTCCCCATGCTGACTACTCCGTGGTGCTGTTCACGATCCTACATTGCCACTCACTGCCTATCCTAATTCAGACCCTCCGATTCAAACCACCCCGTGATGTTTTTCTCACTCCTACTAGTGAATGGCCTGTTAGAAACACATACAATGCGCACCACCTCACGATGTTTTTCAGAAACCTATCCTACATTGCCACTGCATGTTTCCTGACCTGCGCATGCTGACCACCCCGTGGTGTTTTTCTCCATCCTGCATTGCCACTCACTGCCTATTCTAGTTCAAACTCTCAGATTCACACCACCCCGTGATGTTTTTCTCACTCCTACTAGTGAATGTAATGTTACACAATCCTACAATGCGCACCACCCAGCGATGTTTTCCAGAAACCTATCCTACATTGCCACGGCATGTTTCCTGACCTCCTGATGCTGACCACCTCGTGGTGCTTTTCTCCATCCTACAATGCCACTCACTGCCTATCGTAATTCAGACACTCCGATTCACACCACCCCGTGATGTTTTTCTCACTCGTACTAGTGAATGAAATGTTACGCACCCATACAATGCGCACCACCCCGCGATGTTTCTCAGAAAACTATCCTACATTGCCACTGCATGTTTCCTGACCTCCCCATGCTGACCACCCCGTGGTGCTTTTCTCCATCCTACATTGCCACTCACTGCCTGTCCTTATTCACACCCTCCGATTCACACTAATCCGTGATGTTTTTCTCACTCCTACTATTGAATGTAATTTTACACACCCATAGAATGTGCAACACCCGGCGATGTTTCTCAGAAACCTATCCTACATTGCCACTGCATGTTTCCTGCCTTCTCCATGCTGACCACCCCGTGGGGCTTTCCTCCATCCTACTTTGCCACTCACGGCCTATTCTAATTCAGACCCTCCGATTCACACCACCCCGTGATGTTTTTCTGACTCCTACTGGTGAATGGCCTGTTAGAAACCCATTCAATGCGTACAACCACGCGATGTTTCTCAGAAAACTATACTACATTGCCACTGCATGTTTCCTGTCCTCCCAATGCTGATCACCCCGTGGTGCTTTTCTCCATTCTACATTGCCACTCACTGCCTATCCTCATTCAGACACTCGGATTCACACCACCCCGTGATGTTTTTCTGACTCCTACTGGTTAATGTGATGTTACACACCCATACAATGCGCACCACCCCGCGATGTTTTCAGAAACCTATCCAACATTGCCCCTGCATGTTTCCTGACCTCCCCTTGCTGACCACCCCGTGGTGCTTTTCTCCATTCTACTTTGCCACACACTGCCTTCCCTAATTCAGATTCTATGATTCACACCACCCCATGATGTTTTTCTCACTCCTACTAGTGAATGGCCTGTTAGAAACCCATACAATTCACACCCCCCGCGATGTTTTTCAGAAACCTATCGTACATTGCCACTGCAGGTTTCCTGACCTCCCCATGCTGACCACCCCTTGGTGCTTTTCTCCATCCTACATTGCAACTTCCTACCTATCCTTATTCAGACCCTCAGATTCACACCAATCCGTGATGTTTTTCTCACTCCTACTATTGAATGTAATGTTACAAACCCATAGAATGTGCACACCCGGCGATGTTTATCACAAACCTATCCTACGTTGCCACTGCATGTTTCCTGACCTCCCCATGCTGACCACCCCGTGGTGCTTTCCTCCATCCTATATTGCCACTCACGGCCAATTCTAATTCAGACCCTCTGATTCACACCACCCCGTGATGTTTTTCTCACACCGACCTGTGAATGTATTGTTACACACCAATATAATGGGCACCACCCCGCGATGTTTTTCAGAAACCTATCCTACATTGCCACAGCATGTTTCCTGACCTCCCCATGCTGAACATCCCGTGGTGCTTTTCTCCATCCTACATTGCCACTCACTGTCTATCATAATTTAGATCCTATGATTCACACCTCCCCGTAATGTTTTTCTCACACCTACTATTGAATGTAATGTTACACACCCATACAATGTGCACCACACCGCGAAGTTTTTCAGAAACCTATCCTACATTGCCACTGCAGGTTTCCTGAACTCCGCATGATGACCACCCCGTGGTGCTTTTCTCCATCCTACATTGCTACTCACTGCCTATCGTAATGAGGACCCTCTGATTCACACCACCCCGTGATGTTTTTCTCACTCCTACTAGTGAAAGTAATGTTACACACCCTTACAATAGGCACCACCCGGCGATGTTTCTCAGAAACCTGTCCTACATTGCCACTGCATGTTTCCTGACCTCGGCATGCTGACCACCCTGTGGAGCTTTCCTCCCTCCTCCATTGCCAATCATTGCCTATTCTAATTCAGACCCTCCTATTCACAGCATCCCGTGGTGCTTTTCTCACTCGTACTAGTGAAGGTAATGATACACACCCATACAATGCGAACCACCCCGCAATGTTTCTCAGAAACCTATCCTACATTACCACTGCATATTTACTTACCTCCCCATGCTGAAGACCCAGTGGTGCTTTTCTCTATCCTACATTGCCACTCACTGCCTGTCCTAATTCAGACTCTCTGATTCCATCACCCCGTGATGTTTTTCTCACTCCTACTAGTGAATGTAATGTTACACACCCATAAAATGCGCACCACCCCGCGATGTTTTCCAGAAACCTATCCTACAATGCCACTGAATGTTTCCTACTTCCCCATGCTGACTACTCCGTGGTGCTGTTCACGATCCTACATTGCCACTCACTGCCTATCCTAATTCAGACCCTCCGATTCAAACCACCCCGTGATGTTTTTCTCACTCCTACTAGTGAATGGCCTGTTAGAAACACATACAATGCGCACCACCTCACGATGTTTTTCAGAAACCTATCCTACATTGCCACTGCATGTTTCCTGACCTGCGCATGCTGACCACCCCGTGGTGTTTTTCTCCATCCTGCATTGCCACTCACTGCCTATTCTAGTTCAGACTCTCAGATTCACACCACCCCGTGATGTTTTTCTCACTCCTACTAGTGAATGTAATGTTACACAATCCTACAATGCGCACCACCCAGCGATGTTTTCCAGAAACCTATCCTACATTGCCACGGCATGTTTCCTGACCTCCTGATGCTGACCACCTCGTGGTGCTTTTCTCCATCCTACAATGCAACTCACTGCCTATCCTAATTCAGACACTCCGATTCACACCACCCCGTGATGTTTTTCTCACTCGTACTAGTGAATGAAATGTTACGCACCCATACAATGCGCACCACCCCGCGATGTTTCTCAGAAAACTATCCTACATTGCCACTGCATGTTTCCTGACCTCCCCATGCTGACCACCCCGTGGTGCTTTTCTCCATCCTACATTGCCACTCACTGCCTGTCCTTATTCACACCCTCCGATTCACACTAATCCGTGATGTTTTTCTCACTCCTACTATTGAATGTAATTTTACACACCCATAGAATGTGCAACACCCGGCGATGTTTCTCAGAAACCTATCCTACATTGCCACTGCATGTTTCCTGCCTTCTCCATGCTGACCACCCCGTGGGGCTTTCCTCCATCCTACTTTGCCACTCACGGCCTATTCTAATTCAGACCCTCCGATTCACACCACCCCGTGATGTTTTTCTGACTCCTACTGGTGAATGGCCTGTTAGAAACCCATTCAATGCGTACCACCACGCGATGTTTCTCAGAAAACTATACTACATTGCCACTGCATGTTTCCTGTCCTCCCAATGCTGATCACCCCGTGGTGCTTTTCTCCATTCTACATTGCCACTCACTTCCTATCCTCATTCAGACACTCGGATTCACACCACCCCGTGATGTTTTTCTGACTCCTACTGGTTAATGTGATGTTACACACCCATACAATGCGCACCACCCCGCGATGTTTTCAGAAACCTATCCAACATTGCCCCTGCATGTTTCCTGACCTCCCCTTGCTGACCACCCCGTGGTGCTTTTCTCCATTCTACTTTGCCACACACTGCCTTCCCTAATTCAGATTCTATGATTCACACCACCCCATGATGTTTTTCTCACTCCTACTAGTGAATGGCCTGTTAGAAACCCATACAATTCACACCCCCCGCGATGTTTTTCAGAAACCTATCGTACATTGCCACTGCAGGTTTCCTGACCTCCCCATGCTGACCACCCCTTGGTGCTTTTCTCCATCCTACATTGCGACTTCCTACCTATCCTTATTCAGACCCTCAGATTCACACCAATCCGTGATGTTTTTCTCACTCCTACTATTGAATGTAATGTTACAAACCCATAGAATGTGCACACCCGGCGATGTTTATCACAAACCTATCCTACGTTGCCACTGCATGTTTCCTGACCTCCCCATGCTGACCACCCCGTGGTGCTTTCCTCCATCCTACATTGCCACTCACGGCCAATTCTAATTCAGACCCTCTGATTCACACCACCCCGTGATGTTTTTCTCATTCCTAGTAGTGAATTGCCTGCTAGAAACCCATACAATGCGCACCACCACGCGATGTTTCTCAGAAACCTATCCTACATTGCCACAGCATGTTTCCTGACCTCCGCTTTCTGACCACCCCATGGAGTTTTTCTCCATCCTACATTGCCACTCACTACCTATCCTAATTCAGACCCTACGATTGACACCACCCCGTGATGTTTTTCTCAGTCCTACTAGTGAATGGAATGTTACACACCCATACAATGCGCACCACCCCGCGATGTTTTTCAGAAACCTATCCTACATTGCCACAGCATGTTTCCTGAGCTCCCCATGCTGAACATCCCGTGGTGCCTTTCTCCATCCTACATTGCCACTCACTGTCTAGCATAATTTAGATCCTATGATTCACACCACCCCATAATGTTTTTCTCACACCTACTATTGAATGTAATGTTACACACCCATACAATGTGCACCACACCGCGAAGTTTTTCAGAAACCTATCCTACATTGCCACTGCAGGTTTCCTGAACTCCGCATGATGACCACCCCGTGGTGCTTTTCTCCATCCTACATTGCTACTCACTGCCTATCGTAATGAGGACCCTCTGATTCACACCACCCCGTGATGTTTTTCTCACTCCTACTAGTGAAAGTAATGTTACACACCCTTACAATAGGCACCACCCGGCGATGTTTCTCAGAAACCTGTCCTACATTGCCACTGCATGTTTCCTGACCTCGGCATGCTGACCACCCCGTGGAGCTTTCCTCCATCCTCCATTGCCAATCATTGCCTATTCTAATTCAGACCCTCCTATTCACAGCATCCCGTGGTGCTTTTCTCACTCGTACTAGTGAAGGTAATGATACACACCCATACAATGCGAACCACCCCGCAATGTTTCTCAGAAACCCATCCTACATTACCACTGCATATTTACTTACCTCCCCATGCTGAAGACCCAGTGGTGCTTTTCTCTATCCTACATTGCCACTCACTGCCTGTCCTAATTCAGACTCTCTGATTCCATCACCCCGTGATGTTTTTCTCACTCCTACTAGTGAATGTAATGTTACACACCCATACAATGCGCACCACCCCACGATGTTTTCCAGAAACCTATCCTACAATGCCACTGAATGTTTCCTACTTCCCCATGCTGACTACTCCGTGGTGCTGTTCACGATCCTACATTGCCACTCACTGCCTATCCTAATTCAGACCCTCCGATTCAAACCACCCCGTGATGTTTTTCTCACTCCTACTAGTGAATGGCCTGTTAGAAACACATACAATGCGCACCACCTCACGATGTTTTTCAGAAACCTATCCTACATTGCCACTGCATGTTTCCTGACCTGCGCATGCTGACCACCCCGTGGTGTTTTTCTCCATCCTGCATTGCCACTCACTGCCTATTCTAGTTCAGACTCTCAGATTCACACCACCCCGTGATGTTTTTCTCACTCCTACTAGTGAATGTAATGTTACACAATCCTACAATGCGCACCACCCAGCGATGTTTTCCAGAAACCTATCCTACATTGCCACGGCATGTTTCCTGACCTCCTGATGCTGACCACCTCGTGGTGCTTTTCTCCATCCTACAATGCCACTCACTGCCTATCCTAATTCAGACACTCCGATTCACACCACCCCGTGATGTTTTTCTCACTCGTACTAGTGAATGAAATGTTACGCACCCATACAATGCGCACCACCCCGCGATGTTTCTCAGAAAACTATCCTACATTGCCACTGCATGTTTCCTGACCTCCCCATGCTGACCACCCCGTGGTGCTTTTCTCCATCCTAAATTGCCACTCACTGCCTGTCCTTATTCACACCCTCCGATTCACACTAATCCGTGATGTTTTTCTCACTCCTACTATTGAATGTAATTTTACACACCCATAGAATGTGCAACACCCGGCGATGTTTCTCAGAAACCTATCCTACATTGCCACTGCATGTTTCCTGCCTTCTCCATGCTGACCACCCCGTGGGGCTTTCCTCCATCCTACTTTGCCACTCACGGCCTATTCTAATTCAGACCCTCCGATTCACACCACCCCGTGATGTTTTTCTGACTCCTACTGGTGAATGGCCTGTTAGAAACCCATTCAATGCGTACCACCACGCGATGTTTCTCAGAAAACTATACTACATTGCCACTGCATGTTTCCTGTCCTCCCAATGCTGATCACCCCGTGGTGCTTTTCTCCATTCTACATTGCCACTCACTGCCTATCCTCATTCAGACACTCGGATTCACACCACCCCGTGATGTTTTTCTGACTCCTACTGGTTAATGTGATGTTACACACCCATACAATGCGCACCACCCCGCGATGTTTTCAGAAACCTATCCAACATTGCCCCTGCATGTTTCCTGACCTCCCCTTGCTGACCACCCCGTGGTGCTTTTCTCCATTCTACTTTGCCACACACTGCCTTCCCTAATTCAGATTCTATGATTCACACCACCCCATGATGTTTTTCTCACTCCTACTAGTGAATGGCCTGTTAGAAACCCATACAATTCACACCCCCCGCGATGTTTTTCAGAAACCTATCGTACATTGCCACTGCAGGTTTCCTGACCTCCCCATGCTGACCACCCCTTGGTGCTTTTCTCCATCCTACATTGCGACTTCCTACCTATCCTTATTCAGACCCTCAGATTCACACCAATCCGTGATGTTTTTCTCACTCCTACTATTGAATGTAATGTTACAAACCCATAGAATGTGCACACCCGGCGATGTTTATCACAAACCTATCCTACGTTGCCACTGCATGTTTCCTGACCTCCCCATGCTGAACACCCCGTGGTGCTTTCCTCCATCCTACATTGCCACTCACGGCCAATTCTAATTCAGACCCTCTGATTCACACCACCCCGTGATGTTTTTCTCACACCGACCTGTGAATGTATTGTTACACACCAATATAATGGGCACCACCCCGCGATGTTTTTCAGAAACCTATCCTACATTGCCACAGCATGTTTCCTGACCTCCCCATGCTGAACATCCCGTGGTGCTTTTCTCCATCCTACATTGCCACTCACTGTCTATCATAATTTAGATCCTATGATTCACACCACCCCGTAATGTTTTTCTCACACCTACTATTGAATGTAATGTTACACACCCATACAATGTGCACCACACCGCGAAGTTTTTCAGAAACCTATCCTACATTGCCACTGTATGTTTCCTGAACTCCGCATGATGACCACCCCGTGGTGCTTTTCTCCATCCTACATTGCTACTCACTGCCTATCGTAATGAGGACCCTCTGATTCACACCACCCCGTGATGTTTTTCTCACTCCTACTAGTGAAAGTAATGTTACACACCCTTACAATAGGCACCACCCGGCGATGTTTCTCAGAAACCTGTCCTACTTTGCCACTGCATGTTTCCTGACCTCGGCATGCTGACCACCCCGTGGAGCTTTCCTCCATCCTCCATTGCCAATCATTGCCTATTCTAATTCAGACCCTCCTATTCACAGCATCCCGTGGTGCTTTTCTCACTCGTACTAGTGAAGGTAATGATACACACCCATACAATGCGAACCACCCCGCAATGTTTCTCAGAAACCTATCCTACATTACGACTGCATATTTACTTACCTCCCCATGCTGAAGACCCAGTGGTGCTTTTCTCTATCCTACATTGCCACTCACTGCCTGTCCTAATTCAGACTCTCTGATTCCATCACCCCGTGATGTTTTTCTCACTCCTACTAGTGAATGTAATGTTACACACCCATACAATGCGCACCACCCCGCGATGTTTTCCAGAAACCTATCCTACAATGCCACTGAATGTTTCCTACTTCCCCATGCTGACTACTCCGTGGTGCTGTTCACGATCCTACATTGCCACTCACTGCCTATCCTAATTCAGACCCTCCGATTCAAACCACTCCGTGATGTTTTTCTCACTCCTACTAGTGAATGGCCTGTTAGAAACACATACAATGCGCACCACCTCACGACGTTTTTCAGAAACCTATCCTACATTGCCACTGCATGTTTCCTGACCTGCGCATGCTGACCACCCCGTGGTGTTTTTCTCCATCCTGCATTGCCACTCACTGCCTATTCTAGTTCAGACTCTCAGATTCACACCACCCCGTGATGTTTTTCTCACTCCTACTAGTGAATGTAATGTTACACAATCCTACAATGCGCACCACCCAGCGATGTTTTCCAGAAACCTATCCTACATTGCCACGGCATGTTTCCTGACCTCCTGATGCTGACCACCTCGTGGTGCTTTTCTCCATCCTACAATGCCACTCACTGACTATCCTAATTCAGACACTCCGATTCACACCACCCCGTGATGTTTTTCTCACTCGTACTAGTGAATGAAATGTTACGCACCCATACAATGCGCACCACCCCGCGATGTTTCTCAGAAAACTGTCCTACATTGCCACTGCATGTTTCCTGACCTCCCCATGCTGACCACCCCGTGGTGCTTTTCTCCATCCTACATTGCCACTCACTGCCTGTCCTTATTCACACCCTCCGATTCACACTAATCCGTGATGTTTTTCTCACTCATACTATTGAATGTAATTTTACACACCCATAGAATGTGCAACACCCGGCGATGTTTCTCAGAAACCTATCCTACATTGCCACTGCATGTTTCCTGCCTTCTCCATGCTGACCACCCCGTGGGGCTTTCCTCCATCCTACTTTGACACTCACGGCCTATTCTAATTCAGACCCTCCGATTCACACCACCCCGTGATGTTTTTCTGACTCCTACTGGTGAATGGCCTGTTAGAAACCCATTCAATGCGTACCACCACGCGATGTTTCTCAGAAAACTATACTACATTGCCACTGCATGTTTCCTGTCCTCCCAATGCTGATCACCCCGTGGTGCTTTTCTCCATTCTACATTGCCACTCACTGCCTATCCTCATTCAGACACTCGGATTCACACCACCCCGTGATGTTTTTCTGACTCCTACTGGTTAATGTGATGTTACACACCCATACAAGGCGCACCACCCCGCGATGTTTTCAGAAACCTATCCAACATTGCCCCTGCATGTTTTCTGACCTCCCCTTGCTGACCACCCCGTGGTGCTTTTCTCCATTCTACTTTGCCACACACTGCCTTCCCTAATTCAGATTCTATGATTCACACCACCCCATGATGTTTTTCTCACTCCTACTAGTGAATGGCCTGTTAGAAACCCATACAATTCACACCCCCCGCGATGTTTTTCAGAAACCTATCGTACATTGCCACTGCAGGTTTCCTGACCTCCCCATGCTGACCACCCCTTGGTGCTTTTCTCCATCCTACATTGCGACTTCCTACCTATCCTTATTCAGACCCTCAGATTCACACCAATCCGTGATGTTTTTCTCACTCCTACTATTGAATGTAATGTTACAAACCCATAGAATGTGCACACCCGGCGATGTTTATCACAAACCTATCCTACGTTGCCACTGCATGTTTCCTGACCTCCCATGCTGACCACCCCGTGGTGCTTTCCTCCATCCTACATTGCCACTCACGGCCAATTCTAATTCAGACCCTCTGATTCACACCACCCCGTGATGTTTTTCTCACACCGACCTGTGAATGTATTGTTACACACCAATATAATGGGCACCACCCCGCGATGTTTTTCAGAAACCTATCCTACATTGCCACAGCATGTTTCCTGACCTCCCCATGCTGAACATCCCGTGGTGCTTTTCTCCATCCTACATTGCCACTCACTGTCTATCATAATTTAGATCCTATGATTCACACCACCCCGTAATGTTTTTCTCACACCTACTATTGAATGTAATGTTACACACCTATACAATGTGCACCACACCGCGAAGTTTTTCAGAAACCTATCCTACATTGCCACTGCATGTTTCCTGAACTCCGCATGATGACCACCCCGTGGTGCTTTTCTCCATCCTACATTGCTACTCAGTGCCTATTGTAATGAGGACCCTCTGATTCACACCACCCCGTGATGTTATTCTCACTCCTACTAGTGAATGTAATGTTACACACCCATACAATGCGCACCACCCCGCGATGTTTTCCAGAAACCTATCCTACAATGCCACTGAATGTTTCCTACCTCCCCATGCTGACTACTCCGTGGTGCTTTTCACGATCCTACATTGCCACTCACTGCCTATCCTAATTCAGACCCTCCGATTCACACCACCCTGTGATGTTTTTCTCACTCCTTCTAGTGAATGTAATGTTACACACCCATACAATGCGCACCACCCCGCGATGTTTTTCAGAAACCTATCCAACATTGCCACTGCATGTTTCCTTACTTCCCAATGCTGACCACGCCGTGGTGCTTTTCTCCATCCTACATTGCTACTCACTGCCTATCCTTATTCAGACCCTGCAATTCACATCATCCCGTGATGTGTTTCTCACTCCTAATAGTGAATGTAATGTTACACACCCATACAATGCGCACCACCCCGCGATTTTTTTCAGAAACCTATGCTACATTGCAACAGCATGTTTCTTGACTTCCCCATGCTGAACATCCCGTGGTGCTTTTCTCCATCCTACATTGCCACTCACTGCCTATCGTTATTCAGATCCTATGATTCACACCACCCCGTAATGTTTTTCTCACACCTAGTAGTGAATGTGTTACTCACCCATACAATGTGCACCACCCCGCGATGTTTTTCAGAAACCTATCCTACATTGCCACTGCATGTTTCATGACCTCCCCATGCTGACCACCCCGTAGTGCCTTTCTCTATCCTACATTGCCATTCACTTCCTATCCTAATTCAGACCCTCTGACTCACACCACCCCGTGATGTTTTTCTCATTCCTAGTAGTGAATGGCCTGCTAGAAACCCATACAATGCGCACCACCACGCGATGTTTCTCAGAAACCTATCCTACATTGCCACAGTATGTTTCCTGACCTCCGCATTCTGACCACCCCGTGGAGTTTTTCTCCATCGTACATTGCCACTCACTACCTATCCTAATTCAGACCCTACGTTTGACACCACCCCGTGATGTTTTTCTCAGTCGTACTAGTGAATGAAATGTTACACACCCATACAATGCGCACCACCCCGCGATGTTTCTTAGAAACCTATCCTACATTGCCACTGCATGTTTCCGGACCTCCCCATGCTGACCACACCTTGGTGCTTTTCTCCATTCTAAATAGCCACTTCCTACCTATCCTAATTCAGAACCTCCGATTCACACCACCCCGTGATGTTTTTCTCACTCCTACTAGTGATTGTAATGTTACACACCCATAGAATGTGCACCACCCTGCGATGTTTTCCAGAAACCTATCCTACATTGCCATGGCATATTTCCTGACCTCCCCATGCTGACCACCCCGTAGTGCCTTTCTCCATCCTACATTGCCATTCACTTCCTATCCTAATTCAGACCCTCTGATTCACACCACCCCGTGATGTTTTTCTCATTCCTAGTAGTGAATGGCCTGCTAGAAACCCCATACAATGCGCACCACCACGCGATGTTTCGCAGAAACCTATCCTACATTGCCACAGCATGTTTCCTGACCTCCGCTTTCTAACCACCCCATGGAGTTTTTCTCCATCCTACATTGCCACTCACTACCTATCCTAATTCAGACCCTACGATTGACACCACCCCGTGATGTTTTTCTCAGTCGTACTAGTGAATGGAATGTTACACACCCATACAATGCGCACCACCCCGCGATGTTTCTTAGAAACCTATCCTACATTGCCACTGCATGTTTCCGGACCTCCCCATGCTGACCACACCTTGGTGCTTTTCTCCATTCTAAATAGCCACTTCCTACCTATCCTAATTCAGAACCTCCGATTCACACCACCCCGTGATGTTTTTCTCACTCCTACTAGTGATTGTAATGTTACACACCCCTAGAATGTGCACCACCCTGCGATGTTTTCCAGAAACCTATCCTACATTGCTATGGCATGTTTCCTGACCTCCACATGCTGACCACCCCGTAGTGCCTTTCTCCATCCTACATTGCCATTCACTTCCTATCCTAATTCAGACCCTCTGATTCACACCACCCCGTGATGTTTTTCTCATTCCTAGTAGTGAATGGCCTGCTAGAAACCCATACAATGCGCACCACCACGCGATGTTTCTCAGAAACCTATCCTACATTGCCACAGCATGTTTCCTGACCTCCGCTTTCTGACCACCCCATGGAGTTTTTCTCCATCCTACATTGCCACTCACTACCTATCCTAATTCAGACCCTACGATTGACACCACCCCGTGATGTTTTTCTCAGTCGTACTAGTGAATGGAATGTTACACACCCATACAATGCGCACCACCCCGCGATGTTTCTTAGAAACCTATCCTACATTGCCACTGCATGTTTCCGGACCTCCCCATGCTGACCACACCTTGGTGCTTTTCTCCATTCTAAATAGCCACTTCCTACCTATCCTAATTCAGAACCTCCGATTCACACCACCCCGTGATGTTTTTCTCACTCCTACTAGTGATTGTAATGTTACACACCCCTAGAATGTGCACCACCCTGCGATGTTTTCTAGAAACCTATCCTGCATTGCCACGGCATGTTTCCTGGCCTCCTGATGCAGACCACATCGTGGTGCTTTTCTCCATTCTACAATGCCACTCACTGCCTATCCTACTTCAGACACTCCGATTCACACCACCCCGTGATGATTTTCTCACTGGCACTAGTGAATGAAATGTTACACACCCATACAATGCGCACCACCCCGCGATGTTTCTCAGAAAACTATCCTACATTGCCACTGCATATTTCCTGACCTCCCCATGCTGACCACCCTGTGATGCTTTTCTCCATCCTACATTGCCACTCACTGCCTATCCTTATTCAGAACCTCCGATTAACACAAGCGCGTGATGTTTTTCTCACTCCTACTAGTGAATGTAATGTTACACACCCATAGAATGTGCACCACCCTGCGATGTTTATCACAAACCTATCCTATGTTGCCACTGCATGTTTCCTGCCCTCTCCATTCTGACCACCCCTTGGTGCTTTTCTCCATCCTACATTGCGACTCACGGCCTATTCTAATTCAGACCCTCCGATTCACACCACCCCGTGATGTTTTTCTCACACCTACTAGTGAATGTAATGTTACACACCCATGTAATGTGCACCATCCCGCGATGTTTTTCAGAAACCTATCCTACATTGCCACAGCATGTTTCCTGACCTCCCCATGCTGAACATCCCGTGGTGCTTTTCTCTATCCTATATTGCCACTCACTGCCTATCGTAATTGAGATCCTATGATTCACACCACCCCGTAAAGTTTTTCTCACACCTATTAGTGAATGTAATGTTACACACCCATACAATGCGCACCACCCCGCGATGTTTTTCAGAAACCTATCCTACATTGCCACTGCGTGTTTCCTGACTTCCCCATGCTGACCACGCCGTGGTGCTTTTCTCCATCCTACATTGCCACTCACTGCCTATACTTATTCAGACCATCTGATTCACACCACCCCGTGATGTTTTTCTCACTCCTACTAGTGAATGTAATGTTACACACCCATACAATGCCCACCACCCCGCGATGTTTTTCAGAAACCTATCCTACATTGTCACTGCATTTTTCCTCGCCTCCTCATGCTGACCACCCCATGGGGCTTTTCTACTTCCTACATTGCCACTCATTGCCTATCCTAATTCAGACCCTCTGATTCACACCACCCCGTGATGTTTTTCTCACTCCTACTAGTGAATGTAATGTTTTATACCCATACAATGGGCACCATCCCGTGATGTTTTTCAGAATCCTATCCTACATTTCCACGGCATGTTTCCTGACATCCCCATGCTGACCACCCCGTGGTGCTTTTCTCCATCCTACATTGCCACTCACTGCCTATCCTAATTCAGTCCCTCCGATTCACATCACCCCCTGATGTTTTTCTCACTCCTACTAGTGAATGTAACGCTACACACCCTTACAAAGCGCAACTCCCCCCGATGTTTTTCAGAAACCGATCCTACATTGCCACTTCATGTTTCCTGACCTCCCCATGTTGACCACCCCATGGTGCTTTTCTCCATCCTACATTGCTATTCACTGCCTATCCTAATTCAGACCCTCCGATTCAGACCACCCTATTATGTTTGTCTCACTACTACTAGTGAATGGCCTGTTAGAAACCCATACAATGCGCACCACCACGCGATGTTTGTCAGAAACCTATCCTACATTGCCACAGCATGTTTCCTGACCTCCGCATTCTGATCATCCCGTGGAGTATTTCTCCACCCTACATTTCCACTCACTGCCTATCCTAATTCCGACCCTCTGATTCAAACCCCCACGTGATGTTTTTCTCACACCTACTAGTGAATGTAATATTACAGCCCCATACAATGCGCACCACACCGCTATGTTTTTCAGAAACCTATCCTACATTGTTACAGCATGTTTCCTGAACTCCCCATCCTGACCAGGCCGTTGAGCTCTACTCTATCCTGCATTGCCACTCACTGCCTATCCTTATTCAGACGCTCCGAATCACACACCCCGTGATGTTTTACTCACACCTACTAGTGAATGTAATGTTACACACCCTTACAATGCGCACTACCCCACGAAGTTTCTCAGAAACATATCCTACATTGCCACTGAATATTTCCTGACCTCCGCCTGCTGACCACCCCGTGGAGATTTTCTCCATCCTACATTGCCACTCACTGCCTATTCTAATTCAGACCCTCCGATTCACAGCACCCCGTGATGTTTTTCTCACTCGTACTAGTGAATGTAATGTTAGACACCCTTACAATGCGCACCACCCCGCGATGTTTCTCAGAAACCTATCCTACATTGCCACTGCATGTTTCCTGACCTCCCCATGCTGACCACCCCGTGGTGCTGTTCTCCATCCTACATTGCCACTCACTGCCTATACTTATTCAGACCATCTGATTCACACCACCCCGTGATGTTTTTCTCACTCCTACTAGGGAATGTAATGTGACACACCCATACAATGCGCACCACCCCGAGATGGTTTTCAGAAACCTATCCTACATTGCCACTGCTTGTTTCCTGACTTCCCATGCTGACCACCCCGTGGTGCTTTTCTCCATCCTACAATGCCACTCACTGCCTATCCTTATTCAGACCCTCCAATTCACACCACTCCGTGATGTTTTTCTCACTCCTACTCCTGAATGTAATGTGACACACCCATATAATGCTCACCACCCCGCGATGTTTCTCAGAAACCTATCCTACATTGCCACTGCATGTTTCCTCACCTCCCCATGTTGAACACTCCATGGTGCTTTTCTCCATCCTACATTGCCAGTTCCTACCTATCCTAATTCAGACCCTCCGATTCACACCACCCCGTGATGTTTTTCTCACACCTACTAGTGAATGTAATGTGACACACCCATACAATGCGCAGCACCCCGCGATGTTTATCAGAAACCTATCCTACATTGTCACAGCATGTTTCCTGAACTCCCCATGCTGTCCACGCCGTTGAGCTCTACTCTATCCTGCATTGCCACTCACTGCCTATCCTTATTCAGACCCTCCGAATCACACACCCCGTGATGTTTTACTCACTCCTACTAGTGAATGTAATGTTACACACCCTTACAATGGGCACTACCCCATGAAGTTTCTCAGAAACTTATCCTACATTGCCACTGAATATTTCCTGACCTCCGCCTGCTGACCACCCCGTGGAGATTTTCTCCATTCTACGTTGCCACTCACTGCCTATTCTAATTCAGTCCCTCCGATTCACAGCACCCCGTGATGTTTTTCTCACTCGTACTAGTGAATGTAATGTTACACACCCATACAATGCGCACCACCCCGCGATGTTTCTCAGAAACCTATCCTACATTGCCACTGCATGTTTCCTGACCTCCCCATGCTGAACACTCCATGTGCTTTTCTCCATCCTACATTGCCAGTTCCTACCTATCCTAATTCAAACCCTCTGATTCACACCACCCCGTGATGTATTTCTCACTCCTACTAATGAATGTAATGTTACACACTCGTAAAATGCGCACCACCATGCGTAGTTTTTCAGAAACATATCCTACTTTGCAACTGCATGTTTCCTGACTTCCCCATGCTGACCACGCAGTGGTGCTTTTCTCCATCCTACATTGCCACTCACTGCCTATCCTAATTCAGTCCCTCCGATTCACATCACCCCCTGATGTTTTTCTCACTCCTACTAGTGAATGTAACGCTACACACCCTTACAAAGCGCAACTCCCCCCGATGTTTTTCAGAAACCGATCCTACATTGCCACTTCATGTTTCCTGACCTCCCCATGCTGACCACCCCATGGTGCTTTTCTCCATCCTACATTGCCATTCACTGCCTATCCTAATTCAGACCCTCCGATTCACACCACCCTATGATGTTTGTCTCACTACTACTAGTGAATGGCCTGTTAGAAACCCATACAATGCGCACCACCACGCGATGTTTCTCAGAAACCTATCCTACATTGCCACAGCATGTTTCCTGACCTCCGCATTCTGATCATCCCGTGGAGTTTTACTCCATCCTACATTGCCACTCACTGCCTATCCTAATTCCGACCCTCAGATTCACATCACCCAGTGTTTTTTTTTCTCACTCCTACTAGTGAATGTAATGTGACACACCCATACAATGCGCAGCACCCCGCGATATTTATCAGAAACCTATCCTACATTGCCACTGCATGTTTCCTAACCTCCCCATTGTGACCACCCCATGGGGCTTTTCTCCATCCTACATTGCCACTTCCTACCTATCCTAATTCAGACCCTCCGATTCACACCACCCCGTGATGTTTTTCTCACAGCTACTAGTGAATGTAATGTTACACACCCATACAATGCGCACCACCCCGCGATTTTTTTCAGAAACCTATGCTACATTGCAAGAGCATGTTTCTTGACTTCCCCATGCTGAACATCCCGTGGTGCTTTTCTCCATCCTACATTGCCACTCACTGCCTATCGTTATTCAGATCCTATGATTCACACCACCCCGTAATGTTTTTCTCACACCTACTAGTGAATGTGTTACTCACCCATACAATGTGCACCACCCCGCGATGTTTTTCAGAAACCTATCCTACATTGCCACTGCATGTTTCATGACCTCCCCATGCTGACCACCCCGTAGTGCCTTTCTCTATCCTACATTGCCATTCACTTCCTATCCTAATTCAGACCCTCTGACTCACACCACCCCGTGATGTTTTTCTCATTCCTAGTAGTGAATGGCCTGCTAGAAACCCATACAATGCGCACCACCACGCGATGTTTCTCAGAAACCTATCCTACATTGCCACAGCATGTTTCCTGACCTCCGCATTCTGACCACCCCGTGGAGTTTTTCTCCATCGTACATTGCCACTCACTACCTATCCTAATTCAGACCCTACGTTTGACACCACCCCGTGATGTTTTTCTCAGTCGTACTAGTGAATGAAATGTTACACACCCATACAATGCGCACCACCCCGCGATGTTTCTTAGAAACCTATCCTACATTGCCACTGCATGTTTCCGGACCTCCCCATGCTGACCACACCTTGGTGCTTTTCTCCATTCTAAATAGCCACTTCCTACCTATCCTAATTCAGAACCTCCGATTCACACCACCCCGTGATGTTTTTCTCACTCCTACTAGTGATTGTAATGTTACACACCCATAGAATGTGCACCACCCTGCGATGTTTTCCAGAAACCTATCCTACATTGCCATGGCATATTTCCTGACCTCCCCATGCTGACCACCCCGTAGTGCCTTTCTCCATCCTACATTGCCATTCACTTCCTATCCTAATTCAGACCCTCTGATTCACACCACCCCGTGATGTTTTTCTCATTCCTAGTAGTGAATGGCCTGCTAGAAACCCCATACAATGCGCACCACCACGCGATGTTTCGCAGAAACCTATCCTACATTGCCACAGCATGTTTCCTGACCTCCGCTTTCTAACCACCCCATGGAGTTTTTCTCCATCCTACATTGCCACTCACTACCTATCCTAATTCAGACCCTACGATTGACACCACCCCGTGATGTTTTTCTCAGTCCTACTAGTGAATGGAATGTTACACACCCATACAATGCGCACCACCCCGTGATGTTTCTTAGAAACCTATCCTACATTGCCACTGCATGTTTCCGGACCTCCCCATGCTGACCACACCTTGGTGCTTTTCTCCATTCTAAATAGCCACTTCCTACCTATCCTAATTCAGAACCTCCGATTCACACCACCCCGTGATGTTTTTCTCACTCCTACTAGTGATTGTAATGTTACACACCCCTAGAATGTGCACCACCCTGCGATGTTTTCCAGAAACCTATCCTACATTGCTATGGCATGTTTCCTGACCTCCACATGCTGACCACCCCGTAGTGCCTTTCTCCATCCTACATTGCCATTCACTTCCTATCCTAATTCAGACCCTCTGATTCACACCACCCCGTGATGTTTTTCTCATTCCTAGTAGTGAATGGCCTGCTAGAAACCCATACAATGCGCACCACCACGCGATGTTTCTCAGAAACCTATCCTACATTGCCACAGCATGTTTCCTGACCTCCGCTTTCTGACCACCCCATGGAGTTTTTCTCCATCCTACATTGCCACTCACTACCTATCCTAATTCAGACCCTACGATTGACACCACCCCGTGATGTTTTTCTCAGTCGTACTAGTGAATGGAATGTTACACACCCATACAATGCGCACCACCCCGCGATGTTTCTTAGAAACCTATCCTACATTGCCACTGCATGTTTCCGGACCTCCCCATGCTGACCACACCTTGGTGCTTTTCTCCATTCTAAATAGCCACTTCCTACCTATCCTAATTCAGAACCTCCGATTCACACCACCCCGTGATGTTTTTCTCACTCCTACTAGTGATTGTAATGTTACACACCCCTAGAATGTGCACCACCCTGCGATGTTTTCTAGAAACCTATCCTGCATTGCCACGTCATGTTTCCTGGCCTCCTGATGCAGACCACATCGTGGTGCTTTTCTCCATTCTACAATGCCACTCACTGCCTATCCTACTTCAGACACTCCGATTCACACCACCCCGTGATGATTTTCTCACTGGCACTAGTGAATGAAATGTTACACACCCATACAATGCGCACCACCCCGCGATGTTTCTCAGAAAACTATCCTACATTGCCACTGCATATTTCCTGACCTCCCCATGCTGACCACCCTGTGATGCTTTTCTCCATCCTACATTGCCACTCACTGCCTATCCTTATTCAGAACCTCCGATTAACACAAGCGCGTGATGTTTTTCTCACTCCTACTAGTGAATGTAATGTTACACACCCATAGAATGTGCACCACCCTGCGATGTTTATCACAAACCTATCCTATGTTGCCACTGCATGTTTCCTGCCCTCTCCATTGGGACCACCCCTTGGTGCTTTTCTCCATCCTACATTGCGACTCACGGCCTATTCTAATTCAGACCCTCCGATTCACACCACCCCGTGATGTTTTTCTCACACCTACTAGTGAATGTAATGTTACACACCCATGTAATGTGCACCATCCCGCGATGTTTTTCAGAAACCTATCCTACATTGCCACAGCATGTTTCCTGACCTCCCCATGCTGAACATCCCATGGTGCTTTTCTCTATCCTATATTGCCACTCACTGCCTATCGTAATTGAGATCCTATGATTCACACCACCCCGTAAAGTTTTTCTCACACCTATTAGTGAATGTAATGTTACACACCCATACAATGCGCACCACCCCGCGATGTTTTTCAGAAACCTATCCTACGTTGCCACTGCGTGTTTCCTGACTTCCCCATGCTGACCACGCCGTGGTGCTTTTCTCCATCCTACATTGCCACTCACTGCCTATACTTATTCAGACCATCTGATTCACACCACCCCGTGATGTTTTTCTCACTCCTACTAGTGAATGTAATGTTACACACCCATACAATGCCCACCACCCCGCGATGTTTTTCAGAAACCTATCCTACATTGTCACTGCATTTTTCCTCGCCTCCTCATGCTGACCACCCCATGGGGCTTTTCTACTTCCTACATTGCCACTCATTGCCTATCCTAATTCAGACCCTCTGATTCACACCACCCCGTGATGTTTTTCTCACTCCTACTAGTGAATGTAATGTTTTATACCCATACAATGGGCACCATCCCGTGATGTTTTTCAGAATCCTATCCTACATTTCCACGGCATGTTTCCTGACATCCCCATGCTGACCACCCCGTGGTGCTTTTCTCCATCCTACATTGCCACTCACTGCCTATCCTAATTCAGTCCCTCCGATTCACATCACCCCCTGATGTTTTTCTCACTCCTACTAGTGAATGTAACGCTACACACCCTTACAAAGCGCAACTCCCCCCGATGTTTTTCAGAAACCGATCCTACATTGCCACTTCATGTTTCCTGACCTCCCCATGTTGACCACCCCATGGTGCTTTTCTCCATCCTACATTGCTATTCACTGCCTATCCTAATTCAGACCCTCCGATTCAGACCACCCTATTATGTTTGTCTCACTACTACTAGTGAATGGCCTGTTAGAAACCCATACAATGCGCACCACCACGCGATGTTTGTCAGAAACCTATCCTACATTGCCACAGCATGTTTCCTGACCTCCGCATTCTGATCATCCCGTGGAGTATTTCTCCACCCTACATTTCCACTCACTGCCTATCCTAATTCCGACCCTCTGATTCAAACCCCCACGTGATGTTTTTCTCACACCTACTAGTGAATGTAATATTACAGCCCCATACAATGCGCACCACACCGCTATGTTTTTCAGAAACCTATCCTACATTGTTACAGCATGTTTCCTGAACTCCCCATCCTGACCAGGCCGTTGAGCTCTACTCTATCCTGCATTGCCACTCACTGACTATCCTTATTCAGACGCTCCGAATCACACACCCCGTGATGTTTTACTCACACCTACTAGTGAATGTAATGTTACACACCCTTACAATGCGCACTACCCCACGAAGTTTCTCAGAAACATATCCTACATTGCCACTGAATATTTCCTGACCTCCGCCTGCTGACCACCCCGTGGAGATTTTCTCCATCCTACATTGCCACTCACTGCCTATTCTAATTCAGACCCTCCGATTCACAGCACCCCGTGATGTTTTTCTCACTCGTACTAGTGAATGTAATGTTAGACACCCTTACAATGCGCACCACCCCGCGATGTTTCTCAGAAACCTATCCTACATTGCCACTGCATGTTTCCTGACCTCCCCATGCTGACCACCCCGTGGTGCTGTTCTCCATCCTACATTGCCACTCACTGCCTATACTTATTCAGACCATCTGATTCACACCACCCCGTGATGTTTTTCTCACTCCTACTAGGGAATGTAATGTGACACACCCATACAATGCGCACCACCCCGAGATGGTTTTCAGAAACCTATCCTACATTGCCACTGCTTGTTTCCTGACTTCCCATGCTGACCACCCCGTGGTGCTTTTCTCCATCCTACAATGCCACTCACTGCCTATCCTTATTCAGACCCTCCAATTCACACCACTCCGTGATGTTTTTCTCACTCCTACTCCTGAATGTAATGTGACACACCCATATAATGCTCACCACCCCGCGATGTTTCTCAGAAACCTATCCTACATTGCCACTGCATGTTTCCTCACCTCCCCATGTTGAACACTCCATGGTGCTTTTCTCCATCCTACATTGCCAGTTCCTACCTATCCTAATTCAGACCCTCCGATTCACACCACCCCGTGATGTTTTTCTCACACCTACTAGTGAATGTAATGTGACACACCCATACAATGCGCAGCACCCCGCGATGTTTATCAGAAACCTATCCTACATTGTCACAGCATGTTTCCTGAACTCCCCATGCTGTCCACGCCGTTGAGCTCTACTCTATCCTGCATTGCCACTCACTGCCTATCCTTATTCAGACCCTCCGAATCACACACCCCGTGATGTTTTACTCACTCCTACTAGTGAATGTAATGTTACACACCCTTACAATGGGCACTACCCCATGAAGTTTCTCAGAAACTTATCCTACATTGCCACTGAATATTTCCTGACCTCCGCCTGCTGACCACCCCGTGGAGATTTTCTCCATTCTACGTTGCCACTCACTGCCTATTCTAATTCAGTCCCTCCGATTCACAGCACCCCGTGATGTTTTTCTCACTCGTACTAGTGAATGTAATGTTAGACACCCTTACAATGCGCACCACCCCGCGATGTTTCTCAGAAACCTATCCTACATTGCCACTGCTTGTTTCCTGACCTCCCCATGCTGACAACCCCGTGGTGCTGTTCTCCATCCTACATTGCCACTCACTGCCTATACTTATTCAGACCATCTGATTCACACCACCCCGTGATGTTTTTCTCACTCCTACTAGGGAATGTAATGTGACACACCCATACAATGCGCACCACACCGCGATGGTTTTCAGAAACCTATCCTACATTGCCACTGCTTGTTTCCTGACTTCCCATGTTGACTACCCCGTGGTGCTTTTCTCCATCCTACAATGCCACTCACTGCCTATCCTTATTCAGACCCTCCGATTCACACCACTCCGTGATGTTTTTCTCACTCCTACTTGTGAATGTAATGTGACACACCCATACAATGCGCACCACCCCGCGATGTTTCTCAGAAACCTATCCTACATTGCCACTGCATGTTTCCTGACCTCCCCATGCTGAACACTCCATGGTGCTTTTCTCCATCCTACATTGCCAGTTCCTACCTATCCTAATTCAAACCCTCTGATTCACACCACCCCGTGATGTATTTCTCACTCCTACTAATGAATGTAATGTTACACACTCGTAAAATGCGCACCACCATGCGTAGTTTTTCAGAAACATATCCTACTTTGCAACTGCATGTTTCCTGACTTCCCCATGCTGACCACGCAGTGGTGCTTTTCTCCATCCTACATTGCCACTCACTGCCTATCCTAATTCAGTCCCTCCGATTCACATCACCCCCTGATGTTTTTCTCACTCCTACTAGTGAATGTAACGCTACACACCCTTACAAAGCGCAACTCCCCCCGATGTTTTTCAGAAACCGATCCTACATTGCCACTTCATGTTTCCTGACCTCCCCATGCTGACCACCCCATGGTGCTTTTCTCCATCCTACATTGCCATTCACTGCCTATCCTAATTCAGACCCTCCGATTCACACCACCCTATGATGTTTGTCTCACTACTACTAGTGAATGGCCTGTTAGAAACCCATACAATGCGCACCACCACGCGATGTTTCTCAGAAACCTATCCTACATTGCCACAGCATGTTTCCTGACCTCCGCATTCTGATCATCCCGTGGAGTTTTACTCCATCCTACATTGCCACTCACTGCCTATCCTAATTCCGACCCTCAGATTCACATCACCCAGTGTTTTTTTTTCTCACTCCTACTAGTGAATGTAATGTGACACACCCATACAATGCGCAGCACCCCGCGATATTTATCAGAAACCTATCCTACATTGCCACTGCATGTTTCCTAACCTCCCCATTGTGACCACCCCATGGGGCTTTTCTCCATCCTACATTGCCACTTCCTACCTATCCTAATTCAGACCCTCCGATTCACACCACCCCGTGATGTTTTTCTCACAGCTACTAGTGAATGTAATGTTACAGCCCCATACAATGCGCACCACACCGCGATGTTTTTTAGAAACCTATCCTACATTGTCACAGCATGTTTCCTGAACTCCCCATGCTGACCACGCCATTGAGCTTTACTCTATCCTGCATTGCCACTCACTGCCTATCCTTATTCAGACCCTCCGAATCACACACCCCGTGATGTTTTACTCACTCCTACTAGTGAATGTAATGTTACACACCCTTACAATGCGCACTAACCCACGAAGTTTCTCAGAAACATATCCTACATTGCCACTGAATATTTCCTGACCTCCGCCTGCTGACCACCCCGTGGAGATTTTCTCCATTCTACGTTGCCACTCACTGCCTATACTTATTCAGACCATCTGATTCACACCACCCCGTGATGTTTTTCTCACTCCTACTAGTGAATGTAATGTGACACACCCATACAATGCGCACCACACCGCGATGGTTTTCAGAAACCTATCCTACATTGCCACTGCTTGTTTCCTGACTTCCCATGTTGACTACCCCGTGGTGCTTTTCTCCATCCTACAATGCCACTCACTGCCTATCCTTATTCAGACCCTCCGATTCACACCACTCCGTGATGTTTTTCTCACTCCTACATGTGAATGTAATGTGACACACCCATACAATGCGCACCACCCCGCGATGTTTCTCAGAAACCTATCCTACATTGCCACTGCATGTTTCCTGACCTCCCCATGCTGAACACTCCATGGTGCTTTTCTCCATCCTACATTGCCAGTTCCTACCTATCCTAATTCAAACCCTCTGATTCACACCACCCCGTGATGTATTTCTCACTCCTACTAATGAATGTAATGTTACACACTCGTAAAATGCGCACCACCATGCGTAGTTTTTCAGAAACATATCCTACTTTGCAACTGCATGTTTCCTGACTTCCCCATGCTGACCACGCAGTGGTGCTTTTCTCCATCCTACATTGCCACTCACTGCCTATCCTAATTCAGTCCCTCCGATTCACATCACCCCCTGATGTTTTTCTCACTCCTACTAGTGAATGTAACGCTACACACCCTTACAAAGCGCAACTCCCCCCGATGTTTTTCAGAAACCGATCCTACATTGCCACTTCATGTTTCCTGACCTCCCCATGCTGACCACCCCATGGTGCTTTTCTCCATCCTACATTGCCATTCACTGCCTATCCTAATTCAGACCCTCCGATTCACACCACCCTATGATGTTTGTCTCACTACTACTAGTGAATGGCCTGTTAGAAACCCATACAATGCGCACCACCACGCGATGTTTCTCAGAAACCTATCCTACATTGCCACAGCATGTTTCCTGACCTCCGCATTCTGATCATCCCGTGGAGTTTTACTCCATCCTACATTGCCACTCACTGCCTATCCTAATTCCGACCCTCCGATTCACACCACCCAGTGTTTTTTTTTCTCACTCCTACTAGTGAATGTAATGTGACACACCCATACAATGCGCAGCACCCCGCGATGTTTATCAGAAACCTATCCTACATTGCAACTGCATGTTTCCTAACCTCCCCATTGTGACCACCCCATGGGGCTTTTCTCCATCCTACATTGCCACTTCCTACCTATCCTAATTCAGACCCTCCGATTCACACCACCCCGTGATGTTTTTCTCACAGCTACTAGTGAATGTAATGTTACAGCCCCATACAATGCGCACCACACCGCGATGTTTTTTAGAAACCTATCCTACATTGTCACAGCATGTTTCCTGAACTCCCCATGCTGACCACGCTGTTGAGCTTTACTCTATCCTGCATTGCCACTCACTGCCTATCCTTATTCAGACACTCCGAATCACACACCCCGTGATGTTTTACTCACTCCTACTAGTGAATGTAATGTTACACACCCTTACAATGCGCACTAACCCACGAAGTTTCTCAGAAACATATCCTACATTGCCACTGAATATTTCCTGACCTCCGCCTGCTGACGACCCCGTGGAGATTTTCTCCATCCTACATTGCCAATCACTGCCTATTCTAATTCAGACCCTCTGATTCACAGCACCCCGTGATGTTTTTCTCACTCGTACTAGTGAATGTAATGTTAGACACCCTTACAATGCGCACCACCCCGCGATGTTTCTCAGAAACCTATCCTACATTGCCACTGCATGTTTCCTGACCTCCCCATGCTGACCACCCCGTGGTGCTGTTCTCCATCCTACATTGCCACTCACTGCCTATACTTATTCAGACAATCCGATTCACACCACCCCGTGATGTTTTTCTCACTCCTACTAGGGAATGTAATGTGACACACCCATACAATGCGCACCACCCCGCGATGGTTTTCAGAAACCTATCCTACATTGCCACTGCTTGTTTCCTGACTTCCCATGCTGACCACCCCGTGGTGCTTTTCTCCATCCTACAATGCCACTCACTGCCTATCCTTATTCACACCCTCCGATTCACACCATTCCGTGATGTTTTTCTCACTCCTACTAGGGAATGTAATGTGACACACCCATACAGTGCACACCACCCCGTGATGTTTTTCAGAAACCTATCCTACATTGCCACTGCATGTTTTCTGACTTCCCCATGCTGACCAAACTGTGTTGCTTTTCTCCATCCTACATTGTCACTCAAAGCCTATCCTAATTCAGCCCCTCCTATTCACATCACCACGTGATGTTTTTCTCACTCCTACTAGTGAATGTAATGTTACACACCCATACAATGCGCACCACCCCGCGATGTTTCTCAGAAACCTATCCTACATTGCCACTGCATGTTTCCTGACCTCCCCATGCTGAACACTCCATGGTGCTTTTCTCCATCCTACATTGCCAGTTCCTACCTATCCTAATTCAGACCCTCTGATTCACAACACCCTGTGATGTTTTTCTCACTCCTACTAGTGAATGGCCTGTTACAAACCCATACAATGCACAGCACCACGCGATGTTTCTTAGAAACCTATCCTACATTGCCACAGCATGTTTCCTGACCTCCGCATTCTGACCACCCCGTGGAGTTTTTCTCCATCCTACATTGACACTCATTGCCTATCCTAATTCAGACACTCCGATTCTCACCACCCCGTGATGTATTTCTCACTCGTACTAATGAATGAAATGTTACACACCCATACAATGCGCACCACCCCGCGATGTTTCTCAGAAACCTACCCGACATTGGCACTGCATGTTTCCTGACCTCCTCATGCTGACCACCCCGTGGTGCTTTCCTCCATCCTACATTGCCACTCATTGCCTATCCTAATTCAGACCCTCCGATTCACACCACCAGGTGATGTTTTTCTCACTCGTGCAAGTCAATGTAATGTCACACACCCATACAATGCGCAAAACCCCGCGATGTTTCTCAGAAACCTATCCTACATTGCCACTGCATGTTTCCTGACCTCCCCATGCTGAACACTCCATGGTGCTTTTCTCCATCCTACATTGCCAGTTCCTACCTATCCTAATTCAGACCCTCCGATTCACAGCACCCCGTGATGTTTTTCTCACTCGTACTAGTGAATGTAATGTTAGACACCCTTACAATGCGCACCACCCCGCGATGTTTCTCAGAAACCTATCCTACATTGCCACTGCATGTTTCCTGACCTCCACATGCTGACAACCCCGTGGTGCTGTTCTCCATCCTACATTGCCACTCACTGCCTATACTTATTCAGACCATCTGATTCACACCACCCCGTGATGTTTTTCTCACTCCTACTAGGGAATGTAATGTGACACACCCATACAATGCGCACCACCCCGAGATGGTTTTCAGAAACCTATCCTACATTGCCATTGCTTGTTTCCTGACTTCCCATGCTGACCACCCCGTGGTGCTTTTCTCCATCCTACAATGCCACTCACTGCCTATCCTTATTCAGACCCTCCGATTCACACCACTCCGTGATGTTTTTCTCAGTCCTACTCGTGAATGTAATGTGACACACCCATATAATGCGCACCACACCGCGATGTTTCTCAGAAACCTATCCTACATTGCCACTGCATGTTTCCTGACCTCCCCATGCTGAACACTCCATGGTGCTTTTCTCCATCCTACATTGCCAGTTCCTACCTATCCTAATTCAGACCCTCCTATTCACACCACCCCGTGATGTTTTTCTCACTCCTACTAATGAATGTAATGTTACACCCTCATAAAATGCGCACCACCATGCGTAGTTTTTCAGAAACTTATCCTACTTTGCAACTGCATGTTCCCAGACATCCCCATGCTGACCACACAGTGGTGCTTTTCTCCATCCTACATTGCCACTCACTGCCTATCCTAATTCAGTCCCTCCGATTCACATCACCCCCTGATGTTTTTCTCACTCTTACTAGTGAATGTAACGCTACACACCCATACAAAGCGCACCTCCCCGCGATGTTTTTCAGAAACCGATCCTACATTGCCACTTCATGTTTCCAGACCTCCCCATGCTGACCACCCTATGGTGCTTTTCTCCATCCTACATTGCCATTCACTGCCTATCCTAATTCAGACCCTCCGATTCACACCTCCCTATGATGATTTTCTCACTACTACCAGTGAATGGCCTGTTAGAAACCCATACAATGCGCACCACCACGCGATGTTTCTCAGAAACCTATCCTACATTGCCACAGCATGTTTCCTGACCTCTGCATTCTGATCATCCCGTGGAGTTTTTCTCCATCCTACATTGCCACTCACTGCCTATCCTAATTCCGACCCTCCGATTCACACCACCCCGTGATTTTTTTTCTCACTCCAACTAGTGAATGTAATGTGACACACCCATCCAATGCGCAGCACACCGCGATGTTTATCAGAAACCTATCCTACATTGCCACTGAATGGTTCCTAACCTCCCCATTCTGACCACCCCTTGGGGCTTTTCTCCATTCTACATTGCCACTTCCTACCTATCCGAATTCAGACCCTCCGATTCACACCACCCCGTGATGTATTTCTCACACCTACTAGTGAATGTAATGTTACACACCCATACAATGCGCACTACACCGCGATGTTTTTCAGAAACCTATCCTACATTGTCACACCATGTTTCCTGAACTCCCCATGCTGACCACGCCGTGGTGCTCTACTCTATCCTGCATTGCCACTCACTGCCTATCCTAATTCAGACCCTCCGAATCACACACCCCGTGATGTTTTACTCACTCCTACTAGGGAATGTAATGTTACACCCCCTTACAATGCGCACCACCCCACGAAGTTTCTCAGAAACATATCCTACATTGCCACTGCATGATTCCTGACCCCAGCATGCTGACCACCCCGTGGAGATTTTCTCCATCCTACATTGCCACTCACTGCCTATTCTAATTCAGACCCTACGATTCACAGCACCCCGTGATGTTTTTCTCACTCGTCCTAGTAAATGTAATGTTAGACACCCTTACAATGCGCACCACCCGCGATGTTTCTCAGAAACCTATCCTACATTGCCACTGCATGTTTCCTGACCTCCCCATGCTGACCACCCCGTCGTGCTGTTCTCCATCCTACATTGCCACTCACTGCCTATTCTTATTCAGACAATCCGATTCACACCACCCCGTGATGTTTTTCTCACTCCTACTAGGGAATGTAATGTTACACACTCGTAAATTGCGCACCACCATGCGTAGTTTTTCAGAAACATATCCTACATTGCCACTTCATGTTTCCTGACCTCCCCATGCTGAACACCCCATGGTGCTTTTCTCCATCCTACATTGCCATTCACTGCCTATCCTAATTCAGACCCTCTGATTCACACCACCCTATGATGTTTGTCTCACTACTACTAGTGAATGGCCTGTTAGAAACCCATACAATGCGCACCACCACGCGATGTTTCTCAGAAACCTATCCTACATTGCCACTGCATGTTTCCTAACCTCCCCATTGTGACCATCCCATGGGGCTTTTCTCCATCCTACATTGCCACTTCCTACCTATCCTAATTCAGACCCTCTAATTCACACCACCCCGTGATGTTTTTCTCACAGCTACTAGTGAATGTAATGTTACAGCCCCATACAATGTGCACCACACCACGATGTTTTTCAGAAACCTATCCTACATTGTCACAGCATGTTTCCTGAACTCCCCATGCTGACCACGCCGTTGAGCTTTACTCTATCCTGCATTGCCACTCACTGCCTATCCTTATTCAGACCCTCCGAATCACACACCCCGTGATGTTTTAGTCACTCCTACTAGTGAATGTAATGTTACACACCCTTACAATGGGCACTACCCCACGAAGTTTCTCAGAAACATATCCTACATTGCCACTGAATATTTCCTGCTCTCCGCCTGCTGACCACCCCGTGGAGATTTTCTCCATCCTACATTGCCAATCACTGCCTATTCTAATTCAGACCGTCCGATTCACAGCACCCCGTGATGTTTTTCTCACTTCAACTAGTGAATGTAATGTGACACACCCATCCAATGCGCAGCACACCGCGATGTTTATCAGAAACATAACCTACATTGCCACTGCATGTTTCCTGACCTCCCCATGCTGACCACCCCGTGGTGCTGTTCTCCATCCTACAGTGCCACTCACTGCCTATACTTATTCAGACAATCCGATTCACACCACCCCGTTATGTTTTTCTCACTCCTACTAGGGAATGTAATGTGACACACCCATACAATGCGCACCACCCCGCGATGGTTTTCAGAAACCTATCCTACATTGCCACTGCTTGTTTCCTGACTTCCCATGCTGACCACCCCGTGGTGCTTTTCTCCATCCTACAATGCCACTCACTGCCTATCCTTATTCAGACCCTCCGATTCACACCACTCCGTGATGTTTTTCTCACTCCTACTAGTGAATGTAATGTGACACACCCATACAGTGCACACCACCCCGTGATGTTTTTCAGAAACCTATCCTACGTTGCCACTGCATGTTTTCTGACTTCCCCATGCTGACCAAACCGTGTTGCTTTTCTCCATCCTACATTGCCACTCAAAGCCTATCCAAATTCAGCCCCTCCGATTCACATCACCCCGTGATGTTTTTCTCACTCCTACTACTGAATGCAATGTTACACACCCATACAATGCGCACCACCTCGCGATGTTTTTCAGAAACCTATCCTACATCGCCACTTCATGTTTCCTGACCTCCCCATGCTGACCACTCCGTGGTGCATTTCTCCATCCTACATTGCCACTCACTGCCTATCCTAATTCAGACCCTCTGATTCACAACACCCTGTGATGTTTTTCTCACTCCTGCCTGTGAATGGCCTGTTACAAACCCATACAATGCACAGCACCACGCGATGTTTCTTAGAAACCTATCCTACATTGCCACAGCATGTTTCTTGACCTCCGCATTCTGACCACCCCGTGGAGTTTTTCTCCATCCTACATTGACACTCATTGCCTATCCTAATTCAGACCCTCCGATTCTCACCACCCCGTGATGTATTTCTCACTCGTACTAATGAATGAAATGTTACACACCCATACAATGCGCACCACCCCGCGATGTTTCTCAGAAACCTATCCTACATTGCCACTGCATGTTTCCTGACCTCCTCATGCTGACCACCCCGTGGTGCTTTTCTCCATCCTACTTTGCCACTCATTGCCTATCCTAATTCAGACACTCCGATTCACAACACCAGGTGATGTTTTTCTCACTCGTGCAAGTCAATGTAATGTCACACACCCATAAAATGCGCAAAACCCCGCGATGTTTCTCAGAAACCTATCCTACATTGCCACTGCATGTTTCCTGACCTCCCCATGCTGAACACTCCATGGTGCTTTTCTCCATCCTACATTGACAGTTCCTACCTATCCTAATTCAGACCCTCCGATTCACACCACCCCGTGATGTTTTTCTCACTCCTACTAGTGAATGTAATGTTTCACACTCGTAAAATGCGCAAAACCCCGCGATGTTTCTCAGAAACCTATCCTACATTGTCACAGCATTTTTCCTGAACTCCCCATGCTGACAACGCCGTTGAGCTCTACTCTATCCTGCATTGCCACTCACTGCCTATCCTTATTCAGACCATCCGAATCACACACCCCGTGATGTTTTACTCACTCCTACTAGTGAATGTAATGTTACACACCCTTACAATGGGCACTACCCCACGAAGTTTCTCAGAAACATATCCTACATTGCCACTGAATATTTCCTGACCGCCGCCTGCTGACCACCCCGTGGAGATTTTCTCCATTCTACGTTGCCACTCACTGCCTATTCTAATTCAGTCCCTCCGATTCACAGCAGCCCGTGATGTTTTTCGCACTCGTACTAGTGAATGTAATGTTAGACACCCTTACAATGCGCACCACCCCGCGATGTTTCTCAGAAACCTATCCTACATTGCCACTACATGTTTCCTGACCTCGCCATGCTGACAACCCCGTGGTGCTGTTCTCCATCCTACATTGCCACTCACTGCCTATACTTATTCAGACCATCTGATTCACACCACCCCGTGATGTTTTTCTCACTCCTACTAGGGAATGTAATGTGACACACCCATACAATGCGCACCGCCTCGAGATGGTTTTCAGAAACCTATCCTACATTGCCACTGCTTGTTTCCTGACTTCCCATGCTGACCACCCCATGGTGCTTTTCTCCATCCTACAATGCCACTCACTGCCTATCCTTATTCAGACCCTCCGATTCACACCATTTCGTGATGTTTTTCTCACTCCTACTTGTGAATGTAATGTGACACACCCATACAATGCGCACCACCCCGCGATGTTTCTCAGAAACCTATCCTACATTGCCACTGCATGTTTCCTGACCTCCCCATGCTGAACACTCCATGGTGCTTTTCTCCATCCTACATTGCCAGTTCCTACCTATCCTAATTCAGACCCTCCGATTCACACCACCCCGTGATGTTTTTCTCACTCCTACTAATGAATGTAATGTTACACCCTCGTAAAATGCGCACCACCATGCGTAGTTTTTCAGAAACTTATCCTACTTTGCAACTGCATGTTTCCTGACATCCCCATGCTGACCACGCAGTGGTGCTTTTCTCCATCCTACATTGCCATTCACTGCCTATCCTAATTCACACCCTCCGATTCACAACTCCCTATGATGATTTTCTCACTACTACCAGTGAATGGCCTGTTAGAAACCCATACAATGCGCACCACCACGCGATGTTTCTCAGAAACCTATCCTACATTGCCACAGCATGTTTCCTGACCTCCGCATTCTGATCATCCCGTGGAGTTTTTCTCCATCCTACATTGCCACTCACTGCCTATCCTAATTCCGACCCTCCGATTCACACCACACCGTGATTTTTTTTCTCACTCCAACTAGTGAATGTAATGTGACACACCCATACAATGCGCAGCACCCCGCGATGTTTATCAGAAACCTATCCGAAATTGCGACTGAATGTTTCCTAACCTCCCCATTCTGACCACCCCTTGGGGCTTTTCTCCATCCTACATTGCCACTTCCTACCTATCCTAATTCAGACCCTCCGATTCACACCACCCCGTGATGTTTTTCTCACACCTACTAGTGAATGTAACGTTACACACCCATCCAATGCGCACTACACCGCGATCTTTTTCAGAAACCTATCCTACATTGTCACACCATGTTTCCTGAACTCCCCATGCTGACCACGCCGTGGTGCTCTACTCTATCCTGCATTGCCACTCACTGCCTATCCTAATTCAGACCCTCCGAATCACACACCCCGTGATGTTTTACTCACTCCTACTAGTGAATGTAATGTTACACCCCCTTACAATGCGCACCACCCCACGAAGTTTCTCAGAAACATATCCTACATTGCCACTGCATGATTCCTGACCCCCGCATGCTGACCACCCCGTGGAGATTTTCTCCATCCTACATTGCCACTCACTGCCTATTCTAATTCAGACCCTACGATTCACAGCACCCCGTGATGTTTTTCTCACTCGTACTAGTGAATGTAATGTTAGACACCCTTACAATGCGCACCACCCCGCGATGTTTCTCAGAAACCTATCCTACATTGGCACTGCATGTTTCCTGACCTCCCCATGCTGAACACTCCATGGTGCTTTTCTCCATCCTACATTGCCAGTTCCTACCTATCCTAATTCAGACTCTCCGATACACACCAGCCCGTGATTTTTTTTCTCACTCCTACTAGTGAATGTAATGTGACACACCCATACAATGCGCAGCACCCCGCGATGTTTATCAGAAACCTATCCTACATTGCCACTGCATGTTTCCTAACCTCCCCATTGTGACCACCCCATGGGGCTTTTCTCCATCCTACATTGCCACTTCCTACTTATCCTAATTCAGTCCCTCCGATTCACACCACCCCGTGATGTTTTTCTCACACCTACTAGTGAATTTAATGTTACACCCCCATACAATGCGCACTACACCGCGATGTTTTTCAGAAACCTATCCTACATTGTCACAGCATGTTTCCTGAACTCCCCATGCTGACCACGCCGTGGCGCTCTACTCTATCCTGCATTGCCACTCACTGCCTATCCTTATTCAGACCCTCCGAATCACACACCCCGTGATGTTTTACTCACTCCTACTAGTGATTGTAATGTTACACCCCCTTACAATGCGCACCACCCCACGAAGTTTCTCAGAAACATATCCTACATTGCCACTGCATGATTCCTGAACCCCGCATGCTGACCACCCCGTGGAGATTTTCTCCATCCTACATTGCCACTCACTGCCTATTCTAATTCAGACCCTCCGATTCACAGCACCCCGTGATGTTTTTCTCACTCGTACTAGTGAATGTAATGTTAGACACCCTTACAATGCGCACCACCCCGCGATGTTTCTCAGAATCCTATCCTACATTGCCACTGCATGTTTCCTGACCTCCCCATGCTGACCACCCCGTGGTGCTGTTCTCCATCCTACATTGCCACTCACTGCCTATACTTATTCAGACAATCCGATTCACACCACACCGTGATTTTTTTTTCTCACTCCTACTAGGGAATGTAATGTGACACACCCATACAATGCGCACCACCCCGCGATGGTTTTCAGAAACCTATCCTACATTGCCACTGCTTGTTTCCTGACTTCCCATGCTGACCACCCCATGGTGCTTTTCTCCATCCTACAATGCCACTCACTGCCTATCCTTATTCAGACCCTCCGATTCACACCACTCCGTGATGTTTTTCTCACTCCTACTCGTGAATGTAATGTGACACACCCATACAGTGCACACCACCCCGTGATGTTTTTCAGAAACCTATCCTACATTGCAAATGCATGTTTTCTGACTTCCCCATGCTGACCAAACCGTGGTGCTTTTCTCCATCCTACATTGCCACTCAAAGCCTATCCTAATTCAGCCCCTCCGATTCACATCACCCCGTGATGTTTTTCTCACTCCTACTAGTGAATGTAATGTTACACACCCATACAATGCGCACCACCCCGCGATGTTTTTCAGAAACCTATCCTACATCGCCACTTCATGTTTCCTGACCTCCCCATGCTGACCACCCCGTGGTGCATTTCTCCATCCTACATTGCCACTCACTGCCTATTCTAATTCAGACCCTCTGATTCACAACACCCTGTGATGTTTTTCTCACTCCTACTAGTGAATGGCCTGTTACAAACCCATACAATGCACAGCACCACGCGATGTTTCTTAGAAACCTATCCTACATTGCCACAGCATGTTTCCTGACCTCCGCATTCTGACCACCCCGTGGAGTTTTTCTCCATCCTACATTGACACTCATTGCCTATCCTAATTCAGACTCTCTGATTCTCACCACCCCGTGATGTTTTTCTCACTCGTACTAATGAATGAAATGTTACACACCCATACAATGCGCACCACCCCGCGATGTTTCTCAGAAACCTATCCTACATTGGCACTGCATGTTTCCTGACCTCCTCATGCTGACCACCCCGTGGTGCTTTCCTCCATCCTACATTGCCACTCATTGCCTATCCAAATTCAGACCCTCCGTTTCACACCACCCCGTGATGTTTTTCTCACTCTTGCAAGTCAATGTAATGTCACACACCCATACAATGCGTAAAACCCCGCGATGTTTCTCAGAAACCTATCCTACATTGCCACTGCATGTTTCCTGACCTCCCCATGCTGAACACTCCATGGTGCTTTTCTCCATCCTACATTGCCAGTTCCTACCTATCCTAATTCAGACCCTCCGATTCACACCACCCCGTGATGTTTTTCTCACTCCTACTAGTGAATGTAATGTTTCACACTCGTAAAATGTGCAAGACCCCGCAAAGTTTTTCAGAAACATATCCTACATTGCCACTTCATGTTTCCTGACTTCCCCATACTGACCACCCCGTGGTGCATTTCTCCATCCTACATTGCCACTCACTGCCTATCCTAATTCCGACCCTCCGATTCACACCACTCCGTGATTTTTTTTTCTCACTCCTACTAGTGAATGTAATGTGACACACCCATACAATGCGCAGCACCCCGCGATCTTTATCAGAAACCTATACTACATTGTAACAGCATGTTTCCTGAACTCCCCATGCTGACCACGCCATTCAGCTCTACTCTATCCTGCATTGCCACTCACTGCCTATCCTTATTCAGACCCTCCGAATCACACACCCCGTGATGTTTTACTCACTCCTACTAGTGAATGTAATGTTACACACCCTTACAATGCGTACTACCCCAAGAAATTTCTCAGAAACATATATTACTTTGCCACTGAATATTTCCTGACCTCCGCCTGCTGACCACCCCGTGGAGATTTTCTCCATTCTACATTGCCACTCACTGCCTATTCTAATTCAGACCCTCCGATTCACAGCACCCCGTGATGTTTTTCTCATTCATACTAGTGAATGTAATGTTAGACACCCTTACAATGCGCACCACCCCACGATGTTTCTCAGAAACCTATCCTACATTGCCACTGCATGTTTCCTGACCTTCCTATGCTGACAACCCCGTGGTGCTGTTCTCCATCCTACATTGCCACTCACTGCCTATACTTATTCAGACCATCTGATTCACACCACCCCGTGATGTTTTTCTCACTCCTACTAGGGAATGTAATGTGACACACCCATACAATGCGCACCATGCCGCGATGGTTTTCAGAAACCTATCCTACATTGCCACTGCTTGTTTCCTGACTTCCCATGCTGACTACCCCGTGGTGCTTTTCTCCATCCTACAATGCCACTCACTGCCTATCCTCATTCAGACCCTCCGATTCACACCATTCCGTGATGTTTATCTCACTCCTACTTGTGAATGTAATGTGACACACCCATACAATGCGCACCACCCCGCAATATTTCTCAGAAACCTATCCTACATTGCCACTGCATGTTTCCTGACCTCCCCATGCTGAACACTCCATGGTGCTTTTCTCCATTCTACATTGCCAGTTCCTACCTATCCTAATTCAGACCCTCCGATTCACACCACCCCGTGATGTTTTTCTCACTCCTACTAATGAATGTAATGTTACACACTCGTAAAATCCGCACCACCATGCGTAGTTTTTCAGAAACATATCCTACTTTGCAACTGCATGTTTCCTGACTTCCCCATGCTGACCACGCAGTGGTGCTTTTCTCCATCCTACATTGCCACTCACTGCCTATCCTAATTCAGTCCCTCCGATTCCCATCACCCCCTGATGTTTTTCTCACTCCTACTAGTGAATGTAACGCTACACACCCATACAAAGCGCACCTCCTCGCGATGTTTTTAGAAACCGATCCTACATTGCCACTTCATGTTTCCTGACCTCCCCATGCTGACCACCCCATGGTGCTTTTCTCCATCCTACATTGCCATTCAGTGCCTATCCTAATTCAGACCCTCCGATTCACACCTCCCTATGATGTTTTTCTCACTACTACCAGTGAATGGCCTGTTAGAAACCCATACAATGCGCACCACCACGCGATGTTTCTCAGAAACTTATCCTACATTGCCACAGCATGTTTCCTCACCTCCGCATTCTGATCATCCCGGGGAGTTTTTCTCAATCCTACATTGCCACTCACTGCCTATCCTAATTCCGACCCTCCGATTCACACCACCCCGTGATTTTTTTTCTCACTCCTACTAGTAAATATAATGTGACACACCCATACAATGCGCAGCACCCCACGATGTTTATCAGAAACCTATCCTACATTGTCACAGCATGTTTCCTGAACTCCCCATGCTGAACACGCCGTTGAGCTCTACTCTATCCTGCATTGCCACTCACTGCCTATCCTTATTCAGACCCTCCGAATCACACACCCCGTGATGTTTTGCTAACTCTTACTAGTGAATGTAATGTTACACACCCTTACAATGGGCACTACCCCATGAAGTTTCTCAGAAACATATCCTACATTGCCACTGAATATTTCCTGACCTCCGCCTGCTGACCTCCCCGTGGAGATTTTGTCCATTCTACGTGGCCACTCACTGCCTATTCTAATTCAGTCACTCCGATTCACAGCACCCCGTGATGTTTTTCTCACTCGTACTAGGGAATGTAATGTTAGACATCCTTACAATGCTCACCACCCCGCGATGTTTCTCAGAAACCTATCCTACATTGCCACTGCATGTTTCCTGACCTCCCCATGCTGACAACCCCGTGGTGCTGTTCTCCATCCTACATTGCCACTCACTGCCTATACTTATTCAGACCATCTGATTCACACCACCCCGTGATGTTTTTCTCACTCCTACTAGGGAATGTAATGAGACACACCCATACAATGCACACCACCCCGCGATGGTTTTCAGAAACCTATCCTACATTGCCACTGCATGTTTCCTGACCTCCCCATGCTGACCACCCCGTGGTGCTGTTCTCCATCCTACATTGCCACTCACTGCCTATACATATTCAGACCATCCGATTCACACCACCCCGTGATGTTTTTCTCACTCCTACTAGGGAATGTAATGTGACACACCCATACAATGCGCCACCCCGCGATGGTTTTCAGAAACCTATCCTACATTGCCACAGCATGTTTCCTTACCTCCGCATTCTTATCATCCCATTGAGTTTTTCTCCATCCTACTGTGCCACTCACTGCCTATCCTAATTCCGACCCTCCGATTCACACCACCCCGTGATGTTTTTCTCACTCGTACTAATGAATGAAATGTTACACACCCATACAATGCGCACCACCCCGCGATGTTTCTCAGAAACCTATCCTACATTGGCACTGCATGTTTCCTGACCTCCTCATGCTGACCACCCCGTGGTGCTTTCCTCCATCCTACATTGCCACTCATTGCCTATCCTAATTCAGACCCTCCGATTCACACCATCCCGTGATGTTTTTCTCACTCGTGCAAGTCAATGTAATGTCACACACCCATACAATGCGCAAAACCCCGCGATGTTTCTCAGAAACCTATCCTACATTGCCACTGCATGTTTCCTGACCTCCCCATGCTGAACACTTCATGGTGCTTTTCTCCATCCTACATTGCCAGTTCCTACTTATCCTAATTCAGACCCTCCGATTCACACCACCCCGTGATGTTTTTCTCACTCCTACTAGTGAATGTAATGTTTCACACTCGTAAAATGTGCAAGACCCCGCGTAGTTTTTCAGAAACATATCCTACATTGCCACTTCATGTTTCCTGACTTCCCCATACTGACCACCCCGTGGTGCATTTCTCCATCCTACGTTGCCATTCACTGCCTAACCTAATTCAGACCCTCCGATTCACACCACCCCATGATGTTTTTCTCACTCCTACCAGTGAATGGCCTGTTAGAAACCCATACAATGCGCACCACCAAGCGATGTTTCTCAGAAACCTATCCTACATTGCCACAGCATGTTTCCTGACCTCCGCATTCTGACCATCCCGTGTAGTTTTTGTCCATCCTACATTGCCACTCACTGCCTATCCTAATTCCGACCCTCCGATTCACACCAGCCCGTGATGTTTTTCTCACTCCTACTAGTGAATGTAATGTGACACACCCATGCAATGCGCACCACCCCGTGATGTTTATCATAAACCTATCCTACATTGCCACTGCATGTTTCCTAACCTCCACATTGTGACCACCCCATGGGGCTTTTCTCCATCCTACATTGCCACTTCCTACCTATCCTAATTCAGACCTCTGATTCACACCACCCCGTGATGTTTTTCTCACTCCTACTAGTGAATGTAATGTAACACACCCATACAATGTGCACCACCCCGCGATATTTCTCAGAAACCTATCCTACGTTGCCACTGCATGTTTCCTGACCTCCCCACGCTGACCAACTCGTGGTGCTTTCTTCCTCCCTACATTGCCACTCACGGCCTATTCGAATTCAGACCCTCCGATTCACACTACCCCGTGATGTTTTTATCACACCTACTAGTGAATGTAATGTTACACCCCCATACAATGCGCACCACACCGCAATGTTTTTCAGAAACCTATCCTACATTGCCACAGCATGTTTCCTGACCTCCCCATGCTGACCATCGCGTGGGGCTTTTCTACATCCTACATTGCCACTCACTGCCTATCCTAATTCAGACCCTCCGAATAACACACCCCGTGATGTTTTACTCACTCCTACTAGTGAATGTAATGTTACACACCCTTACAATGCGCACCACCCCACTAAGTTTCTCAGAAACCTATCCTACATTGCCACTGCATGTTTCCTGACCTCCGCATGCTGACCACCCCGTGGAGATTTTCTCCATCCTACATTGCCACTCACTGCCTATTCTAATTCAGACACTCCGATTCACAGCACCCCGTGATGTTTTTCTCACTCATACTAGTGAATGTAATGTTACACACCCTTACAATGCGCAGCACCCCGCGATGTTTCTCAGAAACCTATCCTACATTGCCACTGCATGTTTCCTGACCTCCACATGCTGACCACCCCGTGGTACTGTTCTCGGTCCTACATTGCCACTCACTGCCTATCCTTATTCAGAGCATCCGATTCACACCACCCCGTGATGTTTTTCTCACTCCTACTAGTGAATGTAATGTGACACACCCATACAATGCGCACCAACCCACGATGTTTCTCAGAAACCTATCCTACATTGGCACTGCATGTTTCCTGACTTCCCATGTTGACTACCCCGTGGTGCTTTTCTCCATCCTACAATGCCACTCACTGCCTATCCTGATTCAGACCCTCCGATTCACACCACTCCGTGATGTTTTTCTCACTCCTACTTGTGAATGTAATGTGACACACCCATACAATGCGCACCACCCCGCGATGTTTCTCAGAAACCTATCCTACATTGCCACTGCATGTTTCCTGACCTCCCCATGCTGAACACTCCATGGTGCTTTTCTCCATGCTACATTGCCAGTTCCTACCTATCCTAATTCAAACCCTCCGATTCACACCACCCCGTGATGTTTTTCTCACTCCTACTAATGAATGTAATGTTACACACTCGTAGAATGCGCACCACCATGCGTAGTTTTTCAGAAACATATCCTACTTTGCAACTGCATGTTTCCTGACTTCCCCATGCTGACCACGCAGTGTTGCTTTTCTCCATCCTACATTGCCACTCACTGCCTATCCTAATTCAGTCCCTCCGATTCACACCACCCTATGATGTTTGTCTCACTACTACTAGTGAATGGCCTGTTAGAAACCCATACAATGCGCACCACCACACGATGTTTCTCAGAAACCTATCCTACATTGCCACAGCATGTTTCCTGACCTCCGCATTCTGATCATCCCGTGGAGTTTTTCTCCATCCTACATTGCCACTCACTGCCTATCCTAAATCCGACCCTCCGATTCACACCACCCCGTGTTTTTTTTTTCTCACTCCTACTAGTGAATGTAATGTGACACACCCATACAATGCGCAGCACCCTGCGATGTTTATCAGAAACCTATCCTACATTGCCACTGCATGTTTCCTAACCTCCCCATTGTGACCATCCCATGGGGCTTTTCTCCATCCTACATTGCCACTTCCTACCTATCCTAATTCATACCCTCCAATTCACACCACCCCGTGATGTTTTTCTCACAGCTACTAGTGAATGTAATGTTACAGCCCCATACAATGAGCACCACACCGCGATGTTTTTCAGAAACCTATCCTACATTGTCACAGCAGGTTTCCTGAACTCCCCATGCTGACCACGCCGTTGAGCTCTACTCTATCCTGCATTGCCACTCACTGCCTATCCTTATTCAGACACTCCGAATCACTCACCCCGTGATGTTTTACTCACTCCTACTAGTGAATGTAATGTTACACACCCTTACAATGCGCACTACCCAACGAAGTTTCTCAGAAACATATCCTACATTGCCACTGAATATTTCCTGACCTCCGTCTGCTGACCACCCCGTGGAGATTTTCTCCATCCTACATTGCCACTCACTGCCTATTCTAATTCAGACCCTCCGATTCACAGCACCCCGTGATGTTTTTCTCACTCGTACTAGTGAATGTAATGTTAGACACCCTTACAATGCGCACCACCCCGCGATGTTTCTCAGAAACCTATCCTACATTGCCACTGCATGTTTCCTGACCTCCCCATGCTGACCACCCCGTGGTGCTGTTCTCCATCCTACATTGCCACTCACTGCCTATACTTATTCAGACCATCTGATTCACACCACCCTGTGATGTTTTTCTCACTCCTTCTAGGGAATGTAATGTGACACAATCATACAATGTGCACCACCCCGAGATGGTTTTCAGAAACCTATCCTACATTGCCACTGCTTGTTTCCTGACTTCCCATGCTGACCACCCCGTGGTGCTTTTCTCCATCCTACAATGCCACTCACTGCCTATCCTTATTCAGACCCTCCGATTCACACCACTCCATGATGTTTTTCTCACTCCTACTTGTGAATGTAATGTGACACACCCATACAATGCGCACCACCCCGTGATGTTTCTCAGAAACGTATCCTACATTGGCACTGCATGTTTCCTGACCTCCCCATACTGAACACTCCATGTTGCTTTTCTCCATCCTACATTGCCAGTTCCTACCTATCCTAATTCAGACTCTCCGATACACACCACCCCGTGATGTTTTTCTCACTCCTACTAATGAATGTAATGTTACACACTCGTAAAATGCGCAGCACCTTGCGTAGTTTTTCAGAAACATATCCTACTTTGCAACTGCATGTTTCCTGACTTCCCCATGCTGACCACGCAGTGGTGCTTTTCTCCATCCTACATTGCCACTCACTGCCTATCCTAATTCAGTCCCTCCGATTCACATCACCCCCTGATGTTTTTCTCACTCCTACTAGTGAATGTTACGCTACACACCCATACAAAGTGCACCTCCCCGCGATGTTTTTCAGAAACCGATCCTACATTGCCCCTTCATGTTTCCTGACCTCCCCATGCTGACCACCCCATGTTGCTTTTCTCCATCCTACATTGCCACTCACTGCCTATCCTAATTCCGGCCCTCCGATTCACACCACCCCGTGATTTTTTTCTCACTCCTACTAGTGAATGTAATGTGACACACCCATACAATGCGCAGCACCCCGCGATGTTTATCAGAAACCTATCCTACATTGCCACTGCATGTTTCCTAACCTCCCCATTCTGACCACCCCATGGGGCTTTTCTCCATCCTACATTGCCACTTCCTACCTATCCTAATTCAGTCCCTCCGATTCACACCACACGGTGATGTTTTTCTCACACCTACTAGTGAAAGTAATGTTACACCCCCATACAATGCGCACTACACCGCGATGTTTTTCAGAAACCTATCCTACATTGTCACAGCATGTTTCCTGAACTCCCCATGCTGACCACGCCATGGTGCTCTACTCTATCCTGCATTGCCACACACTGCCTATCCTTATTCAGACCCTGCGAGTCACACACCCCGTGATGTTTTACTCACTCCTACTAGTGAATGTAATGTTACACCCCGTTACAATGCGCACTACCCCACGAAGTTTCTCAGAAACATATCCTACATTGCCACTGCATGTTTCCTGACCCCCGCATGCTGACCAACCCGTGGAGATTTTCTCCATCCTACATTGCCACTCACTGCCTATTCTAATTCAGACCCTCCGATTCACAGCACCCCGTGATGTTTTTCTCACTCGTACTAGTGAATGTAATGTTAGACACCCTTACAATGCCCACCACCCCGCGATGTTTCTCAGAAACCTATCCTACATTGCCACTGCATGTTTCCTGACCTCCCCATGCTGACCACCCCGTGGTGCTGTTCTCCATCTTACATTGCCACTCTCTGCCTATACTTATTCAGACAATCCGATTCACACCACCCCGTGATGTTTTTCTCACTCCTACTAGGGAATGTAATGCGCCATACCCATACAATGCGCACCACCCCGCGATGGTTTTCAGAAACCTATCCTACATTGCCACTGGTTGTTTCCTGACTTCCCATGCTGAACACCCCGTTGTGCTTTTCTCCATCCTACAATGCCACTCACTGCCTATCCTTATTCAGACCCTCCGATTCACACCACTCCGTGATGTTTTTCTCACTCCTACTAGTGAATGTAATGTGACACACCCATACAGTGCACACCACCCCGTGATGTTTTTCAGAAACCTATCCTATATTGCCACTGCATGTTTTCTGACGTCCCCATGCTGACCAAACCGTGGTGCTTTTCTCCATCCTACATTGCCACTCAAAGCCTATCCTAATTCAGACCCTCCGATTCACATCACCCCGTGATGTTTTTCTCACTCCTACTAGTGAATGTAATGTTACACACCCATACAATGCGCACCACCCGCGATGTTTTTCAGAAACCTATCCTACATCGCCACTTCATGTTTCCTGACCTCCCCATGCTGACCACCCCGTGGTGCATTTCTCCATCCTACATTGCCACTCACTGCCTATTCTAATTCAGACCCTCTGATTCACAACACCCTGTGATGTTTTTCTCACTCCTTCTAGTGAATGGCCTGTTACAAACCCATACAATGCACAGCACCTTGCGATGTTTCTCAGAAACCTATCCTACATTGCCACAGCAGGTTTCCTGACCTCCGCATTCTGACCACCCCGTGGAGTTTTTCTCCATCCTACATTGACACTCATTGCCTATCCTAATTCAGACCCTCCGATTCTCACCACCCCGTGATGTTTTTCTCACTCGTACTAATGAATGAAATGTTACACACCCATACAATGCGCACCACCACGCGATGTTTCTCAGAAACCTATCCTACATTGGCACTGCATGTTTCCTGACCTCCTCATGCTGACCACCCCGTGGTGCTTTCCTCCATCCTACATTGCCACTCATTGCCTATCCAAATTCAGACCCTCCGATTCACACCACCCCGTGATGTTTTTCTCACTCGTGCAAGTCAATGTAATGTCACACACCCATACAATGCGTAAAACCCCGCGATGTTTCCCAGAAACCTATCCTACATTGCCACTGCATGTTTCCTGACCTCCCCATGCTGAACACTCCATGGTGATTTTCTCCATCCTATATTGCCAGTTCCTACCTATCCTAATTCAGACCCTCCGATTCACACCACCCCGTGATGTTTTTCTCACTCCTACTAGTGAATGTAATGTTTCACACTCGTAAAATGTGCAAGACCCCGCGAAGTTTTTCAGAAACATATCCTACATTGCCACTTCATGTTTCCTGACTTCCCCATACTGACCACCCCGTGGTGCATTTCTCCATCCTACATTGCCACTCACTGCCTATCCTAATTCCGAGCCTCCGATTCACACCATTCCGTGATTTTTTTTCTCACTCCTACTAGTGAATGTAATGTGACACACCCATACAATGCGCAGCACCCCGCGATCTTTATCAGAAACCTATACTACATTGTAACAGCATGTTTCCTGCACTCCCCGTGCTGACCAAGCCATTGAGCTCTACTCTATCCTGCATTGCCACTCACTGCCTATCCTTATTCAGACCCTCCGAATCACACAGCCCGTGATGTTTTACTCACTCCTACTAGTGAATGTAATGTTACACACCCTTACAATGCGCACTACCCCAAGAAATTTCTCAGAAACATATCCTACATTGCCACTGAATATTTCCTGACCTCCGCCTGCTGACCACCCCGTGGAGATTTTCTCCATTCTACATTGCCACTCACTGCCTATTCTAATTCAGACCCTCCGATTCACAGCACCCCGTGATGTTTTTCTCACTCGTACTAGTGAATGTAATTTTAGACACCCTTACAATGCGCACCACCCCGCGATGTTTCTCAGAAACCTATCCTACATTGCCACTGCATGTTTCCTGACCTCCCCATGCTGACAACCCCGTGGTGCTGTTCTCCATCCTACATTGCCACTCACTGCCTATACTTATTCAGACCATCTGATTCACACCACCCCGTGATGTTTTTCTCACTCCTATTAGGGAATGTAATGTGACACACCCATACAATGCGCACCACCCCGCGATGGTTTTCAGAAACCTATCCTACATTGCCACTGCTTGTTTCCTGACTTCCCATGCTGACTACCCCGTGGTGCTTTTCTCCATCCTACAATGCCACTCACTGCCTATCCTTATTCAGACCCTCCGATTCACACCACTCCGTGATGTTTTTCTCACTCCTACTTGTGAATGTAATGTGACACACCCATACAATGCGCACCACCCCGCAATGTTTCTCAGAAACCTATCCTACATTGCCACTGCATGTTTCCTGACCTCCCCATGCTGAACACTCCATGGTGCTTTTCTCCATCCTACATTGCCAGTTCCTACCTATCCTAATTCAGACCCTCCGATTCACACCACCCCGTGATGTTTTTCTCACTCCTACTAATGAATGTAATGTTACACACTCGTAAAATCCGCACCACCATGCGTAGTTTTTCAGAAACATATCCTACTTTGCAACTGCATGTTTCCTGACTTCCCCATGCTGACAACGCAGTGGTGCTTTTCTCCATCCTACATTGCCACTCACTGCCTATCCTAATTCAGTCCCTCCGATTCACATCACCCCCTGATGTTTTTCTCACTCCTACTAGTGAATGTAACGCTACACACCCATACAAAGCGCACCTCCTCGCGATGTTTTTCAGAAACCGATCCTACATTGCCACTTCATGTTTCCTGACCTCCCCATGCTGACCACCCCATGGTGCTTTTCTCCATCCTACATTGCCATTCACAGCCTATCCTAATTCAGACCCTCCGATTCACACCTCCCTATGATGATTTTCTCATTACTACCAGTGAATGGCCTGTTAGAAACCCATACAATGCGCACCACCACGCGATGTTTCTCAGAAACCTATCCTACATTGCCACAGCATGTTTCCTGACCTCCGCATTCTGATCATCCCGTGGAGTTTTTCTCCATCCTACATTGCCACTCACTGCCTATCCTAATTCCGACCCTCCGATTCACACCACCCCGTGATTTTTTTTCTCACTCCTACTAGTAAATGTAATGTGACACACCCATACAATGCGCAGCACCCCAAGATGTTTATCAGAAACCTATCCTACATTGTCACAGCATGTTTCCTGAACTCCCCATGCTGACCACATCATTGAGCTCTACTCTATCCTGCATTGCCACTCACTGCCTATCCTTATTCAGAACCTCTGAATCACACACCCTGTGATGTTTTACTCACTCCTACTAGTGAATGTAATGTTACACACCCTTACAATGGGAACTACCCCACGAAATTTCTCAGAAATATATCCTACATTGCCACTGAATATTTCCTGACCTCCGCCTGCTGACCACCCCGTGGAGATTTTCTCCATTCTACGTTGCCACTCACTGCCTATACTTATTCAGACCATCTGATTCACACCACCCCGTGATGTTTTTCTCACTCCTACTAGGGAATGTAATGTGACACACCCATACAATGCGCACCACCCCGCGATGGTTTTCAGAAACCTATCCTACATTGCCACTGCATGTTTCCTGACCTCCCCATGCTGACCACCCCGTGGTGCTGTTCTCCATCCTACATTGCCACTCATTGCCTATACTTATTCAGACCCTCCGATTCACACCACCCCGTGATGTTTTTCTCACTCGTGCAAGTCAATGTAATGTCACACACCCATACAATGCGCAAAACCCTGCGATGTTTCTCAGAAACCTATCCTACATTGCCACTGCATGTTTCCTGACCTCCCCATGCTGAACACTCCATGGTGCTTTTCTCCATCCTACATGGCCAGTTCCTACCTATCCTAATTCAGACCCTCCGATTCACACCACCCCGTGATGTTTTTCTCACTCCTACTAGTGAATGTAATGTTTCACACTCGTAAAATGTGCAAGACCCCGCGTAGTTTTTCAGAAACATATCCTACATTGCCACTTCATGTTTCCTGACTTAAGCATACTGACCACCCCGTGGTGCATTTGTCCATTCTACATTGCCATTCACTGCCTAACCTAATTCAGACCCTCCGATTCACACCACCCAATGATGTTTTTCTCACTCCTACCAGTGAATGGCCTGTTAGAAACCCATACAATGCACACCACCACGCGGTGTTTCTCAGAAACCTATCCTACATTGCCACAGCATGTTTCCTGACCTCCGAATTCTGACCATCCCGTGTAGTTTTTGTCCATCCTACATTGCCACTCACTGCCTATACTAATTCCGACCCTCCGATTCACACCAGCCCGTGATGTTTTTGTCACTCCTACTAGTGAATGTAATGTGACACACCCATGCAATGCGCACCACCCCGTGATGTTTATCAGAAACCTATCCTACATTGCCACTGCATTTTTCCTAACCTCCCCATTGTGACCACCCCATGGGGCTTTTCTCCATCCTACATTGCCACTTCTTACCTATCCTAATTCAGACCTCTGATTCACACCACCCCGTGATGTTTTTCTCACTCCTACTAGTGAATGTAATGTAACACACCCATACAATGTGCACCACCCCGCGATGTTTCTCAGAAACCTATCCTACGTTGCCACTGCATGTTTCCTGACCTCCCCACGCTGACCAACTCGTGGTGCTTTCTTCCTCCCTACATTGCCACTCACGGCCTATTCTAATTCAGACCCTCCGATTCACACTACCCCGTGATGTTTTTATCACACCTACTAGTGAATGTAATGTTACACCCCCATACAATGCGCACCACACCGCGATGTTTTCAGAAACCTATCCTACATTGCCACAGCATGTTTCCTAACCTCCCCATGCTGACCATCGCGTGGAGCTTTTCTCCATCCTACATTGCCACTCACTGCCTATCCTAATTCAGACCCTCCGAATAACACACCCCGTGATGTTTTACTCACTCCTACTAGTGAATGTAATGTTACACACCCTTACAATGCGCACCACCCCACTAAGTTTCTCAGAAACCTATCCTACATTGCCCCTGCATGTTTCCTGACCTCCGCATGCTGACCACCCCGTGGAGATTTTCTCCATCCTACATTGCCACTCACTGCCTATTCTAATTCAGACCCTCCGATTCACAGCACCCGTGATGTTTTTCTCACTCATACTAGTGAATGTAATGTTACACACCCTTACAATGCGCACCACCCGCGATGTTTCTCAGAAACCTATCCTACATTGCCACTGCATGTTTCCTGACCTCCACATGCTGACCACCCGTGGTACTGTTCTCCGTCCTACATTGCCACTCACTGCCTATCCTTATTCAGAGCATCCGATTCACACCACCCCGTGATGTTTTTCTCACTCCTACTAGTGAATGTAATGTGACACACCCATACAATGCGCACCACCCCGCGATGTTTTTCAGAAACTATCCTACATTGCCACTGCATTTTTCCTGACCTCCTTATGCTGACAACCCGATGGTGCTTTTCACCATCCTACATTGCCAGTTCCTACCTATCCTAATTCAGACCCTCCGAATCACACCACCCCGTGATGTTTTTCTCACTCCTAGTCGTGAATGTAATGTTACACACCCATACAATGCGCACCACCCGACATGTTTTTCATAAACATATCCTACATTGCCACAGCATGTTTCCTGACTTCCCCATGCTGACCACGCCGTGGTGCTTTTCTCCATTCTACATTGCCACTCACTGCCTATCCTAATTCAGTCCCTCCGATTCGCATCACCCACTGATGTTTTTCTCACTCCTACTAGTGAATGTAATGCTAAACACCCATACAAAGCGCACCTCCCCGCGATGTTTTTCAGAAACCGATCCTACATTGCCACTTCATGTTTCCTGACCTCCCAATGCTGACCACCCCGTGGTGCATTTCTCCATCCTACATTGCCATTCACTGCCTATCCTAATTCTGAACCTCCGATTCACACCACCCCATGATGTGTTTCTCACTCCTACTAGTGAATGGCCTGTTAGAAACCCATACAATGCGCACCACCACGCGATGTTTCTCAGAAACTTATCCTACATTGCCACTGCATTTTTCATGACCTCCGCATATTGACCACCCCGTGGAGTTTTTCTCCATCCCACATGGCCACTCACTGCCTATCCTAATTCAGACCCTCAGATTCACACCACCCCATGATGTTTTTCTTCCTCGTACTAGTGAATGTAATGCTACACACCCATAAAATACGCACCACCCCAAGATGTTTCTCCGAAACCTATCCTACATTGCCACTGCAATTTTTCTGAACTCCTCATGCTGACCACCCGTGGTGCTATTCTCAATCCTGTATTGCCACTAACTGCATATCCTTATTCAGACCCTCCGATTCACACCACTCCATGATGTTTTTCTCACTCCTACTAGTGAATGTAATGTGACACACCCATACAATGCGCACCACCCTGCAATGTTTTTCATAAACCTATCCTACATTGCCACTGCATGTTTCCTGAACTCCTTATGCTGACCACTCCATGGTGCTTTTCTCCATCCTACATTGACACTTCCTACCTATCCTAATTCAGACCCTCTGATTCACACCACCCCGTGATGTTTTTCTCACTCCTACTTGTGAATGTAATGTTACACACTCATACAATGCGCACCACCCCGACATGTTTTTCAGAAACATATCCTACATTGCCACAGCATGTTACCTGACCTCCCTATGCTGACCACCCCGTGGTGCTTTTTTCCATCCTGCTTTGCCACTCACTACCTATGCCACTTAAGACCCTCTGATTCACCCCACGCCGGTACATTTTTCTCACTCCTACTAGTGAATGTAATTTGACACACGCATACAATGCGCAACACCCCGCGATGTTTTTCAGAAACCTATCCTACAATTCTACTGCATGTTTCCTGACCTCCCCTTGCTGACTACCCCGTGGTGCTTTTCTCCATCCTACATTGCCACTTCCTGCCTATCCTAATTCAGACCCTCAGATTCACAGCACCCCGTGATGCTTTTCTCACTCGTACTAGTGAATGTAATGTTACACACTCATACAATGCGCACCACCCGCGATGTTTTTCAGAAACCTATCCTACATAGCCACTGCATGTTTCCTGACCTCCCATGCTGACCACCCCGTGGTGCTTTTCTCCATCCTACATTGCGACTCACTGCCTAACCTAATTCATACCCTCGGATTCACATCAACCGGGGATGTTTTTCTCACTCCTACTAATGAATAGCCTGTTAGAAACCCATACAATGCGCACCACCACGGGATGTTTCTCAGAAACTTATCCTACATTGCCACTGCATTTTTCCTGACCTCCGCATACTGACCACCGTGGAGTTTTTCTCCATCCCACATTGCCACTCACTGCCTATCCTAATTCAGACCCTCCGATTCACACCACCCCATGATGTTTTTCTTCCTCGTACTAGTGAATGTAATGTTACACACCCATACAATGCCCACCACCCCACGATGTTTCTCAGAAACCTATCCTACATTGCCACTGCAATTTTCCTGAACTCCTCATGCTGACCACCCCGTGGTGCTATTCTCTATCCTGCATTGCCACTCACTGCATATCCTTATTCAGACCCTCCGATTCACACCACCCCATGATGTTTTTCTCACTCCTACTAGTGAATGTAATGTGACACACCCATACAATGCGCACCACCCCGCAATGTTTTTCAGAAACCAATCCTACATTGCCACTGCATGTTTCCTGACCTCCTTATGCTGACCACTCCATGGTGCTTTTCTCCATCCTACATTGACACTTCCTACCTATCCTAATTCAGACCCTCCGATTCACACCACCCCTTGATGTTTTTCTCACTCCTACTAGTGAATGTAATGTTACACACTCATACAATGCACACCACCCCGACATGTTTTTCAGAAATATATCCTACATTGCCACAGCATGTTACCTGACCTCCCCATGTTGACCAACCCATGGTGCTTTTTTCCATCCTGCTTTGCCACTCACTACCTATGCCACTTAAGACCCTCTGATTCACCCCACCCGGTATGTTTTTGTCACTCCTACTAGTGAATGTAATGTGACACACGCATACAATGCGCAACACCCGCGATGTTTTCAGAAACCTATCCTACAATTCTACTGCATGTTTCCTGACCTCCCCATGCTGACTACCCGGTGGTGCTTTTCTCCATCCTACATTGCCACTACCTGCCTATCCTAATTCAGACCCTCAGCTTCACAGCACTCCGTGATGTTTTTCTCACTCGTACTAGTGAATGTAATGTTACACACCAATACAATGCGCAGAACCCCGCGATGTTTTTCAGAAACCTATCCTACATTGCCACTGCATGTTTCCTGACCTCCCCATGCTGACCACCCCGTGGTGCTTTTCTCCATCCTACATTGCAACTCACTGCCTATCCTAATTCAGACCCTCCGCTTCACACCACCCCGTGAAGTTTTCACACTCCTACTAGTGAATGGCCTGTTAGAAAACCATACAATGTGCACCACCACGCGGTGTTTCTCAGAAACCCTATCCTACATTGCAACCGCATGCTTCCTGACCTCCGCATGCTGACCACCCCGTGGAGTTTTACTCCATCCTACATTGCCCTCACTGCCTATCCTAATTCAGACCCTCCGATTCTCACACCACCCCGTGATGTTTTTCTCACTCATACTAGTGAATGTAATGTTACACACACATACAATGCGCACCACCCTGCGATGTTTCTCAGAAACCTATCCTACATTGCCACTGAATGTTTCCTGACCTCCGCATGCTGACCACCCAATGGTGCTTTTCTCCATCCTACATTGCCACTTCCTACCTATCCTAATTCAGACCCTCCGATTCACACCTTCCCGTGATATTTTTCTCACTGCTACTAGGGAATGAAATGTTACACACCCATAGAATGCGCACCACCCCGTGATGGTTTTCAGAAACCTATCCTACATTGCCACTGCATGTTTCCTGACCTCCCCATGCTGACCACCCCGTGATGCTTTTCTCCATCCTAAATTGCCAATCACTGCCTATACTATTTCAGACCCTCTGCTTCACATGACCGTGTGATGATTTTCTCACTCCTACTAGTGAATGGCCTGTTAGAAACCCATACAATGCGCACCACCACGCGATATTTTTCAGAAACCTATCCTACATTGCCACTGCATGTTCCCTGACCTCCCGATGCTGACAACCCCGTGGTGCTTTTCTCCATCCTACATTGCCACTCACTGCCTATCCTAATTCAGACCCTCTGATTCACACCACCCCGTGACGTTTTTCTCACTCCTACTAGTGAATGTAATGTTTTATACCCATACAATGTGCACCACCCCGCGATGTTTTTCAGAAACCTATCGTACATTGTCACTGCATTTTTCCTCGCCATCTCATGCTGACCACCCCGTGGGGCTTTTCTCCTTCCTACATTGCCACTCACTGCCTATCCTAATTCAGACCCTCTGATTCACACCACCCCGTGATGTTTTTCTCACTCCTACTAGTGAATGTAATGTTTTATACCCATACAATGGGCACCACCCCTTGATGTTTTTCAGAATCCTATCCTACATTTCCACGGCATGTTTCCTGACCTCCCGATGCTGACCACCCCGTGGTGCTTTACTCCATCCTACATTGCCAATCACTGTCTATACTATTTCAGACCCTCAGATTCACACCACCCCGTGATGTTTTTCTCACTCCTACTAGTGAATGTAATGTGCACACCCATACAATGCGCACCACCCCGCGATGTTTTTCAGAAACCTATCCTACATTGCCACTGCATGTTTCCTGACCTCCGCATGCTGACCACTCCGTGGTTCTTTTCTCCATCCTACATTGCCACATGCTACCTGTTCTAATTCGGACCCTCCGATTCACACCACCCCATGATGTTTTTCTCACTCCTACTAGTGAATATAATGTTACACACCCATACAATGTGCACCACCCTGCGATGCTTTTTAGAAACCTATCCTATATTGCCACTGCATGTTTCCTGACCTCCCCATGCTGACCACCCCGTGGTGCTTTTCTCCATCCTTCATTGCCACTCACTGCCTTTCCTAATTAAGACCCTCCAATTCAAACCACCCCGTGATGTTTTTCTCACTCCTACTAGTGATTGTAATGTTACACACCCTTACATTGCGCACCACCCCGTGTTGGTTTTCAGAAACCTATCCTACATTACCCCTGCATGTTTCCTGACCTCCCCATGCTGACCACCCCGTGGTGCTTTTCTCCATTCTACATTGCCACTAACTGCATATCCTAATTCAGACCCTCCGGTTCACACCACCCGGTGATGTTTTTCTCACTCCTACTATTGAATGGCCTGTTCGAAACCCATACAATGCGCACCACCAAGCGATCTTTCTCAGAAACCTATCCTACATTAACACTGCATGTTTCTTGACCTCCGAATGCTGACCACCCCGTGGAGTTTTACTCCATCCTACATTGCCACTCACTGCCTATCCTAATGCAGACCCTCCGATTCACACCACCCAGTGATGTTTTTCTCACTCGTACAAGTGAATGTAATGTTACACACCCATACAATGCGCACCACCCCGCGATGTTTTTCTGAAACCTATCCTACATGGCCACTGCATGTTTCCTGACCTCCCCATGCTGACCACACCTTGGTGCTTTTCTGCATCCTACATTGCCAATCACTGCCTATACTATTTCAGACCTTCTGATTCACACCACCCCGTGATGTTTTTGTCACTCCTACTAGTGAATATAATGTTACACACCCATACAATGCGAACCACCCCGCGATGTTTTTCAGAAACCTATCCTACATTGCCACTGCATGTTTCCTGACCTCTCCATGCTTACCACCCTATAGTGCTTTTTTCCATGCTACAATTCCTCTCACTGCGTATACTAGTTCAGACCCTCCGATTCACACCACCCCGTGATGATTTTCTCACTCCTACTAGTGAATGGCCTGTTAGAAACACATACAATGAGCACCACCTCGCGATGCTTTTCAGAAACCTATCCTACATTGCCACTGCATGTTTCCTGACCTCCTCATGCTGACAACCCCGTGGTGCTTTTCTCCATCCTACATGGCCACTCACTGCCTATCCTAATTCAGACCCTCTGATTCACACCACCCCGTGATGTTTTTCTCACTCCTACTAGTGAATGTAATGTTTTATACCCATACAATGCGCACCCGAGATGTTTTCCAGAAACCTTTCCTAATTTGCCACTGCATGTTTCCTCACCTCCTCATGCTGACCACCCCGTGGGGCTTTTCTCAATCCTACATTGGCACTCACTGCCTATCCTAATTGAGACCCTCCGATTCACACCACCCCGTGATCTTTTTCTCACTCCAACTAGTGAATGTAATGTGACACACCCATACAATGCGCACCACCCCGTGATGTTTTTCAGACACCTATCCTACATTGCCACGGCATGTTTCCTCACCTCCTCATGCTGACCACCCTTTGGGGCTTTTCTCAATCCTACATTGGCACTCACTGCCTATCCTAATTGAGACCATCCGATTCACACCACCCCGTGATGTTTTTCTCACTCCTGCTAGTGAATGTAATGTTACACACCCATACAATGTGCACCACCCTTCGATGTTTTCAGAAACCTATCCTACATTGCCACTGCATATTTCCTGACCTCCCCATACTGACCACCCCTTGGGGATTTTCTATTTCCTACATTGCCACTCACTGCTTATCCTAATTCAGATCCTATAATTCACACTACTCCTTGATGTTTTTCTCACTCCTACTAATGAATGTAATATTTTATACCCTCATACAATGTGCACCACACCGCGATGTTTTCCAGAAACCTATCCTAGATGGCCACTGCATGTTTCCTGACCTCCTCATGATGACCACCCCATGGGGCTTTTCTCCTTCCTACATTGCCACTCACTGCCTATCCTAATTCAGATCCTATAATTCACAGTACTCCGTGATGTTTTTCTCACTCCTACTAGTGAATGGCCTGTTAGAAACCCATACAATGCGCACCACACCGCGATGTTTTTCAGAAACTTATCCTACATTGCCACTGGATGTTTCCTGACTTCCCCATGCCGACAACCCCGTGGTGCTTTTCTCCATCCTACATTGCCACTCACTGCCTATCCTAATTGAGACCCTCCGATTCACACCAGCCCGTGATGTTTTTCTCACACCTACTAGTGAATGTAATATGACATACCCATACAATGCGCACCACACCGTGATGTTTTTCAGAAACCTATCCTACATTTCCACGGCATGTTTCCTGACCTCCCCATGCTGAGCACACCGTGGTGCTTTTTTCCATCCTGCATTGCCACTTCCTGCCTATACTAATTCAGACCCTCTGATTCACAACACTGCGTGAAATTTTCCTCACTCCTACTAGTGCATATAATGTTACACACTCATACAATTCGCACCACCCCGCGATGTTTTTCGGAAACCTATGCTATATTGCCACTACATGTTTCCTGACCTCCCCATGCTGACCACCCCGCGATGCTTTTCTCCATCCTACATTGCCACTCACTGCCTATTCTAATTAAGACCCTCCGAATCACACCACCCCGTGATGTTTTTCTCACTCCTACTAGTGAATGTAATGTTACACACCCATACAATGGGCACCACCCCGTGATGTTTTTCAGAAACCTATCCTACATTGCCACTGCATGTTTCCTGACTTCTCCATGCTGACCACCCGTGGTGCTTTTCTCCCTCCTACGTTGCCTCTCACTGACTATCCTAATTCGCACCCTCGATTCACACCACCCAATGATGTTTTTCTCACTCCTACTAGTGAATGTAATGTTACACACCCATACAATGTGCACCACCCTGCGATGTTTTTTAGAAACCTATCCTATATTGCCACTGCATGTTTCCTGACCTCCCCATTCTGACCACCACGTGGTGCTTTTCTCCATCCTACATTGCCACTCACTGCCTTTCCTAATTAAGACCCTCCGATTCAAACCATCCCATGATGTTTTTCTCACTCCTACTAGTGAATGTAATGTTACACACCCATACAATGCGCACCACCCCGCGATGTTTTTCTGAAACCTATCCTACATGGCCACTGCATGTTTCCTGACCTCCCTATGCTGACCACCCCTTGGTGCTTTTCTCCGTCATACATTGCCAATCACTGCCTATACTATTTCAGACCTTCCGATTCACACCACCCCGTGATGTTTTTGTCACTCCTACTAGTGAATGTAATGTTACACACCCATACAATGCGAACCACCCCGCGATGTTTTTCAGAAACCTATCCTACATTGCCACTGCATGTTTCCTCACCTCTCCATTCTTACCACCCTATAGTGCTTTTTTCCATGCTACATTGCCACTCACTGCGTATACTAGTTCAAACCCTCCGATTCACACCACCCCGTGATGATTTTCTCACTCCTACTAGTGAATGGCCTGTTAGAAACACATACAATGCGCACCACCTCGCGATGCTTTTCAGAAACCTATCCTACATTGCCACTGCAAGTTTCCTGACCTCCTCATGCTGACAACCCCTTGGTGCTTTTCTCCATCCTACATGGCCACTCACTGCCTATCGTAATTCAGACCCTCTGATTCACACCACCCCGTGATGTTTTTCTCACTCTTACTAGTGAATGTAATATTATATACCCATACAATGCGCACCACCCTAGATGTTTTCCAGAAACCTATCCTAATTTGCCACTGCATGTTTCCTCACCTCCTCATGCTGACCACCCCGTGGGGCTTTTCTCAATCCTACATTGGCACTCACTGCCTATCCTAATTGAGACCCTCCGATTCACACCACCCCGTGATCTTTTTCTCACTCCTATTAGTGAATGTAATGTGACACACCCATACAATGCGCACCACCCCGTGAAGTTTTTCAGAAACCTATCCTACATTGCCACTGCATGTTTCCAGACCTAACCATGCAGACCACCCCGTGGTGCTTTTCTCGATCCTACATTGCCACTCCCTACCTATCCTAATTCAGACCCTCCAATTCACACCACCCCGTGATGTTTTTCTCACTCCTGCCATTGAATGTAATGTTACACACCCATACAATGTGCACCACCCTTCGATGTTTTCTGAAACCTATCCTACATTGCCACTGCATATTTCCTGACCTCCCCATACTGACCACCCCTTGGGGATTTTCTATTTCCTACATTGCCACTCACTGCTTATCCTAATTCAGATCCTATAATTCACACTACTCCTTGATGTTTTTCTCACTCCTACTAATGAATGTAATATTTTATACCCTCATACAATGTGCACCACACCGCGATGTTTTCCAGAAACCTATCCTAGATGGCCACTGCATGTTTCCTGACCTCCTCATGATGACCACCCCATGGGGCTTTTCTCCTTCCTACATTGCCACTCACTGCCTATCCTAATTCAGATCCTATAATTCACACTACTCCGTGATGTTTTTCTCACTCCTACTAGTGAATGGCCTGTTAGAAACCCATACAATGCGCACCACACCGCGATGTTTTTCAGAAACTTATCCTACATTGCCACTGGATGTTTCCTGACCTCCTCATGCCGACAACCCCGTGGTGCTTTTCTCCATCCTACATTGCCACTCACTGCCTATCCTAATTGAGACCCTCCGATTCACACCAGCCCGTGATGTTTTTCTCACACCTACTAGTGAATGTCATATGACATACCCATACAATGCGCACCACAGTGTGATGTTTTTCAGAAACCTATCCTACATTTCCACGGCATGTTTCCTGACCTCCCCATGCTGACCACACCGTGGTGCTTTTTTCCATCCTGCATTGCCACTTCCTGCCTATACTAATTCAGACCCTCTGATTCACACCACCGCGTGAAGTTTTCCTCACTCCTACTAGTGAATATAATGTTACACACTCATACAGTTCGCACCACCCCGCGATGTTTTTCGGAAACCTATGCTATATTGCCACTACATGTTTCCTGACCTCCCCATGCTGACCACCCCGTGGTGCTTTTCTCCATCCTACATTGCCAATCACTGCCTATACTAATTAAGACCCTCCGAATCACACCACCCCGTGATGTTTTTCTCACTCCTACTAGTGAATGTAATGTTACACACCCATACAATGGGCACCACCCCGTGATGTTTTTCAGAAACCTATCCTACATTGCCACTACATGTTTCCAGACTTCTCCATGCTGACCACCCGTGGTGCTTTTCTCCCTCCTACGTTGCCTCTCAATGCCTATCCTAATTCAGACACTCCGATTCCCACCACCCCGTGATGTTTTTCTCACTCCTACTAGTGAATGTAATGTGACACACCCAAACAATGCGCACCACCCCGTGATGTTTTTCAGAAACCTATCCTACATTGCCACTGCATGTTTCCTGACCTGCCCATGCTGACCAACCCGTGGTGCTTTTCTCCATCCTACATTGCCAATCACTGCCTATACTATTTCAGACCCTCCGATTCACACGACCCCGTGATGATTTTCTTACTCCTACTAGTGAATGGCCTGTTAGAAACCCATACAATGCGCACCACCATGCGATATTTTTCAGAAACCTATCCTACATTGCCACTGCATGTTTCCTGACCTCCCGATGCTGACAACCCCGTGGTGCTTTTCTCCATCCTACATTGCCACTCACTGCCTATCCTAATTCAGACCCTCTGATTCACACCACCCCGTGACGTTTTTCTCACTCCTACTAGTGAATGTAATGTTTTATACCCATACAATGTGCACCACCCCGCGATGTTTTTCAGAAACCTATCCTACATTGTCACTGCATTTTTCCTCGCCTCCTCATGCTGACCACCCCGTGGGGCTTTTCTCCTTCCTACATTGCCACTCACTGCCTATCCTAATTCAGACCCTCTGATTCACACCACCCCGTGATGTTTTTCTCACTCCTACTAGTGAATGTAATGTTTTATACCCATAAAATGGGCACCACCCCGTGATGTTTTTCAGAATCATATCCTACATTTCCACGGCATGTTTCCTGACATCCCCATGCTGACCACACCTTGGTCCTTTTCTCCATCCTACATTCCAATCACTTCCTATACTATTTCAGACCCTCCGATTCACACGACCCCGTCATGTTTTTCTAACTCTTACTAGTGAATGTAATGTGAAACACCCATACAATGCGCACCACCCCGCGATGTTTTTCAGAAACCGATCCTACATTGCCACTGCATGTTTCCTGACCTCCCCATGCTTACCACCCTGTGGTGCTGTTTTCCATGCTACATTGCCACTCGCTGCGTATACTAATTCAGACCCTCCGATTCACACCACCCCGTGATGATTTTCTCACTCCTACTAGTGAATGGCCTGTTAGAAACCCATAAAATGAGCTCCACCCCGTGATGATTTTCAGAAACCTATCCTACATTGCCACTGCATGTTTCATGACCTCCCCATGCTGACCACCCCTTCGTGCTTTTCTCCATCCTACGTTGCCACTCACTGCCTATTCTAATTATGAACCTCCGATTCACACCACCCCGTGATGTTTTTCTCACTCCTACTAGTGAATGTAATGTTACACACCCATACAATGTGCACCACCCTTCGATGTTTTCTGAAACCTATCCTACATTTCCACTGCATATTTCCTGACCTCCCCATACTGACCACCCCTTGGGGATTTTCTATTTCCTACATTGCCACTCACTGCTTATCCTAATTCAGATCCTATAATTCACACTACTCCTTGATGTTTTTCTCACTCCTACTAATGAATGTAATATTTTATACCCTCATACAATGTGCACCACACCGCGATGTTTTCCAGAAACCTATCCTAGATGGCCACTGCATGTTTCCTGACCTCCTCATGATGACCACCCCATGGGGCTTTTCTCCTTCCTACATTGCCACTCACTGCCTATCCTAATTCAGATCCCATAATTCACACTACTCCGTGATGTTTTTCTCACTCCTACTAGTGAACGGCCTGTTAGAAACCCATACAATGCGCACCACTCCGCGATGTTTTTCAGAAACTTATCCTACATTGCCACTGGATGTTTCCTGACCTCCCCATGCCGACAACCCCGTGGTGCTTTTCTCCATCCTACATTGCCACTCACTGCCTATCCTAATTGAGACCCTCTGATTCACACCAGCCCGTGATGTTTTTCTCACACCTACTAGTGAATGTAATATGACATACCCATACAATGCGCACCACACCGTGATGTTTTTCAGAAACCTATCCTACATTTCAACGGCATGTTTCCTGACCTCCCCATGCTGACCACACCGTGGTGCTTTTTTCCATCCTGCATTGCCACTTCCTGCCTATACTAATTCAGACCCTCTGATTCACACCACCGCGTGAAGTTTTCCTCACTCCTACTAGTGAATATAATGTTACACACTCATACATTTCGCAACACCCCGCGATGTTTTTCGGAAACCTATGCTATATTGCCACTACATGTTTCCTGACCTCCCCATGCTGACCACCCCGTGGTGCTTTTCTCCATCCTACATTGCCACTCACTGCCTATTCTAGTTAAGACCCTCCGAATCACACCACCCCGTGATGTTTTTCTCACTCCTACTAGTGGATGTAATGTGAAACACCCATACAATGCGCACCACCATGCGATATTTTTCAGAAACCTATCCTACATTGCCACTGCATGTTTCCTGACCTCCCGATGCTGACAACCCCGTGGTGCTTTTCTCCATCCTACATTGCCACTCACTGCCTATCCTAATTCAGACCCTCTGATTCACACCACCCCGTGACGTTTTTCTCACTCCTACTAGTGAATGTAATGTGACACACTCATACAATACGAACCACCCGGCGATGTTTTTCAGAAACCTATCCTACATTGCCACTGCATGTTTCCTGACCTCCCCATGCTGACCACCCCATGGTGCTTTTCTCCATCCTACATTGCCACTTCCTACCTATCCTAATTCAGACCCTCCGATTCACACCACCCCGTGATGTTTGTCTCACTCCTACTAGTGAAAGTAATGTTACACACCCATACAATGTGCACCACCGTGCGATGTTTTTCAGAAACCTATCCTACATTGCCACTGCATGTTTCCTGACCTCCCGATGCTGATCACCCCGTGGTGCTTTACTCCATCGTACATTGCCAATCACTGTCTATACTATTTCAGACCCTCCGATTCACACCACCCCGTGATGTTTTTCTCACTTCTACTAGTGAATGTAATGTGACACACCCATACAATGCGCACCAGCCCGCGATGTTTTTCAGAAACCTATCCTACATTGCCACTGCATGTTTCCTGACCTCCGCATGCTGACCATGCCGTGGTGCTTTTCTCCATCCTACATTGCCACATGCTACGTGTCCTAATTCGGACCCTCCGATTCACACCACCCCGTGATGTTTTTCTCAGTCCTACTAGTGAATGTAATGTTACCCACCCATACAATGTGCACCACCCTGCGATGTTTTTTAGAAACCTATCCTATATTGCCATTGCATGTTTCCTGACCTCCCCATGCGGACCACCCCGTGGTACTTTCCTCCATCCTACATTGCCACTCACTGCCTTTCCTAATTAAGACCCTCCGATTCAAACCACCCCATGATGTTTTTCTCACTCCTACTGGTGAATGTAATGTTACACACCCATACAATGCGCACCACCCCGTGATGTTTTTCTGAAACCTATCCTACATGGCCACTGCATCTTTCCTGACCTCCCCATGCTGACCACCCCTTGGTGCTTTTCTCCATCCTACATTGCCAATAACTGCCTATACTATTTCAGACCTTCTGATTCACACCACCCCGTGATGTTTTTGTCACTCCTACTAGTGAATGTAATGTTGCACACCCATACAATGCGAACCACCCTGCGATGTTTTTCAGAAACCTATCCTATATTGCCATTGCGTGTTTCCTGACCTCCCCATGCGGACCACCCCGTGGTACTTTCCTCCATCCTACATTGCCACTCACTGCCTTTCCTAATTAAGACCCTCCGATTCAAACCACCCCATGATGTTTTTCTCACTCCTACTGGTGAATGTAATGTTACACACCCATACAATGCGCACCACCCCGCGATGTTTTTCTGAAATCTATCCTACATGGCCACTGCATCTTTCCTGACCTCCCCATGCTGACCACCCCTTGGTGCTTTTCTCCATCCTACATTGCCAATAACTGCCTATACTATTTCAGACCTTCCGATTCACACCACCCCGTGATGTTTTTGTCACTCCTACTAGTGAATGTAATGTTACACACCCATACAATGCGAACCACCCTGCGATGTTTTTCAGAAACCTATCCTACATTGCCACTGCATGTTTCCTCACCTCTCCATGCTTACCACCCTATAGTGCTTTTTTCCATGCTACATTGCCACTCACTGCGTATACTAGTTCAGACCCTCCGATTCACACCACCCCGTGATGATTTTCTCACTCCTACTAGTGAATGGCCTGTTAGAAACACATACAATGCGCACCACCTCCCCATGCTTTTCAGAAACCTATCCTACATTGCCACTGCATGTTTCCTGACATCCTCATGCTAACAACCCCGTGGTGCTTTTCTCCATCCTACATGGCCACTCACTGCCTATCCTAATTCACACCCTCTGATTCACACCACCCCGTGATGTTTTTCTCACTCCTACTAGTGAATGTAATGTTTTAAACCCATACAAGGCGCACCACCCTAGATGTTTTCCAGAAACCTATCCTAATTTGCCACTGCATATTTCCTCACCTCCTCATGCTGACCACCCCGTGGGGCTTTTCTCAATCCTACATTGGCACTCACTGCCTATCCTAATTGAGACCCTCCGATTCACACCACCCCGTGATTTTTTCTCACTCCTACTAGTGAATGTAATGTGACACACCCATACAATGCGCACCACCCCGTGATGTTTTTCAGAAACCTATCCTACATTGCCACTGCATGTTTCCAGACCTCCCCATGCAGACCACCCTGTGGTGCTTTTCTCGATCCTACATTGCCACTCCCGACCTATCCTAATTCAGATCCTCCAATTCACACCACCCCGTGATGTTTTTCTCACTCCTGCTAGTGAATGTAATGTTACACACCCATACAATGTGCACCACCCTTCGATGTTTTCTGAAACCTATCCTACATTGCCACTGCATATTTCCTGACCTCCCCATACTGACCACCCCTTGGGGATTTTCTATTTCCTACATTGCCACTCACTGCTTATCCTAATTCAGATCCTATAATTCACACTACTCCTTGATGTTTTTCTCACTCCTACTAATGAATGTAATATTTTATACCCTCATACAATGTGCACCACACCGCGATCTTTTCCAGAAACCTATCCTAGATGGCCACTGCATGTTTCCTGACCTCCTCATGATGACCACCCCATGGGGCTTTTCTCCTTCCTACATTGCCACTCACTGCCTATCCTAATTCAGATCCCATAATTCACACTACTCCGTGATGTTTTTCTCACTCCTACTAGTGAATAGCCTGTTAGAAACCCATACAATGCGCACCACTCCGCGATGTTTTTCAGAAACTTATCCTACATTGCCACTGGATGTTTCCTGACCTCCCCATGCTGACCACCCCGTGGTGCTTTTCTCCATCCTACATTGCCACTAACTGCATATCCTAATTCAGACCCTCCGGTTCACACCACCCCGTGATGTTTTTCTCACTCCTACTATTGAATGGCCTGTTCGAAACCCATACAATGCGCACCACCAAGCGGTCTTTCTCAGAAACCTATCCTACATTAACACTGCATTTTTCTTGACCTCCGAATGCTGACCACCCCGTGGAGTTTTACTCCATCCTACATTGCCACTCACTGCCTATCCTAATGCAGACCCTCCGATTCACACCACCCAGTGATGTTTTTCTCACTCGTACAAGTGAATGTAATGTTACACACCCATACAATGCGCACCACCCCGCGATGTTTTTCTGAAACCTATCCTACATGGCCACTGCATGTTTCCTGACCTCCCCATGCTGACCACCCCTTGGTGCTTTTCTCCATCCTACATTGCCAATCACTGCCTATACTATTTCAGACCTTCTGATTCACACCACCCCGTGATGTTTTTGTCACTCCTACTAGTGAATATAATGTTACACACCCATACAAAGCGAACCACCCCGCGATGTTTTTCAGAAACCTATCCTACATTGCCACTGCATGTTTCCTGACCTCCCGATGCTGATCACCCCGTGGTGCTTTACTCCATCGTACATTGCCAATCACTGTCTATACTATTTCAGACCCTCCGATTCACACCACCCCGTGATGTTTTTCTCACTTCTACTAGTGAATGTAATGTGACACACCCATACAATGCGCACCAGCCCGCGATGTTTTTCAGAAACCTATCCTACATTGCCACTGCATGTTTCCTGACCTCCGCATGCTGACCATGCCGTGGTGCTTTTCTCCATCCTACATTGCCACATGCTACGTGTCCTAATTCGGACCCTCCGATTCACACCACCCCGTGATGTTTTTCTCAGTCCTACTAGTGAATGTAATGTTACCCACCCATACAATGTGCACCACCCTGCGATGTTTTTTAGAAACCTATCCTATATTGCCATTGCATGTTTCCTGACCTCCCCATGCGGACCACCCCGTGGTACTTTCCTCCATCCTACATTGCCACTCACTGCCTTTCCTAATTAAGACCCTCCGATTCAAACCACCCCATGATGTTTTTCTCACTCCTACTGGTGAATGTAATGTTACACACCCATACAATGCGCACCACCCCGTGATGTTTTTCTGAAACCTATCCTACATGGCCACTGCATCTTTCCTGACCTCCCCATGCTGACCACCCCTTGGTGCTTTTCTCCATCCTACATTGCCAATAACTGCCTATACTATTTCAGACCTTCTGATTCACACCACCCCGTGATGTTTTTGTCACTCCTACTAGTGAATGTAATGTTGCACACCCATACAATGCGAACCACCCTGCGATGTTTTTCAGAAACCTATCCTATATTGCCATTGCATGTTTCCTGACCTCCCCATGCGGACCACCCCGTGGTACTTTCCTCCATCCTACATTGCCACTCACTGCCTTTCCTAATGAAGACCCTCCGATTCAAACCACCCCATGATGTTTTTCTCACTCCTACTGGTGAATGTAATGTTACACACCCATACAATGCGCACCACCCCGCGATGTTTTTCTGAAATCTATCCTACATGGCCACTGCATCTTTCCTGACCTCCCCATGCTGACCACCCCTTGGTGCTTTTCTCCATCCTACATTGCCAATAACTGCCTATACTATTTCAGACCTTCCGATTCACACCACCCCGTGATGTTTTTGTCACTCCTACTAGTGAATGTAATGTTACACACCCATACAATGCGAACCACCCTGCGATGTTTTTCAGAAACCTATCCTACATTGCCACTGCATGTTTCCTCACCTCTCCATGCTTACCACCCTATAGTGCTTTTTTCCATGCTACATTGCCACTCACTGCGTATACTAGTTCAGACCCTCCGATTCACACCACCCCGTGATGATTTTCTCACTCCTACTAGTGAATGGCCTGTTAGAAACACATACAATGCGCACCACCTCCCCATGCTTTTCAGAAACCTATCCTACATTGCCACTGCATGTTTCCTGACATCCTCATGCTAACAACCCCGTGGTGCTTTTCTCCATCCTACATGGCCACTCACTGCCTATCCTAATTCACACCCTCTGATTCACACCACCCCGTGATGTTTTTCTCACTCCTACTAGTGAATGTAATGTTTTAAACCCATACAAGGCGCACCACCCTAGATGTTTTCCAGAAACCTATCCTAATTTGCCACTGCATATTTCCTCACCTCCTCATGCTGACCACCCCGTGGGGCTTTTCTCAATCCTACATTGGCACTCACTGCCTATCCTAATTGAGACCCTCCGATTCACACCACCCCGTGATTTTTTCTCACTCCTACTAGTGAATGTAATGTGACACACCCATACAATGCGCACCACCCCGTGATGTTTTTCAGAAACCTATCCTACATTGCCACTGCATGTTTCCAGACCTCCCCATGCAGACCACCCTGTGGTGCTTTTCTCGATCCTACATTGCCACTCCCTACCTATCCTAATTCAGATCCTCCAATTCACACCACCCCGTGATGTTTTTCTCACTCCTGCTAGTGAATGTAATGTTACACACCCATACAATGTGCACCACCCTTCGATGTTTTCTGAAACCTATCCTACATTGCCACTGCATATTTCCTGACCTCCCCATACTGACCACCCCTTGGGGATTTTCTATTTCCTACATTGCCACTCACTGCTTATCCTAATTCAGATCCTATAATTCACACTACTCCTTGATGTTTTTCTCACTCCTACTAATGAATGTAATATTTTATACCCTCATACAATGTGCACCACACCGCGATCTTTTCCAGAAACCTATCCTAGATGGCCACTGCATGTTTCCTGACCTCCTCATGATGACCACCCCATGGGGCTTTTCTCCTTCCTACATTGCCACTCACTGCCTATCCTAATTCAGATCCCATAATTCACACTACTCCGTGATGTTTTTCTCACTCCTACTAGTGAATAGCCTGTTAGAAACCCATACAATGCGCACCACTCCGCGATGTTTTTCAGAAACTTATCCTACATTGCCACTGGATGTTTCCTGACCTCCCCATGCTGACCACCCCGTGGTGCTTTTCTCCATCCTACATTGCCACTAACTGCATATCCTAATTCAGACCCTCCGGTTCACACCACCCCGTGATGTTTTTCTCACTCCTACTATTGAATGGCCTGTTCGAAACCCATACAATGCGCACCACCAAGCGGTCTTTCTCAGAAACCTATCCTACATTAACACTGCATTTTTCTTGACCTCCGAATGCTGACCACCCCGTGGAGTTTTACTCCATCCTACATTGCCACTCACTGCCTATCCTAATGCAGACCCTCCGATTCACACCACCCAGTGATGTTTTTCTCACTCGTACAAGTGAATGTAATGTTACACACCCATACAATGCGCACCACCCCGCGATGTTTTTCTGAAACCTATCCTACATGGCCACTGCATGTTTCCTGACCTCCCCATGCTGACCACCCCTTGGTGCTTTTCTCCATCCTACATTGCCAATCACTGCCTATACTATTTCAGACCTTCTGATTCACACCACCCCGTGATGTTTTTGTCACTCCTACTAGTGAATATAATGTTACACACCCATACAATGCGAACCACCCCGCGATGTTTTTCAGAAACCTATCCTACATTGCCACTGCATGTTTCCTGACCTCTCCATGCTTACCACCCTATAGTGCTTTTTTCCATGCTACAATTCCTCTCACTGCGTATACTAGTTCAGACCCTCCGATTCACACCACCCCGTGATGATTTTCTCACTCCTACTAGTGAATGGCCTGTTAGAAACACATACAATGAGCACCACCTCGCGATGCTTTTCAGAAACCTATCCTACATTGCCACTGCATGTTTCCTGACCTCCTCATGCTGACAACCCCGTGGTGCTTTTCTCCATCCTACATCGCCACTCACTGCCTATCCTAATTCAGACCCTCTGATTCACACCACCCCGTGATGTTTTTCTCACTCCTACTAGTGAATGTAATGTTTTATACCCATACAATGCGCACCCGAGATGTTTTCCAGAAACCTATCCTAATTTGCCACTGCATGTTTCCTCACCTCCTCATGCTGACCACCCCGTGGGGCTTTTCTCAATCCTACATTGGCACTCACTGCCTATCCTAATTGAGACCCTCCGATTCACACCACCCCGTGATCTTTTTCTCACTCCAACTAGTGAATGTAATGTGACACACCCATACAATGCGCACCACCCCGTGATGTTTTTCAGACACCTATCCTACATTGCCACGGCATGTTTCCTCACCTCCTCATGCTGACCACCCTTTGGGGCTTTTCTCAATCCTACATTGGCACTCACTGCCTATCCTAATTGAGACCATCCGATTCACACCACCCCGTGATGTTTTTCTCACTCCTGCTAGTGAATGTAATGTTACACACCCATACAATGTGCACCACCCTTCGATGTTTTCAGAAACCTATCCTACATTGCCACTGCATATTTCCTGACCTCCCCATACTGACCACCCCTTGGGGATTTTCTATTTCCTACATTGCCACTCACTGCTTATCCTAATTCAGATCCTATAATTCACACTACTCCTTGATGTTTTTCTCACTCCTACTAATGAATGTAATATTTTATACCCTCATACAATGTGCACCACACCGCGATGTTTTCCAGAAACCTATCCTAGATGGCCACTGCATGTTTCCTGACCTCCTCATGATGACCACCCCATGGGGCTTTTCTCCTTCCTACATTGCCACTCACTGCCTATCCTAATTCAGATCCTATAATTCACAGTACTCCGTGATGTTTTTCTCACTCCTACTAGTGAATGGCCTATTAGAAACCCATACAATGCGCACCACACCGCGATGTTTTTCAGAAACTTATCCTACATTGCCACTGGATGTTTCCTGACTTCCCCATGCCGACAACCCCGTGGTGCTTTTCTCCATCCTACATTGCCACTCACTGCCTATCCTAATTGAGACCCTCCGATTCACACCACCCCGTGATCTTTTTCTCACTCCTATTAGTGAATGTAATATGACATACCCATACAATGCGCACCACACCGTGATGTTTTTCAGAAACCTATCCTACATTTCCACGGCATGTTTCCTGACCTCCCCATGCTGAGCACACCGTGGTGCTTTTTTCCATCCTGCATTGCCACTTCCTGCCTATACTAATTCAGACCCTCTGATTCACAACACTGCGTGAAATTTTCCTCACTCCTACTAGTGCATATAATGTTACACACTCATACAATTCGCACCACCCCGCGATGTTTTTCGGAAACCTATGCTATATTGCCACTACATGTTTCCTGACCTCCCCATGCTGACCACCCCGCGATGCTTTTCTCCATCCTACATTGCCACTCACTGCCTATTCTAATTAAGACCCTCCGAATCACACCACCCCGTGATGTTTTTCTCACTCCTACTAGTGAATGTAATGTTACACACCCATACAATGGGCACCACCCCGTGATGTTTTTCAGAAACCTATCCTACATTGCCACTGCATGTTTCCTGACTTCTCCATGCTGACCACCCGTGGTGCTTTTCTCCCTCCTACGTTGCCTCTCACTGACTATCCTAATTCGCACCCTCGATTCACACCACCCAATGATGTTTTTCTCACTCCTACTAGTGAATGTAATGTTACACACCCATACAATGTGCACCACCCTGCGATGTTTTTTAGAAACCTATCCTATATTGCCACTGCATGTTTCCTGACCTCCCCATGCTGACCACCACGTGGTGCTTTTCTCCATCCTACATTGCCACTCACTGCCTTTCCTAATTAAGACCCTCCGATTCAAACCATCCCATGATGTTTTTCTCACTCCTACTAGTGAATGTAATGTTACACACCCATACAATGCGCACCACCCCGCGATGTTTTTCTGAAACCTATCCTACATGGCCACTGCATGTTTCCTGACCTCCCTATGCTGACCACCCCTTGGTGCTTTTCTCCGTCATACATTGCCAATCACTGCCTATACTATTTCAGACCTTCCGATTCACACCACCCCGTGATGTTTTTGTCACTCCTACTAGTGAATGTAATGTTACACACCCATACAATGCGAACCACCCCGCGATGTTTTTCAGAAACCTATCCTACATTGCCACTGCATGTTTCCTCACCTCTCCATTCTTACCACCCTATAGTGCTTTTTTCCATGCTACATTGCCACTCACTGCGTATACTAGTTCAAACCCTCCGATTCACACCACCCCGTGATGATTTTCTCACTCCTACTAGTGAATGGCCTGTTAGAAACACATACAATGCGCACCACCTCGCGATGCTTTTCAGAAACCTATCCTACATTGCCACTGCAAGTTTCCTGACCTCCTCATGCTGACAACCCCTTGGTGCTTTTCTCCATCCTACATGGCCACTCACTGCCTATCGTAATTCAGACCCTCTGATTCACACCACCCCGTGATGTTTTTCTCACTCTTACTAGTGAATGTAATATTATATACCCATACAATGCGCACCACCCTAGATGTTTTCCAGAAACCTATCCTAATTTGCCACTGCATGTTTCCTCACCTCCTCATGCTGACCACCCCGTGGGGCTTTTCTCAATCCTACATTGGCACTCACTGCCTATCCTAATTGAGACCCTCCGATTCACACCACCCCGTGATCTTTTTCTCACTCCTATTAGTGAATGTAATGTGACACACCCATACAATGCGCACCACCCCGTGATGTTTTTCAGAAACCTATCCTACATTGCCACTGCATGTTTCCAGACCTAACCATGCAGACCACCCCGTGGTGCTTTTCTCGATCCTACATTGCCACTCCCTACCTATCCTAATTCAGTCCCTCCAATTCACACCACCCCGTGATGTTTTTCTCACTCCTGCCTTTGAATGTAATGTTACACACCCATACAATGTGCACCACCCTTCGATGTTTTCTGAAACCTATCCTACATTGCCACTGCATATTTCCTGACCTCCCCATACTGACCACCCCTTGGGGATTTTCTATTTCCTACATTGCCACTCACTGCTTATCCTAATTCAGATCCTATAATTCACACTACTCCTTGATGTTTTTCTCACTCCTACTAATGAATGTAATATTTTATACCCTCATACAATGTGCACCACACCGCGATGTTTTCCAGAAACCTATCCTAGATGGCCACTGCATGTTTCCTGACCTCCTCATGATGACCACCCCATGGGGCTTTTCTCCTTCCTACATTGCCACTCACTGCCTATCCTAATTCAGATCCTATAATTCACACTACTCCGTGATGTTTTTCTCACTCCTACTAGTGAATGGCCTGTTAGAAACCCATACAATGCGCACCACACCGCGATGTTTTTCAGAAACTTATCCTACATTGCCACTGGATGTTTCCTGACCTCCTCATGCCGACAACCCCGTGGTGCTTTTCTCCATCCTACATTGCCACTCACTGCCTATCCTTATTGAGACCCTCCGATTCACACCAGCCCGTGATGTTTTTCTCACACCTACTAGTGAATGTCATATGACATACCCATACAATGCGCACCACAGTGTGATGTTTTTCAGAAACCTATCCTACATTTCCACGGCATGTTTCCTGACCTCCCCATGCTGACCACACCGTGGTGCTTTTTTCCATCCTGCATTGCCACTTCCTGCCTATACTAATTCAGACCCTCTGATTCACACCACCGCGTGAAGTTTTCCTCACTCCTACTAGTGAATATAATGTTACACACTCATACAGTTCGCACCACCCCGCGATGTTTTTCGGAAACCTATGCTATATTGCCACTACATGTTTCCTGACCTCCCCATGCTGACCACCCCGTGGTGCTTTTCTCCATCCTACATTGCCAATCACTGCCTATACTAATTAAGACCCTCCGAATCACACCACCCCGTGATGTTTTTCTCACTCCTACTAGTGAATGTAATGTTACACACCCATACAATGGGCACCACCCCGTGATGTTTTTCAGAAACCTATCCTACATTGCCACTACATGTTTCCAGACTTCTCCATGCTGACCACCCGTGGTGCTTTTCTCCCTCCTACGTTGCCTCTCAATGCCTATCCTAATTCAGACACTCCGATTCCCACCACCCCGTGATGTTTTTCTCACTCCTACTAGTGAATGTAATGTGACACACCCAAACAATGCGCACCACCCCGTGATGTTTTTCAGAAACCTATCCTACATTGCCACTGCATGTTTCCTGACCTGCCCATGCTGACCAACCCGTGGTGCTTTTCTCCATCCTACATTGCCAATCACTGCCTATACTATTTCAGACCCTCCGATTCACACGACCCCGTGATGATTTTCTTACTCCTACTAGTGAATGGCCTGTTAGAAACCCATACAATGCGCACCACCATGCGATATTTTTCAGAAACCTATCCTACATTGCCACTGCATGTTTCCTGACCTCCCGATGCTGACAACCCCGTGGTGCTTTTCTCCATCCTACATTGCCACTCACTGCCTATCCTAATTCAGACCCTCTGATTCACACCACCCCGTGACGTTTTTCTCACTCCTACTAGTGAATGTAATGTTTTATACCCATACAATGTGCACCACCCCGCGATGTTTTTCAGAAACCTATCCTACATTGTCACTGCATTTTTCCTCGCCTCCTCATGCTGACCACCCCGTGGGGCTTTTCTCCTTCCTACATTGCCACTCACTGCCTATCCTAATTCAGACCCTCTGATTCACACCACCCCGTGATGTTTTTCTCACTCCTACTAGTGAATGTAATGTTTTATACCCATAAAATGGGCACCACCCCGTGATGTTTTTCAGAATCATATCCTACATTTCCACGGCATGTTTCCTGACATCCCCATGCTGACCACACCTTGGTCCTTTTCTCCATCCTACATTCCAATCACTTCCTATACTATTTCAGACCCTCCGATTCACACGACCCCGTCATGTTTTTCTAACTCTTACTAGTGAATGTAATGTGAAACACCCATACAATGCGCACCACCCCGCGATGTTTTTCAGAAACCGATCCTACATTGCCACTGCATGTTTCCTGACCTCCCCATGCTTACCACCCTGTGGTGCTGTTTTCCATGCTACATTGCCACTCGCTGCGTATACTAATTCAGACCCTCCGATTCACACCACCCCGTGATGATTTTCTCACTCCTACTAGTGAATGGCCTGTTAGAAACCCATAAAATGAGCTCCACCCCGTGATGTTTTTCAGAAACCTATCCTACATTGCCACTGCATGTTTCATGACCTCCCCATGCTGACCACCCCTTCGTGCTTTTCTCCATCCTACGTTGCCACTCACTGCCTATTCTAATTATGAACCTCCGATTCACACCACCCCGTGATGTTTTTCTCACTCCTACTAGTGAATGTAATGTTACACACCCATACAATGTGCACCACCCTTCGATGTTTTCTGAAACCTATCCTACATTTCCACTGCATATTTCCTGACCTCCCCATACTGACCACCCCTTGGGGATTTTCTATTTCCTACATTGCCACTCACTGCTTATCCTAATTCAGATCCTATAATTCACACTACTCCTTGATGTTTTTCTCACTCCTACTAATGAATGTAATATTTTATACCCTCATACAATGTGCACCACACCGCGATGTTTTCCAGAAACCTATCCTAGATGGCCACTGCATGTTTCCTGACCTCCTCATGATGACCACCCCATGGGGCTTTTCTCCTTCCTACATTGCCACTCACTGCCTATCCTAATTCAGATCCCATAATTCACACTACTCCGTGATGTTTTTCTCACTCCTACTAGTGAACGGCCTGTTAGAAACCCATACAATGCGCACCACTCCGCGATGTTTTTCAGAAACTTATCCTACATTGCCACTGGATGTTTCCTGACCTCCCCATGCCGACAACCCCGTGGTGCTTTTCTCCATCCTACATTGCCACTCACTGCCTATCCTAATTGAGACCCTCTGATTCACACCAGCCCGTGATGTTTTTCTCACACCTACTAGTGAATGTAATATGACATACCCATACAATGCGCACCACACCGTGATGTTTTTCAGAAACCTATCCTACATTTCCACGGCATGTTTCCTGACCTCCACATGCTGACCACACCGTGGTGCTTTTTTCCATCCTGCATTGCCACTTCCTGCCTATACTAATTCAGACCCTCTGATTCACACCACCGCGTGAAGTTTTCCTCACTCCTACTAGTGAATATAATGTTACACACTCATACATTTCGCAACACCCCGCGATGTTTTTCGGAAACCTATGCTATATTGCCACTACATGTTTCCTGACCTCCCCATGCTGACCACCCCGTGGTGCTTTTCTCCATCCTACATTGCCACTCACTGCCTATTCTAGTTAAGACCCTCCGAATCACACCACCCCGTGATGTTTTTCTCACTCCTACTAGTGGATGTAATGTGAAACACCCATACAATGCGCACCACCATGCGATATTTTTCAGAAACCTATCCTACATTGCCACTGCATGTTTCCTGACCTCCCGATGCTGACAACCCCGTGGTGCTTTTCTCCATCCTACATTGCCACTCACTGCCTATCCTAATTCAGACCCTCTGATTCACACCACCCCGTGACGTTTTTCTCACTCCTACTAGTGAATGTAATGTGACACACTCATACAATACGAACCACCCGGCGATGTTTTTCAGAAACCTATCCTACATTGCCACTGCATGTTTCCTGACCTCCCCATGCTGACCACCCCATGGTGCTTTTCTCCATCCTACATTGCCACTTCCTACCTATCCTAATTCAGACCCTCCGATTCACACCACCCCGTGATGTTTGTCTCACTCCTACTAGTGAAAGTAATGTTACACACCCATACAATGTGCACCACCGTGCGATGTTTTTCAGAAACCTATCCTACATTGCCACTGCATGTTTCCTGACCTCCCGATGCTGATCACCCCGTGGTGCTTTACTCCATCGTACATTGCCAATCACTGTCTATACTATTTCAGACCCTCCGATTCACACCACCCCGTGATGTTTTTCTCACTTCTACTAGTGAATGTAATGTGACACACCCATACAATGCGCACCAGCCCCCGATGTTTTTCAGAAACCTATCCTACATTGCCACTGCATGTTTCCTGACCTCCGCATGCTGACCATGCCGTGGTGCTTTTCTCCATCCTACATTGCCACATGCTACGTGTCCTAATTCGGACCCTCCGATTCACACCACCCCGTGATGTTTTTCTCAGTCCTACTAGTGAATGTAATGTTACCCACCCATACAATGTGCACCACCCTGCGATGTTTTTTAGAAACCTATCCTATATTGCCATTGCATGTTTCCTGACCTCCCCATGCGGACCACCCCGTGGTACTTTCCTCCATCCTACATTGCCACTCACTGCCTTTCCTAATTAAGACCCTCCGATTCAAACCACCCTATGATGTTTTTCTCACTCCTACTGGTGAATGTAATGTTACACACCCATACAATGCGCACCACCCCGTGATGTTTTTCTGAAACCTATCCTACATGGCCACTGCATCTTTCCTGACCTCCCCATGCTGACCACCCCTTGGTGCTTTTCTCCATCCTACATTGCCAATAACTGCCTATACTATTTCAGACCTTCTGATTCACACCACCCCGTGATGTTTTTGTCACTCCTACTAGTGAATGTAATGTTGCACACCCATACAATGCGAACCACCCTGCGATGTTTTTCAGAAACCTATCCTATATTGCCATTGCATGTTTCCTGACCTCCCCATGCGGACCACCCCGTGGTACTTTCCTCCATCCTACATTGCCACTCACTGCCTTTCCTAATTAAGACCCTCCGATTCAAACCACCCCATGATGTTTTTCTCACTCCTACTGGTGAATGTAATGTTACACACCCATACAATGCGCACCACCCCGCGATGTTTTTCTGAAATCTATCCTACATGGCCACTGCATCTTTCCTGACCTCCCCATGCTGACCACCCCTTGGTGCTTTTCTCCATCCTACATTGCCAATAACTGCCTATACTATTTCAGACCTTCCGATTCACACCACCCCGTGATGTTTTTGTCACTCCTACTAGTGAATGTAATGTTACACAACCATACAATGCGAACCACCCTGCGATGTTTTTCAGAAACCTATCCTACATTGCCACTGCATGTTTCCTCACCCCTCCATGCTTACCACCCTATAGTGCTTTTTTCCATGCTACATTGCCACTCACTGCGTATACTAGTTCAGACCCTCCGATTCACACCACCCCGTGATGATTTTCTCACTCCTACTAGTGAATGGCCTGTTAGAAACACATACAATGCGCACCACCTCCCCATGCTTTTCAGAAACCTATCCTACATTGCCACTGCATGTTTCCTGACATCCTCATGCTAACAACCCCGTGGTGCTTTTCTCCATCCTACATGGCCACTCACTGCCTATCCTAATTCACACCCTCTGATTCACACCACCCCGTGATGTTTTTCTCACTCCTACTAGTGAATGTAATGTTTTAAACCCATACAAGGCGCACCACCCTAGATGTTTTCCAGAAACCTATCCTAATTTGCCACTGCATATTTCCTCACCTCCTCATGCTGACCACCCCGTGGGGCTTTTCTCAATCCTACATTGGCACTCACTGCCTATCCTAATTGAGACCCTCCGATTCACACCACCCCGTGATTTTTTCTCACTCCTACTAGTGAATGTAATGTGACACACCCATACAATGCGCACCACCCCGTGATGTTTTTCAGAAACCTATCCTACATTGCCACTGCATGTTTCCAGACCTCCCCATGCAGACCACCCCGTGGTGCTTTTCTCGATCCTACATTGCCACTCCCTACCTATCCTAATTCAGATCCTCCAATTCACACCACCCCGTGATGTTTTTCTCACTCCTGCTAGTGAATGTAATGTTACACACCCATACAATGTGCACCACCCTTCGATGTTTTCTGAAACCTATCCTACATTGCCACTGCATATTTCCTGACCTCCCCATACTGACCACCCCTTGGGGATTTTCTATTTCCTACATTGCCACTCACTGCTTATCCTAATTCAGATCCTATAATTCACACTACTCCTTGATGTTTTTCTCACTCCTACTAATGAATGTAATATTTTATACCCTCATACAATGTGCACCACACCGCGATCTTTTCCAGAAACCTATCCTAGATGGCCACTGCATGTTTCCTGACCTCCTCATGATGACCACCCCATGGGGCTTTTCTCCTTCCTACATTGCCACTCACTGCCTATCCTAATTCAGATCCCATAATTCACACTACTCCGTGATGTTTTTCTCACTCCTACTAGTGAACGGCCTGTTAAAAACCCATACAATGCGCACCACTCCGCGATGTTTTTCAGAAACTTATCCTACATTGCCACTGGATGTTTCCTGACCTCCCCATGCCGACAACCCCGTGGTGCTTTTCTCCATCCTACATTGCCACTCACTGCCTATCCTAATTGAGACCCTCTGATTCACACCAGCCCGTGATGTTTTTCTCACACCTACTAGTGAATGTAATATGACATACCCATACAATGCGCACCACACCGTGATGTTTTTCAGAAACCTATCCTACATTTCCACGGCATGTTTCCTGACGTCCCCATGCTGACCACACCGTGGTGCTTTTTTCCATCCTGCATTGCCACTTCCTGCCTATACTAATTCAGACCCTCTGATTCACACCACCGCGTGAAGTTTTCCTCACTCCTACTAGTGAATATAATGTTACACACTCATACATTTCGCAACACCCCGCGATGTTTTTCGGAAATCTATGCTATATTGCCACTACATGTTTCCTGACCTCCCCATGCTGACCACCCCGTGGTGCTTTTCTCCATCCTACATTGCCACTCACTGCCTATTCTAGTTAAGACCCTCCGAATCACACCACCCCGTGATGTTTTTCTCACTCCTACTAGTGGATGTAATGTGAAACACCCATACAATGCGCACCACCATGCGATATTTTTCAGAAACCTATCCTACATTGCCACTGCATGTTTCCTGACCTCCCGATGCTGACAACCCCGTGGTGCTTTTCTCCATCCTACATTGCCACTCACTGCCTATCCTAATTCAGACCCTCTGATTCACACCACCCCGTGACGTTTTTCTCACTCCTACTAGTGAATGTAATGTGACACACTCATACAATACGAACCACCCGGCGATGTTTTTCAGAAACCTATCCTACATTGCCACTGCATGTTTCCTGACCTCCCCATGCTGACCACCCCATGGTGCTTTTCTCCATCCTACATTGCCACTTCCTACCTATCCTAATTCAGACCCTCCGATTCACACCACCCCGTGATGTTTGTCTCACTCCTACTAGTGAAAGTAATGTTACACACCCATACAATGTGCACCACCGTGCGATGTTTTTCAGAAACCTATCCTACATTGCCACTGCATGTTTCCTGACCTCCCGATGCTGATCACCCCGTGGTGCTTTACTCCATCGTACATTGCCAATCACTGTCTATACTATTTCAGACCCTCCGATTCACACCACCCCGTGATGTTTTTCTCACTTCTACTAGCGAATGTAATGTGACACATCCATACAATGCGCACCAGCCCCCGATGTTTTTCAGAAACCTATCCTACATTGCCACTGCATGTTTCCTGACCTCCGCATGCTGACCATGCCGTGGTGCTTTTCTCCATCCTACATTGCCACATGCTACGTGTCCTAATTCGGACCCTCCGATTCACACCACCCCGTGATGTTTTTCTCAGTCCTACTAGTGAATGTAATGTTACCCACCCATACAATGTGCACCACCCTGCGATGTTTTTTAGAAACCTATCCTATATTGCCATTGCATGTTTCCTGACCTCCCCATGCGGACCACCCCGTGGTACTTTCCTCCATCCTACATTGCCACTCACTGCCTTTCCTAATTAAGACCCTCCGATTCAAACCACCCCATGATGTTTTTCTCACTCCTACTGGTGAATGTAATGTTACACACCCATACAATGCGCACCACCCCGTGATGTTTTTCTGAAACCTATCCTACATGGCCACTGCATCTTTCCTGACCTCCCCATGCTGACCACCCCTTGGTGCTTTTCTCCATCCTACATTGCCAATAACTGCCTATACTATTTCAGACCTTCTGATTCACACCACCCCGTGATGTTTTTGTCACTCCTACTAGTGAATGTAATGTTGCACACCCATACAATGCGAACCACCCTGCGATGTTTTTCAGAAACCTATCCTATATTGCCATTGCATGTTTCCTGACCTCCCCATGCGGACCACCCCGTGGTACTTTCCTCCATCCTACATTGCCACTCACTGCCTTTCCTAATTAAGACCCTCCGATTCAAACCACCCCATGATGTTTTTCTCACTCCTACTGGTGAATGTAATGTTACACACCCATACAATGCGCACCACCCCGCGATGTTTTTCTGAAATCTATCCTACATGGCCACTGCATCTTTCCTGACCTCCCCATGCTGACCACCCCTTGGTGCTTTTCTCCATCCTACATTGCCAATAACTGCCTATACTATTTCAGCCCTTCCGATTCACACCACCCCGTGATGTTTTTGTCACTCCTACTAGTGAATGTAATGTTACACACCCATACAATGCGAACCACCCTGCGATGTTTTTCAGAAACCTATCCTACATTGCCACTGCATGTTTCCTCACCTCTCCATGCTTACCACCCTATAGTGCTTTTTTCCATGCTACAATGCCACTCACTGCGTATACTAGTTCAGACCCTCCGATTCACACCACCCCGTGATGATTTTCTCACTCCTACTAGTGAATGGCCTGTTAGAAACACATACAATGCGCACCACCTCCCCATGCTTTTCAGAAACCTATCCTACATTGCCACTGCATGTTTCCTGACATCCTCATGCTAACAACCCCGTGGTGCTTTTCTCCATCCTACATGGCCACTCACTGCCTATCCTAATTCACACCCTCTGATTCACACCACCCCGTGATGTTTTTCTCACTCCTACTAGTGAATGTAATGTTTTAAACCCATACAAGGCGCACCACCCTAGATGTTTTCCAGAAACCTATCCTAATTTGCCACTGCATATTTCCTCACCTCCTCATGCTGACCACCCCGTGGGGCTTTTCTCAATCCTACATTGGCACTCACTGCCTATCCTAATTGAGACCCTCCGATTCACACCACCCCGTGATTTTTTCTCACTCCTACTAGTGAATGTAATGTGACACACCCATACAATGCGCACCACCCCGTGATGTTTTTCAGAAACCTATCCTACATTGCCACTGCATGTTTCCAGACCTCCCCATGCAGACCACCCCGTGGTGCTTTTCTCGATCCTACATTGCCACTCCCTACCTATCCTAATTCAGATCCTCCAATTCACACCACCCCATGATGTTTTTCTCACTCCTGCTAGTGAATGTAATGTTACACACCCATACAATGTGCACCACCCTTCGATGTTTTCTGAAACCTATCCTACATTGCCACTGCATATTTCCTGACCTCCCCATACTGACCACCCCTTGGGGATTTTCTATTTCCTACATTGCCACTCACTGCTTATCCTAATTCAGATCCTATAATTCACACTACTCCTTGATGTTTTTCTCACTCCTACTAATGAATGTAATATTTTATACCCTCATACAATGTGCACCACACCGCGATCTTTTCCAGAAACCTATCCTAGATGGCCACTGCATGTTTCCTGACCTCCTCATGATGACCACCCCATGGGGCTTTTCTCCTTCCTACATTGCCACTCACTGCCTATCCTAATTCAGATCCCATAATTCACACTACTCCGTGATGTTTTTCTCACTCCTACTAGTGAATGGCCTGTTAGAAACCCATACAATGCGCACCACTCCGCGATGTTTTTCAGAAACTTATCCTACATTGCCACTGGATGTTTCCTGACCTCCCCATGCTGACCACCCCGTGGTGCTTTTCTCCATCCTACATTGCCACTAACTGCATATCCTAATTCAGACCCTCCGGTTCACACCACCCCGTGATGTTTTTCTCACTCCTACTATTGAATGGCCTGTTCGAAACCCATACAATGCGCACCACCAAGCGATCTTTCTCAGAAACCTATCCTACATTAACACTGCATGTTTCTTGACCTCCGAATGCTGACCACCCCGTGGAGTTTTACTCCATCCTACATTGCCACTCACTGCCTATCCTAATGCAGACCCTCCGATTCACACCACCCAGTGATGTTTTTCTCACTCGTACAAGTGAATGTAATGTTACACACCCATACAATGCGCACCACCCCGCGATGTTTTTCTGAAACCTATCCTACATGGCCACTGCATGTTTCCTGACCTCCCCATGCTGACCACCCCTTGGTGCTTTTCTCCATCCTACATTGCCAATCACTGCCTATACTATTTCAGACCTTCTGATTCACACCACCCCGTGATGATTTTCTCACTCCTACTATTGAATGTAATGTTTTATACCCATACAATGCGCACGACCCCGCGATGTTTTTCAGAAACCTATCCTACATTGCCACGACATGTTGCCTGACCTCCCCATGCTTACCACCCCGTGGTGCTTTTCTCCATCTTACATTGCCACTCACTGCCTTTCCTAATTCAGACCCTCCGATTCACACCACCCCGTGATGTTTTTCTCACTCCTACCAGTGAATGTAATGTGTTATAACCATACAATGCACACCACCACGCGATGTTTTTGAGAAACCTATCCTACATTGCCACTGCAGGTTTCATGACCTCCTCATGCTGACCACCACGTGGGGATTTTCTATTTCCTACATTGCCACTCACTGCTTATCCTAATTCAGATCCTATAATTCACACTACTCCGTGATGTTTTTCTCACTCCGACTAATGAATGTAATGTTACACACTCATACAATGCGCAGCACCCCGCGATGTTTTTCAGAAACCTATCCTACATTGCCACTACGTGTTTCCTGACCTGCCAATGCTTACCACCCCGTGGTGCTTTTCTCCATTCTACATAGACATTCAATGCGTATACTAATTCAGACCCTCCAATTCACACAACCCCGTGATGATTATCTCACTCCTATTTGTCAATGCCCTGTTAGAAACCCATACAATGCGCACCACCCTGCGATGTTTTTCCGAAACGTATCCTACATTGCCACTGCATGTTTCCTGACCTCCCCATGCTTACCACCCTGTGGTGCTGTTTTCCATGCTACATTGCCACTCGCTGCATATACTAATTCAGACCCTCCGATTCACACCACCCCGTGATGATTTTCTCACTCCTACTAGTGAATGGCCTGTTAGAAACCCATAAAATGAGCTCCACCCCGTTATGTTTTTCAGAAACCTATCCTACATTGCCACTGCATGTTTCCTGACCTCCCCCTGCTGACCACCCCTTCGTGCTTTTCTTCATCCTACTTTGCCACTCACTGCCTATTCTAATTATGACCCTCCGATTCACACCACCCCGTGATGTTTTTCACACTCCTACTAGTGAATGTAATGTTACACACCCATACAATGGGCACCACCCCGTGATGTTTGTCAGAAACCTATCCTACATTGCCACTGCATGTTTCCTGACTTCCCCATGCTGACCACCCGTGGTTCTTTTTCCCTCCTACATTGCCTCTCACTGCGTATCCTAATTCAGACCCTCCGATTCACACAACCCTGTGATGTTTTTCTCAGTCCTCCTAGTGAATGTAATGTTACACACCCTTACAATGCGCACCACCCCGCGATGTTTCTCAAAAACCTATCCTACATTGCCACTGAATGTTTCCTGAATTCCCCATGCTGATCAACCCATGGTGGTTTTCTCCATCCTACATTGCCACTCACTTCCTATTCTAATTCAGACACTCGGTTTCACACCACCCCGTGATGTTTTTCTCACACCTACTAGTGAATGTAATTGTACACTCATATACAATTCGCACCACCCCGTGATGTTTTTCTGAAAACTATCCAACATTGCCCCTGCATATTTCCTGACCTCCCCATGCTGACAACCCCGTGGTGCTTTTCTTCACCCTACATTGAAACTCACTGTCTATCCTAATTCAGACCCTCCGATTCAAACACCAGTCATGTTTTACTCACTCCTACTAGTGAATGGTCTGTTAGAAACCCATACAATGCGCACCACCACGGGATGTTTCTCAGAAACCTATCCTACATTGCCAATGCATGTTTCCTCACCTCCCCATGCTGACCACCCCGTGGAGTTTTTCTCCATCCTACATTGCCACTCACTGCCTATCGTAATTCAGACCCTATGATTCACACCACCCCATAATGTTTTTCTCACACCTACTAGTGAATTTAATGTTACACACCTATACAATATGCACCACCCCATGCTGTTTTTCAGAAACCTATGCTACATTACCACTGCATGTTTCTTGTCCTCCCCATTCTGACCACCCCGTGGTGCTTTTCTCCATCCTACATTGCCAATCACTGTCTATACTATTTCAGACCATCCGATTCACACCACCCCGTGATGTTTTTCTCACTCCTACTAGTGAATGTAATGTGACACACCCATGCAATGCGCACCAGCCCGCGATGTTTTTCAGAAACCTATCCTACATTGCCACTGCATGTTTCCTGACCTCCGCATGCTGACCACGCCGTGGTGCTTTTCTCCATCCTACATTGCCACATGCTACCTGTCCTAATTCGGACCCTCCGATTCACACCAACCCATGATGTTTTTCTCACTCCTACTAGTGAATGTAATGTGACACACCCATACAATGCACACCACCCCGCGATGTTTTTCAGAAACCAATCCTACATTTCCAAGGCATGTTTCCTGACCTCCCCATGCTGACCACAACGTGGTGCTTTTTTCAATCGTACATTGCCACTTCCTGTGTATACTGATTCAGACCCTCCGATTCTCACCACCCGTGATGATTTTCTCACTACTACTAGTGAATGGCCTGTTAGAAACCCATACAATGCGCACCACCCCGTGATGTTTTTCAGAAACCAATCCTACATTTCCAAGGCATGTTTCCTAACCTTCCCATGCTGACCACATCGTGTTCCTTTTCTCCATCTTGCATTGCCACTTCCTGCCTATCCTAAATCAGATCCTCTGATTCACACCACCCCGTGATGTTTTCCTCACTCCTAGTAGTGAATATAATGTTACACACTCATACGATTCGCACCACCCCGCGATGTTTTTCAGGAAACTATCCTACATTGCCACTGCATGTTTCCTGACCTCCCCATGCTGACGACCCCGTCGTGCTTTTCTCCATCCTACATTGCCACTCACTGCCTATTCTAATTAAGACGCTCCGATTCACACCACCCCGTGATGTTTTTCTCACTCCTAATAGTGAATGTAATGTTACACACTCATACGATTCGAACCACCCCGCGATGTTTTTCAGGAACCTATCCTACATTGCCACTGCATGTTTCCTGACCTCCCCATGCTGACCACCCCGTCGTGCTTTTCTCCATCCTACATTGCCACTGAATGCCTACTCTAATTAAGACCCTCCGATTCACACCACCCCGTGATGTTTTTCTCATTCCTACTAGTGAATGTATTGTTACACACCCATACAATGTGCCCCACCCCGCGATGCTTTTCAGAAAGCTATCCTACATTGCAACTGCATGTTTCCTGACCTCTTCATGCAGACCACCCCATGGGGCTTTTCTCTTTCCTACATTGCCACTCACTGTCTATCCTAATTCAGAACCTGTAATTCACCCTACTCTGTGATGTTTTTCTCACTCCTAGTAGTGCATGTAATGTTACACACTCATACAATGCGCACCACCCCGCGATGTTTTTCAGAAACCTATCCTACATTGCCACGGCATTTTTCCTGACGTCCCCATGCTGATCACCCGTTTGTGCTTTTCTTAATCCTACATTGCCACTCACTGCCTATCCTAATTGAGACCCTCCAATTGACACCACCCCGTGATGTTTTTCTCCCTGCTGCTAGTGAATGTAATGTGACACACAAATACAATGCGCACCACCCCGCGATGTTTTTCAGAAACCTATCCTACATTGCCACTGCATGTTTCCTGACCTCCCCATTCTGAGCACCCAGTGGCACTTTTCTCGATCCTACTTTGCCACTCACTGCCTATTCTAATTAAGACCCTACGATTCACACCACCCCGTGACGTTTTTCTCACTCCTAGTAGTGAATGTAATGTTACACCCCCATACAATGTGCACCACCCCGCGATTTTTTTCAGAAACCTATCCTACATTGCTACTGCATGTTTCCTGACCTCCCCGTGCTGCCGACCCCGTGGTGCTTTTCTTCATCGTACATTGACATTCACTGTGTATACTAATTCAGACCCTCCGATTCACACCACAGCGTGATTTTCTCATTCCTACTAGTGAATGTAATGTTTTATACTCATACCCATGCGCACCAATCCGCGATGATTTTCAGAAACCTATCCAACATTGCCACTGCATGTTTCCTGAACTGCCCATGCTGACCACCCCGTGGTGCTTTTCTCCATCCTACATTGCCACTCACTGCCTATCCTAATTCAGAACCTCCGCTTCACACTACCCCGTGATGTTTTTATCACTCCTACTAGAGAATGGCCTGTTAGAATCCCATACAATGCCCACCACCATGGATGTTTCTCAAAAACCTATCCTACATTGCCACTGCATGTTTCCTGACCTCCACATGCGGACCACCCCGTGGTGCTTTTCTCCATCCTACATTGCCAATCACTGCCTATACTATTTCAGACCGTCAGATTAACACCAGCCCGTGATGTTTTTCTCACTGCTACAAGTGAATGTAATGTGACACACCCATACAATGTGCACCACCCTGCGATGTTTTTCAGAAACCTAACCTACATTGCCACAGCATGTTTCCTGACCTCCCCATGGTGACCACCCCGTGGTGCTTTTCTCCATCCTACATTGCCACTCACTGCCTATACTATTTCAGACCCTCGATTCACACCACCCCGTGATGTTTTTGTCACTCCTACTAGTGCATGTATTGTGACACACCCATACAATGCGCATCACCCCGAGATGTTTTTCAGAAACCTATCCTACATTGCCACTGCATGTTTCCTGACCTCCTCATGCTGACCACCCCGTGGGGCTTTTCTCCTTCCTACATTGCCACTCACTGCCTATCCTAATTCAGATCATATAATTCACACTACTCCATGAGGTTTTTCTAACTCCTACTATTGAATGTAATGTTACACACTCATACAATGCGCACCACCCTGAGATGTTTTTCAGAAACCTATCCTACATTGCCACTGCATTTTACCTGACCTCCCCATGCTGACCACCTCTTTGTGCTTTTCCCGTCCTAAATTGCCACTCACTGCCTATCCTTATTCAGACCCTCCGATTCACACCACCCGGTTATGTTTTTCTCACTCCTACTTGTGTATGTAATGTGACACACCCATACAATGCACACCACCCCGTGATGCTTTTCAGAAACCTATCTTACATTTCCAAGGCATGTATCCTGACCTCCCCATGCTGACCACCCGTGGTGCTTTTCTCCATCCTGCATTGTGTCTTCCTGCCTATCCTAATTCAGACCCTCTGATTGACACCACGCCGTGATGTTTTCCTCACTCCTACTAGTGAATATAATGTTACACACTCATACAATGCTCACCACCCCGCGATGTTTTTCAGAAACCTATCCTACATTGCCACTGCATGTTTCCTAACCTCCCCATGCTGACCACCCCGTGGTGCTATTCTCCATCCTACATTGCCAATCACTGCCTATCCTATTTCAGACCCTCCAATTCACACCACCCCGGGATGTTTTTCTCACTCCTACTAGTGAATGTAATGTGACACAACCATACAATGCGCACCACCCCGTGATGTTTTTCAGAAACCAATCCTACATTTCCAAGGCATGTTTCCTGACCTCCCCATGCTGACCACACCGTGGTGATTTTCTCAATCGTACATTGCCACTTCCTGTGTATACTAATTCTGACCCTCCGATTCTCACCACCCCGTGATGATTTTCTCACTACTACTAGTGAATGGCCTGTTAGAAACCCATACAATGCGCACCACCCCGCGATGTTTTTCAGAAACGTTTCCTACATTGCCACTGCATGTTTCCTGACCTCCTCATGCTGACAACCCCATGGTGCTTTTCTCCATCGTACATTGCCACTCACTGCCTATCCTAATTCAAACCCTCCGATTCACACCACCCCGTGATGTTTTTCTCACTCCTACTAGTGAATGTAATGTTACACACCCATACAATGCGCCGCACCCCGTGATGTTTTTCAGAAATCTATCCTACATTGCCACTGCATGTTTCCTGACCTCCCCAAGCTGACCACCCTCTGGTGCTTTTCTCCATCCTACATTGCCACTCACTGCCTATGCTAATTCAGACCCTCCGATTCACACCACCCCGTGATGCTTTTCTCACTCCTACTAGTGAATGTAATGTTTTATACCCATACAATGCGCGACTCCGCGCCATGTTTTTCAGAAACCTATCCTGCATTGCCACTGCATGTTTCCTGACCTCCTCATGCTGACCACCCCGTGGGGCTTTTCTCCTTCCTACATTGCCACTCACGGCCTATCCTAATTCAGATCCTATAATTCACACTACTCCGTGATGTTTTTCTAACTCCTACTAGTGAATGCAATGTTACACACTCATACAATGCGCACCACCCTGTGATGTTTTTCAGAAACCTATCCTACATTGCCACTGCATTTTTCCTGACCTCCCCATGCTGACCACCCCTTTGTGCTTTTCTCCATCCTACATTGCCACTCACTGCCTATCCTAATTCAGAACCTCCGATTCACACCACCCCGCGATGTTTTTCAGAAAACTATCCTACATTGCCACTGCATGTTTCCTGACCTCCCCATTCTGAGCACCCAGTGGTGCTTTTCTCGATCCTACTTTGCCACTCACTGCCTATTCTAATTAAGACCCTCCGATTCACACCACCCCGTGACGTTTTTCTCACTCCTAGTAGTGAATGTAATGTTACACGCCCATACAATATGCACCACCCCGCGATGTTTTTCAGAAACCTATCCTACATTGCTACTGCATGTTTCCTGACCTCCCCGTGCTGCCGACCCCGTGGTGCTTTTCTTCATCGTACATTGACATTCACTGCGTATACTAATTCAGACCCTCCGATCCACACCACCCCGTGATTTTCTCACTCCTACTAGTGAATGCAATGTTTTATACCCATACCCATGCGCACCACTCAGCGATGTTTTTCAGAAACCTATCCAAAATTGCCACTGCATGTTTCATGACCTCCCAATGCTTACCACCCCGTGGTGCTTTTCTCCTTCCTACATTGCCAATCCATGCGTATACTAATTCAGACCCTCTGATTCACACCACTCCGTGATGGTTTCCTCACTCTTACTAGTGAATATAATGTTACACACTCATACAATGCGCACCACCCCGCGATGTTTTCCAGTAACCTATCCTACATTGCCACTGCATATTTCCTGACCTGCCCATGCTGACCAACCCGTGGTGCTTTTCTCCATCCTACATTGCCACTTCCTACCTATCCTTATTCAGACCCTCCGATTGAAACCACCCGTGATGTTTTTCTCACTCCTACTAGTGAATGTAATGTTACACACCCTTACATTGCGCACCACCCCGCGATGTTTTTCAGAAACCTATCCTACATTGCCACTGCATGTTTCCTGAACTGCCCATGCTGACCACCCCGTGGTGCTTTTCTCCATCCTACATTGCCACTCACTGCCTATCCTAATTCAGAACCTCCGCTTCACACTACCCCGTGATGTTTTTCTCACTCCTACTAGAGAATGGCCTGTTAGAAACCCATACAATGCGCACCACCACGGGATGTTTCTCAAAAACCTATCCTACATTGCCACTGCATGTTTCCTGACCTCCCCATGCTGACCACCCCGTGGTGCTTTTCTCCATCCTACATTGCCACTAACTGCCTATACTATTTCAGACCCTCAATTCACACCACCCCGTGATGTTTTTCTCACTCCTACAAGTGAATGTAATGTGACACACTCATACAATGTGCACCACCCTTCGATGTTTTTCAGAAACCTATACTACATTGCCACAGCATGTTTCCTGAGCTCCCCATGCTGACCACCCCGTGGTGCTTTTCTCCACCCTACATTGCCAATCACTGGCTATACTATTTCAGACCCTCGATTCACACCACCCCGTGATGTTTTTCTCACTCCTACTAGTGCATGTATTGTGACACACCCATACAATGCGCACCACCCCGCGATGTTTTTCAGAAACCTATCCTACATTGCCACTGCATGTTTCCTGACATCCCCATGCTTACCACCCTGTGGTGCTTTTCGCCATGCTACGTTGCCACTCCCTAGGTATACTAATTCAGACCATCCATTCACACCACCCTGTGATGATTTTCTCACTCCTACTAGTGAATTGCTTGTTAGAAACCCATACAATGCGCACCACCCCGCGATGTTTTTCAGAAACCTATCCTACATTGCCACTGAATTTTTCCTGACCTCCCCACGCTGACCACCCCGTGGTGCTTTTCTCCATCCTACATTGCCACTCACTGCCTATGCTAATTCAGACCCTCCGATTCACACCACCCCGTGATGTTTTTCTCACTCCTACTAGTGAATGTAATGTTTTATACCCATACAATGCGCACCACCCCGCGATGTTTTTCAGAAACCTATCTTACATTTCCACAGCATGTATCCTGACCTCCCCATGCTGACCACCCCGTGGTGCTTTTCTCCATCCTGCATTGTGACTTCCTGCCTATCCTAATTCAAACCCTCTGATTGACACCACGCCGTGATGTTTTCCTCACTCCTACTATTGAATATAATGTTACACACTCATACAATGCTCACCACCCCGCGATGTTTTTCAGAAACCTATCCTACATTGCCACAGCATGTTTCCTGACCTCCCCATGCTGACCACCCCGTGGTGCTTTTCTCCATCCTGCATTGTGAATTCCTGCCTATCCTAATTCAGACCCTCTGATTGACACCACGCCGTGATGTTTTCCTCACTCCTACTATTGAATATAATGTTACACACTCATACAATGCTCACCACCCCGCGATGTTTTTCAGAAACCTATCCTACATTGCCACTGCATGTTTCCTGACCTCCCCATGCTGACCACCCCGTGGTGCTTTTCTCCATTCTACATTGCCACTCACTGAGTATCCTAATTGAGCCCCTCTGATTCAAACCACCCCATGATGTTTTTCTCACTCCTACTAGTGAATGTAATGTTACACACCCATACAATGTGCACCACCCTGCGATGTTTTTCAGAAACCTATCCTACATTGTCACTGCATGTTTCCTGACCTCCCCATGCTGACCAGCCCATGGTACTTTCTCCATCCTACATTGCCAATCACTGCCTATACTATTTCAGACAGTCCGATTCACACAACCCCGTGATGTTTTTCTCACTCCTACTAGTGAATGTAATGTGACACATCCATACAATGCACACCACCCCGTGATGTTTTTCAGAAACCAATCCTACATTTCCAAGGCATGTTTCCTGACCTCCACATGCTGACCACACCGTGGTGATTTTCTCAATCGTACATTGCCACCTCCTGCGTACACTAATTCTGACCCTCCGATTCTCACCACCCCGTGATGATTTTCTCATTACTATTAGTGAATGGCCTTTGAGAAACCCATACATTGTGCACCACCCCGTGATGTATTTCAGAAACCAATCCTACATTTCCAAGACATGTTTCCTGACCTCCACATGCTGACCACATCGTGTTCCTTTTCTCCATCTTGCATTGCCACTTCCTGCCTATCCTAAATCAGATCCTCTGATTCACACCACCCCGTGATGTTTTCCTCACTCCTAGTAGTGAATATAATGTTACACACTCATACGATTCGCACCACCCCGCGATGTTTTTCAGGAAACTATCCTACATTGCCACTGCATGTTTCCTGACCTCCCCATGCTGACCACCCCGTCGTGCTTTTCTCCATCCTACCTTGAAACTCACTGCCTATTCTAATTAAGTCCCTCCGATTCACACCACCCCGTGATGTTTTTCTCACTCCTACTAGTGAGTGTAATGTTACACACCCATACAATATGCACCACCCCGCGATGTTTTTCAGAAACCTACCCTACATTGCCACTGCATGTTTCCTGACCTCCTCATGCTGACCACCCCGTGGGGATTTTCGAATTCCTACATTGCCACTCACTGCCTATCCTAATTCAGATCCTATAATTTACAATATTCCGTGATGTTTTTCTCACTCCTACTAGTGAATGTAATGTTACACACTCATACAATGCGCACCACCCCGCGATGTTTTTCAGAAACCTATCCTACATTGCCACTGCATGTTTCCTGACCTCCCCATGCTGACCACCCCTTTGTGCTTTTCTCCATCCTACATTGCCACTCACTGCCTATCCTAATTCAGAACCTCCGCTTCACACTACCCCGTGATGTTTTTCTCACTCCTACTAGAGAATGGCCTGTTAGAAACCCATACAATGCGCACCACCACGGGATGTTTCTCAAAAACCTATCCTACATTGCCACTGCATGTTTCCTGACCTCCCCATGCTGACCACCCCGTGGTGCTTTTCTCCATCCTACATTGCCACTAACTGCCTATACTATTTCAGACCCTCAATTCACACCACCCCGTGATGTTTTTCTCACTCCTACAAGTGAATGTAATGTGACACACTCATACAATGTGCACCACCCTTCGATGTTTTTCAGAAACCTATACTACATTGCCACAGCATGTTTCCTGAGCTCCCCATGCTGACCACCCCGTGGTGCTTTTCTCCACCCTACATTGCCAATCACTGGCTATACTATTTCAGACCCTCGATTCACACCACCCCGTGATGTTTTTCTCACTCCTACTAGTGCATGTATTGTGACACACCCATACAATGCGCACCACCCCGCGATGTTTTTCAGAAACCTATCCTACATTGCCACTGCATGTTTCCTGACATCCCCATGCTTACCACCCTGTGGTGCTTTTCGCCATGCTACGTTGCCACTCCCTAGGTATACTAATTCAGACCATCCATTCACACCACCCTGTGATGATTTTCTCACTCCTACTAGTGAATTGCTTGTTAGAAACCCATACAATGCGCACCACCCCGCGATGTTTTTCAGAAACCTATCCTACATTGCCACTGAATTTTTCCTGACCTCCCCACGCTGACCACCCCGTGGTGCTTTTCTCCATCCTACATTGCCACTCACTGCCTATGCTAATTCAGACCCTCCGATTCACACCACCCCGTGATGTTTTTCTCACTCCTACTAGTGAATGTAATGTTTTATACCCATACATTGCGCACCACCCCGCGATGTTTTTCAGAAACCTATCTTACATTTCCACAGCATGTATCCTGACCTCCCCATGCTGACCACCCCGTGGTGCTTTTCTCCATCCTGCATTGTGACTTCCTGCCTATCCTAATTCAGACCCTCTGATTGACACCACGCCGTGATGTTTTCCTCACTCCTACTATTGAATATAATGTTACACACTCATACAATGCTCACCACCCCGCGATGTTTTTCAGAAACCTATCCTACATTGCCACAGCATGTTTCCTGACCTCCCCATGCTGACCACCCCGTGGTGCTTTTCTCCATCCTGCATTGTGACTTCCTGCCTATCCTAATTCAGACCCTCTGATTGACACCACGCCGTGATGTTTTCCTCACTCCTACTATTGAATATAATGTTACACACTCATACAATGCTCACCACCCCGCGATGTTTTTCAGAAACCTATCCTACATTGCCACTGCATGTTTCCTTACCTCCCCATGCTGACCACCCCGTGGTGCTTTTCTCCATTCTACATTGCCACTCACTGAGTATCCTAATTGAGCCCCTCTGATTCAAACCACCCCATGATGTTTTTCTCACTCCTACTAGTGAATGTAATGTTACACACCCATACAATGTGCACCACCCTGCGATGTTTTTCAGAAACCTATCCTACATTGTCACTGCATGTTTCCTGACCTCCCCATGCTGACCAGCCCATGGTACTTTCTCCATCCTACATTGCCAATCACTTCCTATACTATTTCAGACAGTCCGATTCACACAACCCCGTGATGTTTTTCTCACTCCTACTAGTGAATGTAATGTGACACATCCATACAATGCGCACCACCCCGTGATGTTTTTCAGAAACCAATCCTACATTTCCAAGGCATGTTTCCTGACCTCCACATCCTGACCACACCGTGGTGATTTTCTCAATCGTACATTGCCACCTCCTGCGTACACTAATTCTGACCCTCCGATTCTCACCACCCCGTGATGATTTTCTCATTACTATTAGTGAATGGCCTTTGAGAAACCCATACATTGTGCACCACCCCGTGATGTATTTCAGAAACCAATCCTACATTTCCAAGACATGTTTCCTGACCTCCACATGCTGACCACATCGTGTTCCTTTTCTCCATCTTGCATTGCCACTTCCTGCCTATCCTAAATCAGATCCTCTGATTCACACCACCCCGTGATGTTTTCCTCACTCCTAGTAGTGAATATAATGTTACACACTCATACGATTCGCACCACCCCGCGATGTTTTTCAGGAAACTATCCTACATTGCCACTGCATGTTTCCTGACCTCCCCATGCTGACCACCCCGTCGTGCTTTTCTCCATCCTACCTTGAAACTCACTGCCTATTCTAATTAAGTCCCTCCGATTCACACCACCCCGTGATGTTTTTCTCACTCCTACTAGTGAGTGTAATGTTACACACCCATACAATATGCACCACCCCGCGATGTTTTTCAGAAACCTACCCTACATTGCCACTGCATGTTTCCTGACCTCCTCATGCTGACCACCCCGTGGGGATTTTCGAATTCCTACATTGCCACTCACTGCCTATCCTAATTCAGATCCTATAATTTACAATATTCCGTGATGTTTTTCTCACTCCTACTAGTGAATGTAATGTTACACACTCATACAATGCGCACCACCCCGCGATGTTTTTCAGAAACCTATCCTACATTGCCACTGCATGTTTCCTGACCTCCCCATGCTGACCACCCCTTTGTGCTTTTCTCCATCCTACATTGCCACTCACTGCCTATCCTAATTGAGACCTCCGATTCACACCAGCACGTGATGTTTTTCTCACACGTACTAGTGATTGTAATGTGACACACCCATACAATGTGCACCACCCCGTGATATTTTTCAGAAAACTATCCTACATTGCCACTGCATGTTTCCTGAACTCTCCATCCTGACGACACCGTGGTGCTTTTCTCCATCCTACATTGCCATTTCCTACCTATCCTAATTCAGACCCTCCGATTCACACCACCCCGTGATGTTTTTCTCACTCCTACTAGTGAATGTATTGTTACACACCCATACAATGCGCTCCACCGCGCGATGTTTTTCAGAAACCCATCCTACATTGCCACTGCATGTTCCCTGACCTCCCCATGCTGACCAACCCGTGGTGCTTTTCTCCATCCTACATTGCCACTTCCTACCTATCCTTATTCAGACCCTCCGATTGAAACCACCCGTGATGTTTTTCTCACTCCTACTAGTGAATGTAATGTTACACACCCTTACATTGCGCACCACCCCGCGATGTTTTTCATAAACCTATCCTACATTGCCACTGCATGTTTCCTGAACTGCCCATGCTGACCACCCCGTGGTGCTTTTCTCCATCCTACATTGCCACTCACTGCCTATCCTAATTCAGAACCTCCGCTTCACACTACCCCGTGATGTTTTTCTCACTCCTACTAGAGAATGGCCTGTTAGAAACCCATACAATGCGCACCACCACGGGATGTTTCTCAAAAACCTATCCTACATTGCCACTGCATGTTTCCTGACCTCCCCATGCTGACCACCCCGTGGTGCTTTTCTCCATCCTACATTGCCACTAACTGCCTATACTATTTCAGACCCTCAATTCACACCACCCCGTGAGGTTTTTCTCACTCCTACAAGTGAATGTAATGTGACACACTCATACAATGTGCACCACCCTTCGATGTTTTTCAGAAACCTATACTACATTGCCACAGCATGTTTCCTGAGCTCCCCATGCTGACCACCCCGTGGTGCTTTTCTCCACCCTACATTGCCAATCACTGGCTATACTATTTCAGACCCTCGATTCACACCACCCCGTGATGTTTTTCTCACTCCTACTAGTGCATGTATTCTGACACACCCATACAATGCGCACCACCCCGCGATGTTTTTCAGAAACCTATCCTACATTGCCACTGCATGTTTCCTGACATCCCCATGCTTACCACCCTGTGGTGCTTTTCGCCATGCTACGTTGCCACTCCCTAGGTATACTAATTCAGACCATCCATTCACACCACCCTGTGATGATTTTCTCACTCCTACTAGTGAATTGCTTGTTAGAAACCCATACAATGCGCACCACCCCGCGATGTTTTTCAGAAACCTATCCTACATTGCCACTGAATTTTTCCTGACCTCCCCACGCTGACCACCCCGTGGTGCTTTTCTCCATCCTACATTGCCACTCACTGCCTATGCTAATTCAGACCCTCCGATTCACACCACCCCGTGATGTTTTTCTCACTCCTACTAGTGAATGTAATGTTTTATACCCATACAATGCGCACCACCCCGCGATGTTTTTCAGAAACCTATCTTACATTTCCACAGCATGTATCCTGACCTCCCCATGCTGACCACCCCGTGGTGCTTTTCTCCATCCTGCATTGTGACTTCCTGCCTATCCTAATTCAGACCCTCTGATTGACACCACGCCGTGATGTTTTCCTCACTCCTACTATTGAATATAATGTTACACACTCATACAATGCTCACCACCCCGCGATGTTTTTCAGAAACCTATCCTACATTGCCACAGCATGTTTCCTGACCTCCCCATGCTGACCACCCCGTGGTGCTTTTCTCCATCCTGCATTGTGACTTCCTGCCTATCCTAATTCAGACCCTCTGATTGACACCACGCCGTGATGTTTTCCTCACTCCTACTATTGAATATAATGTTACACACTCATACAATGCTCACCACCCCGCGATGTTTTTCAGAAACCTATCCTACATTGCCACTGCATGTTTCCTGACCTCCCCATGCTGACCACCCCGTGGTGCTTTTCTCCATTCTACATTGCCACTCACTGAGTATCCTAATTGAGCCCCTCTGATTCAAACCACCCCATGATGTTTTTCTCACTCCTACTAGTGAATGTAATGTTACACACCCATACAATGTGCACCACCCTGCGATGTTTTTCAGAAACCTATCCTACATTGTCACTGCATGTTTCCTGACCTCCCCATGCTGACCAGCCCATGGTACTTTCTCCATCCTACATTGCCAATCACTGCCTATACTATTTCAGACAGTCCGATTCACACAACCCCGTGATGTTTTTCTCACTCCTACTAGTGAATGTAATGTGACACATCCATACAATGCGCACCACCCCGTGATGTTTTTCAGAAACCAATCCTACATTTCCAAGGCATGTTTCCTGACCTCCACATGCTGACCACACCGTGGTGATTTTCTCAATCGTACATTGCCACTTCCTGCGTACACTAATTCTGACCCTCCGATTCTCACCACCCCGTGATGATTTTCTCATTACTATTAGTGAATGGCCTTTGAGAAACCCATACAATGTGCACCACCCCGTGATGTATTTCAGAAACCAATCCTACATTTCCAAGACATGTTTCCTGACCTCCCCATGCTGACCACATCGTGTTCCTTTTCTCCATCTTGCATTGCCACTTCCTGCCTATCCTATATCAGATCCTCTGATTCACACCACCCCGTGATGTTTTCCTCACTCCTAGTAGTGAATATAATGTTACACACTCATACGATTCGCACCACCCCGCGATGTTTTTCAGGAAACTATCCTACATTGCCACTGCATGTTTCCTGACCTCCCCATGCTGACCACCCCGTCGTGCTTTTCTCCATCCTATCTTGAAACTCACTGCCTATTCTAATTAAGTCCCTCCGATTCACACCACCCCGTGATGTTTTTCTCACTCCTACTAGTGAGTGTAATGTTACACACCCATACAATATGCACCACCCCGCGATGTTTTTCAGAAACCTACCCTACATTGCCACTGCATGTTTCCTGACCTCCTCATGCTGACCACCCCGTGGGGATTTTCGAATTCCTACATTGCCACTCACTGCCTATCCTAATTCAGATCCTATAATTTACAATATTCCGTGATGTTTTTCTCACTCCTACTAGTGAATGTAATGTTACACACTCATACAATGCGCACCACCCCGCGATGTTTTTCAGAAACCTATCCTACATTGCCACTGCATGTTTCCTGACCTCCCCATGCTGACCACCCCTTTGTGCTTTTCTCCATCCTACATTGCCACTCACTGCCTATCCTAATTGAGACCTCCGATTCACACCAGCACGTGATGTTTTTCTCACACGTACTAGTGATTGTAATGTGACACACCCATACAATGTGCACCACCCCGTGATGTTTTTCAGAAAACTATCCTACATTGCCACTGCATGTTTCCTGACCTCTCCATCCTGACGACACCGTGGTGCTTTTCTCCATCCTACATTGCCATTTCCTACCTATCCTAATTCAGACCCTCCGATTCACACCACCCCGTGATGTTTTTCTCACTCCTACTAGTGAATGTATTGTTACACACCCATACAATGCGCTCCACAGCGCGATGTTTTTCAGAAACCCATCCTACATTGCCACTGCATGTTCCCTGACCTCCCCATGCTGACAAACCCGTGGTGCTTTTCTCCATCCTACATTGCCACTCAATGCCTATACTATTTCAAACCCTCGAATCACACCACCCCGTGATGTTTTTCTCACTCCTACTAGTGCATGTATTGTGACACACCCATACAATGGGCACCACCACGCGATGTTTTTCAGAAACCTATCCTAGTTTGCCACTGAATGTTTCCTGACCTCCCGATGCTTACCACCCCGTGGTGCTTCTCGCCATCCTAAGTTGCCACTCCTTGCGTATACGAATACAGACCCTCCGATTCACACCACCCTGTGATGATTTTCTCACTCCTACTAGTGAATTGCCTGTTAGAAACCCATACAATGCGCACCACCCCGCGATGTTTTTCAGAAACCTATCCTGCATTGCCACTGCATGTTTCCTGACCTCCTCATGCTGACCACCCCTTGGGGCTTTTCTCCTTCCTACATTGCCACTCACGGCCTATCCTAATTCAGATCCTATAATTCACAATACTCCGTGATGTTTTTCTAACTCCTACTAGTGAATGCAATGTTACACACTCATACAATGCGCACCACCCTGTGATGTTTTTCAGAAACCTATCCTATATTGCCACTGAATTTTTCCTGGCCTCCCCATGCTGACCACCCCTTTGTGCTTTTCTCCATCCTACATTGCCACTCACTGCCTATCCTAATTCAGACCCTCCGATTCACACCACCCCGTGATGTTTTTCTCACTCCTACTTGTGAATGTAATGTGACACACGCATACAATGCGCACCACCCCGTGATGTTTTTCATAAACCTATCTTACATTTCCACGGCATGTATCCTGACCTCCCCATGCTGACCACCCCGTGGTGCTTTTCTCCATCCTGCATTGTGACTTCCTGCCTATCCTAATTCAGACCCTCTGATTCACACCACCCCGTGATGGTTTCCTCACTCTTACTAGTGAATATAATGTTACACACTCATACAATGCGCACCACCCCGCGATGTTTTTCAGAAAACTATCCTACATTGCCACTGCATGTTTCCTGACCTCCCCATTCTGAGCACCCAGTGGTGCTTTTCTCGATCCTACTTTGCCATTCACTGCCTATTCTAATTAAGACCCTCCGATTCACACCACCCCGTGACGTTTTTCTCACTCCTAGTAGTGAATGTAATGTTACACGCCCATACAATATGCACCACCCCGCGATGTTTTTCAGAAACCTATCCTACATTGCTACTGCATGTTTCCTGACCTCCCCGTGCTTCCGACCCCGTGGTGCTTTTCTCCATCGTACATTGACATTCACTGCGTATACTAATTCAGACCCTTCGATTCACACCACCCCGTGATTTTCTCACTCCTACTAGTGAATGCAATGTTTTATACCCATACCCATGCGCACCACTCCGCGATGTTTTACAGAAACATATCCAAAATTTCCACTGCATGTTTCATGACCTCCCGATGCTTACCACCCTGTGGTGCTTTTCTCCTTCCTACATTGCCACTCCATGCGTATACTAATTCAGACCCTCTGATTCACACCACCCCGTGATGGTTTCCTCACTCTTACTAGTGAATATAATGTTACACACTCATACAATGCGCAACACCCCGCGATGTTTTTCAGAAAACTATCCTACATTGCCACTGCATGTTTCCTGACCTCCTCATGCTGACCACCCGGTGGTGCTTTTCTCCATTCTACATTGCCACTCACTGCCTATCCTAATTCAGTTCCTATGATTCACACTACTCCGTGATGTTTTTCTCACTCCTAATAGTGAATGTAATGTTACAACCCCATACAATGCGCACCACCCCGCGATGTTCTTCAGAAACCTATCCTACATTGCCACTGCATGTTTCCTGACCTCCCCATGCTGAACACCCCGTGGTGCTTTTCGCCATCCTACGTTGCTACTACTTACGTATACTAATTCAGACCCTCCATTCACACCACCCTGTGATGATTTTGTCACTCCTACTAGTGAGTTGCCTGTTAGAAACCCACACAATGCGCACCACCCCGCGATGTTTTTCAGAAACCTATCCTACATTGCCACTGCATGTTTCCTGACCTCCTCATGCTGACAACCCCATGGTGCTTTTCTCCATCCTACATTGCCACTCACTGCCTATGCTAATTCAGACCCTCCCATTCAGACCACCCCGTGATGTTTTTCTCACTCCTACTAGAGAATGTAATGTTAAACACCCATACAATGTGCCCCACACCGTGATGTTTTTCAGAAATCTATCCTACATTGCCACTGCATGTTTCCTGACCTCCCCACGCTGACCACCCCGTGGTGCTTTTCTCCATCCTACATTGCCACTCACTGCCTATGCTAATTCAGACCCTCTGATTGACACCACCCTGTGATGTTTTCCTCACTCCTACTAGTGAATATAATGTTACACACTCATACAATGCTCACAACCCCGCGATGTTTTTCAGAAACCTATCCTACATTGCCACTGCATGTTTCCTGAACTCCCCATGCTGAAAACCTCGTGGTGCTTTTCTCCATCGTACATTGCGACTCACTGCCTATGCTAATTCAGACCCTTATGATTCACACCACCCCGTGATGTTTTTCTCACTCCTACTAGTGAATGTAATGTTACACACCCTTACATTGCGCACCACCCCTTGATGTTTTTCAGAAACCTATCCTACATTGCCACTGCATGTTTCCTGAACTCTCCATGCTGACCACCCCGTGGTGCGTTTCTCCATCGTACATTGCCACTCACTGCCTATCCTAATTCAGACACTCCGCTTCACACTACCCCGTGATGATTTTCTCACTCCTTCTAGAGAATGGCCTGTTAGAAACCCATACAATGCGCACCACCCCGTGATGTTTTTCAGAAAGCTATCCTACACTGCCACTGCATGTTTCCTGACCTCCCCATCCTGACGACACCGTGGTGCTTTTCTCCATCCTACATTGCCACTTCCTACCTATCCTAATTCAGATCCTCCCATTCACACCACCCCTTGATGTTTTTCTCACTCCTACTGGTGAATGAAATATTACACACCTATACAATGTGAACCACCCTGCGATGTTTTTCAGAAACCTATCCTACATTGCCACTGCATGTTTCCTGACCTCCCCATGCTGACCACCCCGTGGTGCTTTTCTCCATCCTACATTGCCACTCACTGACTATTCTATTTCAGACCCTCGATTCACACCACCCCGTGATGTTTTTCTCACTCCTACAAGTGCATGTATTGTGACACACCCATTCAATGCGAACCACCCCGCGATGTTTTTCAGAAACCTATCCTAGTTTGCCACTGCATGTTTCCTGAACTCCCCATACTTACCATCCCGTGGTGCTTTTCGCCATCCTATGTTGCCACTCCCTGCGTATACTAATTCAGACCTCCCGATTCACACCACCCTGTGATGATTTTCTCACTCCTACTAGTGAATTGCCTGTTAGAAACCCATACAATGCGCACCACCCCGCGATGTTTTTCAGAAACCTATCCTGCATTGCCACTGCATGTTTCCTGACCTCCTCATGCTGACCACCCCGTGGGGCTTTTCTCCTTCCTACATTGCCACTCACGGCCTATCCTAATTCAGATCCTATAATTCACAATAATCCGTGATGTTTTTCTAACTCCTACTAGTGAATGCAATGTTACACACTCATACAATGCGCACCACCCTGTGATGTTTTTCAGAAACCTATCCTATATTGCCACTGAATTTTTCCTGGCCTCCCCATGCTGACCACCCCTTTGTGCTTTTCTCCATCCTACATTGCCACTCACTGCCTATCCTAATTCAGACCCTCCGATTCACACCACCCCATGATGTTTTTCTCACTCCTACTTGTGAATGTAATGTGACACACCCATACAATGCGCACCACCCCGTGATGTTTTTCATAAACCTATCTTACATTTCCACGGCATGTATCCTGACCTCCCCATGCTGACCACCCCGTGGTGCTTTTCTCCATCCTGAATTGTGACTTCCTGCCTATCCTAATTCAGACCCTCTGATTCACACCACCCCGTGATGGTTTCCTCACTCTTACTAGTGAATATAATGTTACACACTCATACAATGCGCACCACCCCGCGATGTTTTTCAGAAAACTATCCTACATTGCCACTGCATGTTTCCTGACCTCCCCATTCTGAGCACCCAGTGGTGCTTTTCTCGATCCTACTTTGCCACTCACTGCCTATTCTAATTAAGACCCTCCGATTCACACCACCCCGTGACGTTTTTCTCACTCCTAGTAGTGAATGTAATGTTACACGCCCATACAATATGCACCACCCCGCGATGTTTTTCAGAAACCTATCCTACATTGCTACTGCATGTTTCCTGACCTCCCCGTGCTTCCGACCCCGTGGTGCTTTTCTCCATCGTACATTGACATTCACTGCGTATACTAATTCAGACCCTTCGATTCACACCACCCCGTGATTTTCTCACTCCTACTAGTGAATGCAATGTTTTATACCCATACCCATGCGCACCACTCCGCGATGTTTTACAGAAACATATCCAAAATTTCCACTGCATGTTTCATGACCTCCCGATGCTTACCACCCTGTGGTGCTTTTCTCCGTCCTACATTGCCACTCCATGCGTATACTAATTCAGACCCTCTGATTCACACCACCCCGTGATGGTTTCCTCACTCTTACTAGTGAATATAATGTTACACACTCATACAATGCGCAACACCCCGCGATGTTTTTCAGAAAACTATCCTACATTGCCACTGCATGTTTCCTGACCTCCTCATGCTGACCACCCCGTGGTGCTTTTCTCCATTCTACATTGCCACTCACTGCCTATCCTAATTCAGTTCCTATGATTCACACTACTCCGTGATGTTTTTCTCACTCCTAATAGTGAATGTAATGTTACAACCCCATACAATGCGCACTACCCCGCGATGTTCTTCAGAAACCTATCCTACATTGCCACTGCATGTTTCCTGACCTCCCCATGCTGAACACGCCGTGGTGCTTTTCGCGATCCTGCGTTGCTACTACTTACGTATACTAATTCAGACCCTCCATTCACACCACCCTGTGATGATTTTCTCACTCCTACTAGTGAGTTGCCTGTTAGAAACCCACACAATGCGCACCACCCCGCGATGTTTTTCAGAAACCTATCCTACATTGCCACTGCATGTTTCCTGACCTCCTCATGCTGACAACCCCATGGTGCTTTTCTCCATCCTACATTGCCACTCACTGCCTATGCTAATTCAGACCCTCCCATTCAGACCACCCCGTGATGTTTTTCTCACTCCTACTAGAGAATGTAATGTTAAACACCCATACAATGTGCCCCACACCGTGATGTTTTTCAGAAATCTATCCTACATTGCCACTGCATGTTTCCTGACCTCCCCACACTGACCACCCCGTGGTGCTTTTCTCCATCCTACATTGCCACTCACTGCCTATGCTAATTCAGACCCTCTGATTGACACCACCCTGTGATGTTTTCCTCACTCCTACTAGTGAATATAATGTTACACACTCATACAATGCTCACAACCCCGCGATGTTTTTCAGAAACCTATCCTACATTGCCACTGCATGTTTCCTGAACTCCCCATGCTGAAAACCTCGTGGTGCTTTTCTCCATCGTACATTGCGACTCACTGCCTATGCTAATTCAGACCCTTATGATTCACACCACCCCGTGATGTTTTTCTCACTCCTACTAGTGAATGTAATGTTACACACCCTTACATTGCGCACCACCCCGTGATGTTTTTCAGAAACCTATCCTACATTGCCACTGCATGTTTCCTGAACTCTCCATGCTGACCACCCCGTGGTGCGTTTCTCCATCCTACATTGCCACTCACTGCCTATCCTAATTCAGACACTCCGCTTCACACTACCCCGTGATGATTTTCTCACTCCTTCTAGAGAATGGCCTGTTAGAAACCCATACAATGCGCACCACCCCGTGATGTTTTTCAGAAAGCTATCCTACACTGCCACTGCATGTTTCATGACCTCCCCATCCTGACGACACCGTGGTGCTTTTCTCCATCCTACATTGCCACTTCCTACCTATCCTAATTCAGATCCTCCCATTCACACCACCCCTTGATGTTTTTCTCACTCCTACTGGTGAATGTAATATTACACACCCATACAATGTGAACCACCCTGCGATGTTTTTCAGAAACCTATCCTACATTGCCACTGCATGTTTCCTGACCTCCCCATGCTGACCACCCCGTGGTGCTTTTCTCCATCCTACATTGCCACTCACTGACTATTCTATTTCAGACCCTCGATTCACACCACCCCGTGATGTTTTTCTCACTCCTACAAGTGCATGTATTGTGACACACCCATTCAATGCGAACCACCCCGCGATGTTTTTCAGAAACCTATCCTAGTTTGCCACTGCATGTTTCCTGACCTCCCCATACTTACCATCCCGTGGTGCTTTTCGCCATCCTATGTTGCCACTCCCTGCGTATACTAATTCAGACCCCCCGATTCACACCACCCTGTGATGATTTTCTCACTCCTACAAGTGAATTGCCTGTTAGAAACCCATACAATGAGCACCACAGTGCGATGTTTTTCAGAAACCTATCCTACATTGCCCCTACATGTTTCCTGACCTCCCCACGCTGACCACCCCATGGTGCTTTTCTCCATCCTACATTGCCACTTACTGCCTATGCTAATTCAGACCCTCCGATTCACACCACCCCGTGATGTTTTTATCACTCCTACTATTGAATGTAATGTTTTATACCCATACAATGCGCACCACCACGCGATGATTTTCAGAAACCTATCCTACATAGCCACTGCATATTTCCTGACCTCCTCATGCTGACCACCCCGTAGGGCTTTTCTCCTTCCTACCTTGCCACTCACTGCCTATCCTAATTCCGATCATATCATTCACACTACTCCGTGATGTTTTTCTCATTCCTACTTGGAAATGTAATGTTACACACCCATACAATGTGCACCACCCCGCGATGTTTTTCAGAAACCTATCCTACATTGCTACTGCATGTTTCCTGACCTCCCCGTGCTTACCACCCCGTGGTGCTTTTCTCCATCCTACATTGACATTCACTGCGTATATTAATTCAGACCCTCCAATTCATACCACCCCGTGATTTTCTCACTCCTACTTGTGAATGGCCTGTTAGAAACCCATACAATGCGCACCACCCCGCGATGCTTTTCAGAAACCTATGCTACATTGCCACTGCATGTTTCCTGACCTCCCCTTGCTGATAACCCCATGTTGCTTTTCTCCATCCTACATTGCCACTTCCTGCCTATCCTAATTCAGATCCTCTGATTCACACCACCCCGTGATGTTTTTCTCACTCCTACTAGTGAATATAATGTTACACACTCATACAATGCGCACCACCCCGCGATGTTTTTCATAAACCTATCTTACATTGCCTCTGCTTGTTTCCTGACCTCCCCATGCTGACCACCCCGTGGTGCTTTACTCCATCCTACATTGCCACTCACTGCCTATCCTAATTAAGACACTTCGATTCACACCACCCCGTGATGTTTTTCTAACTCCTACTATTGAATGTAATGTTACACACCCATACAATGTGCAGCACCCCGTGATGTTTTTCAGAAACCTATCCTACATTGCCACTGCATGTTTCGTGACCTCCCCATGCTTACCCCCCCGAGGTGCTTTTCTCCATCCCACATTGCCGCTCACAGCGTATACTAATTCAGACCCTCTGATTCACACCACCCCGTGATGATTTTCTCACTCCTACTAGTGAATGGCCTGTTAGAAACCCATACATTGCGCACCACCCCACGAGGTTTTTCAGAAACCTATCCTACATTGCCACTCCATGTTTCCTGAACTCCCCATGCTGACAACCCCGTGGTGCTTTTCTCCAACTTACATTGCCACTCACGGCCTATGCTAATTCAGATCCTCTGATTCACACCACCCCGTGATGCTTTTCTCACTCCTACTAGTAAATGTAATGTTTTATACCCATACAATGCGCGACACCGTGCGATGTTTTTTAGAAACCTATCCTGCATTGCCACTGCATGTTTCCTGACCTCCTCATGCTGACCACCCCTTGGGGCTTTTCTTCTTCCTACATTGCCACTCACGGACTATCCTAATTCAGATCCTATAATTCACACTACTCCGTGATGTTTTTCTAACTCCTACTAGTGAATGCAATGTTACACACTCATACAATGCGCACCACCATGTGATGTTTTTCAGAAACCTATCCTACATTGCCACAGCATGTTTCCTGACCTCCCCATGCTGACCACCCCGTGGTGCTTTTCTCCATCCTACATTGCCACTCACTGCCTAAACTAATTCAGACCCTCGATTCACACCACCCCGTGATGTTTTTCTCACTCCTACTAGTGCATGTATTGTGACACACCCATACAATGCGCACCACCCGGCGATGTTTTTCAGAAACCTATCCAACATTGCCACTGCATGTTTCCTGACCTCTTCATGCGGACCACCCCATGGGGCTTTTATCCTTCCTACATTGCCACTCACTGCCTATCCTAATTCAGGTCCTATAATTCACACTACTCCGTGATGTTTTTCTCACTCCTACTAGTGAATGTAATGTTTTATACCCATACAATGCGCACCACCCCGTGATGTTTTTCAGAAACCTATCCTACATTGCCACTGCATGTTTCCTGACCTCCTTATGCGGACCACCCCATGGGGCTTTTATCCTTCCTACATTGCCACTCACTGCATATCCTAATTCAGATCCTATAATTCACACTACTCCGTGATGTTTTTCTCACTCCTACTAGTGAATGTAATGTTACACACCCATACAATGTGCACCACCCCACGATGTTTTTCAGAAACCTAATCTACATTGCTACTGCATGTTTCCTGACCTCCCCGTGCTTACCACCCCTTGGTGCTTTTCTCCATCTTACATTGACATTCACTGCGTATATTAATTCAGACCCTCCGATTCACACCACCCGGTGATTTTCTCACTCCTACTTGTGAATAGCCTGTTAGAAACCCATACAATGCGCACCACCCCGCGATGCTTTTCAGAAACCTATGCTACATTGCCACTGCCTGTTTCCTGACCTCCCCATGCTGATAACCCAATGCTGCTTTTCTCCATCCTACATTGCCACTTCCTGCCTATCCTAATTCAGATCCTCTGATTCACACCTCCCCGTGATGTTTTTCTCACTCCTACTAGTGAATATTATGTTACACACTCATACAATGCGCACCACCCTGCGATGTTTTTCATAAACCTATCTTACATTGCCTCTGCTGGTTTCCTGACCTCCCCATGCTGACCACCCCGTAGTCGTTTTCTCCATCCTACATTGCCACTCACTGCCTATCCTAATTAAGACACTCCGATTCACACCAGCCCGTGATGTTTTTCTAACTCCTACTATTGAATGTAATGTTACACACCCATACAATGTGCAGCACCCCGTGATGTTTTTCAGAAACCTATCCTACAGTGCCACTGCATGTTTTCTGACCTCCCCATACTTACCACCCCGAGGTGCTTTTCTCCATCCCACATTGCCGCTCACTGCATATACTAATTCAGACCCTCTAATTCACACCACCCCGTGATGATTTTCTCACTCCTACTAGTGAATGACCTGTTAGAAACCCATACATTGCTCCCCACCCCGCGATGTTTTTCAGAAACCTATCCTACATTGCCACTCCATGTTTCGTGACCTCCGCATGCTGACAACCCCGTGGTGCTTTTCTCCAACTTACATTGCCACTCACTGCCTATCCTAATTCAGACACTACAATTCACACCACACCGTGATGTTTTTCTCACTCCTACTAGTGAATGTAATGGTTTATACCCATAACCATGCGCACCACCCCGCGATGTTTTTCAGAAACCTATCCAACATTGCCACTGCATGTTTCCTGACCTCCTGATGCTGACCAGCCCGTGGTGCTTTTCTGCATCCTACATTGCCACTCACTACCTATCCTAATTCAGTTCCTATGATTCACACTAGTCCGTAATGTTTTCTCACTCCTACTAGTGAATGTAATGTTTTATATTCATAAAATGCGCACCACCCAGCGAGGTTTTTCAGGAACCTATCCTACATTTCCACTCCTTGTTTCGTGACCTCCCCATGCTGACAACCCCGTGGTGCTTTTCTCCATCTTATATTGCCACTCACTGCCTATCCTAATTCAGACACTCCGATTCACACCACCCCGTGATGTTTTTCGCACTCCTACTAGTGAATGTAATATTTTATACCCATAACCATGTGCACCACCCCGCGATGTTTTTCAGAAACCTATCCAACATTGGCACTGCATGTTTCCTGACCTCCTCATGCTGACCAGCCCGTGGTGCTTTTCTCCATCCTACATTGCCACTCACTGCCTATCCTAATTCAGACACTTCAATTCACACTACCCCGTGATGTTTTTCTCACTCCTACTAGAAAATGGCCTGTTAGAAACCCATACAATGCGCACCACCACAGGATGTTTCTCAGAAACCTATCCTACATTGCCACCGCATGTTTCCTGACCTTCCCATGCAGACTACCCCGTGGTGCTTTTCTTCATCCTACATTGCCTATCACTTCCTATACTATTTCAGACCCTCAGATTCACACCAGCCCGTGATGTTTTTCTCACTCCTACAAGTGAACATAATGTGACACACCCATACAATGTGCACCACCCTGCGATGTTTTTCAGAAACATATCCTATATTGCCACTGCATGTTTCCCTGACCTCCCCATGCTGACCACCCCATGGTGCTTTTCTCCATCCTACATTGCCACTAACTGCCTATACTATTTCAGACCCTCAATTCACACCACCCCGTGATGTTTTTCTCACTTCTACTAGTGCATGTATTGTGACACACCCATACAATACGCACCACCCCGCGATGTTTTTCAGAAACCTATCCTACATTGCCACTGCATGTTTCCTGACCTCCCCTTGCTTACCACCCTGTGGTGCTTTTCGCCATCCTACATTGCCACTCCCTACGTATACTAATTCAGACCCTCCGATTCACACCACCCTGTGATGATTTTCTCACTCCTACTAGTGAATTGCCTGTTAGAAACCCATACAATGCGCACCACGCCGCGATGTTTTTCAGAAACCTATCCTACACTGCCACTGCTTGTTTCCTGACCTCTCCATGCTGACAACCCCGTTGTAGTTTTCCCCATCCTACATTCCCACTCACTGCCTATACTAATTCAGACCCTAAGATTCACACCATCCCATGATGTTTTTCTCACTCCTACTAGTGAATGTATTTTTACACACCCATACAATGCGTCCCACCCCGTGATGTTTTTCAGAAATCTACTATACATTGCCACTGCATGTTTGCTGACCTCCCCACGCTGACCACCCCGTGGTGCTTTTTTCCATCCTACATTGCCACTCACTGCCTAGGCAAATTCAGACCCTCCGATTCACACCACCCCGTGATGTTTTTCTCACTCCTACTAGTGAATGTAATGTTTTATACCCATACAATGCGCACCACCCTGTGATGTTTTTCAGAAACCTATCCTACATTGCCACTGCATGTTTCCTGACCTCCTCATGCTGACCACCCCATGGGGCTTTTATCCTTCCTACATTGCCACTCACTGCATATCCTAAATCAGATCCTATAATTCACACTACTCCATGATGTTTTTCTCACTCCTTCTAGTGAATGTAAGGTTACACACTCATACAATGCGCACCACCCTGAGATGTTTTTCAGAAACCTATCCTACATTGCCACTGCATTTTTCCTGACCTCCCCATGCTGACCACCCCTTTGTGCTTTTCTCCATCCTACATTGCCACTCACTGCCTATCCTAATTCAGAGCCTCCGATTCACACCACCCGGTGATGTTTTTCTCACTCCTACTAGTGAATGTAATGTGAAACACCCATACAATGCACACCACCCCGTGATGTTTTTCAGGAATCTATCCTACATTGCCACTGCATGTTTCCTGACCTCCCCACGCTGACCACCCTATGGTGCTTTACTCCATCCTACATTGCCACTTACTGCCTATGCTAATTCAGACCCTCCGATTCATACCACCCTGTGATGTTTTTCTCATTCCTACTACTGAATGTAATGTTTTATACCCATACAATGCGCACCACCACGCAATGTTTTTCAGAAACCTATCCTACATTGCCACTGCATATTTCCTGACCTCCTCATGCTGACCATCCCGTGGGGCTTTTCTCCTTCCTACCTTGCCACTCACTGCCTATCCTAATTCCGATCCTATAATTCACACTACTCCGTGATGTTTTTGTCACTCCTACTTGGGAATGTAATGTTACACACCCATACAATGTTCACCACCCCGCGATGTTTTTCAGAATCCTAATCTACATTGCTACTGCATGTTTGCTGACCTCCCCGTGCTTACCACCCAGTGGTGCTTTTCTCCACCTTACATTGAAATTCACTGCGTATATTAATTCAGACCCTCCAATTCACACCATCCCGTGATTTTCTCACTCCTACATGTGAATGGCCTGTTAGAAACCCATACGATGCGCACCACCCCGCGATGCTTTTCAAAAACCTATGCTACATTGCCACTGCCTGTTTCCTGACCTCCCCATGCTGATAACCCAATGTTGCTTTTCTCCATCCTACATTGCCACTTCCTGCCTATTCTAATTCAGATCCCCTGATTCACACCACCCCGTGATGTTTTTCTCACTCCTACTAGTGAATGTAATGTTTTATACCCATACAATGCGCACCAACCCGTGATGATTTTCTCAATCCTGCTAGTGAATGGCCTGTTAGAAACCCATACATTGCGCACCACCCCGCGAGGTTTTTCAGAAATCCATCCTACATTGCCACTCCATGTTTCGTGACCTGCCCATGCTGACAATCCCGTGGTGCTTTTGTCCAACTTACATTGCCACTCACTGCATATCCTAATTCAGACACTCCGATTCACACCACCCCGGGATGTTTTTCTCACTCCTACTAGTGAATGTAATATTTTATACCCATAACCATGCGCACCACCCCTCGATGTTTTTCAGAAACCTATCCAACATTGCCACTGCATGTTTGCTGACCTCCTCATGCTGACCAGCCCGTGGTGCTTTTCTCCATCCTACATTGCCACTCACTGCCTATCCTAATTCAGACACTCCACTTCACACTACCCCGTGATGTTTTTCTCACTCCTACTAGAAAATGGCCTGTTAGAAACCCATACAATGCGCACCACCACGGGATGTTTCTCAGAAACCTATCCTACATTGACACCGCATGTTTCCTGACCTCCCCATGCTGACTACCCCGTGGTGATTTTCTTCATCCTACATTGCCAATCACTTCCTATACTATATCAGACCCTCAGATTCACACCAGCCCGTGATATTTTTCTCACTCCTACAAGTGAACGTAATGTGACACACCCATACAATGTGCACCACCCTGCGATGTTTTTCAGAAACCTATCCTACATTGCCACTGCATGTTTCCCTGACTTCCCCATGCTGACCACCCCATGGTGCTTTTCTCCATCCTACATTGCCACTAACTGCCTATACTATTTCAGACCCTCAATTCACACCACCCCGTGATGTTTTTCTCACTCCTACTAGTGCATGTATTGTGACACACCCATACAATGCGCACCACCCCGCGATGTTTTTCAGAAACCTATCCTACATTGCCACTGCATGTTTCCTGACCTCCCCTTGCTTACCACCCTGTGGTGCTTTTCACCATCCTACATTGCCACTCCCTACGTATACTAATTCAGACCCTCCGATTCACACCACCCTGTGATGATTTTCTCACTCCTACTAGTGAATTGCCTGTTAGAAACCCATACAATGCGCACCATGCCGCGATGTTTTTCAGAAACCTATCCTACATTGCCACTGCATTTTTCCTGACCTCCCCATGCTGACCACCCCTTTGTGCTTTTCTCCATCCTACATTGCCACTCCCTGCCTATCCTAATTCAGAGCCTCCGATTCACACCACCCGGTGATGTTTTTCTCACTCCTACTAGTGAATGTAATGTGACACACCCATACAATGCACAACACTCCGTGATGTTTTTCAGAAACCTATCTTACATTTCCACTGCATGTTTCCTGACCTCCCCATCCTGACGACACCGTGGTGCTTTTCTCCATCCTACATTGCCACTTCCTACCTATCCTAATTCAAACCCTCCGATTCACACCACCCCGTGATGTTTTTCTCACTCCTACTGGTGAATGTAATGTTACACACCCATACAATGTGAACCACCCTGCGATGTTTTTCAGAAACCTATCCTACATTGCCACTGCATGTTTCCTGACCTCCCCATGCTGACCACCCCGTGGTGCTTTTCTCCATCCTACATTGCCACTCACTGCCTATTCTATTTCAGACCCTCGATTCACACCACCCCGTGATGTTTTTCTAACTCCTACAAGTGCATGTATTGTGACACACCCATACAATGCGCACCACCCTGAGATGTTTTTCAGAAACTTATCCGAGTTTGCCACTGCATGTTTCCTGACCTCCCCATGCTTACCATCCCGTGGTGCTTTTCGTCATCTTACGTTGCCACTCCCTGCGTATATTAATTCAGACCCCCCGATTCACACCACCCTGTGATGATTTTCTCACTCCTACTAGTGAATTGCCTGGTAGAAACCCATACAATGCGCACCACCCTGCGATGTTTCTCAGAAACCTATCCTACATTGCCATTGCATGTTTCTTGACCTCCCCATGCTGACAACCCTGTGGTGCTTTTCTCCATCGTATATTGCCACTCACTGCCTATCCTAATTCAGACCCTCCGATTCACACCACCCCGTGATGTTTTTCTCACTCCTACTTGGGAATGTAATGTTACACACCCATACAATGTGCACCACCCCGCGATGTTTTTCAGAAACCTATCCGAGTTTGCCACTGCATGTTTCCTGACCTCCCCATGCTTACCATCCCGTGGTGCTTTTCGTCATCTTACGTTGCCACTCCCTGCGTATACTAATTCAGACCCCCTGATTCACACCACCCTGTGATGATTTTCTCACTCCTACTAGTGAATTGCCTGGTAGAAACCCATACAATGCGCACCACCCTGCGATGTTTCTCAGAAACCTATCCTACATTGCCATTGCATGTTTCCTGACCTCCCCATGCTGACAACCCTGTGGTGCTTTTCTCCATCGTACATTGCCACTCACTGCCTATCCTAATTCAGACCCTCCGATTCACACCACCCCGTGATGTTTTTCTCACTCCTACTTGGGAATGTAATGTTGCACACCCATACAATGTGCACCACCCCGCGATGTTTTTCAGAAACCTATCCTACATTGCTACTGCATGTTTCCTGACTTCCCCGTGCTTACTACCCCGTGGTGCTTTTCTCCATCCTACCTTGACATTCACTGCGTATATTAATTCAGACCCTCCGATTCACACCACCCGTGGTTTTCTCACTCCTACTTGTGAATGGCCTGATAGAAACCCATACAATGCGCACCACCCCGCAATGCTTTTCAGAAACCTATGCTACATTGCCACTGCATGTTTCCTGACCTCTCCATGCTGATAACGCCATGGTGCTTTTCTCCATCCTACATTGCCATTTCCTGCCTATCCTAATTCAGACCCTCTGATTCACACCAACCAGTGATGATTTTGTCACTCCTACTAGTGAATGTAATGTTACACATCCATACAATGCGCTCCACCACGCGATGTTTTTCAGAAACCTATCCTAAATTGCCACTGCATGTTTGCTGAACTCCCCATAGAGACCACCCCGTGGTGCTTTTCTCCATCCTACATTGCCACTCACTGCCTATGCTAATTCAGACACTATGATTAACACCACGGCGTGATGTTTTTCTCACTACTACTAGGGAATGTAATGTCACACACCCATACAATGCGCACCACCCCGCGATGTTTTTCAGAAACCTATCCTACATTGCCACTGCATGTTTCCTGACCTCCCCATGCTGACCATCCCGTGGTGCTTTTCTCCATCCTACAATGCCACTCAGTGCATATCCTAATTCAGATACTATGATTCACACCACCCTGTGATGTTTTTCTCACTCCTACTAGTGAATGTAATGTTATCACCCATATTTGTGCACCACCCACGATGTTTTTCAGAAACCTATCCTACATTGCCACCGCATGTTTCCTGACCTCTCCATGCTGACCACCCCGTGGTGCTTTTCTCCATCCTACATTGCCCTCTCGGCCTATACTAATTCAGATCCTATGATTCACACCACCCCGTGATGTTTTTCTCACTCCTACCAGTGAATGTAATGTTACACACCCATACAATGTGCACCACCGCGCGATGTTTTTCAGAAACCTATCCTACATTGCCACTGCATGTTTCCTGACTTCCCAATGCTGACCACCCCGTGGTGCTTTTCTCCATTCTACATTGCCACTCACTGCCTATCCTTACTGAGAACCTCCGATTCACATGCCCCCCCGAGATGTTTTTGTCACTCCTTATAGTGAATGTAATGTCACACACCCATACAATGCGCACCACCCAGCCATGTTTTTCAGAAACCTATCCTACATTGCCACTGCATGTTTCCTGACCTCCTCATGCTGACCACCCCTTGGTGCTTTTCTCCATCCTATATTGCCACTTCCTGCCTATCCTAATTGAGACCCTCCGATTGACACCACTCCGTGATGTTTTTCTCACTCCTACTAGTGAATGTAATGTGACACACCCATACAATGCACACCACCCGCGATGTTTTTCAGAAACCTATCCTACATTGCCACTGCATGTTTCCTGACCTCCCCAGGCTGACCACCCTTTGGTGCTTTTCTTCATGCTACATTGCCACTTCCTGCCTATCCTAATTCAGACACTCCGTTTCACACCACTCCGTGATGTTTTTCTCACTCCTACTAGTGAATGCAATGTTACATACTCATACAATGAGCACAACCCCGCGATGTTTTTCAGAAACCTATCCTACATTGCCACAGCATTTTTCCTGAACTCCAAATGCTGACCACCCCTTTGTGCTTTTCTCCATCCTACATTGCCACTCACTGCCTATGCTAATTCAGATCCTATGATTCACACTACTCGGTGATGTTTTTCTCACTCCTACTAGTGAATGTAATGTTTTATACCCATAAAATGCACACACCCCGTGATGTTTTTCTCACTCCTACTGGTGAATATAATGTTACACACTCATACAATGCGCACCACCCCGCGATGTTTTTCATAAACCTATCTTACATTGCCTCTGCTTGTTTCCTGACCTCCCCATGCTGACCACCCCGTGGTCGTTTTCTCCATCCTACATTGCCACTCACTGCCTATCCTAATTAAGACACTCCGATTCACACCACTCCGTGATGTTTTTCTAACTCCTACTGTTGAATGTAATGTTACACACCCATACAATGTGCAGCACCCCGTGATGTTTTTCAGAAACCTATCCTACATTGCCACTGCATGTTTCCTGACCTCCCCATGCTTACCACCCCGAGGTGCTTTTCTCCATCCCACATTGCCGCTCACTGCGTATACTAATTCAGACCCTCTGATTCACACCAACCGTGATGATTTTCTCACTCCTGATAGTGAATGGCCTGTTAGAAACCCATACATTGCGCAACACCCCGCGAGGTTTTTCAGAAACCCATCCTACATTGCCACTCCATGTTTCGTGACCTGCCCATGCTGACAACCCCGTGGTGCTTTTGTCCAACTTACATTGCCACTCACTGCATATCCTAATTCAGACACTCCGATTCACACCACCCCGGGATGTTTTTCTCACTCCTACTAGTGAATGTAATATTTTATACCCATAACCATGCGCACCACCCCTCGATGTTTTTCAGAAACCTATCCAACATTGCCACTGCATGTTTGCTGACCTCCTCATGCTGACCAGCCCGTGGTGCTTTTCTCCATCCTACATTGCCACTCACTGCCTATCCTAATTCAGACACTCCACTTCACACTACCCCGTGATGTTTTTCTCACTCCTACTAGAAAATGGCCTGTTAGAAACCCATACAATGCGCACCACCACGGGATGTTTCTCAGAAACCTATCCTACATTGACACCGCATGTTTCCTGACCTCCCCATGCTGACTACCCCGTGGTGATTTTCTTCATCCTAAATTGCCAATCACTTCCTATACTATTTCAGACCCTCAGATTCACACCAGCCCGTGATGTTTTTCTCACTCCTACAAGTAAACGTAATGTGACACACCCATACAATGTGCACCACCCTGCGATGTTTTTCAGAAACCTATCCTACATTGCCACTGCATGTTTCCCTGACTTCCCCATGCTGACCACCCCATGGTGCTTTTCTCCATCCTACATTGCCACTCGCTGCGTATACTAATTCAGACCCTCCGAATCACACAAACTGTGATGTTTTTCTTACACCTACAAGTGAATGGCCTGTTAGAAACCCATACAATGCGCACCACCGTGCGATGTTTCTCAGAAACCTATCCTACATTGCCACTGCATGTTTCCAGACTTCCCCATGCTGACCACCCCTTTGTGCTTTTCTCCATCCTACATTGCCACTCCCTGCCTATCCTAATTCAGAGCCTCCGATTCACACCACCCGGTGATGTTTTTCTCACTCCTACTAGTGAATGTAATGTGACACACCCATACAATGCACACCACTCCGTGATGTTTTTCAGAAACCTATCATACATTTCCACTGCATGTTTCCTGACCTCCCCATCCTGACGACACCGTGGTGCTTTTCTCCATCCTAGATTGCCACTTCCTACCTATCCTAATTCAAACCCTCCGATTCACACCACCCCGTGATGTTTTTCTCACTCCTACTGGTGAATGTAATGTTACACACCCATACAATGTGAACCACCCTGCGATGTTTTTCAGAAACCTATCCTACATTGCCACTGCATGTTTCCTGACCTCCCCATGCTGACCACCCCGTGGTGCTTTTCTCCATCCTACATTGCCACTCACTGCCTATTCTATTTCAGACCCTCGATTCACACCACCCCGTGATGTTTTTCTAACTCCTACAAGTGCATGTATTGTGACACACCCATACAATGCGCACCACCCTGAGATGTTTTTCAGAAACCTATCCGAGTTTGCCACTGCATGTTTCCTGACCTCCCCATGCTTACCATCCCGTGGTGCTTTTCGTCATCTTACGTTGCCACTCCCTGCGTATACTAATTCAGACCCCCCGATTCACACCACCCTGTGATGATTTTCTCACTCCTACTAGTGAATTGCCTGGTAGAAACCCATACAATGCGCACCACCCTGCGATGTTTCTCAGAAACCTATCCTACATTGCCATTGCATGTTTCTTGACCTCCCCATGCTGACAACCCTGTGGTGCTTTTCTCCATCGTACATTGCCACTCACTGCCTATCCTAATTCAGACCCTCCGATTCACACCACCCCATGATGTTTTTCTCACTCCTACTTGGGAATGTAATGTTACACACCCATACAATGTGCACCACCCCGCGATGTTTTTCAGAAACCTATCCTACATTGCTACTGCATGTTTCCTGACTTCCCCGTGCTTACTACCCCGTGGTGCTTTTCTCCATCCTACATTGACATTCACTGCGTATATTAATTCAGACCCTCCGATTCACACCACCCGTGATTTTCTCACTCCTACTTGTGAATGGCCTGATAGAAACCCATACAATGTGCACCACCCCGCGATGCTTTTCAGAAACCTATGCTACATTGCCACTGCATGTTTCCTGACATCTCCATGCTGATAACGCCATGGTGCTTTTCTCCATCCTACATTGCCATTTCCTGCCTATCCTAATTCAGACCCTCTGATTCACACCAACCAGTGATGATTTTCTCACTCCTACTAGTGAATGTAATGTTACACATCCATACAATGCGCTCCACCACGCGATGTTTTTCAGAAACCTATCCTAAATTGCCACTGCATGTTTGCTGAACTCCCAATAGAGACCACCCCGTGGTGCTTTTCTCCATCCTACATTGGCACTCACTGCCTATGCTAATTCAGACACTATGATTAACACCATGGCGTGATGTTTTTCTCACTACTACTAGGGAATGTAATGTCACACACCCATACAATGCGCACCACCCCGCGATGTTTTTCAGAAACCTATCCTACATTGCCACTGCATGTTTCCTGACCTCCCCATGCTGACCACCCCGTGGTGCTTTTCTCCATCCTACATTGCCACTCACTGCCTATTCTATTTCAGACCCTCGATTCACACCACCCCGTGATGTTTTTCTAACTCCTACAAGTGCATGTATTGTGACACACCCATACAATGCGCACCACCCTGAGATGTTTTTCAGAAACCTATCCGAGTTTGCCACTGCATGTTTCCTGACCTCCCCATGCTTACCATCCCGTGGTGCTTTTCGTCATCTTACGTTGCCACTCCCTGCGTATACTAATTCAGACCCCCCGATTCACACCACCCTGTGATGATTTTCTCACTCCTACTAGTGAATTGCCTGGTAGAAACCCATACAATGCGCACCTCCCTGCGATGTTTCTCAGAAACCTATCCTACATTGCCATTGCATGTTTCTTGACCTCCCCATGCTGACAACCCTGTGGTGCTTTTCTCCATCGTACATTGCCACTCACTGCCTATCCTAATTCAGACCCTCCGATTCACACCACCCCATGATGTTTTTCTCACTCCTACTTGGGAATGTAATGTTACACACCCATACAATGTGCACCACCCCGCGATGTTTTTCAGAAACCTATCCTACATTGCTACTGCATGTTTCCTGACTTCCCCGTGCTTACTACCCCGTGGTGCTTTTCTCCATCCTACATTGACATTCACTGCGTATATTAATTCAGACCCTCCGATTCACACCACCCGTGATTTTCTCACTCCTACTTGTGAATGGCCTGATAGAAACCCATACAATGTGCACCACCCCGCGATGCTTTTCAGAAACCTATGCTACATTGCCACTGCATGTTTCCTGACCTCTCCATGCTGATAACGCCATGGTGCTTTTCTCCATCCTAAATTGCCATTTCCTGCCTATCCTAATTCAGACCCTCTGATTCACACCAACCAGTGATGATTTTCTCACTCCTACTAGTGAATGTAATGTTACACATCCATACAATGCGCTCCACCACGCGATGTTTTTCAGAAACCTATCCTAAATTGCCACTGCATGTTTGCTGAACTCCCAATAGAGACCACCCCGTGGTGCTTTTCTCCATCCTACATTGGCACTCACTGCCTATGCTAATTCAGACACTATGATTAACACCATGGCGTGATGTTTTTCTCACTACTACTAGGGAATGTAATGTCACACACCCATACAATGCGCACCACCCCGCGATGTTTTTCAGAAACCTATCCTACATTGCCACTACATGTTTCCTGACCTCCCCATGCTGACCATCCCGTGGTGCTTTTCTCCATCCTACAATGCCACTCAGTGCATATCCTAATTCAGATACTATGATTCACAACACCCTGTGATGTTTTTCTCACTCCTACCAGTGAATGTAATGTTAAACACCCATATTTGTGCACCACCCACGATGTTTTTCAGAAACCTATCCTACATTGCCACCGCATGTTTCCTGACCTCTCCATGCTGACCACCCCGTGGTGCTTTTCTCAATTCTACATTGCCACTCACTGCCTATCCTTACTGAGAACCTCCGATTCATATGCCCCCCCGAGATGTTTTTGTCACTCCTTCTAGTGAATGTAATGTCACACACCCATACAATGCGCACCACCCAGCCATGTTTTTCAGAAACCTATCCTACATTGCCACTGCATGTTTCCTGACCTCCTCATGCTGACCACCCCTTGGTGCTTTTCTCCATCCTATATTGCCACTTCCTGCCTATCCTAATTGAGACCCTCCGATTGACACCACTCCGTGATGTTTTTCTCACTCCTACTAGTGAATGTAATGTGACACACCCATACAATGCACACCACCCGCGATGTTTTTCAGAAACCTATCCTACATTGCCACTGCATGTTTCCTGACCTCCCCAGGCTGACCACCCTTTGGTGCTTTTCTTCATGCTACATTGCCACTTCCTGCCTATCCTAATTCAGACACTCCGATTCACACCACTCCGTGATGTTTTTCTCACTCCTACTAGTGAATGCAATGTTACATACTCATACAATGAGCACAACCCCGCGATGTTTTTCAGAAACCTATCCTACATTGCCACAGCATTTTTCCTGAACTCCAAATGCTGACCACCCCTTTGTGCTTTTCTCCATCCTACATTGCCACTCACTGCCTATGCTAATTCAGATCCTATGATTCACACTACTCGGTGATGTTTTTCTCACTCCTACTAGTGAATGTAATGTTTTATACCCATAAAATGCACACACCCCGCGATGTTTTCCGAAATCTATCCTACATTGCCGCTGCATGTTTCCTGACCTCCACACGCTGAACACCCCGTGGTGCTTTTCTCCATCCTACATTTCCACTCACAGCCTATGCTAATTCAGACCCTATGATTAACACCACGGCGTGATGTTTTTCTCACTCCTACTAGTGAATGTAATGTTACACACCCATACAATGCACACCACCCCGCGATGTTTTTCAGAAACCTATCCTACATTGCCACTGCATGTTTCCTGACCTCCCCATGCTGACCACCCCGTAGTGCTTTTCTCCATACTACATTGCCACTCACTGCCTATCCTAATTCAGACCCTCCGATTCACACCACCCCGTAATGTTTCTCTCAATCCTAATAGTGAATGTAATGTTACACATTCATACAATGCTCACCACCCCGCGATGTTTTACAGAAACCTATCCTACATTGCCACTGCCTGTTTCCTGACCTCCCCATTCTCACCACCCCGTGGAGCTTTTCTCCATCCTACATTGCCACTCTCTGCATATCCTATTTCAGTTCCTATGATTCACAGCACCCCGTGATGTTATTCTCACTCCTACTAGTGAAAATAATGTTACACACCCATACAATGCGCACCACCACGCGATGTTTTTTAGAAACCTATCCTACATTGCCACTGCATGTTTCATGACATCCCCATGTTGACCACCCCATGGTGCTTTTCTCCATTGTACATTGCAACTCACTGCCTATCCTAACTCAGACCATCCGATTCACACCACTCCGTGATGCTTTCCTCACTCCTACTAGTGAATGTATTTTTACACACCCATACAATGCGCACCACCCCGCGATGTTTTTCAGAAACCTATCGTACATTGCAACTGCATTTTTCCTGACCTCCCCATGCTGATCAGCCCGTGGTGCTTTTCTCCATCCTACATTGCCACTCACTGCCTATCCTAATTCAGATCCTATGATTCTCAACACCCCGTGATGTTTTTCTCACTCCTACTAGTGAATGTAATGTTACACACCCATACAATGCGCACAACCCCGCGATGTCTTTCAGAAAGTTATCCTACAATGCCACTGCATGTTTCCCTACCTCCCCATGCTGACCAGCCCGTGGTGTTTTCTGCATCCTACATTGCCACTCACTACCTATCCTAATTCAGTTCCTATGATTCACACAAGTCCGTAATGTTTTCTCACTCCTACTAGTGAATGTAATGTTTTATATTGATAAAATGCGCACCAACCAGCGAGGTTTTTCAGGAACCTATCCTACATTTCCACTCCTTGTTTCGTGACCTCCCCATGCTGACAACCCCGTGGTGCTTTTCTCCATCTTATATTGCCACTCACTGCCTATCCTAATTCATACACTCCGATTCACACCACCCCGTGATGTTTTTCTCACTCCTACTAGTGAATGTAATATTTTATACCCATAACCATGTGCACCACCCCGCGATGTTTTTCAGAAACCTATCCAACATTGCCACTGCATGTTTCCTGACCTCCTCATGCTGACCAGCCCGTGGTGCTTTTCTCCATCCTACATTGCCACTCACTGCCTATCCTAATTCAGACACTTCAATTCACACTACCCCGTGATGTTTTTCTCACTCCTACTAGAAAATGGCCTGTTAGAAACCCATACAATGTGCACCACCACGGGATGTTTCTCAGAAACCTATCCTACATTGCCACCGCATGTTTCCTGACCTTCCCATGCAGACTACCCCGTGCTGCTTTTCTTCATCCTACATTGCCAATCACTTCCTATACTATTTCAGACCCTCAGATTCACACCAGCCCGTGATGTTTTTCTCACTCCTACAAGTGAACGTAATGTGACACACCCATACAATGTGCACCACCCTGCGATGTTTTTCAGAAACATATCCTACATTGCCACTGCATGTTTCCCTGATCTCCCCATGCTGACCACCCCATGGTGCTTTTCTCCATCCTACATTGCCACTAACTGCCTATACTATTTCAGACCCTCAATTCACACCACCCCGTGATGTTTTTCTCACTTCTACTAATGCATGTATTGTGACACACCCATACAATACGCACCACCCCGCGATGTTTTTCAGAAACCTATCCTACATTGCCACTGCATGTTTCCTGACCTCCCCTTGCTTACCACCCTGTGGTGCTTTTCGCCATCCTACATTGCCACTCCCTACGTATACTAATTCAGACGCTGCGATTCACACCACCCTGTGATGATTTTCTCACTCCTACTAGTGAATTCCCTGTTAGAAACCCATACAATGCGCACCACGCCGCGATGTTTTTCAGAAACCTATCCTACATTGCCACTGCATGTTTCCTGACCTCTCCATGCTGACAACCCCGGTGTAGTTTTCCCCATCCTACATTCCCACTCACTGCCTATACTAATTCAGACCCTAAGATTCACACCATCCCATGATGTTTTTCTCACTCCTACTAGTGAATGTATTGTTACACACCCATGCAATGCGTCCCACCCCGTGATGTTTTTCAGAAATCTACTATACATTGCCACTGCATGTTTGCTGACCTCCCCACGCTGACCACCCCGTGGTGCTTTCTTCCATCCTACATTGCCACTCACTGCCTAGGCAAATTCAGACCCTCCGATTCACACCACCCCGTGATGTTTTTCTCACTCCTACTAGTGAATGTAATGTTTTATACCCATACAATGCGCACCACCCTGTGATGTTTTTCAGAAACCTATCCTACATTGCCACTGCATGTTTCCTGACCTCCCCATGCTGACCAACCCGTGGTGCTTTTCTCCATCCTACATTGCCACTCACTGCCTATCCTAATTAAGACACTCCGATTCACACCACCCCGTGATGTTTTTCTCACTCCTACTAGTGAATGTAAGGTTATACACTCATACAATGCGCACCACCCTGAGATGTTTTTCAGAAACCTATCCTACATTGCCACTGCATTTTTCCTGACCTCCCCATGCTGACCACGCCTTTGTGCTTTTCTCCATCCTACATTGCCACTCACTGCCTATCCTAATTCAGAGCCTCCGATTCACACCACCCGGTGATGTTTTTCTCACTCCTACTATTGAATGTAATGTTAAACACCCATACAATGCACACCACCCCGTGATGTTTTTCAGGAATCTATCCTACATTGCCACTGCATGTTTCCTGACCTCCCCACGCTGACCACCCCATGGTGCTTTACTCCATCCTACATTGCCACTTACTGCCTATGCTAATTCAGACCCTCCGATTCACACCACCCTGTGATGTTTTTCTCATTCCTACTACTGAATGTAATGTTTTATACCCATACAATGCGCACCACCACGCAATGTTTTTCAGAAACCTATCCTACATTGCCACTGCATATTTCCTGACCTCCTCATGCTGACCATCCCGTGGGGCTTTTCTCCTTCCTACCTTGCCACTCACTGCCTATCCTAATTCCGAACCTATAATTCACACTACTCCGTGATGTTTTTCTCACTCCTACTTGGGAATGTAATGTTACACACCCATACAATGTGCACCACCCCGCGATGTTTTTCAGAATCCTAATCTACATTGCTACTGCATGTTTGCTGACCTCCCCGTGCTTACCACCCAGTGGTGCTTTTCTCCACCTTACATTGACATTCACTGCGTATATTAATTCAGACCCTCCAATTCACACCACCCCGTGATTTTCTCACTCCTACATGTGAATGGCCTGTTAGAAACCCATACAATGCGCACCACCCCGCGATGCTTTTCAAAAACCTATGCTACATTGCCACTGCCTGTTTCCTGACCTCCCCATGCTGATAACCCAATGTTGCTTTTCTCCATCCTACATTGCCACTTCCTGCCTATCCTAATTCAGATCCCCTGATTCACACCACCCCGTGATGTTTTTCTCACTCCTACTAGTGAATATAATGTTACACACTCATACAATGCGCACCACCCCGCGATGTTTTTCATAAACCTATCTTACATTGCCTCTGCTTGTTTCCTGACCTCCCCATGCTGACCACCCCGTGGTCGTTTTCTCCATCCTACATTGCCACTCACTGCCTATCCTAATTAAGACACTCCGATTCACACCACTCCGTGATGTTTTTCTAACTCCTACTGTTGAATGTAATGTTACACACCCATACAATGTGCAGCACCCCGTGATGTTTTTCAGAAACCTATCCTACATTGCCACTGCATGTTTTCTGACCTCCCCATGCTTACCACCCCGAGGTGCTTTTCTCCATCCAACATTGCCGCTCACTGCGTATACTAATTCAGACCCTCTGATTCACACCAACCGTGATGATTTTCTCACTCCTGATAGTGAATGGCCTGTTAGAAACCCATACATTGCGCAACACCCCGCGAGGTTTTTCAGAAACCCATCCTACATTGCCACTCCATGTTTCGTGACCTGCCCATGCTGACAACCCCGTGGTGCTTTTGTCCAACTTACATTGCCACTCACTGCATATCCTAATTCAGACACTCCGATTCACACCACCCCGGGATGTTTTTCTCACTCCTACTAGTGAATGTAATATTTTATACCCATAACCATGCACACCACCCCTCGATGTTTTTCAGAAACCTATCCAACATTGCCACTGCATGTTTGCTGACCTCCTCATGCTGACCAGCCCGTGGTGCTTTTCTCCATCCTACATTGCCACTCACTGCCTATCCTAATTCAGACACTCCACTTCACACTACCCCGTGATGTTTTTCTCACTCCTACTAGAAAATGGCCTGTTAGAAACCCATACAATGCGCACCACCACGGGATGTTTCTCAGAAACCTATCCTACATTGACACCGCATGTTTCCTGACCTCCCCATGCTGACTACCCCGTGGTGATTTTCTTCATCCTAAATTGCCAATCACTTCCTATACTATTTCAGACCCTCAGATTCACACCAGCCCGTGATGTTTTTCTCACTCCTACAAGTGAACGTAATGTGACACACCCATACAATGTGCACCACCCTGCGATGTTTTTCAGAAACCTATCCTACATTGCCACTGCATGTTTCCCTGACTTCCCCATGCTGACCACCCCATGGTGCTTTTCTCCATCCTACATTGCCACTCGCTGCGTATACTAATTCAGACCCTCCGAATCACACAAACTGTGATGTTTTTCTTACACCTACAAGTGAATGGCCTGTTAGAAACCCATACAATGCGCACCACCGTGCGATGTTTCTCATAAACCTATCCTACATTGCCACTGCATGTTTCCAGACTTCCCCATGCTGACCAACCCGTGGTGCTTTTCTCCATCCTACATTGCGACTCATTGCCTATCATAATTCAGACCTTCCGATTCAAACCACCACGTGATGTTTTTCTCACTACTACTAGTGAATGGCCTGTTAGAAACCCATACAATGCGCACCACCGTGCGATGTTTCTCAGAAACCTATCCTACATTGCCACTGCATGTTTCCAGACTTCCCCATGCTGACCATCCCGAGGTGCTTTTCTCCATTCTACAATGCCACTCAGTGCATATCCTAATTCAGATACTATGATTCACACCACCCTGTGATATTTTTCTCACTCCTACTAGTGAATGTTTTATGTTAAACACCCATACTTGTGCACCACCCATGATGTTTTTCAGAAACCTATCCTACATTGCCACCGCATGTTTCCTGACCTCTCTATGCTGACCACCCCGTGGTGCTTTTCTCCATCCTACATTGCCCTCCTGGCCTATCCTAATTCAGATCCTATGATTCACACCACCCCGTGATGTTTTTCTCACTCCTACCCGTGAATGTAATGTTACACACCCATACAATGTGCACCACCTCGCGATGTTTCTCAGAAACCTATCCTACATTGCCACTGCCTGTTTCCTGACCTCCCCATTCTGACCATCCCGTGGAGATTTTCTCCATCCTACATTACCACTCGCTGCCTATTCTATTTCAGTTCCTATGATTCACACCACCCCGTGTTGTTATTCTCACTCCTACTAGTGAAAATAATGTTACACACCCATACAATGCGCACCACCATGCGATGTTTTTTAGAAACCTATCCTACATTGCCACTGCATGTTTCATGACATCCCCATGTTGACCACCCCGTGGTGCTTTTCTCCATCCTACATTGCAACTCACTACCTATCCTAACTCAGACCATCCGATTCACACCACTCCGTGATGCTTTCCTCACTCCTACTAGTGAATGTATTGTTACACACCCATACAATGCGCACCACCCCGAGATGTTTTCCAGAAACCTATCCTACATTGCCACTGGATGTTTCCTGACCTCTCCATGCTGATCAGCCCATGGTGCTTTTCTCCATCCTACATTGCCACTCCTGCCTATCCTAATTCAGAACCTCCGATTCAAACCACCCCGTGATGTTTTTCTGACTCCTACTAGTGAATGTAATGTTACACACCCATACAATGCGCACAACCCCGCGATGTCTTTCAGAAAGCTATCCTACATTGCCACTGCATGTTTCCAGACCTCCCCATGCTGACGACCACATTTTGCTTTTCTCCATCCTACATTGCCACTCACTGCCTATCCTAATTCAGACCCTCCAATTCACACCACCCCGTGATGTTTTTCGGACTCCTACTAGTGAATGTAATGTTACACACCCATACAATGTGCACCAACCCACGATGTTTTTCAGAAACCTATCCAACATTGCCACTGCATGTTTCCTGACCTCCCCATGCTGACCACCCCGTGGTGCTTTTCTCCATCCTACATTGCCACTCACTGCCATTCGTAATTCAGAACTTCCGATTCACACCACGCCGTGATGTTTTTCTCACTCCTGCTAGAGAATGTAATGTTACACACCCATACAATGCACACCACCCCGGGATGTTTTTCAGAAACCTATCCTACATTGCCACTGCATGTTTCCTGACCTCCCCATACTGACCACACCGTGGTGCTTTTCTCCATCCTACATTGCCACTCACCGCATATCCTAATTCAGATACTATGATTCACACCACCCCGTGATGTTTTTCTTACTCCTACTAGTGAATGAAATGTTACACACCCATACAATGCGCACCATCCCGCAATGTTTTTCACAAACCTATCCTACTTTGCCACTGCATGTTTCCTGAACTCCCCATGCTGACCACCCCGTGGTGCTTTTTTCCATCCTACATTGCAATTCTCTGCCTATCCTAATTCAGACCCTCCGATTCACACCACCCCGTGATGTTTTTCTTACTCATAAAAGAGAATAGCCTGTTAGAAACCCTTACAATGCGCACCACCCTGCGATGTTTCTCAGAAACCTTTCCTACATTGCCACTGCCTGTTTCCTGATTTCCCTATGCTGACCATCCCCTGGAGCTTTTCTCCATCCTACATTGCCACTCACTGCCTTTCCTTATTCAGACTCTCCGATTCACACCACCCCGTGATGTTTTTCTCTCTCCTATTAGTGAATGTAATGTGACACACCCATACAATGCGCACCACCCCACAATGTTTTTCAGAAACCTATCCTACATTGCCCCTGCATGTTTCTTGAACTCCCCATGCTGCCCACCTCGTGGTGCTTTTCTCCATCCTACAATGCCATTCACTGCGAATCCTTATTCAGACCCTCCGATTCACACCACCTGTGATGTTTTTCTTACACCTACAAGTTAATGGCCTGTTAGAAACCCATACAATGCGCACCACCGTGCGATGCTTCTCAGAAACCTATCCTACATTGCCACTGCATGTTTCCAGACTTCACCATGCTGACCACCCCGTGGGGCTTTTCTCCATTATACATTGCGACTCATCGCCTATCATAATTCAGACCCTCCGATTCAAACCACCACGTGATGTTTTTCTCACTCCTACTAGTGAATGGACTGTTCGCTACCCTTACAATGCGCACCACCCCGCGATGTTTTACAGAAACCTATCCTACATTGCCACTGCCTTTGTCCTGACCTCCCCATGCTGACCACCCAGTGGAGCTTTTCTCCATCCTACATTGCCACTCACTGCCTATCCTAATTCAGTTCCTATGATTCAAACCACTCCGTGATGTTTTTCTCACTCCTACTAGTGAAAGTAATGTTACAGACCCATACAATGCGCACCACCCCACGATATTTTTCAGAAACCTATCCTACATTGCCACTGCATTTTTCCTGACCTCCCGATGCTGAACACACCGTGGTGCTTTTCTCCATCCTACATTGCCACTCACTGCCTATCCTAATTCAGATACTATGATTCACACCTCCCAGTGATGTTTTTCTCATTCCTCCAAGTGAATGAAATGTTACACACCCATACAATGGGCACCACCCCGCAATGTTTTTCACAAACCTATCCTACTTTGCCACTGCATGTTTCCTGAAATCCCCATGCTGACCACCCCGTGGTGCTTTTCTCCATCCTACATTACCACTCACTGAGTATCCTAATTCAGTTCCTATGATTCTCAACACCCCGTGATATTTTTCTCACTCCTACTAGTGAATGTAATGTTACACACCCATACAATGCGCACCACCAAGCGATGTTTCTCCGAAACCTATCCTACATTGCCACTGCATTTTTACTGACTTCCACATTCTGACCACCCTGTGGTACTTTTCTCCAACCTACATTGCCACTCACTGCCTATCCTAATTCAGACTCTCCGATTCACACCAACTCGTGATGTTTTTCTCACTCCTACTAGTGAATGTAAAGTTACACACCCATACAATGCGCACCACACTGCATTGTTTTTCAGAAACCTATCCTACATTGCCACTGCATGTTTCCTGACCTCCCCATGCTAACCACCCCGTGTTGCTTTTCTCCATCCTATATTGCCACTCACTGCCTATCGTAATTCAGAAGCTCCGATTACACCACCCCCTGATGTTTTTCTCACTCCTACTAGTGAATGTACTGTTACACACCCATACAATGCGCACCACCCCGCAATGTTTTACAGAAACCTATCCTACATTGCCACTGCATGTTTCCTGACCTCCCCATGCTGACCACCCCATCGTGCTTTTCTCCACCCTACATTGCCACTCACTCCCTATCTTAATTCAGAACCTCCGATTACACCACCCCGTGATGTTTTGCTCACTCCTACTAGTGAATGAAATGTTACAAACCCATACAAAGCGCACCACCCCGCGATGTTTTTCAGAAACCTATCCTACATTGCCACTGCCTGTTTCCTGATTTCCGTATGCTGAATATCCCTTGGAGGTTTTCTCCATCCTACATTGCCACTCACTGCCTTTACTTCTTCAGACTCTCCGATTCACACCACCCCGTGATGTTTTTCTCACTCCTAGTAGTGAATGTAATGTTACAAACCCATACAATGCGCACCACCCCGCAATGTTTTTCTGAAACCTATCCTACATTTCCACTGCATGTTTCCTGACCTCCCTATGCTGACCACCCCATCGTGCTTTTCTCCATCCTACATTGCGACTCACTGCCATTCGTAATTCAGACCCTCCGATTCACACCACGCCGTGATGTTTTTCTCATTCCTACTAGTGAATGTAATGTTACACACCCATACAATGCACACCACCCCGCGATGTTTTTCAGAAACCTATCCTACATTGCCACGGCATGTTTCCTGACCTCCCCATGCTGATCACACCGTGGTGCTTTTCTCCATCCTACATTGCCACTCACTGCCTATCCTAATTCAGATACTATGATTCACACAACCCCGTGATGTTTTTCACACTCCTACTAGTGAATGAAATGTTTCACACCCATACAATGCGCACCACCCCGCAATGTTTTTCACAAACATACCCTACTTTGCCACTGCATGTTTCCTGAACTCCCCATGCTGACCACCCCGTGGTGCTTTTCTCCATCCTACATTGCCACTCTCTGCCTATCCTAATTCAGACCCTCAGATTCACACGACCCCGTGATGTTTTTCTTACTCCTATAGGAGAATGGCCTGTTAGAAACTCTTACAATGCGAACCACCCTGTGATGTTTCTCAGAAACCTTTCCTACATTGCCACTACCTGTTTCCTGATTTCCCTACGCTGACCATCCCCTGGAGCTTTTCTCCATCCTACATTGCCACTGACTGCCTTTCCTTATTCAGACTCTCCGATTCACACCACCCCGTGATGTCTTTCTCACTCCTAGTAGTGAATGTAATGTTACACACCCATACAATGCGCACCACCCCACAATGTTTTTCAGAAACCTATCCTACACTGCCACTGCATGTTTCCTGAACTCCCCATGCTGCCCAACCCGTGGTGCTTTTCTCCATCCTACAATGCCACTCACTGCGCATCCTTATTCAGACCCTCCGATTCACACCACCTGTGATGTTTTTCTTACACCTACAAGTGAATGGCCTGTTAGAAACCCATACAATGCGCACCACCGTGCGATGTTTCTCAGAAACCTATCCTACATTGCCACTGCATGTTTCCAGACTTCACCATGCTGACCACCCCGTGGGGCTTTTCTCCATTATACATTGCGACTCATCGCCTATCATAATTCAGACCCTCCGATTCAAACCACCACGTGATGTTTTTCTCACTTCTACTAGTGAATGGACTGTTCGCTACCCTTACAATGCGCACCACCCCGCAATGTTTTACAGAAACCTATCCTACATTGCCACTGCCTTTGTCCTGACCTCCCCATGCTGACCACCCCGTGGAGCTTTTCTCCATCCTACATTGCCACTCACTGCCTATCCTAATTCAGTTCCTATGATTCAAACCACTCCGTGATGTTTTTCTCACTCCTACTAGTGAAAGTAATGTTACAGACCCATACAATGCGCACCACCCCGCGATATTTTTCAGAAACCTATCCTACATTGCCACTGCATTTTTCCTGACCTCCCGATGCTGAACACACCGTGGTGCTTTTCTCCATCCTACATTGCCACTCACTGCCTATCCTAATTCAGATACTATGATTCACACCACCCAGTGATGTTTTTCTCACTCCTCCAAGTGAATGAAATGTTGCACACCCATACAATGGGCACCACCCCGCAATGTTTTTCACAAACCTATCCTACTTTGCCACTGCATGTTTCCTGAACTCCCCATGCTGACCACCCCGTGGTGCTTTTCTGCATCCTACATTGCCACTCTCTGCCTATCCTAATTCAGACCCTCCGATTCACACCACCCCGTGATGTTTTTCTCACTCCTCCTAGTGAATGAAATGTTACACACCCATACAATGGGCACCACCCCGCAATGTTTTTCACAAACCTATCCTACTTTGCCACTGCATGTTTCCTGAACTCCCCATGCTGACCACCCCGTGGTGCTTTTCTCCATCCTACATTACCACTCACTGAGTATCCTAATTCAGATCCTATGATTCTCAACACCCCGTGATATTTTTCTCACTCCCACTAGTGAATGTAATGTTACACACCCATACAATGCGCACCACCAAGCGATGTTTCTCCGAAACCTATCCTACATTGCCACTGCATTTTTCCTGACTTCCACATTCTGACGACCCTGTGGTACTTTTCTCCAACCTACATTGCCACTCACTGCCTATCCTAATTCAGACTCTCCGATTCACACCAACTCGTGATGTTTTTCTCACTCCTACTAGTGAATGTAAAGTTACACACCCATACAATGCGCACCACCCTGCGTTGTTTTTCAGAAACCTATCCTACATTGCCACTGCATGTTTCCTGACCTCCCCATGCTGACCACCCCGTGTTGCTTTTCTCCATCCTATATTGCCACTCACTGCCTATCGTAATTCAGAAGCTCCGATTACACCACCCCCTGATGTTTTTCTCACTCCTACTAGTGAATGTACTGTTACACACCCATACAATGCGCACCACCCCGCAATGTTTTACAGAAACCTATCCTACATTTCCACTGCATGTTTCCTGACCTCCCCATGCTGACCACCCCATCGTGCTTTTCTCCACCCTACATTGCCACTCACTCCCTATCTTAATTCAGAACCTCCGATTACACCACCCCGTGATGTTTTGCTCACTCCTACTAGTGAATGAAATGTTACAAACCCATACAAAGCGCACCACCCCGCGATGTTTTTCAAAAACCTATCCTACATTGCCACTGCCTGTTTCCTGATTTCCGTATGCTGAATATCCCTTGGAGGTTTTCTCCATCCTACATTGCCACTCACTGCCTTTACTTCTTCAGACTCTCCGATTCACACCACCCCGTGATGTTTTTCTCACTCCTAGTAGTGAATGTAATGTTACAAACCCATACAATGCGCACCACCCCGCAATGTTTTTCTGAAACCTATCCTACATTTCCACTGCATGTTTCCTGACCTCCCTATGCTGACCACCCCATCGTGCTTTTCTCCATCCTACATTGCGACTCACTGCCATTCGTAATTCAGACCCTCCGATTCACACCACGCCGTGTTTTTTTTCTCATTCCTACTAGTGAATGTAATGTTACACACCCATACAATGCACACAACCCCGCGATGTTTTTCAGAAACCTATCCTACATTGCCACGGCATGTTTCCTGACCTCCCCATGCTGATCACACCGTGGTGCTTTTCTCCATCCTACATTGCCACTCACTGCCTATCCTAATTCAGATACTATGATTCACACAACCCCGTGATGGTTTTCTCACTCCTACTAGTGAATGAAATGTTTCACACCCATACAATGCGCACCACCCCGCAATGTTTTTCACAAACATACCCTACTTTGCCACTGCATGTTTCCTGAACTCCCCATGCTGACCACCCCGTGGTGCTTTTCTCCATCCTACATTGCCACTCTCTGCCTATCCTAATTCAGACCCTCAGATTCACACGACCCCGTGATGTTTTTCTTACTCCTATAAGAGAATGGCCTGTTAGAAACTCTTACAATGCGAACCACCCTGTGATGTTTCTCAGAAACCTTTCCTACATTGCCACTACCTGTTTCCTGATTTCCCTACGCTGACCATCCCCTGGAGCTTTTCTCCATCCTACATTGCCACTGACTGCCTTTCCTTATTCAGACTCTCCGATTCACACCACCCCGTGATGTCTTTCTCACTCCTAGTAGTGAATGTAATGTTACACACCCATACAATGCGCACCGCCCTGCGTTGTTTTTCAGAAACCTATCCTACATTGCCACTGCACGTTTCCTGACCTCCCCATGCTGACCACCCCGTGTTGCTTTTCTCCATCCTACATTGCCACTCACTGCATATCCTAATTCAGACTCTCCGATTGACACCAACTCGTGATGTTTTTCTCACTCCTACTAGTGAATGTAATGTTACACACCCATACAATGCGCACCGCCCTGCGTTGGTTTTCAGAAACCTATCCTACATTGCCACTGCACGTTTCCTGACCTCCCCATGCTGACCACCCCGTGTTGCTTTTCTCCATCCTATATTGCCACTCACTGCCTATCGTAATTCAGAAGCTCCGATTACACCACCCCCTGATGTTTTTCTCACTCCTACTAGTGAATGTACTGTTACACACTCATACAATGCGCACCACCCCACAATGTTTTTCAGAAACCTATCCTACATTGCCACTGCATGTTTCCTGACCTCCCCATGCTGACCACCGCATGGTGCTTTTCTCCATCCTACATTGCCACTCACTGCATATCCTAATTCAGACCTTCCGATTCATACCACCGCGTGATTTTTTTCTTACTCTACTAGTGAATGACATGTTACAAACCCATACAATGTGCACGAACCCGCGATGTTTCTCAGAAACCTATCCTACATTGCCACTGCATGTTTCCTGACTTCCCCATGCTGACCACCCCGTCGTGCTTTTCTCCACCTTACATTGCACCTCACTCCCTATCTTAATTCAGAACCTCCGATTACACCACCCCGTGATGTTTTGCTCACTCCTACTAGTGAATGAAATGTCACAAACCCATACAAAGCGCACCACCCCGCGATGTTTTTCAGAAACCTATCCTACATTGCCACTGCCTGTTTCCTGATTTCCGTATGCTGACTATCCCTTGGAGCTTTTCTCCATACTACATTGCCACTCACTGCCTATCCTAATTCAGTTCCTATGATTCACACCACTCCGTGATGTTTTTCTCACTCCTACTAGTGAAACTAATGTTACAAACCCATACAAGGCGCACCACCCCGCGATGTTTTTCAGAAACCTATCCTACATTGCCCCTACATGTTTCCTGACCTCCCCATGCAGACCAACCCGTGGTGCTTTTCTCCATCCTACATTGCCACTCACTGCCTTTCCTAATTCAGACACTCCGATTCACACCACCCCTGATGTTTTTCTCGCTCCTACTAGTGAATGTAATGTTACCCACCCCTACAATGTGCACCACCCTGTGATGTTTTTCAGAAACCTATCCTACATTGCCACTGCATGTTTCGTTACGTCGTACTTTTCTCCATTCTACATTGCCACTCACTGCCTATCCTAATTCAGATCCTATGATTCACACCACGCAATGATGTTTTTCTCACTCCTACTAGTGAATGTAACGTTACAAACCCACACAATGCGCAACACCATGCGATGTTTTTCAGAAATCTATCCAACATTGCCACTGCATGTTTCCTGACCTCCCCATGTTTACCACCCTGTGGTGCTTTTCTACATCCTACAATGCGACTCACTGCCTATCCTACTTCAGACACTCCGATTCACACCACCCCATGATGTTTTTCTTACTCCTACTAGTGAATGACATGTTCCAGACCCATTCAATGTGCACCACGCCGCGATGTTTTTCCGAAACCTATCCTACATTGCCACTGCATGTTTCCTGACCTCGCCATGCTGACCACCACGTGGGGCTTTTCTCCATCCTACATTGCCACTCACTGCCTATCCTAATTCAGACCCTGCGATTCACACCACCCAGTGATGTTTTTCTTACTCCTACTAGAGAATGTCCTGTTAGAAAACCATACAATGCGCACCACCCCACGATGTTTCTCAGAAACCTATTCTACATTGCCACTGCATGTTTCCTGACTTCCCCATGTTGACCACACCGTGGTGCTTTTCTACAACTTAATTGCCACTCACTGCCTATCCTAATTCAGACCTTCCCATTCACACCAACCCGTGATGTTTTTCTCACTCCTACTAGTGAACTTAATGTTACACACCCATACAATGCGCACCACCCCGGGACGTTTTTCAGAAACATATCCTACATTGCCACTGCATGTTTCGTTACCTCCCCATGCAGACCACCCCGTGGTGCTTATCTGCATCGTACATTGACACTCCCTGCCTATCCTAATTCTGACCCTCTGATTCAAACCACCCCGTGATGTTTTTCTCACTCCTCCTAGTAAATGTAATGTAACACACCCATACAATGCGCACCACCCCGCAATGTTTTTCTGAAACCTATTCTACATTGCAACTGCATGTTTCCTGACCTCCCCATGCTGACCACCCCGTGGTGCTTTTCTCCATCCTACATTGCCAACCACTGCCTATCCTAATTCAGATCCTATGATTCACAACACCCCGTGATGTTTTTCACAATCCTACTAGTGAATGTAATGTTACACACCCATACAATGGGCACCACCCCACGATGTTTTTCAGAAACCTATCCCGCATTGCCACTACATGTTTCCTGATCTCCCCATGCTGACGACACCGTGGTGCTTTACTCCATCCTACATTGCCACTAACTGCCTTTCCTTATTCAGACTCTCCATTTCACATCACCCCTTGAAGTTTTTGTCACTCATACTAGTTAATGTAATGTTACACACCCATACAATGAGCAAGACCCCGCAATGTTTTTCAGAAACCTATCCTACAGTGCCACTGCATGTTTCCTGACCTCCCTATGCTGACCACCCCGTGGTGCTTTTCTCAATCCTATATTGCCACTCACTGCCTATCCTAATTCAGACTCTCCGATTCACACCACCCCGTGATGTTTTTCTTACTCCTACTAGTGAAGGGCCTGTTAGAAACACATACAATGCGCACCACCCCGCAATGTTTCTCCGAAACCTATCCTACATTGCCAATGCATGTTTCCTGACTTCCCCATGCTGACCACACCCTGGTGCTTTTCTCCAACCTACATTGCCACACACACTGCCTATCATAATTCAGACCCTCCGATTCACAACAACCCGCGATGTTCTTCTCACTCCTACTAGTGATTGTAATGTTACACACCCATACAATGCACACCACCCCGCGATGTTTTTCAGAAACCTATCCTACATTGCCACTGCATGTTTCCTGACCTCCCCATGCTGACCACCCTGTGCTGCTTTTCTCCATCCTACATTAACACTCCCTGCCTATCCTAATTCAGACCCTCAGATTCAAACCACCCTGTGATGTTTTTCTCACTCCTACAAGTAAATGTAATGTTACACACCCATACAATCGCACCACCCCGCGATGTCTTTCAGAAACCTATCCTACATTGCCACTGCATGTTTCCTGACCTCCCCATGTTGACCAACCCGTGGTGCTTTTCTCCATCCTACATTGACACTCACTGCCTATTCTCATTCAGATCCTATGATTCACTCCACCCCGTGATGTTTTTTCCCACTCCTACTAGTGAATGTAATGTTACACACCCATACAATGTGCACCACGGCACAACGTTTTTCAGAATCCTATCCTATATTGCCACTGCATGTTTCCTGACCTTCCCATGCTGACCAACACGTGGTACTCTTCTCCATGCTACTTTGGCACTCACTGCCTTTCCCTATTCAGACCCTCCAATTCACACCACCCCGTGATGTTTTTCTCACTCCTAGTAGTGAATGTAATGTTACACACCCATACAATGCGCACCAACCCGCGATGTTTTTCAGAAACCTATCCTACATTGCTACTGCATATTTCCTGACCTCCCCATGCTGACCACCCCGTGGCTGTTTTCTCCATCCTACATTGCCACTCACTACCTATCCTAATTCAGATCCTATGACTCACACCTCTCCGTGATGTTTTTCTCACTCCTACTAGTGAATGTAATGTTACACACCCATAAAATGCGCACAACCCTGGGATGTTTTTCAAAAACCTATCCTACATTGCCACTGAATGTTTCGTTACCTCCACATGAAGACCACCCCGTGGTGCTTTTCTGCATCGTACATTGACACTCCCTGCCTATCCTATTTCAGACCCTCTGATTTAAAACACCCCATGCTGTTTTTCTCACTCCTACTAGTGAATGTAATGTAACACACCCATACTATGCTGACCACCCCGCGATGTCTTTCAGAAACCTATCCTACATTGCCTCCGCATGTTTCCTGACCTCCCCATGCTGACCACCCCGTGGTGCTTTTCTCCATCCTACATTGCCACACACTGCCTATCCTAATTCAGATCCTATGATTCACACCACCTCGTGATGTTTTTCTCACTCCTACTAGTCAATGTAATGTTACACACCCATACAATGTGAACCACCCCACGATGTTTTTCAGAATCCTATCCTACATTGCCACTGCATGTTTCCTGACCTCGCCATGCTTACCACCCCGTGGTGATTCTCTCCATCCTACATTGGCACTCACTGCCTTTCCATATTCAGACTCTCCAATTCACACCACCCCCTGATGTTTTTCTCACTCCTAGTAGTGAATGTAATATTACACACCCATACAATGTGCACAACGCCGCGATGTTTTTCAGAAACCAATCCTACATTGCCTCTGCATATTTCCTGACCTCCCCATGCTGACCACCCCGTGGCGCTTTTCTCAATCCTACAATGCCACTTCCTGCCTATCCTAATTCAGAACCTCAGATTCCCACCACCCAGTGTTGTTTATCTCACTCTTAGTAGTGAATGTAATGTTACACACCCATACAATGCGCAACACCCTATGATGTTTTTCAGAAACCTATCCTACATTGCCACTGCATATTTCCTGACTTCCCCATGCTGACTACCCTGTGGCGCTTTTCTCCATCCTACATTGCCACTCACTGCCTAAACTAATTCAGATCCTATGACTCACACCTCTTCGTGATGTTTTTCCCACTCCTACGAGTGAACGTAATGTTACAAACCCATACAATGCGCACCAGCCCGCGATGTTTTTCAGAAACCGATCCTACGTTGCCACTGTATGTTTCCTGACCTCCACATACTGACCACCCGTGGTGCTTTTCTCCAACCTACATTGCTACTCACTGCATATCCTAATTCAGACCCTCCGATTAACACCAACCCGTGATGTTCTTCTCACTCCTACTAGTGAATGTAATGTTACACACCCATACAATGCGCACCACCCCACGATGTTTTTCAGAAACCTATTCTGCATTGCCACTACATGTTTCCTGACCTCCCCATGCTGACGAAACCGTGCTGCTTTACTCCATCCTACATTGCCACTCACTGCCTTTCCTTATTCAGACTCTCAATTTCACACCACCCCGTGAAGTTTTCTCAATCATACTAGTTAATGTAATGTTACACACCCATACAATGAGCAAGACCACGCGATGTTTTTTAGAAACCTATCGTACATTGCCACTGCATGTTTTCTGACCTCCCTATGCTGACGACTCCATGGTGCTTTTCTCAATCCTACATTGCAACTCCCTGCCTATCCTAATTCAGAACCTCCGATTCACACCAACCATTGATGTTTTTCTCACTCTTACTAGGGAATGAAATGTTACACACCCATAAAATGCGCAACACCACGCAATGTTTTTCAGAAATCTATCCTAAATTGCCACAGCATGTTTCCTGACTTCCCCATGCTGACCACCCCGTGGTACTTTTTTTCAATTCTACAAGGCCACTCACTGCCTGTGCTAATTCAGATCCGATGATTCACAACACTCAGTGATGTTTTTCTCACTCCTACTAGTGAATGTAATGTTACAAACCCATACAATGCGCAACACCATGCGATGTTTTTCAGAAATCTATCCTACATTGCCACTGCATGTTTCCTGACTTCCCCATGTTGACCACCCCGTAGTGGTTTTCTCCATCCTACATTGCGACTCACTGCCTATCCTACTTCAGACCCTCTGATTCACACCACCCCATGACGTTTTTCTTACTCCTACTAGTGAATGACATGTTACAGGCACATACAATGTGCACCACCCCACGATGTTTTTCAGAAACCTATCCTACATTGCCACTGCATGTTTCCTGACTCCCCATTCTGACCACCCCGTGGTGCTTTTCTCCATCCTACATTGAAACTTCCTACCTATCCTAATTAAGACCCTCTGATTGACACCACCCCGTGATGTTTTTCTCCCAACTACTGGTGAATGTAAAGTTACACACCCATACAAAGCGCACTACCCCGCGATGTTTTTCAGAAACCTATCCTACATTGCCACTGCATGTTTCCTGACCTCCCCATGCTGACCAACCCGCGGGGCTTTTCTCCATCCTGCATAGCCACTTCCTACCTATCCTAATTCAGACCCTCCGATTCACACCACCCCATGATGTTTTTCTCCCTCCTACTAGTGAATGTAAAGTTACACACCCATACAATGCGCACCACCCCGCGATGTTTTTCAGAAACCTATCCTACATTGCCACTGCATGTTTCCGGACATCCCCATGCTGACCAACCCGCGGTGCTTTTCTCCATCCTACATTGCCACGCACTGCCTATCGTATTACAGATCCTATGATTCTCAACACCCCGCGATGTTTTTCTCACTCCTACTTGTGAATGTAATGTTACACCCCATACAAAACGCACCACCCCGCGATGTATCTCAGAAACATATCCTACATTGCCACTGCATGTTTCCTGACCTCCCTATGCTGACCACCCCGTGGTGCTTTTCTCAATCCTACATTGCCACTCCGTGCCTATCCTAATTCAGAACCTCCGATTCACACCACCCATTGATGTTTTTCTCACTCTTACTAGGGAATGTAATGTTACACACCCATACAATGCGCACTTCCCCCGACGTTTTTCAGAATCCTATCCTACATTGCCACTGCATGTTTCCTGACCTCCCCATGCTGACAACCCCATGGTGCTTTTCTCCATTCTACATTGCCACTCACTGCCTATCCTAATTCAGACCATCCGATTCACACCAACCCTTGATGTTTTTCTAAGTGCTACTAGTGAATTGCCTGTTAGAAACCCTTACAATGCGCAACACCCCGGGATGTTTTTCAGAAAATTATACTACATTGCCATTACATGTTTCCTGACCTCCCCATGCTGACCATCCAGTGGTGCTTTTCTCCATCCTACATTGCCACTCACTGCCTTTCCTAATTCAGACACTCAGATTCACACCACCCCTGATGTTTTTCTCGCTCCTACTAGTGAATGTAATGTTAGCCACCCATACAATGTGCACCACCCCGCGATGTTTTTCAGAAACCTATCCTACATTGCCACTGTATGTTTCCTGACCTCCCCATGCTGACAACCCCATGGAGCTTTTCTCCATCCTACATTGCCACTCCCTGCCTATCCTAATTCAGTTCTTATGATTCACACCATCCCGTGATGTTTTTCACACTCCTACTAGTGAATGTAATGTTACAAACCCATACCATGCGCACCACCCCGCGATGTTTTTCAGAAACCTAGCCTAAATTGCCATAGCATGTTTCCTGACTTCCCCATGCTGACCACCCCGTGGTACTTTTTTCAATTCTACATGGCCACTCACTGCCTGTTCTAATACAGATGCGATGATTCACAACACTCAGTGATGTTTTTCTCACTCCTACTTGTGAATGTAATGTTACAAACCCATACATTGCGCAACACCACGCGATGTTTTTCAGAAATCTATCCTACATTGCCACTGCATGTTTCCTGACCTCCCAATGTTGACCACCCCGTGGTGCTTTTCTCCATCCTACATTGCGACTCACTGCCTATCCTACTTCAGACCCTATGATTCACACCACCCCGTGAAGTTTTTTCTCACTCCTACAAGTGAATGAAATGTTACACACCCATACAATGCACACCACCCCGCAATGTTTTTCAGAAACCTATCCTACATTGCCACTACAGGTATTCTGACCTCCCCATGCTGACGACACCGTGGTGCTTTACTCCATCCTACATTGCCACTCACTGCCTTTCTTATTCAGACTCTCCATTTCACACCACGCCGTGAAGTTTTTCTCACTCATACTAGTTAATGTAATGTTACACACCCATACAATGAGCAAGACCCCGCGATGTTTTTCAGAAACCTATCCTACATTGCCACTACAGGTTTCCTGACCTCCCCTTGCTGACAACCCCGTGGTGCTTTTCTTCATCCTACATTGCCACTCACTGCCTATCCTAATTCAGACCCTCCGATTCACACCACCCCGTGATGTTTTTCTTACTCCTACTAGTGAATGGCCTGTTAGAAACCCATACAATGCGCACCACTCCACGATGTTTCTCAGAAACCTATCCTACATTGCTACTGCATGTTTCGTGACTTCTCCATGCTGACCACCCCATGGTGCTTTTCTCCACCCTACATTGCCACTCACTGCCTATGCTAATTCAGACCCTCCGATTCACACCACCATGTGATGTTTTTCTCACTCCTACTAGTGAATGGCCTGTTAGAAACCCTTACAATGCGCACCACCCCATGATATTTTTCAGAAATCTTTCCTCTATTGCCACTGCCTGTTTCCTGATCTCCCCATGCTGACCACCCCGTGGAGCTTTTCTCCATCCGACTTTGCCACTCACTGCCTATCCTAATTCAGTTCTTATGATTCACACCATCCCGTGATGTTTTTCACACTCCTACTAGTGAATGTAATGTTACAAACCCATACCATGCGCACCACCCCGCGATGTTTTTCAGAAACCTATCCTAAATTGCCACAGCATGTTTCCTGACTTCCCCATGCTGACAAACCCGTGGTACTTTTTTTCCATTTTACATGGCCACTCACTGCCTGTCCTAATTCAGATCCGATGATTCACAACACTCAGTGATGTTTTTCTCACTCCTACTAGTGAATGTAATGTTACAAACCCATACAATGCGCAACAACACGCGATGATTTTCAGAAATCTATCCTACATTGCCACTGCATGTTTCCTGACCTCCCCATGCTGACCACCCCGTGGTGCTTTTCTCCATCCTACATTGCGACTCACTGCCTATCCTACTTCAGATCCTCTGATTCACACCACCCCGTAATGTTTTTCTTACTCCTACTAGTGAATGACATGTTACAGGCACATACAATGTGCACCACCCCGCAATGTTTTTCAGAAACCTATCCTACATTGCCACTGCATGTTTCCTGACTTCCCCATGCTGACCACCCCGTGGTGCTTTTCTCCATCCTACATTGAAACTCCCTACCTATCCTAATTCAGACCCTCCGATTCACACCACCCCGTGATGTTTTTCTCCCTCCTACTGGTGAATGTAAAGTTACACACCCATACAATGCGCACCACCCCGCTATGTTTTTCAGAAACCTATCCTACATTGCCACTGCATGTTTCCTGACCTCCCCATGCTGACCACCCCGCGGTGCATTTCTCCATCCTGCATTGCCACTTCCTCCCTATCCTAGTTCAGACCCTCCGATTCACACCACCCCATGATATTTTTCTCCCTCCTACTAGTTAATGTAAAGTTACACACCCATACAATGCGCACCAACCGCCATGTTTTTCAGTAACCTATCCTACATTGCCACTGCATGTTTCCTGACCTCCCCATGCTGACCACCCCGCGGTGCTTTTCTCCATCCTACATTGCCACTCACTGCCTATCCTAATTCAGATCCTATGACTCACACCACTCCGTGATGTTTTTACCACTCCTACTAGTGAATGTAATGTTACAAACCCATACAATGCGCAGTACCCCACGATGTTTTTCATAATCCTATCCTACATTGCCACTGTATGTTTCGTGACCTCCCCATGCTGACCACCCGTGGTGCTCTACTCCATCCTACATTGCCACTCACTGCCTTTCCTTATTCAGACTCTCCATTTCACACCACCATGTAAAGTTTTTCTCACTCATAGTAATTAATGTAATGTTACACACCCATACAATGAGCAAGACCCCGCGATGTTTTTCAGAAACGTATCCTACTTTGTCACTGCATGTTTCCTGACCTCCCTATGTTGACCACCCCGTGGTGCTTTTCTCAATCCTACATTGCCACTTCCAGCCTATCCTAATTGAGAACCACCGTTTCACACCACCCAGTGATGTTTTTCTCACTCTTACTAGTTAATGTAATGTTACACAACCATAAAATGAGCAAGACCCCTCGATGTTTTTCAGAAACCTATTCTACATTGCCACTGCATGTTTCCTGAACTCTCCATGCTGACCACCCCGTGGTGCTTTTCTCCATCCTATATTGCCACTCACTGCCTATTCTTATTCAGATACTATGATTCACACCACCCCGTGATGTTTTTCTCACTCCTACTAGTGAATGAAATGTTACACACCCATACAATGCACACAACCCCGCAATATTTTTTCAGAAACCTATCCTACATTGCCATGGCATGTTTCCTGAACACCCCATGCTGACCACCCCGTGGTGCTTTTCTCCATCCTACATTACCACTCACTGCCTATCCTAATTCAGACCCTCCGATTCATACCACCCCGTGATGCTTTTCTTACTCCTACAAGTGAAAGGTCTGTTAGAAACCCATACAATGCGCACCACCCCGCGATGTTTCTCAGAAACCTATCCTACATTGCCACTGCATGTTTCCTGACTTTCCCTGGCTGACCACCGCGTGGTGCTTTTCTCCATCCTACATTGCCACTCACTGCCTATCCTATTTCAGACCCTCTGCTTCACACCACCACGTGATGTTTTTCTCACTCCTTCTAGTGAATGGCCTGTTAGAAACACTTACAATGCGCACTACACCGTGATTTTTTTCAGAAACTTTTCCTACATTGCCACTGCCTGTTTCCTGATCTCCCCATGCTGACCACCCCGTGGAGGTTTTCTCCATCCTACATTGACACTCACTGCCTATTCTAATTCAGTTACTATGATTCACACCACCCCATGATGTTTTTCTCACTCCTACTAGTGAATGTAAGGTTACACACCCATACAATGCACACCACCCCGCAATGTTTTTCAGAAACCTATCCTACATTGCCACTGCATGTTTCCTGACTTCCCCATGCTGACCACCCCGTGCTACTTTTCTGCATTCTACATTGCCACTCACTGCCTATCCTAATTCAGATCCTATGATTCACACCACTCAGTGATGTTTTTGTCACACCTAATAATGAATGTAATGTTACAAACCCATACAATGTGCAACACCCCGCGATGTTTATCAGAAATTTATCCTACATTGCCACTGCATGTTTCCTGACCTCCCCATTTTGACCACCCCGTGGTGCTTTTCTCCATCCTACATTGCCACTCACGGCCTATCCTACTTCAGACCCTCCAATTCACACCACCCCATGATGTTTTTATTACTCCTACTAGTGAATAACATGTTACAGACACATACAATGTCCACCACCGCGCGATGTTTTTCAGAAACCTAACCTTCATTGCCAGTGCATGTTTCCTGACTTCCACATGCTGACCACACCGTGGTGCTTTTCTCCATCCTACATTGCCACTCACTGCCTAACCTAGTTCAGACCCTCCGATTCATAAAACCCCGTGATGTTTTTCTTACTCCTACAAGTGAAAGGCCTGTTAGAAACCCATACAATGCGCACCACCCGGCGATGTTTCTAAGAAACCTATCCTACATTGCCACTGCATGTTTCCTGACTTCCCCATGCTGACCAACCCGTGGTGCTTTTCTCCAGCCTACATTGACACTCACTGCTTATCCTAATTCAGTCACTCCGATTCACACCACCACGTTATGTTTTTCTCACTCCTACTAGTGAAGGTCCTGTTAGAAACCCTTACAATGCGCACCACCCCGTGATGTTTTTCAGCAACCTTTCATACATTGCAACTGCCTGTTTCCTGATCTCCAGATGCTGACCACCCCGTGGAGCTTTTCTCCATCCTACATTGCCACTCACTGCCTATCCTAATTCAGTTCCTATGATTCACACCATCCCGTGATGTTTTTCTCTCTCCTACTCGTCAATGTAATGTTACAAACCCATACAATGCGCACCACACCGCAATTTTTTCAGAAACCTATCCTAAATTGCCACTGCATGTTTCCTTACCTCCCCATGCTGACCACCCCATGGTACTTTTTTCCAGTCTACGTTGCCACTCACTGCCTATCCTAATTCAGATCCTATGATTCACAACACTCAGTGATGTTTTTCTCACTCCTACAAGTGAATGTAATGTTACAAACCCATAAAATGCACAACAAGACGCGATGTTTTTCAGAAATCTATCCTACATTGCCACTGCATGTTTCCTGACCTCCCCATTTTGACCACCCCGTGGTGCTTTTCTCCATCCTACATTGCGATTCACTGCCTATCCTACTTCAGACCCTCCAATTCACACCACCCCATGATGTTTTTATTACTCATACTAGTGAATAACATGTTACAGACACATACAATGTCCATCACCCCGCGATGTTTTTCAGAAACCTATCCTTCATTGCCACTGCATGTTTCCTGACCTCCACATGCTGACCACACCGTGGTGCTTTTCTCCATCTTTCATTGCCACTCACTGCCTATCCAAATTCAGTTCCTATGATTCACACCACCCCGTGATGTTTTTCTCACTCCTAGTAATGAATGTAATGTTACACACCTATACAATGAGCACCACCCCGCGATGTTTTTCAGAAACCTATCCTACATTGCCAATGCATGTGTCCTGACCTCCCCATACTGACGAAAATGTGGTGCTTTACTCCATCCTACATTGCCACTCACTGCCTTTCCTTATTCAGACTCTCCATTTCACACCACACCGTGAAGTTTTTCTCACTCATACTAGTTAATGTAATGTTACACACCCATACAGTGAGCAAGACCCCGTGATGTTTTTCAGAAACCTATCCTACATTCCCACTGCATGTTTCCTGACTTCCCCATGCTGACCACCCCGTGGTGCTTTTCTCCAAACTACATTGCCACTCACTGCCTATCCTAATTCAGATGCTCCGATTCACACCAACCCGTGATGCTTTTCTCACTCTTACTAGTGAATGTAATGTTACACACCCATATAATGCGCACCACCCCGCGATGTTTTTCAGAAACCTATCCTACATTGCCACTGCATTTTTTGTTACCTCCCCATGCTGACCACACCGTGGTGCTTTTCTGCATCCTACATTGACACTCCCTGCCTATCCTAATTCAAACCCTCTGATTCAAACCACCCCGTGATGTTTTTCTCACTCCTACTAGTGAATGTAATGTAACACAACCATACAATGCACACCACCCGGCAATATTTTTCAGAAACCTATCCTACATTGCCACTGCATGTAACCTGAACTCCCCATGCTGACCACCCTGTGGTGCTTTTCTCCATCCTACATTGGCACTCACGGCCTTTCCGTATTCAGACTCTCCAATTCACACCACCCCGTGATGTTTTTCTCACTCCTAGTAGTGAATGTAATGTTACACACCCATATAATGAGCAAGTCCCCGTGATGTTTTTCAGAAACCTATCCTACATGGCCACTGCATGTTTCCTGACCTCCCCATGCTGACCACCCCGTGTTGCTTTTCTCCATCCTATATTGACACTCACTGCCAATTTTAATTCAAATACTATGATTCACACCACCCCGTGATGTTTTTCTCACTCCTTGGAGTGAATGAAATGTTACACACACATACAATGCACACCACCCCGCAATGTTTTTTAGAAACCTATCCTACATTGCCACTGCATGTTTCCTGAAATCCCCATGCTGAGAACCCGGGGTGCTTTTCTCCATCCTACATTGACACTCACTGCCTATCCTATTTCAAACCCTCCGATTCACACCACCCCGTGATGTTTTTCTTACTCCTACAAGTGAAAGACCTGTTAGAAAACCATAAAATGCGCACCACCCCGCATTGTTTCTCAGAAACCTATCCTACATTTCAACTGCATGTTTCCTGTCATTCCAGTGCTGACCAACCCGTGGTGCTTTTCTCCATCCTACATTGCCACTCACTGCCTAATCTAATTCAGATACTATGATTCACACCACCCCGTGATGTTTTTCTCACTCCTAATAGTGAATGAAATGTTACACACCCATACAATGCTCACCACCCCGCAATGCTTTTCAGAAACCTATGCTACATTGCCACTGCATGTTTCCTGACCTCCCCATGCTGACCACCCGTGGTGCTCTACTCCATCCTACATTGCCACTCACTGCCTTTCCTTATTCAGACTCTCCATTTCACACCACCCCGTGAAGTTTTTCTCACTCATAGTAATTAATGTAATGTTACAAACCCATACAATGAGCAAGACCCCACGATGTTTTTCAGAAACCTATCCTACATTGTCACTGCATGTTTCCTGACCTCCCTATGCTGACCACACCGTGGTGCTTTTCTCAATCCTACATTGCCACTTCCAGCATATCCTAATTCAGAAGCACCAATTCACACCATCCAGTGATGTTTTTCTTACTCTTACTAGTTAATGTAATATTACACACCCATATAATGAGCAAGACCCCTCGATGTTTTTCAGAAACCTAACCTACATTGCCACTGCATGTTTCGTGAACTCACCATGGTGACCACCCTGTGGTGCTTTTCTCCATCCTATATTGCCACTCACTGCCTATCCTTATTCAGATACTATGATTCACACCACCCCGTGATGTTTTTCTCACTCCTACTAGTGAATGAAATGTTACACACCCATACAATGCACACCACCCCGCAATGTTTTTCAGAAACCTATCCTACATTGCCACGGCATGTTTCCTGAACTCCCCATGCTGACCACCCCGTGGTGCTTTTCTCCATCCTACATTACCACTCACTGCCTATCCTAATTCAGACCCTCCGATTCATACCACCCCGTGATGCTTTTCTTACTCCTACAAGTGAAAGGTCTGTTAGAAACCCATACAATGCGCACCACCCCGCGATGTTTCTCAGAAACCTATCCTACATTGCCACTGCATGTTTCCTGACTTCCCCTGGCTGACCACCCCGTGGTGCTTTTCTCCATCCTACATTGCCACTCACTGCCTATCCTAATTCAGACCCTCTGCTTCACACCACCACGTGATGTTTTTCTCACTCCTTCTAGTGAATGGCCTGTTAGAAACCCTTACAATGCGCACTACACCGTGATTTTTCTCAGAAACCTTTCCTACATTGCCACTGCCTGTTTCCTGATCTCCCCATGCTGACCACCACGTGGAGGTTTTCTCCATCCTACATTGACACTCACTGCCTATTCTAATTCAGTTACTATGATTCACACCACCCCATGATGTTTTTCTCACTCCTACTAGTGAATGTAAGGTTACACACCCATACAATGCACACCACCCCGTAATGTTTTTCAGAAACCTATCCTACATTACCACTGCATGTTTCCTGACTTCCCCATGCTGACCACTCCGTGCTACTTTTCTGCATTCTACATTGCTACTCACTGCCTATCCTAATTCAGATCCTATGATTCACACCACTCAGTGATGTTTTTGTCACACCTAATAATGAATGTAATGTTACAAACCCATACAATGTGCAACACCCCGCGATGTTTATCAGAAATTTATCCTACATTGCCACTGCATGTTTCGTGACCTCCCCATGTTGACCACCCCGTGGTGCTTTTCTCCATCCCACATTGCGACTCACTGCCTATCCTACTTCAGACACTCCACTTCACACCACCCCGTGATGTTTTTCTTACTCCTACTAGTGAATGACATGTTACACACCCATACAATGTGCACCACCCCGCGATGTTTTTCAGAAACCTATCCTACATTTCAACAGCATGTTTCCTGACATTCCAATGCTGACCACCCTGTGGTGCTTTTCTCGATCCTGCATTGCCACTCACTGCCTTACCTAATTCAGATACTATGATTGACAACACCCTGTGATGTTTTTCTCCCTCCTAACAGTGAATGAAATGTTACACACCCATACAATGCGCACCACCACGCAATGTTTTTCTGAAACCTATCCTGCACTGCCACTGCATGTTTCCTGAACTAACCATGCTGACCACCCCGTGGTGCTTTTCTTCATCCTCCATTGCCACTCACTGCCTATCCTACTTCAGACCCTCTGATTCACACCACCCCGTGATGTTTTTCTTACTCCTACAAGTGAAAGGCCTGTTAGAAACCCATACAATGCGCACCACCCCGCGATGTTTCTCAGAAACCTATCCTAAATTGCTAAAGCATGTTTCCTGACCTCCCCATGCTGACCACCCATGGTGCTTTTCTGTATCTTACATTGCCACTCACTGCATAACCCAATTCAGACATTCCGATTCATACCACCCTGTGATGATTATCTCACTCCTATTAGTGAATGTAATGTTACACATCCATACAATGTGCACCATTCCGCGATGTTTTTCAGAAACCTATCCTACATTGCCACTGCATGTTTCCTGACCTCCCCATGCTGACCACCCCGTGGTGCTTTTCTCCATCCAACATTGCCACTCTCTGCCTAACCTAATTCAGATACTATGATTCACACCACCATGTGATGTTTTTCTCACTCCTAACAGTGAATGAAATCTTACACACCCATACAATGCGCACCACCCCGCATTGTTTTTCAGAAACCTATCCTACACTGCCATTGCATGTTTCCTGAACTCCCCATGCTTACGACACCGTGGTACTTTACTCCATCCTACATTGCCACTCACTGCCTTTCCTTATTCAGACTCTCCATTTCACACCACCCCGTGAAGTTTTTCTCCCTCATACTAGTTAATGTAATATTACACACCCATACAATGAGCAAGACCCCGCGATGTTTTTCAGAAAACTATCCTACATTGCCACTACAGGTTTCCTGACCTCCCCTTGCTGACGACACCGTGGTGCTTTACTCCATCCTACATTGCCACTCACTGCCTATCCTAATTCAGACCCTCCGATCACACCACCCCTTGATGTTTTTCTTACTCCTACAAGTGAAAGGCCTGTTAGAAACCCATACAATGCGCACAATTCCACGATGTTTCTCAGAAACCTATCCTACATTGCCACTGCATGTTTCCTGACTTCCCCATGCTGACGACCCCGTGGTGCTTTTCTCCATCCTACATTGCCAATCACTGCCTATCCTAATCCAGCCCCTCCGATTCACACCACCACGTTATGTTTTTCTCACTCCTACTAGTGAATGGCCTGTTAGAAAAACTTACATTGCGCACCACCCCGTGATGTTTGAGGTCAGAAACCTTTCCTACATTGCCACTGCCTGATTCCTTATCTCCCCATGCTGACCACCCCTTGGAGCTTTTCTCCATCCTACATTGACACTCACTGCCTATCCTAATTCAGTTCCTATGATTCACACCATCCCGTGATGTTTTTCTCACTCCTACTAGTGAATGTAATTTTACAAAGCCATACAATGCGCACCACCCCGCGATATTTTTCAGAAACCTATGCTAAATTGCCACTGCATGTTTCCTGACTTCCCAATGCTGACCACCCTGTGGTACTTTTTTTCCATTCTACATGGCCACTCACTGCCTGTCCTAATTCATATTCGATGATTCACAACACTCAGTGATGTTTTTCTCACTCCTACTAGTGAATGTAATGTTACAAACCCATACAATGCGCAACACCACGCGATGTTTTTCAGAAATCTATCCTACATTGCCACTGCAAGTTTCCTGACCTCCCCATGTTGACCACCCCGTGGTGCTTTTCTCTATCATACATTGCGACTCACTGCCTATCATACTTTAGACCCACCGATTCACACCACCCCGTGATGTTTTTCTTACTCCTACTATTGAATGACATGTTACAGACACATACAATGTGCACCACCCCGCGATGTTTTTCAGAAACCTATCCTACATTGCCAAGGCATGTTTCCTGACCTCCACAGGCTGACCACCCCGTGGTGCTTTTCTCCATCCTACATTGCCATTTCCTACGTATCCTAATTCAAACCCTCTGATTCACACCACCCCGTGATGTTTTTCTCCCTCCTACTAGTGAATGTAAAGTTACACACCCATACAATGCGCACCACCCCGTCATGTTTTTCAGAAATCTATCGTACATTGCCACTGCATGTTTCCTGACCTCCCCATGCGACCACCCCGTGGTGCTTTTCTCCATCCTACATTGCCACTCACTGCCTATCCTAATTCAGACCTTCTGATTCATACCACCCTGTGATGATTTTCTCACTTCTCCTAGTCACTGTAATGTTACACACCCATACAATGTGCACCACCCCGCGATGATTTTCAGAAAAATATCTTACATTGCCACTGCATGTTTCCTGACTTCCCCATGCTGACAACCCCGTGGTGCTTTTCTCCATCCTACATTGCCACTCACTGCCTATCCTAATTCAGATCCTATGATTCACACCATCCCATGATGTTTTTCTCACTCCTACTCGTCAATGTAATGTCACAATCCCATACAATGGGCACCACCCCGCAATTTTTTGAGAAACCAATCCTAAATTGCCACTGCATGTTTCCTGACCTCCCCATGCTGACCACCCCGTGGTCCTTTTTTCCAGTCTACGTTGCCACTCTCTGCCTATCCTAATTCAGATCATATGATTCCCACCACCACGTGATGTTTTTCTCACTCCTACTAGTGAATGGCCTGTTCCAAACCCTTACAATGGGCACCACACCCTGATGTTTTTCAGAAACCTTTCCTACATTGCCACTGCCTGTTTCCTGATCTCCCCATGCTGACCACCCCTGGAGCTTTTCTCCATTCTACATTGCCACTCACTGTCTATCCTAATTCAGTTCCTATGATTCACACCACCCCATGATGTTTTTCTCACTCCTACTAGTGAATGTAATGTTACACACCCATACAATGCCCACCATCCCGCGAAGTTTTTCAGAAACCTATCCTACATTGCCACTACATGTTTCCTGACTTCCCCATGCTGACCACCTCGTGCTACTTTTCTGCATTCTACATTGCCACTCACTGCCTATCCTAATTCAGATCCTATGATTCACACCACTCAGTGATGTTTTTCTCACTCCTACTAGTGAATGTAATGTTACAAACCCATACAATGCGCAACACCCCTCGATGTTTATCAGAAATCTATCCTACATTGCCACTGCATTTTTCCTGACTTCCCCATGCTGACCACCCTGTGGTGCTTTTCTCCAACCTACATTGCGACTCACTGCCTTTCCTAATTCAGTACCTCCGATTCACACCACCCCGTGATGCTTTTCTTACTCCTCCTAGTGAATGATATGTTACAGACCCATACAATGTGCACCACCCCGTGATGTTTTTCAGAAACGTATCCTACATTACAACTGCATGTTTCCTGTCATTCCAGTGCTCACCTCCCCGTGGTGCTTTTCTCCATCCTACATTGCCACTCACTGCCTAACGTAATTCAGATACTATGATTCACAACACCCCGTGATGTTTTTCTCACTCCTAATAGTGAATGAAATGTTACACACCCATACAATGCGCACCACCCCGCAATGCTTTTCAGAAAACTATGCTACATTGCCACTGCTTGTTTTCTGACCTCCCCATGCTGACAACCCCGTGGTGCTTTTCTACATCCTACATTGCCACTCACTGCCTAACCTAGTTCAGACCCTCCGATTCATAAAACCCCGTGATGTTTTTCTTACTCCTACAAGTGAAAGGCCTGTTAGAAACCCATACAATGCGCACCACCCCGCGATGTTTCTAAGAAACCTATCCTACATTGCCACTGCATGTTTCCTGACTTCCCCATGCTGACCAACCCGTGGTGCTTTTCTCCATCCTACATTGACACTCACTGCTTATCCTAATTCAGTCCCTCCGATTCACACCACCACGTTATGTTTTTCTCACTGCTACTAGTGAAGGGCCTGTTAGAAACCCTTACAATGCGCACCACCCCGTGATGTTTTTCAGCAACCTTTCATACATTGCAACTGCCTGTTTCCTGATCTCCCCATGCTGACCACCCCGTGGAGCTTTTCTCCATCCTACATTGCCACTCACTGCCTATCCTAATTCAGTTCCTATGATTCACACCATCCCGTGATGTTTTTCTCACTCCTACTCGTCAATGTAATGTTACAAACCCATACAATGCGCACCACACCGCAATTTTTTCAGAAACCTATCCTAAATTGCCACTGCATGTTTCCTGACCTCCCCATGCTGACCACCCCATGTTACTTTTTTCCAGTCTACGTTGCCACTCACTGCCTATCCTAATTCAGATCCTATGATTCACAACACTCAGTGATGTTTTTCTCACTCCTACAAGTGAATGTAATGTTACAAACCTATAAAATGCACAACAAGACGCGATGTTTTTCAGAAATCTATCCTACATTGCCACTGCATGTTTCCTGACCTCCCATTTTGACCACCCCGTGGTGCTTTTCTCCATCCTACATTGACACTCCCTGCCTATCCTAATTCAAACCCTCTGATTCAAACCACCCCGTGATGTTTTTCTCACTCCTAGGAGTGAATGAAATGTTACACACACATACAATGCACACCACCCCGCAATGTTTTTTAGAAACCTATCCAACATTGCCACTGCATGTAACCTGAACTCCCCATGCTGACCACCCTGTGGTGCTTTTCTCCATCCTACATTGGCACTCACGGCCTTTCCGTATTCAGACTCTCCAATTCACACCACCCCGTGATGTTTTTCTCACTCCTAGTAGTGAATGTAATGTTACACACCCATATAATGAGCAAGTCCCCGTGATGTTTTTCAGAAACCTATCCTACAAGGCCACTGCATGTTTCCTGACCTCCCCATGCTGACCATCCCGTGTTGCTTTTCTCCATCCTACATTGCCACTCACTGCCTAACCTAATTCAGATACTATGATTCACACCACCCCGTGATGTTTTTCTCACTCCTAATAGTGAATGAAATGTTACACACCCATACAATGCGCACCACCCCGCAATGCTTTTCAGAAACCTATGCTACATTGCCACTGCATGTTTCCTGACTTCCCCATGCTGACCAAGCCGTGGTGCTTTTCTCCATCATACATTGCCACTCACTGCCTATCCTAATTCAGTCCCTCCGATTCACACCACCACGTTATGTTTTTCTCACTCCTACCAGTGAATGGTCTGTTAGAAACCCTTACAATGCGCACCACCCCGTGATGTTTTTCAGAAACCTTTCCTACATTGCCACTGCCTGTTTCCTGATCTCCCCATTTTGACCACCCAGTGGTGCTTTTCTCCATCCTACATTGCGACTCACTGCCTATCCTACTTCAGACCCTCCAATTCACACCACCCCATGATGTTTTTATTACTCCTATTAGTGAAAAACATGTTACAGACACATACAATGTCCACCACCCCGCGATGTTTTTCAGAAACCTATCCTACATTGCCACTGCATGTTTCCTGACATGCCCATGTTGACCGTCCCGTGGAGCTTTTCTCCATCCTACATTGCCACTCACTGCCTTTCCTTATTCTGACTCTCCGATTCACACCACCCCGTGACGTTTTTCTCACTCCTACTAGTGAATGTAATGTTACACACCCATACAATGTGCACCACCCCACGATGTTTTTGAGAAACCTATCCTACATTGCCAATGCATGTTTCCTGACCTCCCCATGCTGACCAAAATGTGGTTCTTTACTCCATCCTACATTGCCACTCAATGCCTTTCCTTATTCAGACTCTCCATTTCACACCACACCGTGAAGTTTTTCTCACTCATACTAGTTAATGTAATGTTACACACCCATACAGTGAGCAAGACCCAGCGATGTTTTTCAGAAACCTATCCTACATTGCCACTGCATGTTTCCTGAACTCCCTATGCTGATCACCCAGTGGTGGTTTTCTCAATCCTACATTGCCACTTGATGCCTATCCTAATTCAGAACCTCCGATTCACACCACCCAGTGAAGTTTTTCTCACTCCTACTAGTGAATGTAATGTTACACACCCATACAATGTGCACCAACCTGCCATGTTTTGCAGAAACCTATCCTACATTGCCACTGCATGTTTCCTGACCTCCTCATGCTGACCACCCCGTGGTGCTTTTCTCCATTCTACATTGCCACTCACTGCCTATCCTAATTCAGACTCTCCATTTCACACCACCCTGTGAAGTTTTTCTCACTCCTACTAGTGAATGTAATGTTACACACCCATACAATGTGCACCAACCTGACATGTTTTGCAGAAACCTATCCTACATTGCCACTGCATGTTTCCTACCCTCCTCATGCTGACCACCCCGTGTTGCTTTTCTCCATCCTACATTGCCACTCACTGCCTAACCTAATTCAGATACTATGATTCACACCACCCCGTGATGTTTTTCTCACTCCTAATAGTGAATGAAATGTTACACACACATACAATGCGCACCACCCCGCAATGCTTTTCAGAAACCTATGCTACATTGCCACTGCATGTTTCCTGACTTCCCCATGCTGACCAAGCCGTGGTGCTTTTCTCCATCATACATTGCCACTCACTGCCTATCCTAATTCAGTCCCTCCGATTCACACCACCACGTTATGTTTTTCTCACTCCTACCAGTGAATGGCCTGTTAGAAACCCTTACAATGCGCACCACCCCGTGATGTTTTTCAGAAACCTTTCCTACATTGCCTCTGCCTGTTTCCTGATCTCCCCATGCTGACCACCCCGTGGAGCTTTTCTCCATCCTACATTGCCACTCACTGCCTATCCTAATTCAGTTCCTATGATTCACACCATCCCGTGATGTTTTTCTCACTCCTACTCGTCAATGTAATGTTACAAACCCATACAATGCGAACCACCCCTCAATTTTTTCAGAAACCTATGCTAAATTGCCACTGCATGTTTCCTGACTTCCCCATGCTGACCACCCCATGGTACTTTTTTCCAGTCTACGTTGCCACTCACTGTCTATCCTAATTCAGATCCTATGATTCACAACACTCAGTGATGTTTTTCTCACTCCTACTACTGAATGTAATGTTACAAACCCATACAATGTGCAACAAGACGCGATGTTTTTCAGAAATCTATCCTACATTGCCACTGCATGTTTCCTGACCTCCCCATTTTGACCACCCAGTGGTGCTTTTCTCCATCCTACATTGCGACTCACTGCCTATCCTACTTCAGACCCTCCAATTCACACCACCCCATGATGTTTTTATTACTCCTATTAGTGAAAAACATGTTACAGACACATACAATGTCCACCACCCCGCGATGTTTTTCAGAAACCTATCCTACATTGCCACTGCATGTTTCCTGACATGCCCATGTTGACCGTCCCGTGGAGCTTTTCTCCATCCTACATTGCCACTCACTGCCTTTCCTTATTCTGACTCTCCGATTCACACCTCCCCGTGATGTTTTTCTCACTCCTACTATTGAATGTAATGTTACACACCCATACAATGTGCACCACCCCACGATGTTTTTGAGAAACCTATCCTACATTGCCAATGCATGTTTCCTAACCTCCCCATGCTGACCAAAATGTGGTTCTTTACTCCATCCTACATTGCCACTCAATGCCTTTCCTTATTCAGACTCTCCATTTCACACCACACCGTGAAGTTTTTCTCACTCATACTAGTTAATGTAATGTTACACACCCATACAGTGAGCAAGACCCAGCGATGTTTTTCAGAAACCTATCCTACATTGCCACTGCATGTTTCCTGAACTCCCTATGCTGATCACCCAGTGGTGGTTTTCTCAATCCTACATTGCCACTTCCTGCCTATCCTAATTAAGAACCTCCGATTCACACCACCCAGTGATGTTTTTCTCACTCCTACTAGTGAATGTAATGTTACACACCCATACAATGTGCACCAACCTGCCATGTTTTGCAGAAACCTATCCTACATTGCCACTGCATGTTTCCTGACCTCCTCATGCTGACCACCCCGTGGTGCTTTTCTCCATTCTACATTGCCACTCACTGCCTATCCTAATTCAGACTCTCCATTTTACACCACCCTGTGAAGTTTTTCTCACTCCTACTAGTGAATGTAATGTTACACACCCATACAATGTGCACCAACCTGACATGTTTTGCAGAAACCTATCCTACATTGCCACTGCATGTTTCCTACCCTCCTCATGCTGACCACCCCGTGGTGCTTTTCTCCATTCTACATTGCCACTCATTGCCTATCCTAATTCAGACCCTATGATTCACACCACTCCGTGGTGTTTTTCTCACTCCTACTAGTGAATGTAATGTTACACATCCATACAATGCGCACCACCCCGCGATGTTTTTCAGAAACCTATCCTACATTGCCACTGCATGTTTCCTGACCTCCCCATGCTGACCACCCCGTGGTGCTTTTCTCCATTCTCCATTGCAACTCACTGCCTATCATAATTCAGAATCTCCATTTCACACTACCCCATGAAGTTTTTCTCACTCATACTAGTTAATGTAATGTTACACACCCATACAATGCGCACCACCCCGCAATGTTTTTCAGAAACCTATCCTACATTGCCACTGCATGTTTCCTGAACTCCCCATGCTGACCACCCCGTGGTGCTTTTCTCCATCCTACATTGCCACTCACTGCCTATCCTAATTCAGATCCTATGACTCACACCACTCCGTGAAGTTTTTCCCACTCCTACTAGAGAATGTAATGTTACAAACCCATACAATGCGCACCACACAGCAATGTTTTTCAGAAACCTATCCTACATTGCCACTGCATGTTTCCTGACAACCCCATGCTGACCATCCCGTGGAGCTTTTCTCCATCCTACGTTGCCACTCACTGCGTTTCCTTATTCACACTCTCCGATTCACACCACCACGTGATGTTTTTCTCACTGCTACTAGTGAATGTAATGTTACACACCCATACAATGTGCACCACCCCACGATGTTTTTGAGAAACCTATGCTACATTGCCAATGCATGTTTCCTGACTTCCCCATGCTGACCAAAATGTGGTGCTTTTCTCCAACCTACATTGCCACTCACTGCCTATCCGAATTCAGACCCTCTGATTCACACTAACCCGTGATGTTTTTCTCACTCCTACTAGTGAATGTAATGTTACACATTCCTACAATGCGCACCACCCCGCGATGTTTTCCAGAAACCTATCCTACATTGCCACTGCGTGTTTCATGACCTCCCCATGCTGACCACCTCGTGTTGCTTTTCTCCGTCCTACCTTGCCACTCACTGCCTATCCTAATACAGACACCCCGATTCACACCAACACGTGATGTTTTTCTCACTGCTACTAGTGAATTGCCTGATAGAAACCCTTACAATGCGCACCACCCCCGGATGTTTTTGAGAAACCTATCCTACTTTGCCCCTATGTGTTTCCTAACCTCCCCATGCTTACGACCCCGTGGTGCTATTCTCCATCCTACATTGCCACTCATTGCCTTTCCTAATTCAGACCCTCCGATTCACACCACGCCGTGATGTTTTTCTCACTCCTACTAGTGAATGTAATGTTACACACCCATACAATGCGCACCACCCCGCGATGTTTTTCAGAAACCTATCCTACATTGCCACTGCATGTTTCTTGACTTCCCCATGCTGACCACCCCGTCGTACTTTTCTCCATTCTACATTGCCACTCACTGCCTATCCTAATTCAGATCCTATGATTCACACCACTCAGTGATGTTTTTCTCACTCCTACTAGTGAATGTAATGTCACAAACCCATACAATGCGCAACAACCCGCGATGTTTTTCAGAAATCTATCCTACATTGCCACTGCATGTTTCGTGATCTCCCCATGTTGACCACCCCGTGGTGCTTTTCTCCACCCTACATTGGGACTCACTGCCTATCCTTCTTCAGGCACTCCAATTCACAACATCCCGTGATGTTTTTCTTACTCCTACTAGTGAATGACATGTTACAGACCCATACAATGTGCACCACCCCGCGATGTTTTTCAGAAACCTATCCTACATTGCCACTGCATTTTTCCTGACCTCCCCATGCTGACCACCCCGTGGTGCTTTTCTCCATACTACATTGCCACTCACTGCCTTTCCTAACTCAGTTCCTATGATTAACACCACTTCGTGATTTTTTTCTCACTCCTAATAGTGAATGTAATGTTACACACCCATACAATGCGCACCACACCGCGATGTTTTTCAGAAACCTATCCTACATTACAACTGCATGTTTCCTGACCTCCCCATGCTGACCACACCGTGGTGCTTTTTTCCATCCTATATTGCCACTCAGTGCCTATCCTAATTAAGACCCTCCGATTCACACCACCCCGTGATGTTATTGTCACTCCTACTAGGAAATGGCCTGTTAGAAAACAATAAAATGCTCACCACTCTGAGATGTTTCTAAGAAACCAGCCTACATTGCCACTGCATGTTTCCTGACTTCCCCATGTTGACCACCCCGTGGTGCTTTTGTCCATCCTACATTGCCACTCACTGCCTATCCTAATTCAGACACTCCGATTCACAACCCACTGTGAGATTTTTCTCACTCCTACTAGTGAATGTAAAGTTACACACCCATTCAATGCGCACCCCCCCGCGATGTTTTTCAGAAACCTATCCTACATTTCCACTGCATGTTTCCTGACTTCACCATGCTGACCACCCCGTGGTGCTTTTCTCCATCCTACATTGCCACTCACTGCCTATCCAAATTGAGATCCTCCGATCCACACCACCCCGTGATGTTTTTCTCACTCCTACTAGTATATATAATGTTACACAAACTTACATTACGCACCACCCCGTGATATTTTTCAGAAATCTATCCTACACTGCCACTGCATTTTTCCTGACCTCCCCATGCTGACTACCCCGTGCAGCTTTTCTCCATCCTACATTGCCACACCCGGCCTATCCTAATTCAGACCCTCCGATTCAAACCACCCCGTGATGTTTTTCTCACTCCTACTAGTGAATGTAATGTTACACATCCAAGCAATGCGCACCACACCTCGATGTCCTTCAGAAACTTATCCTACATTGCCACTGCATGTTTCCTGCCCTCCCCATGCTGACCACCACATGGTGCTTTTCTCCATTCTACATTGGCACTCACAGCCTTTCCCTTTTCAGACTCTCCGATTCACACCACCCCGTAAAGTTTTTCTCACTCTTACTAGTGAATGTAATTTTACACACCCATTCAATGACCAAGACCCCACGATGTTTTTCAGAAACCTATCCTACATTGCCACTGCATGTTTCCTGACCTCCCTATGCTGACCACCCCGTGGTGCTTTTCTCCATCCTACATTGCCACTCACTGCCTATCCTAATTCAGACCCTCCGATTCACACCAAACCGTGACGTTTTTCTTACTCCTACTAGTGAATGACCTGTTAGAGCCCCATACAATGCGCACCACCCTGTGATGTTTATCACAAATCTAACCTATATTGCCACTGCCTGTTTCCTGACTTCCCCATGCTGACCACCCCGTGATGCTTTCTCCAACCTACATTGGCATTCACTTCCTATCCTAATTCAGACCCGCCAATTCACACCAACCCGTGATGTTTTTCTCACTCCTATTAGTGAATGTAATGTTACACACCCATACAATGCGCATCACTGCGATGTTTTCTGAAACCTATCCTACATTGCCACTGCATGTTTCCTGACCTCCCCATGCTGACCACCCCGTGCTGCTTTGCTCAATCCTACATTGACACTCCCTACATATCCTAATTCAGACCTTCCGATTCAAAGCACCCCGTGATGTTTTTCTCACTCCTACTAGTGCATGCAATGTTACACACCCAAACAATGCGCACCACCCGCGATGTCCTTCAGAAACCTATCTTACATTGCCACTGCATGTTTCCTGACCTCCCTATGCTGACCATCCCGTGGTGATTTTCTCAATCCTACATTGCCACTTCCTGCCTATCCTAATTCAGAACCTCAAATTCACACCACTCGGTGAAGTTTTTCTCACTCATATTAGTGAATGTAATGTTACACACCCATACAATGCGCACCACCCCGGGATCTTTTTCAGAAACCTATCCTACATTGCCACTGCATGTTTCCTGACCTCCCCATGCTGACCACCCCGTGGTGCTTTTCTCCAAGCTACATTGCCACTCACTGCCTATCCTAATTCAGTCCCTCCGATTCACACCACCCCGTGATGTTTTTCTTACTCCTACTAGTGAATTGCCCGTTATAAACCCATACAATGCGCACCACAGCGCGATGTTTCTCAGAAATCTATCCTACATTGCCAATGCATGTTTCCTGACTTCCCCATGCTGACCACCCCGTGGTGCATTTCTCCAAATTACATTCCCATTCACTTCCTTTCCTAATTCAGACCCTCCGATTCACACCAACCCGTGATGTTTTCTCACACCTACTAGTGAATGTAATGTTACACAACCATACAATGTGCACCACCCCGCGATGTTTTTCAGAAACCTATCTTACATTGTCACTGCATGTTTCCTGACCTGCCCATGCTGACAACCCCGTGGTGCTTTTCTCCATCCTACATTGGCACTCACAGCCTTTCCCTATTCAGACTCTCCGATTCATACCACCCCGTAAAGTTTTTCTCACTCCTACTAGTGAATGTAATGTTACACACCCATACAATGACCAAGACCCCACGATGTTTTTCAGAAACCTATCCTCCAGTGCCACTGCATGTTTCCTGACCTCCCCATGCTGACCACCCCGTGGTACTTTTCTCAATCTTACATTGCCACTTCCTGCCTATCCTAATTCAGAACCTCCGATTCACACCACCCAGGGATGTTTTTCTCACTCCTACTAGTGAATGTAATGTTACACACCCATACAATGCGCACCACCCCACGATGTCTTTCAGAAACCTATCCTACATTGCCACTGCATGTTTCCTGACCTCCAAATGCTGACCACCCCATGGTGCTTTTCTCCATCCTACATTGCCACTAACTGCCTATCCTAATTCAGACCTTTCGATTCATACCACCCTGTGATGTTTTTCTCACTCATACTAGTGAATGTAATGTTACACACCCATACAATGTGCACCACCCCGCGATGTTTTTCAGAAACCTATGTTACATTGTCACTGCATGTTTACTGACCTCCCCATGCTGACCACCCCGTGGTGCTTTTCTCCATCCTACATTGGCACTCACTGCCTTTCCCTATTCAGACTCTCCGATTCACTCCACCGCGTGAAGTTTTTCTCACTCCTACTAGTGAATGTAATGTTACACACCCATACAATGACCAAGACCCCACGAAGTTTTTCCAAAACCTATCCTACATTGCCACTGAATGTTTCCTGACCTCCCTATGCTGACCACCCCGTGGTGAGTTTCTTAATCCTACATTGCCACTTCCTGCCTATCCTAATTCAGAACCTCCGATTCACACCACCCAGTGATGTTTTTCTCACTACTACTAGTGAATGTAATGTTACACACCCATACAATGCGCACCACCCCACGATGTCTTTCAGAAACCTATCCTAAATTGCCACTGAATGTTTCCTGACCTCCCCATGCTAACCACCCCTTGGTGCTTTTCTCCGTCCTACATTGCCATTCCCTGCTTATACTAATTCAGTTCCTTTGATTCACACCACCCCGTGATATTTTTCTCACTCCTACTAGTGAATGTAATGTTACACACCCATACATTGCGCCCCACCGCGCGATGTTTTTCAGAAACCTATCCTACATTGCCAACGCATGTTTTCTGACCTCCCTATGCAGACCACCCCATGGTGCTTTTCTCCAAGCTACACTGCCACTCACTGCCTATCCTAATTCTGATCCTATGATTCAAACCACCCCGTGATGTTTTTCTCACTCCTACAAGTGAATGTAATGTTACACACCCAGACAAGGCGCACCACCCCACAATGTTGTTCAGAAACCAATGCTACATGGCCACCACATGTTTCCTGAACTCGCCAAGCTGACCACCCCGTGGTGCTTTTCTCCATCCTACATTGCCATTCACTTCCTATCCTAATTCAGACCCGCCGATTCACACCAACCCGTGATGTTTTTCTCACTCCTATTAGTGAATGTAATGTTACACACCCATACAATGCGCACCACCCCACGATGTCTTTCAGAAACCTATCCTACATTGCCACTTCATGTTTCCTGACCTCCCCATGCTGACCACCTCGTAGTGCTTTTCTCCATCCTACATTTCCACTCACTGCCTATTCTAATTCAGACCCTCCGATTCACACCACTCCGTGATGTTTTTCGGACTCCTGCTAGTGAATGTAATGTTACACACCCATACAATGCGCTCCACCCCGCGATGTTTTTCCGAAACCTATCCTACATTGCCACTGCATGTTTCCTGACCTCCCCATGCTGACCACCCGGTGCTGCTTTTCTCCATCCTACATTGTCACTCCCTACCTATCCTAATTCAGACCCTCGGATTCAAACCACCCCGTGATGTTTTTCTTACTCCTACTAGTGAATGTAATGTTACACACCCAAACAATGCGCACCAACCCGCGATGTCTTTCAGAAACCTATCCTACATTGCCACTGCATATTTCCTGACCTCCCCATGCTGACCACCACATGGTGGTTTTCTCCATCCTACATTGCCACTCACTGCCTATCCTAATTCAGACCTTCCGATTCACACCACCTCGTGATGTTTTTCTCACTGCTTCTAGTGAATGTAATGTTACACACCCAAACAATGCGCACCACCCCGCGATGTCTTTCAGAAACCTATCCTACATTGCCACTGCATATTTCCTGACCTCCCCATGCTGACCACCACATGGTGCTTTTCTCCATCCTACATTGCCACTCACTGCCTATCCTAATTCAGACCTTCCGATTCACACCACCCCGTGATGTTTTTCTCACTGCTTCTAGTGAATGTAATGTTACACACCCATACAATGTGCACCACCGCGCGACGTTTTTCAGAAACCTATCTTACATTGCCACTGAATGTTTCTTGACTTCACCCTGCTGACCACTCAGTGGTGCTTTTCTCAATCCTACATTGCCACTCACTGCCTATCCTAATTCAGATACTATGATTCACACCACCCCGTGATGTTTTTCTCACTCCTACTAGTGAATGTAATGTTACACACCGACACAAAGCGCACCACCCCGCGATGTTTTTCAGAATCCTATCCTACATTGTCACTGCATGTTTCCTGACCTCCCCTTGCTGACCACCCCGTGGTGCTTTTCTCCATCCTACATTGCCACTCACTGCCTATCCTAATTCAGACCCTCCGATTCACACCAATCCATGATGTTTTTCTCATCCTACTAGTGAATGTAATGTTACACACCCATACAATGCTCACCACCCCGCTATGTTTTTCACAAACCTATCTTACATTGCCACTGCATGTTTCTTGACCTCCCCCTGGTGACCACCCAGTGGTGCTTTTCTCCAACCTACATTGCCACTAACTGCCTATCCTAATTCAGACCTTCCAATTCATAGCACCGTGTTATGTTTTTCTCACTCCTACTAGTGAATGGAAGGTTACACAACTGTACAATGTGCACAACCCCACGATGTTTTTCAGAAACCTAACTTACATTGTCACTGCATGTTTCCTGACCTCCCCATGCTGACCACCTCGTGGTGCTTTTCTCCATCCTACATTGGCACTCACAGCCTTTCCCTAATCAGACTCTCCGATTCACACAACCCCGTAAAGTTTTTCTCACTCCTACTAGTGAATGTAATGTTACACACCCATACAATGACCAAGAACCCACGATGTTTTTCAGAAACCTATCCTACATTGCCACTGCATGTTTCCTGACCTCCCTATGCTGACCACCCCGTGGTGCTGTTCTCAATCCTACATTGCCACTTCCTGCCTATCCTAATTCAGAAACTCCGATACACACCACCCAGGGATGTTTTTCTCACTCCTACTAGTGAATGTAATGTTACACACCCATACAATGTGCACCACCCAACGATGGCTTTCAGAAACCTATCCTACATTGCCACTGCATGTTTCCTGACCTCCTCTTGCTGACCACATCGTAGTGCTTTTCTCCATCCTACATTGCCACTCACTGCCTATCCTAATTGAGACCCTCCGATTCACACCACTCCGTGATGTTTTTCTGACTCCTTCTAGTGAATGTAGTGTTACACACCCATACGATGTGCACCACCGCGCGACGTTTTTCAGAAACCTATCTTACATTGCCACTGAATGTTTCTTGACTTCACCCTGCTGACCACTCAGTGGTGCTTTTCTCAATCCTACATTGCCACTCACTGCCTATCCTAATTCAGATACTATGATTCACACCACCCCGTGATGTTTTTCTCACTCCTAGTAGTGAATGTAATGTTACACACCCAAACAATGCGCACCACCCCGCGATATCTTTCAGAAACCTATCCTACATTGCCACTGCATGTTTCCTGACCTCCCCATGCTGACCACCACATGGTGCTTTTCTCCATCCTACATTGTCACTCACTGCCTATCCTAATTCAGACCTTCCGATTCACACCACCCCGTGATGTTTTTCTCACTGCTTCTAGTGAATGTAATTTTACACACCCATACAATGTGCACCACCCCGCGACGTTTTCCAGAAACCTATCTTACATTGCCACTGAGTGTTTCTTGACTTCACCCTGCTGACCACTCAGTGGTGCTTTTCTCCATCCTACATTGCCACTCACTGCCTATCCTAATTCAGATACTATGATTCACACCACCCCGTGATGTTTTTCTCACTGCTACTAGTGAATGTAATGTTACACACCGATACAATGCGCACCACCCCGCGATGTTTTTCAGAATCCTATCCTACATTGGCACTGCATGTTTCCTGACCTCCCCTTGCTGACCACCCCGTGGTTCTTTTCTCCATCCTACATTGCCACTTCCTATCTATCCTAATTCAGAACCTCCGATTCACACCAGCCAGGGATGTTTTTCTCACTCCTACTAGTGAATGTAATGTTACACACCCATACAATGACCAAGAACCCACGATGTTTTTCAGAAACCTATCCTACATTGCCACTGCATGTTTCCTGACCTCCCTATGCTGACCACCCCGTGGTGCTGTTCTCAATCCTACATTGCCACTTCCTATCTATCCTAATTCAGAACCTCCGATTCACACCAGCCAGGGATGTTTTTCTCACTCCTAGTAGTGAATGTAATGTTACACACCCATACAATGCGCACCACCCCACGATGGCTTTCAGAAACCTATCCTACATTGCCACTGCATGTTTCCTGACCTCCTCATGCTGACCACATCGTAGTGCTTTTCTCCATCCTACATTGCCACTCACTGCCTATCCTAATTGAGACCCTCCGATTCACACAACTCCGTGATGTTTTTCTGACTCCTTCTAGTGAATGTAGTGTTACACACCCATACAATGCGCACCACCCCGCGATGTTTTTCAGAAATCTATCTACATTGCCATTGCACGTTTCCTGACTTTCCCATGCTGACCACACCGTGGTGCTTTCCTCCAACCTACATTGCCATTCACTTCCTATCCTAATTCAGACCCGCCAATTCACACCAACCCGTGATGTTTTTCTCACTCCTATTAGTGAATGTAATGTTACACACACATACAATGCGCATCACTGCGATGTTTTCTGAAACCTATCCTACATTGCCACTGCATGTTTCCTGACCTCCCCATGCTGACCACCACGTGCTGCTTTTCTCCATCCTACATTTTCACTCCCTACATATCCTAATTCAGACCCTCCGATTCAAACCAGCCCGTGATGTTTTTCTCACTCCTACTAGTGAATGTAATGTTACACACCCAAACAATGCGCACCAACCCGCGATGTCTTTCAGTAACCTATCCTACATTGCCATTGCATGTTTCCTGACCTCCCCATGCTGACCACCCCGTGGTGCTTTTCTCCATCCTACATTGCCACTTCCTATCTATCCTAATTCAGAACCTCCGATTCACACCAGCCAGGGATGTTTTTCTCACTCCTAGTAGTGAATGTAATGTTACACACCCATACAATGCGCACCACCCCACGATGGCTTTCAGAAACCTATCCTACATTGCCACTGCATGTTTCCTGACCTCCTCATGCTGACCACATCGTAGTGCTTTTCTCCATCCTACATTGTCACTCACTGCCTATCCTAATTCAGACCTTCCGATTCACACCACCCCGTGATGTTTTTCTCACTGCTTCTAGTGAATGTAATGTTACACACCCATACAATGTGCACCACCCCGCGACGTTTTCCAGAAACCTATCTTACATTGCCACTGAATGTTTCTTGACTTCACCCTGCTGACCACTCAGTGGTGCTTTTCTCCATCCTACATTGCCACTCACTGCCTATCCTAATTCAGATACTATGATTCACACCACCCCGTGATATTTTTCTCACTCCTACTAGTGAATGCAATGTTACACACCCATACAATGTGCAAGACCCCACGATGTTTTTCAGAATTCTATCCTACATTGCCACTGCATTTTTCCTGACCTACCCTTTCTGACCACCCTGTGGTGCTTGTCTCCAACCTACATTGCCACTCACTGCCTATCCTATTTCCGATCCTATGATTCACACACCCCGTGATGTTTTTCTCACACCTACTAGTGAATGTAAGGTTACACACCGATACAATGCGCACCACCCCGCGATGTTTTTCAGAATCCTATCCTACATTGGCACTGCATGTTTCCTGACCTCCCCATGCTGACCACCCCGTGCTGCTTTTCTTAATCCTACATTGCCACTTCCTGCCTATCCTAAATCAGAACCTCCGATTCACACCACCCACTGATGTTTTTCTCACTCCTACTAGTGAATGTAATGTTACACACCCATACAATGCGCGCCACCCCGCGATGTCTTTCAGAAACCTATCCTACATTGCCACTGAATGTTTCCTGACCTTAACATGCTAACCACCCCTTGGTGCTTTCCACCATCCTACATTCCCACTCACTGCCTATACTAATTCAGTTCCTTTGATTCACACCACCCCGTGATGTTTTTCTCACTCCTACTAGTGAATGTAATGTTACGCACCCATACATTGCGCAGCACCCCGCGATGTTTTTCAGAAACCTATCCTACATTGCCACTGCACGTTACCTGACCTCCCCATGCTGACCACCCCGTGGTGCTTTTCTCCAACCTACATTGCCACTAACTGCCTATCCTAATTCAGACCTTCCAATTCATAGCACCATGTTATGTTTTTCTCACGCCTACTCGTGAATGTAATGTTACACAACCGTACAATGTGCACCACCCCGCGATGTTTTTCAGAAACCTATCTTACATTGTCACTGCATGTTTCCTGACCTGCCCATGTTGACCACCCCGTGGTGCTTTACTCCATCCTAAATTGGAACTCACAGCCTTTCCCTAATCAGAGTCTCCGATTCACACAACCCCGTAAAGTTTTTCTCACTCCTACTAGTGAATGTAATGTTACACACCCATACAATGACCAAGACCACACGATGTCTTTCAGAAACCTATCCTACATTGCCACTGCATGTTTCCTGAACTCCCCATGCTGACCAACCCGTGGTGCTTTTCTCCAAGCTACATTGCCACTCACTGCCTATCCTAACTCAGATCCTATGATTCAAACCACCCCGTGGTGTTTTTCTCACTCCTACGAATGAATGTAATGTTACACACCCAGACAATGCGCACCACCCCGCAATGTTTTTCAGAAACCTATCCTACATTACCACCACATGTTTCCTGAACTCCCCATGCTGACAACCCCATGGTGCTTTTCTCCATCCTACATTGCCACTCCCTGCCTATCATATTTCAGACCCTCGGATTCAAACCACCCCGTGATGTTTTTCTCACTCCTACTAGTGAATGTAATGTTACACACCCATGCAATACGAACCACCCCGCGATGTCTTTCAGAAACCTATCCCACATTGCCACTGCATGTTTCCTGACATCCAAATGCTGACCACCCCATGGTGCTTTTCTCCATCCTACATTGCCACTAACTGCCTATCCTAATTCAGACCTTCCGATTCATACCACCCTGTCATGTTTTTCTCACTCCTACTAGTGAATGTAATGTTACACACCCATACAATGTGCACCTCTCTGTGATGTTTTTCAGAAACCTATGTTACATTGTCATTGCATGTTTCCTGACCTCCCCATAGTGACTACCCCGTGGTGATTTTCTCCATCCTACATTGGCACTCACTGACCTCCCTATGCTGACCACCCCGTGGTGCTTTTCTTAATCCTACATTGCCACTTCCTGCCTATCCTAATTCAGAACCTCCGATTCAATCCACCCAGTGATGTTTTTCTCACTCCTCCTAGTGAATGTAATGTTACACACCCATACAATGCGCACCAACCCGTGATGTCTTTCAGAAACCTATCCTACATTGCCACTTGATTTTTCCTGACATCCCCATGCTAACTATCCCTTGGTGCTTTTCTCCATCCTACATTGCCATTCACTGCTTATACTCATTCAGTTCCTTTGATTCACACCACCCCGTGAAATTTTTCTCACTCCTACTAGTGAATGTAATGTTACACAGCCATACATTGTGCACCGCCCTGTGATGTTTTTCAGAAACCTATCCTACATTGCCACTTCATGTTTCCTGACCTCCCCATGCTGACCACCCCGTGGTGCTTTTCTCCAAGCTACATTGCCACTCACTGCCTATTCTAATTCAGATCCTATGATTCAAACCACCCCGTGATGTTTTTCTTACTCCTACTAGTGAATTGCCCGTTATAAACCCATACAATGCACACCACCGCGCGAAGTTTCTCAGAAATCTATCCTACATTGCCACTGCATGTTTCCTGACTTCCCCATGCTGACCACCCCATGGTGCTTTTCTCCAAACTACATTGCCATTCACTTCCAACCGTAATTCAGACCCGCCGATTCACACCAACCCGTGATGTTTTTCTCACTCCTACTAGTGAATGTAATGTTACACACCCATACAATGCGCATTACTGCGATGTTTCTCTGAAACCTATCCTACATTGCCACTGCATGTTTCCTGACCTCCCCATGCTGACCACCCCATGGTACTTTTCTCCATCCTACATTGCCAGTCCCTGCCTATCCTAATTCAGACCCTCCGATTCAAAGCACCCCGTGATGTTTTTCTCACTCCTACTAGTGAATGTAATGTGACACACCCAAACAATGCGCACCACCCCGCGATGTCTTTCAGAAACCTATCCTACATTGCCCCTGCATGTTTCCTGACCTCCCCATGCTGACCACCACATGGTGCTTTTCTCCATCCTACATTGCCACTCACTGCCTATCCTAATTCAGACCTTCCGATTCACACCACTCCGTGATGTTTTTCTCACTCCTTCTAGTGAATGTAATGTTACACACCCATACAATGTGCGCCACCCTGCGACGTTTTTCAGAAACCTATCTTACATTGCCACTGAATGTTTCTTGACTTCACCCTGCTGACCTCCCAGTGGTGCTTTTCTCCAACCTACATTCCCACTCACTGCCTACACTAATTCAGTTCATTTGATTCACACCCTAATCTCTAAGCCTAACCCTAAACCTAATCCTAACCCTCACTGTAACCCTAAACATAACCCTAACCCTAACACTAACACTCTAGTCCTAACCCTAACCCTAACCCCAATCCTAACCCTAAGCCTAACACTAACCCTAAAGCCTAACCCTAAACGCTAACCACTAACCCTAAACACTAACGCTAAACCTAACCCTAAACCTAACCCTATCCTAGCCCTAACACTAATCCTTACCCTAACCCTAACCCTAACCTCTGACACTAACCCTAACCCTTACCCTAACACTAAGCTCTAACCCTAACAATAACCCTAACACTAACCCTAACCCTAACCCTGACACCAAACTCTAAACGTAACCCTAACCCTAACCCTAACCCTAATCCTGTGTAACACTAACCCTCACCATAATCCTAATCTCTAACACCAAACCCTAACCCGTAACCCTAACATTACACCTAAGCTTAACCCTAAACCTAACAGTAACCCTAACCCTAACCCTGACATTAAACCTAACCCTAAACTCTAACACTAACAGTAACAATAACAATAAAACTAACTATAAACCTAACCATAACCCTACTCTCTAAACCTAACCTCTAACCCTAACCCTGACCCTAAGGCTAAACCTAACCCTAACCCTAACCCTAACCTTAACCATAACACTAACCCTAACCCTAACACTAACCGTCACCCTAACCCTAACTCTGACCCTAACCTCTAACGGTAAGCCTAACCCTACAACTAACCTTATGATAATCCTAAACTTAACCCTAACCCTAACCCTAAACCGGCCTAGCTCTAAGACTAACCCTAATCCTAACCCCGATCCCATAAGCCTAATCCATAGACTTAACATTAAATCTAAAGTTAAGCGTAACCCTAAACGTAACACTAGCTCTAACTCTAACCGTAACCCTAAACAGAACCCTAAATTATCCCTCACACTAACCCGTAACCCTAAGACTAACACTAACCCTAACTTCTAACCCTAACACTAAGCTTAATGGTAACCCTAACCATAACGATAATCATAACCCTAGCCCAAACACTAAGGCTAAACCTAAAACTAACCCAAATCCTAACCCCTAACCCTAATCCAAACACTATATGTAACACTAACACTAACCGTAACCCCAAACAGAACCCTAACGTAACTCTCACCCTAACCCATAAACCTAACCCTAACACTCAGCCTAACACTAACCCTAACCCTAAACTCTAACCCTAACACTAAGCCTAACACTAAACCCTAACCACTACCGTAACCATAACCCTAACCCTAACCCAAAGGCTAAACCCTAACCATAACCCTAAACCTCACCCCAACCCGAACCCTAACTCTAAGAATAACACTAACACTAACCCTAATATGTAACCCTCACACTAACCCTAACCCTAAACTTAACCATAACCATAACCCTAACCCTAACCCTAACCCTAAACCTAAACCTAACCCTAACCGTAACACAACCCCCTAACCCAAAACCTAACACTAAACCATACCAAAACCCTAACCCAAACACTAATACTAACCCTAACCCTAACCCTAACCCTAACGCTAAGCCTAATACTAACACTTACCCTAACCCTAACCCCAAACCTAACCCTGACCCCTGCCTCATTAACATTAATCCAACACTAACCCTACTCCCTAACACTAACCCTAAACCTAACCCTGACCCCTGCCTCAAACCTAACCCTAACCCTAACACTAAATCTAACCCTAATCTCAAATACGTATGCTAAACCTAACCCTAACACTAACCCTAAAGCTAAACCTAAAACTAACCCTAACCCTAGCCCTAACCCTAACACTAACCTCAATACCTAAAGCTAACCCTAAGCCTAACACTAACACTAACCTTAACCCTAATCCTTAACCCTAACCCTAACACTATCACAATGCTAACACTAACCCTCACCCTACCCCTAAGCCAGCCCTAAACCTGTCTAGCTCTAACCCTAACCCTAATACTAACCCATAACCCCTAACCGTAACACCTAACCCCAGTCCTAACATTAACCCTAACCCTAACACTAACACTAATCCTAACACTAAACCTAAACCTAATCTTAACCTTAACTCTAACCCTAACCCTAAACCTAACCCTAACCCTTCCCCAAACCCAAAACCTAACCCATAATCCTAAGCCTAATCCCTAACGCTAAACCTAACCCCAACCCTATCCCTAACCCTAAAACTAACGAAACACTAATCCTGATACCTAACCCGAACCCTAAACCCAACCGTAACCCTAATACTAACACTAACACTAAACCTAATGCCTAAACCTAACTCTAAATTTAACCCTAATCTTAAACCTAACCCTAATCCCTAAGCCTAACCCTAAACCTAATCCTAACCCTAACTGTAACCCAAACCATAATCCTAAATCTAAACTAACCCTAACCCAAACACTAACACTGTAGTCCTAAGCCGAACCTAACCCTAATCCTAAACCTAAGCCTAACACTAACCCTAAATCCTAACCCTAAATGCTAACCACTAACCCTAAACGCTAATGCTAAACCTAACACTAAACCTAACGCCTAAACCTAACCCTAACTTTAACCCTAATCCTAAACCTAACCCTAATCCCTAAGCCTAACCCTAAACCTAATCCTAACCCTAACTGTAACCCAAATCATAACCCTAAACCTAACCCTAACCCTAACCCTAACACTAACATTCTAGTCCTAACCCTAACCCTAATCCTAACCCTAAGCCTAATACTAACCCTAAATGCTAACCACTAACCCTAAACACTAATGCTAAACCTAACCCTAAACCTAATGCCTAAACCTAACCCTAACTTTAACCCTAATTCTAAGCCTAACCCTAATCTCTAAGCCTAACCCTAAACCTAATCCTAACCCTCACTGTAACCCTAAACATAACCCTAACCCTAACACTAACACTCTAGTCCTAACCCTAACCCTAACCCCAATCCTAACCCTAAGCCTAACACTAACCCTAAAGCCTAACCCTAAACGCTAACCACTAACCGTAAACACTAACGCTAAACCTAACCCTAAACCTAACCCTATCCTAGCCCTAACACTAATCCTTACCCTATCCCTAACCCTAACCTCTGACACTAACCCTAACCCTTACCCTAACACTAAGCTCTAACCCTAACAATAACCCTAACACTAACCCTAACCCTAACGCTGACGCCAAACTCTAAACATAACCCTGACCCTAACCCTAACCCTAATCCTGTCTAACACTAACCCTCACCATAATCCTAATCTCTAACACCAAAACCTAACCCGTAACCCTAACATTACACCTAAGCTTAACCCTAAACCTAACAGTAACCCTAACCCTAACCCTAACATTAAACCTAACCCTAAACTCTAACACTAACAGTAACACTAACAATAAACCTAACTATAAACCTAACCATAACCCTATTCTCTAAACCTAACCTCTAACCCTAACCCTGACCCTAAGGCTAAACCTAACCCTAACCCTAACCCTAACCTTAACCATAACACTAACCCTAACCCTAACACTAACCGTCACCCTAACCCTAACTCTGACCCTAACCTCTAACGGTAAGCCTAACCCTACAACTAACCTTATGATAATCCTAAACTTAACCCTAACCCTAACCCTAAACCGGCCTAGCTCTAAGACTAACCCTAATCCTAACCCCGATCCCATAAGCCTAATCCATAGACTTAACATTAAATCTAAAGTTAAGCGTAACCCTAAACGTAACACTAACTCTAACTCTAATCGTAACCCTAAACAGAACCCTAAATTATCCCTCACACTAACCCGTAACCCTAAGACTAACACTAACCCTAACTTCTAACCCTAACACTAAGCTTAATGGTAACCCTAACCATAACGATAATCATAACCCTAGCCCAAACACTAAGGCTAAACCTAAAACTAACGCAAATCCTAACCCCTAACCCTAATCCAAACACTATACGTAACACTAACACTAACCGTAACCCCAAACAGAACCCTAACGTAACTCTCACCCTAACCCATAAACCTAACCCTAACACTCAGCCTAACACTAACCCTAACCCTAAACTCTAACCCTAACACTAAGCCTAACACTAAACCCTAACCATAACCGTAACCATAACCCTAACCCTAAACCAAACGCTAAACCCTAACCATAACCCTAAACCTCACCCCAACCCGAACCCTAACTCTAAGAATAACACTAACACTAACCCTAATATGAAACCCTCACACTAACCGTAACCCTAACCTTAACCATAACCATAACCCTAACCCTAACCCTAACCCTAGCCCTAAACCTAAACCTAACCCTAACCATAACACAACCCCCTAACCCAAAACCTAACACTAAACCTTACCAAAACCCTAACCCAAACACTAATACTAACCCTAACCCTAACCCTAACCCTAACGCTAAGCCTAATACTAACACTAACCCTAACCCTAACCCCAAACCTAACCCTAACCCTAACATTAATCCAACACTAACCCTACTCCCTAACACTAACCCTAAACCTAACCCTGACCCCTGCCTCAAACCTAACCCTAACCCTAACACTAAATCTAACCCTAATCTCAAATACGTATGCTAAACCTAACCCTAACACTAACCCTAAAGCTAAACCTAAAACTAACCCTAACCCTAGCTCTAACCCTAACACTAACCTCAATACCTAAAGCTAACCCTAAGCCTAACACTAACACTAACCTTAACCCTAATCCTTAACCCTAACACTAACACTATCACAATGTTAAACTAACCCTCACCCTAACCCTAAGCCAGCCCTAAACCTGTCTAGCTCTAACCCTAACCCTAATACTAACCCATAACCCCTAACCGTAACACCTAACCCCAGTCCTAACATTAACCCGAACCCTACCCTAACACTAATCCTAACACTAAACCTAAACTTAATCTTAACCTTAACTCTAACCCTAACCCTAAACCTAACCCTAACCCTTCCCCAAACCCAAAACCTAACCCATAATCCTAAGCCTAATCCCTAACGCTAAACCTAACCCCAACCCTATCCCTAACCCTAAAACTAACGAAACACTAATCCTGATACCTAACCCGAACCCTAAACCCAACCGTAACCCTAATACTAACACTAACACTAAACCTAATGCCTAAACCTAACTCTAAATTTAACCCTAATCTTAAACCTAACCCTAATCCCTAAGCCTAACCCTAAACCTAATCCTAACCCTAACTGTAACCCAAACCATAACCCTAAATCTAACCCTAACCCTAACCCAAACACTAACACTCTAGTCCTAAGCCTAACCTAACCCTAATCCTAACCCTAAGCCTAACACTAACCCTAAATCCTAACCCTAAATGCTAACCACTAACCCTAAACGCTAATGCTAAACCTAACACTAAACCTAACGCCTAAACCTCACCCTAACTTTAACCCTAATCCTAAACCTAACCCTAATCACTAAGCCTAACCCTAAACCTAATCCTAACCCTAACTGTAACCCAAATCATAACCCTAAACCTAACCCTAACCCTAACCCTAACAGGAACATTCTAGTCCTAACCCTAACCCTAATCCTAATCCTAAGCCTAATACTAACCCTAAATGCTAACCACTAACCCTAAACGCTAATGCTAAACCTAACCCTAAACCTAATGCCTAATTCTAACCCTAACTTTAACCCTAATTCTATGCCTAACCCTAATCTCTAAGCCTAACCCTAAACCTAATCCTAACCCTCACTGTAACCCTAAACATAACCCTAACCCTAACACTAACACTCTAGTCCTAACCCTAACCCTAACCCCAATCCTAACCCTAAGCCTAACACTAACCCTAAAGCCTAACCCTAAACGCTAACCACTAACCCTAAACACTAACGCTAAACCTAACCCTAAACCTAACCCTATCCTAGCCCTAACACTAATCCTTACCCTAACCCTAACCCTAACCTCTGACACTAACCCTAACCCTTACCCTAACACTAAGCTCTAACCCTAACAATAACCCTAACACTAACCCTAACCCTAACCCTGACCCCAAACTCTAAACGTAACCCTAACCCTAACCCTAACCCTAATCCTGTCTAACACTAACCCTCACCATAATCCTAATCTCTAACACCAAACCCTAACCCATAACCCTAACATTACACCTAAGCTTAACCCTAAACCTAACAGTAACCCTAACCCTAACCCTAACATTAAACCTAACCCTAAACTCTAACACTAACAGTAACACTAACAATAAACCTAACTATAAACCTAACCATAACCCTACTCTCTAAACCTAACCTCTAACCCTAACCCTGACCCTAAGGCTAAACCTAACCCTAAACCTAACCCTAACCTTAACCATAACACTACCCCTAACTCTAACACTAACTGTCACCCTAACCCTAACTCTGACCCTAACCTCTAACGGTAAGCCTTACCCTACAACTAACCTTATGATAATCCTAAACTTAACCCTAACCCTAACCCTAAACCGGCCTAGCTCTAAGACTAACCCTAATCCTAACCCCGATCCCATAAGCCTAATCCATAGACTTAACATTAAATCTAAAGTTAAGCGTAACCCTAAACGTAACACTAACTCTAACTCTAATCGTAACCCTAAACAGAACCCTAAATTATCCCTCACACTAACCCGTAACCCTAAGACTAACACTAACCCTAACTTCTAACCCTAACACTAAGCTTAATGGTAACCCTAACCATAACGATAATCATAACCCTAGCCCAAACACTAAGGCTAAACCTAAAACTAACGCAAATCCTAACCCCTAACCCTAATCCAAACACTATACGTAACACTAACACTAACCGTAACCCCAAACAGAACCCTAACGTAACTCTCACCCTAACCCATAAACCTAACCCTAACACTCAGCCTAACACTAACCCTAACCCTAAACTCTAACCCTAACACTAAGCCTAACACTAAACCCTAACCATAACCGTAACCATAACCCTAACCCTAACCTTAACGCTAAACCCTAACCATAACCCTAAACCTCACCGCAACCCGAACCCTAACTCTAAGAATAACACTAACACTAACCCTAATATGTAACCCTCACACTAACCGTAACCCTAACCTTAACCATAACGTTAACCCTAACCCTAACCCTAAACCTAAACCTAACCCTAACCGTAACACAACCCCCTAACCCAAAACCTAACACTAAACCTTACCAAAACCCTAACCCAAACACTAATACTAACCCTAACCCTAACCCTAACCCTAACCCTAACGCTAAGCCTAATACTAACACTAACCCTAACCCTAACCCCAAACCTAACCCTAACCCTAACATTAATCCAACACTAACCCTACTCCCTAACACTAACCCTAAACCTAACCCTGACCCCTGCCTCAAACCTAACCCTAACCCTAACACTAAATCTAACCCTAATCTCAAATACGTATGCTAAACCTAACCCTAACACTAACCCTAAAGCTAAACCTAAAACTAACCCTAACCCTAGCCCTAACCCTAACACTAACCTCAATACCTAAAGCTAACCCTAAGCCTAACACTAACACTAACCTTAACCCTAATCCTTAACCCTAACCCTAACACTATCACAATGCTAACACTAAACCTCACCCTACCCCTAAGCCAGCCCTAAACCTGTCTAACTCTAACCCTAACCCTAATACTAACCCATAACCCCTAACCGTAACACCTAACCCCAGTCCTAACACTAACCCTAACCCAAACCCTATCTCTAACCCTAAACTTAACCCTAAACATTAGTCTAACCTCTAACCCTAATTCCAACCCTAACCCTCTAATCAAAACCCTAACTCTAATCCCTAACCGAAATCCTAACACTAAACCTAGCCCTAACACTAATCCTAACACTAACCCTTACCTTAACCCAACCCCTAACCCTACCCCTACCCCAATAACACTAACCCTAACCCTAACCCTAATGCCTAAAACTAAAACTACCCCAACCCTAATCCTACACCTAGGCCTAACCCTAAGACTAACACTAACCGTAACCTTAACCTGAAACCCTAACAATAACTCTAACCCTAAACCTAACCCTAACCCTTAAACTAACCCTGACCCAAACTCTAACCCTAACCCTAAGCCTAATCCTAACTCTAGCCCTAACGATATTCCCTAAACCTAACTCTAAACGTAGCCCTAACACTAAAACTACGGGCTAACCCGAAACCTAACCCTAACCCTATCCCTAACACTAACCCTAACCCTAACACTAATCCCTAACACTAACCCTAACCCTGACCCTAACCTAACCCTAAACCTAACCAAAATTTAACGCTAACCCCAACCTTAACCCTCAACCTGACACTAAATCTAACCCTAACCCTAAACCCTAACCCTAACCCTAACACTAACCCTAATCCGTAGCCCTAACCCTAACCCCAACCCTAACCTTATCCCTAACCCTAACCCTAAATATACGCCCTAAGCCACAACCTAACCCTAACCCTAACCCTGACACTAACGCTAACCCTAACCCTAATCCCTAAACCTATCACTAACCCTAACCCTAACTCTAAACCTAACCCCTAACACAAACCTTTAATCCCAACCCTAACCCTAACCCTAAACCTAACCCCTAACACGAACCTTTAATCCCAACCCTAACCCTAACCCCTAATACTAACACTCAACCCTAACACTAACCATAACCCTAAACCTAAACTTAACACTAACCCTAAACAATAACCATAACACTAACCCTAACCCTAACAATAACCCTAAACCTAATCCCTAAGCCTAACACTAAATCTAACGCTAACCCTAAATGTAACCCTAATCGTAACCCTAATCATAACCCTAACCATAACCGTAACCCTAACCCTAACACTAACCCTAACCTAACACTAACCCTAACCCTAACCCTAACCCTAACACTAACACCTAACACTAAGCATAACCATAACCATAACCCAAAGCCTCCCTAACCTTAACCCAAACCTCTAAACCTAACCTTAAATCTAACACTAATGCTAACCATAACCCGCTAACCTAACACTAACTCTAACCCTAACACTAACCCTAACCGCCAACCCTAAACGGTAACCCCTAACACTAAACCTAAAACTAACACGAACCCTAACCCTAACACTAACACTAATCCTAGCCCTAACCTATGCCTAACCTCTGAACCTAACCATAAACCTAACCCTAACACTAAACTCTAACCCAAACTGTAACCCTAACCCTAACACTAACAATAGACCTAACCCTAACCCAGACCCTAAACTCTCCCTAAACCTAACCCTAGCCCTAACCATAACCGTATGATAACCCTAACCCTAACCCTAACCCTAACCCTAACCCTGTCTAGCTCTAACCCTAACATTTATCCTAAACCAAACCCGTAACCCTAACATTAAACTTAAGATTAACCCTAACCCTAACCCTAACCTTCACCCTAACCGTAACACTAACCCTAATCGTAACACTAAGGTGAACACTAAATTAACCCTCACACAACCCCTAACCCTAGCCCTAACCCTTTCCCGAACACTAACATAAAGCCTAACATCTAACCCTAACCCAAACCCTAATGCTAAACCAAACCATAACCCTAACCATAACCATAACCGAAATACTAACCCTAACAACTAACACTAACCATAATCCTAACCCTAAGCCTAACCCTACCCATAACACTGATCCTAAACCTAACCCTAAACCGTAACTGTAACCCTAACCCTAACACTACCCCTAACCCTAACCGTAGCCCTAAGCGTAACTGTAACCCTAAAGAGAACCCATACATAACCCTCACAATAACCAATAAACTTAACCATAACACTAAACCTAATACTATCCTAATTCCGATCCTATGATTCACACACCCCGTGAAGATTCTCTCACACCTACTATTGAATGTAAGGTTACACACCGATACAATGCGCACCACCCCGCGATGTTTTTCAGAATCCTATCCTACATTGGCACTGCATGTTTCCTGACCTCCCCATGCTTACCACCCCGTGGTGCTTTTCTTAATCCTACATTGCCACTTCCTGCCTATCCTAATTCAGAACCTCCGATTCACACCACCCAGTGATGTTTTTCTCACTCCTACTAGTGAATGTACTGTTACACACCCATACAATGCGCACCACCCTGCGATGTTTTTCAGAAACCTATCCTACATTACCACTGCATGTTACCTGACCTCAACATGCTGACCACACCGTGGTGCTTTTCTCCATCCTACATTGCCACTCACTGCCTATCCTAATTCAGACCCTCCGATTCACACCAATCCGTGATGTTTTCCTCACTCCTACTAGTGAATGTAATGTTACACACCCATACAATGTGCACCACCCCGCGATGTCTTTCAGAAACCTATCCTACATTGCCACTGAATGTTTCCTGACCTCCCCATGCTAACCAGCCCTTGGTGCTTTTCTCCATCCTACATTGCCACTCACTGCCTACACTAATTCAGTTCATTTGATTCACACCACCCCGTGATATTTTTCTCACTCCTACTAGTGAATGTAATGTTACACACCCATACATTGCGCACCACCACGCGATGTTTCTCAGAAACCTATCCTACATTACCACTGCATGTTACCTGACCTCCCCATGCTGACCACCCCGTGGTGCTTTTCTCCATCCTACATTGCCACTCACTGCGTATCCTAATTCAGACCCGCCGATTCACACCAATCCGTGATGTTTTCCTCACTCCTACTAGTGAATGTAATGTTACACACCCATACAATGTGCACCACCCCGCGATGTTTTTCAGAATCCTATTTTACATTGCCACTGCATGTTTCCTGACCTCCCCATGCTGACCACCCCGTGGTTCTTTTCTCCAAGCTACATTGCCACTCACTGCCTATCCTAATTCAGATCCTATGATTCAAACCACCTCGTGATATTTTTCTCACTCCTAAGAGTGAATGTAATGTTACACACCCAGACAATGCGCACCACCCCGCAATGTTTTTCAGAAAGCTATCCTACATGGCCACCACATGTTTCCTGAACTCCCCATGCTGACCACCCCATGGTGCTTTTCTCCATCGTACATGGCCACTCACTGCCTATCCTAATTCAGACCCTCTGATTCACACCACCCCGTGACGTTTTTCTTACTCCTACTAGTGAATGGCCTGTTAGAACCCCATAAAATGCGCACCACCCCGTGGTGTTTCTCAGAAATCTATCCTACATTGCCACTGCATGTTTCCTGACTTCCCCATGCTGACCACTGCGTGGTGCTTTTCTCCAACCTACATTGCCATTCACTTCCTATCCTAATTCAGACCCGCCGATTCAAACCAACCCGTGATGTTTTTCTCACTCCTACTAGTGAATGTAATGTTACACACCCATACAATGCGCACCACCCCTCGATGTCTTTCAGAAACCTATCCTACATTGCCACTGCATGTTTCCTGACCTCCCCATGCTGACCACCACATGGTGCTTTTCTCCATCCTTCAATGCCACTCACTGCCTATCCTAATTCATACCTTCCGATTCACACCACCCCGTGACGTTTTTCTCATCCTACTAGTGAATGTAATGTTACACACCCATACAATGCTCACCACCCCGCTATGTCTTTCAGAAACCTATCTTACATTGCCACTGCATGTTTCTTGACCTCCCCCTGCTGACCACCCAGTGGTGCTTTTCTCCAACCTACATTGCCACTAACTTCCTATACTAATTCAGACCTTTCGATTCATAGCACCCTGTTATGTTTTTCTCACTCCTACTAGTGAATGTAATGTTACACAACCATACACTGTGCACCACCCCACGATGTTTTTCAGAAACATATCTTACATTGTCACTGCATGTGTCCTGACCTGCCCATGGTGACCACCCCGTGTTGCTTTTCTCCATCCTACATTGCACTCACAGCCTTTCCCTATTCAGACTCTCCGATTCACACCACCCCATAAAGTTTTTCTCACTCGTACTAGTGAATGTAATGTTGCACACCCATACAATGACCAAGACCCCACGATGTTTTTCAGAATCCTATCCTACATTGCCACTGCATGTTTCCTGACCTCCCTATGCTGACCACTCCTTGGTGCTTTTCTCAATCCTACATTGCCACTTCCTGCCTATCCTAATTCATAACCTCCGATTCACACCACCCAGGGATGTTTTTCTCACTCCTACTAGTTAATGTAATTTTACACACCCATACAATGCGCACCACCCCACGATGTCTTTCAGAAACCTATCCTACATTGCCACTTCATGTTTCCTGACCTCCCCATGCTGACCACCTCGTAGTGCTTTTCTCCATCCTACATTTCCACTCACTGCCTATTCTAATTCAGACCCTCCGATTCACACCACTCCGTAGATGTTTTTCGGACTCCTGCTAGTGAATGTAATGTTACACACCCATACAATGCGCTCCACCCCGCGATGTTTTTCAGAAACCTATCCTACATTGCCACTGCATGTTTCCTGACCTCCCCATGCTGACCACCCCGTGGTGCTTTTCTCCATCCTACATTGCCACTCACTGCCTATCCTAATTCAGATCCTATGATTCAAACCACCCCTTGATGTTTTTCTCACTCCTATGAGTGAATGTAATGTTACAAACCCAGACAATGCGCAGCACCCCGCAATGTTTTTCAGAAACCTATCCTACATGGCCACCACATGTTTCCTGAACTCCCCATGCTGTCCACCCCGTGGTGCTTTTCTCCATCCTACATTGCCACTCACTGCCTATCGTAATTCAGACCCTCCGATTCACACCAATCCGTGATGTTTTTCTCACTCCTACTAGTGAATGTAATGTTACACACCCATACAATGCGCACCACCCCACGATGTCTTTCAGAAACCTGTCCTACATTGCCACTGAATGTTTCCTGAACTCCCCATGCTCACCACCCCTTGGTGCTTTTCTCCATCCTACATTGACACTCACTGCCTATATAAATTCAGTTCCTTTGATTCACACCACCCCGTGATATTTTTCTCACTCCTACTAGTTAATGTAATGTTACACACCCATACATTGCGCACCACCCCGGGATGATTTTCAGAAACCTATCCTACATTGCCACTGCATGTTTCCTGACCTCCACATGCTGACCACCCCGTGTTGCTTTTCTCCATCCTACATTGCCACTCACTGCCTATCCTAATTCAGACCCTCCGATTCACACCAATCCGTGATGTTTTTCTCACTCCTACTAGTGAATGTAATGTTACACACCCATACAATGCGCACCACAACGCGATGTTTTTCAGAAACCTATCCTACATAGCCACTGCATGTTTCCTGACCTCCCCATGCTGACCACCCCGTGGTGCTTTTCTCCAAACTACATTGCCACTCACTGCCTATCCTAATTCAGATCCTATGATTCCAACCTCCCCTTGATGTTTTTCTCACTCCTATGTGTGAATGTAATGTTACACACCCAGACAATGCGCACCACCCCGCAATGTTTTTCAGAAACCTATCCTACATGGCCACCACATGTTTCCTGAACTCCCCATGCTTACCACCCCGTGGTGATTTTCTCCATCCTACATTGCCACTCATTGCCTATCCTAATTCAGACCCTCCAATTCACACCACTCCGTGATGATTTTTTACTACTATTAGTGAATGGCCTGTTAGAAACCCATACAATGCGCACCACCCCGCTATGTTTCTCAGAAATCTATCCTACATTGCCACTGCATGTTTCCTGACTTCCCCATGCTGACGACCCCGTGGTGCTTTTCTCCAACCTACATTGCCATTCACTTCCTATCCTAATTCAGACTCGCCGATTCCCACCAACCCGTGATGTTTTTCTCACTCCTACTAGTGAATGTAATGTTACACACCCATACAATGCCCATCACGGCGATGTTTTCTGAAACCTATCCTACATTGCCACTGCATGTTTCCTGACCTCCCCATGCTGACCACCCCGTGGTGCATTTCTCCATCCTACATTGCCACTCCCTGCCTATCCTAATTCAGACCCTCCGATTCAAACCACCCGTGATGATTTTCTCACTCCTACTAGTGAATGTAATGTTACACACCCATACAATGCCCACCACCCCGCGATGTCTTTCAGAAACCTATCCCAAATTGCCAATGCATGTTTCCTGACCTCCAAATGCTGATCACCCTATGGTGCTTTTCTCCATCCTACATTGCCACTAACTGCCTATCCTAATTCAGACCTTTCGATTCATACCACCCTGTGATGTTTTTCTCACTCCTACTAGTGAATGTAATGTTACTCACCCATACAATGTGCACCACCCCGCGATATTTTCAGAAACCTATGTTACATTGTCACTGCATGTTTCCTGACCTCCCCATTCTGACCACCCCGTGGTGCTTTTCTCCATCCTACATTGGCACTCACTGCCTTTCCCTATTCAGTCTCTCCGATTCACTCCACCCCGTGAAGTTTTTCTCACTCCTACTAGTGAATGTAATGTTACACACCCATAAAATGAGCAAGACCCCACGATGTTTTTCAGAAACCTATCCTACATTGCCACTGCATGTTTCCTGACCTCCCTATGATGACCACCCCGTGGTGATTTTCTTAATCCTACATTGCCACTTCCTGCCTATCCTAATTCAGAACCTCCGATTCACACCACCCAGTGATGTTTTTCTCACTCCTACTAGTGAATGTAATGTTACACACCCATACAATGCGCACCACCCCGCGATGTCTTTCAGAAACCTATCCTACATTGCCACTGAATGTTTCCTGACCTCCCCATGCTAACCACCCCTTGATGCTTTTCTTCATCCTACATTGCCATTCACTGCTTATACTAATTCAGTTCCTTTGATTCACACCACCCCGTGATATTTTTCTCACTCCTACTAGTGAATGTAATGTTACACACCCATACATTGTGCACCACCCCGCGATGTTTTCAGAAACCTATCCTACATTGCCACTGCATGTTTCCTGACCTCCCCATACTGACCACCCCGTGGTGCTTTTCTCCAAGCTACATTGCCACTCACTCCCTATCCTAATTCAGATCCTATGATTCAAACCACCCTGTGATGTTTTTCTCACTGCTACGTGTGAATGTAATGTTACACATCCAGAAAATGCGCACCACCCCGCAATGTTTTTCAGAAACCTATGCTACATGGCCACCACATGTTTCCTGAACTCCCCATGCGAAACCACACCGTGGTGCTTTTCTCCAACCTAGATTGCCATTCACTTCCTATCCTAATTCAGACTTCCGATTCACACCAACCCGTGATGTTTTTCTCACTCCTATTAATGAATGTAATGTTACACACCCATACAATGCACATCACTGCGATGTTTTCTGAAACCTATCCTGCATTGCCACTGCATGTTTCCTGATCTCCCCATGCTGACCACCCCGTGCAGCTTTTCTCCATCCTACATTGCCACTCCCTACATATCCTAATTCAGACCCTCCGATTCAAACCACCCCCTGATGTTTTTCTCACTCCTACTAGTGAATGTAATGTTACACACCCAAGCAATGCGCACCACCACTCGATGTCTTTCAGAAACCTATCCTACATTGCCACTGCATGTTTCCTGACCTCCCCATGCTGACAACCACATGGTGCTTTTCTCCATCCTACATTGCCACTCACTGCCTATCCTAATTCAGACATTCCGATTCACACCACCCCGTGATGTTTTTCTCATCCTACTAGTGAATGTAATGTTACACACCGATACAATGCTCACGACCCCGCAATGTTTTTCAGAAACCTATCTTATATTGCCACTGCATGTTTCTTGACCTCCTCCTGCTGACCACCCAGTGGGGCTTTTCTCCAACCTACATTGCCACTAACCGCCTATCCTAATTCAGACCTTCCGATTCATACCACCCTGTTATGTTTTTCTCACTCCTGCTAATGAATGTAATGATACACACCCATACAATGTGCACCACACCGCGATGTTTTTCAGAAACCTGTCTTACATTGTCACTGCATGTTTCCTGACCTGCCCATGCTGACCACCCCGTCGTGATTTTCTCCATCCTACATTGGCACTCACTGCCTTTCCCTATTCAGACTCTCCAATTCACACCACCCCGTTATGTTTTTCTCACTCCTACTAGTGAATGTAATGTTACACACCCATACAATGAGCAAGACCCCACGATGTTTTCCAGAAAGCTATCCTACATGGCCACCACATGTTTCCTGAACTCCCCATGCTGACCAGCCCGTGGTGCTTTTCTCCATTCCTACATTGCCACTCACTGCCTATCGTAATTCAGACCCTCCGATTAACACCACCACATGATGTTTTTCTTACTCCTATTAGTGAATGTCCTGTTAGAACCCCTTATGCGCACCACCCTGCTATGTTTCTCAGAAATCTATCCTACATTGCCACTGCATGTTTCCTGACTTCCCCATGCTGACCACCCCGTGGTGCTTTTCTCCAACCTACATTGCCATTCACTTCCTATCCTAATTCAGACTCGCCGATTCCCACCAACCCGTGATGTTTTTCTCACTCCTACTAGTGAATGTAATGTTACACACTCAAGCAATGAGCACGACCCCTCGATGTCTTTCAGAAACCTATCCTTCATTGCCACTGCATGGTTCCTGACCTGCCCATGCTGACCAACCCGTGGTGCTTTTCTCCAACTACATTGGCACTCACTGCCTTTCCCTATTCAGACTCTCTGACTCACACCACCCCGTAACGTTTTTCTCACTCCTACTAGTAAATGTAATGTTACACACCCATACAATGAGCAAGATCCCACGATGTTTTTCAGAAACCTATACTACATTGCCACTGCATGTTTCCTGACATCCCTATGCTGACCACCACGTAGTGCTTTTCTCAATCCTACATTGCCACTTACTGCCTATCCTAATGCAGAACCTCCGATTCACACCACCCAGGGATGTTTTTCTCACTCCTACTAGTGAATGAAATGTTACACACCCATACAATGCGCACCACCCCACGATATCTTTCAGAAACCTATCCTACATTGCCACTGCATGTTTCCTGACCTCCCCATGCTGTCTACCACGTGGTGCTTTTCTCCATCCTACATTGCCACTCACTGCCTATCCTAATTCAGACCCTGCGATTCACACCACTCCGTGATGTTTTTCTCACTCCTACTGGTGAATGTAATGTTACACATCCATAGAATGCGCACCACCCATGATGTTTTTCAGAAACCTATCCTACATTGCCACTGCATGTTTCCTGACCTCCCCATGCTGACCACCCCGTGGTGCTTTTCTCCAAGCTATATTGCCACTCACTACCTATCCTAATTCAGATCCTATGATTCAAACCACACCGTGGTGTTTTTCTCACTCCTATGAGTGAATGTAATGTTACACACACAGACAATGCGCACCACCCCGCAATGTTTTTCAGAATCCTATCCTACATTGCCACTGCATGTTTCCCGACCTCCCCATGCTGACCACCTCGTGGTGCTTTTCTCCATCCTACATTGCCACTCCCTGCCTATCCTAATTCAGACCCTCCGATTCAAACCTCCCCGTGATGTTTTCCTCACACCTACTGGTGAATGTAATGTTACACACCCATACAATGTGCACCACCCGCGATGTTTTTCTGAAACCTATCGTATATTGCCACTGCATGTTTCCTGACCTCCACATGCTGACCACCCCATGGGGCATTTCTCCATCCTACATTGCCACTAATTGCCTATCGTAATTCAGACCTTCCGATTCATACCACCCTGTGATGTGTTTCTCACTCCTACTAGTGAATGTAATGTTACACACCCATACAATGTGCACCACCCTGCGATGTTTTTAGAAACCTATCTTACATTGTCACTGCATGTTTCCTGACCTCCCCATGCTGTCCACTCCGTAGTGCTTTTCTCCATCCTACATTGGCACTCACTGCCTTTCCCTATTCAGACTCTCCGATTCACACCACCCCGTAAAGTTTTTCTCACTCCTACTAGTGAATGTAATGTTACACACCCATACAATGTGCACCACCCCGCGATGTTTTTCAGACTCCTATCCTACATTGCCACTGCATGTTTCCCGACATCCCCATGCTGACCACCCTGTGTTGCTTTTCTCCAACTTACATTGCCACTCACAGCCTATCCTAATTCAGATCCTATGATTCACACACCCCGTGATGTTTTTCTCACTCGTACTAGTGAATGTAATGTTACACACCCATACAATGCTCACCACACCGCGATGACTTTCAGAAACCTATCGTATATTGCCACTGCATGTTTCCTGACCTCCACATGCTGACCACCCCATGGGGCATTTCTCCATCCTACATTGCCACTAACTGCCTATCATAATTCAGACCTTACGATTCATACCACCCTGTGATGTGTTTCTCACTCCTACTGGTGAATGTAATGTTACACACCCATACAATGTGCACCACCCTGCGATGTTTTTTAGAAACCTATCTTACATTGTCACTGCATGTTTCCTGACCTCCCCATGCTGACCACTCCGTAGTGCTTTTCTCCATCCTACATTGGCACTCACTGCCTTTCCCTATTCAGACTCTCCGAGTCACACCACCCGTGAAGTTTTTCTCACTCCTACTACTGAATGTGATGTTACACACCCTTACAATGCGCACCACCCCGCGATGCTTTTCAGAAACCTATCCTACATTGCCACTGCATGTTTCCTGACCTCCCTATGCTGACCACCCTGTGGTGCTTTTCTCAATCCTACATTGCAACTTCCTGCCTATCCTAATTCAGAAACTCCAATTCACACCACCCAGTGATGTTTTCTCACTCCTACTAGTGAATGTAATGTTACACATCCATACAATGTTCATCAACCCGCCATGTTTTACAGAAACCTATCCTACATTGCCACTGCATGTTTCCTGACCTCCCCATGCTGACCACCCCGTGGTGCTTTTCTCCATCCTACATTGCCACTCACTGACTATACTAATTCAGTTCCTTTGATTCACAACTCCTCGTGATTATTTTCTCACTCCTACTAGTGAATGTAACGTTACACACCCATACAATGCACACCACTCCATGATGTTTTTCAGAAAACTATCCTACATTGCCACTGCATATTTCATGACCTCCCCATGCTGAAAACCCCGTGGTGCTTTTCTCCATCCTACGTTGCCACTCACTGCCTATCCTAATTCAGACCCTCTGATTCACACCAACCCGTGATGTTTTTCGTACTCCTACTAGTGAATGGCCTGTTAGAAACCCATACAAGGCGCACCACCCCGCGATGTTTCTCAGAAATCTATCCTACATTGCCACTGCATGTTTCCTTACCTCTCCATGCTGACCACCCCGTGGTGCTTTTCTCCATACCACATTGCCACTCACTGCCTATCCTAATTCATAACCTCCAATTCACACCACCCCGTGATGTTTTTCTCACTCCTACTAGTGAATGTAATGTTACACACCCATACAATGCGCACAACCCTGCGATGTTTTTCTGAAACCTATCCTACATTGCCACTGCATGTTTCCTGACCTCCCCATGCTGACCACCCCGTGGTGCTTTTCTCCATCCTACATTGCCACTCGCTGCCTATCCTAACTCAGACCCTCCGATTCAAACCGCCCCGTGATTTTTTTCTCATTCATGCTAGTGAATGTAATGTTACACACCCAAACAATGCTCACCACCCCGCGATGTCTTTCAGAAACCTATCCTACTTTGCCACTGCATGTTTCCTGACCTCCCCATGCTAACCACCGCATCGTGCTTTTCTCCATCCTACATTGCTACTCACTGCCTATCCTAATTCAGACATTCCGATTCACACCACCCCGTGATGTTTTTCTCACTCCTACTAGTGAATGTAATGTTACACACACATAAAATGTGGACCACCCTGCGATGTTTTTCAGAAACCTATCTAACATTGCCACTGCATGTTTCTTGACCTCCCCCTGCTGACCACCCAGTGGTGTTTTCTCCATCCTACATTGACACTCAACGCCTATCCTAATTCAGATACTATGATTCACACCACCCCGTGATGTTTTTCTCACTCCTACTAGGGAATGTAATGTTACACACCCATACAATGTGCACCACCCCGCGATGTTTTTCAGAATCCTATCCTACATTGTGACTGCATGTTTCCTGACCTCCCCATGCTCACCACTCTGTGGTGCTTTTCTCGAACATACATTGACAGTAACTGCCTATCCTAATTCAGATCCTATGATTCACACACACCTTGATGTTTTTCTCACACCTACTAGTCAGTGTAATGTTACACACCCATACAATGTGCACCACCCCGCGATGTTTTTCAGAATCCTATCCTACATTGGCACTGCATATTTCCTGACCTCCCCATGCTGACTAACCCATGGTGCTTTTCTCCATCATACATTTCCACTAACTGCCTATCCAAATTCAGACCATCCGATTCACACCACCACGTGAATTGTTTCTCACTCCTACTAGTGAATTGCCTGTTAGAAACCCTTACAATGTGCACCACCCCGCCATGTTTTTCAGAAACCTATCCTACATTGCCACTGCATGTTTCCTGACCTCCCCATGCTGACCACGCCGTGGTGCTTTTCTCCATCCTACATTGCCACTCACTGCCTATCCTAATTCAGATCCTATGATTCACACCACCCCGTAATGTTTATCTCATTCCTACTAGTGAATGTAATGTTACACACCCATACAATGCGCACCACCCCAAGATGTTTTTCAGAATCCTATCCTACATTGCCACTGCATGTTTCCTGACCTTCCTATGCTGACCACCCCGTTGGGCTTTTCTCCATCCTACATTGGCACTCACTGCCTTTCCCTATTCAGACTCTCCGATTCACACCACCCCGTGATGTTTTTCTCACTCCTACTATTGAATGTAGTGCTACACACCCATACAATTCGCACCACCCCATGATGTTTTTCAGAAACCTATCCTACATTGCCACTGTATGTTTCCTAAACTCCCCATGCTGTCCACCCTGTGGAGCTTTTCTCCATCCTACATTGCCACTCAATGCCTATCGTAATTCAGACCTTCTGATTCATACCACCCTGTAATGTTTTTCTCACTCCTACTAGTGAATGTAATGTTACACACCCATACAAAGCGCACCACCTCGCGATGTTTTTCAGAAACCTATCCTACATTGCCACTGAATGTTTCCTGACCTCCCCATGCTGACCACCCCGTGGTGCTTTTCTCCAAGCTACATTGCCACTCACTGCCTATCCTAATTCAGATCCTATGATTCAAACCACCCCGGGATGTTTTTCTCACTCCTACGAGTGAATGTAATGTTACAAACCCAGACAATGCGCACCACCCCGCAATGTTTTTCAGAAACCTATCCTACATGGCCACCACATGTTTCCTGAACTCCCCAAGCTGACCACCCCATGTTGCTTTTCTCCATCCTACATTGCCATTCACTGCCTATCCTAATTCAGACCCTCCGATTCACACCACCCCGTGATGTTTTTCTTACTCCTACTAGTGAATGGCCTGTTAGAACCCCATACAATGCGCACCACCCCGTGATGTTTTTCAGAAACCTATCCTACATTGCCACGGCATGTTTCCTGACCTCCCCATGCTGACCATCCCGTGGAGCCTTTCTCCATATTACATTGCCACTCACTGCCTTTCCTTATTCCGACTCTCCTATTCAAACCACCCCGTGATGTTTTTCTCACTCCTAGTAGTGAATGTAATGTTACACACCCATACAATGTGCACCACCCTGCGATGTTTTTTAGAAACCTATCTTACATTGTCACTGCATGTTTCCTGACCTCCCAATGCTGTCCACTCCGTAGTGCTTTTCTCCATCCTACATTGGCACTCACTGCCTTTCCCTATTCAGACTCTCCGATTCACACCACCCGTGAAGTTTTTCTCACTCCTACTAGTGAATGTGATGTTACACACCCTTACAATGCGCACCACCCCGCGATGTTTTTCAGAAACCTATCCTACATTGCCACTGCATGTTTCCTGACCTCTCTATGCTGACCACCCTGTGGTGCTTTTCTCAATACTACATTGCAACTTCCTGCCTATCCTAATTCAGAACCTCCAATTCACACCACCCAGTGAAGTTTTCTCACTCCTACTAGTGAATGTAATGTTACACATCCATACAATGTGCATCAACCCGCCATGTTTTTCAGAAACCTATCTTACATAGCCACTGCATGTTTCCTGACCTACCCATGCTGACCACCCCGTGGTTCTTTTCTCCATGCTACATTGCCATTCACTGCCTATACTAATTCAGTTCCTTTGATTCACACCACCTCGTGATTATTTTCTCACTCCTACTACTGAATGTAACGTTATACACCCATACAATGCGCACCACTCCATGATGTTTTACAGAAAACTATCCTACATTGCCACTGCATATTTCATGACCTCCCCATGCTGACCACCCCGTGGTGCTTTTCTCCATCCTACATTGCCACTCACTGCCTTTCGCTATTCAGACTCTCCGATTCACACCACCCGTGAAGTTTTTCTCACTCCTACTAGTGAATGTAATGTTACACACCCATAAAATGCGCACCACCCCGCGATGTTTTTCAGAAACCTATCCTACATTGCCACTGCATGTTTCCTGACCTCGCCATGCTGACCACCCCGTGGTGCTTTTCTCCAAGCTACATTGCCACTCACTGCCTATCCTAATTCAGATCCTAGGATTCAAACCACTCCTTGATATTTATGTCACTCCTATGAGTGAATGTAATGTTACACACCCAGACAATGCGCACCACCCCGCAATGTTTTTCAGAAACCTATACTACATGGCCACTGCATGTTTCCTGAACTCCCCATGCTGATCACCCCGTGGTGCTTTTCTGCAAGCTACATTGCCACTCTCTGCCGATCCTAATTCAGACCCTCCGATTCCCACCAACCCGTGATGTTTTTCTCACTCCTACTAGTGAATGTAATGTTACACACCCAAACAATGCGCATCACTGCGATGTTTTTCTGAAACCTATCCTACATTGCCACTGCATGTTTCCTGACCTCCCCATGCTGACCACCACATGGTGCTTTTCTCCATCCTACATTGCCACTCACTGCCTAACCTAATTCAGACCTTCCGATTCACACCACCCCGTGATGTTTTTCTCTCTCCTTCTATTGAATGTAATGTTCCACACCCATACAATTTGCACCACCCCGCGACGTTTTTCAGAAACCTATCTTACATTGCCACTGCATGTTTGTTGACCTCACCCTGCTGACCACCCAGTGGTGCTTTTCTCCATCCTACATTGCCACTTAATGCCTATCCTAATTCAGATACTATGATTCACACTTCCCCGTGATGTTTTTCTTACTCCTACTAGTAAATGTAATGTTACACACCCATACAATGTGCACCATACCGCGATGTTTTTCAGAATCCTATCCTACATTGGCACTGCATGTTTCCTGACCTCCCCATGCTGACCAACCCATGATGCTTTTCTCCATCATACATTTCCACTCACTGCCTATCCTAATTCAGACCTTCCGATTGACACCAACCAGTTATGTTTTTCTCACTCCTACTAGTGAATGTAATGTTACACACCCATACAATGTGCACCACCCCGCGATGTTTTTACGAAACCTATGTTACATTGTCACTGCATGTTTCCTGACCTCCCCATGCTGACCACCCCGTAGTGCTTTTCTCCATCCTACATTGGCACTCACTGCCTTTCCCTATTCAGACTCTCCGATTCACTACATCCCGTGAAGTTTTTCTCACTCCTACTAGTGAATGTAATGATACACACCCATACAATGAGCAAGACCCTACGATGTTTTTCAGAAACCTATCCTACATTGCCACTGCATATTTCCTGACCTCCCTATGCTGACCACCCCGTGGTGGTTTTCTTAATCCTACATTGCCACTTCCTGCCTATCCTAATTCAGAACCTCCAATTCACACCACCTAGTGATGTTTTTCTCACTCCTACTAGTGAATGTAATGTTACACACCCATACAAAGCGCACCACCTTGCGATGTTTTTCAGAAACCTATCCTACATTGCCACTGAATGTTTCCTGACCTCCCCATGCTGACCACCCCGTGGTGCTTTTCTCCAAGCTACATTGCCACTCACTGCCTATCCTAATTCAGATCCTATGATTCAAACCACCGCGGGATGTTTTTCTCACTCCTACGAGTGAATGTAATGTTACAAACCCAGTCAATGCGCACCACCCCGCAATGTTTTTCAGAAACCTATCCTACATGGCCACCACATGTTTCCTGAACTCCCCAAGCTGACCACCCCATGTTGCTTTTCTCCATCCTACATTGCCATTCACTGCCTATCCTAATTCAGACCCTCCGATTCACACCACCCCGTGATGTTTTTCTTACTCCTACTAGTGAATGGCCTGTTAGAACCCCATACAATGCGCACCACCCCGTGATGTTTTTCAGAAACCTATCCTACATTGCCACGGCATGTTTCCTGACCTCCCCATGCTGACCATCCCGTGGAGCCTTTCTCCATATTACATTGCCACTCACTGCCTTTCCTTATTCAGACTCTCCGATTCAAACCACCCCGTGATGTTTTTCTCACTCCTAGTAGTGAATGTAATGTTACACACCCATGCAATGCGCACCACCCCGCGATGTTTTTCAGAAACCTACATTGCCACTGCATGTTTCCTGACCTCCCCATGCTGACCACAGCGTGGTGCTTTACTCCATTCTACATTACCACTCACTGCCTTTCCTTATCCAGTCTCTCCATTTCACACCACTCCGTGATTTTTTTCTCACTCCAACTAGTGAATGGAATGTTACACACCCATACAATGCGCACCACCCCGCGATGTTTTTCAGAAACCTATCCTACATTGCCACTGCTTGTTTCGTTATCTCCCCATGCTGACCACCCCGAGGTGCTTTTCGCCATCCTACATTGCCTCTCCCTGCCTATGCTAATTCAGACCCTCCGATTCAAACGACCCCGTGATGTTTTTCTCACTCCTAGTAGGGAATGCAATGTTACACACCCAAACAATGCGCATCACTGCGATGTTTTTCTGAAACCTATCCTACATTGCCACTGCATGTTTCCTGACCTCCCCATGCTGACCACCACATGGTGCTTTTCTCCATCCTACATTGCCACTCACTGCCTAACCTAATTCAGACCTTCCGATTCACACCACCCCGTGATGTTTTTCTCTCTCCTTCTATTGAATGTAATGTTCCACACCCATACAATTTGCATCACCCCGCGACGTTTTTCAGAAACCTATCTTACATTGCCACTGCATGTTTGTTGACCTCACCCTGCTGACCACCCAGTGGTGCTTTTCTCCATCCTACATTGCCACTTAATGCCTATCCTAATTCAGATACTATGATTCACACTTCCCCGTGATGTTTTTCTTACTCCTACTAGTAAATGTAATGTTACACACCCATACAATGTGCACCATACCGCGATGTTTTTCAGAATCCTATCCTACATTGGCACTGCATGTTTCCTGACCTCCCCATGCTGACCAACCCATGATGCTTTTCTCCATCATACATTTCCACTCACTGCCTATCCTAATTCAGACCTTCCGATTCACACCAACCAGTTATGTTTTTCTCACTCCTACTAGTGAATGTAATGTTACACACCCATACAATGTGCACCACCCCGCGATGTTTTTACGAAACCTATGTTACATTGTCACTGCATGTTTCCTGACCTCCCCATGCTGACCACCGCGTAGTGCTTTTCTCCATCCTACATTGGCACTCACTGCCTTTCCCTATTCAGACTCTCCGATTCACTACATCCCGTGAAGTTTTTCTCACTCCTACTAGTGAATGTAATGATACACACCCATACAATGAGCAAGACCCTACGATGTTTTTCAGAAACCTATCCTACATTGCCACTGCATATTTCCTGACCTCCCTATGCTGACCACCCCGTGGTGGTTTTCTTAATCCTACATTGCCACTTCCTGCCTATCCTAATTCAGAACCTCCAATTCACACCACCTAGTGATGTTTTTCTCACTCCTACTAGTGAATGTAATGTTACACACCCATACAAAGCGCACCACCTCGCGATGTTTTTCAGAAACCTATCCTACATTGCCACTGAATGTTTCCTGACCTCCCCATGCTGACCACCCCGTGGTGCTTTTCTCCAAGCTACATTGCCACTCACTGCCTATCCTAATTCAGATCCTATGATTCAAACCACCGCGGGATGTTTTTCTCACTCCTACGAGTGAATGTAATGTTACAAACCCAGTCAATGCGCACCACCCCGCAATGTTTTTCAGAAACCTATCCTACATGGCCACCACATGTTTCCTGAACTCCCCAAGCTGACCACCCCATGTTGCTTTTCTCCATCCTACATTGCCATTCACTGCCTATCCTAATTCAGACCCTCCGATTCACACCACCCCGTGATGTTTTTCTTACTCCTACTAGTGAATGGCCTGTTAGAACCCCATACAATGCGCACCACCCCGTGATGTTTTTCAGAAACCTATCCTACATTGCCACGGCATGTTTCCTGACCTCCCCATGCTGACCATCCCGTGGAGCCTTTCTCCATATTACATTGCCACTCACTGCCTTTCCTTATTCAGACTCTCCGATTCAAACCACCCCGTGATGTTTTTCTCACTCCTAGTAGTGAATGTAATGTTACACACCCATGCAATGCGCACCACCCCGCGATGTTTTTCAGAAACCTACATTGCCACTGCATGTTTCCTGACCTCCCCATGCTGACCACAGCGTGGTGCTTTACTCCATTCTACATTACCACTCACTGCCTTTCCTTATCCAGTCTCTCCATTTCACACCACTCCGTGATTTTTTTCTCACTCCAACTAGTGAATGGAATGTTACACACCCATACAATGCGCACCACCCCGCGATGTTTTTCAGAAACCTATCCTACATTGCCACTGCTTGTTTCGTTATCTCCCCATGCTGACCACCCCGAGGTGCTTTTCGCCATCCTACATTGCCTCTCCCTGCCTATGCTAATTCAGACCCTCCGATTCAAACGACCCCGTGATGTTTTTCTCACTCCTAGTAGGGAATGCAATGTTACACACCCATGCAATGCACCCCAACCCGCGATGTTTGTCAGAAACCTATCCTACATTGACACTGCATGTTTCCTGACCTCCCTATGCTGACCACCCCGTGGTGCTTTTCTCAATCCTATATTGCCACTTCCTGCCTAACCTAATTCAGAACCTCCGATTCACACCACCGAGTGATGTTTTTCCTACTCCTACTAGTGAATGTAATGTTACACACACATACAATGTGCACCAACCCGCCATGTTTTTCAGAAACCTATTCTATATTGCCACTGCATGTTTCCTGACCTCCCCATGCTGACCACCCGGTGGTGCTTTTCTCCATCCTACATTGCCACTCACTGCCTATACTTATTCAGTTCCTATGATTCACATCACCCCGTGATGTTTTTCTCACTCGTACTAGTGAATGTAATGTTACACAACCATACAATGCGCACCACCCCGCGATGACTTTCAGAAACCTATCCTATATTGCCACTGCATGTTTCCTGACCTCCACATGCTGACCACCCCATGGGGCATTTCTCCATCCTACATTGCCACTAACTGCCTATCGTAATTCAGACCTTCCGATTCATACCACCCTGTGATGTTTTTCTCACTCCTACTAGTGAATGTAATGTTACACACCCATACAATGTGCACCACCCTGCGATGTTTTTTAGAAACCTATCTTACATTGTCACTGCGTGTTTCCTGACCTCCCAATGCTGTCCACTCCGTAGTGCTTTTCTCCATCCTACATTGGCACTCACTGCCTTTCCCTATTCAGACTCTCCGATTCACACCACCCGTGAAGTTTTTCTCACTCCTACTAGTGAATGTGATGTTACACACCCTTACAATGCGCACCACCCCGCGATGTTTTTCAGAAACCTATCCTACATTGCCACTGCATGTTTCCTGACCTCTCTATGCTGACCACCCTGTGGTGCTTTTCTCAATACTACATTGCAACTTCCTGCCTATCCTAATTCAGAACCTCCAATTCACACCACCCAGTGATGTTTTCTCACTCCTACTAGTGAATGTAATGTTACACATCCATACAATGTGCATCAACCCGCCATGTTTTTCAGAAACCTATCTTACATAGCCACTGCATGTTTCCTGACCTACCCATGCTGACCACCCCGTGGTTCTTTTCTCCATGCTACATTGCCACTCACTGCCTATACTAATTCAGTTCCTTTGATTCACACCACCTCGTGATTATTTTCTCACTCCTACTACTGAATGTAACGTTATACACCCATACAATGCGCACCACTCCATGATGTTTTTCAGAAAACTATCCTACATTGCCACTGCATATTTCATGACCTCCCCATGCTGACCACCCCGTGGTGCTTTTCTCCATCCTACATTGCCACTCACTGCCTTTCGCTATTCAGACTCTCCGATTCACACCACCCGTGAAGTTTTTCTCACTCCTACTAGTGAATGTAATGTTACACACCCATAAAATGCGCACCACCCAGCGATGTTTTTCAGAAACCTATCCTACATTGCCACTGCATGTTTCCTGACCTCGCCATGCTGACCACCCCGTGGTGCTTTTCTCCAAGCTACATTGCCACTCACTGCCTATCCTAATTCAGATCCTAGGATTCTAACCACTCCTTGATATTTTTGTCACTCCTATGAGTGAATGTAATGTTACACACCCAGACAATGCGCACCACCCCGCAATGTTTTTCAGAAACCTATACTACATGGCCACTGCATGTTTCCTGAACTCCCCATGCTGATCACCCCGTGGTGCTTTTCTGCAAGCTACATTGCCACTCTCTGCCGATCCTAATTCAGACCCTCCGATTCCCACCAACCCGTGATGTTTTTCTCACTCCTACTAGTGAATGTAATGTTACACACCCATACAATGTGCACCACCCCGCGATGTTTTTACGAAACCTATGTTACATTGTCACTGCATGTTTCCTGACCTCCCCATGCTGACCACCCCGTAGTGCTTTTCTCCATCCTACATTGGCACTCACTGCCTTTCCCTATTCAGACTCTCCGATTCACTACATCCCGTGAAGTTTTTCTCACTCCTACTAGTGAATGTAATGATACACACCCATACAATGAGCAAGACCCTACGATGTTTTTCAGAAACCTATCCTACATTGCCACTGCATATTTCCTGACCTCCCTATGCTGACCACCCCGTGGTGGTTTTCTTAATCCTACATTGCCACTTCCTGCCTATCCTAATTCAGAACCTCCAATTCACACCACCTAGTGATGTTTTTCTCACTCCTACTAGTGAATGTAATGTTACACACCCATACAAAGCGCACCACCTCGCGATGTTTTTCAGAAACCTATCCTACATTGCCACTGAATGTTTCCTGACCTCCCCATGCTGACCACCCCGTGGTGCTTTTCTCCAAGCTACATTGCCACTCACTGCCTATCCTAATTCAGATCCTATGATTCAAACCACCCCGGGATGTTTTTCTCACTCCTACGAGTGAATGTAATGTTACAAACCCAGACAATGCGCACCACCCCGCAATGTTTTTCAGAAACCTATCCTACATGGCCACCACATGTTTCCTGAACTCCCCAAGCTGACCACCCCATGTTGCTTTTCTCCATCCTACATTGCCATTCACTGCCTATCCTAATTCAGACCCTCCGATTCACACCACCCCGTGATGTTTTTCTTACTCCTACTAGTGAATGGCCTGTTAGAACCCCATACAATGCGCACCACCCCGTGATGTTTTTCAGAAACCTATCCTACATTGCCACGCCATGTTTCCTGACCTCCCCATGCTGACCATCCCGTGGAGCCTTTCTCCATATTACATTGCCACTCACTGCCTTTCCTTATTCCGACTCTCCTATTCAAACCACCCCGTGATGATTTTCTCACTCCTAGTAGTGAATGTAATGTTACACACCCATGCAATGCCCACCACCCCGCGATGTTTTTCAGAATCCTATCCTACATTGGCACTGCATGTTTCCTGACCTCCCCATGCTGACCAACCCATGATGCTTTTCTCCATCATACATTTCCACTCACTGCCTATCCTAATTCAGACCTTCCGATTCACACCAACCAGTTATGTTTTTCTCACTCCTACTAGTGAATGTAATGTTACACACCCATACAATGTGCACCACCCCGCGATGTTTTTACGAAACCTATGTTACATTGTCACTGCATGTTTCCTGACCTCCCCATGCTGACCACCCCGTAGTGCTTTTCTCCATCCTACATTGGCACTCACTGCCTTTCCCTATTCAGACTCTCCGATTCACTACATCCCGTGAAGTTTTTCTCACTCCTACTAGTGAATGTAATGATACACACCCATACAATGAGCAAGACCCTACGATGTTTTTCAGAAACCTATCCTACATTGCCACTGCATATTTCCTGACCTCCCTATGCTGACCACCCCGTGGTGGTTTTCTTAATCCTACATTGCCACTTCCTGCCTATCCTAATTCAGAACCTCCAATTCACACCACCTAGTGATGTTTTTCTCACTCCTACTAGTGAATGTAATGTTACACACCCATACAAAGCGCACCACCTCGCGATGTTTTTCAGAAACCTATCCTACATTGCCACTGAATGTTTCCTGACCTCCCCATGCTGACCACCCCGTGGTGCTTTTCTCCAAGCTACATTGCCACTCACTGCCTATCCTAATTCAGATCCTATGATTCAAACCACCGCGGGATGTTTTTCTCACTCCTACGAGTGAATGTAATGTTACAAACCCAGACAATGCGCACCACCCCGCAATGTTTTTCAGAAACCTATCCTACATGGCCACCACATGTTTCCTGAACTCCCCAAGCTGACCACCCCATGTTGCTTTTCTCCATCCTACATTGCCATTCACTGCCTATCCTAATTCAGACCCTCCGATTCACACCACCCCGTGATGTTTTTCTTACTCCTACTAGTGAATGGCCTGTTAGAACCCCATACAATGCGCACCACCCCGTGATGTTTTTCAGAAACCTATCCTACATTGCCACGGCATGTTTCCTGACCTCCCCATGCTGACCATCCCGTGGAGCCTTTCTCCATATTACATTGCCACTCACTGCCTTTCCTTATTCAGACTCTCCGATTCAAACCACCCCGTGATGTTTTTCTCACTCCTAGTAGTGAATGTAATGTTACACACCCATGCAATGCGCACCACCCCGCGATGTTTTTCAGAAACCTACATTGCCACTGCATGTTTCCTGACCTCCCCATGCTGACCACAGCGTGGTGCTTTACTCCATTCTACATTACCACTCACTGCCTTTCCTTATCCAGTCTCTCCATTTCACACCACTCCGTGATTTTTTTCTCACTCCAACTAGTGAATGGAATGTTACACACCCATACAATGCGCACCACCCCGCGATGTTTTTCAGAAACCTATCCTACATTGCCACTGCTTGTTTCGTTATCTCCCCATGCTGACCACCCCGAGGTGCTTTTCGCCATCCTACATTGCCTCTCCCTGCCTATGCTAATTCAGACCCTCCGATTCAAATGACCCCGTGATGTTTTTCTCACTCCTAGTAGGGAATGCAATGTTACACACCCATGCAATGCACCCCAACCCGCGATGTTTGTCAGAAACCTATCCTACATTGACACTGCATGTTTCCTGACCTCCCTATGCTGACCACCCCGTGGTGCTTTTCTCAATCCTATATTGCCACTTCCTGCCTAACCTAATTCAGAACCTCCGATTCACACCACCGAGTGATGTTTTTCCTACTCCTACTAGTGAATGTAATGTTACACACACATAAAATGTGCACCAACCCGCCATGTTTTTCAGAAACCTATTCTATATTGCCACTGCATGTTTCCTGACCTCCCCATGCTGACCACCCGGTGGTGCTTTTCTCCATCCTACATTGCCACTCACTGCCTATACTAATTCAGTTCCTATGATTCACATCACCCCGTGATGTTTTTCTCACTCGTACTAGTGAATGTAATGTTACACAACCATACAATGCGCACCACCCCGCGATGACTTTCAGAAACCTATCCTATATTGCCACTGCATGTTTCCTGACCTCCACATGCTGACCACCCCATGGGGCATTTCTCCATCCTACATTGCCACTAACTGCCTATCGTAATTCAGACCTTCCGATTCATACCACCCTGTGATGTTTTTCTCACTCCTACTAGTGAATGTAATGTTACACACCCATACAATGTGCACCACCCTGCGATGTTTTTTAGAAACCTATCTTACATTGTCACTGCATGTTTCCTGACCTCCCAATGCTGTCCACTCCGTAGTGCTTTTCTCCATCCTACATTGGCACTCACTGCCTTTCCCTATTCAGACTCTCCGATTCACACCACCCGTGAAGTTTTTCTCACTCCTACTAGTGAATGTGATGTTACACACCCTTACAATGCGCACCACCCCGCGATGTTTTTCAGAAACCTATCCTACATTGCCACTGCATGTTTCCTGACCTCTCTATGCTGACCACCCTGTGGTGCTTTTCTCAATACTACATTGCAACTTCCTGCCTATCCTAATTCAGAACCTCCAATTCACACCACCCAGTGATGTTTTCTCACTCCTACTAGTGAATGTAATGTTACACATCCATACAATGTGCATCAACCCGCCATGTTTTTCAGAAACCTATCTTACATAGCCACTGCATGTTTCCTGACCTACCCATGCTGACCACCCCGTGGTTCTTTTCTCCATGCTACATTGCCACTCACTGCCTATACTAATTCAGTTCCTTTGATTCACACCACCTCGTGATTATTTTCTCACTCCTACTACTGAATGTAACGTTATACACCCATACAATGCGCACCACTCCATGATGTTTTTCAGAAAACTATCCTACATTGCCACTGCATATTTCATGACCTCCCCATGCTGACCACCCCGTGGTGCTTTTCTCCATCCTACATTGCCACTCACTGCCTTTCGCTATTCAGACTCTCCGATTCACACCACCCGTGAAGTTTTTCTCACTCCTACTAGTGAATGTAATGTTACACACCCATAAAATGCGCACCACCCCGCGATGTTTTTCAGAAACCTATCCTACATTGCCACTGCATGTTTCCTGACCTCGCCATGCTGACCACCCCGTGGTGCTTTTCTCCAAGCTACATTGCCACTCACTGCCTATCCTAATTCAGATCCTAGGATTCAAACCACTCCTTGATATTTTTGTCACTCCTATGAGTGAATGTAATGTTACACACCCAGACAATGCGCACCACCCCGCAATGTTTTTCAGAAACCTATACTACATGGCCACTGCATGTTTCCTGAACTCCCCATGCTGATCACCCCGTGGTGCTTTTCTGCAAGCTACATTGCCACTCTCTGCCAATCCTAATTCAGACCCTCCGATTCCCACCAACCCGTGATGTTTTTCTCACTCCTACTAGTGAATGTAATGTTACACACCCATACAATGTGCACCACCCCGCGATGTTTTTACGAAACCTATGTTACATTGTCACTGCATGTTTCCTGACCTCCCCATGCTGACCACCCCGTAGTGCTTTTCTCCATCCTACATTGGCACTCACTGCCTTTCCCTATTCAGACTCTCCGATTCACTACATCCCGTGAAGTTTTTCTCACTCCTACTAGTGAATGTAATGATACACACCCATACAATGAGCAAGACCCTACGATGTTTTTCAGAAACCTATCCTACATTGCCACTGCATATTTCCTGACCTCCCTATGCTGACCACCCCGTGGTGGTTTTCTTAATCCTACATTGCCACTTCCTGCCTATCCTAATTCAGAACCTCCAATTCACACCACCTAGTGATGTTTTTCTCACTCCTACTAGTGAATGTAATGTTACACACCCATACAAAGCGCACCACCTCGAGATGTTTTTCAGAAACCTATCCTACATTGCCACTGAATGTTTCCTGACCTCCCCATGCTGACCACCCCGTGGTGCTTTTCTCCAAGCTACATTGCCACTCACTGCCTATCCTAATTCAGATCCTATGATTCAAACCACCCCGGGATGTTTTTCTCACTCCTACGAGTGAATGTAATATTACAAACCCAGACAATGCGCACCACCCCGCAATGTTTTTCAGAAACCTATCCTACATGGCCACCACATGTTTCCTGAACTCCCCAAGCTGACCACCCCATGTTGCTTTTCTCCATCCTACATTGCCATTCACTGCCTATCCTAATTCAGACCCTCCGATTCACACCACCCCGTGATGTTTTTCTTACTCCTACTAGTGAATGGCCTGTTAGAACCCCATACAATGCGCACCACCCCGTGATGTTTTTCAGAAACCTATCCTACATTGCCACGCCATGTTTCCTGACCTCCCCATGCTGACCATCCCGTGGAGCCTTTCTCCATATTACATTGCCACTCACTGCCTTTCCTTATTCCGACTCTCCTATTCAAACCACCCCGTGATGTTTTTCTCACTCCTAGTAGTGAATGTAATGTTACACACCCATGCAATGCGCACCACCCCGCGATGTTTTTCAGAAACCTACATTGCCACTGCATGTTTCCTGACCTCCCCATGCTGACCACAGCGTGGTGCTTTACTCCATTCTACATTACCACTCATTGCCTTTCCTTATCCAGTCTCTCCATTTCACACCACTCCGTGATTTTTTTCTCACTCCAACTAGTGAATGGAATGTTACACACCCATACAATGCGCACCACCCCGCGATGTTTTTCAGAAACCTATCCTACATTGCCACTGCTTGTTTCGTTATCTCCCCATGCTGACCACCCCGAGGTGCTTTTCGCCATCCTACATTGCCTCTCCCTGCCTATGCTAATTCAGACCCTCCGATTCAAACGACCCCGTGATGTTTTTCTCACTCCTAGTAGTGAATGCAATGTTACACACCCATGCAATGCGCCCCAACCCGCGATGTTTGTCAGAAACCTATCCTACATTGCCACTGCATGTTTCCTGACTTCCCTATGCTGACCACCCCGTGGTGCTTTTCTCAATCCTATATTGCCACTTCCTGCCTAACCTAATTCAGAACCTCCGATTCACACCACCGAGTGATGTTTTTCCTATTCCTACTAGTGAATGTAATGTTACACACACATACAATGTGCACCAACCCGCCATGTTTGTCAGAAACCTATTCTATATTGCCACTGCATGTTTCCTGACCTCCCCATGCTGACCACCCGGTGGTGCTTTTCTCCATCCTACATTGCCACTCACTGCCTATACTAATTCAGTTCCTATGATTCACATCACCCCGTGATGTTTTTCTCACTCGTACTAGTGAATGTAATGTTACACAACCATACAATGCGCACCACCCCGCGATGACTTTCAGAAACCTATCCTATATTGCCACTGCATGTTTCCTGACCTCCACATGCTGACCACCCCATGGGGCATTTCTCAATCCTACATTGCCACTAACTGCCTATCGTAATTCAGACCTTCCGATTCATACCACCCTGTGATGTTTTTCTCACTCCTACTAGTGAATGTAATGTTACACACCCATACAATGTGCACCACCCTGCGATGTTTTTTAGAAACCTATCTTACATTGTCACTGCATGTTTCCTGACCTCCCAATGCTGTCCACTCCGTAGTGCTTTTCTCCAACCTACATTGGCACTCACTGCCTTTCCCTATTCAGACTCTCCGATTCACACCACCCGTGAAGTTTTTCTCACTCCTACTAGTGAATGTGATGTTACACACCCTTACAATGCGCACCACCCCGCGATGTTTTTCAGAAACCTATCCTACATTGCCACTGCATGTTTCCTGACCTCTCCATGCTGACCACCCTGTGGTGCTTTTCTCAATACTACATTGCAACTTCCTGCCTATCCTAATTCAGAACCTCCAATTCACACCACCCAGTGATGTTTTCTCACTCCTACTAGTGAATGTAATGTTACACATCCATACAATGTGCATCAACCCGCCATGTTTTTCAGAAACCTATCTTACATAGCCACTGCATGTTTCCTGACCTACCCATGCTGACCACCCCGTGGTTCTTTTCTCCATGCTACATTGCCACTCACTGCCTATACTAATTCAGTTCCTTTGATTCACACCACCTCGTGATTATTTTCTCACTCCTACTACTGAATGTAACGTTATACACCCATACAATGCGCACCACTCCATGATGTTTTTCAGAAAACTATCCTACATTGCCACTGCATATTTCATGACCTCCCCATGCTGACCACCCCGTGGTGCTTTTCTCCATCCTACATTGCCACTCACTGCCTTTCGCTATTCAGACTCTCCGATTCACACCACCCGTGAAGTTTTTCTCACTCCTACTAGTGAATGTAATGTTACACACCCATAAAATGCGCACCACCCCGCGATGTTTTTCAGAAACCTATCCTACATTGCCACTGCATGTTTCCTGACCTCGCCATGCTGACCACCCCGTGGTGCTTTTCTCCAAGCTACATTGCCACTAACTGCCTATCCTAATTCAGATCCTAGGATTCAAAACACTCCTTGATATTTTTGTCACTCCTATGAGTGAATGTAATGTTACACACCCAGACAATGCGCACCACCCCGCAATGTTTTTCAGAAACCTATACTACATGGCCACTGCATGTTTCCTGAACTCCCCATGCTGATCACCCCGTGGTGCTTTTCTGCAAGCTACATTGCCACTCTCTGCCGATCCTAATTCAGACCCTCCGATTCCCACCAACCCGTGATGTTTTTCTCACTCCTACTAGTGAATGTAATGTTACACACCCATACAATGTGCACCACCCCGCGATGTTTTTACGAAACCTATGTTACATTGTCACTGCATGTTTCCTGACCTCCCCATGCTGACCACCCCGTAGTGCTTTTCTCCATCCTACATTGGCACTCACTGCCTTTCCCTATTCAGACTCTCCGATTCACTACATCCCGTGAAGTTTTTCTCACTCCTACTAGTGAATGTAATGATACACACCCATACAATGAGCAAGACCCTACGATGTTTTTCAGAAACCTATCCTACATTGCCACTGCATATTTCCTGACCTCCCTATGCTGACCACCCCGTGGTGGTTTTCTTAATCCTACATTGCCACTTCCTGCCTATCCTAATTCAGAACCTCCAATTCACACCACCTAGTGATGTTTTTCTCACTCCTACTAGTGAATGTAATGTTACACACCCATACAAAGCGCACCACCTCGAGATGTTTTTCAGAAACCTATCCTACATTGCCACTGAATGTTTCCTGACCTCCCCATGCTGACCACCCCGTGGTGCTTTTCTCCAAGCTACATTGCCACTCACTGCCTATCCTAATTCAGATCCTATGATTCAAACCACCCCGGGATGTTTTTCTCACTCCTACGAGTGAATGTAATGTTACAAACCCAGACAATGCGCACCACCCCGCAATGTTTTTCAGAAACCTATCCTACATGGCCACCACATGTTTCCTGAACTCCCCAAGCTGACCACCCCATGTTGCTTTTCTCCATCCTACATTGCCATTCACTGCCTATCCTAATTCAGACCCTCCGATTCACACCACCCCGTGATGTTTTTCTTACTCCTACTAGTGAATGGCCTGTTAGAACCCCATACAATGCGCACCACCCCGTGATGTTTTTCAGAAACCTATCCTACATTGCCACGGCATGTTTCCTGACCTCCCCATGCTGACCATCCCGTGGAGCCTTTCTCCATATTACATTGCCACTCACTGCCTTTCCTTATTCAGACTCTCCGATTCAAACCACCCCGTGATGTTTTTCTCACTCCTAGTAGTGAATGTAATGTTACACACCCATGCAATGCGCACCACCCCGCGATGTTTTTCAGAAACCTACATTGCCACTGCATGTTTCCTGACCTCCCCATGCTGACCACAGCGTGGTGCTTTACTCCATTCTACATTACCACTCACTGCCTTTCCTTATCCAGTCTCTCCAATTCACACCACTCCGTGATTTTTTTCTCACTCCAACTAGTGAATGGAATGTTACACACCCATACAATGCGCACCACCCCGCGATGTTTTTCAGAAACCTATCCTACATTGCCACTGCTTGTTTCGTTATCTCCCCATGCTGACCACCCCGAGGTGCTTTTCGCCATCCTACATTGCCTCTCCCTGCCTATGCTAATTCAGACCCTCCGATTCAAACGACCCCGTGATGTTTTTCTCACTCCTAGTAGTGAATGCAATGTTACACACCCATGCAATGCGCCCCAACCCGCGATGTTTGTCAGAAACCTATCCTACATTGCCACTGCATGTTTCCTGACCTCCCTATGCTGACCACCCCGTGGTGCTTTTCTCAATCCTATATTGCCACTTCCTGCCTAACCTAATTCAGAACCTCCGATTCCCACCACCGAGTGATGTTTTTCCTACTCCTACTAGTGAATGTAATGTTACACACACATACAATGTGCACCAACCCGCCATGTTTTTCAGAAACCTATTCTATATTGCCACTGCATGTTTCCTGACCTCCCCATGCTGACCACCCGGTGGTGCTTTTCTCCATCCTACATTGCCACTCACTGCCTATACTAATTCAGTTCCCATGATTCACATCACCCCGTGATGTTTTTCTCACTCGTACTAGTGAATGTAATGTTACACAAACATAAAAGGCGCACCACCCCACGATGACTTTCAGAAACCTATCCTTTATCGCCACTGCATGTTTCCTGACCTCCACATGCTGACCACCCCATGGGGCATTTCTCCATCCTACATTGCCACTAACTGCCTATCGTAATTCAGACCTTCCGATTCATACCACCCTGTGATGTTTTTCTCACTCCTACTAGTGAATGTAATGTTACACACCCATACAATGTGCACCACCCTGCGATGTTTTTTAGAAACCTATCTTACATTGTCACTGCATGTTTCCTGACCTCCCAATGCTGTCCACTCCGTAGTGCTTTTCTCCATCCTACATTGGCACTCACTGCCTTTCCCTATTCAGACTCTCCGATTCACACCACCCGTGAAGTTTTTCTCACTCCTACTAGTGAATGTGATGTTACACACCCTTACAATGCGCACCACCCCGCGATGTTTTTCAGAAACCTATCCTACATTGCCACTGCATGTTTCCTGACCTCTCCATGCTGACCACCCTGTGGTGCTTTTCTCAATACTACATTGCAACTTCCTGCCTATCCTAATTCAGAACCTCCAATTCACACCACCCAGTGATGTTTTCTCACTCCTACTAGTGAATGTAATGTTACACATCCATACAATGTGCATCAACCCGCCATGTTTTTCAGAAACCTATCTTACATAGACACTGCATGTTTCCTGACCTACCCATGCTGACCACCCCGTGGTTCTTTTCTCCATGCTACATTGCCACTCACTGCCTATACTAATTCAGTTCCTTTGATTCACACCACCTCGTGATTATTTTCTCACTCCTACTACTGAATGTAACGTTATACACCCATACAATGCGCACCACTCCATGATGTTTTTCAGAAAACTATCCTACATTGCCACTGCATATTTCATGACCTCCCCATGCTGACCACCCCGTGGTGCTTTTCTCCATCCTACATTGCCACTCACTGCCTTTCGCTATTCAGACTCTCCGATTCACACCACCCGTGAAGTTTTTCTCACTCCTACTAGTGAATGTAATGTTACACACCCATAAAATGCGCACCACCCCGCGATGTTTTTCAGAAACCTATCCTACATTGCCACTGCATGTTTCCTGACCTCGCCATGCTGACCACCCCGTGGTGCTTTTCTCCAAGCTACATTGCCACTCACTGCCTATCCTAATTCAGATCCTAGGATTCAAACCACTCCTTGATATTTTTGTCACTCCTATGAGTGAATGTAATGTTACACACCCAGACAATGCGCACCACCCCGCAATGTTTTTCAGAAACCTATACTACATGGCCACTGCATGTTTCCTGAACTCCCCATGCTGATCACCCCGTGGTGCTTTTCTGCAAGCTACATTGCCACTCTCTGCCGATCCTAATTCAGACCCTCCGATTCCCACCAACCCGTGATGTTTTTCTCACTCCTACTAGTGAATGTAATGTTACACACCCAAACAATGCGCATCACTGCGATGTTTTTCTGAAACCTATCCTACATTGCCACTGCATGTTTCCTGACCTCCCCATGCTGACCACCACATGGTGCTTTTCTCCATCCTACATTGCCACTCACTTCCTAACCTAATTCAGACCTTCCGATTCACACCACCACGTGATGTTTTTCTCTCTCCTTCTATTGAATGTAATGTTCCACACCCATACAATTTGCACCACCCCGCGACGTTTTTCAGAAACCTATCTTACATTGCCATTGCATGTTTGTTGACCTCACCCTGCTGACCACCCAGTGGTGCTTTTCTCCATCCTACATTGCCACTTAATGCCTATCCTAATTCAGATACTATGATTCACACCTCCCCGTGATGTTTTTCTCACTCCTACTAGTAAATGTAATGTTACACACCCATACAATGTGCACCATACCGCGATGTTTTTCAGAATCCTATCCTACATTGGCACTGCATGTTTCCTGACCTCCCCATGCTGACCAACCCATGGTGCTTTTCTCCATCATACATTTCCACTCACTGCCTATCCTAATTCAGACCTTCCGATTCACACCAACCAGTGATGTTTTTCTCACTCCTACTAGTGAATGTAATGTTACACACCCATACAATGTGCACCACCCCGCGATGTTTTTACGAAACCTATGTTACATTGTCACTGCATGTTTCCTGACCTCCCCATGCTGACCACCCCGTAGTGCTTTTCTCCATCCTACATTGGCACTCACTGCCTTTCCCTATTCAGACTCTCCGATTCACTACATCCCGTGAAGTTTTTCTCACTCCTACTAGTGAATGTAATGATACACACCCATACAATGAGCAAGACCCTACGATGTTTTTCAGAAACCTATCCTACATTGCCACTGCATATTTCCTGACCTCCCTATGCTGACCACCCCGTGGTGGTTTTCTTAATCCTACATTGCCACTTCCTGCCTATCCTAATTCAGAACCTCCAATTCACACCACCTAGTGATGTTTTTCTCACTCCTACTAGTGAATGTAATGTTACACACCCATACAAAGCGCACCACCTCGCGATGTTTTTCAGAAACCTATCCTACATTGCCACTGAATGTTTCCTGACCTCCCCATGCTGACCACCCCGTAGTGCTTTTCTCCAAGCTACATTGCCACTCACTGCCTATCCTAATTCAGATCCTATGATTCAAACCACCCCGGGATGTTTTTCTCACTCCTACGAGTGAATGTAATGTTACAAACCCAGACAATGCGCACCACCCCACAATGTTTTTCAGAAACCTATCCTACATGGCCACCACATGTTTCCTGAACTCCCCAAGCTGACCACCCCATGTTGCTTTTCTCCATCCTACATTGCCATTCACTGCCTATCCTAATTCAGACCCTCCGATTCACACCACCCCGTGATGTTTTTCTTACTCCTACTAGTGAATGGCCTGTTAGAACCCCATACAATGCGCACCACCCCGTGATGTTTTTCAGAAACCTATCCTACATTGCCACGGCATGTTTCCTGACCTCCCCATGCTGACCATCCCGTGGAGCCTTTCTCCATATTACATTGCCACTCACTGCCTTTCCTTATTCAGACTCTCCGATTCAAACCACCCCGTGATGTTTTTCTCACTCCTAGTAGTGAATGTAATGTTACACACCCATGCAATGCGCACCACCCCGCGATGTTTTTCAGAAACCTACATTGCCACTGCATGTTTCCTGACCTCCCCATGCTGACCACAGCGTGGTGCTTTACTCCATTCTACATTACCACTCACTGCCTTTCCTTATCCAGTCTCTCCATTTCACACCACTCCGTGATTTTTTTCTCACTCCAACTAGTGAATGGAATGTTACACACCCATACAATGCGCACCAACCCGCGATGTTTTTCAGAAACCTATCCTACATTGCCACTGCTTGTTTCGTTATCTCCCCATGCTGACCACCCCGAGGTGCTTTTCGCCATCCTACATTGCCTCTCCCTGCCTATGCTAATTCAGACCCTCTGATTCAAACGACCCCGTGATGTTTTTCTCACTCCTAGTAGGGAATGCAATGTTACACACCCATGCAATGCACCCCAACCCGCGATGTTTGTCAGAAACCTATCCTAAATTGCCACTGCATGTTTCCTGACTTCCCTATGCTGACCACCCCGTGGTGCTTTTCTCAATACTATATTGCCACTTCCTGCCTAAACTAATTCAGAACCTCCGATTCACACCACCGAGTGATGTTTTTCCTACTCCTACTAGTGAATGTAATGTTACACACACATACAATGTGCACCAACCCGCCATGTTTTTCAGAAACCTATTCTATATTGCCACTGCATGTTTCCTGACCTCCCCATGCTGACCACCCGGTGGTGCTTTTCTCCATCCTACATTGCCACTCACTGCCTATACTAATTCAGTTCCTATGATTCACATCACCCCGTGATGTTTTTCTCACTCGTACTAGTGAATGTAATGTTACACAACCATACAATGCGCACCACCCCGCGATGACTTTCAGAAACCTATCCTATATCGCCACTGCATGTTTCCTGACCTCCCCATGCTGACCACCCCATGGGGCATTTCTCCATCCTACATTGCCACTAACTGCCTATCGTAATTCAGACCTTCCGATTCATACCACCCTGTGATGTTTTTCTCACTCCTACTAGTGAATGTAATGTTACACACCCATACAATGTGCACCACCCTGCGATGTTTTTTAGAAACCTATCTTACATTGTCACTGCATGTTTCCTGACCTCCCAATGCTGTCCACTCCGTAGTGCTTTTCTCCATCCTACATTGGCACTCACTGCCTTTCCCTATTCAGACTCTCCGATTCACACCACCCGTGAAGTTTTTCTCACTCCTAGTAGTGAATGTGATGTTACACACCCTTACAATGCGCACCACCCCGCGATGTTTTTCAGAAACCTATCCTACATTGCCACTGCATGTTTCCTGACCTCTCCATGCTGACCACCCTGTGGTGCTTTTCTCAATACTACATTGCAACTTCCTGCCTATCCTAATTCACAAACTCCAATTCACACCACCCAGTGATGTTTTCTCACTCCTACTAGTGAATGTAATGTTACACATCCATACAATGTGCATCAACCCGCCATGTTTTTCAGAAACCTATCTTACATAGCCACTGCATGTTTCCTGACCTACCCATGCTGACCACCCCGTGGTTCTTTTCTCCATGCTACATTGCCACTCACTGCCTATACTAATTCAGTTCCTTTGATTCACACCACCTCGTGATTATTTTCTCACTCCTACTACTGAATGTAACGTTATACACCCATACAATGCGCACCACTCCATGATGTTTTTCAGAAAACTATCCTACATTGCCACTGCATATTTCATGACCTCCCCATGCTGACCACCCCGTGGTGCTTTTCTCCATCCTACATTGCCACTCACTGCCTTTCGCTATTCAGACTCTCCGATTCACACCACCCGTGAAGTTTTTCTCACTCCTACTAGTGAATGTAATGTTACACACCCATAAAATGCGCACCACCCCGCGATGTTTTTCAGAAACCTATCCTACATTGCCACTGCATGTTTCCTGACCTCGCCATGCTGACCACCCCGTGGTGCTTTTCTCCAAGCTACATTGCCACTAACTGCCTATCCTAATTCAGATCCTAGGATTCAAAACACTCCTTGATATTTTTGTCACTCCTATGAGTGAATGTAATGTTACACACCCAGACAATGCGCACCACCCCGCAATGTTTTTCAGAAACCTATACTACATGGCCACTGCATGTTTCCTGAACTCCCCATGCTGATCACCCCGTGGTGCTTTTCTGCAAGCTACATTGCCACTCTCTGCCGATCCTAATTCAGACCCTCCGATTCCCACCAACCCGTGATGTTTTTCTCACTCCTACTAGTGAATGTAATGTTACACACCCATACAATGTGCACCACCCCGCGATGTTTTTACGAAACCTATGTTACATTGTCACTGCATGTTTCCTGACCTCCCCATGCTGACCACCCCGTAGTGCTTTTCTCCATCCTACATTGGCACTCACTGCCTTTCCCTATTCAGACTCTCCGATTCACACCACCCCGTAAAGTTTTTCTCACTCCTACTAGTGAATGTGATGTTACACACCCTTACAATGCGCACCACCCCGCGATGTTTTTCAGAAACCTATCCTACATTGCCACTGCATGTTTCCTGACCTCTCCATGCTGACCACCCTGTGGTGCTTTTCTCAATACTACATTGCAACTTCCTGCCTATCCTAATTCAGAACCTCCAATTCACACCACCCAGTGATGTTTTCTCACTCCTACTAGTGAATGTAATGTTACACATCCATACAATGTGCATCAACCCGCCATGTTTTTCAGAAACCTATCTTACATAGACACTGCATGTTTCCTGACCTACCCATGCTGACCACCCCGTGGTTCTTTTCTCCATGCTACATTGCCACTCACTGCCTATACTAATTCAGTTCCTTTGATTCACACCACCTCGTGATTATTTTCTCACTCCTACTACTGAATGTAACGTTATACACCCATACAATGCGCACCACTCCATGATGTTTTTCAGAAAACTATCCTACATTGCCACTGCATATTTCATGACCTCCCCATGCTGACCACCCCGTGGTGCTTTTCTCCATCCTACATTGCCACTCACTGCCTTTCGCTATTCAGACTCTCCGATTCACACCACCCGTGAAGTTTTTCTCACTCCTACTAGTGAATGTAATGTTACACACCCATAAAATGCGCACCACCCCGCGATGTTTTTCAGAAACCTATCCTACATTGCCACTGCATGTTTCCTGACCTCGCCATGCTGACCACCCCGTGGTGCTTTTCTCCAAGCTACATTGCCACTCACTGCCTATCCTAATTCAGATCCTAGGATTCAAACCACTCCTTGATATTTTTGTCACTCCTATGAGTGAATGTAATGTTACACACCCAGACAATGCGCACCACCCCGCAATGTTTTTCAGAAACCTATACTACATGGCCACTGCATGTTTCCTGAACTCCCCATGCTGATCACCCCGTGGTGCTTTTCTGCAAGCTACATTGCCACTCTCTGCCGATCCTAATTCAGACCCTCCGATTCCCACCAACCCGTGATGTTTTTCTCACTCCTACTAGTGAATGTAATGTTACACACCCAAACAATGCGCATCACTGCGATGTTTTTCTGAAACCTATCCTACATTGCCACTGCATGTTTCCTGACCTCCCCATGCTGACCACCACATGGTGCTTTTCTCCATCCTACATTGCCACTCACTGCCTAACCTAATTCAGACCTTCCGATTCACACCACCACGAGATGTTTTTCTCTCTCCTTCTATTGAATGTAATGTTCCACACCCATACAATTTGCACCACCCCGCGACGTTTTTCAGAAACCTATCTTACATTGCCATTGCATGTTTGTTGACCTCACCCTGCTGACCACCCAGTGGTGCTTTTCTCCATCCTACATTGCCACTTAATGCCTATCCTAATTCAGATACTATGATTCACACCTCCCCGTGATGTTTTTCTCACTCCTACTAGTAAATGTAATGTTACACACCCATACAATGTGCACCATACCGCGATGTTTTTCAGAATCCTATCCTACATTGGCACTGCATGTTTCCTGACCTCCCCATGCTGACCAACCCATGGTGCTTTTCTCCATCATACATTTCCACTCACTGCCTATCCTAATTCAGACCTTCCGATTCACACCAACCAGTGATGTTTTTCTCACTCCTACTAGTGAATGTAATGTTACACACCCATACAATGTGCACCACCCCGCGATGTTTTTACGAAACCTATGTTACATTGTCACTGCATGTTTCCTGACCTCCCCATGCTGACCACCCCGTAGTGCTTTTCTCCATCCTACATTGGCACTCACTGCCTTTCCCTATTCAGACTCTCCGATTCACTACATCCCGTGAAGTTTTTCTCACTCCTACTAGTGAATGTAATGATACACACCCATACAATGAGCAAGACCCTACGATGTTTTTCAGAAACCTATCCTACATTGCCACTGCATATTTCCTGACCTCCCTATGCTGACCACCCCGTGGTGGTTTTCTTAATCCTACATTGCCACTTCCTGCCTATCCTAATTCAGAACCTCCAATTCACACCACCTAGTGATGTTTTTCTCACTCCTACTAGTGAATGTAATGTTACACACCCATACAAAGCGCACCACCTCGCGATGTTTTTCAGAAACCTATCCTACATTGCCACTGAATGTTTCCTGACCTCCCCATGCTGACCACCCCGTAGTGCTTTTCTCCAAGCTACATTGCCACTCACTGCCTATCCTAATTCAGATCCTATGATTCAAACCACCCCGGGATGTTTTTCTCACTCCTACGAGTGAATGTAATGTTACAAACCCAGACAATGCGCACCACCCCACAATGTTTTTCAGAAACCTATCCTACATGGCCACCACATGTTTCCTGAACTCCCCAAGCTGACCACCCCATGTTGCTTTTCTCCATCCTACATTGCCATTCACTGCCTATCCTAATTCAGACCCTCCGATTCACACCACCCCGTGATGTTTTTCTTACTCCTACTAGTGAATGGCCTGTTAGAACCCCATACAATGCGCACCACCCCGTGATGTTTTTCAGAAACCTATCCTACATTGCCACGGCATGTTTCCTGACCTCCCCATGCTGACCATCCCGTGGAGCCTTTCTCCATATTACATTGCCACTCACTGCCTTTCCTTATTCAGACTCTCCGATTCAAACCACCCCGTGATGTTTTTCTCACTCCTAGTAGTGAATGTAATGTTACACACCCATGCAATGCGCACCACCCCGCGATGTTTTTCAGAAACCTACATTGCCACTGCATGTTTCCTGACCTCCCCATGCTGACCACAGCGTGGTGCTTTACTCCATTCTACATTACCACTCACTGCCTTTCCTTATCCAGTCTCTCCATTTCACACCACTCCGTGATTTTTTTCTCACTCCAACTAGTGAATGGAATGTTACACACCCATACAATGCGCACCAACCCGCGATGTTTTTCAGAAACCTATCCTACATTGCCACTGCTTGTTTCGTTATCTCCCCATGCGGACCACCCCGAGGTGCTTTTCGCCATCCTACATTGCCTCTCCCTGCCTATGCTAATTCAGACCCTCCGATTCAAACGACCCCGTGATGTTTTTCTCACTCCTAGTAGGGAATGCAATGTTACACACCCATGCAATGCACCCCAACCCGCGATGTTTGTCAGAAACCTATCCTACATTGCCACTGCATGTTTCCTGACTTCCCTATGCTGACCACCCCGTGGTGCTTTTCTCAATACTATATTGCCACTTCCTGCCTAACCTAATTCAGAACCTCCGATTCACACCACCGAGTGATGTTTTTCCTACTCCTACTAGTGAATGTAATGTTACACACACATACAATGTGCACCAACCCGCCATGTTTTTCAGAAACCTATTCTATATTGCCACTGAATGTTTCCTGACCTCCCCATGCTGACCACCCGGTGGTGCTTTTCTCCATCCTACATTGCCACTCACTGCCTATACTAATTCAGTTCCTATGATTCACATCACCCCGTGATGTTTTTCTCACTCGTACTAGTGAATGTAATGTTACACAACCATACAATGCGCACCACCCCGCGATGACTTTCAGAAACCTATCCTATATCGCCACTGCATGTTTCCTGACCTCCCCATGCTGACCACCCCATGGGGCATTTCTCCATCCTACATTGCCACTAACTGCCTATCGTAATTCAGACCTTCCGATTCATACCACCCTGTGATGTTTTTCTCACTCCTACTAGTGAATGTAATGTTACACACCCATACAATGTGCACCACCCTGCGATGTTTTTTAGAAACCTATCTTACATTGTCACTGCATGTTTCCTGACCTCCCAATGCTGTCCACTCCGTAGTGCTTTTCTCCATCCTACATTGGCACTCACTGCCTTTCCCTATTCAGACTCTCCGATTCACACCACCCGTGAAGTTTTTCTCACTCCTAGTAGTGAATGTGATGTTACACACCCTTACAATGCGCACCACCCCGCGATGTTTTTCAGAAACCTATCCTACATTGCCACTGCATGTTTCCTGACCTCTCCATGCTGACCACCCTGTGGTGCTTTTCTCAATACTACATTGCAACTTCCTGCCTATCCTAATTCACAAACTCCAATTCACACCACCCAGTGATGTTTTCTCACTCCTACTAGTGAATGTAATGTTACACATCCATAAAATGTGCATCAACCCGCCATGTTTTTCAGAAACCTAATTTACATAGCCACTGCATGTTTCCTGACCTACCCATGCTGACCACCCCGTGGTTCTTTTCTCCATGCTACATTGCCACTCACTGCCTATACTAATTCAGTTCCTTTGATTCACACCACCTCGTGATTATTTTCTCACTCCTACTACTGAATGTAACGTTATACACCCATACAATGCGCACCACTCCATGATGTTTTTCAGAAAACTATCCTACATTGCCACTGCATATTTCATGACCTCCCCATGCTGACCACCCCGTGGTGCTTTTCTCCATCCTACATTGGCACTCACTGCCTTTCCCTATTCAGACTCTCCGATTCACACCACCCGTGAAGTTTTTCTCACTCCTACTAGTGAATGTGATGTTACACACCCTTACAATGCGCACCACCCCGCGATGTTTTTCAGAAACCTATCCTACATTGAAACTGCATGTTTCCTGACCTCTCCATGCTGACCACCCTGTGGTGCTTTTCTCAATACTACATTGCAACTTCCTGCCTATCCTAATTCAGTACCTCAGATTCACACCGCCCAGTGATGTTTTTCTCACTCCTACTAGTGAATGTTATGTTACACACCCGTACAATGTGCACCAACCCACCATGTTTTTCTGAAAACTATCCTGCATTGCCACTGCATGTTTCCAGACCTCCCCATGCTGACCACCCGGTGGTGCTTTTCTCCATCCTACATTGCCACTCACTGCCTATACTAATTCAGTTCCCATGATTCACATCACCCCGTGATGTTTTTCTCACTCGTACTAGTGAATGTAATGTTACACCACCATACAAGGCGCACCACCCCGCGATGACTTTCAGAAACCTATCCTATATTGCCACTGCATGTTTCCTGACCTCCACATGCTGACCACCCCATGGGGCATTTCTCCATCCTACATTGCCACTAACTGCCTATCGTAATTCAGACCTTCCGATTCATACCACCCTGTGATGTTTTTCTCACTCCTACTAGTGAATGTAATGTTACACACCCATACAATGTGCACCACCCTGCGATGTTTTTTAGAAACCTATCTTACATTGTCACTGCATGTTTCCTGACCTCCCAATGCTGTCCACTCCGTAGTGCTTTTCTCCATCCTACATTGGCATTCTCTGCCTTTCCCTATTCAGACTCTCCGATTCACACCACCCGTGAAGTTTTTCTCACTCCTACTAGTGAATGTGATGTTACACACCCTTACAATGCGCACCACCCCGCGATGTTTTTCAGAAACCTATCCTACATTGCCACTGCATGTTTCCTGACCTTTCTATGCTGACCACCCTGTGGTGCTTTTCTCAAAACTACATTGCAACTTCCTGTCTATCCTAATTCAGAACCTCCAATTCACACCACCCAGTGATGTTTTCTCACTCCTATTAGTGAATGTAATGTTACACATCCATACAATGTGCATCAACCCTCCATGTTTTTCAGAAACCTATCCTACATTGCCACTGCATGTTTCCTGACCTACCCATGCTGACCACCCCGTGGTTCTTTTCTCCATGCTAAATTGCCACTCACTGCATATACTAATTCAGTTCCTTTGATTCACACCACCTCGTGACTATTTTCTCACTCCTACTACTGAATGTAACGTTATACACCCATACAATGCGCACCACTCCATGATGTTTTTCAGAAACCTATCCTACATTGCCACTGCATGTTTCCTGACCTCGCCATGCTGACCACCCCGTGGTGCTTTTCTCCAAGCTACATTGCCACTCACTGCCTATCCTAATTCAGATCCTAGGATTCAAACCACCCCTTGATATTTTTGTCACTCCTATGAGTGAATGTAATGTTACACACACAGACAATGCGCACCACCCCGCAATGTTTTTCAGAAACCTATCCTACATGGCCACCACATGTTTCCTAAACTCCCCATGCTGATCACCCCGTGGTGCTTTTCTGCAAGCTACATTGCCACTCTCTGCCGATCCTAATTCAGACCCTCCGATTCCCACCAACCCGTGATGTTTTTCTCTCTCCTACTAGTGAATGTAATGTTACACACCCAAACAATGCGCATCACTGCGATGATTTTCTGAAACCTATCCTACATTGCCACTGCATGTTTCCTGACCTCCCCATGCTGACCTCCCCGTAGTACTTTTCTCCATCCTACATTGCCAGTCCCTGCCTATCCTAATTCAGACCCTCCGATTCAAACCACCCCGTGATGTTTTTCTCACTCCTACTAGTGAATGTAATGTTACACATCAAAACAATGCGCACCACCCCGCGATGTCTTGCAGAAACCTATCCTACATTGCCACTGCATGTTTCCTGACCTCCCCATGCTGACCACCACATGGTGCTTTTCTCCATCCTACATTGCCACTCACTGCCTAACCTAATTCAGACCTTCCGATTCACACCACCCCGTGATGTTTTTCTCTCTCCTTCTATTGAATGTAATGTTCCACACCCATACAATCTGCACCACCCCGCGACGTTTTTCAGAAACCTATCTTACATTGCCACTGCATGTTTGTTGACCTCACCCTGCTGACCAGCCAGTGGTGCTTTTCTCCATCCTACATTGCCACTTACTGCCTATCCTAATTCAGATACTATGATTCACACCTCCCCGTGATGTTTTTCTCACTCCTACTAGTAAATGTAATGTTACACACCCATACAATGTGCACCATACCGCGATGTTTTTTAGAATCCTATCCTACATTGGCACTGCATGTTTCCTGACCTCCCCATGCTGACCAACCCATGGTGCTTTTCTCCATCATACATTTCCACTCACTGCCTATCCTAATTCAGACCCTCCGGTTCACACCAACCAGTGATGTTTTTCTCACTCCTACTAGTGAATGTAATGTTACACACACAAGCAATGCGCACCACCCCTCGATGTCTTTCAGTAACCTATCCTACATTGCCACTGGATGTTTCCTGACCTCCCCATGTTGACCTCCATATGGTGCTTTTCTCCATCCTACAGTGCCACTCACTGCCTATCCTAATTCAGACCTTCCGATTCACACCGCCCCATGATGTTTTTCTCATCCTACTAGTGAATGTAATGTTACACACCCATACAATGCTCACCACCCAGCTATGTTTTTCAGAAACCTATCTTACATTGCCACTGCATGTTTCTTGACCTCCCCCTGCTCACCACCCAGTGGTGCTTTTCTCCAACCTACATTGCCACTAACTGCCTATCCTAATTCAGACCTTCCGATTCATACCACCCTGTTATGTTTTTCTCACTCCTACTAGTCTATGTAATGTTACACACCCATACAATGTGCACCACCCCGCGATGTTTTTCAGAAACCTATCTTGCATTGTCACTGCATGTTTCCTGACCTGCCCATGCTGACCACCCCGTGGTGCTTTTCTCCATCCTACATTGGCCCTCACTGCCTTTCCCTATTCAGACTCTCCGATTCACACCACCCCGTGAAGTTTTTCTCACTCCTACTAGTGAATGTAATGTTACACACCCATACAATATGCACCACCCCGCGATGTTTTTCAGAATCCTATCCTACATTGCCACTGCATGTTTCCCGACCTCCCCATGCTGACCACCCTGTGGTGCTTTTCTCCAACTTACATTGCCACTCACTGCCTATCCTAATTCAGATCCTATGATTCACACACCCCGTGATGTTTTTCTCACTCGTACTAGTGAATGTAATGTTACACACCCATACAATGCGCACCACCCCGCGATGACTTTCAGAAACCTATCCTATATTGCCACTGCATGTTTTCTGACCTCCACATGCTGACCACCCCATGGGGCATTTCTCCAACCTACATTGCCACTAACTGTCTATCGTAATTCAGACCTTCTGATTCATACCACCCTGTGATGTTTTTCTCACTCCTACTAGTGAATGTAATGTTACACACCCATACAATGCGCACCACCCCGCGATGTTTTTCAGAAACCTATCTTACATTGTCACTGCATGTTTCCTGACCTCCCCATGCTGACCACTCCGTAGTGCTTTTCTCCATCCTACATTGGCACTCACTGCCTTTCCCTATTCAGACTCTCCGATTCACACCACCCGTGAAGTTTTTCTCACTCCTACTAGTGAATGTGATGTTACACACCCTTAAAATGCGCACCACCCCGCGATGTTTTTCAGAAACCTATCCTACATTGCCACTGCATGTTTCCTGACCTCCGTATGCTGACCACCCTGTGGTGCTTTTCTCAATCCTACATTGCAACTTCCTGCCTATCGTAATTCAGAACCTCCAATTCACACCACCCAGTGATGTTTTCTCACTCCTACTAGTGAATGTAATGTTACACATCCATACAATGTGCATCAACCCGCCATGTTTTATAGAAACCTATCCTACATTGCCACTGCATGTTTCCTGACCTCCCCATGCTGACCACCCTGTGGTTCTTTTCTCCATCCTACATTGCCCCTCACTGCCTATACTAATTCAGTTCCTTTGATTCACACCACCTCGTGATTATTTTCTCACTCCTACTAGTGAATGTAACGTTACACACCCATACAATGCGCACCACTCCATGATGTTTTTCAGAAAACTATTCTACATTGCCACTGCATATTTCATGACCTCCCCATGCTGAAAACCCCGTGGTGCTTTTCTCCATTCTACATTGCCACTCACTGCCTATCCTAATTCAGACCCTCTGATTCACACCAACCCGTGATGTTTTTCGTACTCCTACTAGTGAATGGCCTGTTAGAAACCCATACAATGCGCACCACCCCGCGATGTTTCTCAGAAATCTATCCTACATTGCCACTGCATGTTTCCTGACCTCTCCATGCTGACCACCCCGTGGTGCTTTTCTCAATCCCACATTGCCACTCACTGCCTATCCTAATTCATAACCTCCGATTCACACCACCCCGTGATGTTTTTCTCACTCCTTCTAGTGAATGTAATGTTACACACCCATACAATGCTCACCACCCTGCGATGTTTTTCTGAAACCTATCCTACATTGCCACTGCATGTTTCCTGACCTCCCCATGCTGACCACCCCGTGGTGCTTTTCTCCATCCTACATTGCCACTCCCTGCCTATCCTAATTCAGACCCTCCGATTCAAACAGCCCCGTGATTTTTTTCTCACTCCTACTAGTGAATGTAATGTTACACACCCAAACAATGCTCACCACCCCGCGATGTCTTTCAGAAACCTATCCTACTTTGCCACTGCATGTTTCCTGACCTCCCCATGCTGACCACCGCATCGTGCTTTTCTCCATCCTACATTGCTACTCACTGCCTATCCTAATTCAGACATTCCGATTCACACCGCCCCGTGATGTTTTTCTCACTCCTACTAGTGAATGTAATGTTACACACCCATAAAATGTGCACCACCCTGCGATGTTTTTCAGAAACCTATCTTACATTGCCACTGCATGTTTGTTGACCTCCCTCTGCTGACCACCCAGTGGTGCTTTTCTCCATCCTACATTGCCACTCACCGCCTATCCTAATTCAGATACTATGATTCACACCTCCCGTGATGTTTTTCTCACTCCTACTAGGGAATGTAATGTTACACACCCATACAATGTGCACCACCCCGCGATGTTTTTCAGAATCCTATCCTACATTGTGACTGCATGTTTCCTGACCTCCCCATGCTCACCACTCCATGGTGCTTTTCTCTAACATACATTGACAGTAACTGCCTATCCTAATTCAGATCCTATGATTCACACACACCTTGATGTTTTTCTCACACCTACTAGTCAATGTAATGTTACACACCCATACAATGTGCACCACACCGCGATGTTTTTCAGAATCCTATCCTACATTGGCACTGCATATTTCCTGACCTCCCCATGCTGACTAACCCATGGTGCTTTTCTCCATCATACATTTCCACTGACTGCCTATCCAAATTCAGACCATCCGATTCACACCACCACGTGAATTGTTTCTCACTCCTACTAGTGAATGGCCTGTTAGAAACCCTTACAATGTGCACCACCCCGCCATGTTTTTCAAAAATCTATCCTACATTGCCACTGCATGTTTCCTTACCTCCCCATGCTGACCACCCCGTAGTGCATTTGTCCATCCTACATTGCCACTCACTGCCAATCCTAATTCAGACCCTCTGATTCACACCACCCCGTGATGTTTTTGTCACTCCCACTAGTGAATGGCCTGTTAGAAAACCTTACAATGTGCACCACCCTGCGATGTTTTTTAGAAACCTATCTTACATTGTCACTGCATGTTTCCTGACCTCCCAATGCTGTCCACTCTGTAGTGCTTTTCTCCATCCTACATTGGCACTCACTGCCTTTCCCTATTCAGACCCTCCGATTCACACCACCCGTGAATTTTTTCTCACTCCTACTAGTGAATGTGATGTTACACACCCTTACAATGCGCACCACCCCGCGATGTTTTTCAGAAACCTATCCTACATTGCCACTGCATGTTTCCTGACCTCTCTATGCTGACCACCCTGTGGTGCTTTTCTCAATCCTACATTGCAACTTCCTGCCTATCCTAATTCAGAACCTCTAATTCACACCACCCAGTGATATTTTCTCACTCCTACTAGTGAATGTAATGTTACACATCCATACAATGTGCATCAACCCGCCATGTTTTACAGAAACCTATCCTACATTGCCACTGCATGTTTCCTGACCTCCCCATGCTGACCACCCCGTGGTTCTTTTCTCCATCCTACATTGCCACTCACTGCCTATACTAATTCAGTTCCTTTGATTCACACCACCTCGTGATTATTTTCTCACTCCTACTAGTGAATGTAACGTTACACACCCATACAATGCGCACCACTCCATGATGTTTTTCAGAAAACTATCCTACATTGCCACTGCATATTTCATGACCTCCCCATGCTGAAAACCCCGTGGTGCTTTTCTCCATCCTACATTGGCACTCACTGCCTATCCTAATTCAGACCCTCTGATTCACACCAACCCGTGATGTTTTTCGTACTCCTACTAGTGAATGGCCTGTTAGAAACCCATACAATGCGCACCACCCCGCGATGTTTCTCAGAAATCTATCCTACATTGCCACTGCATGTTTCCTGACCTCTCCATGCTGACCAGCCCGTGGTGCTTTTCTCCATCCCACATTGCCACTCACTGCCTATCCTAATTCATAACCTCCGATTCACACCACCCCGTGATGTTTTACTCACTCCTACTAGTGAATGTAATGTTACACACCCATACAATGCTCACCACCCTGCGATGTTTTTCTGAAACCTATCCTACATTGCCACTGCATGTTTCCTGACCTCCCCATGCTGACCACCCCGTGGTGCTTTTCTCCATCCTACATTGCCACTCCCTGCCTATCCTAATTCAGACCCTCCGATTCAAACCGCCCCGTGATTTTTTTCTCACTCCTACTAGTGAATGTAATGTTACACACCCAAACAATGCTCACCACCCCGCGATGTCTTTCAGAAACCTATCCTACTTTGCCACTGCATGTTTCCTGACCTCCCCATGCTGACCACCGCATCGTGCTTTTCTCCATCCTACATTGCTACTCACTGCCTATCCTAATTCAGACATTCCGATTCACACCGCCCCATGATGTTTTTCTCACTCCTATTAGTGAATGTAATGTTACACACCCATAAAATGTGCACCACCCTGCGATGTTTTTCAGAAACCTATCTTACATTGCCACTGCATGTTTGTTGACCTCCCTCTGCTGACCACCCAGTGGTGCTTTTCTCCATCCTACATTGCCACTCACCGCCTATCCTAATTCAGATACTATGATTCACACCTCCCGTGATGTTTTTCTCACTCCTACTAGGGAATGTAATGTTACACACCCATACAATGTGCACCACCCCGCGATGTTTTTCAGAATCCTATCCTACATTGTGACTGCATGTTTCCTGACCTCCCCATGCTCACCACTCCATGGTGCTTTTCTCGAACATACATTGACAGTAACTGCCTATCCTAATTCAGATCCTATGATTCACACACACCTTGATGTTTTTCTCACACCTACTAGTCAATGTAATGTTACACACCCATACAATGTGCACCACACCGCGATGTTTTTCAGAATCCTATCCTACATTGGCACTGCATATTTCCTGACCTCCCCATGCTGACTAACCCATGGTGCTTTTCTCCATCATACATTTCCACTGACTGCCTATCCAAATTCAGACCATCCGATTCACACCACCACGTGAATTGTTTCTCACTCCTTCTAGTGAATGGCCTGTTAGAAACCCTTACAATGTGCACAACCCCGCCATGTTTTTCAGAAATCTATCCTACATTGCCACTGCATGTTTCCTGACCTCCCCATGCTGACCACGCCATGGTGCTTTTCTCCATCCTACATTGCCACTCACTGCCTATCCTAATTCAGATCCTATGATTCACACCACCCCGTAATGTTTATCTCATTCCTACTAGTGAACGTAATGTTACACACCCATACAATGTGCATCACCCCGCCATGTTTTTCAGAAACGTATCCTACATTGCCACTGCATGTTTCCTGACCTCCCCATGCTGACCACGCCGTGGTGCTTCTCTCCATCCTACATTGCCACTCAATGCCTATCCTAATTCAGATCCTATGACTCACACCACTCCGTTATGTTTTTCCCACTCCTACTAGTGAATGTAATCTTACAAACCCATACAATGCACACCACTCCGCGATGTTTTTCAGAAACCTATCCTACATTGCCACGGCATGTTTCCTGACCTCCCCATGCTGACCATCCCGTGGAGCCTTTCTCCATATTACATTGCCACTCACTGCCTTTCCTTATTCAGACTCTCCGATTCAAACCACCCCGTGATGTTTTTCTCACTCCTAGTAGTGAATGTAATGTTACACACCCATGCAATGCGCACTACCCCGCGATGTTTTTCAGAAACCTACATTGCCACTGCCTGTTTCCTGACCTCCCCATGCTTACCACAGCGTGGTGCTTTACTCCATTCTACATTACCACTCACTGCCTTTCCTTATACAGTCTCTCCATTTCACACCACTCCGTTATTTTTTCTCACTCCAACTAGTGAATGGAATGTTACACACCCATACAATGCGCACCACCCCGCGATGTTTTTCAGAAACCTATCCTAAATTGCCACTGCCTGTTTCGTTATCTCCCCATGCTGACCACCCCGAGGTGCTTTTCACCATCCTACATTGCCTCTCCCTGCCTATGCTAATTCAGACCCTCCGATTCAAACGACCCCGTGATGTTTTTCTCACTCCTAGTAGTGAATGTAATGTTACACACCCATGCAATGCGCCCCAACCCGCGATGTTTTTCAGAAACCTATCCTACATTGCCACTGCATGTTTCCTGACCTCCCTATGCTGACCACCCCGTGGTGCTTTTCTCAATCCTATATTGCCACTTCCTGCCTAACCTAATTCAGAACCTCCGATTCACACCAGCCAGTGATGTTTTTCCCACACCTACTAGTGAATGTAATGTTACACACCCATACAATGTGCACCAACCCGCCATGTTTTTCAGAAACCTATTCTATATTGCCACTGCATGTTTCCTGACCTCCCCATGCTGACCACCCGGGGGTGCTTTTCTCCATCCTACATTGCCACTCACTGCGTATACTAATTCAGTTCCTATGATTCACATCACCCCGTGATGTTTTTCTCACTCGTACTAGTGAATGTAATGTTACACACCCATACAATGCGCACCACCCCGCGATGACTTTCAGAAACCTATCATATATTGCCACTGCATGTTTCCTGACCTGCACATGCTGACCACACCATGGGGCATTTCTCCATCCTACATTAGCACTAACTGCCTATCGTAATTCAGACCTTCCGAATCATACCACCCTGTGATGTTTTTCTCACTCCTACTAGTGAATGTAATGTTACACACCCATACAATGTGCACCACCCTGCGATGTTTTTTAGAAACCTATCTTACATTGTCACTGCATGTTTCCTGACCTCCCAATGCTGTCCACTCTGTAGTGCTTTTCTCCATCCTACATTGGCACTCACTGCCTTTCCCTATTCAGACTCTCCGATTCACACCACCCGTGAATTTTTTCTCACTCCTACTAGTGAATGTGATGTTACACACCCTTACAATGCGCACCACCCCGCGATGTTTTTCAGAAACCTATCCTACATTGCCACTGCATGTTTCCTGACCTCTCTATGCTGACCACCCTGTGGTGCTTTTCTCAATCCTACATTGCAACTTCCTGCCTATCCTAATTCAGAACCTCTAATTCACACCACCCAGTGATATTTTCTCACTCCTACTAGTGAATGTAATGTTACACATCCATACAATGTGCATCAACCCGCCATGTTTTACAGAAACCTATCCTACATTGCCACTGCATGTTTCCTGACCTCCCCATGCTGACCACCCCGTGGTTCTTTTCTCCATCCTACATTGCCACTCACTGCCTATACTAATTCAGTTCCTTTGATTCACACCACCTCGTGATTATTTTCTCACTCCTACTAGTGAATGTAACGTTACACACCCATACAATGCGCACCACTCCATGATGTTTTTCAGAAAACTATCCTACATTGCCACTGCATATTTCATGACCTCCCCATGCTGAAAACCCCGTGGTGCTTTTCTCCATTCTACATTGGCACTCACTGCCTATCCTAATTCAGACCCTCTGATTCACACCAACCCGTGATGTTTTTCGTACTCCTACTAGTGAATGGCCTGTTAGAAACCCATACAATGCGCACCACCCCGCGATGTTTCTCAGAAATCTATCCTACATTGCCACTGCATGTTTCCTGACCTCTCCATGCTGACCACCCCGTGGTGCTTTTCTCCATCCCACATTGCCACTCACTGCCTATCCTAATTCATAACCTCCGATTCACACCACCCCGTGATGTTTTACTCACTCCTACTAGTGAATGTAATGTTACACACCCATACAATGCTCACCACCCTGCGATGTTTTTCTGAAACCTATCCTACATTGCCACTGCATGTTTCCTGACCTCCCCATGCTGACCACCCCGTGGTGCTTTTCTCCATCCTACATTGCCACTCCCTGCCTATCCTAATTCAGACCCTCCGATTCAAACCGCCCCGTGATTTTTTTCTCACTCCTACTAGTGAATGTAATGTTACACACCCAAACAATGCTCACCACCCCGCGATGTCTTTCAGAAACCTATCCTACTTTGCCACTGCATGTTTCCTGACCTCCCCATGCTGACCACCGCATCGTGATTTCTCCATCCTACATTGCTACTCACTGCCTATCCTAATTCAGACATTCCGATTCACACCGCCCCATGATGTTTTTCTCACTCCTATTAGTGAATGTAATGTTACACACCCATAAAATGTGCACCACCCTGCGATGTTTTTCAGAAACCTATCTTACATTGCCACTGCATGTTTGTTGACCTCCCTCTGCTGACCACCCAGTGGTGCTTTTCTCCATCCTACATTGCCACTCACCGCCTATCCTAATTCAGATACTATGATTCACACCTCCCCGTGATGTTTTTCTCACTCCTACTAGGGAATGTAATGTTACACACCCATACAATGTGCACCACCCCGCGATGTTTTTCAGAATCCTATCCTACATTGTGACTGCATGTTTCCTGACCTCCCCATGCTCACCACTCCATGGTGCTTTTCTCGAACATACATTGACAGTAACTGCCTATCCTAATTCAGATCCTATGATTCACACACACCTTGATGTTTTTCTCACACCTACTAGTCAATGTAATGTTACACACCCATACAATGTGCACCACCCCGCGATGTTTTTCAGAATCCTATCCTACATTGGCACTGCATATTTCCTGACCTCCCCATGCTGACTAACCCATGGTGCTTTTCTCCATCATACATTTCCACTGACTGCCTATCCAAATTCAGACCATCCGAATCACACCACCACGTGAATTGTTTCTCACTCCTACTAGTGAATGGCCTGTTAGAAACCCTTACAATGTGCACCACCCCGCCATGTTTTTCAGAAATCTATCCTACATTGCCACTGCATGTTTCCTGACCTCCCCATGCTGACCACGCCGTGGTGCTTTTCTCCATCCTACATTGCCACTCACTGCCTATCCTAATTCAGATCCTATGATTCACACCACCCCGTAATGTTTATCTCATTCCTACTAGTGAACGTAATGTTACACACCCATACAATGTGCATCACCCCGCCATGTTTTTCAGAAACGTATCCTACATTGCCACTGCATGTTTCCTGACCTCCCCATGCTGACCACGCCGTGGTGCTTTTCTCCATCCTACATTGCCACTCAATGCCTATCCTAATTCAGATCCTATGACTCACACCACTCCGTTATGTTTTTCCCACTCCTACTAGTGAATGTAATGTTACAAACCCATACAATGCACACCACACCGCGATGTTTTTCAGAAACCTATCCTACATTGCCACGGCATGTTTCCTGACCTCCCCATGCTGACCATCCCGTGGAGCCTTTCTCCATATTACATTGCCACTCACTGCCTTTCCTTATTCAGACTTTCCGATTCAAACCACCGCGTGATGTTTCTCTCACTCCTAGTAGTGAAAGTAATGTTACACACCCATGCAATGCGCACCACCCCGCGATGTTTTTCAGAAACCTACATTGCCACTACATGTTTCCTGACCTCCCCATGCTGACCACAGCGTGGTACTTTACTCCATTCTACATTACCACTCACTGCCTTTCCTTATCCAGTCTCTCCATTTCACACCACTCCGTGATTTTTTCTCACTCCAACTAGTGAATGGAATTTTACACACCCATACAATGCGCACCACCCCGCGATGTTTTTCAGAAACCTATCCTAAATTGCCACTGCGTGTTTCGTTATCTCCCCATGCTGACCACCCCGAGGTGCTTTTCCCCATCCTACATTGACTCTCCCTGCCTATGCTAATTCAGACCCTCCGATTCAAACGACCCCGTGATGTTTTTCTCACTCCTAGTAGTGAATGTAATGTTACACACCCATGCAATGCGCCCCAACCCGCGATGTTTTTCAGAAACCTATCCTACATTGCCACTGCATGTTTCCTGACCTCCCTATGCTGACCACCCCGTGGTGCTTTTCTCAATCCTATATTGCCACTTCCTGCCTAACCTAATTCAGAACCTCCGATTCACACCACCCAGTGATGTTTTTCCCACACCTACTAGTGAATGTAATGTTACACACCCATACAATGTGCACCAACCCGCCATGTTTTTCAGAAACCTATTCTATATTGCCACTGCATGTTTCCTGACCTCCCCATGCTGACCACCCGGTGGTGCTTTTCTCCATCCTACATTGCCACTCACTGCGTATACTAATTCAGTTCCTATGATTCACATCACCCCGTGATGTTTTTCTCACTCGTACTACTGAATGTAATGTTACACACCCATACAATGCGCACCACCCCGCGATGACTTTCAGAAACCTATCCTATATTGCCACTGCATGTTTCCTGACCCGCACATGCTGACCACACCATGGGGCATTTCTCCATCCTACATTGGCACTAACTGCCTATCGTAATTCAGACCTTCCGAATCATACCACCCTGTGATGTTTTTCTCACTCCTACTAGTGAATGTAATGTTACACACCCATACAATGTGCACCACCCTGCGATTATTTTTAGAAACCTATCTTACATTGTCACTGCATGTTTCCTGACCTCCCAATGCTGTCCACTCCGTAGTGCTTTTCTCCATCCTACATTGGCACTCACTGCCTTTCCCTATTCAGACTCTCCGATTCACACCACCCGTGAAGTTTTTCTCACTCCTACTAGTGAATGTGATGTTACACACCCTTACAATGCGCACCACCCCGCGATGTTTTTCAGAAACCTATCCTACATTGCCACTGCATGTTTCCTGACCTCTCTATGCTGACCACCCTGTGGTGCTTTTCTCAATACTACGTTGCAACTTCCTGCCTATCCTAATTCAGAACCTCCAATTCACACCACCCAGTGATGTTTTCTCACTCCTACTAGTGAATGTAATGTTACACATCCATACAATATGCATCAACCCGCCATGTTTTTCAGAAACCTATTGTACATTGCCACTGCATGTTTCCTGACCTCCCCATGCTGACCACCCCGTGGTTCTTTTCTCCATGCTACATTGCCACTCACTGCCTATACTAATTCAGTTCCTTTTATTCACACCACCTCGTGATTATTTTCTCACTCCTACTAGTGAATGTAACGTTACACACCCATACAATGCGCACCACTCCATGATGTTTTTCAGAAAACTATCCTACATTGCCACTGCATATTTCATGACCTCCCCATGCTGACCACCCCGTGGTGCTTTTCTCCATCCTACATTGACACTCACTGCCTATCCTAATTCAGACCCTCCGATTCACACCAACCCGTGATGTTTTTCGTACTCCCACTAGTGAATGGCCTGTTAGAAACCCATACAACGCGTACAACACCGCGATGTTTCTCAGAAATCTATCCTACATTGCCACTGCATGTTTCCTGACCTCCCCATGCTGACCACCCCGTGGTGCTTTTCTCCATCCTTCATTGCCACTCACTGCCTATCCTAATTCATAACCTCCGATTCCCACCACCCCGTGATGTTTTTCTCACTCCTACTAGTGAATGGAATGTTACACACCCATACAATGCGCACCACCCTGCGATGTTTTTCTGAAACCTATCCTACATTGCCACTGCATGTTTCCTGACCTCCCCATGCTGACCACCCCGTGGTGCTTTTCTCCATCCTACATTGCCACTCCCTGCCTTTCCTAATTCAGACCCTCCGATTCCCACCACCCCGTGATGTTTTTCTCACTCCTACTAGTGAATGTAATGTTACACACCCAAACAATGCTCACCACCCCGCGATGTCTTTCAGAAACATATCCTACTTTGCCACTGCATGTTTCCTTACCTCCCCATGCTGACCAATGCATCGTGCTTTTCTCCATCCTACATTGCTACTCACTGCCTATCCTAATTCAGACATTCCGATTCACACCACCCCGTGATGTTTTTCTCACTCCTACTAGTGAATGTAATGTTACACACCCATAAAATGTGGACCACCCTGCGATGTTTTTCAGAAACCTAACTTACATTGCCACTGTATGTTTCTTGACCTCCCCCTGCTGACCACCCAGTGGTGCTTTTTTCCATCCTACATTGCCACTCACAGCCTATCCTAATTCAGATACTATGATTCACACCACCCCGTGATGTTTTTCTCACTCCTACTATGGAATGTAATGTTACACACCCATACAATGTGCACCACCCAGCGATGTTTTTCAGAATCGTATCCTACATTGTGACTGCATGTTTCCTGACCTCCCCATGCTCACCACTCCGTGGTGCTTTTCTCGAACATACATTGCCAGTAACTGCCTATCCTAATTCAGATCCTTTGATTCACACACACCTTGATGTTTTTCTCACACTTAATAGTCAGTGTAATGTTACACACTCATACAATGTGCACCACCCCGCGATGTTTTTCAGAATCCTATCCTACATTGGCACTGCATATTTCCTGACCTCCCCATGCTGACTAACCCATGGTGCTTTTCTCCATCATACATTTCCACTAATTGCCTATCCAAATTCAGACCATCCGATTCACACCACCACGTGAATTGTTTCTCACTCCTACTATTGAATGGCCTGTTAGAAACCCTTACAATGCGAACCACCCCGCCATGTTTTTCAGAAACCTATCCTACATTGCCACTGCATGTTTCCTGACCTCCCCATGCTGACAACGCCGTGGTGCTTTTCTCCATCCTACATTGCCACTCACTGCCTATCCTAATTCAGATCCTATGATTCACACCACCCCGTAATGTTTATCTCATTCCTACTAGTGAATGTAATGTTACACACCCATACAATGCGCAACACCCCGCGATGACTTTCAGAAACCTATCCTATATTGCCACTGCATGTTTCCTGACCTCCACATGCTGACCACCCCATGGGGCATTTCTCCATCCTACATTGCCACTAACTGTCTAGCGTAATTCAGACCTTCCGATTCATACCACCCTGTGATGTTTTTCTCACTCCTACTAGTGAATGTGATGTTACACACCCTTACAATGCGCACCACCCCGCGATGTTTTTCAGAAACCTATCCTACATTGCCACTGCATGTTTCCTGACCTCTCTATGCTGACCACCCTGTGGTGCTTTTCTCAATACTACATTGCAACTTCCTGCCTATCCTAATTCAGAACCTCCAATTCACACCACCCAGTGATGTTTTCTCACTCCTACTAGTGAATGTAATGTTACACATCCATACAATGTGCATCAACCCGCCATATTTTTCAGAAACCTATCCTACATTGCCACTGCATGTTTCCTGACCTCCCCATGCTGACCACCCTGTGGTTCTTTTCTCCATGCTACATTGCCACTCACTGCCTATACTAATTCAGTTCCTTTTATTCACACCACCTCGTGATTATTTTCTCACTCCTACTAGTGAATGTAACGTTACACACCCATACAATGCGCACCACTCCATGATGTTTTTCAGAAAACTATCCTACATTGCCACTGCATATTTCATGACCTCCCCATGCTGACCACCCCGTGGTGCTTTTCTCCATCCTACATTGACACTCACTGCCTATCCTAATTCAGACCCTCCGATTCACACCAACCCGTAATGTTTTTCGTACTCCCACTAGTGAATGGCCTGTTAGAAACCCATACAATGCGTAACACCCCGCGATGTTTCTCAGAAATCTATCCTACATTGCCACTGCATGTTTCCTGACCTCCCCATGCTGACCACCTCGTGGTGCTTTTCTCCATCCTACATTGCCACTCACTGCCTATCCTAATTCATAACCTCCGATTCCCACCACCCCGTGATGTTTTTCTCACTCCTACTAGTGAATGTAATGTTACACACCCATACAAAGCAAAACACCCTGCGATGTTTTTCTGAAACCTATCCTACATTGCCACTGCATGTTTCCTGACCTCCCCATGCTGACCACCCCGTGGTGCTTTTCTCCATCCTACATTGCCACTCCATGCCTTTCCTAATTCAGACCCTCCGATTCCCACCACCCCGTGATGTTTTTCTCACTCCTACTAGTGAATGTAATGTTACACACCCAAACAATGCTCACCACCCCGCGATGTCTTTCAGAAACAAATCCTACTTTGCCACTGCATGTTTCCTTACCTCCCAATGCTGACCACTGCATCGTGCTTTTCTCCTTCCTACATTGCTACTCACTGCCTATCCTAATTCAGACATTCCGATTCACACCACCCCGTGATGTTTTTCTCACTCCTACTAGTAAATGTAATGTTACACACCCATAAAATGTGGACCACCCTGCGATGTTTTTCAGAAACCTATCTTAGGTTGCCACTGTATGTTTATTGACCTCCCCCTGCTGACCACCCAGTGGTGCTTTTTTCCATCCTACATTGCCACTCACAGCCTATTCTAATTCAGATACTATGATTCACACCACCCCGTGATGTTTTTCTCACTCCTACTAGGGAATGTATTGTTACACACCCATACAATGTGCACCACCCCGCGATGTTTTTCAGAATCCTATCCTACATTGTGACTGCATGTTTCCTGACCTCCCCATGCTCACCACTCCGTGGTGCTTTTCTCGAACATACATTGCCAGTAACTGCCTCTCCTTATTCAGATCCTTTGATTCACACAGACCTTGATGTTTTCTCACACCTACTAGTCAGTGTAATGTTACACACTCATACAATGTGCACCACCCCGCGATGTTTTTCAGAATCCTATCCTACATTGGCACTGCATACTTCCTGACCTCCCCATGCTGACTAACCCATGGTGCTTTTCTCCATCATACATTTCCACTAACTGCCTATCCAAATTCAGACCATCCGATTCACACCACCACGTGAATTGTTTCTCACTCCTACTAGTGAATGGCCTGTTAGAAACCCTTAAAATGCGCACCACCCCGCCATGTTTTTCAGAAACCTATCCTACATTGCCACTGCATGTTTCCTGACCTCCCCATGCTGACCACGCCGTGGTGCTTTTCTCCATCCTACATTGCCACTCACTGCCTATCCTAATTCAGATCCTATGATTCACACCACCCCGTAATGTTTATCTCATTCCTACTAGTGAATGTAATGTTACACACCCATACAATGCGCACCACCCCAAGATGTTTTTCAGAATTGTATCCTACATTGCCACTGCATGTTTCCTGACCTCCCCATGCTGACCACCCAGTGGGGCTTTTCTCCATCCTACATTGGCACTCACTGCCTTTCCCTATTCAGACTCTCCGATTCACACCACCCCGTGATGTTTTTCTCACTCCTACTAGTGAATGTAATGTTACACACAAATACAATTCGCACCACCCCGCGATATTTTTCAGAAACCTATCCTACATTGCCACTGTATGTTTCCTAAACTCCCCATGCTGTCCACCCCGTGGAGCTTTTCTCCATCCTACATTGCCACTCAATGCCTATCCTAAATAAGATCCTATGACTCACACCACTCCGTGATGTTTTTCCCACTCCTACTAGTGAATGTAATGTTACAAACCCATACAATGCACACCACTCCGTGATGTTTTTCAGAAACCTATCCTACATTGCCACGGCATGTTTCCTGACCTCCCCAGGCTGACCATCCCGTGGAGCCTTTCTCCATCTTACATTGCCACTCACTGCCTTTCCTTATTCAGACTCTCCGATTCAAACCACCCCATGATGTTTTTCTCACTCCTAGTAGTGAATGTAATGTTACACACCCATGCAATGCGCACCACCCCGCGATGTTTTTCAGAAACCTACATTGCCACTGCATGTTTCCTGACCTCCCCATGCTGACCACAGCGTGGTGCTTTACTTCATTCTACATTACCACTCACTGACTTTCCTTATTCAGTCTCTCCATTTCACAACCCCGTGAAGTTTTTCTCACTCATACGAGTTAATCAAATGTAAAAAACCCATACAATGAGCAAGTCCCCGCGATGTTTTTCAGAAACCTATCCTACATTGCCACTGTATGTTTCCTGACCTCCCTATGCTGAGCACCCTGTGGTGCTTTTCTCAATGCTACATTGCCACTTCCTGCCTATCCTAATTCAGAACCTCCGATTCACACCACCCAGTGATGATTTTCTCACTCCCAATAGTGAATGTAATGTTACACACCCATACAATGTGCACCACCCAGCCATGTTTTTCAGAAACCGATCCTACATGGCCTCTGCATGTTTCCTGACATCCCTATGCTGAACACCCCATGGTGCTTTTCTCCATCCTACATTGCCACTCACTGCCTATACTAATTCAGTTCCTATGATACACACCACCCCGTGATGTTTTTCTCACTCCTACTAGTGAATGTAATGTTACACACCCATACAAAGCAAACCACCCAGCGATGTTTTTCAGAAACCTATCGTACATTGCCATTGCATGTTTCCTGACCTCCCCATGCTGACCACCCCTTGGTGCTTTTCTCCATCCCACATTGGAACTCTCTGCCTTTCCCTATACAGACCCTCCGATTCACACCACCCCGTGATGTTTTTCTCACTCCTAGTAGTGAATGTAATGTTATACACCCATACAATGCGCACAACCCCGCTATGTTATTCAGAAACCTATCCTACATTGCCACTGCAAGTTTCCTGACCTCCCCATGCTGACCACACCGTGGTGCTTTACTCCATCCTACATTGCCACTCACTGCCTTTCCTTATTCAGACTCTTCCTTTCACACGACCCCGTGAAGTTTTTCTCACTCATACTAGTTAATATAATGTTACACACCCATACAATGAGCAAGACCCCGCGATATTTTTCAGAAACCTATCCTACATTGTCACTGCATGTTTCATGACCTCCCCAAGCTGACCACCCTGTGGTGCTTTTCTCCATCCTACATTGCCACTCACTGCCTATCCTAATTCAGACCCTATGATTCACACCACTCCGTGATTTTTTTCTCACTCCAACTAGTGAATGGAATGTTACACACCCATACAATGCCCACCACCCCGCGATGTTCTTCAGAAACCTATCCTACATTGCCACTGCATGTTTCCTGACCTCCCTATGCTGACCACCCCTTGGTGCTTTTCTCAATCCTATATTGCCACTTCCTGCCTAACCTAATTCAGAACCTCCGATTCACACCACCCAGTGATGTTTTTCCCACTCCTACTAGTGAATGTAATGTTACACACCCATACAATGTGCACCAACCCGCTTGTTTTTCAGAAACCTATCCTATATTGCCACTGCATGTTTCCTGACCTCCCCATGCTGACCACCCCGTGGTGCTTTTCTCCATCCTACATTGCCACTCACTGCCTATACTAATTCACTTCCTATGATTCACACCACCCCGTGCTGTTTTTCTCACTCCTACTAGTGAATGTAATGTTAAACACCAATACAATGCGCACCACCCCGAGATGTTTTTCAGAAACCTATCCTACATTGCCACTGCATGTTTCTTCACCTCCCCATGTTGACCACCACATGGTGCTTTTCTCCATCCTACGTTGCCACTAACTTCCTGGACTAATTCAGAACCTCCTATTCACACCACCCAGTGATGTTTTTCTGACTCCTACTAGTGAATGTAATGTTACGCACCCATACAATGTGCACCAACCCGCCATGTTTTTCAGAAACCTATCCTACATTGCCACTTCATGTTTCCTGACCTCCGCATGCTGACCACGCTGTGGTGCATTTCTCCATCCTACATTTCCACTCACTGCCTATACTAATTCAGTTCCTATGATTCACACCACCCCTTTATGTTTTTTCACTCATACTAGTGAATGTAATGTTACACACCCATACAATGCGCACCACCTCAAGATGTTTTTCAGAAACCTATCCTACATTGCCACTGTATGTTTCCTGACCTCCCCATGCTGACCAGCCCGTGGTGATTTTCTACGTCCTATATTGCCACTCACTGCCTATCCTAATTCAGACCCTCTGATTCACACCACTCTGTGATGTTTTTCTCACTCTTACTGGTGAATGTAATGTTACACACCCATACAATGAGCAAGACCCCGCGATGTTTTTCAGAAACCTATCCAACATTGTCACTGCATGTTTCCTGACCTCCCCATGCTGACCACCCCGTGATGCTTTTCTCCGTCCTACATTGCCACTCACTGCCTATCCTAATTCAGATCCTATGATTCACAACACCCCGTGATGTTTCTCTCTCTCCTACTAAAGAATGTAATGTTACACACCCATACAATGCGCACCACCCCGCAAAGTTTTTCAGAAACCTAACCTACATTGCCACTGCATGTTTGCTGAACTTCCCATGCTGACCACCCCGTGGTGATTTTCTCCATCCTACATTGCCACTCACTTCCTATCCTAATTCAGACACTCCGATTCACACCACCCTGTGAAATTTTTCTTACTCCTACTAGTGAATGGCCGGTTAGAAACCCATACAATGCGCACCACCCCGCAATGTTTCTCAGAAACCTATCCTACATTGCCACTGCAAGTTTCATTACCTCCACATATGACCACCCCGTGGTGCTTTTCTCCATCCTACATTGCCACTCCCTGCCTATCCTAATTCAGACCCTCCTATTCAAACCACCCCATGATGTTTTTCTCACTCCTACTAGTGAATGTAATGTTACACACCAATACAATGCGCACCACCCCACGATGTCTTTCAGAAACCTATCCTACATTGCCACTGAATGTTTCTTGACCTCCCCATGCTGACCACCCCATGGTGCTTTTCTCCATCCTACATTGCCACTCACTGCCTATCCTAATTCAGACCATCCGATTCATACTATCCCGTGATGAGTTTCTCACTCCTACTAGTGAATGTAGTGTTACACACACATACAATGTGCACCAACCCTCGATGTTTTTCAGAAAACTATCTTACATTGCCACTGCATGTTTCCTACCTCCCCATGCTGACCACCCCGTGGTGCTTTTCTCCATGCTACATTGGCACTCACTGCCTTTCCCTATTCAGACTCTCTGATTCACACCACCCCGTGAAGTTTTTGTCACTCCTAGTAGTGAATGTAATGTTACACACCCATACAATGCGAACCACCCTGCGATATTTTTCAGAAACCTATCCTACATTGCCACTGCATGTTTCCTGACCTCCCCATCCTGACCACACCGTGGTGCTTTACTCCATCCTACATTGCCACTCACTGCCTTTCCTTATTCAGACTCTCCATTTCACACCACCCCGTGAAGTTTTTCTTACTCATACTAGTGAATGTAATGTTACACACCCATACAATGGGCAAGACCCCGCGCTGATTTTCAGAAACCTATCCTACATTGCCACTGCATGTTTCCTGACCTCCCTATGCTGACGACCCCGTGGTGCTTTTCTCAATGCTACATTGCCACTTCCTGCCTATCCTAATTGAGAACCTCCGATTTACACCACCCAGTGATGATTTTCTCACTCCCAATAGTGAATGTAATATTACACACCAATACAATGTGGACCACCCAGCCATGTTTTTCAGAAACCTATCCTACATGGCCTCTGCATGTTTCCTGACCTCCCTATGCTGAACACCCCATGGTGCTTTTCTCCATCCTACATTGCCACTCACTGCCTATACTAATTCAGTTCCTATGATACACACCACCCCGTGATGTTTTTCTCACTCCTACTAATGAATGTAATGTTACACACCCATACAAAGCAAACCACCCAGCGATGTTTTTCAGAAACCTATCCTACATTGCCATTGCATGTTTCCTGACCTCCCCATGCTGACCACGCCATGGTGCTTTTCTCCATCCTACATTGCCACTCACTGCCTATCCTAATTCAGATCCTATGATTCACACCACCCCGTAACGCTTATCTCATTCCTACTAGTGAATGTAATCTTACACACCCATACAATGCGCACCGCCCAAGATGTTTTTCAGAATCGTATCCTACATTGCCACTGCATGTTTCCTGACCTTCCTATGCTGACCACCCCGTGGGGCTTTTCTCCATCCTACATTGGCACTCACTGCCTTTCCCTATTCAGACTCTCCGATTCACACCACCCCGTGATGTGTTTCTCACTCCTACTAGTGAATGTAATGTTACACACCCATACAATTCGCACCACCCCGCGATGTTTTTCAGAAACCTATCCTACGTTGCCACTGTATGTTTCCTAAACTCCCCATGCTGTCCACCCCGTGGAGCTTTTATCCATCCTACATTGCCACTCAATGCCTATCCTAATTCAGATCCTATGACTCACACCACTCCGTGATGTTTTTCCCACTCCTACTAGTGAATGTAATGCTACAAACCCATACAAAGCACACCAGTCCGCGATGTTTTACAGAAACCTATCCTACATTGCCACGGCATGTTTCCTGACCTCCCCATGCTGACCATCCTGTGGAGCCTTTCTCCATCTTACATTGCCACTCACTGCCTTTCCTTATTCAAACTCTCCGATTCAAACCACCCCGTGATGTTTTCTCACTCCTAGTATGAATGTAATGTTACACACCCATGCAATGCGGACCACCCCGGGATGTTTTTCAGAAACCTACATTGCCACTGCATCTTTCCTGACCTCCCTATGCTGACCACAGCGTGGTGCTTTACTCCATTCTACATTACCACTCACTGCCTTTCCTTATTCAGTCTCTCCATTTCACACCACCCCGTGAAGTTTTTCTCACTCATAAGAGTTAATCAAATGTAACAAACCCATACAATGAGCAAGTCTCCGCGATGTTTTTCAGAAACCTATCCTACATTGCCACTGTATGTTTCCTGACCTCCCTATGCTGACCACCCTGTGGTGCTTTTCTCAATGCTACATTGCCACTTCCTGCCTATCCTAATTCAGAACCTCCGATTCACACCACCCAGTGATGATTTTCTCACTCCCAATAGTGAATGTAATATTACACACCCATACATTGTGCACCACCCAGCCATGTTTTTCAGAAACCTATCCTACATGGCCTCTGCATGTTTCTTGACCTCCCTATGCTGAACACCCCATGGTGCTTTTCTCCATCCTACATTGCCACTCACTGCCTATACTAATTCAGTTCCTATGATACACACCACCCCGTGATGTTTTTCTCACTCCTACTAGTGAATGTAATGTTACACACCCATACAAAGCAAACCCCCCAGCGATGTTTTTCAGAAACCTATCCTACATTGCCATTGCATGTTTCCTGACCTCCCCATGCTGACCACCCCGTGGTGCTTTTCTCCATCCTACATTGGAACTCACTGCCTTTCCCTATACAGACTCTCCGATTCACACCACCCCGTGATGTTTTTCTCACTCCTAGTAGTGAATGTAATTTTATACACCCATACAATGCGCACCACCCCGCTATGTTTTTCAGAAACCTATCCTATATTGCCACTGCATGTTTCCTGACCTCCCCATGCTGACCACCCCGTGGTGCTTTTCTCCAACCTACATTGCCACTCACTGCCTATACTAATTCAGTTCCTATGATTCACACCACCCCGTGCTGTTTTTCTCCCTCCTACTAGTGAATGTAATGTTAAACACCAATACAACACGCACCACCCCGAGATGTTGTTCAGAAACCTATCCTACATTGCCACTGCATGTTTCCTCACCTCCCCATGCTGACCACCACATGGTGCTTTTCTCCATCGTACGTTTCCACTCACTGCCTGGACTAATTCAGAACCTCCTATTCACACCACCCAGTGATGTTTTTCTGACTCTTACTAGTGAATGTAATGTTACGCACCCATACAATGTGCACCAACCCGCCATGTTTTTCAGAAACCTATCCTACATTGCCACTTCATTTTTCCTGACATCCGCATGCAGACCACACCGTGGTGCATTTCTCCATCCTACATTGCCACTCCCTGCCTATCCTAATTCAGACCCTCCTATTCAAACCACCCCATGATGTTTTTCTCACTCCTACCAGTGAATGTAATGTTACACACCAATACAATGCGCACCACCCCACGATGTCTTTCAGAAACCTATCCTACATTGCCACTGCATGGTTCCTGACCTCCCCATCCTGACCACACCGTGGTGCTTTACTCCATCCTACATTGCCACTAGGTGCCTTTCCTTATTCAGACTCTCCAATTCACACCACCCCGTGAAGTTTTTCTTATTCATACTAGTGAATGTAATGTTACACACCCATACAATGGGCAAGACCCCGCGCTGTTTTTCAGAAACCTATCCTACATTGCCACTGCATGTTTCCTGACCTCCCCATGCTGACCACCCCGTGGTGCTTTTCTCCATCCTACATTGACAATCATTGCCTTTCCTTATTCAGACTCTCCGATTCACACCACCCCGTGATGTTTTTCTCACTCATAGTAGTGAATATAATGTTACACACCCATACACTGTGGACCACCCCGCGATGTTTTTCAGAAACATATCCTAAATTGCCACTGCATGTTTCCTGACCTCCCCAGGCTGACCACACTGTGGTGCTTTACTCCATCCTACATTCCACTCACTGCCTTTCCTTATTGAGACTCTCCATTTCACACCACCCCGTGAAGTTTTTCTCACTCATACTAGTTAATGTAATGTTACACACCCATACAATAAGCAAGACCCCGAGATGTTTCTCAGAAACCTATCCTACATTGCCACTGCATGTGTCCTGACCTCCCTATGCTGACAACCCCGTGGTGCTTTTCTCAATGCTACATTGCCACTTCCTGCCTATCCTAATTGAGTACCTCAGATTCACACCGCCCAGTGATGTTTTTCTCACTCCTACTAGTGAATATTATGTTACACACCCATACAATGTGCACCAACCCACCATGTTTTTTCTGAAAACTATCCTGCATTGCCACTGCATGTTTCCAGACCTCCCCATGCTGACCACCCCGTGGTGCTTTTCTCCATCCTACATTGGCACTCACTGCCTATCCTAATTCAGACCCTATGATTCACACCACTCCGTGATTTTTTTCTCACTCTAACTAGTGAATGGAATGTTACACACCCATACAATGCGCACCACCACGCGATGTTTTTCAGAAACCTATCCTACGTTGCCACTGTATGTTTCCTAAACTCCCCATGCTGTCCACCCCGTGGAGCTTTTATCCATCCTACATTGCCACTCAATGCCTATCCTAATTCAGATCCTATGACTCACACCACTCCGTGATGTTTTTCCCACTCCTACTAGTGAATGTAATGCTACAAACCCATACAATGCACACCAGTCCGCGATGTTTTACAGAAACCTATCCTACATTGCCACGGCATGTTTCCTGACCTCCCCATGCTGACCATCCTGTGGAGCCTTTCTCCATCTTACATTGCCACTCACTGCCTTTCCTTATTCAGACTCTCCGATTCAAACCACCCCGTGATGTTTTCTCACTACTAGTATGAATGTAATGTTACACACCCATGCAATGCGCACCACCCCGCGATGTTTTTCAGAAACCTACATTGCCACTGCATGTTTCCTGACCTCCCCATGCTGACCACAGCGTGGTGCTTTACTCCATTCTACATTACCACTCACTGCCTTTCCTTATTCAGTCTCTCCATTTCACACCACCCCGTGAAGTTTTTCTCACTCATAAGAGTTAATCAAATGTAACAAACCCATACAATGAGCAAGTCTCCGCGATGTTTTTCAGAAACCTATCCTACATTGCCACTGTATGTTTCCTGACCTCCCTATGCTGACCACCCTGTGGTGCTTTTCTCAATGCTACATTGCCACTTCCTGCCTATCCTAATTCAGAACCTCCGATTCACACCACCCAGTGATGATTTTCTCACTCCCAATGGTGAATGTAATATTACACACCCATACAATGTGCACCACCCAGCCATGTTTTTCAGAAACCTATCCTACATGGCCTCTGCATGTTTCTTGACCTCCCTATGCTGAACACCCCATGGTGCTTTTCTCCATCCTACATTGCCACTCACTGCCTATACTAATTCAGTTCCTATGATACACACCACCCCGTGATGTTTTTCTCACTCCTACTAGTGAATTTAATGTTACACACCCATACAAAGCAAACCCCCAGCGATGTTTTTCAGAAACCTATCCTACATTGCCATTGCATGTTTCCTGACCTCCCCATGCAGACCACCCCGTGGTGCTTTTCTCCATCCTACATTGGAACTCACTGCCTTTCCCTATACAGACTCTCCGATTCACACCACCCCGTGATGTTTTTCTCACTCCTAGTAGTGAATGTAATTTTATACACCCATACAATGCGCACCACCCCGCTATGTTTTTCAGAAACCTATCCTATATTGCCACTGCATGTTTCCTGACCTCCCCATGCTGACCACCCCGTGGTGCTTTTCTCCAAGCTACATTGCCACTCACTGCCTATACTAATTCAGTTCCTATGATTCACACCACCCCGTGCTGTTTTTCTCCCTCCTACTAGTGAATGTAATGTTAAACACCAATACAACACGCACCACCCCGAGATGTTGTTCAGAAACCTATCCTACATTGCCACTGCATGTTTCCTCACCTCCCCATGCTGACCACCACATGGTGCTTTTCTCCATCCTACGTTTCCACTCACTGCCTGGACTAATTCAGAACCTCCTATTCACACCACCCAGTGATGTTTTTCTGACTCTTACTAGTGAATGTAATGTTACGCACCCATACAATGTGCACCAACCCGCCATGTTTTTCAGAAACCTATCCTACATTGCCACTTCATTTTTCCTGACATCCGCATGCAGACCACACCGTGGTGCATTTCTCCATCCTACATTGCCACTCACTGCCTATGCTAATTCAGACCCTCCTATTCAAACCACCCCATGATGTTTTTCTCACTCCTACCAGTGAATGTAATGTTACACACCAATACAATGCGCACCACCCCACGATGTCTTTCAGAAACCTATCCTACATTGCCACTGCATGTTTCCTGACCTCCCCATCCTGACCACACCGTGGTGCTTTACTCCATCCTACATTGCCACTAGGTGCCTTTCCTTATTCAGACTCTCCAATTCACACCACCCCGTGAAGTTTTTCTTACTCATACTAGTGAATGTAATGTTACACACCCATACAATGGGCAAGACCCCGCGCTGTTTTTCAGAAACCTATCCTACATTGCCACTGCATGTTTCCTGACCTCCCCATGCTGACCACCCCGTGGTGCTTTTCTCCATCCTACATTGACAATCATTGCCTTTCCTTATTCAGACTCTCCGATTCACACCACCCCGTGATGTTTTTCTCACTCATAGTAGTGAATATAATGTTACACACCCATACACTGTGGACCACCCCGCGATGTTTTTCAGAAACATATCCTAAATTGCCACTGCATGTTTCCTGACCTCCCCATGCTGACCACACTGTGGTGCTTTACTCCATCCTACATTCCACTCACTGCCTTTCCTTATTGAGACTCTCCATTTCACACCACCCCGTGAAGTTTTTCTCACTCATACTAGTTAATGTAATGTTACACACCCATACAATAAGCAAGACCCCGAGATGTTTCTCAGAAAGCTATCCTACATTGCCACTGCATGTGTCCTGACCTCCCTATGCTGACCACCCCGTGGTGCTTTTCTCAATGCTACATTGCCACTTCCTGCCTATCCTAATTGAGTAACTCAGATTCACACCGCCCAGTGATGTTTTTCTCACTCCTACTAGTGAATGTTATGTTACACACCCATACAATGTGCACCAACCCACCATGTTTTTTTCTGAAAACTATCCTGCATTGCCACTGCATGTTTCCAGACCTCCCCATGCTGACCACCCCGTGGTGCTTTTCTCCATCCTACATTGCCACTCACTGCCTATCCTAATTCAGACCCTATGATTCACACCACTCCGTGATTTTTTTCTCACTCTAACTAGTGAATGGAATTTTACACACCCATACAATGTGCACCACCACGCGATGTTTTTCAGAAACCTATCCTACATTGCCACTCCATGTTTCGTTATCTCCCCATGCTGACCACCCCGTGGTGCTTTTCGCCATCCTACATTGCCTCTCCCTGCCTATGCTATTTCAGACCCTCCGATTCAAACGACCCCGTGATGTTTTTCTCACTCCTAATAGTGAATGTAATGTTACACAACCTTACAATGCGCACCACCCCGCGATGTCTTTCAGAAACCTATCATACATTGCCCCTGCATGTTTCCTGACCTCCCCATCCTGACCACCCCATGGTGCTTTTCTCCATCTTACATTGCCACTCACTTGCTATCCTAATTCAGACCTTCCAATTCATACCACCCCATGATGTTTTTCTCACTCCTACTAGTGAATGTAATGTTACACACCCATACAATGTGCACCACCCCACGATGCTTTTCAGAAACCTATCCTACATTGCCACTGCATGTTTCCTGACCTCCCCATGCTGACCACCCCGTTGTGCTTTTCTCCATCCTACATTGGAACTCACTGCCTTTCCCTATACAGACTCTCCGATTCACACCACCCCGTGATGTTTTTCTCACTCCTAGTAGTGAATGTAATGTTATACACCCATGCAATGCGCACCACCCCGTTATGTTTTTCAGAAACCTATCCTATATTGCCACTGCATGTTTCCTGACCTCCCCATGCTGACCACCCTGTGGTGCTTTTCTCCAACCTACATTGCCACTCACTGCCTATACTAATTCAGTTCCTATGATTCACACCACCCCGTGCTGTTTTTCTCCCTCCTACTAGTGAATGTAATGTTAAACAGCAACACAATGCGCACCACCCCGAGATGTTGTTCAGAAACCTATCCTACATTGCCACTGCATGTTTCCTCACCTCCCCATGCTGACCACCACATGGTGCTTTTCTCCATCCTACGTTTCCACTCACTGCCTGGACTAATTCAGAACCTCCTATTCACACCACCCAGTGATGTTTTTCTGACTCTTACTAGTGAATGTAATGTTACGCACCCATACAATGTGCACCAACCCGCCATGTTTTTCAGAAACCTATCCTACATTGCCACTTCATTTTTCCTGACATCCGCATGCAGACCATACCGTGGTGCATTTCTCCATCCTACATTGCCACTCCCTGCCTATCCTAATTCAGACCCTCCTATTCAAACCACCCCATGATGTTTTTCTCACTCCTACCAGTGAATGTATTGTTACACACCAATACAATGCGCACCACCCCACGATGTCTTTCAGAAACCTATCCTACATTGCCACTGCATGTTTCCTGACCTCCCCATCCTGACCACACCGTGGTGCTTTACTCCATCCTACATTGCCACTAGGTGCCTTTCCTTATTCAGACTCTCCAATTCACACCACCCCATGAAGTTTTTCTTACTCATACTAGTGAATGGCCGGTTAGAAACCCATACAATGCGCACCACCCCGCAATGTTTCTCAGAAACCTATCCTACATTGCCACTGCAAGTTTCATTACCTCCACATATGACCACCCCGTGGTGCTTTTCTCCATCCTACATTGCCACTCACTGCCTATCCTAATTCAGACCTTCCGATTCATACTGCCCCGTGATGAGTTTCTCACTCCTACTAGTGAATGTAGTGTTACACACCCATACAATGTGCACCAACCCTCGATGTTTTTCAGAAACCTATCCTACATTGCCACTGCATGTTTCCTGACCTCCCCATGCTGTCCACCCCGTGGAGCTTTTCTCCAACCTACATTGCCACTCACTGCCTATCCTAATTCAGATCCTATGACTCACATGACTCCGCGATGTTTTTCAGAAATCTATCCTACATTGCCACTGCATGTTTCTTGACCTCCCCAAGCTGACCACCCCGTGGTGCTTTTCTCCATCTTACATTGCCACTCACTGCCTATAATAATTCAGTTCCTATGATTCACACCACCCGGTGATGTTTTTCTCACTCCGACTAGTGAATGTAATGTTACACACCCATACAATGCGCACTATCCCGCGATGTTTTTCAGAAACATATCCTACATTGCCACTGCATGTTTTCTGACCTTCCCATGCTGACCACCCCATGGAGGTTTTCTCCAACCTACATTGCCACTCACTGCCTATCCTAATTCAGATCCTATGACTCACACCACTCCGTGATATTTTTCCCACTGCTACTAGTGAATGTAATGTTACAGACCCATACAATGCGCACCACCCCGCGATGTTTTTCAGAAACCTATCCTACATTGCCACTGCATGTTTCCTGACCTCCCCATGCTGACCATCCTGTGGAGCTTATCTCCATGTTATATTGCCACTCACTACCTTTCCTTATTCAGACTCCCCGATTCACACCACCCCGTGATGTTTTTCTCACTTCTACTAGTGAATGTAATGTTACACACCCATGCGATGCGCACCACCCCGCGATGTTTCTCAGAAATCTATCCAACATTACCACTGCATGTTTCCTGACTTCCCCATGTTGACCACCCCGTGGTGCTTTTCTCCATCCTACATTGCCTCTCACTGCCTATGCTAAATCAGACGCTCTGAATCACACCACTCCGTGATGTTTTTCTCTCTCCTACTAGTGAATGTATGGTTACACACACAGAAATCTATCCTACATTACAACTGCATGTTTCCTGACCTCCCCATGCTGACCACCCCATGGTGCTTTTCTCAATGCTTCATTGCTACTCATTGCCTATCCTAATTAAGACCCTCCGATTCACACCACCCGGTGATGTTTTTCTCACTCCGACTAGTGAATGTAATGTTACACACCCATACAATTTCTCACCACCCTGCGATGTTTTTCAGAAACCTTTCTTACATTGCCACAGCATGTTTCCTGACTTCCCCATGTTGACCACCCCGTGGTGCTTTTCTCCATCATACCTTGCCACTCACTGCCTATCCTAACTCAGACCCTCCGAATCACACCACTCCGTGATGTTTTTCTCTCTCCTACTAGTGAATGTATTGTTACACACCCATACAATGCGCACCACCCCGCGATGTTTTTCAGAATCCTATCCTACATTGCCACTGCATGTTTCCTGACCACTGCATGCTGACCACCCCGTGGTGCTTTTCTCCATCCTACATTGGCACTCACTGGCTTTCCCTATTCAGACTCTCCGATTCACACAACCCGGTGATGTTTTTCTCACTCCTAGTAGTGAATGTAATGTTACACACCCATACAATGCGCACAACCCCGCAATGTTTTTCAGAAACCTATCCTACATTGCCAGCGCATGTTTCCTGACCTCCCCATGCTGACCACCCCGTGGAGCTTTTCTCCATCCTACATTGCCACTCACTGCCTGTCCTAATTCAGATCCTATGACTGACACCACTCCGTGATGTATTTCCCACTCCTACTAGTGAATGTAATGTTACAAACCCATACAATGCGCACCACCCCGCGATGTTTTTCAGAAACCTATCCTACATTGCCACTGCATGTTTCCGGACTTCCCTATGCTGACTACCCGTGGTGCTTTTCTCAATCCTACATTGCCACTCACTGCCTATCCTAATTCAGAACCTCCGATTCAAACCACCCCGTGATGTTTTTCTCACTCCTACTAGTGAATGTAATGTTACACACCCCTACAATGCGCACCACCCCGCGATGTCTGTTAGAAACCTATCCTATGTTGCCACTGCATGTTTTCTCACCTCCCCATGCTGTCCACCACATGGTGCTTTTTCTCCATCCTACATTGCCACTCACTGCCTATCCTAATTCAGACCTTCCGATTCACACCACCCTGTAATATTTTTCTCACTCCTACTAGTGAATGTAATGTTCCACACCCATACAATGTGCACCACCCCGTGATGTTTTTCAGAAACCTATACTACATTGTCACTGCATGTTTCCTGACCTACCCATGCTGACCACCCTTTGGTGCTTTTCTCCATCCTACATTGCCACTCACTGCCTATACTATTTCAGTTCCTATGATTCACACCACCCCATGATGTTTTTCTCACTCCTACTAGTGAATGTAATGTTACACACCCATACAATGAGCACCAGCCCGCGATGTTTTTCAGAAACCTATCCTATATTGCCATTGCATGTTTCCTGCCCTCCCCATGCTGACCACCCCGTGGTGCTTTTCTCCATTCTACATTGCCACTCACTGCCTATCCTAATTCAGACCCTCCGATTCACACCACTCCGTGATGTTTTTCTGACTCCTACTATAGAATGTAATGTTACACACCAATACAATGCGCCCCACCCTGCCATGTTTTTCAGAAAACTATCCTACATTGCCACTGCATGTTTCGTTACCTCCCCATCCTGACCACCCCGTGGTGCTTTTCTCGAAGCTACATTGCCACTCACTGCCTATCCTAATTGAGATCCTCCGATTCACACGACCCCGTGATGTTTTTCTCACTCCTACTAGTGAATGTAATGTTACACACACTTACATTGCGCACCACCCCTCGATGTTTTTCAGAAACCTATCCTATATTGCCACTGCATGATTCCTGACCACCACATGCGGGCAACCCCGTGGTCCTTTTCTCCATCCTACATTGCCACTCACTGCCTATCCTAATTCAGACCCTCCGATTCACACCACCCCTTGATGTTTTTCTCACCTCTACTAGTGAATGTAATGTTACACACCCATATAATGCGCACCACCCCGTGATGTTTCTCCAAAATCTATCCTACATTACCACTGCATGTTTCCTGACCTCCCCATGCTGACCAACCCGTGGTGCTTTTCTCCATCCTACATTGCCACTCACTGCTTATCCTAATTAAGACCCTCCAATTCACACCACCCCGTGATGTTTTTCTCACTCCTACTAGTGAAAGAGATGTTACACACCCATTCAATGTGCACCAGCCCGCAATGATTCTCAGAAACCTAACCTATATTGCCACTGCATGTTTCCTGACCTCCCTATGCTGACCACCCCGTGGTGCTTTTCTTAATCCTACATTGCCACTTCCTGCCTATCCTAATTCAGACCCTCCGATTCACACCAGCCCGTGATATTTTTCTCACTCCTACTAGTGAATGTAATGTTACACACCCATACAATGCGCACCACACCACGTTGTTTTTCAGATACCTATCCTACATTGCCACTGCATGTTTCTTGAGCTCCCCATGCTGACCACATCGTGGTGCTTTTCTCCATCCTACATTGCCATTCCCTGCCTATCCTAATTCAGACCCTCTGATTCACAACACCCCGTGATGTTTTCTCACTCCTACTAGTGAATGTAATGTTACACACCCATACAATGCGCACCACCCTGTGATGTTTTTCAGAAACCTATCCTACATTGCCACTGCATGTTTCCTGACTTCCCCATGCTGACCACCCCGTGGTGCTTTTCTCCATCCTACATTGCCACTCACTGCCTATCCAAATTGAGATCCTCCGATTCAGTCCTCCCCGAGATGTTTTTCTCACTCCTACTAGTGAATGTAATGTTACACACCCTCACATTGCGCACCACCCCGCGATGATTTTCAGAAACCTATCCTACATTACCAGTGCATGTTTCCTGACCTCCCCATGCTGTCCACCCCGTGGTCCTTTTCTCCATCCTACATTGCCACTCACTGCCTATACTAATTCAGACCCTCCGATTCACACCACCCCGTGATGTTTTTCTCCCTTCTACTAGTGAATGTAATGTTACACACCCATACAATGCGCACCACCCTGCGATGTTTCTCAGAAACCTATCCTACATTACAACTGCATGTTTCCTGACCTCCACATGCTGACCAACCCATGGTGCTTTTCTCCATCCTACATTGCCACTCACTGCCTATCCTAATTAAGACCCACCGATTCACACCACCCGGTGATGATTTTCTCACTCCGACTAGTGAATGTAATGTTACACACCCATACAATGCGCACCACCCTTCGATGTTTTTCAGAAACCTTTCTTACATTGCCACTGCATGTTTCCTGACTTCCCCATGTTGACCACCCCGTGGTGCTTTTCTCCATCATACCTTGCCACTCACTGCCTATCCTAACTCAGACCCTCCGAATCACACCACCCCGTGATGTTTTTCTCACTCCTAGTAGTGAATGTAATGTTACACACCCATACAATGCGCACAACCCCGCAATGTTTTTCAGAAACCTATCCTACATTGCCAGCGCATGTTTCCTGACCTCCCCATGCTGACCACCCCGTGGAGCTTTTCTCCATCCTACATTGCCACTCACTGCCTGTCCTAATTCAGATCCTATGACTGACACCACTCCGTGATGTTTTTCCCACTCCTACTAGTGAATGTAATGTTACAAACCCATACAATGCGCACCACAACGCGCTGTTTTTCAGAAACCTATCCTACATTGCCACTGCATGTTTCCGGACTTCCCTATGCTGACCACCCGTGGTGCTTTTCTCAATTCTCAATCCTACATTGCCACTTCCTGCCTATCCTAATTCAGAACCTGCGATTCAAACCACCCCATGATGTTTTTCTCACTCCTATTAGTGAATGTAATGTTACACACCCCTACAATGCGCACCACCCCGCGATGTCTGTTAGAAACCTATCCTATATTGCCACTGCATGTTTCCTGACCTCCCCATGCTGTCCACCACGTGGTGCTTTTTCTCCATCCTACATTGCCACTCACTGCCTATCCTAATTCAGACCTTCCGATTCACACCACCCCGTAATATTTTTCTCACTCCTACTAGTGAATGTAACGTTACACACCCATACAATATGCACCACCCCGCCATGTTTTTCAGAAACCTATGTTACATTCCCCCTGCATGTTTTTTGACCTCTCCCTGCTGACCACCCAGTGGTGCTTTTCTCCATCCTACATTGCCACTCACTGCCTATTCTAATTGGGATAATATGATACACACCACCCCGTGATGTTTTTCTCACTCTTACTAGTGAATGTAATGTTACACACCCATGCAATGTGCACCACCCCGCGATGTTTTTCAGAATCCTATGCTACATTGCCACTGCATGTTTCCTGACCTCCCCATGCTGACCACTCCGTGGTGCTTTTCTCCAACCTTCATTGCGACTCACTGCCTTTCCTAATTCAGATCCTATGATTCACACACCCCTTGATTTTTTTCTCACACCTACTAGTGAATGTAATGTTACACACTCTTACAATGTGCACCACCCCGCGATGTTTTTCATAATCCTGTCCTACATTGGCACTGCATGTTTCCTGACCTCCCCATGCTGACCAACCCATGGTGCTTTTCTCCATCATACATTTCCACTCACTGTCTATCCTAATTCAGACCATCCAATTCACACAACCCCGTGATGTTTTTGTCACTCCTACTTGTGAATGGCCTTTTAGAAACCATTACAATGCGCACCACACCGCGATGTTTTTCAGAAACCTGTGCTACATTGCCAATGCATGTTTCCTGCCCTCTCCATGATGACCACCCTGTGGTGCTTTTCACCATCCTACATTGCCACTCACTGCCTTTCCTTATTCAGACCCTCCGATTCACACCACCCGGTGAGGTTTTTCTCACTCCTACTAGTGAATGTAATGTTACACACCCATACAATGCGCACTATCCCGCGATGTTTTTCAGAAACATATCCTACATTGCCACTGCATGTTTTCTGACCTTCCCATGCTGACCACCCCATGGAGGTTTTCTCCAACCTACATTGCCACTCACTGCCTATCCTAATTCAGATCCTATGACTCACACCACTCCGTGATATTTTTCCCACTGCTACTAGTGAATGTAATGTTACAGACGCATGCAATGCGCACCACCCCGCGATGTTTTTCAGAAACCTATCCTACATTGCCACTGCATGTTTCCTGACCTCCCCATGCTGACCATCCTGTGGAGCTTATCTCCATGTTATATTGCCACTCACTACCTTTCCTTATTCAGACTCCCCGATTCACACCACCCCGTGATGTTTTTCTCACTTCTACTAGTGAATGTAATGTTACACACCCATACAATGCGCACCACCCCGCGATGCTTCTCAGAAATCTATCCAACATTACCACTGCATGTTTCCTGACTTCCCCATGTTGACCACCCCGTGGTGCTTTTCTCCATCCTACATTGCCTCTCACTGCCTATGCTAAATCAGACGCTCTGAATCACACCACTCCGTGATGTTTTTCTCTCTCCTACTAGTGAATGTATGGTTACACACCCATACAATGCGCACCACCCCGCGATGTTTTTCAGAATCCTCTGTTACATTGCCACTGCATATTTCCTGACCTCCCCATGCTGACCACCCGTGGTGCTTTTCTCCATCCTACATTGCCACTCACTGCCTATCCAAATTGAGATCCTCCGATTCAGTCCTCCCCGAGATGTTTTTCTCACTCCTACTAGTGAATGTAATGTTACACACCCTCACATTGCGCACCACCCCGCGATGATTTTCAGAAACCTATCCTACATTACCAGTGCATGTTTCCTGACCTCCCCATGCTGTCCACCCCGTGGTCCTTTTCTCCATCCTACATTGCCACTCACTGCCTATACTAATTCAGACCCTCCGATTCACACCACCCCGTGATGTTTTTCTCCCTTCTACTAGTGAATGTAATGTTACACACCCATACAATGCGCACCACCCTGCGATGTTTCTCAGAAACCTATCCTACATTACAACTGCATGTTTCCTGACCTCCACATGCTGACCAACCCATGGTGCTTTTCTCCATCCTACATTGCCACTCACTGCCTATCCTAATTAAGACCCACCGATTCACACCACCCGGTGATGATTTTCTCACTCCGACTAGTGAATGTAATGTTACACACCCATACAATGCGCACCACCCTTCGATGTATTTCAGAAACCTTTCTTACATTGCCACTGCATGTTTCCTGACTTCCCCATGTTGACCACCCCGTGGTGCTTTTCTCCATCATACCTTGCCACTCACTGCCTATCCTAACTCAGACCCTCCGAATCACACCACCCCGTGATGTTTTTCTCACTCCTAGTAGTGAATGTAATGTTACACACCCATACAATGCGCACAACCCCGCAATGTTTTTCAGAAACCTATCCTACATTGCCAGCGCATGTTTCCTGACCTCCCCATGCTGACCACCCCGTGGAGCTTTTCTCCATCCTACATTGCCACTCACTGCCTGTCCTAATTCAGATCCTATGACTGACACCACTCCGTGATGTTTTTCCCACTCCTACTAGTGAATGTAATTTTACAAACCCATACAATGCGCACCACAAAGCGATGTTTTTCAGAAACCTATCCTACATTGCCACTGCATGTTTCCGGACTTCCCTATGCTGACCACCCGTGGTGCTTTTCTCAATTCTCAATCCTACATTGCCACTTCCTGCCTATCCTAATTCAGAACCTGCGATTCAAACCACCCCATGACGTTTTTCTCACTCCTATTAGTGAATGTAATGTTACACACCCCTACAATGCGCACCACCCCGCGATGTCTGTTAGAAACCTATCCTATATTGCCACTGCATGTTTCCTGACCTCCCCATGCTGTCCACCACGTGGTGCTTTTTCTCCATCCTACATTGCCACTCACTGCCTATCCTAATTCAGACCTTCCGATTCACACCACCCCGTAATATTTTTCTCACTCCTACTAGTGAATGTAACGTTACACACCCATACAATATGCACCACCCCGCCATGTTTTTCAGAAACCTATGTTACATTCCCCCTGCATGTTTTTTGACCTCTCCCTGCTGACCACCCAGTGGTGCTTTTCTCCATCCTACATTGCCACTCACTGCCTATTCTAATTCGGATAATATGATACACACCACCCCGTGATGTTTTTCTCACTCTTACTAGTGAATGTAATGTTACACACCCATGCAATGTGCACCACCCCGCGATGTTTTTCAGAATCCTATGCTACATTGCCACTGCATGTTTCCTGACCTCCCCATGCTGACCACTCCGTGGTGCTTTTCTCCAACCTTCATTGCGACTCACTGCCTTTCCTAATTCAGATCCTATGATTCACACACCCCTTGATTTTTTTCTCACACCTACTAGTGAATGTAATGTTACACACTCTTACAATGTGCACCACCCCGCGATGTTTTTCATAATCCTATCCTACATTGGCACTGCATGTTTCCTGACCTCCCCATGCTGACCAACCCATGGTGCTTTTCTCCATCATACATTTCCACTCACTGTCTATCCTAATTCAGACCATCCAATTCACACAACCCCGTGATGTTTTTGTCACTCCTACTTGTGAATGGCCTTTTAGAAACCATTACAATGCGCACCACACCGCGATGTTTTTCAGAAACCTGTGCTACATTGCCAATGCATGTTTCCTGCCCTCTCCATGATGACCACCCTGTGGTGCTTTTCACCATCCTACATTGCCACTCACTGCCTTTCCTTATTCAGACCCTCCGATTCACACCACCCGGTGAGGTTTTTCTCACTCCTACTAGTGAATGTAATGTTACACACCCATACAATGCGCACTATCCCGCGATGTTTTTCAGAAACATATCCTACATTGCCACTGCATGTTTTCTGACCTTCCCATGCTGACCACCCCATGGAGGTTTTCTCCAACCTACATTGCCACTCACTGCCTATCCTAATTAAGATCCTATGACTCACACCACTCCGTGATATTTTTCCCACTGCTACTAGTGAATGTAATGTTACAGACCCATGCAATGCGCACCACCCCGCGATGTTTTTCAGAAACCTATCCTAAATTGCCACTGCATGTTTCCTGACCTCCCCATGCTGACCATCCTGTGGAGCTTATCTCCATGTTATATTGCCACTCACTACCTTTCCTTATTCAGACTCCCCGATTCACACCACCCCGTGATGTTTTTCTCACTTCTACTAGTGAATGTAATGTTACACACCCATACAATGCGCACCACCCCGCGATGCTTCTCAGAAATCTATCCAACATTACCACTGCATGTTTCCTGACTTCCCCATGTTGACCACCCCGTGGTGCTTTTCTCCATCCTACATTGCCTCTCACTGCCTATGCTAAATCAGACGCTCTGAATCACACCACTCCGTGATGTTTTTCTCTCTCCTACTAGTGAATGTATGGTTACACACCCATACAATGCGCACCACCCCGCGATGTTTTTCAGAATCCTCTGTTACATTGCCACTGCATATTTCCTGACCTCCCCATGCTGACCACCCGTGGTGTTTTTCTCCATCCTACATTGGCACTCACTGCCTTTTCCTCTTCAAACTCTCCGATTCACACGACCCCGTGATGTTTTTCTTACTCCTAGTAGTGAATGTAATGTTACACACACATACAATGCGCACCACCCCGCGTTGTTTTTCAGAAACCTATTCTACATTGCCACTGTATGTTTTCTCACCTCCCCATGCTGACCACCCAGTGGAGCTTTTCTCCATCCTACATTGCCACTCACTGCCTGTCCTAATTCAGATATTATGACTCACACCACTCCGTGATGTTTTTCCCACTCCTACTTGTGAATGTAATGTTACAGACCCATACAATGCGCACCACCCCGCAATGTTTTTCAGAAACGTATCTACATTGCCACTGCATGTTTCCTGACCTCCCTATGCTGACCAACCGTGGTGCTTTTCTCAGTCCTACATTGCCACTTCCTGCCTATCCAAATTCAGAACCTCCGATTCACACCACCGAGTGATGTTTTTCTAACTCCTACTAGTGAATGTAATGTTACACACCCATACAATGTGCACAACCCCGCGATGTTTCTCAAAAATATATCCTACATTGCCACTGCATATTTCCTGACCTCCCCATGCTGACCACCTCGTGGAGCTTTTCTCCATCCTACATTGCCACTCACTGCCTATCATAATTCAGACCCTCCGAATCACACCACTCCGTGATGTTTTTCCCACTCCTTCTAGTGAATGTAATGTTACACACCCATACAATGCGCACCCCTCGCCATGATCCTCAGAAACCTGACCTACATTGCCACTGCATGTTTCATGACCTCCCCATGATGACCACCCCGTTGCGCTTTTCTCCATCCTATATTGCCACTCACTGCCTATCCTAATTCATACCCGCCGATTCACATCAGCCCGTGATGGTTTTCTCACTCCTACTAGTGAATGTAATGTTACACACCCATATAATGTGCAACACCTCAAGATGCTCTTCAGAAACCTATCCTACATTGCCAGTTCATGTTTCCTGACCTCCCCATGCTGACCACAGCGTGGTGCTCTTCTCCATCCTACATTTCCACTCACTACCTATCCTAATTCAGACCCTCAGATTCACACCACCCCGTGATGTTTTTCTCACTCCTATTAAGGAATGGCCTGTTAGAAAACCATAAAATGCGCATCACCCCGAGATGTTTTTCAGAAACCTATCCTACATTACCACTGCATGTTTCCTACCATCTTCATTCTGACAACCCCGTGGTGCTTTTGTCCATCCTACATTGCCACTCACCTCCTATCCTAATTCAGACGCTCCGATTCACAGCCCACCGTGATATTTTTCTCACTCCTACTAGTGAATGTAATGTTACAAACCCATACAATGCGCACCACCCCGCGATGTTTTTCAGAAATCTATCCTACATTACCACTGCATGTTTCCTGACCTCCCCATGCTGACCACACCGTGGTGCTTTTATCCATCCTACATTGCCACTCACTGCCTATACTAATTCAGACCCTCTGATTCACACCACACCCTGATGTTTTTCTCACTTCTACTAGTGAATGTAATGTTACACACCCATACAATGCGCACCACCCCGCGATGTTTTTCAGAAATCTATCCTACATTACCACTGCATGTTTCCTGACCTCCCCATGCTGACCAACCCGTGGTGCTTTTCTCCATCATACCTTGCCACTCACTGCCTATTCTAACTCAGACCGTCCGAATCACACCACTCCGTGATGTTTTCCTGTCTCCTTCTAGTGAATGTATTGTTACACACCCATACAATGAGCACCACCCCGCGATGTTTTTCAGAATCCTATCCTACATTGCCACTGCATGTTTCCTTATCACTGCAGGCTGACCACCCCGTGGTGCTTTTCTCCATCCTACATTAGCACTCACTGGATTTCCCTATTCAGACTCTCTGATTCACACAACCCGGTGATGTTTTTCTCACTCCTAGTAGTGAATGTAATGTTACACACCCATACAATGCGCACAACCCCGCAATGTTTTTCAGAAACCTATCCTACATTGCCAGCGCATGTTTCCTGACCTCCCCATGCTGACCACCCCGTGGAGCTTTTCTCAATCCTACATTGCCACTCACTGCCTGTCCTAATTCAGATCCTATGACTCACACTCCTCTATGATGTTATTCCCACTCCTACTAGTGAATGTAATGTTACACACCCCTACAATGCGCACCACCCCGCGATGTCTGTTAGAAACCTATCCTATGTTGCCACTGCATGTTTCCTGACCTCCCCATGCTGTCCACCACATGGTGCTTTTTCTCCATCCTACATTGCCACTCACTGCCTATTCTAATTCAGACCTTCCGATTCACACTACCCCGTAATATTTTTCTCACTCCTACTAGTGAATGTAATGTTCCACACCCATACAATGTGCACCACCCCGTGATGTTTTTCAGAAACTTATACTACTCGTCACTGCATGTTTCCTGACCTACACATGCTGACCACCCCTTGGTGCTTTTCTCCATCTTACATTGCCACTCACTGCCTATACTATTTCAGTTCCTATGATTCACACCACCCCATGATGTTTTTCTCACTCCTACTAGTGAAGGTAATGTTACACACCCATACAATGAGCACCAGCCCGCGATGTTTTTCAGAAACCTATCCTATATTGCCATTGCATGTTTCCTGCCCTCCCGATGCTGACCACCCCGTGGTGCTTTTCTCCATTCTACATTGCCACTCACTGCCTATCCTAATTCAGACCCTCCGATTCACACCACTCCGTGATGTTTTTCTGACTCCTACTATAGAATGTAATGTTACACACCAATACAATGCGCCCCACCCCGCCATGTTTTTCAGAAAACTATCCTACATTGCCACTGCATGTTTCGTTACCTCCCCATGCTGACCACCCCGTGGTGCTTTTCTCGAAGCTACATCGCCACTCACTGCCTATCCTAATTGAGATCCTCCGATTCACACGACCCCGTGATGTTTTTCTCACTCCTACTAGTGAATGTAATGTTACACACACTTACATTGCGTACCACCCCTCGATGTTTTTCATAAACCTATCCTATATTGCCACTGCATGTTTCCTGACCACCACATGCGGGCAACCCCGTGGTCCTTTTCTCCATCCTACATTGCCACTCACTGGCTATCCTAATTCAGACCCTCCGATTCACACCACCCCGTGATGTTTTTCTCTCCTCTACTACTGAATGTAATGTTACACACCCATACAATGCGCACCACCCCGTGATGTTTCTCCAAAATCTATCCTACATTACCACTGCATGTTTCCTGACCTCTCCATGTTCACCAACCCGTGGTGCTTTTCTCCATCTTACATTGCCACTCACTGCCTATCCTAATTAAGACCCTCCGATTCACACCACCCCGTGATGTTTTTCTCACTCCTACTAGTGAAAGTGATGTTACACACCCATTCAATGTGCACCACCCCGCAATGATTCTCAGAAACCTAACCTACATTGCCACTGCATGTTTCCTGACCTCCCTATGCTGACCACCCCTTGGTGCTTTTCTTAATCCTACATTGCCACTTCCTGCCTATCCTAATTCAGACCCTCCGATTCACACCAGCCCGTGATGTTTTTCTCACTCCTACTAGTGAATGTAATGTTACACACCCATACAATGCGCACCACCCCACGTTGTTTTTCAGATACCTATCCTACATTGCCACTGCATGTTTCTTGAGCTCCCCATGCTGACCACATCGTGGTGCTTTTCTGCATCCTACATTGCCATTCCCTGCCTATCCTAATTCAGACCCTCCGATTCACAACACCCCGTGATGTTTTCTCACTCCTACTAGTGAATGTAATGTTACACACCCATACAATGCGCACCACCCCGTGATGTTTTTCAGAAAACTATCCTAAATTGCCACTGCATATTTCCGGACCTCCCCATGCTGACCACCCTGTGGTGCTTTCCTCCAACCTACATTGCCCCGCACTGCAATTCGTAATTCAGACCATCCAATTCACACAACCCAATGATGTTTTTTTCACTCCTACTTGTGAATGGCCTTTTAGAAACCCTTACAATGTGCACCACACCGCGATGTTTTTCAGAAACCTGTACTACATTGCCACTGCATGTTTCCTGACCTCCCCATGCTGACCACCCCGTGGTGCTTTTCTCCATCCTACATTGCCACTCACTGCCTATACTAATTCAGACCATCTGATTCACACCACTCCCTGTTGTTTATCTCACTTCTACTAGTGAATGTAATGTTACACACCCTGACATTGCGCACCACCCCGCGATGATTTTCAGAAACCTATCCTACCTTGCCAGGGCATGTTTCCTGACCTCCCCATGCTGTCCACCCCGTGGTCCTTTTCTCCATCCTACATTGCCACTCACTGCCTATACTAATTCAGACCCTCCGATTCACACCACCCCGTGATGTTTTTCTCCCTTCTACCAGTGAATGTAATGTTACACACCCATACAATGCGCACCACCCTGCGATGTTTCTCAGAAATCTATCCTACATTACAACTGCATGTTTCCTGACCTCCCCATGCTGACCACCCCATGGTGCTTTTCTCCATCCTACATTGCTACTCACTGCCTATCCTAATTAAGACACTCCGAATCACACCACCCGGTGATGTTTTTCTCACTCCGACTAGTGAATGTAATGTTACACACCCATACAATGCGCACCACCCTGCGATGTTTTTCAGAAACCTTTCTTACATTGCCACTGCATGTTTCCTGACTTCCCCATGTTGACCACCCCGTGGTGCTTTTCTCCATCATTCCTTGCCACTCACTGCCTATCCTAACTCAGACCCTCCGAATCACACCACTCCGTGATGTTTTTCTCTCTCCTACTAGTGAACGCATTGTTACACACCCATACAATGCGCACCACCCCGCGATGTTTTTCAGAATCCTATCCTACATTGCCACTGCATGTTTCCTGACCACTGCATGCTGACCACCCCATGGTGCTTTTCTCCATCCTACATTGGCACTCACTGGCTTTCCCTATTCAGACTCTCCGATTCACACAACCCGGTGATGTTTTTCTCACTCCTAGTAGTGAATGTAATGTTACACACCCATACAATGCGCACAACCCCGCAATGTTTTTCAGAAACCTATCCTACATTGCCAGCACATGTTTCCTGACCTCCCCATGCTGACCACCCCGTCGAGCTTTTCTCCATCCTACATTGCCACTCACTGCCTGTCCTAATTCAGATCCTATGACTGACACCACTCCGTGATGTTTTTCCCACTCCTACTAGTGAATGTAATGTTACAAACCCATACAATGCGCACCACCCCGCGATGTTTTTCAGAAGCCTATCCTACATTGCCACTGCATGTTTCCGGACTTCCCTATGCTGACCACCCGTGGTGCTTTTCTCAATCCTACATTGCCACTTCCTGCCTATCCTAATTCAGAACCTCCGATTCAAACCACCCCGTGATGTGTTTCTCACTCCTACTAGTGAATGTAATGTTACACACCCATACAATGTGCACCACCCCGCCATGTTTTTCAGAAACCTATGTTACATTGCCCCTGCATGTTTTTTGACCTCTCCCTGCTGACCACCCAGTGGTGCTTTTCTGCATCCTACATTGCCACTCACTGCCTATTCTAATTCGGATACTATGATTCACACCACCCCGTGATGTTTTTCTCACTCTTACTAGTGAATGTAATGTTACACACCCATGCAATGTGCACCACCCCGCGATGTTTTTCAGAATCCTATGCTACATTGCCACTGCATGTTTCCTGACCTCCCCATGCTGACCACTCCGTGGTGCTTTTCTCCAACCTTCATTGCAACTCACTGCCTTTCCTAATTCAGATCCTATGATTCACACACCCCTTGATGTTTTTCTCACACCTACTAGTGAATGTAATGTTACACACTCTTACAAAGAGCACCACCCCGCAATGTTTTTCATAATCCTATCCTACATTGGCACTGCATGTTTCCTGACCTCCCCATGCTGACCAACCCATGGTGCTTTTCTCCATCATACATTTCCACTCACTGCCTATCCTAATTCAGACCATCCAATTCACACAACCCCGTGATGTTTTTTTCACTCCTACTTGTGAATGGCCTTTTAGAAACCCTTACAATGCGCACCACACCGCGATGTTTTTCAGAAACCTGTGCTACATTGCCAATGCATGTTTCCTGCCCTCTCCATGCTGACCACCCTGTGGTGCTTTTCACCATCCTACATTGCCACTCACTGCCTTTCCTTATTCAGACCCTCCGATTCACACCACCCGGTGAGGTTTTTCTCACTCCTACTAGTGAATGTAATGTTACACACCCTTTCAATAAGCACCACCCCAGGATGTTTTTCAGAAACCTATCCTACCTTGCCACAGCATGTTTCCTGACCTCCCCATGCTGACCACCCCGTGGTGCTTTTCTCCATTCTACATTGCCACTCACTGCCTATCCTAATTGAGATCCTCCGATTCACACCACCCCGTGATGATTTTCTCACTCCTACTAGTGAATGTAATGTTACACACCCATACAATGCGCACTATCCCGCGATGTTTTTCAGAAACATATCCTACATTGCCAATGCATGTTTTCTGACTTTCCCATGCTGACCACCCCGTGGAGATTTTCTCCAACCTACATTGCCACTCACTGCCTATCCTAATTCAGATCCTATGACTCACACCACTCCGTGATATTTTTCCCACTCCTAGTAGTGAATGTAATGTTACAGACCCATACAATGCGCACCACCCCGCGATGTTTTTCAGAAACCTATCCTACATTGCCACTGCATGTTTCCTGACCTCCCCATGCTGACCACACCGTGGTGCTTTACTCCATCCTACATTGCCACTCACTGCCTTTCCTTATTCAGACTCTCCATTTCAAACCATCCCGTGAAGTTTTTCTCACTCATACTAGTTAATGTAAAGTTACACACCCATACAATGAGAAAGACCCCGCGATGTTTTTCAGAAACCTATCCTACATTGCGACTGCATGTTCCCTGACCTCCCTATGCTGACCACCCCGCGGTGCTTTTCTCAATCCTACATTGCCACTTCCTGCCTATCCTAATTCAGACCCTCTGATTCACACCACTCCGTGATGTTTTTCTGACTCCTACTATAGAATGTAATGTTACACACCAATACAATGCGCCCCAACCCGCGATGTTTTTCAGAAAACTATCCTACATTGCCACTGCATGTTTCGTTACCTCCCCATGCTGACCACCCCGTGGTGCTTTTCTCGAAGCTACATTGCCACTCACTGCCTATCCTAATTGAGATCCTCCGATTCACACGACGCCGTGATGTTTTTCTCACTCCTACTAGTGAATGTAATGTTACACACACTTACATTGCGCACCACACTTCGATGTTTTTCAGAAACCTATCCTATATTACCACTGCATATTTCCTGACCACCACATGCGGGCAACCCCGTGGTCCTTTTCTCCATCCTACATTGCCACTCACTGCCTATCCTAATTCAGACCCTCCGATTCACACCACCCCGTGATGTTTTTCTCACCTCTACTAGTGAATGTAATGTTACACACCCATACAATGCGCACCACCCCGTGATGTTTCTCCAAAATCTATCCTACATTACCACTGCATGTTTACTGACCTCCCCATGCTGACCAACCCGTGGTGCTTTTCTCCATCCTACATTGCCACTCACTGCCTATCCTAATTAAGACCCTCCGATTCACACCACTCCGTGATGTTTTTCTCACTCCTACTAGTGAAAGTGATGTTACACACCCATTCAATGTGCACCACACCGCAATGATTCTCAGAAACCTAACCTACATTGCCACTGCATGTTTCCTGACCTCCCTATGCTGACCACCCCGTGGTGCTTTTCTTAATTCTACATTGCCACTTCCTGCCTATCCTAATTCAGACCCTACGATTCACACCAGCCCGTGATGTTTTTCTCACTCCTACTAGTGAATGTAATGTTACACACCCATACAATGCGCACCACCCCACGTTGTTTTTCAGATACCTATCCTACATTTCACTGCATGTTTCTTGAACTCCCCATGCTGACCACATCGTGGTGCTTTTATCCATCCTACATTGCCATTCCCTGCCTATCCTAATTCAGACCCTCCGATTCACAACACCCCGTGATGTTTTCTCACTCCTACTACTGAATGTAATGTTACACACCCATACAATGCGCACCACCCCGTGATGTTTTTCAGAAACCTATCCTACATTGCCACAGCATGTTTCCTGACGTCCCCATGCTTACCACCCCGTAGTGCTTTTCTCCATGCTACGTTGCCACTCACTGCCTATCCCAATTGAGATCCTCCGATTCAGTCCTCACCGAGATGTTTTTCTCACTCCTACTAGTGAATGTAATGTTACACACCCTGACATTGCGCACCACCCCGCGATGATTTTCAGAAACCTATCCTACCTTGCCAGGGCATGTTTCCTGACCTCCCCATGCTGTCCACCCCGTGGTCCTTTTCTCCATCCTACATTGCCACTCACTGCCTATACTAATTCAGACCCTCCGATTCACACCACCCCGTGATGTTTTTCTCCCTTCTACCAGTGAATGTAATGTTACACACCCATACAATGCGCACCACCCTGCGATGTTTCTCAGAAATCTATCCTACATTACAACTGCATGTTTCCTGACCTCCCCATGCTGACCACCCCATGGTGCTTTTCTCCATCCTACATTGCTACTCACTGCCTATCCTAATTAAGACACTCCGAATCACACCACCCGGTGATGTTTTTCTCACTCCGACTAGTGAATGTAATGTTACACACCCATACAATGCGCACCACCCTGCGATGTTTTTCAGAAACCTTTCTTACATTGCCACTGCATGTTTCCTGACTTCCCCATGTTGACCACCCCGTGGTGCTTTTCTCCATCATTCCTTGCCACTCACTGCCTATCCTAACTCAGACCCTCCGAATCACACCACTCCGTGATGTTTTTCTCTCTCCTACTAGTGAACGCATTGTTACACACCCATACAATGCGCACCACCCCGCGATGTTTTTCAGAATCCTATCCTACATTGCCACTGCATGTTTCCTGACCACTGCATGCTGACCACCCCATGGTGCTTTTCTCCATCCTACATTGGCACTCACTGGCTTTCCCTATTCAGACTCTCCGATTCACACAACCCGGTGATGTTTTTCTCACTCCTAGTAGTGAATGTAATGTTACACACCCATACAATGCGCACAACCCCGCAATGTTTTTCAGAAACCTATCCTACATTGCCAGCACATGTTTCCTGACCTCCCCATGCTGACCACCCCGTCGAGCTTTTCTCCATCCTACATTGCCACTCACTGCCTGTCCTAATTCAGATCCTATGACTGACACCACTCCGTGATGTTTTTCCCACTCCTACTAGTGAATGTAATGTTACAAACCCATACAATGCGCACCACCCCGCGATGTTTTTCAGAAGCCTATCCTACATTGCCACTGCATGTTTCCGGACTTCCCTATGCTGACCACCCGTGGTGCTTTTCTCAATCCTACATTGCCACTTCCTGCCTATCCTAATTCAGAACCTCCGATTCAAACCACCCCGTGATGTGCTTCTCACTCCTACTAGTGAATGTAATGTTACACACCCATACAATGTGCACCACCCCGCCATGTTTTTCAGAAACCTATGTTACATTGCCCCTGCATGTTTTTTGACCTCTCCCTGCTGACCACCCAGTGGTGCTTTTCTGCATCCTACATTGCCACTCACTGCCTATTCTAATTCGGATACTATGATTCACACCACCCCGTGATGTTTTTCTCACTCTTACTAGTGAATGTAATGTTACACACCCATGCAATGTGCACCACCCCGCGATGTTTTTCAGAATCCTATGCTACATTGCCACTGCATGTTTCCTGACCTCCCCATGCTGACCACTCCGTGGTGCTTTTCTCCAACCTTCATTGCAACTCACTGCCTTTCCTAATTCAGATCCTATGATTCACACACCCCTTGATGTTTTTCTCACACCTACTAGTGAATGTAATGTTACACACTCTTACAAAGAGCACCACCCCGCAATGTTTTTCATAATCCTATCCTACATTGGCACTGCATGTTTCCTGACCTCCCCATGCTGACCAACCCATGGTGCTTTTCTCCATCATACATTTCCACTCACTGCCTATCCTAATTCAGACCATCCAATTCACACAACCCCGTGATGTTTTTTTCACTCCTACTTGTGAATGGCCTTTTAGAAACCCTTACAATGCGCACCACACCGCGATGTTTTTCAGAAACCTGTGCTACATTGCCAATGCATGTTTCCTGCCCTCTCCATGCTGACCACCCTGTGGTGCTTTTCACCATCCTACATTGCCACTCACTGCCTTTCCTTATTCAGACCCTCCGATTCACACCACCCGGTGAGGTTTTTCTCACTCCTACTAGTGAATGTAATGTTACACACCCTTTCAATAAGCACCACCCCAGGATGTTTTTCAGAAACCTATCCTACCTTGCCACAGCATGTTTCCTGACCTCCCCATGCTGACCACCCCGTGGTGCTTTTCTCCATTCTACATTGCCACTCACTGCCTATCCTAATTGAGATCCTCCGATTCACACCACCCCGTGATGATTTTCTCACTCCTACTAGTGAATGTAATGTTACACACCCATACAATGCGCACTATCCCGCGATGTTTTTCAGAAACATATCCTACATTGCCAATGCATGTTTTCTGACTTTCCCATGCTGACCACCCCGTGGAGATTTTCTCCAACCTACATTGCCACTCACTGCCTATCCTAATTCAGATCCTATGACTCACACCACTCCGTGATATTTTTCCCACTCCTAGTAGTGAATGTAATGTTACAGACCCATACAATGCGCACCACCCCGCGATGTTTTTCAGAAACCTATCCTACATTGCCACTGCATGTTTCCTGACCTCCCCATGCTGACCACACCGTGGTGCTTTACTCCATCCTACATTGCCACTCACTGCCTTTCCTTATTCAGACTCTCCATTTCAAACCATCCCGTGAAGTTTTTCTCACTCATACTAGTTAATGTAAAGTTACACACCCATACAATGAGAAAGACCCCGCGATGTTTTTCAGAAACCTATCCTACATTGCCACTGCATATTTACTGACCTCCCTATGCTGACCACCCCGCGGTGCTTTTCTCAATCCTACATTGCCACTTCCTGCCTATCCTAATTCAGACCCTCTGATTCACACCACTCCGTGATGTTTTTCTGACTCCTACTATAGAATGTAATGTTACACACCAATACAATGCGCCCCAACCCGCGATGTTTTTCAGAAAACTATCCTACATTGCCACTGCATGTTTCGTTACCTCCCCATGCTGACCACCCCGTGGTGCTTTTCTCGAAGCTACATTGCCACTCACTGCCTATCCTAATTGAGATCCTCCGATTCACACGACGCCGTGATGTTTTTCTCACTCCTACTAGTGAATGTAATGTTACACACACTTACATTGCGCACCACACTTCGATGTTTTTCAGAAACCTATCCTATATTACCACTGCATATTTCCTGACCACCACATGCGGGCAACCCCGTGGTCCTTTTCTCCATCCTACATTGCCACTCACTGCCTATCCTAATTCAGACCCTCCGATTCACACCACCCCGTGATGTTTTTCTCACCTCTACTAGTGAATGTAATGTTACACACCCATACAATGCGCACCACCCCGTGATGTTTCTCCAAAATCTATCCTACATTACCACTGCATGTTTACTGACCTCCCCATGCTGACCAACCCGTGGTGCTTTTCTCCATCCTACATTGCCACTCACTGCCTATCCTAATTAAGACCCTCCGATTCACACCACTCCGTGATGTTTTTCTCACTCCTACTAGTGAAAGTGATGTTACACACCCATTCAATGTGCACCACACCGCAATGATTCTCAGAAACCTAACCTACATTGCCACTGCATGTTTCCTGACCTCCCTATGCTGACCACCCCGTGGTGCTTTTCTTAATTCTACATTGCCACTTCCTGCCTATCCTAATTCAGACCCTACGATTCACACCAGCCCGTGATGTTTTTCTCACTCCTACTAGTGAATGTAATGTTACACACCCATACAATGCGCACCACCCCACGTTGTTTTTCAGATACCTATCCTACATTTCACTGCATGTTTCTTGAACTCCCCATGCTGACCACATCGTGGTGCTTTTATCCATCCTACATTGCCATTCCCTGCCTATCCTAATTCAGACCCTCCGATTCACAACACCCCGTGATGTTTTCTCACTCCTACTACTGAATGTAATGTTACACACCCATACAATGCGCACCACCCCGTGATGTTTTTCAGAAACCTATCCTACATTGCCACAGCATGTTTCCTGACGTCCCCATGCTTACCACCCCGTAGTGCTTTTCTCCATGCTACGTTGCCACTCACTGCCTATCCCAATTGAGATCCTCCGATTCAGTCCTCACCGAGATGTTTTTCTCACTCCTACTAGTGAATGTAATGTTACACACCTCACATTGCGCACCACCCCGCGATGATTTTCAGAAACCTATCCTACATTGCCAGTGCATGTTTCCTGACCTCCCCATGCTGTCCACCCCGTGGTCCTTTTCTCCATCCTACATTGCCACTCACTGCCTATACTAATTCAGACCCTCCGATTCACACCACCCCGTGATGTTTTTCTCCCTTCTACTAGTGAATGTAATGTTACACACCCATACAATGCGCACCACCCTGCGATGTTTCTCAGAAATCTATCCTACATTACAACTGCATGTTTCCTGACCTCCCCATGCTGACCACCCCATGGTGCTTTTCTCCATCCTACATTGCTACTCACTGCCTATCCTAATTAAGACACTCCGATTCACACCACCCGGTGATGTTTTTCTCACTCGGACTAGTGAATGTAATGTTACACACCCATACAATACGCACCACCCCGCGATGTTTTTCAGAAACCTATCCTACATTGCCACTGCATGTTTCCTGACCTCCCCATGCTGACCACACCGTGGTGCTTTACTCCATCCTACATTGCCACTCACTGCCTTTCCTTATTCAGACTCTCCATTTCAAACCATCCCGTGAAGTTTTTCTCACTCATACTAGTTAATGTAAAGTTACACACCCATACAATGAGAAAGACCCCGCGATGTTTTTCAGAAACCTATCCTACATTGCCACTGCATATTTACTGACCTCCCTATGCTGACCACCCCGCGGTGCTTTTCTCAATCCTACATTGCCACTTCCTGCCTATCCTAATTCAGACCCTCTGATTCACACCACTCCGTGATGTTTTTCTGACTCCTACTATAGAATGTAATGTTACACACCAATACAATGCGCCCCAACCCGCGATGTTTTTCAGAAAACTATCCTACATTGCCACTGCATGTTTCGTTACCTCCCCATGCTGACCACCCCGTGGTGCTTTTCTCGAAGCTACATTGCCACTCACTGCCTATCCTAATTGAGATCCTCCGATTCACACGACGCCGTGATGTTTTTCTCACTCCTACTAGTGAATGTAATGTTACACACACTTACATTGCGCACCACACTTCGATGTTTTTCAGAAACCTATCCTATATTACCACTGCATATTTCCTGACCACCACATGCGGGCAACCCCGTGGTCCTTTTCTCCATCCTACATTGCCACTCACTGCCTATCCTAATTCAGACCCTCCGATTCACACCACCCCGTGATGTTTTTCTCACCTCTACTAGTGAATGTAATGTTACACACCCATACAATGCGCACCACCCCGTGATGTTTCTCCAAAATCTATCCTACATTACCACTGCATGTTTACTGACCTCCCCATGCTGACCAACCCGTGGTGCTTTTCTCCATCCTACATTGCCACTCACTGCCTATCCTAATTAAGACCCTCCGATTCACACCACTCCGTGATGTTTTTCTCACTCCTACTAGTGAAAGTGATGTTACACACCCATTCAATGTGCACCACACCGCAATGATTCTCAGAAACCTAACCTACATTGCCACTGCATGTTTCCTGACCTCCCTATGCTGACCACCCCGTGGTGCTTTTCTTAATTCTACATTGCCACTTCCTGCCTATCCTAATTCAGACCCTACGATTCACACCAGCCCGTGATGTTTTTCTCACTCCTACTAGTGAATGTAATGTTACACACCCATACAATGCGCACCACCCCACGTTGTTTTTCAGATACCTATCCTACATTTCACTGCATGTTTCTTGAACTCCCCATGCTGACCACATCGTGGTGCTTTTATCCATCCTACATTGCCATTCCCTGCCTATCCTAATTCAGACCCTCCGATTCACAACACCCCGTGATGTTTTCTCACTCCTACTACTGAATGTAATGTTACACACCCATACAATGCGCACCACCCCGTGATGTTTTTCAGAAACCTATCCTACATTGCCACAGCATGTTTCCTGACGTCCCCATGCTTACCACCCCGTAGTGCTTTTCTCCATGCTACGTTGCCACTCACTGCCTATCCCAATTGAGATCCTCCGATTCAGTCCTCACCGAGATGTTTTTCTCACTCCTACTAGTGAATGTAATGTTACACACCTCACATTGCGCACCACCCCGCGATGATTTTCAGAAACCTATCCTACATTGCCAGTGCATGTTTCCTGACCTCCCCATGCTGTCCACCCCGTGGTCCTTTTCTCCATCCTACATTGCCACTCACTGCCTATACTAATTCAGACCCTCCGATTCACACCACCCCGTGATGTTTTTCTCCCTTCTACTAGTGAATGTAATGTTACACACCCATACAATGCGCACCACCCTGCGATGTTTCTCAGAAATCTATCCTACATTACAACTGCATGTTTCCTGACCTCCCCATGCTGACCACCCCATGGTGCTTTTCTCCATCCTACATTGCTACTCACTGCCTATCCTAATTAAGACACTCCGATTCACACCACCCGGTGATGTTTTTCTCACTCGGACTAGTGAATGTAATGTTACACACCCATACAATGCGCACCACCCCGCGATGTTTTTCAGAAACCTATCCTACATTGCCACTGCATGTTTCCTGACCTCCCCATGCTGACCACACCGTGGTGCTTTACTCCATCCTACATTGCCACTCACTGCCTTTCCTTATTCAGACTCTCCATTTCAAACCATCCCGTGAAGTTTTTCTCACTCATACTAGTTAATGTAAAGTTACACACCCATACAATGAGAAAGACCCCGCGATGTTTTTCAGAAACCTATCCTACATTGCCACTGCATATTTACTGACCTCCCTATGCTGACCACCCCGCGGTGCTTTTCTCAATCCTGCATTGCCACTTCCTGCCTATCCTAATTCAGACCCTCTGATTCACACCACTCCGTGATGTTTTTCTGACTCCTACTATAGAATGTAATGTTACACACCAATACAATGCGCCCCAACCCGCGATGTTTTTCAGAAAACTATCCTACATTGCCACTGCATGTTTCGTTACCTCCCCATGCTGACCACCCCGTGGTGCTTTTCTCGAAGCTACATTGCCACTCACTGCCTATCCTAATTGAGATCCTCCGATTCACACGACGCCGTGATGTTTTTCTCACTCCTACTAGTGAATGTAATGTTACACACACTTACATTGCGCACCACACTTCGATGTTTTTCAGAAACCTATCCTATATTACCACTGCATATTTCCTGACCACCACATGCGGGCAACCCCGTGGTCCTTTTCTCCATCCTACATTGCCACTCACTGCCTATCCTAATTCAGACCCTCCGATTCACACCACCCCGTGATGTTTTTCTCACCTCTACTAGTGAATGTAATGTTACACACCCATACAATGCGCACCACCCCGTGATGTTTCTCCAAAATCTATCCTACATTACCACTGCATGTTTACTGACCTCCCCATGCTGACCAACCCGTGGTGCTTTTCTCCATCCTACATTGCCACTCACTGCCTATCCTAATTAAGACCCTCCGATTCACACCACTCCGTGATGTTTTTCTCACTCCTACTAGTGAAAGTGATGTTACACACCCATTCAATGTGCACCACACCGCAATGATTCTCAGAAACCTAACCTACATTGCCACTGCATGTTTCCTGACCTCCCTATGCTGACCACCCCGTGGTGCTTTTCTTAATTCTACATTGCCACTTCCTGCCTATCCTAATTCAGACCCTACGATTCACACCAGCCCGTGATGTTTTTCTCACTCCTACTAGTGAATGTAATGTTACACACCCATACAATGCGCACCACCCCACGTTGTTTTTCAGATACCTATCCTACATTTCACTGCATGTTTCTTGAACTCCCCATGCTGACCACATCGTGGTGCTTTTATCCATCCTACATTGCCATTCCCTGCCTATCCTAATTCAGACCCTCCGATTCACAACACCCCGTGATGTTTTCTCACTCCTACTACTGAATGTATTGTTACACACCCATACAATGCGCACCACCCCGTGATGTTTTTCAGAAACCTATCCTACATTGCCACAGCATGTTTCCTGACGTCCCCATGCTTACCACCCCGTAGTGCTTTTCTCCATGCTACGTTGCCACTCACTGCCTATCCCAATTGAGATCCTCCGATTCAGTCCTCACCGAGATGTTTTTCTCACTCCTACTAGTGAATGTAATGTTACACACCTCACATTGCGCACCACCCCGCGATGATTTTCAGAAACCTATCCTACATTGCCAGTGCATGTTTCCTGACCTCCCCATGCTGTCCACCCCGTGGTCCTTTTCTCCATCCTACATTGCCACTCACTGCCTATACTAATTCAGACCCTCCGATTCACACTACCCCGTGATGTTTTTCTCCCTTCTACCAGTGAATGTAATGTTACACACCCATACAATGCGCACCACCCTGCGATGTTTCTCAGAAATCTATCCTACATTACAACTGCATGTTTCCTGACCTCCCCATGCTGACCACCCCATGGTGCTTTTCTCCATCCTACATTGCTACTCACTGCCTATCCTAATTAAGACACTCCGAATCACACCACCCGGTGATGTTTTTCTCACTCCGACTAGTGAATGTAATGTTACACACCCATACAATGCGCACCACCCTGCGATGTTTTTCAGAAACCTTTCTTACATTGCCACTGCATGTTTCCTGACTTCCCCATGTTGACCACCCCGTGGTGCTTTTCTCCATCATTCCTTGCCACTCACTGCCTATCCTAACTCAGACCCTCCGAATCACACCACTCCGTGATGTTTTTCTCTCTCCTACTAGTGAACGCATTGTTACACACCCATACAATGCGCACCACCCCGCGATGTTTTTCAGAATCCTATCCTACATTGCCACTGCATGTTTCCTGACCACTGCATGCTGACCACCCCATGGTGCTTTTCTCCATCCTACATTGGCACTCACTGGCTTTCCCTATTCAGACTCTCCGATTCACACAACCCGGTGATGTTTTTCTCACTCCTAGTAGTGAATGTAATGTTACACACCCATACAATGCGCACAACCCCGCAATGTTTTTCAGAAACCTATCCTACATTGCCAGCACATGTTTCCTGACCTCCCCATGCTGACCACCCCGTCGAGCTTTTCTCCATCCTACATTGCCACTCACTGCCTGTCCTAATTCAGATCCTATGACTGACACCACTCCGTGATGTTTTTCCCACTCCTACTAGTGAATGTAATGTTACAAACCCATACAATGCGCACCACCCCGCGATGTTTTTCAGAAGCCTATCCTACATTGCCACTGCATGTTTCCGGACTTCCCTATGCTGACCACCCGTGGTGCTTTTCTCAATCCTACATTGCCACTTCCTGCCTATCCTAATTCAGAACCTCCGATTCAAACCACCCCGTGATGTGCTTCTCACTCCTACTAGTGAATGTAATGTTACACACCCATACAATGTGCACCACCCCGCCATGTTTTTCAGAAACCTATGTTACATTGCCCCTGCATGTTTTTTGACCTCTCCCTGCTGACCACCCAGTGGTGCTTTTCTGCATCCTACATTGCCACTCACTGCCTATTCTAATTCGGATACTATGATTCACACCACCCCGTGATGTTTTTCTCACTCTTACTAGTGAATGTAATGTTACACACCCATGCAATGTGCACCACCCCGCGATGTTTTTCAGAATCCTATGCTACATTGCCACTGCATGTTTCCTGACCTCCCCATGCTGACCACTCCGTGGTGCTTTTCTCCAACCTTCATTGCAACTCACTGCCTTTCCTAATTCAGATCCTATGATTCACACACCCCTTGATGTTTTTCTCACACCTACTAGTGAATGTAATGTTACACACTCTTACAAAGAGCACCACCCCGCAATGTTTTTCATAATCCTATCCTACATTGGCACTGCATGTTTCCTGACCTCCCCATGCTGACCAACCCATGGTGCTTTTCTCCATCATACATTTCCACTCACTGCCTATCCTAATTCAGACCATCCAATTCACACAACCCCGTGATGTTTTTTTCACTCCTACTTGTGAATGGCCTTTTAGAAACCCTTACAATGCGCACCACACCGCGATGTTTTTCAGAAACCTGTGCTACATTGCCAATGCATGTTTCCTGCCCTCTCCATGCTGACCACCCTGTGGTGCTTTTCACCATCCTACATTGCCACTCACTGCCTTTCCTTATTCAGACCCTCCGATTCACACCACCCGGTGAGGTTTTTCTCACTCCTACTAGTGAATGTAATGTTACACACCCTTACAATAAGCACCACCCCAGGATGTTTTTCAGAAACCTATCCTACCTTGCCACAGCATGTTTCCTGACCTCCCCATGCTGACCACCCCGTGGTGCTTTTCTCCATTCTACATTGCCACTCACTGCCTATCCTAATTGAGATCCTCCGATTCACACCACCCCGTGATGATTTTCTCACTCCTACTAGTGAATGTAATGTTACACACCCATACAATGCGCACTATCCCGCGATGTTTTTCAGAAACATATCCTACATTGCCAATGCATGTTTTCTGACTTTCCCATGCTGACCACCCCGTGGAGATTTTCTCCAACCTACATTGCCACTCACTGCCTATCCTAATTCAGATCCTATGACTCACACCACTCCGTGATATTTTTCCCACTCCTAGTAGTGAATGTAATGTTACAGACCCATACAATGCGCACCACCCCGCGATGTTTTTCAGAAACCTATCCTACATTGCCACTGCATGTTTCCTGACCTCCCCATGCTGACCACACCGTGGTGCTTTACTCCATCCTACATTGCCACTCACTGCCTTTCCTTATTCAGACTCTCCATTTCAAACCATCCCGTGAAGTTTTTCTCACTCATACTAGTTAATGTAAAGTTACACACCCATACAATGAGAAAGACCCCGCGATGTTTTTCAGAAACCTATCCTACATTGCCACTGCATATTTACTGACCTCCCTATGCTGACCACCCCGCGGTGCTTTTCTCAATCCTACATTGCCACTTCCTGCCTATCCTAATTCAGACCCTCTGATTCACACCACTCCGTGATGTTTTTCTGACTCCTACTATAGAATGTAATGTTACACACCAATACAATGCGCCCCAACCCGCGATGTTTTTCAGAAAACTATCCTACATTGCCACTGCATGTTTCGTTACCTCCCCATGCTGACCACCCCGTGGTGCTTTTCTCGAAGCTACATTGCCACTCACTGCCTATCCTAATTGAGATCCTCCGATTCACACGACGCCGTGATGTTTTTCTCACTCCTACTAGTGAATGTAATGTTACACACACTTACATTGCGCACCACACTTCGATGTTTTTCAGAAACCTATCCTATATTACCACTGCATATTTCCTGACCACCACATGCGGGCAACCCCGTGGTCCTTTTCTCCATCCTACATTGCCACTCACTGCCTATCCTAATTCAGACCCTCCGATTCACACCACCCCGTGATGTTTTTCTCACCTCTACTAGTGAATGTAATGTTACACACCCATACAATGCGCACCACCCCGTGATGTTTCTCCAAAATCTATCCTACATTACCACTGCATGTTTACTGACCTCCCCATGCTGACCAACCCGTGGTGCTTTTCTCCATCCTACATTGCCACTCACTGCCTATCCTAATTAAGACCCTCCGATTCACACCACTCCATGATGTTTTTCTCACTCCTACTAGTGAAAGTGATGTTACACACCCATTCAATGTGCACCACACCGCAATGATTCTCAGAAACCTAACCTACATTGCCACTGCATGTTTCCTGACCTCCCTATGCTGACCACCCCGTGGTGCTTTTCTTAATTCTACATTGCCACTTCCTGCCTATCCTAATTCAGACCCTACGATTCACACCAGCCCGTGATGTTTTTCTCACTCCTACTAGTGAATGTAATGTTACACACCCATACAATGCGCACCACCCCACGTTGTTTTTCAGATACCTATCCTACATTTCACTGCATGTTTCTTGAACTCCCCATGCTGACCACATCGTGGTGCTTTTATCCATCCTACATTGCCATTCCCTGCCTATCCTAATTCAGACCCTCCGATTCACAACACCCCGTGATGTTTTCTCACTCCTACTACTGAATGTAATGTTACACACCCATACAATGCGCACCACCCCGTGATGTTTTTCAGAAACCTATCCTACATTGCCACAGCATGTTTCCTGACGTCCCCATGCTTACCACCCCGTAGTGCTTTTCTCCATGCTACGTTGCCACTCACTGCCTATCCCAATTGAGATCCTCCGATTCAGTCCTCACCGAGATGTTTTTCTCACTCCTACTAGTGAATGTAATGTTACACACCTCACATTGCGCACCACCCCGCGATGATTTTCAGAAACCTATCCTACATTGCCAGTGCATGTTTCCTGACCTCCCCATGCTGTCCACCCCGTGGTCCTTTTCTCCATCCTACATTGCCACTCACTGCCTATACTAATTCAGACCCTCCGATTCACACCACCCCGTGATGTTTTTCTCCCTTCTACTAGTGAATGTAATGTTACACACCCATACAATGCGCACCACCCTGCGATGTTTCTCAGAAATCTATCCTACATTACAACTGCATGTTTCCTGACCTCCCCATGCTGACCACCCCATGGTGCTTTTCTCCATCCTACATTGCTACTCACTGCCTATCCTAATTAAGACACTCCGATTCACACCACCCGGTGATGTTTTTCTCACTCGGACTAGTGAATGTAATGTTACACACCCATACAATGCGCACCACCCCGCGATGTTTTTCAGAAACCTATCCTACATTGCCACTGCATGTTTCCTGACCTCCCCATGCTGACCACACCGTGGTGCTTTACTCCATCCTACATTGCCACTCACTGCCTTTCCTTATTCAGACTCTCCATTTCAAACCATCCCGTGAAGTTTTTCTCACTCATACTAGTTAATGTAAAGTTACACACCCATACAATGAGAAAGACCCCGCGATGTTTTTCAGAAACCTATCCTACATTGCCACTGCATATTTACTGACCTCCCTATGCTGACCACCCCGCGGTGCTTTTCTCAATCCTACATTGCCACTTCCTGCCTATCCTAATTCAGACCCTCTGATTCACACCACTCCGTGATGTTTTTCTGACTCCTACTATAGAATGTAATGTTACACACCAATACAATGCGCCCCAACCCGCGATGTTTTTCAGAAAACTATCCTACATTGCCACTGCATGTTTCGTTACCTCCCCATGCTGACCACCCCGTGGTGCTTTTCTCGAAGCTACATTGCCACTCACTGCCTATCCTAATTGAGATCCTCCGATTCACACGACGCCGTGATGTTTTTCTCACTCCTACTAGTGAATGTAATGTTACACACACTTACATTGCGCACCACACTTCGATGTTTTTCAGAAACCTATCCTATATTACCACTGCATATTTCCTGACCACCACATGCGGGCAACCCCGTGGTCCTTTTCTCCATCCTACATTGCCACTCACTGCCTATCCTAATTCAGACCCTCCGATTCACACCACCCCGTGATGTTTTTCTCACCTCTACTAGTGAATGTAATGTTACACACCCATACAATGCGCACCACCCCGTGATGTTTCTCCAAAATCTATCCTACATTACCACTGCATGTTTACTGACCTCCCCATGCTGACCAACCCGTGGTGCTTTTCTCCATCCTACATTGCCACTCACTGCCTATCCTAATTAAGACCCTCCGATTCACACCACTCCGTGATGTTTTTCTCACTCCTACTAGTGAAAGTGATGTTACACACCCATTCAATGTGCACCACACCGCAATGATTCTCAGAAACCTAACCTACATTGCCACTGCATGTTTCCTGACCTCCCTATGCTGACCACCCCGTGGTGCTTTTCTTAATTCTACATTGCCACTTCCTGCCTATCCTAATTCAGACCCTACGATTCACACCAGCCCGTGATGTTTTTCTCACTCCTACTAGTGAATGTAATGTTACACACCCATACAATGCGCACCACCCCACGTTGTTTTTCAGATACCTATCCTACATTTCACTGCATGTTTCTTGAACTCCCCATGCTGACCACATCGTGGTGCTTTTATCCATCCTACATTGCCATTCCCTGCCTATCCTAATTCAGACCCTCCGATTCACAACACCCCGTGATGTTTTCTCACTCCTACTACTGAATGTAATGTTACACACCCATACAATGCGCACCACCCCGTGATGTTTTTCAGAAACCTATCCTACATTGCCACAGCATGTTTCCTGACGTCCCCATGCTTACCACCCCGTAGTGCTTTTCTCCATGCTACGTTGCCACTCACTGCCTATCCCAATTGAGATCCTCCGATTCAGTCCTCACCGAGATGTTTTTCTCACTCCTACTAGTGAATGTAATGTTACACACCTCACATTGCGCACCACCCCGCGATGATTTTCAGAAACCTATCCTACATTGCCAGTGCATGTTTCCTGACCTCCCCATGCTGTCCACCCCGTGGTCCTTTTCTCCATCCTACATTGCCACTCACTGCCTATACTAATTCAGACCCTCCGATTCACACCACCCCGTGATGTTTTTCTCCCTTCTACTAGTGAATGTAATGTTACACACCCATACAATGCGCACCACCCTGCGATGTTTCTCAGAAATCTATCCTACATTACAACTGCATGTTTCCTGACCTCCCCATGCTGACCACCCCATGGTGCTTTTCTCCATCCTACATTGCTACTCACTGCCTATCCTAATTAAGACACTCCGATTCACACCACCCGGTGATGTTTTTCTCACTCGGACTAGTGAATGTAATGTTACACACCCATACAATGCGCACCACCCTGCGATGTTTTTCAGAAACCTTTCTTACATTGCCACTGCATGTTTCCTGACTTCCCCATGTTGACCACCCTGTGGTGCTTTTCTCCATCATTCCTTGCCACTCACTGCCTATCCTAACTCAGACCCTCCGAATCACACCACTCCGTGATGTTTTTCTCTCTCCTACTAGTGAACGCATTGTTACACACCCATACAATGCGCACCACCCCGCGATGTTTTTCAGAATCCTATCCTACATTGCCACTGCATGTTTCCTGACCACTGCATGCTGACCACCCCATGGTGCTTTTCTCCATCCTACATTGGCACTCACTGGCTTTCCCTATTCAGACTCTCCGATTCACACAACCCGGTGATGTTTTTCTCACTCCTAGTAGTGAATGTTATGTTACACACCCATACAATGCACACAACCCCGCAATGTTTTTCAGAAACCTATCCTACATTGCCAGCACATGTTTCCTGACCTCCCCATGCTGACCACCCCGTCGAGCTTTTCTCCATCCTACATTGCCACTCACTGCCTGTCCTAATTCAGATCCTATGACTGACACCACTCCGTGATGTTTTTCCCACTCCTACTAGTGAATGTAATGTTACAAACCCATACAATGCGCACCACCCCGCGATGTTTTTCAGAAGCCTATCCTACATTGCCACTGCATGTTTCCGGACTTCCCTATGCTGACCACCCGTGGTGCTTTTCTCAATCCTACATTGCCACTTCCTGCCTATCCTAATTCAGAACCTCTGATTCAAACCACCCCGTGATGTTTCTCACTCCTACTAGTGAATGTAATGTTACACACCCATACAATGTGCAACACCCCGCCATGTTTTTCAGAAACCTATGTTACATTGCCCCTGCATGTTTCCTGACCTCCCCATGCTGACCACCCCATGGTGCTTTTCTCCATCCTACATTGCTACTCACTGCCTATCCTAATTAAGACACTCCGATTCACACCACCCGGTGATGTTTTTCTCACTCCGACTAGTGAATGTAATGTTACACACCCATACAATGCGCACCACCCTGCGATGTTTTTCAGAAACCTTTCTTACATTGCCACTGCATGTTTCCTGACTTCCCCATGTTGACCACCCCGTGGTGCTTTTCTCCATCATTCCTTGCCACTCACTGCCTATCCTAACTCAGACCCTCCGAATCACACCACTCCGTGATGTTTTTCTCTCTCCTACTAGTGAACGCATTGTTACACACCCATACAAAGCGCACCACACCGCGATGTTTTTCAGAAACCTGTGCTACATTGCCAATGCATGTTTCCTGCCCTCTCCATGCTGACCACCCTGTGGTGCTTTTCACCATCCTACATTGCCACTCACTGCCTTTCCTTATTCAGACCCTCCGATTCACACCACCCGGTGAGGTTTTTCTCACTCCTACTAGTGAATGTAATGTTACACACCCTTACAATAAGCACCACCCCAGGATGTTTTTCAGAAACCTATCCTACCTTGCCACAGCATGTTTCCTGACCTCCCCATGCTGACCACCCCGTGGTGCTTTTCTCCATTCTACATTGCCACTCACTGCCTATCCTAATTGAGATCCTCCGATTCACACCACCCCGTGATGATTTTCTCACTCCTACTAGTGAATGTAATGTTACACACCCATACAATGCGCACTATCCCGCGATGTTTTTCAGAAACATATCCTACATTGCCAATGCATGTTTTCTGACTTTCCCATGCTGACCACCCCGTGGAGATTTTCTCCAACCTACATTGCCACTCACTGCCTATCCTAATTCAGATCCTATGACTCACACCACTCCGTGATATTTTTCCCACTCCTAGTAGTGAATGTAATGTTACAGACCCATACAATGCGCACCACCCCGCGATGTTTTTCAGAAACCTATCCTACATTGCCACTGCATGTTTCCTGACCTCCCCATGCTGACCACACCGTGGTGCTTTACTCCATCCTACATTGCCACTCACTGCCTTTCCTTATTCAGACTCTCCATTTCAAACCATCCCGTGAAGTTTTTCTCACTCATACTAGTTAATGTAAAGTTACACACCCATACAATGAGAAAGACCCCGCGATGTTTTTCAGAAACCTATCCTACATTGCCACTGCATATTTACTGACCTCCCTATGCTGACCACCCCGCGGTGCTTTTCTCAATCCTACATTGCCACTTCCTGCCTATCCTAATTCAGACCCTCTGATTCACACCACTCCGTGATGTTTTTCTGACTCCTACTATAGAATGTAATGTTACACACCAATACAATGCGCCCCAACCCGCGATGTTTTTCAGAAAACTATCCTACATTGCCACTGCATGTTTCGTTACCTCCCCATGCTGACCACCCCGTGGTGCTTTTCTCGAAGCTACATTGCCACTCACTGCCTATCCTAATTGAGATCCTCCGATTCACACGACGCCGTGATGTTTTTCTCACTCCTACTAGTGAATGTAATGTTACACACACTTACATTGCGCACCACACTTCGATGTTTTTCAGAAACCTATCCTATATTACCACTGCATATTTCCTGACCACCACATGCGGGCAACCCCGTGGTCCTTTTCTCCATCCTACATTGCCACTCACTGCCTATCCTAATTCAGACCCTCCGATTCACACCACCCCGTGATGTTTTTCTCACCTCTACTAGTGAATGTAATGTTACACACCCATACAATGCGCACCACCCCGTGATGTTTCTCCAAAATCTATCCTACATTACCACTGCATGTTTACTGACCTCCCCATGCTGACCAACCCGTGGTGCTTTTCTCCATCCTACATTGCCACTCACTGCCTATCCTAATTAAGACCCTCCGATTCACACCACTCCGTGATGTTTTTCTCACTCCTACTAGTGAAAGTGATGTTACACACCCATTCAATGTGCACCACACCGCAATGATTCTCAGAAACCTAACCTACATTGCCACTGCATGTTTCCTGACCTCCCTATGCTGACCACCCCGTGGTGCTTTTCTTAATTCTACATTGCCACTTCCTGCCTATCCTAATTCAGACCCTACGATTCACACCAGCCCGTGATGTTTTTCTCACTCCTACTAGTGAATGTAATGTTACACACCCATACAATGCGCACCACCCCACGTTGTTTTTCAGATACCTATCCTACATTTCACTGCATGTTTCTTGAACTCCCCATGCTGACCACATCGTGGTGCTTTTATCCATCCTACATTGCCATTCCCTGCCTATCCTAATTCAGACCCTCCGATTCACAACACCCCGTGATGTTTTCTCACTCCTACTACTGAATGTAATGTTACACACCCATACAATGCGCACCACCCCGTGATGTTTTTCAGAAACCTATCCTACATTGCCACAGCATGTTTCCTGACGTCCCCATGCTTACCACCCCGTAGTGCTTTTCTCCATGCTACGTTGCCACTCACTGCCTATCCCAATTGAGATCCTCCGATTCAGTCCTCACCGAGATGTTTTTCTCACTCCTACTAGTGAATGTAATGTTACACACCTCACATTGCGCACCACCCCGCGATGATTTTCAGAAACCTATCCTACATTGCCAGTGCATGTTTCCTGACCTCCCCATGCTGTCCACCCCGTGGTCCTTTTCTCCATCCTACATTGCCACTCACTGCCTATACTAATTCAGACCCTCCGATTCACACCACCCCGTGATGTTTTTCTCCCTTCTACTAGTGAATGTAATGTTACACACCCATACAATGCGCACCACCCTGCGATGTTTCTCAGAAATCTATCCTACATTACAACTGCATGTTTCCTGACCTCCCCATGCTGACCACCCCATGGTGCTTTTCTCCATCCTACATTGCTACTCACTGCCTATCCTAATTAAGACACTCCGATTCACACCACCCGGTGATGTTTTTCTCACTCCGACTAGTGAATGTAATGTTACACACCCATACAATGCGCACCACCCTGCGATGTTTTTCAGAAACCTTTCTTACATTGCCACTGCATGTTTCCTGACTTCCCCATGTTGACCACCCCGTGGTGCTTTTCTCCATCATTCCTTGCCACTCACTGCCTATCCTAACTCAGACCCTCCGAATCACACCACTCCGTGATGTTTTTCTCTCTCCTACTAGTGAACGCATTGTTACACACCCATACAATGCGCACCACCCCGCGATGTTTTTCAGAATCCTATCCTACATTGCCACTGCATGTTTCCTGACCACTGCATGCTGACCACCCCATGGTGCTTTTCTCCATCCTACATTGGCACTCACTGGCTTTCCCTATTCAGACTCTCCGATTCACACAACCCGGTGATGTTTTTCTCACTCCTAGTAGTGAATGTAATGTTACACACCCATACAATGCGCACAACCCCGCAATGTTTTTCAGAAACCTATCCTACATTGCCAGCACATGTTTCCTGACCTCCCCATGCTGACCACCCCGTCGAGCTTTTCTCCATCCTACATTGCCACTCACTGCCTGTCCTAATTCAGATCCTATGACTGACACCACTCCGTGATGTTTTTCCCACTCCTACTAGTGAATGTAATGTTACAAACCCATACAATGCGCACCACCCCGCGATGTTTTTCAGAAGCCTATCCTACATTGCCACTGCATGTTTCCGGACTTCCCTATGCTGACCACCCGTGGTGCTTTTCTCAATCCTACATTGCCACTTCCTGCCTATCCTAATTCAGAACCTCCGATTCAAACCACCCCGTGATGTTTCTCACTCCTACTAGTGAATGTAATGTTACACACCCATACAATGTGCACCACCCCGCCATGTTTTTCAGAAACCTATGTTACATTGCCCCTGCATGTTTCCTGACCTCCCCATGCTGACCACCCCATGGTGCTTTTCTCCATCCTACATTGCTACTCACTGCCTATCCTAATTAAGACACTCCGATTCACACCACCCGGTGATGTTTTTCTCACTCCGACTAGTGAATGTAATGTTACACACCCATACAATGCGCACCACCCTGCGATGTTTTTCAGAAACCTTTCTTACATTGCCACTGCATGTTTCCTGACTTCCCCATGTTGACCACCCCGTGGTGCTTTTCTCCATCATTCCTTGCCACTCACTGCCTATACTAACTCAGACCCTCCGAATCACACCACTCCGTGATGTTTTTCTCTCTCCTACTAGTGAACGCATTGTTACACACCCAAACAATGCGCACCACACCGCGATGTTTTTCAGAAACCTGTGCTACATTGCCAATGCATGTTTCCTGCCCTCTCCATGCTGACCACCCTGTGGTGCTTTTCACCATCCTACATTGCCACTCACTGCCTTTCCTTATTCAGACCCTCAGATTCACACCACCCGGTGAGGTTTTTCTCACTCCTACTAGTGAATGTAATGTTACACACCCTTACAATAAGCACCACCCCAGGATGTTTTTCAGAAACCTATCCTACCTTGCCACAGCATGTTTCCTGACCTCCCCATGCTGACCACCCCGTGGTGCTTTTCTCCATTCTACATTGCCACTCACTGCCTATCCTAATTGAGATCCTCCGATTCACACCACCCCGTGATGATTTTCTCACTCCTACTAGTGAATGTAATGTTACACACCCATACAATGCGCACTATCCCGCGATGTTTTTCAGAAACATATCCTACATTGCCAATGCATGTTTTCTGACTTTCCCATGCTGACCACCCCGTGGAGATTTTCTCCAACCTACATTGCCACTCACTGCCTATCCTAATTCAGATCCTATGACTCACACCACTCCGTGATATTTTTCCCACTCCTAGTAGTGAATGTAATGTTACAGACCCATACAATGCGCACCACCCCGCGATGTTTTTCAGAAACCTATCCTACATTGCCACTGCATGTTTCCTGACCTCCCCATGCTGACCACACCGTGGTGCTTTACTCCATCCTACATTGCCACTCACTGCCTTTCCTTATTCAGACTCTCCATTTCAAACCATCCCGTGAAGTTTTTCTCACTCATACTAGTTAATGTAAAGTTACACACCCATACAATGAGAAAGACCCCGCGATGTTTTTCAGAAACCTATCCTACATTGCCACTGCATATTTACTGACCTCCCTATGCTGACCACCCCGCGGTGCTTTTCTCAATCCTACATTGCCACTTCCTGCCTATCCTAATTCAGACCCTCTGATTCACACCACTCCGTGATGTTTTTCTGACTCCTACTATAGAATGTAATGTTACACACCAATACAATGCGCCCCAACCCGCGATGTTTTTCAGAAAACTATCCTACATTGCCACTGCATGTTTCGTTACCTCCCCATGCTGACCACCCCGTGGTGCTTTTCTCGAAGCTACATTGCCACTCACTGCCTATCCTAATTGAGATCCTCCGATTCACACGACGCCGTGATGTTTTTCTCACTCCTACTAGTGAATGTAATGTTACACACACTTACATTGCGCACCACACTTCGATGTTTTTCAGAAACCTATCCTATATTACCACTGCATATTTCCTGACCACCACATGCGGGCAACCCCGTGGTCCTTTTCTCCATCCTACATTGCCACTCACTGCCTATCCTAATTCAGACCCTCCGATTCACACCACCCCGTGATGTTTTTCTCACCTCTACTAGTGAATGTAATGTTACACACCCATACAATGCGCACCACCCCGTGATGTTTCTCCAAAATCTATCCTACATTACCACTGCATGTTTACTGACCTCCCCATGCTGACCAACCCGTGGTGCTTTTCTCCATCCTACATTGCCACTCACTGCCTATCCTAATTAAGACCCTCCGATTCACACCACTCCGTGATGTTTTTCTCCTACTAGTGAAAGTGATGTTACACACCCATTCAATGTGCACCACACCGCAATGATTCTCAGAAACCTAACCTACATTGCCACTGCATGTTTCCTGACCTCCCTATGCTGACCACCCCGTGGTGCTTTTCTTAATTCTACATTGCCACTTCCTGCCTATCCTAATTCAGACCCTACGATTCACACCAGCCCGTGATGTTTTTCTCACTCCTACTAGTGAATGTAATGTTACACACCCATACAATGTGCACCACCCCACGTTGTTTTTCAGATACCTATCCTACATTTCACTGCATGTTTCTTGAACTCCCCATGCTGACCACATCGTGGTGCTTTTATCCATCCTACATTGCCATTCCCTGCCTATCCTAATTCAGACCCTCCGATTCACAACACCCCGTGATGTTTTCTCACTCCTACTACTGAATGTAATGTTACACACCCATACAATGCGCACCACCCCGTGATGTTTTTCAGAAACCTATCCTACATTGCCACAGCATGTTTCCTGACGTCCCCATGCTTACCACCCCGTAGTGCTTTTCTCCATGCTACGTTGCCACTCACTGCCTATCCCAATTGAGATCCTCCGATTCAGTCCTCACCGAGATGTTTTTCTCACTCCTACTAGTGAATGTAATGTTACACACCTCACATTGCGCACCACCCCGCGATGATTTTCAGAAACCTATCCTACATTGCCAGTGCATGTTTCCTGACCTCCCCATGCTGTCCACCCCGTGGTCCTTTTCTCCATCCTACATTGCCACTCACTGCCTATACTAATTCAGACCCTCCGATTCACACCACCCCGTGATGTTTTTCTCCCTTCTACTAGTGAATGTAATGTTACACACCCATACAATGCGCACCACCCTGCGATGTTTCTCAGAAATCTATCCTACATTACAACTGCATGTTTCCTGACCTCCCCATGCTGACCACCCCATGGTGCTTTTCTCCATCCTACATTGCTACTCACTGCCTATCCTAATTAAGACACTCCGATTCACACCACCCGGTGATGTTTTTCTCACTCCGACTAGTGAATGTAATGTTACACACCCATACAATGCGCACCACCCTGCGATGTTTTTCAGAAACCTTTCTTACATTGCCACTGCATGTTTCCTGACTTCCCCATGTTGACCACCCCGTGGTGCTTTTCTCCATCATTCCTTGCCACTCACTGCCTATCCTAACTCAGACCCTCCGAATCACACCACTCCGTGATGTTTTTCTCTCTCCTACTAGTGAACGCATTGTTACACACCCATACAATGCGCACCACCCCGCGATGTTTTTCAGAATCCTATCCTACATTGCCACTGCATGTTTCCTGACCACTGCATGCTGACCACCCCATGGTGCTTTTCTCCATCCTACATTGGCACTCACTGGCTTTCCCTATTCAGACTCTCCGATTCACACAACCCGGTGATGTTTTTCTCACTCCTAGTAGTGAATGTAATGTTACACACCCATACAATGCGCACAACCCCGCAATGTTTTTCAGAAACCTATCCTACATTGCCAGCACATGTTTCCTGACCTCCCCATGCTGACCACCCCGTCGAGCTTTTCTCCATCCTACATTGCCACTCACTGCCTGTCCTAACTCAGATCCTATGACTGACACCACTCCGTGATGTTTTTCCCACTCCTACTAGTGAATGTAATGTTACAAACCCATACAATGCGCACCACCCCGCGATGTTTTTCAGAAGCCTATCCTACATTGCCACTGCATGTTTCCGGACTTCCCTATGCTGACCACCCGTGGTGCTTTTCACAATCCTACATTGCAACTTCCTGCCTATCCTAATTCAGAACCTCCGATTCAAACCACCCCGTGATGTGTTTCTCACTCCTACTAGTGAATGTAATGTTACACACCCATACAATGTGCACCACCCCGCCATGTTTTTCAGAAACCTATGTTACATTGCCCCTGCATGTTTTTTGACCTCTCCCTGCTGACCACCCAGTGGTGCTTTTCTGCATCCTACATTGCCACTCACTGCCTATTCTAATTCGGATACTATGATTCACACCACCCCGTGATGTTTTTCTCACTCTTACTAGTGAATGTAATGTTATACACCCATGCAATGTGTACCACCCCGCGATGTTTTTCAGAATCCTATGCTACATTGCCACTGCATGTTTCCTGACCTCCCCATGCTGACCACTCCGTGGTGCTTTTCTCCAACCTTCATTGCAACTCACTGCCTTTCCTAATTCAGATCCTATTTTTCACACACCCCTTGATGTTTTTCTCACACCTACTAGTGAATGTAATGTTACACACTCTTACAAAGAGCACCACCCCGCAATGTGTTTCATAATCCTATCCTACATTGGCACTGCATGTTTCCTGACCTCCCCATGCTGACCAACCCATGGTGCTTTTCTCCATCATACATTTCCACTCACTGCCTATCCTAATTCAGACCATCCAATTCACACAACCCCGTGATGTTTTTTTCACTCCTACTTGTGAACGGCCTTTTAGAAACCCTTACAATGCGCACCACACCGCGATGTTTTTCAGAAACCTGTGCTACATTGCCAATGCATGTTTCCTGCCCTCTCCATGCTGACCACCCTGTGGTGCTTTTCACCATCCTACATTGCCACTCACTGCCTTTCCTTATTCAGACCCTCCGATTCACACCACCCGGTGAGGTTTTTCTCACTCCTACTAGTGAATGTAATGTTACACACCCTTACAATAAGCACCACCCCAGGATGTTTTTCAGAAACCTATCCTACCTTGCCACAGCATGTTTCCTGACCTCCCCATGCTGACCACCCCATGGTGCTTTTCTCCATTCTACATTGCCACTCACTGCCTATCCTAATTGAGATCCTCCGATTCACACCACCCCGTGATGATTTTCTCACTCCTACTAGTGAATGTAATGTTACACACCCATACAATGCGCACTATCCCGCGATGTTTTTCAGAAACATATCCTACATTGCCAATGCATGTTTTCTGACTTTCCCATGCTGACCACCCCGTGGAGATTTTCTCCAACCTACATTGCCACTCACTGCCTATCCTAATTCAGATCCTATGACTCACACCACTCCGTGATATTTTTCCCACTCCTAGTAGTGAATGTAATGTTACAGACCCATACAATGCGCACCACCCCGCGATGTTTTTCAGAAACCTATCCTACATTGCCACTGCATGTTTCCTGACCTCCCCATGCTGACCACACCGTGGTGCTTTACTCCATCCTACATTGCCACTCACTGCCTTTCCTTATTCAGACTCTCCATTTCAAACCATCCCGTGAAGTTTTTCTCACTCATACTAGTTAATGTAAAGTTACACACCCATACAATGAGAAAGACCCCGCGATGTTTTTCAGAAACCTATCCTACATTGCCACTGCATATTTACTGACCTCCCTATGCTGACCACCCCGCGGTGCTTTTCTCAATCCTACATTGCCACTTCCTGCCTATCCTAATTCAGACCCTCTGATTCACACCACTCCGTGATGTTTTTCTGACTCCTACTATAGAATGTAATGTTACACACCAATACAATGCGCCCCAACCCGCGATGTTTTTCAGAAAACTATCCTACATTGCCACTGCATGCTTCGTTACCTCCCCATGCTGACCACCCCGTGGTGCTTTTCTCGAAGCTACATTGCCACTCACTGCGTATCCTAATTGAGATCCTCCGATTCACACGACCCCGTGATGTTTTTCTCACTCCTACTAGTGAATGTAATGTTACACACACTTACATTGCGCACCACACTTCGATGTTTTTCAGAAACCTATCCTATATTACCACTGCATATTTCCTGACCACCACATGCGGGCAACCCCGTGGTCCTTTTCTCCATCCTACATTGCCACTCACTGCCTATCCTAATTCAGACCCTCCGATTCACACCACCCCGTGATGTTTTTCTCACCTCTACTAGTGAATGTAATGTTACACACCCATACAATGCGCACCACCCCGTGATGTTTCTCCAAAATCTATCCTACATTACCACTGCATGTTTACTGACCTCCCCATGCTGACCAACCCGTGGTGCTTTTCTCCATTCTACATTGCCACTCACTGCCTATCCTAATTAAGACCCTCCGATTCACACCACTCTGTGATGTTTTTCTCACTCCTACTAGTGAAAGTGATGTTACACACCCATTCAATGTGCACCACACCGCAATGATTCTCAGAAACCTAACCTACATTGCCACTGCATGTTTCCTGACCTCCCTATGCTGACCACCCCGTGGTGCTTTTCTTAATTCTACATTGCCACTTCCTGCCTATCCTAATTCAGACCCTACGATTCACACCAGCCCGTGATGTTTTTCTCACTCCTACTAGTGAATGTAATGTTACACACCCATACAATGCGCACCACCCCATGTTGTTTTTCAGATACCTATCCTACATTTCACTGCATGTTTCTTGAACTCCCCATGCTGACCACATCGTGGTGCTTTTATCCATCCTACATTGCCATTCCCTGCCTATCCTAATTCAGACCCTCCGATTCACAACACCCCGTGATGTTTTCTCACTCCTACTACTGAATGTAATGTTACACACCCATACAATGCGCACCACCCCGTGATGTTTTTCAGAAACCTATCCTACATTGCCACAGCATGTTTCCTGACGTCCCCATGCTTACCACCCCGTAGTGCTTTTCTCCATGCTACGTTGCCACTCACTGCCTATCCCAATTGAGATCCTCCGATTCAGTCCTCACCGAGATGTTTTTCTCACTCCTACTAGTGAATGTAATGTTACACACCTCACATTGCGCACCACCCCGCGATGATTTTCAGAAACCTATCCTACATTGCCAGTGCATGTTTCCTGACCTCCCCATGCTGTCCACCCCGTGGTCCTTTTCTCCATCCTACATTGCCACTCACTGCCTATACTAATTCAGACCCTCCGATTCACACCACCCCGTGATGTTTTTCTCCCTTCTACTAGTGAATGTAATGTTACACACCCATACAATGCGCACCACCCTGCGATGTTTCTCAGAAATCTATCCTACATTACAACTGCATGTTTCCTGACCTCCACATGCTGACCACCCCATAGTGCTTTTCTCCATCCTACATTGCCACTCATTGCCTATCCTAATTAAGACCCTCCGATTCACACCACCCGGTGATGTTTTTCTCACTCCGACTAGTGAATGTAATGTTACACACCCATACAATGCGCACCACCCTGCGATGTTTTTCAGAAACCTTTCTTACATTGCCACTGCATGTTTCCTGACTTCCCCATGTTGACCACCCCATGGTGCTTTTCTCCATCATACCTTGCCACTCACTGCCTATCGTAACTCAGACCCTCCGAGTCACACCACCCCGTGATGTTTTTCTCACTCCTAGTAGTGAATGTAATGTTACACACCCATACAATGCGCACAACCCCGCAATGTTTTTCAGAAACCTATCCTACTTTGCCAGCGCATGTTTCCTGACCTCCCCATGCTGACCACCCCGTGGAGCTTTTCTCCATCCTACATTGCCACTCACTGCCTGTCCTAATTCAGATCCTATGACTGACACCACTCCGTGATGTTTTTGCCACTCCTACTAGTGAATGTAATGTTACACACCCATACAATGCGCACCACCCCGTGATGTTTTTCAGAAACCTATCCTACATTGCCACAGCATGTTTCCTGACTTCCCCATGCTGACCACCCCGTGGTGCTTTTCTCCATCCTACATTGCCACTCACTGCCTATCCCAATTGAGATCCTCCGATTCAGTCCTCACCGAGATGTTTTTCTCACTCCTACTAGTGAATGTAATGTTACACACCCTTACATTGCGCACCACACTGCGATGATTTTCAGAAACCTATCCTACATTGCCACTGCATGTTTGCTGACCTCCCCATGCTGTCCATCCCGTGGTCCTTTTCTCCATTCTACATTGAGACTCACTGCCTATACTAATTCAGACCCTCCGATTCACACCAGCCCGTGATGTTTTTCTCACTCCTACTAGTGAATGTAATGTTACACATCCCTACAATGCGCACCACCCCGTGATGTCTGTTAGAAACCTATCCTATATTGCCACTGCATGTTTCTTGAACTCCCCATGCTGACCACATCGTGGTGCTTTTATCCATCCTACATTGCCATTCCCTGCCTATCCTAATTCAGACCCTCCGATTCACAACACCCCGTGATGTTTTCTCACTCCTACTACTGAATGTAATGTTACACACCCATACAATGCGCACCACCCCGTGATGTTTTTCAGAAACCTATCCTACATTGCCACAGCATGTTTCCTGACGTCCCCATGCTTACCACCCCGTAGTGCTTTTCTCCATGCTACGTTGCCACTCACTGCCTATCCCAATTGAGATCCTCCGATTCAGTCCTCACCGAGATGTTTTTCTCACTCCTACTAGTGAATGTAATGTTACACACCTCACATTGCGCACCACCCCGCGATGATTTTCAGAAACCTATCCTACATTGCCAGTGCATGTTTCCTGACCTCCCCATGCTGTCCACCCCGTGGTCCTTTTCTCCATCCTACATTGCCACTCACTGCCTATACTAATTCAGACCCTCCGATTCACACCACCCCGTGATGTTTTTCTCCCTTCTACTAGTGAATGTAATGTTACACACCCATACAATGCGCACCACCCTGCGATGTTTCTCAGAAATCTATCCTACATTACAACTGCATGTTTCCTGACCTCCACATGCTGACCACCCCATGGTGCTTTTCTCCATCCTACATTGCCACTCATTGCCTATCCTAATTAAGACCCTCCGATTCACACCACCCGGTGATGTTTTTCTCACTCCGACTAGTGAATGTAATGTTACACACCCATACAATGCGCACCACCCTGCGATGTTTTTCAGAAACCTTTCTTACATTGCCACTGCATGTTTCCTGACTTCCCCATGTTGACCACCCCATGGTGCTTTTCTCCATCATACCTTGCCACTCACTGCCTATCCTAACTCAGACCCTCCGAGTCACACCACCCCGTGATGTTTTTCTCACTCCTAGTAGTGAATGTAATGTTACACACCCATACAATGCGCACAACCCCGCAATGTTTTTCAGAAACCTATCCTACTTTGCCAGCGCATGTTTCCTGACCTCCCCATGCTGACCACCCCGTGGAGCTTTTCTCCATCCTACATTGCCACTCACTGCCTGTCCTAATTCAGATCCTATGACTGACACCACTCCGTGATGTTTTTGCCACTCCTACTAGTGAATGTAATGTTACACACCCATACAATGCGCACCACCCCGTGATGTTTTTCAGAAACCTATCCTACATTGCCACAGCATGTTTCCTGACTTCCCCATGCTGACCACCCCGTGGTGCTTTTCTCCATCCTACATTGCCACTCACTGCCTATCCCAATTGAGATCCTCCGATTCAGTCCTCACCGAGATGTTTTTCTCACTCCTACTAGTGAATGTAATGTTACACACCCTTACATTGCGCACCACACTGCGATGATTTTCAGAAACCTATCCTACATTGCCACTGCATGTTTGCTGACCTCCCCATGCTGTCCATCCCTTGGTCCTTTTCTCCATTCTACATTGAGACTCACTGCCTATACTAATTCAGACCCTCCGATTCACACCAGCCCGTGATGTTTTTCTCCCTTCTACTAGTGAATGTAATGTTACACATCCATACAATGCGCACCACCCTGCGATGTTTCTCAGAAATCTATCCTACATTACAACTGCATGTTTCCTGACCTCCCCATGCTGACCACCCCGTGGTGCTTTTCTCCATCCTACATTGCCACTCACTGCCTATCCTAATTCAGAACTTCCGATTCACACCTCCCCGTGATGTTTTTCTCACTCCTACTAGTGAATGTAATGTTACACATCCCTACAATGCGCACCACCCCGTGATGTCTGTTAGAAACCTATCCTATATTGCCACTGCATGTTTCCTGACCTCCCCATGCTGTCCACCACATGGTGCTTTTTCTCCATCCTACATTGCCACAGACTGCCTATCCTAATTCAGAACTTCCGATTCACACCACCCCGTGATGTTTTTCTCCCTTCTACTAGTGAATGTAATGTTGCACACGAATCCAATGCGCACAACCCCGAGATCTTTATCAGAAACCAATCCTACATTGCCACTTCATGTTTCCTGACCTCCCCATGCTGACCACCACGTGGTGCTTTTCTCCATCCTTCATTGCCACTCACTGTTTATCCTAATTAATAGCCTCCGATTCACACCACTCTGTGATGTTTTTCTCACTCCTACTAGGGAATGTAATATTACACACCCATACATTGTGAAACACCCCAAGATGTTCTTCAGAAACCTATCCTATATTGCCACTTCATGTTTCCTGACCTACCCATGCTGACCACCCCATGGTGGTTTTCTCCATCCTACATTGCCACTCAATGCCTATCCTAATTCAGACCTTCCGATTCACACCAACCCGTGATGTTTTTCTCACTCCTACTAGTGAATGTAATGTTACACACCACTAGAATGCCCACCACCCCGCGATGTCTGTCAGAAACCTGTCCTATATTGCCACTGCATGTTTTTGACCTCCCCATGCTGTCCACAACTTGGTGCATTTCTGCATCCTACATTGCCACTCACTGCCTATCCTAATTCAGACCTTCCGATTCACACCACCCCGTAATGTTTTTCTCACTCCTACTAGTGAATGTAATGTTACACACCCATACAATGTGCACCACCCCGCGATGTTTTTCAGAAACCTATCTTACATTGCCACTGCATGTTTCTTGACCTCTCCCTGCTGACCACCCAGTGGTGCTTTTCTCCATCCTACATTGCCACTCACTGCCTATCCTAATTCAGACCTTCTGATTCACACCACCCCGTAATGTTTTTCTCACTCCTACTAGTGAATGTAATGTTACACACCCATACAATGTGCACCACCCCGTGATGTTTTTCAGAATCCTATCCTACATTGCCACTGCCTGTTTCCTGACCGCCCCATGCTGACCATTCCGTGGTCCTTTTCTCCAACCTACATTTCCACTCACTGCCTTTCCTAATTCAGATCCTATGATTCACACACCCCTTGATGTTTTTCTCACACCTACTAGTGAATGTAATGTTACACACTCTTACAATGTGCAACACCCCGCCATGTTTTTCAGAATCCTATCCTACATTGGCACTGCATGTTTCCTGACCTCCCCATGCTGACCAACCCATGGTGCTTTTCTCCATCATACATTTCCACTCACTGCCTATCCTAATTCAGACCATCTGATTCACACAACCCCGTGATGTTTTTTTCACTCCTACTTGTGAATGGCCTTTTAGAAACCCTTACAATGCGCACCACACCGCGACGTTTTTCAGAAACCTGTGCTACATTGCCACGGCATGTTTCCTGCCCTCCCCATGCTGACAAACCTGTGGTGCTTTTCACCATCCTACATTGCCACTCACTGCCTTTCCTTATTCAGACCCTCGATTCATAACACCCGGTGAGGTTTTTCTTTCTCCTACTAGTGAATGTAATGTTACACACCCTTACAATGAGCACCACCCCACGAAGTTTTTCAGAAACCTATCCTTCATAGCCACTGCATGTTTCCAACTTCCCCATGCTGACCACCCCGTGGTGCTTTTCTCCATCCTACATTGCCACTCACTGCCTATCCTAATAAAGACCCTCCGATTCACACCACCCCGGAATGTTTTTCTCACTCCGACTAGTGAATGTAATGTTACACACCCATACAATGCGCACCACACCGCGATGTTTTGCAGAAACCTATCCTACATTGCCAATGCATGTTTCCTGACTTCCCCATGTTGACCACCCCGTGGGGCTTTTCTCAATCCTACCTTGACACTCACTGCCTATCGTAACTCAGACCCTCCGATTGACACCACACCGTGAAGTTTTTCTCACTCCTACTAGGGAATGGCCTGTTAGAAAACCATGAAATGCGCACCACCACGAGATGTTTCTCAGAAACCTACCCTACATTGCCACTGCATGTTTCCTGACTTCCACATGCTGACCATCCCGTGGGGTTTTGTCCATCCTACATTGCCACTCACAGCCTATCCTAATTCATACCCTCCGATTCACAACAACCAGTGATGTTTTTCTCACACCTACTAGTGAATGTAATGTTACACACCCATACAATGCGCACCACCCCCGATGTCTTTCAGAAACCTATCCTACACTGCCACTGCATGTTTCCAGACCTCCCCATGCTGACCACCCCATGGTGCTTTTCTCCATCCTGCATTGCCACTAACTGCCTATCCTAATTCAGACTTCCGATTCATACCACCCTGTGATGTTTTTCTCACTCCTACTAGTGAATGCAATCTTACACAACCATACAATGTGCACCACCACGCGATGTTTTTCAGAAACCTATCTTCCATTGCCACTGCATGTTTCCAGACCTCCCCATGCTGAACACCCCGTGGTGCTTTTATCCATCCTACATTGGCACTCACTGCCTTTCCCTATTCAGAGTCTCCGATTCACAACACCCCGTGAAGTTTTTCTCACTCCTACTAGTGATTGTGATGTTACACAGCCATACAATGAGCAAGACCCCACGATGTTTTTCAAAACCTATCCTACATTGCCACTGCATGTTTCCTGACCTCCCTATGCTGACCACCCCGTGGTGCTTTTCTCAATCCTACATTGCCACTTCCTGCCTATACTAATTCAGAACCTACGATTCACACCACCCAGTGATGTTTTTCTCACTCCTACTAGTGAATGTAATGTTACACACCCATACAATGTGCACCAACCCGCCATGTTTTTCAGACACCTATGCTACGTTACCACTGCATGTTTCCTGACCTCCCCATGCTGACCACCCACTGGTGCTTTTCTCCATCCTACATTGCCACTCACTGCCTATACTAATTCAGTTCCTATGATTCACACCACCCCGTGATGTTTTTCTCACTTCTACTAGTGAATGTAATGTTACACACCCATACAATGCGCAACACCTCGCGATGTTTCTTAGAAACCTATCCTACATTGCCACTGCATGTTTCCTGAACTCCCAATGCTGACCACCCCATGGTGCTTTTCTCCAACCTACATTTCCACTCACTGCCTATCCTTATTCAAACCCGCCGATTCACACCAACCCGTGATGTTTTTCTCACTCCTACAAGTGAATGCAATGTTACACACCGATACAATGCGCACCACCCTGCGCGGTTTTTCTGAAACCTATCCTACATTGCCACTGCATGTTTCCAGAACTACCCATGCTGTCCACCACATGGTGCTTTTCTCCATCCTACATTGCAACTCACTGCCTATCCTAATTCAGACCTTTCGATTCACACCACCCCGTGATGTTTTTCTCACTCCTACTAGTGAATGTAATGTTACACACACATTCAATGCGCACCACCCCACGTTGTTTTTCAGAAACCTATCCTACATTGCCACTGCATGTTTCCTGACCTCCCCATGCTGACCACCCCGTGGTTCTTTTCTCCATCCTACATTGCAACTCACTGCCTATCCTAATTGAGATCCTCCGATTCACACCACCCGGTGATGTTTTTCTCACTCCTACTAGTGAATGTAATGTTACACACCCATACAATGCGCACTATCCCGCGATGTTTTTCAGAAACATATCCTACATTGCCACTGCATGTTTTCTGACCTTCCCATGCTGACCACACCGTGGAGATTTTCTCCAACCTATATTGCCACTCACTGCCTATCCTAATTCAGATCCTATGACTCACACCACTCCGTGATGTTTTTCCCACTCCTACTAGTGAATGTAATGTTACAGACCCATACAATGCGCACCACCCCGCGATGTTTTTCAGAAACCTATCCTACATTGCGACTGCATGTTTCCTGACCTCCCCATGCTGACCATCCTGTGGAGCTTTTCTCCATGTTATATTGCCACTCACTACCTTTCCTTATTCAGACTCTCCGATTCACACCATCCCGTGAAGTTTTACTCACTCATACTAGTTAATGTAATGTTACACACCCATACAATGCGCACCATCCCGCGATGTTTCTCAGAAATCTATCCAACATTACCACTGCATGTTTCCTGACTTCCCCATGTTGACCACCCCGTGGTGCTTTTCTCCATCCTACATTGCCTCTCACTGCCTATGGTAACTCAGACGCTCCTAATCACACCACTCCTTGATGTTTTTCTCTCTCCTACTAGTGAATGTATGGTTACACACCCATACAATGCGCACCACCCCGCGATGTTTTTCAGAATCCTCTGTTACATTGCCACTGCATGTTTCCTGACCTCCCCATTCTGACCATCCCGGGGAGCTTTTCTCCATCCTACATTGCCACTCTCTGCCTTTCCTTATTCAGAATCTCCATTTCACACCACCCCGTGAAGTTTTACTCACTCATACTAGTTAATGTAATGTTACACACCCATACAATGAGAAAGACCCCGTGATGTTTTTCAGAAACCTATCCTACATTGCCACTGCATGTTTCCTGACCTCCCTATGCTGACCACCCTGTGGTGCTTTTCTCAATCCTACATTGCCACTTCCTGCCTATCCTAATTCAGAACCTCCGATTCATACCACCCAGTGATGTTTTTCTCACTCCTACTAGTGAATGTAATATTCCACACCCATACAATATGCACCACCAAGTGATGTTTTTCAGAAACCTATACTACATTGTCACTGCATGTTTCCTGACCTACCCATGCTGACCACCCCTTGGTGCTTTTCTCCATCCTACATTGCCACTCACTGCCTATACTAATTCAGTTCCTATGATTCACACCACCCCATGATGTTTTTCTCACTCCTACTAGTGAATGTAATGTTACACACCCATACAATGAGCACAAGCCCGCGATATTTTTCAGAAACCTATCCTACATTGCCACTGCATGTTTCCTGCCCTCCCCATGCTGACCACCCCGTGGTGCTTTTCTCCATTCTACATTGCCACTCACTGCCTATCCTAATTCAGACCCTCCGATTCACACCACTCCGTGATGTTTTTCTCACTCCTACTATAGAATGTAATGTTACACACCAATACAATGCGCCCCACCCCGCGATGTTTTTCAGAGAACTATCCTACATTGCCACTGCATGTTTCGTTACCTCCCCATGCTGACCACCCCGTGGTGCTTTTCTCGAAGCTACATTGCCACTCACTGCCTATCCTAATTGAGTTCCTCCAATTCACACGACCCCGTGAGGTTTTTCTCACTTCTACTCGTGAATGTAATGTTACACACACTTACATTGCGCACCACCCCTCGATGCTTTTCAGAAACCTATCCTACATTGCCACTGCATTTTTGCTGACCACCCCATGCGGGCAACCCCGTGGTCCGTTTCGCCATCCTACATTGCCACTCACTGCCTATTCTAATTCAGACGCTCCGATTCACACCACCCCGTGATGTTTTTCTCACCTCTACTAGTGAATGTAATGTTACACACCCATACAATGAGCACCACCCCGTGATGTTTCTCCAAAATCTATCCTACATTACCACTGAATGTTTCCTGACCTCCCCATGCTGACCAAACCGTGGTGCTTTTCTCCATCCTACATTGCCACTCATTGCCTATCCTAATTAAGACCCTCCGATTCACACCACCCCGTGATGTTTTTCTCACTCCTACTAGTGAAAGTGATGTTACACAGCCATACAATGTGCACCACCCCGCAATGATTCTCAGAAACCTAACCTACAATGCCACTGCATGTTTCCTGACCTCCCCATGCTGACCACCCCGTGATGCTTTTCTCCATCTTACATTGCCACTCACTGCCTATCCTAATTCAGACCATCCGATTCACACCAGCCCGTGATGTTTTTCTCACTCCTACTAGTGAATGTAATGTTACACACCCATACAATGCGCACCACCCCAGGTTGTTTTTCAGATACCTATCCTACATTGCCACTGCATGTTTCTTGAACTCCCCATGCTGACCACATCGTGGTGCTTTTCTCCATCCTACATTGCCATTCCCTGCCTATCCTAATTCAGACCCTCCGATTCACAACACCCCGTGATGTTTTCTCACTCCTACTAGTGAATATAATGTTACACACCCATACAATGCGCACCAACCCGTGATGTTTTTCAGAAACCTATCCTACATTGCCACTGCATGTTTCCTGACCTCCCCATGCTGACCACCCTGTGGTGCTTTTCTCCATCCTACATTGCCACTCACTGCCTATCCCAATTGAGATCCTCCAATTCAGTCCTCACCGAGATGTTTTTCTCACTCCTACTATTGAATGTAATGTTACACACCCATACAATGCGCACCACCCCACGTTGTTTTTCAGATACCTATCCTACATTGCCACTGCATGTTTCTTGAACTCCCCATGCTGACCACATCGTGGTGCTTTTCTCCATCCTACATTGCCATTCCCTGCCTATCCTAATTCAGACCCACCGATTCACAACACCGCGTGATGTTTTCTCACTCCTACTAGTGAATATAATGTTACACACCCATACAATGCGCACCAACCCGTGATGTTTTTCAGAAACCTATCCTACATTGCCACTGCATGTTTCCTGACCTCCCCATGCTGACCACCCTGTGGTGCTTTTCTCCATCCTACATTGCCACTCACTGCCTATCCCAATTGAGATCCTCCAATTCAGTCCTCACCGAGATGTTTTTCTCACTCCTACTATTGAATGTAATGTTACACACCCATACAATGCGCACCACCCCACGTTGTTTTTCAGATACCTATCCTACATTGCCACTGCATGTTTCTTGAACTCCCCATGCTGACCACATCGTGGTGCTTTTCTCCCTCCTACATTGCCACCCACTGCCTATCTTAATTCAGACCCTATGATTCACACCACCCCAGGATGTTTTTCTTTCTCCAACTAGTGAATGTAATGTTACATACCCATACAATGCGCAGCAACCCGCGATGTTTTTCAGAAAGCTGTCCTAAATGCCACTGCATGTTTCCTGACCTCCCCATGCTGACCACTCCGTGGTGCTTTTCTCCATCCTACATTGCCACTCACTGCCTATCCTAAATCAGACCCTCTGATTCACACCACCCCGTGATGTTTTTCTCACTCCTGCTAGTGAATGTAATGTCACACACCCATACAGTGTGCACCACCCTGCGATGTTTTTCAGAAACCTATCCTACATTCCCACTGCATGGTTCCTGACCTCGCCATGTCGCCCAACCCGTGGGGCCATTCTACATCCTACATTGCCACTCACTGCCTATTCTAAAACAGACCCTCCAATTCACACCACCCCTTGATGTTTTTCTCACTCCTACCAGGAATGGCCTGTTAGAAACCCCTACAATGCGCACCACCCCGCGATGTTTTTCAGAAACCTCTCCTAAATTTCCACTGCATGTTTCCTGACCTCCCCATGCTGACCACACCGTAGTGCTTTTGTCCATCCTTCATTGCCACTCACTGCCTATCCTAATTCAGACCCTCTGATTCACACAACCCCGTGATGTTTTTCTCACTCCCACTAGTGAATGGCCTGTTAAAAACCCTTACAATCCGCACTACCCCATGATGTTTTTCAGAAACCTAACCTACATTGCCCCTGCATGTTTCCTGACCTAACCATGCTGACCACCCCTTGGTGCTTTTCTCCATCTTACATTGCCACTCACTGCCTATCCTAATTCAGACCCTCCGATTGACAGCACTCCGTGATGTTTTTCTCAATCCTACTAGTGAATGAAATGTTACACAACCATACAATGCACACCACCCCGCGAAGTTTTTCAGAATCCTATCCTACATTGCCACTGCATGGTTCCTGACCTCCCCATGCTGACCACCCCATGGTGCCTCTGTCCATCCTACATTACCACTCACTGCCTATCCTAATTCAGACCTTCCGTTTCACACCACACCGTGATGTTTTTCTCCCTCCTACTAGTGAATTACCTGTTAGAAACACTTACAATGCTCAGCACCCCACGATGTTTTTCGGATACCTATCCTACATTGCCCCTACATGTTTCCTGACCTCCCCATGCTCACCACCCCGTGGTGCTTTTCTCAAAGCTACATTGCCAATCACTGCCTATCCTAATTCAGACCTTCCGATTCACACCACCCCGTGATGTTCTTCTCACTCCTACTAGTGAATGTAATGTTACACACCAATACAAAGCGCATCACGCCGGGATGTTTTTCAGAAACGCATCTTACATTGCCACTGCATGTTTCCTGACCTCCACATGCTGACCACCCAGTGGTGCTTTCTTCCATCCTACATTGCCCCCCAATGCCATTCGTAATTCAGACCCTCCGATTCACACCACCCCGCGATGTTTTTCAGAAACCTATCCTTCATTGCCACTGCATGTTTCCTGACCTCCCTATGCTGTCCACCCCGTGGTGCTTTTCTCCCTCCTACATTGCCACCCACTGCCTATCTTAATTCAGTTCCTATGATTCTCTCCACCCGTGATGTTTTTCTCACTCCTACTAGTGAATGTAATTTTACACACCTATACAATGCGCACCACCCCACGATGTTTTTCAGAAACCTATCCTACATTGCCACTGCATGTTTCCTGACCTCCCCAGGCTGACCACCCCGTGGTGCTTTTCTCCATCCTACATTGCCACCCACTGCCTATCTTAATTCAGACCCTATGATTCACACCACCCCAGGATGTTTTTCTTTCTCCAACTAGTGAATGTAATGTTACATACCCATACAATGCGCAGCAACCCACGATGTTTTTCAGAAAGCTGTCCTAAATGCCACTGCATGTTTCCTGACCTCCCCATGCTGACCTCTCCGTGGTGCTTTTCTCCATCCTATATTGCCACGCACTGCCTACCGTAATTCAGACCCTCCGATTCAAAACACCCCGTGATGTTTTTCTCACTCCTACTTGTGAATGTAAAGTTACACACCCATACAATGTGCAACACCCCCCCCCGATGTTTTTCAGAAAACTATCCTCCATTGCTACTGCCTGGTTCCTGACCTCCCCATGCTGACCACCCCGTGGCGATTTTCTCCATCTTACATTGAGACTCACTGCCTATCCTAATTCAGACCCTCCGATTCACACCAGCCCGTGATGTTTTTCTCACTCCTACTAGTAAATGTAATGTTACACACCCATACAATGCCCACCACCTCGCGTTGTTTTTCAGATACCTATCCTAAATTGCCACTGCATGTTTCTTGAACTCCCCATGCTGACCACATCGTGGTGCTTTTCTCCATCCTACATTGCCATTCCCTGCCTATCCTAATTGAGACCCTCCGATTCACAACACTCCGTGATGTTTTCTCACTCCTACTAGGGAATGCAATGTTACACCTCCGTAAAATGCGCACCACCCCGTGATGTTTTTCAGAAACCTATCCTACATTGCCATTGCAAGTTTCCTGACCTCCACATGCTGACCAACTCGTGGTGCTTTTCTCCATCCTTCATTGCCACTCACTGCCTTTCCTAATTCAGATCCCATGATTCACACACCCCTTGATGTTTTTCTCACACCTACTAGTGAATGTAATGTTACACACTCGTACAATGTGCACCACCCCGTGATGTTTTTCATAATCCTATCCTACATTGGCACTGCATGTTTCCTGACATCCCCATGCTGACCAACCCATGGTGCTTTTCTCCATCATACATTTCCACTCACTGCCTATCCTAATTCAGACCATCCAATTCACACAACCCCGTGATGTTTTTTTCACTCCTACTTGTAAATGGCCTTTTATTAACCCTTACAATGCACACCACACCGCGATGTTTTTCAGAAACCTGTGCTACATTGCCAATGCATGTTTCCTGCCCTCTCCATGCTGACCACACTGTGGTGCTTTTCACCATCCTACATTGCCACTCACTGCCTTTCCTTATTCAGACCCTCCGATTCACACCACCTGGTGAGGTTTTTCTCACTCCTACTAGTGAATGTAATGTTACACACCCATACAATGTGCACTATCCCGCGATGTTTTTCAGAAACATATCCTACATTGCCACTGCATGTTTTCTGACCTTCCCATGCTGACCACCCCGTGGAGATTTTCTCCAACCTACATTGCCACTCACTGCCTATCCTAATTCAGTTCCTATGACTCACACCACTCCGTGATATTTTTCCCACTCCTACTAGTGAATGTAATGTTACAGACACATACAATGCCCACCACCCCGCGATGTTTTTCAGAAACCTATCCTACATTGCCACTGGATGTTTCTTAACCTCCCCATGCTGACCACACCGTGGTGCTTTACTCCATCCTACATTGCCACTCACTGCCTTTCCTTATTTAGACTCTCCATTTCACACCATCCAGTGAGGTTTTTCTCACTCATACTAGTTAATGTAAAGTTACACACCCATACAATGAGAAAGACTCCGCGATGTTTTTCAGAAACCTATCCAACATTGCCACTGCATGTTTCCTGACCTACCTATGCTGACCACCCCACGGTGCTTTTCTCAATCCTACATTGCCACTTCCTGCCTATCCTAATTCAGAAACTCCAATTCATACCACCCAGTGATGTTTTTCTCACTCCTACTAGTGAATGTAATGTTCCACACCCATACAATGTGCACCATCCCGGGATGTTTTTCAGAAACCTATACTATATTGTCACTGCATGTTTCCTGACCTACCCATGCTGACCACCCCTTGGTGCTTTTCTCCATCCTACATTGCTACTCACTGCCTATACTATTTTAGTTCCTATCATTCACACCACCCCATGATGTTTTTCTCACTCCTACTAGTGAATGTAATGTTACACACCCATACAATGAGCACCAGCCCGCGATGTTTTTCAGAAACCTATCCTATATTGCCATTGCATGTTTCCTGCCCTCCACATGCTGACCACGCCGTTGTGCTTTTCTCCATTCTACATTGCCACTCACTGCCTATCCTAATTCAGACCCTCCGATTCACACCACTCCGTGATATTTTTCTGACTCCTACTATAGAATGTAATGTTACACACCAATACAATGCGCCCCACCCCGCCATGTTTTTCAGAAAACTATCCTACATTGCCACTGCATGTTTCGTTACCTCCCCATGCTGACCACCCCGTTGTGCTTTTCTCGAAGCTATATTGCCACTCACTGCCTATCCTAATTGAGATACTCCGATTCACACGACCCCGTGATGTTTTTCTCACTCCTACTAGTGAATGTAATGTTACACACACTTACATTGCGCACGACCCCTCGATGTTTTTCAGAAACCTATCCTATATTGCAACTGCATGTTTCCTGACCACCACATGCGGGCAACCCCGTGGTCCTTTTCGCCATCCTACATTGCCACTCACTGCCTATCCTAATTCAGACCCTCCGATTCACACCACCCCGTGATGTTTTTCTCACCTCTACTAGTGAATGTAATGTTACACACCCATACAATGCGCACCACCCCGTGATGTTTCTCCAAAATCTATCCTACATTACCACTGCATGTTTCCTTACCTCCCCATGCTGACCAACCCGTGGTGCTTTTCTCCATTCTACATTGCCACTCACTGCCTATCCTAATTCAGGCTCTCCGATTCACACCAGCCCGTGATGTTTTTCTCACTCCTACTAGTGAATGTAATGTTACACACCCATACAATGCGCACCACCCCACGTTGTTTTTCAGATACCTATCCTACATTGCCACTGCATGTTTCTTGAACTCCCCATGCTGACCACATCGTGGTGCTTTTCTCCATCCTACATTGCCATTCCCTGCCTATCCAAATTCAGACCCTCTGATTCACAACACCCCGTGATGTTTTCTCACTCCTACTAGTGAATGTAATGTTACACACCCATACAATGCGCACCACCCCGTGATGTTTTTCCGAAACCTATCCTACATTGCCACTGCATGTTTCCTGACCTCCCCATGCTGACCACCCCGTGGGGCTTTTCTCCATCCTACATTGCCACTCACTGCCTATCCCAATTGAGATCCTCCGATTCAGTCTTCACCGAGATGTTTTTCTCACTCCTACTAGTGAATGTAATGTTACACACCCTTACATTGCGCACCACCCCGCGTTGATTTTCAGAAACCTATCCTACATTGCCACTGCATGTTTCCTGACCTCCCCATGCTGTCCACCCCGTGGTCCTTTTCTCCATCCTACATTGCCACTCACTGCCTATACTAATTCAGACCCTCCGATTCACACCACCCCGTGATGTTTTTCTCCCTTCTACTAGTGAATGTAATGTTATACACCCATACAATGTGCACCACCTTGCGATGTTTCTCAGAAATCTATCCTACATTACAACTGCATGTTTCCTGACCTCCCCATGCTGACCACCCCATGGTGCTTTTCTCCATCCTACATTGCCACTCACTGCCTATCCTAATTAAGACCCTCCGATTCACACCACCCGGTGATGTTTTTCTCACTCCGACTAGTGAATGTAATGTTACACACCCATACAATGCGCACCCCCCTGCGATGTTTTTCAGAAACCTTTCTTACATTCCCACTGCATGTTTCCTGAGTTCCCCATGTGGACCACCCCGTGGTGCTTTTCTCCATCATACCTTGCCACTCACTGCCTATCCTAACTCAGACCCTCCGAATCACACCACTCCGTGATGTTTTTCTCTCTCCTACTAGTGAATGTATTGTTACACACCGATACAATGCGCACCACCCCGCGATGTTTTTCAGAATCCTATCCTACATTGCCACTGCATGTTTCCTGACCACTGCATGCTGGCCACCCCGTGGTGCTTTTCTCCATCCTACATTGGCACTCACTGGCTTTCCCTATTCAGACTCTCCGATTCACACAACCCTGTGATGTTTTTCTCACTCCTAGTAGTGAATGTAATGTTACACACCCATACAATGCGCACAACACCGCAATGTTTTTCAGAAACCTATCCTACATTGCCAGCGCATGTTTTCTGACCTCCCCATGCTGACCACCCCGTGGAGCTTTTCTCCATCCTCCATGGCCACTCACTGCCTGTCCTAATTCAGATCCTATGACTGACACCACTCCGTGATGTTTTTCCCACTCCTACTAGTGAATGTAATGTTACAAACCCATACAATGCGCACCACCCCGCGATGTTTTTCAGAAACCTATCCTACATTGCCACTGCATGTTTCCGGACTTCCCTATGCTGACCACCCCGTGGAGCTTTTCTCCATCCTCCATGGCCACTCACTGCCTGTCCTAATTCAGATCCTATGACTGACACCACTCCGTGATGTTTTTCCCACTCCTACTAGTGAATGTAATGTTACAAACCCATACAATGCGCACCACCCCGCGATGTTTTTCAGAAACCTATCCTACATTGCCAATGCATGTTTCCTGACTTCCCCATGTTGACCACCCCGTGGGGCTTTTCTCCATCCTACCTTGACACTCACTGCCTATCGTAACTCAGACCCTCCGATTGACACCACCCCGTGAAGTTTTTCTCACTCCTACTAGGGAATGGCCTGTTAAAAAACCATGAAATGCGCACCACCACGAGATGTTTCTCAGAAACCTACCCTACATTGCCACTGCATGTTTCCTGACTTCCACATGCTGACCATCCCGTGGGGTTTTGTCCATCCTACATTGCCACTCACAGCCTATCCGAATTCATACCCTCCGATTCACACCAACAACTGATGTTTTTCTCACACCTACTAGTGAATGTAATGTTACACACCCATACAATGCGCACCACCCCCGATGTCTTTCAGAAACCTATCCTACACTGCCACTGCATGTTTCCAGACCTCCCCATGCTGACCAACCCATGGTGCTTTTCTCCATCCTGCATTGCCACTAACTGCCTATCCTAATTCAGACTTCCGATTCATACCACCCTGTGATGTTTTTCTCACTCCTACTAGTGAATGCAATCTTACACAACCATACAATGTGCACCACCACGCGATGTTTTTCAGAAACCTATCTTCCATTGCGACTGCATGTTTCCAGACCTCCCCATGCTGAACACCCCGTGGTGCTTTTATCCATCCTACATTGGCACTCACTGCCTTTCCCTATTCAGAGTCTCCGATTCACAACACCCCGAGAAGTTTTTCTCACTCCTACTAGTGATTGTGATGTTACACAGCCATACAATGAGCAAGACCCCACGATGTTTTTCAAAACCTATCCTACATTGCCACTGCATGTTTCCTGACCTCCCTATGCTGACCACCCCGTGGTGCTTTTCTCAATCCTACATTGCCACTTCCTGCCTATACTAATTCAGAACATACGATTCACACCACCCAGTGATGTTTTTCTCACTCCTACTAGTGAATGTAATTTTACACACCCATACAATGTGCACGAACCCGCCATGTTTTTCAGACACCTATGCTACGTTACCACTGCATGTTTCCTGAACTCCCCATGCTGACCACCCACTGGTGCTTTTCTCCATCCTACATTGCCACTCACTGCCTATACTAATTCAGTTCCTATGATTCACACCACCCCGTGATGTTTTTCTCACTTCTACTAGTGAATGTAATTTTACACACCCATACAATGCGCAACACCTCGCGATGTTTCTTAGAAACCTATCCTACATTGCCACTGCATGTTTCCTGAACTCCCAATGCTGACCACCCCATTTTGCTTTTCTCCAACCTACATTTCCACTCACTGCCTATCCTTATTCAAACCCGCCGATTCACACCAACCCGTGATGTTTTTCTCACTCCTACAAGTGAATGCAATGTTACACACCGATACAATGCGCACCACCCTGCGCGGTTTTTCTGAAACCTATCCTACATTGCCTCTGCATGTTTCCTGAACTACCCATGCTGTCCACCACATGGTGCTTTTCTCCATCCTACATTGCAACTCACTGCCTATCCTAATTCAGACCTTTCGATTCACACCACCCCGTGATGTTTTTCTCACTCCTACTAGTGAATGTAATGTTACAAACCCATTCAATGCGCACCACCCCACGTTGTTTTTCAGAAACCTATCCTACATTGCCACTGCATGTTTCCTGACCTCCCCATGCTGACCACCCCGTGGTTCTTTTCTCCATCCTACATTGCAACTCACTGCCTATCCTAATTGAGATCCTCCGATTCACACCACCCGGTGATGTTTTTCTCACTCCTACTAGTGAATGTAATGTTACACACCCATACAATGCGCACTATCCCGCGATGATTTTCAGAAACATATCCTACATTGCCACTGCATGTTTTCTGACCTTCCGATGCTGACCACCCCGTGGAGATTTTCTCCAACCTATATTGCCACTCACTGCCTATCCTAATTCAGATCCTATGACTCACACCCCTCCGTGATGTTTTTCCCACTCCTACTAGTGAATGTAATGTTACAGACCCATACAATGCGCACCACCCCGCGATGTTTTTCAGAAACCTATCCTACATTGCGACTGCATGTTTCCTGACCTCCCCATGCTGACCATCCTGTGGAGCTTTTCTCCATATTATATTGCCACTCACTACCTTTCCTTATTCAGACTCTCCGATTCACACCACCCCGTGATGTTTTTCTCACTTCTACTAGTGAATGTAATGTTACACACCCATACAATGCGCACCACCCCGCGATGTTTCTCAGAAATCTATCCAACATTACCACTGCATGTTTCCTGACTTCCCCATGTTGACCACCCCGTGGTGCTTTTCTCCATCCTACATTGCCTCTCACTGCCTATGGTAACTCAGACGCTCCGAATCACACCACTCCGTGATGTTTTTCTCTCTCCTACTAGTGAATGTATGGTTACACACCCATACAATGCGCACCACCCCGCGATGTTTTTCAGAATCCTCTGTTACATTGCGACTGCATGTTTCCTGACCTCCCCATTCTGACCATCCCGTGGAGCTTTTCTCCATCCTACATTGCCACTCTCTGCCTTTCCTTATTCAGAATCTCCATTTCACACCACCCCATGATATTTTTCTCACTCCTAGTAGTGAATGTAATGTTACACACACGTACAATGCACACCAACCCGCGATGTTTTTCAGAAACTTATCCTACATTGCCACTGCATGTTTACTGACCTCGCCATGCTGACCACAGCGTGGTGCTTTACTGCATCCTACATTGCCACTCACTGCCTTTCCTTATTCAGACTCTCCATTTCACACCATCCCGTGATGTTTTACTCACTCATACTAGTTAATGTAATGTTACACACCCATACAATGAGAAAGACCACGTGATGTTTTTCAGAAACCTATCCTACATTGCCACTGCATGTTTCCTGACCTCCCTATGCTGACCATCCCGTGGTGCTTTTCTCAATACTACATTGCCACTTCCTGCCTATCCTAATTCAGAACCTCCGATTCATACCACCCAGTGATGTTTTTCTCACTCCTACTAGTGAATGTAATATTGCACACCCATACAATGTGCACCACCAAGTGATGTTTTTCAGAAACCTATACTACATTGTCACTGCATGTTTCCTGACCTACCCATGCTGACCACCCCTTGGTGCTTTTCTCCATCCTACATTGCCACTCACTGCCTATACTAATTCAGTTCCTATGATTCACACCACCCCATGATGTTTTTCTCACTCCTACTAGTGAATGTAACGTTACACACCCATACAATGAGCACTAGCCAGCGATATTTTTCAGAAACCTATCCTACATTGCCACTGCATGTTTCTTGCCCTCCCCATGCTGACCACCCCGTGGTGCTTTCCTCCATTCTACATTGCCACTCACTGCCTATCCTAATTATGACCCTCCGATTCACACCACTCCGTGATGTTTTTCTCACTCCTACTATAGAATGTAATGTTACACACCAATACAATGCGCCCCACCCCGCGATGTTTTTCAGAGAACTATCCTACATTGCCACTGCATGTTTCGTTACCTCCCCATGCTGACCACCCCGTGGTGCTTTTCTCGAAGCTACATTGCCACTCACTGCCTATACTAATTGAGATCCTCCAATTCACACGACCCCGTGAGGTTTTTCTCACTCCTACTAGTGAATGTAATGTTACACACACTTACATTGCGCACCACTCCTCGATGTTTTTCAGAAACCTATCCTACATTGCCACTGCATTTTTCCTGACCACCCCATGCGGGCAACCCCGTGGTCCTTTTCGCCATCCTACATTGCCACTCACTACCTATTCTAATTCAGACGCTCCGATTCACACCACCCCGTGATGTTTTTCTCACCTCTACTAGTGAATGTAATGTTACACACCCATACAATGCGCACCACCCCGTGATGTTTCTCCAAAATCTATCCTACATTACCACTGAATGTTTCCTGACCTCCCCATGCTGACCAAACCGTGGTGCTTTTCTCCATCCTACATTGCCACTCATTGCCTATCCTAATTTAGACCCTCCGATTCACACCACCCCGTGATGTTTTTCTCACTCCTACTAGTGAAAGTGATGTTACACAGCCATACAATGTGCACCACCCCGCAATGATTCTCAGAAACCTAACCTACAATGCCACTGCATGTTTCCTGACCTCCCCATGCTGACCACCCAGTGATGCTTTTCTCCATCTTACATTGCCACTCACTGCCTATCCTAATTCAGACCGTCCGATTCACACCAGCCCGTGATGTTTTTCTCACTCCTACTAGTGAATGTAATGTTACACACCCATACAATGCACACCACCCCAGGTTGTTTTTCAGATACCTATCCTACATTGCCACTGCATGTTTCTTGAACTCCCCATGCTGACCTCATCGTGGTGCTTTTCTCCATCCTACATTGCCATTCCCTGCCTATCCTAATTCAGACCCTCCGATTCACAACACCCCGTGATGTTTTCTCACTCCTACTAGTGAATATAATGTTACACACCCATACAATGCGCACCACCCCGTGATGTTTTTCAGAAACCTATCCTACATTGCCACTGCATGTTTCCTGACCTCCCCATGCTGACCACCCTGTGGTGCTTTTCTCCATCCTACATTGCCACTCACTGCCTATCCCAATTGAGATCCTCCAATTCAGTCCTCACCGAGATGTTTTTCTCACTCCTACTATTGAATGTAATGTTACACACCCATACAATGCGCACCACCCCACGTTGTTTTTCAGATACCTATCCTACATTGCCACTGCATGTTTCTTGAACTCCCCATGCTGACCACATCGTGGTGCTTTTCTCCCTCCTACATTGCCACCCACTGCCTATCTTAATTCAGACCCTATTATTCACACCACCCCAGGATGTTTTTCTTTCTCCAATAGTGAATGTAATGTTACATACCCATACAATGCGCAGCAACCCACGATGTTTTTCAGAAAGCTGTCCTAAATGCCACTGCATGTTTCCTGACCTCCCCATGCTGACCACTCCGTGGTGCTTTTCTCCATCCTACATTGCCACTCACTGCCTATCCTAAATCAGACCCTCTGATTCACACCACCCCTTGATGTTTTTCTCACTCCTGCTAGTGAATGTAATGTCACACACCCATACAGTGTGCACCACCCTGCGATGTTTTTCAGAAACCTATCCTACATTCCCACTGCATGGTTCCTGACCCCGCCATGCTGCCCAACCCGTGGGGCCATTCTACATCCTACATTGCCACTCACTGCCTATTCTAAATCAGACCCTCCAATTCACACCACCCCTTGATGTTTTTCTCACTCCTACCAGGAATGGCCTGTTAGAAACCCCTACATGCGCACCACCCCGCGATGTTTTTCAGAAACCTATCCTACATTTCCACTGCATGTTTCCTGACCTCCCCATGCTGACCACACCGTAGTGCTTTTGTCCATCCTACATTGCCACTCACTGCCTATCCTAATTCAGACCCTCTGATTCACACAACCCCGTGATGTTTTTCTCACTCTCACTAGTGAATGGCCTGTTAAAAACCCTTACAATCCGCACTAGCCCATGATGTTTTTCAGAAACCTAACCTACATTGCCCCTGCATGTTTCCTGACCTACCCATGCTGACCACCCTTGGTGCTTTTCTCCATCTTACATTGCCACTCACTGCCTATCCTAATTCAGACCCTCCGATTGACAGCACTCCGTGATGTTTTTCTCAATCCTACTAGTGAATAAAATGTTACACAACCATACAATGCACACCACCCCGCGAAGTTTTTCAGAATCCTATCCTACATTGCCACTGAATGGTTCTTGACCTCCCCATGCTGACCACCCCATGGTGCCTTTGTCCATCCTACATTACCACTCAATGCCTATCCTAATTCAGACCTTCTGTTTCACACCACACCGTGATGTTTTTCTCCCTCCTACTAGTGAATTACCTGTTAGAAACACTTACAATGCTCAGCACCCCACGATGTTTTTCGGATACCTATCCTACATTGCCCCTACATGTTTCCTGACCTCCCCATGCTCACCACCCCCTGGTGCTTTTCTCAAAGCTACATTGCCAATCACTGCCTATCCTAATTCAGACCTTCCGATTCACACCACCCCGTGATGTTTTTCTCACTCCTACTAGTGAATGTAATTTTACACACCAATACAATGCGCATCACGCCGGGATGTTTTTCAGAAACGCATCTTACATTGCCACTGCATGTTTCCTGACCTCCACATGCTGACCACCCAGTGGTGCTTTCTTCCATCCTACATTGCCCCCCACTGCCATTCGTAATTCATACCCTCTGATTCACACCACCCCGTGTTGTTTTTCTCACTCCTACTAGTGAATGTGATGTTACACAGCCATACAATGCGCACCACCCTGTGATGTTTTTCAGAAACCTATCCTTCATTGCCACTGCATGTTTCCTGACCTCCCTATGCTGTCCACCCCGTGGTGCTTTTCTCCCTCCTACATTGCCACCCACTGCCTATCTTAATTCAGTTCCTATGATTCTCTCCACCCGTAATGTTTTTCTCACTCCTACTAGTGAATGTAATTTTACACACCTATACAATGCGCACCACCCCACGATGTTTTTCAGAAACCTATCCTACATTGCCACTGCATGTTTCCTGACCTCCCCAGGCTGACCACCCCGTGGTGCTTTTCTCCATCCTACATTGCCACCCACTGCCTATCTTAATTCAGACCCTATGATTCACACCACCCCAGGATGTTTTTCTTTCTCCAACTAGTGAATGTAATGTTACATACCCATACAATGCGCAGCAACCCACGATGTTTTTCAGAAAGCTGTCCTAAATGCCACTGCATGTTTCCTGACCTCCCCATGCTGACCACTCCGTGGTGCTTTTCTCCATCCTACATTGCCACTCACTGCCTATCCTAAATCAGACCCTCTGATTCACACCACCCCGTGATGTTTTTCTCACTCCTGCTAGTGAATGTAATGTCACACACCCATAAAGTGTGCACCACCCTGCGATATTTTTCAGAAACCTATCCTACATTCCCACTGCATGGTTCCTGACCTCGCCATGCTGCCCAACCCGTGGGGCCATTCTACATCCTACATTGCCTCTCACTGCCTATTCTAAATCAGACCCTCCAATTCACACCACCCCTTGATGTTTTTCTCACTCCTACAAGGAATGGCCTGTTAGAAACCCCTACAATGCGCACCACCCCGCGATGTTTTTCAGAAACCTATCCTACATTTCCACTGCATGTTTCCTGACCTCCCCATGCTGACCACACCGTAGTGCTTTTGTCCATCCTACATTGCCACTCACTGCCTATCCTAATTCAGACCCTCTGATTCACACAACCCCGTGATGTTTTTCTCGCTCCCACTAGTGAATGGCCTGTTAAAAACCCTTACAATCCGCACTACCCCATGATGTTTTTCAGAAACCTAACCTACATTGCCCCTGCATGTTTCCTGACCTACCCATGCTGACCACCCAGTGGTGCTTTCTTCCATCCTACATTGCCCCCCACTGCCATTCGTAATTCAGACCCTCTGATTCACACCACCCCATGATGTTTTTCTCACTCCTACTAGTGAATGTAATGTTACACACCTATACAATGCGCACCACCCCGCGATGTTTTTCAGAAACCTATCCTTCATTGCCACTGCATGTTTCCTGACCTCCCAATGCTGTCCACCCCGTGGTGCTTTTCTCCCTCCTACATTGCCACCCACTGCCTATCTTAATTCAGTTCCTATGATTCTCTCCACCCGTGATGTTTTTCTCACTCCTACTAGTGAATGTAATTTTACACACCTATACAATGCTCACCACCCCACGATGTTTTTCAGAAACCTATCCTACATTGCCACTGCATGTTTCCTGACCTCCCCATGCTGACCACCCCGTGGTGCTTTTCTCCATCCTACATTGCCACTCCCTGCCTATACTATTTCAGGCACTATGATTCACACCATCCTGTGATGTTTTTCTCACTCCTACTAGTGAAAAAAATTTTACACACCCATACAATGCGCAGCACCCCGCATTATTTTTCAGAAACCTATCCTACATTGCCACTGCCTGTTTCCTGGCCTCCCCATGCTGACCACCCCGTTAAACTTTTCTCCATTCTACATTGCCACTCACTGCCTATCCTAATTCAGTTCCTATGATTCACACCACTCCGTGATGTTTTTCTCACTCCTACTAGTGAATGGCCTGTTAGAAACCCATACAATTCACACGACCCAGCGATGTTTCTCAGAAACCTATCCTACATGGCCACTGCATGTTTCCTGACTTCCGCATGGTGACCACCCCGTGGTGCTTTTCTCCAACCTATATTGCCACTCACTGCCTATCGTAATTCAGACTCTCCAATTCACACCAACCCGTGATGTTTTTCTCATTCCTGCTAGTGAATGTAATGTTACACACCCATACAATGCGCACCACACTGTGATTTTTTTCACAAACCTATCCTACATTGCCACTGCATGTTTCCTGACCTCCCCATGCTGACCACCCGTGATGCTTTTCTCCATCCTATATTGCCACTCACTGCCTACCGTAATTCAGACACTCTGATTCACACCACCCCATGATGTTTTTCTCACTCCTACTAGTGAATGTAATGTTACACACCCATACAATGCCCACCACCCTGTGATTTTTTTCAGAAACCTATCCTACATTGCCACTGCATGTTTCCTTACCTCCCCATGCTGAACACCCCGTAGTGCTTTTGTCCATCCTACATTGCACTCACTGCCTATCCTAATTCAGACACTCTGATTCACACCACCCCATGATGTTTTTCTCACTCCCACTAGTGAATGGCCTGGCACAAACCCTTACAATGCGCACCACCCCATGATGTTTTTCAGAAACCTATCCTACATTGCCCCTGCATGTTTCCTGACCTCCCCATGCTCAGCACCCCGTGGTGCTTTTCTCCAAGCTACCTTGCCACTCACTGCCTATCCTAATTCCGATCCTATGATTCACACCACCCCGTGATGTTTTTCTCACTCCTACTAGTGAATGTAATGTTACAAACCCATGCAATGCACACCACCCCGCGAAGTTTTTCAGAATCCTATCCTACATTGTCACTGCATGTTTCCTGACCTCCCCATGCTGAGCACCACATGGTGCATTTATCCAACCTACATTGCCACTCACTGCCTATCCTAATTCAGAACTTCCTTTTCACACCACCCCGTGATGTTTTTCTCACTCCTACTAGTGAATTGCCTGTTAGAATCCTTTACAATGCTCAGCACCCCACGATGGTTTTCGGATACCTATCCTACATTGCCCCTACATGTTTCCTGAGCTCCCCATGCTGACCACCCCATGGTGCTTTTCTCCATCCTACATTGCCACTCACTGCCTATCCTAATTCAGACCCTCCAATTCACACCACCCCATGATGTTTTTCTCACTCCTACTAGTGAATGTAATGTTACACACCAATACAATGCGCACTACGCTGGGATGTTTTTCAGAAACTCCTCTTACATTGCCACTGCATGTTTCCTGACCTTCACATGCTGACCACTCAGTGGTGCTTTTCTCCATCCTACATTGTCACTCACTGCCTATCCTAATTCAGACCCTCCAATTCACACCACCCCTGATGTTTTTCTCACTCCTACTAGTGAATGTAATGTTACACACCCATACAATGTGCAGCACGCCGCGATGTTTTTCAGAAACCTATCCTACATTGCCACTGCATATTTCCGGACCTCCTCATGCTGACCACCCTGTGGTGCTTTCCTCCAACCTACATTGCCCCGCACTGCCATTCGTAATTCAGACGATCCGATTCACACCACCCCGTGATGTTTTTCTCACTCCTACTAATGAATGTAATATTACACACCCATAGAATGCGCACCACGCTGGGATGTTTTTCAGAAACCCATCTTACATTGCCACTGCATGTTTCCTGACCTCCCCATGCGGACCACCCCGTGGTGCTTTTCTCCATCCTACATTGCACCTTCCAGCCTTTCCTAATTCAGAACCTACCATTCACACCACCCCAGGATGTTTTTCTAACTCCTACTAGTGAATGTAATATTACACACCCATACAATGCGCAGCACCCCACGATGTTTTTCAGAAAGCTGACCTACATTGCCACTGCATGTTTCCTAAATTCCCCATGCTGACCAACCCGTGGTGCTTTTCTCAATCCTACATTGCCACTTCCTGCCTATCCTAATTCAGAAACTCCAATTCATACCACCCAGTGATGTTTTTCTCACTCCTACTAGTGAATGTAATGTTCCACACCCATACAATGTGCACCACCCCGTGATGTTTTTCAGAAACCTATACTACATTGTCACTGCATGTTTCCTGACCTACCCATGCTGACCACCCCTTGGTGCTTTTCTCCATCCTACATTGCTACTCACTGCCTATACTATTTTAGTTCCTATCATTCACACCACCCCATGATGTTTTTCTCACTCCTACTAGTGAATGTAATGTTACACACCCATACAATGAGCACCAGCCCGCGATGTTTTTCAGAAACCTATCCTATATTGCCATTGCATGTTTCCTGCCCTCCCCATGCTGACCACCCCGTTGTGCTTTTCTCCATTCTACATTGCCACTCACTGCCTATCCTAATTCAGACCCTCCGATTCACACCACTCCGTGGTGTTTTTCTGACTCCTACTATAGAATGTAATGTTACACACCAATACAATGCGCCCCACCCCGCCATGTTTTTCAGAAAACTATCCTACATTGCCACTGCATGTTTCGTAACCTCCCAATGCTGACCACCCCGTGGTGCTTTTCTCGAAGCTATATTGCCACTCACGGCCTATCCTAATTGAGATCCTCCGATTCACACGACCCCGTGATGTTTTTCTCACTCCTACTAGTGAATGTAATGTTACACACACTTACATTGCGCACCACCCCTCGATGTTTTTCAGAAACCTATCCTATATTGCAACTGCATGTTTCCTGACCACCACATGCGGGCAACCCCGTGGTCCTTTTCTCCATCCTACATTGCCACTCACTGCCTATCCTAATTCAGACCCTCCGATTCACACCACCCCGTGATGTTTTTCTCACCTCTACTAGTGAATGTAATGTTACACACCCATACAATGCGCACCACCCCGTGATGTTTCTCCAAAATCTATCCTACATTACCACTGCATGTTTCCTGACCTCCCCATGCTGACCAACCCGTGGTGCTTTTCTCCATCCTACATTGCCACTCACTGCCTATCCTAATTCAGACCCTCCGATTCACACCAGCCCGTGATGTTTTTCTCACTCCTACTAGTGAATGTAATGTTACACACCCATACAATGCGCACCACCCCACGTTGTTTTTCAGATACCTATCCTACATTGCCACTGCATGTTTCTTGAACTCCCCATGCTGACCACATCGTGGTGCTTTTCTCCATCCAACATTGCCATTCCCTGCCTATCCTAATTCAGACCCTCTGATTCACAACACCCCGTGATGTTTTCTCACTCCTACTAGTGAATGAAATGTTACACACCCATACAATGCGCACAACCCCGTGATGTTTTTCAGAAACCTATCCTATATTGCCACTGATTGTTTCCTGACCTCCCCATGCTGACCACCCCGTGGGGCTTTTCTCCATCCTACATTGCCACTCACTGCCTATCCCAATTGAGATCCTCCGATTCAGTCTTCACCGAGATGTTTTTCTCACTCCTACTAGTGAATGTAATGTTACACACCCTTACATTGCGCACCACCCCGCGATGATTTTGAGAAACCTATCCTACATTGCCACTGCATGTTTCCTGACCTCCCCATGCTGTCCACCCCGTGGTCCTTTTCTCCATCCTACATTGCCACTCACTGCCTATACTAATTCAGACCCTCCGATTCACACCACCCCGTGATGTTTTTCTCCCTTCTACTAGTGAATGTAATGTTACACACCCATACAATGCGCACCACCTTGTGATGTTTCTCAGAAATCTATCCTACATTACAACTGCATGTTTCCTGACCTCCCCATGCTGACCACCCCATGGTGCTTTTCTCCATCCTACATTGCCACTCACTGCCTATCCTAATTAAGACCCTCCGATTCACACCACCCGGTGATGTTATTCTCACTCCGACTAGTGAATGTAATGTTACACACCCATACAATGCGCACCACCCTGCGATGTTTTTCAGAAAACTTTCTTACATTGCCACTGCATGTTTCCTGACTTCCCCATGTTGACCACCCCGTGGTGCTTTTCTCCATCATACCTTGCCTCTCACTGCCTATCCTAACTCAGACCCTCCGAATCACACCACTCCCTGATGTTTTTCTCTCTCCTACTAGTGAATGTATTGTTACACACCCATACAATGCGTACCACCCCGCGATGATTTTCAGAATCCTATCCTACATTGCCACTGCATGTTTCCTGACCACTGCATGCTGGCCACCCCGTGGTGCTTTTCTCCATCCTACATTGGCACTCACTGGCTTTCCCTATTCAGACTCTCCAATTCACACAACCCTGTGATGTTTTTCTCACTCCTAGTAGTGAATGTAATGTTACACACCCATACAATGCGCACAACCCCGCAATGTTTTTCAGAAACCTATCCTACATTGCCAGCGCATGTTTCCTGACCTCCCCATGCTGACCACCCCGTGGAGCTTTTCTCCATCCTCCATGGCCACTCACTGCCTGTCCTAATTCAGATCCTATGACTGACACCACTCCGTGATGTTTTTCCCACTCCTACTAGTGAATGTAATGTTACAAACCCATACAATGCGCACCACCCCGCGATGTTTTTCAGAAACCTATCCTACATTGCCACTGCATGTTTCCGGACTTCCCTATGCTGACCACCCGTGGTGCTTTTCTCAATCCTACATTGCCACTTCCTGCCTATCCTAATTCAAAACCTCCGATTCAAACCATCCCGTGATGTTTTTCTCACTCCTACTAGTTAATGTAATGTTACACACCCCTACAGTGCGCACCACCCCGCGATGTCTGTTAGAAACCTATCCTATATTGCCACTGCATGTTTCCTGACCTCCCCATGCTGTCCACCACATGGTGCTTTTTCTCCATCCTACATTGCCACTCACTGCCTATCCTAATTCAGACCTTCCGATTCACACCACCCTGTAATATTTTTCTCACTCCTACTAGTGAATGTAATGTTACACACCCATACAATGTGCACCACCCCGCCATGTTTTTCAGAAACCTATGTTACATTGCCCCTGCATGTTTTTTGAGCTCTCCCTGCTAACCACCCAGTGGTGCTTTTCTCCAACCTTCATTGCCACTCACTGCCTTTCCTAATTCAGATCCTATGATTCACACACCCCTTGATGTTTTTCTCACACCTACTAGTGAATGTAATGTTACAAACTCTTACAATGTGCACCACCCCGCGATGTTTTTCATAATCCTATCCTACATTGGCACTGCATGTTTCCTGACCTCCCCATGCTGACCAACCCATGGTGCTTTTCTCCATCATACATTTCCACTCACTGCCTATCCTTATTCAGACCATCCAATTCACACAACCCCGTGATGTTTTTTTCACTCCTACTTGTGAATGGCCTTTTAGAAACCCTTACAATGCGCACCACACCGCGATGTTTTTCAGAAACCTGTGCTACATTGCCAATGCATGTTTCCTGCCCTCTCCATGCTGACCACCCTGTGGTGCTTTTCACCATCCTACATTGCCACTCACTGCCTTTCCTTATTCAGACCCTCCGATTCACACCACCCTGTGAGGTTTTTCTCACTCCTACTAGTGAATGTAATGTTACACACCCATACAATGCGCACTATCCCGCGATGTTTTTCAGAAACATATCCTACATTGCTAATGCATGTTTTCTGACATTCCCATGCTGACCACCCCGTGGAGGTTTTCTCCAACATACATTGCCACTCACTGCCTATCCCAATTCAGATCCTATGATTCACACCACTCCGTGATATTTTTTCCACTCCTACTAGTGAATGTAATGTTACAGACCCATACAATGCGCACCACCCCGCGATGTTTTTCAGAAACCTATCCTACATTGCCACTGCATGTTTCCTGACCTCCCCATGCTGACCATCCTGTGGAGCTTTTCTCCATGTTATATTGCCACTCACTACCTTTCCCTATTCAGACGCCCCGATTCACACCACCCCGTGATGTTTTTCTCACTTCTACTAGTGAATGTAATGTTACACACCCATACAATGCGCACCACCCCGCGATGTTTCTCAGAAATCTATCCAACCTTACCACTGCATGTTTCCTGTCTTCCCCATGTTGACCACCCCGTGGTGCTTTTCTCCATCCTACATTGCCTCTCACTGCCTATGCTAAATCAGATGCTCTGAATCACACCACTCCGTGACGTTTTTCTCGCTCCTACTAGTGAATGTTTGGTTACACACAAATACAATGCGCACCACCCCGCGATGTTTTGCAGAATTCTCTGTTACATTGCCACTGCATGTTTCCTGACCTCCCCATGCTGACCACCCGTGGTGCTCATCTCCATCCTACATTGGCACTCACTGCCTTTCCCTATTCAAACTCTCCGATTCACACGACCCCGTGATGTTTTTCTCACTCCTAGTAGTGAATGTAATGTTACACACACATACAATTCGCACCACCGAGCGATGTTTTTCAGAAACCTATCCTACATTGCCAGTGCATGTTTCCTGACCTCCCCATGCTGACCACCCAGTGGAGCTTTTCTCCATCCTACATTGCCACGCACTGCCTGTCCTAATTCAGATATTATGACTCACACCACTCCGTGATGTTTTTCCCACTCCTACTTGTGAATGTAATGTTACAGACCCACACAATGCGCACCACCGCGCGATGTTTTTCAGAAACGTATCCTACATTGCCACTGCATGTTTCCTGACCTCCCTATGCTGACCAACCGTGGTGCTTTTCTCAGTCCTACATTGCCACTTCCTGCCTATCCCAATTCAGAACCTCCGATTCACACCACCGAGTGATGTTTTTCTCACTCCTACTAGTGAATGTAATGTTACACACCCATACAATGTGCACCACCCCGCGATGTTTCTCAAAAATCTATCTGACATTGCCACTGCATGTTTCCTGACCTCCCCATGCTGAAAACCTCGTGGAGTTTTTCTCCATCCTACATTGCCACTAACTGCCTATCATAATTCAGACCCTCCGAATCACACCACTCCGTGATGTTTTTCCCACTCCTTCTAGTGAATGTAATGTTACACACCCATACAATGCGCACCACCCCGCAATTTTTTTCAGAAACCTATCCTACATTGCCACTGTATGTTTCCTGACCTCCCCATTCTGACCATCCCGTGGAGCTTTTCTCCATCCTACATTGCCACTCACTGCCTTTCCTTATTCAGAATCTCCATTTCATACCACCCCATGATGTTTTTCTCACTCCTAGTAGTGAATGTAATGTTACACACACGTACAATGCACACCACCCTGCGATGTTTTTCAGAAACCTATCCTACATTGCCACTGCATGTTTCCTGACCTCCCCATGCTGACCACAGCGTGGTGCTTTACTGCATCCTACATTGCCACTCACTGCCTATCCTAATTAAGACCCTCCGATTCAAACCAGTCAATGATGTTTTTCTCACTCCTACTAGTGAATGTAATGTTACACACCCATATAATGTGCAACACCTCAAGATGCTCTTCAGAAACCTATCCTACATTGCCAGTTCATGTTTCCTGACCTCCCCATGCTGACCACAGCGTGGTGCTCTTCTCCATCCTACATTTCCACTCACTACCTATCCTAATTCAGACCCTCCGATTCACACCACCCCGTGATGTTTTTCTCACTCCTATTAAGGAATGGCCTGTTAGAAAACCATAAAATGCGCATCACCCCGAGATGTTTTTCAGAAACGTATCCTACATTACCACTGCATGTTTCCTAACATCTTCATTCTGACAACCCCGTGGTGCTTTTGTCCATCCTACATTGCCACTCACCTCCTATCCTAATTCAGACGCTCCGATTCACAGCCCACCATGATATTTTTCTCACTCCTACTAGTGAATGTAATGTTATAAACCCATACAATGCGCACCACCCCGCGATGTTTTTCAGAAACCTTTCCTACATTGCCACTGCATGATTCCTGACCTTCCCATGCTGACCACCCTGTGGTGCTTTTCTCCATCCTACATTGCAACTCACTGCCTATCCCAATTGAGATCCTCCGATTCAGTCCTCACCGAGATGTTTTTCTCACTCCTACTAGTGAATGTAATGTTACACACCCTTACATTGTGCACCACCCCGCGATGATTTTAAGAAACCTATCCTACATTGCCACTGCGTGTTTCCTGACCTCCCCATGCTGAACACCCCGTGGTCCTTTCCTCCATCCTACATTGCCCCTCACTGCCTATACTAATTCAGACCGTCTGATTCACACCACTCCCTGATGTTTTTCTCACTTCTACTAGTGAATGTAATGTTACACACCCATACAATGCGCTCCACCCTGCGATGTTTCTCAGAAATCTATCCTACATTACCACTGCATGTTTCCTGACCTCCCCATGCTGACCACCCCGTGGTGCTTTTCTCCATCATACCTTGCCACTCACTGCCTATTCTAACTCAGACCCTCCTAATCACACCACTCCGTGATGTTTTTCTCTCTCCTACTAGTGAATGTATTGTTACACACCCATACAATGTGCACCACCCCGCGATGTTTTTCAGAATCCTACCCTACATTGCCACTGCATGTTTCCTGACCACTGCAGGCTGACCACCCTGTGGTGCTTTTCTCCATCCTACATTGGCACTCACTGGATTTCCCTATTCAGACTCTCCGATTCACACAACCCGGTGACGTTTTTCTCACTCCAAGTAGTGAATGTAATGTTACACACCCATACAATGCGCACAACCCAGCACTGTTTTTCAGAAACCTATCCTACATTGCCAGCGCATGTTTCCTGACCTCCCCATGCTGACCACCCCGTGGAGCTTTTCTCCATCCTACATTGCCACTCACTGCCTGTCCTAATTCAGATCCTATGACTGACACCACCCTGTGATGTTTTTCCCACTCCTACTAGTGAATGTAATGTTACAAACCCATACAATGCGCACCACCCCGTGATGTTTTTCAGAAACCTATCCTACATTGACACTGCATGTCTCCAGACTTCCCTATGCTGACCACCCGTGGTGCTTTTCTCAATCCTACGTTGCCACTTCCTGCCTATCCTAATTCAGAACCTCCGATTCACACCACCCAGTGATGTTTTTCTCAATACTACTAGTGAATGTAATGTTACACACCCATACAATGTGCACCACACCGCGATGTTTTTCAGAATACTATCCTACATTGCCACTGCATGTTTCCTGACTTCCCCATGCTGACCGCACCGTGGTGCTTTACTCCATCCTACATTGCCACACACTGCCTTTCCTTATTCAGACTCTACATTTCACACTAGCCCGTGAAGTTTTTCTCACTCATACTAGTTAATGTAAAGTTACACACCCATACAATGAGAAATACCACGCGATGTTTTTCAGAAACCTATCCTACATTGCTACTGCATGTTTCCTGACCTCCCTATGGTGACCACCCCGTGGTGCTTTTCTTAATCCTACATTGCCACTTCCTGCCTATCCTAATTCAGACCCTCCGATTCACACCAGCCCGTGATGTTTTTCTCACTCCTACTAGTGAATGTAATTTTACACACCACTACAATGCGCAACACCACGCGATGTCTGTTAGAAACCTATCCTATATTGCCACTGCATGTTTCCTGACCTCCCCATGCTGTCCACCACATGGTGCTTTTTCTCCATCCTACATTGCCACAGACTGCCTATCCTAATTCAGACCTTCCGATTCACACCACCCCGTGATGTTTTTCTCACTCCTACTAGTGAATGTAATGTTACACACGAATCCAATGCGCACAACCCCAAGATCTTTCTCAGAAACCAATCCTACATTGCCACTTCATTTTTCCTGACCTCCCCATGCTGACCACCCCGTGGTGCTTTTCTCCATCATACCTTGCCACTCACTGCCTATCCTAACTCAGACCCTCCGAATCACACCACTCCCTGATGTTTTTCTCTCTCCTACTAGTGAATGTATTGTTACACACCCATACAATGCGTACCACCCCGCGATGATTTTCAGAATCCTATCCTACATTGCCACTGCATGTTTCCTGACCACTGCATGCTGGCCACCCCGTGGTGCTTTTCTCCATCCTACATTGGCACTCACTGGCTTTCCCTATTCAGACTCTCCAATTCACACAACCCTGTGATGTTTTTCTCACTCCTAGTAGTGAATGTAATGTTACACACCCATACAATGCGCACAACCCCGCAATGTTTTTCAGAAACCTATCCTACATTGCCAGCGCATGTTTCCTGACCTCCCCATGCTGACCACCCCGTGGAGCTTTTCTCCATCCTCCATGGCCACTCACTGCCTGTCCTAATTCAGATCCTATGACTGACACCACTCCGTGATGTTTTTCCCACTCCTACTAGTGAATGTAATGTTACAAACCCATACAATGCGCACCACCCCGCGATGTTTTTCAGAAACCTATCCTACATTGCCACTGCATGTTTCCGGACTTCCCTATGCTGACCACCCGTGGTGCTTTTCTCAATCCTACATTGCCACTTCCTGCCTATCCTAATTCAAAACCTCCGATTCAAACCATCCCGTGATGTTTTTCTCACTCCTACTAGTTAATGTAATGTTACACACCCCTACAGTGCGCACCACCCCGCGATGTCTGTTAGAAACCTATCCTATATTGCCACTGCATGTTTCCTGACCTCCCCATGCTGTCCACCACATGGTGCTTTTTCTCCATCCTACATTGCCACTCACTGCCTATCCTAATTCAGACCTTCCGATTCACACCACCCTGTAATATTTTTCTCACTCCTACTAGTGAATGTAATGTTACACACCCATACAATGTGCACCACCCCGCCATGTTTTTCAGAAACCTATGTTACATTGCCCCTGCATGTTTTTTGACCTCTCCCTGCTAACCACCCAGTGGTGCTTTTCTCCAACCTTCATTGCCACTCACTGCCTTTCCTAATTCAGATCCTATGATTCACACACCCCTTGATGTTTTTCTCACACCTACTAGTGAATGTAATGTTACAAACTCTTACAATGTGCACCACCCCGCGATGTTTTTCATAATCCTATCCTACATTGGCACTGCATGTTTCCTGACCTCCCCATGCTGACCAACCCATGGTGCTTTTCTCCATCATACATTTCCACTCACTGCCTATCCTTATTCAGACCATCCAATTCACACAACCCCGTGATGTTTTTTTCACTCCTACTTGTGAATGGCCTTTTAGAAACCCTTACAATGCGCACCACACCGCGATGTTTTTCAGAAACCTGTGCTACATTGCCAATGCATGTTTCCTGCCCTCTCCATGCTGACCACCCTGTGGTGCTTTTCACCATCCTACATTGCCACTCACTGCCTTTCCTTATTCAGACCCTCCGATTCACACCACCCTGTGAGGTTTTTCTCACTCCTACTAGTGAATGTAATGTTACACACCCATACAATGCGCACTATCCCGCGATGTTTTTCAGAAACATATCCTACATTGCTAATGCATGTTTTCTGACATTCCCATGCTGACCACCCCGTGGAGGTTTTCTCCAACATACATTGCCACTCACTGCCTATCCCAATTCAGATCCTATGATTCACACCACTCCGTGATATTTTTTCCACTCCTACTAGTGAATGTAATGTTACAGACCCATACAATGCGCACCACCCCGCGATGTTTTTCAGAAACCTATCCTACATTGCCACTGCATGTTTCCTGACCTCCCCATGCTGACCATCCTGTGGAGCTTTTCTCCATGTTATATTGCCACTCACTACCTTTCCCTATTCAGACGCCCCGATTCACACCACCCCGTGATGTTTTTCTCACTTCTACTAGTGAATGTAATGTTACACACCCATACAATGCGCACCACCCCGCGATGTTTCTCAGAAATCTATCCAACCTTACCACTGCATGTTTCCTGTCTTCCCCATGTTGACCACCCCGTGGTGCTTTTCTCCATCCTACATTGCCTCTCACTGCCTATGCTAAATCAGATGCTCTGAATCACACCACTCCGTGACGTTTTTCTCGCTCCTACTAGTGAATGTTTGGTTACACACAAATACAATGCGCACCACCCCGCGATGTTTTGCAGAATTCTCTGTTACATTGCCACTGCATGTTTCCTGACCTCCCCATGCTGACCACCCGTGGTGCTCATCTCCATCCTACATTGGCACTCACTGCCTTTCCCTATTCAAACTCTCCGATTCACACGACCCCGTGATGTTTTTCTCACTCCTAGTAGTGAATGTAATGTTACACACACATACAATTCGCACCACCGAGCGATGTTTTTCAGAAACCTATCCTACATTGCCAGTGCATGTTTCCTGACCTCCCCATGCTGACCACCCAGTGGAGCTTTTCTCCATCCTACATTGCCACGCACTGCCTGTCCTAATTCAGATATTATGACTCACACCACTCCGTGATGTTTTTCCCACTCCTACTTGTGAATGTAATGTTACAGACCCACACAATGCGCACCACCGCGCGATGTTTTTCAGAAACGTATCCTACATTGCCACTGCATGTTTCCTGACCTCCCTATGCTGACCAACCGTGGTGCTTTTCTCAGTCCTACATTGCCACTTCCTGCCTATCCCAATTCAGAACCTCCGATTCACACCACCGAGTGATGTTTTTCTCACTCCTACTAGTGAATGTAATGTTACACACCCATACAATGTGCACCACCCCGCGATGTTTATCAAAAATCTATCTGACATTGCCACTGCATGTTTCCTGACCTCCCCATGCTGAAAACCTCGTGGAGTTTTTCTCCATCCTACATTGCCACTAACTGCCTATCATAATTCAGACCCTCCGAATCACACCACTCCGTGATGTTTTTCCCACTCCTTCTAGTGAATGTAATGTTACACACCCATACAATGCGCACCACCCCGCAATTTTTTTCAGAAACCTATCCTACATTGCCACTGTATGTTTCCTGACCTCCCCATTCTGACCATCCCGTGGAGCTTTTCTCCATCCTACATTGCCACTCACTGCCTTTCCTTATTCAGAATCTCCATTTCACACCACCCCATGATGTTTTTCTCACTCCTAGTAGTGAATGTAATGTTACACACACGTACAATGCACACCACCCTGCGATGTTTTTCAGAAACCTATCCTACATTGCCACTGCATGTTTCCTGACCTCCCCATGCTGACCACAGCGTGGTGCTTTACTGCATCCTACATTGCCACTCACTGCCTATCCTAATTAAGACCCTCCGATTCAAACCAGTCAATGATGTTTTTCTCACTCCTACTAGTGAATGTAATGTTACACACCCATATAATGTGCAACACCTCAAGATGCTCTTCAGAAACCTATCCTACATTGCCAGTTCATGTTTCCTGACCTCCCCATGCTGACCACAGCGTGGTGCTCTTCTCCATCCTACATTTCCACTCACTACCTATCCTAATTCAGACCCTCCGATTCACACCACCCCGTGATGTTTTTCTCACTCCTATTAAGGAATGGCCTGTTAGAAAACCATAAAATGCGCATCACCCCGAGATGTTTTTCAGAAACGTATCCTACATTACCACTGCATGTTTCCTAACATCTTCATTCTGACAACCCCGTGGTGCTTTTGTCCATCCTACATTGCCACTCACCTCCTATCCTAATTCAGACGCTCCGATTCACAGCCCACCATGATATTTTTCTCACTCCTACTAGTGAATGTAATGTTATAAACCCATACAATGCGCACCACCCCGCGATGTTTTTCAGAAACCTTTCCTACATTGCCACTGCATGATTCCTGACCTTCCCATGCTGACCACCCTGTGGTGCTTTTCTCCATCCTACATTGCAACTCACTGCCTATCCCAATTGAGATCCTCCGATTCAGTCCTCACCGAGATGTTTTTCTCACTCCTACTAGTGAATGTAATGTTACACACCCTTACATTGTGCACCACCCCGCGATGATTTTAAGAAACCTATCCTACATTGCCACTGCGTGTTTCCTGACCTCCCCATGCTGAACACCCCGTGGTCCTTTCCTCCATCCTACATTGCCCCTCACTGCCTATACTAATTCAGACCGTCTGATTCACACCACTCCCTGATGTTTTTCTCACTTCTACTAGTGAATGTAATGTTACACACCCATACAATGCGCACCACCCTGCGATGTTTCTCAGAAATCTATCCTACATTACCACTGCATGTTTCCTGACCTCCCCATGCTGACCACCCCGTGGTGCTTTTCTCCATCATACCTTGCCACTCACTGCCTATTCTAACTCAGACCCTCCTAATCACACCACTCCGTGATGTTTTTCTCTCTCCTACTAGTGAATGTATTGTTACACACCCATACAATGTGCACCACCCCGCGATGTTTTTCAGAATCCTACCCTACATTGCCACTGCATGTTTCCTGACCACTGCAGGCTGACCACCCTGTGGTGCTTTTCTCCATCCTACATTGGCACTCACTGGATTTCCCTATTCAGACTCTCCGATTCACACAACCCGGTGACGTTTTTCTCACTCCAAGTAGTGAATGTAATGTTACACACCCATACAATGCGCACAACCCAGCACTGTTTTTCAGAAACCTATCCTACATTGCCAGCGCATGTTTCCTGACCTCCCCATGCTGACCACCCCGTGGAGCTTTTCTCCATCCTACATTGCCACTCACTGCCTGTCCTAATTCAGATCCTATGACTGACACCACCCTGTGATGTTTTTCCCACTCCTACTAGTGAATGTAATGTTACAAACCCATACAATGCGCACCACCCCGTGATGTTTTTCAGAAACCTATCCTACATTGACACTGCATGTCTCCAGACTTCCCTATGCTGACCACCCGTGGTGCTTTTCTCAATCCTACGTTGCCACTTCCTGCCTATCCTAATTCAGAACCTCCGATTCACACCACCCAGTGATGTTTTTCTCAATACTACTAGTGAATGTAATGTTACACACCCATACAATGTGCACCACACCGCGATGTTTTTCAGAATACTATCCTACATTGCCACTGCATGTTTCCTGACTTCCCCATGCTGACCGCACCGTGGTGCTTTACTCCATCCTACATTGCCACACACTGCCTTTCCTTATTCAGACTCTACATTTCACACTAGCCCGTGAAGTTTTTCTCACTCATACTAGTTAATGTAAAGTTACACACCCATACAATGAGAAATACCACGCGATGTTTTTCAGAAACCTATCCTACATTGCTACTGCATGTTTCCTGACCTCCCTATGGTGACCACCCCGTGGTGCTTTTCTTAATCCTACATTGCCACTTCCTGCCTATCCTAATTCAGACCCTCCGATTCACACCAGCCCGTGATGTTTTTCTCACTCCTACTAGTGAATGTAATTTTACACACCACTACAATGCGCAACACCACGCGATGTCTGTTAGAAACCTATCCTATATTGCCACTGCATGTTTCCTGACCTCCCCATGCTGTCCACCACATGGTGCTTTTTCTCCATCCTACATTGCCACAGACTGCCTATCCTAATTCAGACCTTCCGATTCACACCACCCCGTGATGTTTTTCTCACTCCTACTAGTGAATGTAATGTTACACACGAATCCAATGCGCACAACCCCAAGATCTTTCTCAGAAACCAATCCTACATTGCCACTTCATTTTTCCTGACCTCCCCATGCTGACCACCACGTGGTGCTTTTCTCCATCCTACATTGCCACTCACTGCTTATCCTAATTAATACCCTCCGATTCACACCACCCTGTGATGTTTTTCTCACTCCTACTAGTAAATGTAATATTACACACCCATACATTGTGAAACACCCCAAGATGTTCTTCAGAAACCTATCCTATAATGCCACTTCATGTTTCCTGACCTACCCATGCTGACCACCCCGTGGTGGTTTTCTCCATCCTACATTGCCACTCAATGCCTATCCTAATTCAGACCTTCCGATTCACACCAACCCGTGAGGTTTTTCTCACTCCTACTAGTGAATGTAATGTTACACACCCCTAGAATGCCCACCACCCCACGATGTCTGTCAGAAACCTGTCCTATATTTCCACTGCATGTTTCTTGACCTCCCCATGCTGTCCACCACTTGGTGCATTTCTCCATCCTACATTGCCACTCACTGCCTATCCTAATTCAGACCTTCCGATTCACACCACCCCGTAATGTTTTTCTCACTCCTACTAGAGAATGTAATGTTACACACCCATACAATGTGCAGAACCCCGCGATGTTTTTCAGAAACCTATCTTACATTGCCACTGCATGTTTCTTAACCTCTCCCTGCTGACCACCCAGTGGTGCTTTTCTCCATCCTACATTGCCACTCACTGCCTATTCTAATTCAGATAATATGATTCACACCACCCCGTGATGTTTTTCTCACTCCTACTAGTGAATGTAATGTTACACACCCATGCAATGTGCACCACCCCGTGATGTTTTTCAGAATCCTATCCTACATTGCCACTGCATGTTTCCTGACCTCCCCATGCTGACCATTCGGTGGTCCTTTTCTCCAACCTATATTTCCACTCACTGCCTTTCCTAATTCAGATCCTATGATTCACACACCCCTTGATGTTTTTCTCACACCTACTAGTGAATGTAATGTTACACACTCTTACAATGCGCAACACCCCGCCATGTTTTTCAGAATCCTATCCTACATTGGCACTGCATGTTTCCTGACCTCCCCATGCTGACCAACCCATGGTGCTTTTCTCCATCATACATTTCCACTCACTGCCTATCCTAATTCAGACCATCCAATTCACACAACCCTGTGATGTTTTTTTCACTTCTACTTGTGAATGGCCTTTTAGAAACCCTTACAATGCGCACCACACCGCGACGTTTTTCAGAAACCTGTGCTACATTGCCACGGCATGTTTCCTGCTCTCTCCATGCTGACCACCGTGTGGTGCTTTTCACCATCCTACATTGCCACTCACTGCATTTTCCTTATTCAGACCCTCGATTCATAACACCCGGTGAGGTTTTGCTCTCTCCTACTAGTGAATGTAATGTTACACACCCTTACAATGAGCACCACCCCACGAAGTTTTTCAGAAACGTATCCTACATTACCACTGCATGTTTCCTAACATCTTCATTCTGACAACCCCGTGGTGCTTTTGTCCATCCTACATTGCCACTCACCTCCTATCCTAATTCAGACGCTCCGATTCACATCCCACCGTGATATTTTTGTCACTCCTACTAGTGAATGTAATATTACAAACCCATACAATGCGCACCACCCCGCGATGTTTTTCAGAAACCTTTCCTACATTGCCACTGCATGTTTCCTGACCTCCCCATGCTGACACCTCGTGGTGCTTTTCTCCATCCTACATTGCCACTCACTGCCTATCCCAATTGAGATCCTCCGATTCAGTCCTTACCGAGATGTTTTTCTCACTCCTACTAGTGAATGTAATGTTACACACCCTTACATTGTGCACCACCCCGCGATGATTTTCAGAAACCTATCCTACATTGCCACTGCGTGTTTCCTGACCTCCCCATGCTGACCACCCGGTGGTCCTTTTCTCCATCCTACATTGCCACTCACTGCCTATACTAATTCAGACCCTCTGATTCACACCACTCCCTGATGTTTTTCTCACTTCTACTAGTGAATGTAATGTTACACACCCATACAATGCGCACCACCCTGCGATGTTTCTCAGAAATCTATCCTACATTACCGCTGCATGTTTCCTGACCTCCTTATGCTGACCACCCCGTGGTGCTTTTCTCCATCATACCTTGCCACTCACTGCCTATTCTAACTCAGACCCTCCGAATCACAACACTCCGTGATGTTTTTCTCTCTCCTACTAGTGAATGTATTGTTACACACCCATACAATGCGCACCACCCCGCGATGTTTTTCAGAATCCTACCTACATTGCCACTGCATGTTTCCTGACCACTGCAGGCTGACCACCCCGTGGTGCTTTTCTCCATCCTACATTAGCACTCACTGGATTTCCCTATTCAGACTCTCCGATTCACACAACCCGGTGATGTTTTTCTCACTCCAAGTAGTGAATGTAATGTTACACACCCATACAATGCGCACAACCCCGCAATGTTTTTCAGAAACCTATCCTACATTGCCAGCGCATGTTTCCTGACCTCCCCATGCTGACCACCCCGTGGAGCTTTTCTCTATCCTACATTGCCACTCACTGCCTGTCCTAATTCAGATCCTATGACTCACACCACTTTGTGATGTTTTTCCCACTCCTACTAGTGAATGTAATGTTACAAACCCATACAATGCGCACGACCTCGCGATGTTTTTCAGAAACCTATCCTACATTGCCACTGCATGTTTCCGGACTTCCCTATGCTGACCACCCGTGGTGCTTTTCTCAATTCTACATTGCCACTTCCTGCCTATCCTAATTCAGAACCTCCGATTCACACCACCCAGTGATGTTTTTCTCACTACTACTAGTGAATGTAATGTTACACACCCATACAATGTGCACCACCCCGCGATATTTTTCAGAAACCTATCCTACATTGCCACTGCATGTTTCCTGACCTCCCCATGCTGACCACCCCGTGGTGCTTTTCTCCATACTACATTGCCACTCACTGCCTATCCTAACTCAGACCCTCCGAGTCACACCACTCAGTGATGTTTTACTCTCTCCTACTAGTGAATGTATTGTTACACACCCATACAGTGCGCACCACCCCGCGATGTTTTTCAGAATCCTATCCTACATTGCCACTGCATGTTTCCTGACCTCCCCATGCTGACCACACCGTGGTGCTTTACTCCATCCTACATTGCCACACACTGCCTTTCCTTATTCAGACTCTACATTTCACACCAACCCGTGAAGTTTTTCCCACTCATACTAGTTAATGTAAAGTTACACACCCATAAAATGAGAAAGACTCCGCGATGTTTTTCAGAAATCTATCCTACATTGCCACTGCATGTTTCCGGACCTCCCTATGCTGACCACCCCGTGGTGCTTTTCTCAATCCTACATTGCCACTTCCTGCCTATCCTAATTCAGAACCTCCAATTCATACAACCCAGTGATGTTTTTCTCACTCCTACTAGTGAATGTAATGTTCCACACCCATACAATGTGCACCACCCCGTGATGTTTTTCAGAAACCTATACTACATTGTCACTGCATGTTTCCTGACCTACCCATGCTGACCAACCCTTGGTGTTTTTCTCCATCCTACATTGCCACTCACTGCCTATAATATTTCAGTTCCTATGATTCACACCACCCCATGATGTTTTTCTCACTCCTACTAGTGAATGTAATGTTACACACCCATACAATGAGCACCAGCCCGCGATGTTTTTCAGAAAACTATCCTACATCGCCACTGCATGTTTCGTTACCTCCCCATGCTGACCACCCCGTGGTGCTTTTCTCGAAGCTACATTGCCACTCACTGCCTATCCTAATTGAGATCCTCCAATTCACACGACCCCGTGATGTTTTTCTCACTCCTACTAGTGAATGTAATGTTACACACCTATTCAATGTGCACCACCCCGCAATGATTCTGAGAAACCTAACCTACATTGCCACTGCATGTTTCCTGACCTCCCTATGCTGACCACCCCGTGGTGCTTTTCTTAATCCTACATTGCCACTTCCTGCCTATCCTAATTCAGACCCTCCGATTCACACCAGCCCGTGATGTTTTTCTCACTCCTACTAGTGAATGTAATTTTACACACCACTACAATGCGCAACACCCCGCGATGTCTGTTAGAAACCTATCCTATATTGCCACTGCATGTTTCCTGACCTCCCCATGCTGTCCACCACATGGTGCTTTTTCTCCATCCTACATTGCCACAGACTGCCTATCCTAATTCAGACCTTCCGACTCACACCACCCCGTGATGTTTTTCTCACTCCTACTAGTGAATGTAATGTTACACACGAATCCAATGCGCACAACCCCAAGATCTTTCTCAGAAACCAATCCTACATTGCCACTTCATTTTTCCTGACCTCCCCATGCTGACCACCACGTGGTGCTTTTCTCCATCCTACATTGCCACTCACTGCTTATCCTAATTAATACCCTCCGATTCACACCACCCTGTGATGTTTTTCTCACTCCTACTAGTAAATGTAATATTACACACCCATACATTGTGAAACACCCCAAGATGTTCTTCAGAAACCTATCCTATAATGCCACTTCATGTTTCCTGACCTACCCATGCTGACCACCCCGTGGTGGTTTTCTCCATCCTACATTGCCACTCAATGCCTATCCTAATTCAGACCTTCCGATTCACACCAACCCGTGAGGTTTTTCTCACTCCTACTAGTGAATGTAATGTTACACACCCCTAGAATGCCCACCACCCCACGATGTCTGTCAGAAACCTGTCCTATATTTCCACTGCATGTTTCTTGACCTCCCCATGCTGTCCACCACTTGGTGCATTTCTCCATCCTACATTGCCACTCACTGCCTATCCTAATTCAGACCTTCCGATTCACACCACCCCGTAATGTTTTTCTCACTCCTACTAGAGAATGTAATGTTACACACCCATACAATGTGCAGAACCCCGCGATGTTTTTCAGAAACCTATCTTACATTGCCACTGCATGTTTCTTAACCTCTCCCTGCTGACCACCCAGTGGTGCTTTTCTCCATCCTACATTGCCACTCACTGCCTATTCTAATTCAGATAATATGATTCACACCACCCCGTGATGTTTTTCTCACTCCTACTAGTGAATGTAATGTTACACACCCATGCAATGTGCACCACCCCGTGATGTTTTTCAGAATCCTATCCTACATTGCCACTGCATGTTTCCTGACCTCCCCATGCTGACCATTCGGTGGTCCTTTTCTCCAACCTACATTTCCACTCACTGCCTTTCCTAATTCAGATCCTATGATTCACACACCCCTTGATGTTTTTCTCACACCTACTAGTGAATGTAATGTTACACACTCTTACAATGCGCAACACCCCGCCATGTTTTTCAGAATCCTATCCTACATTGGCACTGCATGTTTCCTGACCTCCCCATGCTGACCAACCCATGGTGCTTTTCTCCATCATACATTTCCACTCACTGCCTATCCTAATTCAGACCATCCAATTCACACAACCCCGTGATGTTTTTTTCACTTCTACTTGTGAATGGCCTTTTAGAAACCCTTACAATGCGCACCACACCGCGACGTTTTTCAGAAACCTGTGCTACATTGCCACGGCATGTTTCCTGCCCTCTCCATGCTGACCACCGTGTGGTGCTTTTCACCATCCTACATTGCCACTCACTGCATTTTCCTTATTCAGACCCTCGATTCATAACACCCGGTGAGGTTTTGCTCTCTCCTACTAGTGAATGTAATGTTACACACCCTTACAATGAGCACCACCCCACGAAGTTTTTCAGAAACGTATCCTACATTACCACTGCATGTTTCCTAACATCTTCATTCTGACAACCCCGTGGTGCTTTTGTCCATCCTACATTGCCACTCACCTCCTATCCTAATTCAGACGCTCCGATTCACATCCCACCGTGATATTTTTGTCACTCCTACTAGTGAATGTAATATTACAAACCCATACAATGCGCACCACCCCGCGATGTTTTTCAGAAACCTTTCCTACATTGCCACTGCATGTTTCCTGACCTCCCCATGCTGACACCTCGTGGTGCTTTTCTCCATCCTACATTGCCACTCACTGCCTATCCCAATTGAGATCCTCCGATTCAGTCCTTACCGAGATGTTTTTCTCACTCCTACTAGTGAATGTAATGTTACACACCCTTACATTGTGCACCACCCCGCGATGATTTTCAGAAACCTATCCTACATTGCCACTGCGTGTTTCCTGACCTCCCCATGCTGACCACCCGGTGGTCCTTTTCTCCATCCTACATTGCCACTCACTGCCTATACTAATTCAGACCCTCTGATTCACACCACTCCCTGATGTTTTTCTCACTTCTACTAGTGAATGTAATGTTACACACCCATACAATGCGCACCACCCTGCGATGTTTCTCAGAAATCTATCCTACATTACCGCTGCATGTTTCCTGACCTCCTTATGCTGACCACCCCGTGGTGCTTTTCTCCATCATACCTTGCCACTCACTGCCTATTCTAACTCAGACCCTCCGAATCACAACACTCCGTGATGTTTTTCTCTCTCCTACTAGTGAATGTATTGTTACACACCCATACAATGCGCACCACCCCGCGATGTTTTTCAGAATCCTACCTACATTGCCACTGCATGTTTCCTGACCACTGCAGGCTGACCACCCCGTGGTGCTTTTCTCCATCCTACATTAGCACTCACTGGATTTCCCTATTCAGACTCTCCGATTCACACAACCCGGTGATGTTTTTCTCACTCCAAGTAGTGAATGTAATGTTACACACCCATACAATGCGCACAACCCCGCAATGTTTTTCAGAAACCTATCCTACATTGCCAGCGCATGTTTCCTGACCTCCCCATGCTGACCACCCCGTGGAGCTTTTCTCTATCCTACATTGCCACTCACTGCCTGTCCTAATTCAGATCCTATGACTCACACCACTTTGTGATGTTTTTCCCACTCCTACTAGTGAATGTAATGTTACAAACCCATACAATGCGCACGACCTCGCGATGTTTTTCAGAAACCTATCCTACATTGCCACTGCATGTTTCCGGACTTCCCTATGCTGACCACCCGTGGTGCTTTTCTCAATTCTACATTGCCACTTCCTGCCTATCCTAATTCAGAACCTCCGATTCACACCACCCAGTGATGTTTTTCTCACTACTACTAGTGAATGTAATGTTACACACCCATACAATGTGCACCACCCCGCGATATTTTTCAGAAACCTATCCTACATTGCCACTGCATGTTTCCTGACCTCCCCATGCTGACCACCCCGTGGTGCTTTTCTCCATACTACATTGCCACTCACTGCCTATCCTAACTCAGACCCTCCGAGTCACACCACTCAGTGATGTTTTACTCTCTCCTACTAGTGAATGTATTGTTACACACCCATACAGTGCACACCACCCCGCGATGTTTTTCAGAATCCTATCCTACATTGCCACTGCATGTTTCCTGACCTCCCCATGCTGACCACACCGTGGTGCTTTACTCCATCCTACATTGCCACACACTGCCTTTCCTTATTCAGACTCTACATTTCACACCAACCCGTGAAGTTTTTCCCACTCATACTAGTTAATGTAAAGTTACACACCCATAAAATGAGAAAGACTCCGCGATGTTTTTCAGAAATCTATCCTACATTGCCACTGCATGTTTCCAGACCTCCCTATGCTGACCACCCCGTGGTGCTTTTCTCAATCCTACATTGCCACTTCCTGCCTATCCTAATTCAGAACCTCCAATTCATACAACCCAGTGATGTTTTTCTCACTCCTACTAGTGAATGTAATGTTCCACACCCATACAATGTGCACCACCCCGTGATGTTTTTCAGAAACCTATACTACATTGTCACTGCATGTTTCCTGACCTACCCATGCTGACCAACCCTTGGTGTTTTTCTCCATCCTACATTGCCACTCACTGCCTATAATATTTCAGTTCCTATGATTCACACCACCCCATGATGTTTTTCTCACTCCTACTAGTGAATGTAATGTTACACACCCATACAATGAGCACCAGCCCGCGATGTTTTTCAGAAAACTATCCTACATCGCCACTGCATGTTTCGTTACCTCCCCATGCTGACCACCCCGTGGTGCTTTTCTCGAAGCTACATTGCCACTCACTGCCTATCCTAATTGAGATCCTCCAATTCACACGACCCCGTGATGTTTTTCTCACTCCTACTAGTGAATGTAATGTTACACACCTATTCAATGTGCACCACCCCGCAATGATTCTGAGAAACCTAACCTACATTGCCACTGCATGTTTCCTGACCTCCCTATGCTGACCACCCCGTGGTGCTTTTCTTAATCCTACATTGCCACTTCCTGCCTATCCTAATTCAGACTCTCCGATTCACACCAGCCCGTGATGTTTTTCTCACTCCTACTAGTGAATGTAATTTTACACACCACTACAATGCGCAACACCCCGCGATGTCTGTTAGAAACCTATCCTATATTGCCACTGCATGTTTCCTGACCTCCCCATGCTGTCCACCACATGGTGCTTTTTCTCCATCCTACATTGCCACAGACTGCCTATCCTAATTCAGACCTTCCGACTCACACCACCCCGTGATGTTTTTCTCACTCCTACTAGTGAATGTAATGTTACACACGAATCCAATGCGCACAACCCCAAGATCTTTCTCAGAAACCAATCCTACATTGCCACTTCATTTTTCCTGACCTCCCCATGCTGACCACCACGTGGTGCTTTTCTCCATCCTACATTGCCACTCACTGCTTATCCTAATTAATACCCTCCGATTCACACCACCCTGTGATGTTTTTCTCACTCCTACTAGTAAATGTAATATTACACACCCATACATTGTGAAACACCCCAAGATGTTCTTCAGAAACCTATCCTATAATGCCACTTCATGTTTCCTGACCTACCCATGCTGACCACCCCGTGGTGGTTTTCTCCATCCTACATTGCCACTCAATGCCTATCCTAATTCAGACCTTCCGATTCACACCAACCCGTGAGGTTTTTCTCACTCCTACTAGTGAATGTAATGTTACACACCCCTAGAATGCCCACCACCCCACGATGTCTGTCAGAAACCTGTCCTATATTTCCACTGCATGTTTCTTGACCTCCCCATGCTGTCCACCACTTGGTGCATTTCTCCATCCTACATTGCCACTCACTGCCTATCCTAATTCAGACCTTCCGATTCACACCACCCCGTAATGTTTTTCTCACTCCTACTAGAGAATGTAATGTTACACACCCATACAATGTGCAGAACCCCGCGATGTTTTTCAGAAACCTATCTTACATTGCCACTGCATGTTTCTTAACCTCTCCCTGCTGACCACCCAGTGGTGCTTTTCTCCATCCTACATTGCCACTCACTGCCTATTCTAATTCAGATAATATGATTCACACCACCCCGTGATGTTTTTCTCACTCCTACTAGTGAATGTAATGTTACACACCCATGCAATGTGCACCACCCCGTGATGTTTTTCAGAATCCTATCCTACATTGCCACTGCATGTTTCCTGACCTCCCCATGCTGACCATTCGGTGGTCCTTTTCTCCAACCTACATTTCCACTCACTGCCTTTCCTAATTCAGATCCTATGATTCACACACCCCTTGATGTTTTTCTCACACCTACTAGTGAATGTAATGTTACACACTCTTACAATGCGCAACACCCCGCCATGTTTTTCAGAATCCTATCCTACATTGGCACTGCATGTTTCCTGACCTCCCCATGCTGACCAACCCATGGTGCTTTTCTCCATCATACATTTCCACTCACTGCCTATCCTAATTCAGACCATCCAATTCACACAACCCCGTGATGTTTTTTTCACTTCTACTTGTGAATGGCCTTTTAGAAACCCTTACAATGCGCACCACACCGCGACGTTTTTCAGAATCCTGTGCTACATTGCCACGGCATGTTTCCTGCCCTCTCCATGCTGACCACCGTGTGGTGCTTTTCACCATCCTACATTGCCACTCACTGCATTTTCCTTATTCAGACCCTCGATTCATAACACCCGGTGAGGTTTTGCTCTCTCCTACTAGTGAATGTAATGTTACACACCCTTACAATGAGCACCACCCCACGAAGTTTTTCAGAAACCTATCCTACATTACCACTGCATGTTTCCTAACATCTTCATTCTGACAACCCCGTGGTGCTTTTGTCCATCCTACATTGCCACTCACCTCCTATCCTAATTCAGACGCTCCGATTCACATCCCACCGTGATATTTTTGTCACTCCTACTAGTGAATGTAATATTACAAACCCATACAATGCGCACCACCCCGCGATGTTTTTCAGAAACCTTTCCTACATTGCCACTGCATGTTTCCTGACCTCCCCATGCTGACACCTCGTGGTGCTTTTCTCCATCCTACATTGCCACTCACTGCCTATCCCAATTGAGATCCTCCGATTCAGTCCTTACCGAGATGTTTTTCTCACTCCTACTAGTGAATGTAATGTTACACACCCTTACATTGTGCACCACCCCGCGATGATTTTCAGAAACCTATCCTACATTGCCACTGCGTGTTTCCTGACCTCCCCATGCTGACCACCCGGTGGTCCTTTTCTCCATCCTACATTGCCACTCACTGCCTATACTAATTCAGACCCTCTGATTCACACCACTCCCTGATGTTTTTCTCACTTCTACTAGTGAATGTAATGTTACACACCCATACAATGCGCACCACCCTGCGATGTTTCTCAGAAATCTATCCTACATTACCGCTGCATGTTTCCTGACCTCCTTATGCTGACCACCCCGTGGTGCTTTTCTCCATCATACCTTGCCACTCACTGCCTATTCTAACTCAGACCCTCCGAATCACAACACTCCGTGATGTTTTTCTCTCTCCTACTAGTGAATGTATTGTTACACACCCATACAATGCGCACCACCCCGCGATGTTTTTCAGAATCCTACCTACATTGCCACTGCATGTTTCCTGACCACTGCAGGCTGACCACCCCGTGGTGCTTTTCTCCATCCTACATTAGCACTCACTGGATTTCCCTATTCAGACTCTCCGATTCACACAACCCGGTGATGTTTTTCTCACTCCAAGTAGTGAATGTAATGTTACACACCCATACAATGCGCACAACCCCGCAATGTTTTTCAGAAACCTATCCTACATTGCCAGCGCATGTTTCCTGACCTCCCCATGCTGACCACCCCGTGGAGCTTTTCTCTATCCTACATTGCCACTCACTGCCTGTCCTAATTCAGATCCTATGACTCACACCACTTTGTGATGTTTTTCCCACTCCTACTAGTGAATGTAATGTTACAAACCCATACAATGCGCACGACCTCGCGATGTTTTTCAGAAACCTATCCTACATTGCCACTGCATGTTTCCGGACTTCCCTATGCTGACCACCCGTGGTGCTTTTCTCAATTCTACATTGCCACTTCCTGCCTATCCTAATTCAGAACCTCCGATTCACACCACGAGTGATGTTTTTCTCACTACTACTAGTGAATGTAATGTTACACACCCATACAATGTGCACCACCCCGCGATATTTTTCAGAAACCTATCCTACATTGCCACTGCATGTTTCCTGACCTCCCCATGCTGACCACCCCGTGGTGCTTTTCTCCATACTACATTGCCACTCACTGCCTATCCTAACTCAGACCCTCCGAGTCACACCACTCAGTGATGTTTTACTCTCTCCTACTAGTGAATGTATTGTTACACACCCATACAGTGTGCACCACCCCGCGATGTTTTTCAGAATCCTATCCTACATTGCCACTGCATGTTTCCTGACCTCCCCATGCTGACCACACCGTGGTGCTTTACTCCATCCTACATTGCCACACACTGCCTTTCCTTATTCAGACTCTACATTTCACACCAACCCGTGAAGTTTTTCCCACTCATACTAGTTAATGTAAAGTTACACACCCATAAAATGAGAAAGACTCCGCGATGTTTTTCAGAAATCTATCCTACATTGCCACTGCATGTTTCCGGACCTCCCTATGCTGACCACCCCGTGGTGCTTTTCTCAATCCTACATTGCCACTTCCTGCCTATCCTAATTCAGAACCTCCAATTCATACAACCCAGTGATGTTTTTCTCACTCCTACTAGTGAATGTAATGTTCCACACCCATACAATGTGCACCACCCCGTGATGTTTTTCAGAAACCTATACTACATTGTCACTGCATGTTTCCTGACCTACCCATGCTGACCAACCCTTGGTGTTTTTCTCCATCCTACATTGCCACTCACTGCCTATAATATTTCAGTTCCTATGATTCACACCACCCCATGATGTTTTTCTCACTCCTACTAGTGAATGTAATGTTACACACCCATACAATGAGCACCAGCCCGCGATGTTTTTCAGAAAACTATCCTACATCGCCACTGCATGTTTCGTTACCTCCCCATGCTGACCACCCCGTGGTGCTTTTCTCGAAGCTACATTGCCACTCACTGCCTATCCTAATTGAGATCCTCCAATTCACACGACCCCGTGATGTTTTTCTCACTCCTACTAGTGAATGTAATGTTACACACCTATTCAATGTGCACCACCCCGCAATGATTCTGAGAAACCTAACCTACATTGCCACTGCATGTTTCCTGACCTCCCTATGCTGACCACCCCGTGGTGCTTTTCTTAATCCTACATTGCCACTTCCTGCCTATCCTAATTCAGACCCGCCAATTCACAACACCCCGTGATGTTTTCTCACTCCTACTAGTGAATGTAATGTTACACACCCATACAATGCGCACCACACCGTGATGTTTTTCAGAAACCTATCCTACATTGCCACTGCATGTTTCCTGACCTCCCCACGCTGACCACCCCGTGGTGCTTTTCTCCATCCTACATTGCCACTCACTGCCTATCCCAATTGAGACCCTCCGATTCAGTCCTCACCGAGATGTTTTTCTAACTCCTACTAGTGAATGTAATGTTACACACCCTTACATTGCGCACCACCCTGCGATGATTTTCAGAAACCTATCCTACATTGCCACTGCATGTTTGCTGACTTCCCCATGCTGTCCACCCCGTGGTCCTTTTCTCCATCCTACATTGCCATTCACTGCCTATACTAATTCAGACCCTCCGATTAACACCACCCCGTGTTGTTTTTCTCCCTTCTACTAGTGAATGTAATGTTACACACCCATACAATGCGCACCACCCTGCGATGTTTCTCAGAAATCTATCCTACATTACAACTGCATGTTTCCTGACCTCCCCATGTTGACCACCCCGTGATGCTTTTCTCCATCATAACTTGCCACTCACTGCCTATCCTAACTCAGACCCTCCGAATCACACCACTCCGTGATGTTTTTCTCTCTCCTTCTAGTGAATGTATTGTTACACACCCATACAATGCGCACCACCCCACGATGTTTTTCAGAATCCTATCCTACATTGCCACTGCATGTTTCCTGACCACTGCATGCTGACCACCCCGTGGTGTTTTCTCCATCCTACATTGGCACTCACTGGCTTTCCCTATTCAGACTCTCCGATTCACACAACCCGGTGATATTTTTCTCACTCCTAGTAGTGAATGTAATGTTAAACACCCATACAATGCGCACAACCCTGCAATGTTTTTCAGAAACCTATCCTACACTGCCAGCGCATGTTTCCTGACCTCCCCATGCTGACCGCCCCGTGGAGCTTTTCTCCATCCTACATTGCCACTCACTGCCTGTCCTAATTCAGATCCTATGACTGACAACACTCCGTGATGTTTTTCTCACTCCTACTAGTGAATGTAATGTTACAAACCCATACAATGCGCACCACCCCGCGATGTTTTTCAGAAACCTATCCTACATTGCCACTGCATGTTTCCGGACTTCCCTATGCTGACCACCCGTGGTGCTTTTCTCAATCCTACATTGCCACTCACTGCCTATCCTAATTCAGAACCTCCGATTCAAACGACCCCGTGATGTTTTTCTCACTCCTACTAGTGAATGTAATATTACACACCCCTACAATGCGGACCACCCCGCGATGTCTGTTAGAAACCTATCCTATATTGTCACTGCATGTTTCCTGACCTCCCCATGCTGTCCACCACATGGTGCTTTTTCTCCATCCTACATTGCCACAGACTGCCTATCCTAATTCAGACCTTCCGATTCACACCACCCCGTGATGTTTTTCTCACTCCTACTAGTGAATGTAATGTTACACACGAATCCAATGCGCACAACCCCGAGATCTTTCTCAGAAACCAATCCTACATTGCCACTTCATGTTTCCTGACCTCCCCATGCTGACAACCACGTGGTGCTTTTCTCCATCCTACATTGCCACTCACTGCCTATCCTAATTCAGACCTTCCGATTCACACCACCCCGTAATGTTTTTCTCACTCCTACTAGAGAATGTAATGTTACACACCCATACAATGTGCACCACCCCGCGATGTTTTTCAGAAACCTATCTTACATTGCCACTGCATGTTTCTTGACCTCTCCCTGCAGACCACCCAGTGGTGCTTTTCTCCATCCTACATTGCCACTCACTGCCTATTCTGATTCAGATAATATGATTCATACCACCCCGTGATGTTTTTCTCACTCCTACTAGTGAATGTAATGTTACACACCCATGCAATGTGCACCACCCCGTGATGTTTTTCAGAATCCTATCCTACATTGCCACTGCATGTTTCCTGACCTCCCCATGCTGACCATTCCGTGGTCCTTTTCTCCAACCTACATTTCCACTCACTGCCTTTCCTAATTCAGATCCTATGATTCACACACCCCTTGATATTTTTCTCACACCTACTAGTGAATGTAATGTTACACACTCTTACAATGCGCAACACCCCGCCATGTTTTTCAGAATCCTATCCTACATTGGCACTGCATGTTTCCTGACCTCCCCATGCTGACCAACCCATGGTGCTTTTCTCCATCATACATTTCCACTCACTGCCTATCCTAATTCAGACCATCCAATTCACACAACCCCGTGATGTTTTTTTCACTCCTACTTGTGAATGGCCTTTTAGAAACCCTTACAATGCGCACCACACCGCGACGTTTTTCAGAAACCTGTGCTACATTGCCACGGCATGTTTCCTGCCCTCGCCATGCTGACCACCCTGTGGTGCTTTTCACCATCCTACATTGCCACTCACTGCCTTTCCTTATTCAGACCCTCGATTCATAACACCCGGTGTGGTTTTCCTCTCTCCTACTAGTGAATGTAATGTTACACACCCTTACAATGAGCACCACCCCACGAAGTTTTTCAGAAACCTATCCTACATAGCCACTGCATTTTTCCTGACTTCCCCATGCTGACCACCCCGTGGTGCTTTTGTCCATCCTACATTGCCACTCACTGCCTATACTAATTCAGACCCTCCGATTCACAGCCCACCGTGATGTTTTTCTCACTCCAACTAGTGAATGTAATGTTACACACCCATATAATGCTCACCAAACCGCGATGTTTTTCAGAAAATGATCCTACATTGCCACTGCATGTTTCCTGACCTGGCCCTGCTGACCAACCCGTGGTGCTTTTCTCCATCCTACATTGCCACTCACTGCCTATCCTAATAAAGACCCTCCGATTCACACCACCCCGGGATGTTTTACTCACTCCGACTAGTGAATGTAATGTTACACACCCATACAATGCGCACCACACCGCGATGTTTTGCAGAAACCTATCCTACATTGCCAATGCATGTTTCCTGACTTCCCCATGTTGACCACACCGTGGGGCTTTTCTCCATCCTACCTTGACACTCACTGCCTATCGTAACTCAGACCCTCCGATTGACACCACCCCGTGAAGTTTTTCTCACTCCTACTAGGGAATGGCCTGTTAGAAAACCATGAAATGCGCACCACCCCGAGATGTTTCTCAGAAACCTACCCTACATTGCCACTGCATGTTTCCTGACTTCCACATGCTGACCATCCCATGGGGTTTTGTCCATCCTACATTGCCACTCACAGCCTATCCTAATTCAGACCCTCCAATTCACACCAACCAGTGATGTTTTTCTCACAACTACTAGTGAATGTAATGTTACACACCCATACAATGCACACCACCCCGCGATGTCTTTCAGAAACCTATCCTACACTGCCACTGCATGTTTCCTGACCTCCCCATGCTGACCACCCCATGGTGCTTTTCTCCATCCTGCATTGCCACTAACTGCCTATGCTAAATCAGACCTTCCGATTCATACCACCCTGTGATGTTTTTCTCACTCCTACTAGTGAATGCAATGTTACACAACCATACAATGTGCACCACCACGCGATGTTTTGCAGAAACCTATCTTACATTGCCACTGCATGTTTCGAGACCTCCCCATGCTGACCACCCCGTGGTGCTTTTCTCCATCCTACATTGCCACTCACTGCCTATCCCAATTGAGACCCTCCGATTCAGTCCTCACCGAGATGTTTTTCTAACTCCTACTAGTGAATGTAATGTTACACACCCTTACATTGCGCACCACCCTGCGATGATTTTCAGAAACCTATCCTACATTGCCACTGCATGTTTGCTGACTTCCCCATGCTGTCCACCCCGTGGTCCTTTTCTCCATCCTACATTGCCATTCACTGCCTATACTAATTCAGACCCTCCGATTAACACCATCCCGTGTTGTTTTTCTCCCTTCTACTAGTGAATGTAATGTTACACACCCATACAATGCGCACCACCCTGCGATGTTTCTCAGAAATCTATCCTACATTACAACTGCATGTTTCCTGACCTCCCCATGTTGACCACCCCGTGATGCTTTTCTCCATCATAACTTGCCACTCACTGCCTATCCTAACTCAGACCCTCCGAATCACACCACTCCGTGATGTTTTTCTCTCTCCTTCTAGTGAATGTATTGTTACACACCCATACAATGCGCACCACCCCACGATGTTTTTCAGAATCCTATCCTACATTGCCACTGCATGTTTCCTGACCACTGCATGCTGACCACCCCGTGGTGTTTTCTCCATCCTACATTGGCACTCACTGGCTTTCCCTATTCAGACTCTCCGATTCACACAACCCGGTGATATTTTTCTCACTCCTAGTAGTGAATGTAATGTTAAACACCCATACAATGCGCACAACCCTGCAATGTTTTTCAGAAACCTATCCTACACTGCCAGCGCATGTTTCCTGACCTCCCCATGCTGACCACCCCGTGGAGCTTTTCTCCATCCTACATTGCCACTCACTGCCTGTCCTAATTCAGATCCTATGACTGACAACACTCCGTGATGTTTTTCTCACTCCTACTAGTGAATGTAATGTTACAAACCCATACAATGCGCACCACCCCGCGATGTTTTTCAGAAACCTATCCTACATTGCCACTGCGTGTTTCCGGACTTCCCTATGCTGACCACCCGTGGTGCTTTTCTCAATCCTACATTGCCACTCACTGCCTATCCTAATTCAGAACCTCCGATTCAAACGACCCCGTGATGTTTTTCTCACTCCTACTAGTGAATGTAATATTACACACCCCTACAATGCGGACCACCCCGCGATGTCTGTTAGAAACCTATCCTATATTGTCACTGCATGTTTCCTGACCTCCCCATGCTGTCCACCACATGGTGCTTTTTCTCCATCCTACATTGCCACAGACTGCCTATCCTAATTCAGACCTTCCGATTCACACCACCCCGTGATGTTTTTCTCACTCCTACTAGTGAATGTAATGTTACACACGAATCCAATGCGCACCACCCCGAGATCTTTCTCAGAAACCAATCCTACATTGCCACTTCATGTTTCCTGACCTCCCCATGCTGACAACCACGTGGTGCTTTTCTCCATCCTACATTGCCACTCACTGCCTATCCTAATTCAGACCTTCCGATTCACACCACCCCGTAATGTTTTTCTCACTCCTACTAGAGAATGTAATGTTACACACCCATACAATGTGCACCACCCCGCGATGTTTTTCAGAAACCTATCTTACATTGCCACTGCATGTTTCTTGACCTCTCCCTGCAGACCACCCAGTGGTGCTTTTCTCCATCCTACATTGCCACTCACTGCCTATTCTGATTCAGATAATATGATTCATACCACCCCGTGATGTTTTTCTCACTCCTACTAGTGAATGTAATGTTACACACCCATGCAATGTGCACCACCCCGTGATGTTTTTCAGAATCCTATCCTACATTGCCACTGCATGTTTCCTGACCTCCCCATGCTGACCATTCCGTGGTCCTTTTCTCCAACCTACATTTCCACTCACTGCCTTTCCTAATTCAGATCCTATGATTCACACACCCCTTGATATTTTTCTCACACCTACTAGTGAATGTAATGTTACACACTCTTACAATGCGCAACACCCTGCCATGTTTTTCAGAATCCTATCCTACATTGGCACTGCATGTTTCCTGACCTCCCCATGCTGACCAACCCATGGTGCTTTTCTCCATCATACATTTCCACTCACTGCCTATCCTAATTCAGACCATCCAATTCACACAACCCTGTGATGTTTTTTTCACTCCTACTTGTGAATGGCCTTTTAGAAACCCTTACAATGCGCACCACACCGCGACGTTTTTCAGAAACCTGTGCTACATTGCCACGGCATGTTTCCTGCCCTCGCCATGCTGACCACCCTGTGGTGCTTTTCACCATCCTACATTGCCACTCACTGCCTTTCCTTATTCAGACCCTCGATTCATAACACCCGGTGTGGTTTTCCTCTCTCCTACTAGTGAATGTAATGTTACACACCCTTACAATGAGCACCACCCCACGAAGTTTTTCAGAAACCTATCCTACATAGCCACTGCATTTTTCCTGACTTCCCCATGCTGACCACCCCGTGGTGCTTTTGTCCATCCTACATTGCCACTCACTGCCTATACTAATTCACACCCTCCGATTCACAGCCCACCGTGATGTTTTTCTCACTCCAACTAGTGAATGTAATGTTACACACCCATATAATGCTCACCAAACCGCGATGTTTTTCAGAAAACGATCCTACATTGCCACTGCATGTTTCCTGACCTGGCCCTGCTGACCAACCCGTGGTGCTTTTCTCCATCCTACATTGCCACTCACTGCCTATCCTAATAAAGACCCTCCGATTCACACCACCCCGGGATGTTTTACTCACTCCGACTAGTGAATGTAATGTTACACACCCATACAATGCGCACCACACCGCGATGTTTTGCAGAAACCTATCCTACATTGCCAATGCATGTTTCCTGACTTCCCCATGTTGACCACACCGTGGGGCTTTTCTCCATCCTACCTTGACACTCACTGCCTATCGTAACTCAGACCCTCCGATTGACACCACCCCGTGAAGTTTTTCTCACTCCTACTAGGGAATGGCCTGTTAGAAAACCATGAAATGCGCACCACCCCGAGATGTTTCTCAGAAACCTACCCTACATTGCCACTGCATGTTTCCTGACTTCCACATGCTGACCATCCCATGGGGTTTTGTCCATCCTACATTGCCACTCACAGCCTATCCTAATTCAGACCCTCCAATTCACACCAACCAGTGATGTTTTTCTCACAACTACTAGTGAATGTAATGTTACACACCCATACAATGCACACCACCCCGCGATGTCTTTCAGAAACCTATCCTACACTGCCACTGCATGTTTCCTGACCTCCCCATGCTGACCACCCCATGGTGCTTTTCTCCATCCTGCATTGCCACTAACTGCCTATCCTAAATCAGACCTTCCGATTCATACCACCCTGTGATGTTTTTCTCACTCCTACTAGTGAATGCAATGTTACACAACCATACAATGTGCACCACCACGCGATGTTTTGCAGAAACCTATCTTACATTGCCACTGCATGTTTCCAGACCTCCCCATGCTGACCACCCCGTGGTGCTTTTCTCCATCCTACATTGGCACTCACTGCCTTTCCCTATTCAGACTCTCCAATTCACAACACCCCGTGAAGTTTTTCTCACTCCTACTAGTGATTGTGATGTTACACAGCCATACAAGAGCAAGACCCCACGATGTTTTTCAAAACCTATCCTACATTGCCACTGCATGTTTCCTGACCTCCCTATGCTGACCACCCCGTGGTGCTTTTCTCAATCCTACATTGCCACTTCCTGCCTATACTAATTCAGAACCTACGATTCACACCACCCAGTGATGTTTTTCTCACTCCTACTAGTGAATGTAATGTTACACACCCATACAATGTGGACCAACCCGCAGTGTTTTTCAGACACCTATGCTACGTTACCACTGCATGTTTCCTGACCTCCCCATGCTGACCACCCACTGGTGCTTTTCTCCATCCTACATTGCCACTCACTGCCTATACTAATTGAGTTCCTATGATTCACACCACCCTGTGATGTTTTTCTCACTTCTACTAGTGAATGTAATGTTACACACCCATACAATTCGCAACACCCCGCGATGTTTCTTAGAAACCTATCCTACATTGCCACTGCATGTTTCCTGAACTCCCAATGCTGACCACCCCATGGTGCTTTTCTCCAACCTACATTTCCACTCACTGCCTATCCTAATTCAAACTCTCCGATTCACACCAACCCGTGATGTTTTTCTCACTCCTACAAGTGAATGCAATGTTACACACCGATACAATGCGCACCACCCTGCGTGGTTTTTCTGAAACCTATCCTACATTGCCACTGCATGTTTCCTGACCTCCCCATGCTGTCCACCACATGATGCTTTTCTCCATCCTACGTTGCAACTCACTGCCTATCCTAATTCAGACCTTTCGATTCACACCACCCCGTGATGTTTTTCTCACTCCTACTAGTGAATGTAATGTTACACACCCATTCAATGCGCACCACCCCACGTTGTTTTTCAGAAACCTATCCTACATTGCCACTGCATGTTTCCTGACCTCCCCATGCTGACCACCCCGTGGTTCTTTTCTCCATCCTACATTGCCACGCACTGCCTATCTTAATTGAGATCCTCCGATTCACACCACCCGGTGATGTTTTTCTCACTCCTACTAGTGAATGTAATGTTACACACCCATACAATGCGCACTATCCCGCGATGTTTTTCAGAAACATATCCTACATTGCCACTGCATGTTTTCTGACCTTCCCATGCTGACCACCCCGTGGAGATTTTCTCCAACCTATATTGCCACTCACTGCCTATCGTAATTGAGATCCTATGACTCACACCACTCCGTGATGTTTTTCCCACTCCTACTAGTGAATGTAATGTTACAGACCCATACAATGCGCACCACCCCGCGATGTTTTTCAGAAACCTATCCTACATTGCGACTGCATGTTTCCTGACCTCCCCATGCTGATCATCCTGTGGAGCTTTTCTCCATGTTATATTGCCACTCACTACCTTTCCTTATTCAGACTCTGCGATTCACACCACCCCGTGATGTTTTTCTCACTTCTACTAGTGAATGTAATGTTACACACCCATACAATGCGCACCACCCCGTGATGTTTCTCAGAAATCTATCCAACATTACCACTGCATGTTTCCTGACTTCCCCATGTTGACCACCCCGTGGTGCTTTTCTCCATCCTACATTGGCTCTCACTGCCTATGCTAACTCAGACGCTTCGAACCACACCACTCCGTGATGTTTTTCTCTCTCCTACTAGTGAATGTATGGTTACACACCTATACAATGCGCACCACCCCGCGATGTTTTTCAGAATCCTCTGTTACATTGCCACTGCATGTTTCCTGACCTCCCCATTCTGACCATCCCGTGGAGCTTTTCTCCATCCTACATTGCCACTCACTGCCTTTCCTTATTCAGAATCTCCACTTCACACCACCCCGTGATGTTTTTCTCACTCCTAGTAGTGACTGTAATGTTACACACACGTACAATGCACACCACCCCGCGATGTTTTTCAGAAACTTGTCCTACATTGCCACTGCATGTTTCCTGACCTCCCCATGCTGACCACAGCGTGGTGCTTTACTGCATCCTACATTGCCAATCACTGCCTTTCCTTATTCAGACTCTCCATTTCACACCATCCCGTGAAGTTTTACTCACTCATACTAGTTAATGTAATGTTACACACCCATACAATGAGAAAGACCCCGCGATGTTTTTCAGAAACCTATCCTACATTGCCACTGCATGTTTCCTGACCTCCCTGTGCTGACCAGCCCGTGGTGCTTTTGTCATACCTACATTGCCACTTCCTGCCTATCCTAATTCAGAACCTCCGATTCATACCACCCAGTGATGTTTTTCTCACTCCTACTAGTGAATGTAATGTTCCACACCCATACAATGTGCACCACCCCGTGATGTTTTTCAGAAACTTATACTACATTGTCACTGCATGATTCCTGACCTACGCATGCTGACCACCCCTTGGTGCTTTTCTCCATCCTACATTGTCACTCACTGCCTATACTAATTCAGTTCCTATGATTCACACCACCGCATGATGTTTTTCTCACTCCTACTAGTGAATGTAATGTTACACACCCATACAATGAGTACCACCCCGCGATGTTTTTCAGAGAACTATCCTACATTGCCACTGCATGTTTCGTTACCTCCCCATGCTGACCACCCCGTGGTGCTTTTCTCGAAGCTACATTGCCACTCACTGCCTATCCTAATTTTGATCCTCCGATTCACACGACCCCGTGAGGTTTTTCTCACTCCTACTAGTGAATGTAATGTTACACACACTTACATTGCGCACCACCCCTGGATGTTTTTCAGAAACCTATCCTACATTGCCACTGCATGTTTCCTGACCACCCCATGAGGGCAACCCCGTGGTCCTATTCGCCATCCTACATTGCCACTCACTGCCTATTCTAATTCAGACCCTCTGATTCACACCACCCCGTGGTGTTTTTCTCACCTCTACTAGTGAATGTAATGTTACACACCCATACAATGCGCACCACCCCACGTTGCTTTTCAGATACCTATCCTACATTGCCACTGCATGTTTCCTGACCTCCCCATGCTGACCACCCCGTGGTGCTTTTCTCCATACTACATTGCCACTCACTGCCTATCCTAACTCAGACCCTCCGAGTCACACCACTCAGTGATGTTTTACTCTCTCCTACTAGTGAATGTATTGTTACACACCCATACAGTGCGCACCACCCCGCGATGTTTTTCAGAATCCTATCCTACATTGCCACTGCATGTTTCCTGACCTCCCCATGCTGACCACACCGTGGTGCTTTACTCCATCCTACATTGCCACACACTGCCTTTCCTTATTCAGACTCTACATTTCACACCAACCCGTGAAGTTTTTCCCACTCATACTAGTTAATGTAAAGTTACACACCCATAAAATGAGAAAGACTCCGCGATGTTTTTCAGAAATCTATCCTACATTGCCACTGCATGTTTCCGGACCTCCCTATGCTGACCACCCCGTGGTGCTTTTCTCAATCCTACATTGCCACTTCCTGCCTATCCTAATTCAGAACCTCCAATTCATACAACCCAGTGATGTTTTTCTCACTCCTACTAGTGAATGTAATGTTCCACACCCATACAATGTGCACCACCCCGTGATGTTTTTCAGAAACCTATACTACATTGTCACTGCATGTTTCCTGACCTACCCATGCTGACCAACCCTTGGTGTTTTTCTCCATCCTACATTGCCACTCACTGCCTATAATATTTCAGTTCCTATGATTCACACCACCCCATGATGTTTTTCTCACTCCTACTAGTGAATGTAATGTTACACACTCATACAATGAGCACCAGCCCGCGATGTTTTTCAGAAAACTATCCTACATCGCCACTGCATGTTTCGTTACCTCCCCATGCTGACCACCCCGTGGTGCTTTTCTCGAAGCTACATTGCCACTCACTGCCTATCCTAATTGAGATCCTCCAATTCACACGACCCCGTGATGTTTTTCTCACTCCTACTAGTGAATGTAATGTTACACACCTATTCAATGTGCACCACCCCGCAATGATTCTGAGAAACCTAACCTACATTGCCACTGCATGTTTCCTGACCTCCCTATGCTGACCACCCCGTGGTGCTTTTCTTAATCCTACATTGCCACTTCCTGCCTATCCTAATTCAGACCCGCCAATTCACAACACCCCGTGATGTTTTCTCACTCCTACTAGTGAATGTAATGTTACACACCCATACAATGCGCACCACACCGTGATGTTTTTCAGAAACCTATCCTACATTGCCACTGCATGTTTGCTGACTTCCCCATGCTGTCCACCCCGTGGTCCTTTTCTCCATCCTACATTGCCATTCACTGCCTATACTAATTCAGACCCTCCGATAAACACCACCCCGTGTTGTTTTTCTCCCTTCTACTAGTGAATGTAATGTTACACACCCATACAATGCGCACCACCCTGCGATGTTTCTCAGAAATCTATCCTACATTACAACTGCATGTTTCCTGACCTCCCCATGTTGACCACCCCGTGATGCTTTTCTCCATCATAACTTGCCACTCACTGCCTATCCTAACTCAGACCCTCCGAATCACACCACTCCGTGATGTTTTTCTCTCTCCTTCTAGTGAATGTATTGTTACACACCCATACAATGCGCACCACCCCACGATGTTTTTCAGAATCCTATCCTACATTGCCACTGCATGTTTCCTGACCACTGCATGCTGACCACCCCGTGGTGTTTTCTCCATCCTACATTGGCACTCACTGGCTTTCCCTATTCAGACTCTCCGATTCACACAACCCGGTGATATTTTTCTCACTCCTAGTAGTGAATGTAATGTTAAACACCCATACAATGCGCACAACCCTGCAATGTTTTTCAGAAACCTATCCTACACTGCCAGCACATGTTTCCTGACCTCCCCATGCTGACCGCCCCGTGGAGCTTTTCTCCATCCTACATTGCCACTCACTGCCTGTCCTAATTCAGATCCTATGACTGACAACACTCCGTGATGTTTTTCTCACTCCTACTAGTGAATGTAATGTTACAAACCCATACAATGCGCACCACCCCGCGATGTTTTTCAGAAACCTATCCTACATTGCCACTGCATGTTTCCGGACTTCCCTATGCTGACCACCCGTGGTGCTTTTCTCAATCCTACATTGCCACTCACTGCCTATCCTAATTCAGAACCTCCGATTCAAACGACCCCGTGATGTTTTTCTCACTCCTACTAGTGAATGTAATATTACACACCCCTACAATGCGGACCACCCCGCGATGTCTGTTAGAAACCTATCCTATATTGTCACTGCATGTTTCCTGACCTCCCCATGCTGTCCACCACATGGTGCTTTTTCTCCATCCTACATTGCCACAGACTGCCTATCCTAATTCAGACCTTCCGATTCACACCACCCCGTGATGTTTTTCTCACTCCTACTAGTGAATGTAATGTTACACACGAATCCAATGCGCACAACCCCGAGATCTTTCTCAGAAACCAATCCTACATTGCCACTTCATGTTTCCTGACCTCCACATGCTGACAACCACGTGGTGCTTTTCTCCATCCTACATTGCCACTCACTGCCTATCCTAATTCAGACCTTCCGATTCACACCACCCCGTAATGTTTTTCTCACTCCTACTAGAGAATGTAATGTTACACACCCATACAATGTGCACCACCCCGCGATGTTTTTCAGAAACCTATCTTACATTGCCACTGCATGTTTCTTGACCTCTCCCTGCAGACCACCCAGTGGTGCTTTTCTCCATCCTACATTGCCACTCACTGCCTATTCTGATTCAGATAATATGATTCATACCACCCCGTGATGTTTTTCTCACTCCTACTAGTGAATGTAATGTTACACACCCATGCAATGTGCACCACCCCGTGATGTTTTTCAGAATCCTATCCTACATTGCCACTGCATGTTTCCTGACCTCCCCATGCTGACCATTCCGTGGTCCTTTTCTCCAACCTACATTTCCACTCACTGCCTTTCCTAATTCAGATCCTATGATTCACACACCCCTTGATATTTTTCTCACACCTACTAGTGAATGTAATGTTACACACTCTTACAATGCGCAACACCCCGCCATGTTTTTCAGAATCCTATCCTACATTGGCACTGCATGTTTCCTGACCTCCCCATGCTGACCAACCCATGGTGCTTTTCTCCATCATACATTTCCACTCACTGCCTATCCTAATTCAGACCATCCAATTCACACAACCCCGTGATGTTTTTTTCACTCCTACTTGTGAATGGCCTTTTAGAAACCCTTACAATGCGCACCACACCGCGACGTTTTTCAGAAACCTGTGCTACATTGCCACGGCATGTTTCCTGCCCTCGCCATGCTGACCACCCTGTGGTGCTTTTCACCATCCTACATTGCCACTCACTGCCTTTCCTTATTCAGACCCTCGATTCATAACACCCGGTGTGGTTTTCCTCTCTCCTACTAGTGAATGTAATGTTACACACCCTTACAATGAGCACCACCCCACGAAGTTTTTCAGAAACCTATCCTACATAGCCACTGCATTTTTCCTGACTTCCCCATGCTGACCACCCCGTGGTGCTTTTGTCCATCCTACATTGCCACTCACTGCCTATACTAATTCAGACCCTCCGATTCACAGCCCACCGTGATGTTTTTCTCACTCCAACTAGTGAATGTAATGTTACACACCCATATAATGCTCACCAAACCGCGATGTTTTTCAGAAAACGATCCTACATTGCCACTGCATGTTTCCTGACCTGGCCCTGCTGACCAACCCGTGGTGCTTTTCTCCATCCTACATTGCCACTCACTGCCTATCCTAATAAAGACCCTCCGATTCACACCACCCCGGGATGTTTTACTCACTCCGACTAGTGAATGTAATGTTACACACCCATACAATGCGCACCACACCGCGATGTTTTGCAGAAACCTATCCTACATTGCCAATGCATGTTTCCTGACTTCCCCATGTTGACCACACCGTGGGGCTTTTCTCCATCCTACCTTGACACTCACTGCCTATCGTAACTCAGACCCTCCGATTGACACCACCCCGTGAAGTTTTTCTCACTCCTACTAGGGAATGGCCTGTTAGAAAACCATGAAATGCGCACCACCCCGAGATGTTTCTCAGAAACCTACCCTACATTGCCACTGCATGTTTCCTGACTTCCACATGCTGACCATCCCATGGGGTTTTGTCCATCCTACATTGCCACTCACAGCCTATCCTAATTCAGACCCTCCAATTCACACCAACCAGTGATGTTTTTCTCACAACTACTAGTGAATGTAATGTTACACACCCATACAATGCACACCACCCCGCGATGTCTTTCAGAAACCTATCCTACACTGCCACTGCATGTTTCCTGACCTCCCCATGCTGACCACCCCATGGTGCTTTTCTCCATCCTGCATTGCCACTAACTGCCTATCCTAAATCAGACCTTCCGATTCATACCACCCTGTGATGTTTTTCTCACTCCTACTAGTGAATGCAATGTTACACAACCATACAATGTGCACCACCACGCGATGTTTTGCAGAAACCTATCTTACATTGCCACTGCATGTTTCCAGACCTCCCCATGCTGACCACCCCGTGGTGCTTTTCTCCATCCTACATTGCCACTCACTGCCTATCCCAATTGAGACCCTCCGATTCAGTCCTCACCGAGATGTTTTTCTAACTCCTACTAGTGAATGTAATGTTACACACCCTTACATTGCGCACCACCCTGCGATGATTTTCAGAAACCTATCCTACATTGCCACTGCATGTTTGCTGACTTCCCCATGCTGTCCACCCCGTGGTCCTTTTCTCCATCCTACATTGCCATTCACTGCCTATACTAATTCAGACCCTCCGATTAACACCACCCCGTGTTGTTTTTCTCCCTTCTACTAGTGAATGTAATGTTACACACCCATACAATGCGCACCACCCTGCGATGTTTCTCAGAAATCTATCCTACATTACAACTGCATGTTTCCTGACCTCCCCATGTTGACCACCCCGTGATGCTTTTCTCCATCATAACTTGCCACTCACTGCCTATCCTAACTCAGACCCTCCGAATCACACCACTCCGTGATGTTTTTCTCTCTCCTTCTAGTGAATGTATTGTTACACACCCATACAATGCGCACCACCCCACGATGTTTTTCAGAATCCTATCCTACATTGCCACTGCATGTTTCCTGACCACTGCATGCTGACCACCCCGTGGTGTTTTCTCCATCCTACATTGGCACTCACTGGCTTTCCCTATTCAGACTCTCCGATTCACACAACCCGGTGATATTTTTCTCACTCCTAGTAGTGAATGTAATGTTAAACACCCATACAATGCGCACAACCCTGCAATGTTTTTCAGAAACCTATCCTACACTGCCAGCGCATGTTTCCTGACCTCCCCATGCTGACCGCCCCGTGGAGCTTTTCTCCATCCTACATTGCCACTCACTGCCTGTCCTAATTCAGATCCTATGACTGACAACACTCCGTGATGTTTTTCTCACTCCTACTAGTGAATGTAATGTTACAAACCCATACAATGCGCACCACCCCGCGATGTTTTTCAGAAACCTATCCTACATTGCCACTGCATGTTTCCGGACTTCCCTATGCTGACCACCCGTGGTGCTTTTCTCAATCCTACATTGCCACTCACTGCCTATCCTAATTCAGAACCTCCGATTCAAACGACCCCGTGATGTTTTTCTCACTCCTACTAGTGAATGTAATATTACACACCCCTACAATGCGGACCACCCCGCGATGTCTGTTAGAAACCTATCCTATATTGTCACTGCATGTTTCCTGACCTCCCCATGCTGTCCACCACATGGTGCTTTTTCTCCATCCTACATTGCCACAGACTGCCTATCCTAATTCAGACCTTCCGATTCACACCACCCCGTGATGTTTTTCTCACTCCTACTAGTGAATGTAATGTTACACACGAATCCAATGCGCACAACCCCGAGATCTTTCTCAGAAACCAATCCTACATTGCCACTTCATGTTTCCTGACCTCCCCATGCTGACAACCACGTGGTGCTTTTCTCCATCCTACATTGCCACTCACTGCCTATCCTAATTCAGACCTTCCGATTCACACCACCCCGTAATGTTTTTCTCACTCCTACTAGAGAATGTAATGTTACACACCCATACAATGTGCACCACCCCGCGATGTTTTTCAGAAACCTATCTTACATTGCCACTGCATGTTTCTTGACCTCTCCCTGCAGACCACCCAGTGGTGCTTTTCTCCATCCTACATTGCCACTCACTGCCTATTCTGATTCAGATAATATGATTCATACCACCCCGTGATGTTTTTCTCACTCCTACTAGTGAATGTAATGTTACACACCCATGCAATGTGCACCACCCCGTGATGTTTTTCAGAATCCTATCCTACATTGCCACTGCATGTTTCCTGACCTCCCCATGCTGACCATTCCGTGGTCCTTTTCTCCAACCTACATTTCCACTCACTGCCTTTCCTAATTCAGATCCTATGATTCACACACCCCTTGATATTTTTCTCACACCTACTAGTGAATGTAATGTTACACACTCTTACAATGCGCAACACCCTGCCATGTTTTTCAGAATCCTATCCTACATTGGCACTGCATGTTTCCTGACCTCCCCATGCTGACCAACCCATGGTGCTTTTCTCCATCATACATTTCCACTCACTGCCTATCCTAATTCAGACCATCCAATTCACACAACCCCGTGATGTTTTTTTCACTCCTACTTGTGAATGGCCTTTTAGAAACCCTTACAATGCGCACCACACCGCGACGTTTTTCAGAAACCTGTGCTACATTGCCACGGCATGTTTCCTGCCCTCGCCATGCTGACCACCCTGTGGTGCTTTTCACCATCCTACATTGCCACTCACTGCCTTTCCTTATTCAGACCCTCGATTCATAACACCCGGTGTGGTTTTCCTCTCTCCTACTAGTGAATGTAATGTTACACACCCTTACAATGAGCACCACCCCACGAAGTTTTTCAGAAACCTATCCTACATAGCCACTGCATTTTTCCTGACTTCCCCATGCTGACCACCCCGTGGTGCTTTTGTCCATCCTACATTGCCACTCACTGCCTATACTAATTCAGACCCTCCGATTCACAGCCCACCGTGATGTTTTTCTCACTCCAACTAGTGAATGTAATGTTACACACCCATATAATGCTCACCAAACCGCGATGTTTTTCAGAAAACGATCCTACATTGCCACTGCATGTTTCCTGACCTGGCCCTGCTGACCAACCCGTGGTGCTTTTCTCCATCCTACATTGCCACTCACTGCCTATCCTAATAAAGACCCTCCGATTCACACCACCCCGGGATGTTTTACTCACTCCGACTAGTGAATGTAATGTTACACACCCATACAATGCGCACCACACCGCGATGTTTTGCAGAAACCTATCCTACATTGCCAATGCATGTTTCCTGACTTCCCCATGTTGACCACACCGTGGGGCTTTTCTCCATCCTACCTTGACACTCACTGCCTATCGTAACTCAGACCCTCCGATTGACACCACCCCGTGAAGTTTTTCTCACTCCTACTAGGGAATGGCCTGTTAGAAAACCATGAAATGCGCACCACCCCGAGATGTTTCTCAGAAACCTACCCTACATTGCCACTGCATGTTTCCTGACTTCCACATGCTGACCATCCCATGGGGTTTTGTCCATCCTACATTGCCACTCACAGCCTATCCTAATTCAGACCCTCCAATTCACACCAACCAGTGATGTTTTTCTCACAACTACTAGTGAATGTAATGTTACACACCCATACAATGCACACCACCCCGCGATGTCTTTCAGAAACCTATCCTACACTGCCACTGCATGTTTCCTGACCTCCCCATGCTGACCACCCCATGGTGCTTTTCTCCATCCTGCATTGCCACTAACTGCCTATCCTAAATCAGACCTTCCGATTCATACCACCCTGTGATGTTTTTCTCACTCCTACTAGTGAATGCAATGTTACACAACCATACAATGTGCACCACCACGCGATGTTTTGCAGAAACCTATCTTACATTGCCACTGCATGTTTCCAGACCTCCCCATGCTGACCACCCCGTGGTGCTTTTCTCCATCCTACATTGCCACTCACTGCCTATCCCAATTGAGACCCTCCGATTCAGTCCTCACCGAGATGTTTTTCTAACTCCTACTAGTGAATGTAATGTTACACACCCTTACATTGCGCACCACCCTGCGATGATTTTCAGAAACCTATCCTACATTGCCACTGCATGTTTGCTGACTTCCCCATGCTGTCCACCCCGTGGTCCTTTTCTCCATCCTACATTGCCATTCACTGCCTATACTAATTCAGACCCTCCGATTAACACCACCCCGTGTTGTTTTTCTCCCTTCTACTAGTGAATGTAATGTTACACACCCATACAATGCGCACCACCCTGCGATGTTTCTCAGAAATCTATCCTACATTACAACTGCATGTTTCCTGACCTCCCCATGTTGACCACCCCGTGATGCTTTTCTCCATCATAACTTGCCACTCACTGCCTATCCTAACTCAGACCCTCCGAATCACACCACTCCGTGATGTTTTTCTCTCTCCTTCTAGTGAATGTATTGTTACACACCCATACAATGCGCACCACCCCACGATGTTTTTCAGAATCCTATCCTACATTGCCACTGCATGTTTCCTGACCACTGCATGCTGACCACCCCGTGGTGTTTTCTCCATCCTACATTGGCACTCACTGGCTTTCCCTATTCAGACTCTCCGATTCACACAACCCGGTGATATTTTTCTCACTCCTAGTAGTGAATGTAATGTTAAACACCCATACAATGCGCACAACCCTGCAATGTTTTTCAGAAACCTATCCTACACTGCCAGCGCATGTTTCCTGACCTCCCCATGCTGACCGCCCCGTGGAGCTTTTCTCCATCCTACATTGCCACTCACTGCCTGTCCTAATTCAGATCCTATGACTGACAACACTCCGTGATGTTTTTCTCACTCCTACTAGTGAATGTAATGTTACAAACCCATACAATGCGCACCACCCCGCGATGTTTTTCAGAAACCTATCCTACATTGCCACTGCATGTTTCCGGACTTCCCTATGCTGACCACCCGTGGTGCTTTTCTCAATCCTACATTGCCACTCACTGCCTATCCTAATTCAGAACCTCCGATTCAAACGACCCCGTGATGTTTTTCTCACTCCTACTAGTGAATGTAATATTACACACCCCTACAATGCGGACCACCCCGCGATGTCTGTTAGAAACCTATCCTATATTGTCACTGCATGTTTCCTGACCTCCCCATGCTGTCCACCACATGGTGCTTTTTCTCCATCCTACATTGCCACAGACTGCCTATCCTAATTCAGACCTTCCGATTCACACCACCCCGTGATGTTTTTCTCACTCCTACTAGTGAATGTAATGTTACACACGAATCCAATGCGCACAACCCCGAGATCTTTCTCAGAAACCAATCCTACATTGCCACTTCATGTTTCCTGACCTCCCCATGCTGACAACCACGTGGTGCTTTTCTCCATCCTACATTGCCACTCACTGCCTATCCTAATTCAGACCTTCCGATTCACACCACCCCGTAATGTTTTTCTCACTCCTACTAGAGAATGTAATGTTACACACCCATACAATGTGCACCACCCCGCGATGTTTTTCAGAAACCTATCTTACATTGCCACTGCATGTTTCTTGACCTCTCCCTGCAGACCACCCAGTGGTGCTTTTCTCCATCCTACATTGCCACTCACTGCCTATTCTGATTCAGATAATATGATTCATACCACCCCGTGATGTTTTTCTCACTCCTACTAGTGAATGTAATGTTACACACCCATGCAATGTGCACCACCCCGTGATGTTTTTCAGAATCCTATCCTACATTGCCACTGCATGTTTCCTGACCTCCCCATGCTGACCATTCCGTGGTCCTTTTCTCCAACCTACATTTCCACTCACTGCCTTTCCTAATTCAGATCCTATGATTCACACACCCCTTGATATTTTTCTCACACCTACTAGTGAATGTAATGTTACACACTCTTACAATGCGCAACACCCTGCCATGTTTTTCAGAATCCTATCCTACATTGGCACTGCATGTTTCCTGACCTCCCCATGCTGACCAACCCATGGTGCTTTTCTCCATCATACATTTCCACTCACTGCCTATCCTAATTCAGACCATCCAATTCACACAACCCCGTGATGTTTTTTTCACTCCTACTTGTGAATGGCCTTTTAGAAACCCTTACAATGCGCACCACACCGCGACGTTTTTCAGAAACCTGTGCTACATTGCCACGGCATGTTTCCTGCCCTCGCCATGCTGACCACCCTGTGGTGCTTTTCACCATCCTACATTGCCACTCACTGCCTTTCCTTATTCAGACCCTCGATTCATAACACCCGGTGTGGTTTTCCTCTCTCCTACTAGTGAATGTAATGTTACACACCCTTACAATGAGCACCACCCCACGAAGTTTTTCAGAAACCTATCCTACATAGCCACTGCATTTTTCCTGACTTCCCCATGCTGACCACCCCGTGGTGCTTTTGTCCATCCTACATTGCCACTCACTGCCTATACTAATTCAGACCCTCCGATTCACAGCCCACCGTGATGTTTTTCTCACTCCAACTAGTGAATGTAATGTTACACACCCATATAATGCTCACCAAACCGCGATGTTTTTCAGAAAACGATCCTACATTGCCACTGCATGTTTCCTGACCTGGCCCTGCTGACCAACCCGTGGTGCTTTTCTCCATCCTACATTGCCACTCACTGCCTATCCTAATAAAGACCCTCCGATTCACACCACCCCGGGATGTTTTACTCACTCCGACTAGTGAATGTAATGTTACACACCCATACAATGCGCACCACACCGCGATGTTTTGCAGAAACCTATCCTACATTGCCAATGCATGTTTCCTGACTTCCCCATGTTGACCACACCGTGGGGCTTTTCTCCATCCTACCTTGACACTCACTGCCTATCGTAACTCAGACCCTCCGATTGACACCACCCCGTGAAGTTTTTCTCACTCCTACTAGGGAATGGCCTGTTAGAAAACCATGAAATGCGCACCACCCCGAGATGTTTCTCAGAAACCTACCCTACATTGCCACTGCATGTTTCCTGACTTCCACATGCTGACCATCCCATGGGGTTTTGTCCATCCTACATTGCCACTCACAGCCTATCCTAATTCAGACCCTCCAATTCACACCAACCAGTGATGTTTTTCTCACAACTACTAGTGAATGTAATGTTACACACCCATACAATGCACACCACCCCGCGATGTCTTTCAGAAACCTATCCTACACTGCCACTGCATGTTTCCTGACCTCCCCATGCTGACCACCCCATGGTGCTTTTCTCCATCCTACATTGCCACTCACTGCCTATCCCAATTGAGACCCTCCGATTCAGTCCTCACCGAGATGTTTTTCTAACTCCTACTAGTGAATGTAATGTTACACACCCTTACATTGCGCACCACCCTGCGATGATTTTCAGAAACCTATCCTACATTGCCACTGCATGTTTGCTGACTTCCCCATGCTGTCCACCCCGTGGTCCTTTTCTCCATCCTACATTGCCATTCACTGCCTATACTAATTCAGACCCTCCGATTAACACCACCCCGTGTTGTTTTTCTCCCTTCTACTAGTGAATGTAATGTTACACACCCATACAATGCGCACCACCCTGCGATGTTTCTCAGAAATCTATCCTACATTACAACTGCATGTTTCCTGACCTCCCCATGTTGACCACCCCGTGATGCTTTTCTCCATCATAACTTGCCACTCACTGCCTATCCTAACTCAGACCCTCCGAATCACACCACTCCGTGATGTTTTTCTCTCTCCTTCTAGTGAATGTATTGTTACACACCCATACAATGCGCACCACCCCACGATGTTTTTCAGAATCCTATCCTACATTGCCACTGCATGTTTCCTGACCACTGCATGCTGACCACCCCGTGGTGTTTTCTCCATCCTACATTGGCACTCACTGGCTTTCCCTATTCAGACTCTCCGATTCACACAACCCGGTGATATTTTTCTCACTCCTAGTAGTGAATGTAATGTTAAACACCCATACAATGCGCACAACCCTGCAATGTTTTTCAGAAACCTATCCTACACTGCCAGCGCATGTTTCCTGACCTCCCCATGCTGACCGCCCCGTGGAGCTTTTCTCCATCCTACATTGCCACTCACTGCCTGTCCTAATTCAGATCCTATGACTGACAACACTCCGTGATGTTTTTCTCACTCCTACTAGTGAATGTAATGTTACAAACCCATACAATGCGCACCACCCCGCGATGTTTTTCAGAAACCTATCCTACATTGCCACTGCATGTTTCCGGACTTCCCTATGCTGACCACCCGTGGTGCTTTTCTCAATCCTACATTGCCACTCACTGCCTATCCTAATTCAGAACCTCCGATTCAAACGACCCCGTGATGTTTTTCTCACTCCTACTAGTGAATGTAATATTACACACCCCTACAATGCGGACCACCCCGCGATGTCTGTTAGAAACCTATCCTATATTGTCACTGCATGTTTCCTTACCTCCCCATGCTGTCCACCACATGGTGCTTTTTCTCCATCCTACATTGCCACAGACTGCCTATCCTAATTCAGACCTTCCGATTCACACCACCCCGTGATGTTTTTCTCACTCCTACTAGTGAATGTAATGTTACACACGAATCCAATGCGCACAACCCCGAGATCTTTCTCAGAAACCAATCCTACATTGCCACTTCATGTTTCCTGACCTCCCCATGCTGACAACCACGTGGTGCTTTTCTCCATCCTACATTGCCACTCACTGCCTATCCTAATTCAGACCTTCCGATTCACACCACCCCGTAATGTTTTTCTCACTCCTACTAGAGAATGTAATGTTACACACCCATACAATGTGCACCACCCCGCGATGTTTTTCAGAAACCTATCTTACATTGCCACTGCATGTTTCTTGACCTCTCCCTGCAGACCACCCAGTGGTGCTTTTCTCCATCCTACATTGCCACTCACTGCCTATTCTGATTCAGATAATATGATTCATACCACCCCGTGATGTTTTTCTCACTCCTACTAGTGAATGTAATGTTACACACCCATGCAATGTGCACCACCCCGTGATGTTTTTCAGAATCCTATCCTACATTGCCACTGCATGTTTCCTGACCTCCCCATGCTGACCATTCCGTGGTCCTTTTCTCCAACCTACATTTCCACTCACTGCCTTTCCTAATTCAGATCCTATGATTCACACACCCCTTGATATTTTTCTCACACCTACTAGTGAATGTAATGTTACACACTCTTACAATGCGCAACACCCTGCCATGTTTTTCAGAATCCTATCCTACATTGGCACTGCATGTTTCCTGACCTCCCCATGCTGACCAACCCATGGTGCTTTTCTCCATCATACATTTCCACTCACTGCCTATCCTAATTCAGACCATCCAATTCACACAACCCTGTGATGTTTTTTTCACTCCTACTTGTGAATGGCCTTTTAGAAACCCTTACAATGCGCACCACACCGCGACGTTTTTCAGAAACCTGTGCTACATTGCCACGGCATGTTTCCTGCCCTCGCCATGCTGACCACCCTGTGGTGCTTTTCACCATCCTACATTGCCACTCACTGCCTTTCCTTATTCAGACCCTCGATTCATAACACCCGGTGTGGTTTTCCTCTCTCCTACTAGTGAATGTAATGTTACACACCCTTACAATGAGCACCACCCCACGAAGTTTTTCAGAAACCTATCCTACATAGCCACTGCATTTTTCCTGACTTCCCCATGCTGATCACCCCGTGGTGCTTTTGTCCATCCTACATTGCCACTCACTGCCTATACTAATTCAGACCCTCCGATTCACAGCCCACCGTGATGTTTTTCTCACTCCAACTAGTGAATGTAATGTTACACACCCATATAATGCTCACCAAACCGCGATGTTTTTCAGAAAACGATCCTACATTGCCACTGCATGTTTCCTGACCTGGCCCTGCTGACCAACCCGTGGTGCTTTTCTCCATCCTACATTGCCACTCACTGCCTATCCTAATAAAGACCCTCCGATTCACACCACCCCGGGATGTTTTACTCACTCCGACTAGTGAATGTAATGTTACACACCCATACAATGCGCACCACACCGCGATGTTTTGCAGAAACCTATCCTACATTGCCAATGCATGTTTCCTGACTTCCCCATGTTGACCACACCGTGGGGCTTTTCTCCATCCTACCTTGACACTCACTGCCTATCGTAACTCAGACCCTCCGATTGACACCACCCCGTGAAGTTTTTCTCACTCCTACTAGGGAATGGCCTGTTAGAAAACCATGAAATGCGCACCACCCCGAGATGTTTCTCAGAAACCTACCCTACATTGCCACTGCATGTTTCCTGACTTCCACATGCTGACCATCCCATGGGGTTTTGTCCATCCTACATTGCCACTCACAGCCTATCCTAATTCAGACCCTCCAATTCACACCAACCAGTGATGTTTTTCTCACAACTACTAGTGAATGTAATGTTACACACCCATACAATGCACACCACCCCGCGATGTCTTTCAGAAACCTATCCTACACTGCCACTGCATGTTTCCTGACCTCCCCATGCTGACCACCCCATGGTGCTTTTCTCCATCCTGCATTGCCACTAACTGCCTATCCTAAATCAGACCTTCCGATTCATACCACCCTGTGATGTTTTTCTCACTCCTACTAGTGAATGCAATGTTACACAACCATACAATGTGCACCACCACGCGATGTTTTGCAGAAACCTATCTTACATTGCCACTGCATGTTTCCAGACCTCCCCATGCTGACCACCCCGTGGTGCTTTTCTCCATCCTACATTGGCACTCACTGCCTTTCCCTATTCAGACTCTCCGATTCACAACACCCCGTGAAGTTTTTCTCACTCCTACTAGTGATTGTGATGTTACACAGCCATACAAGAGCAAGACCCCACGATGTTTTTCAAAACCTATCCTACATTGCCACTGCATGTTTCCTGACCTCCCTATGCTGACCACCCCGTGGTGCTTTTCTCAATCCTACATTGCCACTTCCTGCCTATACTAATTCAGAACCTACGATTCACACCACCCAGTGATGTTTTTCTCACTCCTACTAGTGAATGTAATGTTACACACCCATACAATGTGGACCAACCCGCAGTGTTTTTCAGACACCTATGCTACGTTACCACTGCATGTTTCCTGACCTCCCCATGCTGACCACCCACTGGTGCTTTTCTCCATCCTACATTGCCACTCACTGCCTATACTAATTGAGTTCCTATGATTCACACCACCCTGTGATGTTTTTCTCACTTCTACTAGTGAATGTAATGTTACACACCCATACAATTCGCAACACCCCGCGATGTTTCTTAGAAACCTATCCTACATTGCCACTGCATGTTTCCTGAACTCCCAATGCTGACCACCCCATGGTGCTTTTCTCCAACCTACATTTCCACTCACTGCCTATCCTAATTCAAACTCTTCGATTCACACCAACCCGTGATGTTTTTCTCACTCCTACAAGTGAATGCAATGTTACACACCGATACAATGCGCACCACCCTGCGTGGTTTTTCTGAAACCTATCCTACATTGCCACTGCATGTTTCCTGACCTCCCCATGCTGTCCACCACATGATGCTTTTCTCCATCCTACGTTGCAACTCACTGCCTATCCTAATTCAGACCTTTCGATTCACACCACCCCGTGATGTTTTTCTCACTCCTACTAGTGAATGTAATGTTACACACCCATTCAATGCGCACCACCCCACGTTGTTTTTCAGAAACCTATCCTACATTGCCACTGCATGTTTCCTGACCTCCCCATGCTGACCACCCCGTGGTTCTTTTCTCCATCCTACATTGCCACGCACTGCCTATCTTAATTGAGATCCTCCGATTCACACCACCCGGTGATGTTTTTCTCACTCCTACTAGTGAATGTAATGTTACACACCCATACAATGCGCACTATCCCGCGATGTTTTTCAGAAACATATCCTACATTGCCACTGCATGTTTTCTGACCTTCCCATGCTGACCACCCCGTGGATATTTTCTCCAACCTATATTGCCACTCACTGCCTATCGTAATTCAGATCCTATGACTCACACCACTCCGTGATGTTTTTCCAACTCCTACTAGTGAATGTAATGTTACAGACCCATACAATGCGCACCACCCCGCGATGTTTTTCAGAAACCTATCCTACATTGCGACTGCATGTTTCCTGACCTCCCCATGCTGATCATCCTGTGGAGCTTTTCTCCATGTTATATTGCCACTCACTACCTTTCCTTATTCAGACTCTGCGATTCACACCACCCCGTGATGTTTTTCTCACTTCTACTTGTGAATGTAATGTTACACACCCATACAATGCGCACCACCCCGTGATGTTTCTCAGAAATCTATCCAACATTACCACTGCATGTTTCCTGACTTCCCCATGTTGACCACCCCGTGGTGCTTTTCTCCATCCTACATTGCCTCTCACTGCCTATGCTAACTCAGACGCTTCGAACCACACCACTCCGTGATGTTTTTCTCTCTCCTACTAGTGAATGTATGGTTACACACCTATACAATGCGCACCACCCCGCGATGTTTTTCAGAATCCTCTGTTACATTGCCACTGCATGTTTCCTGACCTCCCCATTCTGACCATCCCGTGGAGCTTTTCTCCATCCTACATTGCCACTCACTGCCTTTCCTTATTCAGAATCTCCACTTCACACCACCCCGTGATGTTTTTCTCACTCCTAGTAGTGACTGTAATGTTACACACACGTACAATGCACACCACCCCGCGATGTTTTTCAGAAACTTATCCTACATTGCCACTGCATGTTTCCTGACCTCCCCATGCTGACCACAGCGTGGTGCTTTACTGCATCCTACATTGCCAATCACTGCCTTTCCTTATTCAGACTCTCCATTTCACACCATCCCGTGAAGTTTTACTCACTCATACTAGTTAATGTAATGTTACACACCCATACAATGAGAAAGACCCCGCGATGTTTTTCAGAAACCTATCCTACATTGCCACTGCATGTTTCCTGACCTCCCTGTGCTGACCAGCCCGTGGTGCTTTTGTCATACCTACATTGCCACTTCCTGCCTATCCTAATTCAGAACCTCCGATTCATACCACCCAGTGATGTTTTTCTCACTCCTACTAGTGAATGTAATGTTCCACACCCATACAATGTGCACCACCCCGTGATGTTTTTCAGAAACTTATACTACATTGTCACTGCATGATTCCTGACCTACGCATGCTGACCACCCCTTGGTGCTTTTCTCCATCCTACATTGTCACTCACTGCCTATACTAATTCAGTTCCTATGATTCACACCACCGCATGATGTTTTTCTCACTCCTACTAGTGAATGTAATGTTACACACCCATACAATGAGTACCACCCCGCGATGTTTTTCAGAGAACTATCCTACATTGCCACTGCATGTTTCGTTACCTCCCCATGCTGACCACCCCGTGGTGCTTTTCTCGAAGCTACATTGCCACTCACTGCCTATCCTAATTTTGATCCTCCGATTCACACGACCCCGTGAGGTTTTTCTCACTCCTACTAGTGAATGTAATGTTACACACACTTACATTGCGCACCACCCCTGGATGTTTTTCAGAAACCTATCCTACATTGCCACTGCATGTTTCCTGACCACCCCATGAGGGCAACCCCGTGGTCCTATTCGCCATCCTACATTGCCACTCACTGCCTATTCTAATTCAGACCCTCTGATTCACACCACCCCGTGGTGTTTTTCTCACCTCTACTAGTGAATGTAATGTTACACACCCATACAATGCGCACCACCCCACGTTGCTTTTCAGATACCTATCCTACATTGCCACTGCATTTTTCTTGAACTCCCCATGCTGACCACATCGTGGTGCTTTTCTCCATCCTACATTGCCATTCCCTGCCTATCCTAATTCAGATACTCCGATTCAAAACACCCCGTGATGTTTTCTCACTCCTATTAGTGAATGTAATGTTACACACCCATACAATGCGCACCACCCCGTGATGTTTTTCAGAAACCTATCCTACATTGCCACTGCATGTTTCCTGACCTCCCCATGCTGACCACCCCGTGGTGCTTTTCTCCATCTTACATTGCCACTCACTGCCTTTCCCAATTGAGATCCTCCGATTCAGTCCTCACCGAGATGTTTTTCTAACTCCTACTAGTGAATGTAATGTTACACACCCATACAATGCGCACCACCCCACGTTGTCTTTCAGATACCTATCCTACATTGCCACTGCATGTTTCTTGAACTCCCCATGCTGACCACATCGTGGTGCTTTTCTCCCTCCTACATTGCCACCCACTGCCTATCTTAATTCAGACCCTATGATTCACACCACCCCAGGATGTTTTTCTTTCTCCAACTAGTGAATGTAATGTTACATACCAATACAATGCGCAGCAACCCGCGGTGTTTTTCAGAAAGCTGTCCTACAATGCCACTGCATGTTTCCTGACCTCCCCATGCTGACCACTCCGTGGTGCTTTTCTCCATCCTACATTGCCACTCACTGCCTATCCTAAATCAGACCCTCTGATTCACACCACCCCGTGATGTTTTTCTCATCCCTGCTAGTGAATGTAATGTCACACACCCATACAGTGTGCACCACCCTGCTATGTTTTTCAGAAACCTATCCTACATTCCCACTGCATGGTTCCTGACCTCGCCATGCTGCCCAACCCGTGGGGCCATTCTACATCCTACATTGCCACTCACTGCTTATTCTAAATCAGACCCTCCAATTCACACCACCCCTTGATGTTTTTCTCACTACTACTAGTGAATGGCCTGTTAGAAACCACTACAATGCGCACCACCCCACGATGTTTTTCAGAAATCTATCCTATATTGCCACTGCATGTTTACTGACCTCCCCATGCTGACCACACCGTAGTGCTTTTGTCCATCCTACATTGCCACTCACTGCCTATCCTAATTCAGACCCTCTGATTCACACAACCCCGTGATGTTTTTCTCACTCCCACTAGTGAATGGCCTGTTAAAAACCCTTAAAATCCGCACTACCCCATGATGTTTTTCAGAAACCTAACCTACATTGCCCCTGCATGTTTCCTGACCTACCCATGCTGACCACCCCGTGGTGCTTTTCTCCATCTTACATTGCCACTCACTGCCTATCCTAATTCAGACCCTCCGATTGACAGCACCCCGTGATGTTTTTCTCAATCCTACTAGTGAATGAAATGTTACTCAACCATACAATGCACACCACCCCGCGAAGTTTTTCAGAATCCTATCCTACATTGCCACTGCATGTTTCCTGACCTCCCCATGCGGACCACCCCGTGGTGCTTTTCTCCATCCTACATTGCCCCTTCCAGCCTATCCTAATTCAGACCCTACCATTCACACCCCCCCAGGATGTTTTTCTAACTCCTACTAGTGAATGTAATATTACACACCCATACAATGCGCAGCACCCCACGATGTTTTTCAGAAAGCTGACCTACATTGCCACTGCATGTTTCCTGAACTCCCCATGCTGCCAACCCGTGGTGCTTTTTTCCATTCTACATTGCCACGCACTGCCTATCTTAATTGAGATCCTCCGATTCACACCACCCGGTGATGTTTTTCTCACTCCTACTAGTGAATGTAATGTTACACACCCATACAATGCGCACTATCCCGCGATGTTTTTCAGAAACATATCCTACATTGCCACTGCATGTTTTCTGACCTTCCCATGCTGACCACCCCGTGGAGATTTTCTCCAACCTATATTGCCACTCACTGCCTATCGTAATTCAGATCCTATGACTCACACCACTCCTTGATGTTTTTCCCACTCCTACTAGTGAATGTAATGTTACAGACCCATACAATGCGCACCACCCCGCGATGTTTTTCAGAAACCTATCCTACATTGCGACTGCATGTTTCCTGACCTCCCCATGCTGATCATCCTGTGGAGCTTTCCTCCATGTTATATTGCCACTCACAAACTTTCCTTATTCAGACTCCGCGATTCACACCACCCCGTGATGTTTTTCTCACTTCTACTAGTGAATGTAATGTTACACACCCATACAATGCGCACCACCCCGCGATGTTTCTCAGAAATCTATCCAACATTACCACTGCATGTTTCCTGACTTCCCCATGTTGACCACCCCGTGGTGCTTTACTCCATCCTACATTGCCTCTCACTGCCTATGCTAACTCAGACGCTCCGAACCACACCACTCCATGATGTTTTTCTCTCTCCTACTAGTGAATGTATGGTTACACACCCATACAATGCGCACCACCCCGCGATGTTTTTCAGAATCCTCTGTTACATTGCCACTGCATTTTTCCTGACCTCCCCATTCTGACCATCCCGTGGAGCTTTTCTCCATCCTACATTGCCACTCACTGCCTTTCCTTATTCAGAATCTCCATTTCACACCACCCCGTGATGTTTTTCTCACTCCTAGTAGTGACTGTAATGTTACACACACGTACAATGCACACCACCCCGCGATGTTTTTCAGAAACTTATCCTACATTGCCACTGCATGTTTCCTGACCTCCCCATGCTGACCACAGCGTGGTGCTTTACTGCATCCTACATTGCCACTCACTGCCTTTCCTTATTTAGACTCTCCATTTCACACCATCCCGTGAAGTTTTACTCACTCATACTAATGTAATGTTACACACCCATACAATGAGAAAGACCCCGCGATGTTTTTCAGAAACCTATCCTACATTGCCACTGCATGTTTCCTGACCTCCCTATGCTGACCACCCCGTGGTGCTTTTCTCATACCTACATTGCCACTTCCTGCCTATCCTAATTCAGAACCTCCGATTCATACCACCCAGTGATGTTTTTCTCACTCCTACTAGTGAATGTAATGTTCCACACCCATACAATGTGCACCACCCCGTGATGTTTTTCAGAAACCTATACTACATTGTCACTGCATGTTTCCTGACCTACCCATGCTGACCACCCCTTGGGGCTTTTCTCCATCCTACATTGCCACTCACTGCCTATACTAATTCAGTTCCTATGATTCACACCACCCCATGATGTTTTTCTCACTCCTACTAGTGAATGTAATGTTACACACCCATACAATGAGCACCACCCCGCGATGTTTTTCAGAGAACTATCCTACATTGCCACTGCATGTTTCGTTACCTCCCCATGCTGACCACCCCGTGGTGCTTTTCTCGAAGCTACATTGCCACTCACTACCTATCCTAATTGAGATCCTCCGATTCACACGACCCCGTGAGGTTTTTCTCACTCCTACTAGTGAATGTAATGTTACACACACTTACATTGCGCACCACCCCTCGATGTTTTTCAGAAACCTATCCTACATTGCCACTGCATGTTTCCTGACCACCCCATGCGGGCAACCCCATGGTCGTATTCGCCACCCTACATTGCCACTCACTGCCTATTCTAATTCAGACCCTCTGATTCACACCACCCCGTGATGTTTTTCTCACCTCTACTAGTGAATGTAATGTTTCACACCCATAAATGCGAACCACCCCGTGATGTTTCTCCAAAATCTATCCTACATTACCACTGCATGTTTTCTGACCTCCCCATGCTGACCAACCCGTGGTGCTTTTCTCCATCCTACATTGCCACTCATTGCCTATCCTAATTAAGACACTCCGATTCACACCACCCGTGATGTTTTTCTCACTCCTACTGGTGAAAGTGATGTTACACAGCCATACAATGGGCACCACCCCGCAATGATTCTCAGAAACCTAACCTACATTGCCACTGCATGTTTCCTGACCTCCCCATGCTGACCACCCCGTGATGCTTTTCTCCATCTTACATTGCCACTCACTGCCTATCCTAATTCAGACCCTCCGATTCACACCAGCCCGTGATGTTTTTCTCACTCCTACTAGTGAATGTAATGTTACACACCCATACAATGCGCAACACCCCACGTTGTTTTTCGGATACCTATCCTACATTGCCACTGCATGTTTCTTGAACTCCCCATGCTGACCACATCGTGGTGCTTTTCTCCATCCTACCTTGCCATTCCCTGCCTATCCTAATTCAGACCCTCCAATTCACAACACCCCGTGATGTTTTCTCACTCCTACTAGTGAATGTAATGTTACACACCCATACAATGTACACCACCCCGTGATGTTTTTCAGAAACCTATCCTACATTGCCACTGCATGTTTCCTGACCTCCCCATGCTGACCAACCCGTGGTGCTTTTCTCCATCCTACATTGCCACTCACTGCCTTTCCGAATTGAGATCCTCTGATTCAGTCCTCACCGAGATGTTTTTCTAACTCCTACTAGTGAATGTAATGTTACACACCCATACAATGCGCACCACCCCACGTTGTCTTTCAGATACCTATCCTACATTGCCACTGCATGTTTCTTGAACTCCCCATGCTGACCACATCGTGGTGCTTTTCTCCCTCCTACATTGCCACCCACTGCCTATCTTAATTCAGACCCTATGATTCTGACCACCCCAGGATGTTTTTCTTTCTCCAACTAGTGAATGTAATGTTACATACCCATACAATGCGCAGCAACCCGCGGTGTTTTTCAGAAAGCTCTCCAACAATGCCACTGCATGTTTCCTGACCTCCCCATGCTGACCACTCCGTGGTGCTTTTCTCCATCCTACATTGCCACTCACTGCCTATCCTAAATCAGACCCTCTGATTCACACCACCCCGTGATGTTTTTCTCACCCCTGCTAGTGAATGTAATGTCACACACCCATACAGTGTGCACCACCCTGCGATGTTTTTCAGAAACCTATCCTACATTCCCACTGCATGGTTCCTGACCTCGCCATGCTGCCCAACCCGTGGGGCCATTCTACATCCTACTTTGCCACTCACTGCCTATTCTAAATCAGACCCTCCAATTCACACCACCCCTTGATGTTTTTCTCACTCCTACTAATGAATGGCCTGTTAGAAACCACTACAATGCGCACCACCCCACGATGTTTTTCAGAAATCTATCCTATATTGCCACTTCATGTTTCCTGACCTCCCCATGCTGACCACACCGTAGTGCTTTTGTCCATCCTACATTGCCACTCACTGCCTATCCTAATTCAGACCCTCTGATTCACACAACCCCGTGATGTTTTTCTCACTCCCACTAGTGAATGGCCTGTTAAAAACCCTTAAAATCCGCACTACCCCATGATGTTTTTCAGAAACCTAACCTACATTGCCCCTGCATGTTTCCTGACCTACCCATGCTGACCACCCCGTGGTGCTTTTCTCCATCTTACATTGCCACTCACTGCCTATCCTAATTCAGACCTTCCGATTGACAGCACCCCATGATGTTTTTCTCAATCCTACTAGTGAATGAAATGTTACACAACCATACAATGCACACCACCCCGCGAAGTTTTTCAGAATCCTGTCCTACATTGCCACTGCATGGTTCCTGACCTCCCCATGCTGACCACCCCATGGTGCATTTGTCCATCCTACATTACCACTCACTGCCTATCCTAATTCAGACCTTCCGTTTCACACCACCCCGTGATGTTTTTCTCACTCCTACTAGTGATTTGCCTGTTAGAAACACTTACAATGCTCAGCACCCCACGATGTTTTTCGGATACCTATCCTACATTGCCCCTACATGTTTCCTGACCTCCCCATGCTCACCACCCCGTGGTGCTTTTCTCAAAGCTACATTGCCAATCACTGCCTATCCTCATTCATACCTTCCGATTCACACCACCCTGTGATGTTTTTCTCACTCCTACTAGTGAATGTAATGTTACACACCAATACAATGCGCATCACGCCGGGATGTTTTTCAGAAACGCATCTTACATTGCCACTGCATGTTTCCTGACCTCCATATGCTGACCACCCAGTGGTGCTTTCCTCCATCCTACATTGCCCCCCACTGCCATTCGTAATTCAGACCCTCCGATTCACACCACCCCGTGATGTTTTTCTCACTCCTACTAGTGAGTGTATTGTTACACACCCATACAATGTGCACCACCCCGCGATGTTTTTCAGAATCCTATCCTTCATTGCCACTGCATGTTTCCTGACCTCCAAATGCTGTCCTCCCCGTGGTGCTTTTCTCCCTCCTACATTGCCACCCACTGCCTATCTGAATTCAGTTCCTATGATTCTCTCCACCCGTGATGTTTTTCTCACTCCTACTAGTGAATGTAATTTTACACACCTAAACAATGCGCACCACCCCACGATGTTTTTCAGAAACCTATGCTACATTGCCGCTGCATGTTTCCTGACCTCCCCAGGCTGACCACCCCGTGGTGCTTTTCTCCATCCTACATTGCCACTACCTGCCTATACTATTTCAGACACTATGATTCACACCATCCTGTGATGTTTTTCTCACTCCTACTAGTGAAAAAAGTTTTACACACCCATACAATGCGCACCACCCCGCAATATTTTTCAGAAAACTATCCTAAATTGCCACTGCCTGTTTCCTGGCCTCCCCATGCTGACCACCCCGTTAAATTTTTCTGCATTTTACATTGCCACTCACTGCCTATCCTAATTCAGTTCCTATGATTCACACCACTCCGTGATGTTTTTCTCACTCCTACTAGTGAATGGCCTGTTAGAAACCCATACAATTCACACGACCCAGCGATGTTTCTCAGAAACCTATCCTACATTGCCACCGCCTGTTTCCTCACCTCCCCATGCTGACCACCCCGTGGTGCTTTTCTCCAACCTCTATTGCCACTCACTGCCTATCGTAATTCAGACTCTCCAATTCACACCAACCCGTGATGTTTTTCTCATTCCTGCTACTGAATGTAATGTTACATACCAATACAATGCGCACCACCCTGTGATTTTTTTCACAAACCTATCCTACATTGCCACTGCATGTTTCCTGACCTCCCCATGCTGACCACCCGTGGTGCTTTTCTCCATCCTATATTGCCACTCACTGCCTACCGTAATTCAGACACTCTGATTCACACCACCCCGTGATGTTTTTCTCACTCCTACTAGTGAATGTAATGTTACACACCCATACAATGCCCACCACCCTGTGATTTTTTTTAGAAACCTATCTTACATTGTGACTGCATGTTTCCTTACCTCCCCATGCTGAACACCCCGTATTGCTTTTGTCCATCCTACATTGAACTCACTGCCTATCCTAATTCAGACACTCTGATTCACACCGCCCCGTGATGTTTTTCTCACTCCCAATAGTGAATGGCCTGTTACAAACCCTTACAATGCGCACCACCCCATGATGTTTTTCAGAAACCTATCCTACATTGCCCCTGCATGTTTCCTGACCTACCCATGCTGACCGCCCCGTGGTGCTTTTCTCCATCTTACATTGCTACTCACTGCATATCCTAATTCAGACCCTCCGATTCACAGCACCCCGTGATGTTTTTCTCACTCCTACTAGTGAATGTAATGTTACACACCCATACAATGCGCACACCCCGCGATGTTTTTCAGAAACCTATCCTACATTGCCACTGCATGTTTCCTGACGTCCCCATGCTCACCACCCCGTGGTGTTTTTCCCCAAGCTACCTTGCCACTCACTGCCTATCCTAATACAGATCCTATGATTCACACCACCCCGTGATGTTTTTCTCACTCCTACTAGTGAATGTAATGTTACACACCCATGCAATGCACACCACCCCGCGAAGTTTTTCAGAATCCTATCCTACATTGTCACTGCATGTTTCCTGACCTCCCCATGCTGACCACCCCATGGTGCATTTGTCCATCCAACATTGCCACTCACTGCCTATCCTAATTCAGAACTTCCTTTTCACACCACCCCGTGATGTTTTTCTCACTCCTACTAGTGAATTGCCTGTTAGAATCCTTTACAATTCTCAGCACCCCACGATGGTTTTCGGATACCTATCCTACATTGCCCCAACATGTTTCCTGAGCTTTCCATGCTGACCACCCCGTGGTGCTTTTCTCCATCCTACATTGCCACTCACTGCCTATCCTAATTCAGACCCTCCGATTCACACCACCCCGTGATGTTTTTCTCACTCCTACTAGTGAATGTAATGTTACACACCAATACAATGCGCACTACGCTGGGATGTTTTTCAGAAACTCCTCTTACATTGCCACTGCATGTTTCCTGACCTCCACATGCTGACCACCCAGTGGTGCTTTTCTCCATCCTACATTGTCACTCACTGCCTATCCTAATTCAGACACTCCAATTCACACCACCCCTGATGTTTTTCTCACTCCTACTAGTGAATGTAATGTTACACACCCATACAATGTGCAGCACGCCGCGATGTTTTTCAGAAACCTATCCTACATTGCCACTGCATATTTCCGGACCTCCCAATGCTGACCACCCTGTGGTGCTTTCCTCCAACCTACATTGCCCCGCACTGCCATTCGTAATTCAGACCATCCGATTCACACCACCCCGTGATGTTTTTCTCACTCCTACTAATGAATGTAATATTACACACCCATACAATGCGCACCACGCTGGGATGTTTTTCAGAAACCCATCTTACATTGCCACTGCATGTTTCCTGACCTCCCCATGCGGACCACCCCGTGGTGCTTTTCTCCATCCTACATTGCCACTTCCAGCCTATCCTAATTCAGACCCTACCATTCACAACCCCCCAGGATGTTTTTCTAACTCCTACTAGTGAATGTAATATTACACACCCATACAATGCGCAGCACCCCACGATGTTTTTCAGAACGCTGACCTACATTGCCACTGCATGTTTCCTGAACTCCCCATGCTTACCAACCCGTGGTGCTTTTTTCCATCTTACATTGCCATTCACTGCCTATCCTAATTCAGACCCTCCGATTCACAGCACCCCGTGATGTTTTTCTCACTCCTACTAGTGAATGTAATGTTACACACCCATACAATGCGCACACCCCGCGATGTTTTTCAGAAACCTATCCTACATTGCCACTGCATGTTTCCTGACCTCCCCATGCTCACCAAATCGTGGTGCTTTTCTCCAAGCTACATTGCCACTCACTGCCTTTCCTAATTCAGATCCTATGATTCACACCACCCCGTGATGTTTTTCTCACTCCTACTAGTGAATGTAATGTTACACACCCATACAATTCTCACCACCCCGCGAAGTTTTTCAGAATCCTATCCTTCATTGCCACTGCATGTTTCCTGACCTCCCCATGCTGACCACCCCGTGGTGCTTTTCTTCATCCTACATTGCCACTCCCTGCCTATACTAATTCAGACAGTATGATTCACAGCATCCCGTGATGTTTTTCTCACTCCTACTAGTGAAAGAAATGTTACACACCCATATAATGCGCACTACCCCGCAATGTTTTTCCGAAACCTATCCTACCTTGCCACAGCATGTTTCCTGAACTACCCATGCTGACCAACCCGTGGTACTTTTCTCCATCCTACATTGCCACTCACCGCATATACTAATTCAGACCCTCCGATTCACAACACCACGTGATGTTTTTCTCACTCTTACTTGTGAATGGCCTCTTAGAAACCCATACAATGCGCACCACCTCGCGATGTTTCTCAGAAACCTATCCTACCTTGCCAATGCATGTTTCCTGACTTCCCCATGCTGACCACACCGTGGTGCTTTTCTCCATCCTACATGTCCAGTCACTGCCTATGGAATTCAGACCCTCCGATTCACAACACCACGTGATGTTTTTCTCACTCCTACTAGTGAATGGCCTGTTAGAAACCCTTACAATGCGCAACAAACCGCGATGTTTTTCAGAAACCTATCCTACATTGCCACTGCATGTTTCCTGACCTCCCCATGCTGACCACCCCGTGCAGCTTTTCTCCATTCTACATTGCCACTCACTGCCTATTCTAAATCAGACCCTCCAATTCACAGCACCCCTTGATGTTTTTCTCACTCCTACTAGTGAATGGCCTGTTAGAAACCCCTACAATGTGCACCACCCCTCGATGTTTTTCTGAAACCTATCCTACATTGCCACTGCATGTTTCCTGACCTCCCCATTCTGGCAACCCCGTGGTGCTTTTCTCCAAGCTACATTGCCACTCACTGCCTATCCTTATTCAGACCCTTCGAATCACACCACCCCGTGATTTTTTTCTCACTCCTACTAGTGAATGAAATGTTACAAACCCATACAATGCGCCCCACCCCGCGACGTTATTAAGAATCCTATCCTACATTGCCACTGCATGTGTCCTGACATACACATGCTAACCACCCCTTGGTACTTTTATCCATCTTACATTGCCACTCACTGCCTATCCTAATTCAGACCCTCCGATTCACAGCACCCCGTAATGTTTTTCTCACTCCTACTAGTGAATGTAATGTTACACAACCATACAATGCACACCCCCCTGCGAAGTTTTTCAGAATCCTATCCTACATTGCCACTGCATGGTTCCTGACCTCCCCATACTGACCATCCCATGGTGCATTTGTCCATCCTACATTACCACTCATTGCCTATCCTAATTCAGACCTTCCGTTTCACACCACCCCGTGATGTTTTTCTCACTCCTACTAGTTAATTGCCTGTTAGAAACCCTTACAATGCTCAGAACCCAATGATGTTTTTCGGATGCCTATCCTACATTGCCCCTGCATGTTTACTGAGCTCCCCATTCTAACCACCCCGTGGTGCTTTTCTCCATCCTACATTGCCACTCACTGCCTATCCTAATTCAGACCCTCCGATTCACACCACGACGTGATGTTTTTCTCACTCCTACTAGTGAATGTAATGTTACACACCAATACAATGTGCACCACGCCGCGATGTTTTTCAGAATCCTATCCTACATTGCCACTGCATATTTCCGGACCTCCCCATGCTGAGCACCCAGTGGTGCTTTCCTCCATCCTACATTGCACCGCACAGCCATTTGTAATTCAGACCCTCCGATTCACAGCACCCCGTGATGTTTTTCTCACTCCTACTAGTGAATGTAATGTTACACACCCATACAATGCTCACACCCCGCGATGTTTTTCAGAAACCTATCCTACATTGCCACTGCATGTTTCCTGACGTCCCCATGCTCACCACCCCGTGGTGCTTTTCTCCAAGCTACCTTGCCACTCACTGCCTATCCTAATTCAGATCCTATGATTCACACCACCCCGTGATGTTTTTCTCACTCCTACTAGTGAATGTAATGTTACACACCCATGCAATGCACACCACCCCGTTAAGTTTTTCAGAATCCTATCCTACATTGTCACTGCATGTTTCCTGACCTCCCCATGCTGACCACCCCATGGTGCATTTGTCCATCCTACATTGCCACTCACTGCCTATCCTAATTCAGAACTTCCTTTTCACACCACCCCGTGATGTTTTTCTCACTCCTACTAGTGAATTGCCTGTTAGAATCCTTTACAATGCTCAGCACCCCACGATGGTTTTCGGATACCTATCCTACATTGCCCCTACATATTTCCTGAGCTCCCCATGCTGACCACCCCGTGGTGCTTTTCTCCATCCTACATTGCCACTCACTGCCTATCCTAATTCAGACCCTCCGATTCACACCACCCCGTGATGTTTTTCTCACTCCTACTAGTGAATGTAATGTTACACACCAATACAATGCGCACTACGCTGGGATGTTTTTCAGAAACTCCTCTTACATTGCCACTGCATGTTTCCTGACCTCCACATGCTGACCACCCAGTGGTGCTTTTCTCCATCCTACATTGTCACTCACTGCCTATCCTAATTCAGACCCTCCAATTCACACTACCCCTGATGTTTTTCTCACTCCTACTAGTGAATGTAATGTTACACACCCATACAATGTGCAGCACGCCGCGATGTTTTTCAGAAACCTATCCTACATTGCCACTGCATATTTCCGGACCTCCCAATGCTGACCACCCTGTGGTGCTTTCTTCCAACCTACATTGCCCCGCACTGCCATTCGTAATTCAGATCATACGATTCACACCACCCCGTGATGTTTTTCTCACTCCTACTAATGAATGTAATATTACACACCCATACAATGCGCACCACGCTGGGATGTTTTTCAGAAACCCATCTTACATTGCCACTGCATGTTTCCTGACCTCCCCATGCGGACCACCCCGTCGTGCTTTTCTCCATCCTGCATTGCCACTTCCAGCCTATCCTAATTCAGACCCTACCATTCACACAACCCCAGGATGTTTTTCTAACTCCTACTAGTGAATGTAATATTCCACAGCCATACAATGCGCAGCACCCCACGATGTTTTTCAGAAACCTGACCTACATTGCCACTGCATGTTTCCTGAACTCCCCATGCTGACCAACCCGTGGTGCTTTTTTCCATCTTACATTGCCACTCACTGCCTATCCTAATTCAGACCCTCCGATTCACAGCACCCTGTGACGTTTTTCTCACTCCTACTAATGAATGTAATGTTACACACCCATACAATGCGCACACCCCGCGATGTTTTTCAGAAACCTATCCTACATTGCCACTGCATGTTTCCTGACCTCCCCATGCTCACCAAATCGTGGTGCTTTTCTTCATCCTACATTGCCACTCCCTGCCTATACTAATTCAGACACTATGATTCACAGCATCCCGTGATGTTTTTCTCACTCCTACTAGTGAAAGAAATGTTACACACCCATACAATGCGCACTACCCCGCAATGTTTTTACGAAACCTATCCTACCTTGCCACAGCATGTTTCCTGAACTACCCATGCTGACCGACCCATGGTACTTTTCGCCATCCTACATTGCCACTCACCGCATATACTAATTCAGACCCTCCGATTCACACCAATCCATGATGTTTTTCTCATCCTACTAGTGAATGTAATGTTACACACCCATAAAATGCGCACCACCCCTCGATGTTTTTCAGAAACCTATCCTACATTGCCACTGCATGTTTCCTGACCTCGCCATGCTGACCACCCCGTGGTGCTTTTCTCCAAGCTACATTGCCACTCACTGCCTATCCTAATTCAGATCCTAGGATTCAAACCACCCCTTGATATTTTTGTAACTCCTATGAGTGAATGTAATGTTACACACCCATACAATGCGCACCACCCTGTGATTTTTTTCACAAACCTATCCTACATTGCCACTGCATGTTTCCTGACCTCCCCATGCTGACCACCCGTGGTGCTTTTCTCCATCCTATATTGCCACTCACTGCCTACCGTAATTCAGACACTCTGATTCACACCACCCCGTGATGTTTTTCTCACTCCTACTAGTGAATGTAATGTTACCCACCCATACAATGCGCACACCCCGCGATGTTTTTCAGAAACCTATCCTACATTGCCACTGCATGTTTCCTGACGTCCCCATGCTCACCACACCGTGGTGCTTTTCTCCAAGCTACCTTGCCACTCACTGCCTATCCTAATTCAGATCCTATGATTCACACCACCCCGTGATGTTTTTCTCACTCCTACTAGTGAATGTAATGTTACACACCCATGCAATGCACACCACCCCGTTAAGTTTTTCAGAATCCTATCCTACATTGTCACTGCATGTTTCCTGACCTCCCCATGCTGACCACCCCATGGTGCATTTGTCCATCCTACATTGCCACTCACTGCCTATCCTAATTCAGAACTTCCTTTTCACACCACCCCGTGATGTTTTTCTCACTCCTACTAGTGAATTGCCTGTTAGAATCCTTTACAATGCTCAGCACCCCACGATGGTTTTCGGATACCTATCCTACATTGCCCCTACATATTTCCTGAGCTCCCCATGCTGACCACCCCGTGGTGCTTTTCTCCATCCTACATTGCCACTCACTGCCTATCCTAATTCAGACCCTCCGATTCACACCACCCCGTGATGTTTTTCTCACTCCTACTAGTGAATGTAATGTTACACACCAATACAATGCGCACTACGCTGGGATGTTTTTCAGAAACTCCTCTTACATTGCCACTGCATGTTTCCTGACCTCCACATGCTGACCACCCAGTGGTGCTTTTCTCCATCCTACATTGTCACTCACTGCCTATCCTAATTCAGACCCTCCAATTCACACTACCCCTGATGTTTTTCTCACTCCTACTAGTGAATGTAATGTTACACACCCATACAATGTGCAGCACGCCGCGATGTGTTTCAGAAACCTATCCTACATTGCCACTGCATATTTCCGTACCTCCCAATGCTGACCACCCTGTGGTGCTTTCCTCCAACCTACATTGCCCCGCACTGCCATTCGTAATTCAGACCATCCGATTCACACCACCCCGTGATGTTTTTCTCACTCCTACTAATGAATGTAATATTACACACCCATACAATGCGCACCACGCTGGGATGTTTTTCAGAAACCCATCTTACATTGCCACTGCATGTTTCCTGACCTCCCCATGCGGACCACCCCGTGGTGCTTTTCTCCATCCTGCATTGCCACTTCCAGCCTATCCTAATTCAGACCCTACCATTCACACCACCCCAGGATGTTTTTCTAACTCCTACTAGTGAATGTAATATTCCACAGCCATACAATGCGCAGCACCCCACGATGTTTTTCAGAAACCTGACCTACATTGCCACTGCATGTTTCCTGAACTCCCCATGCTGACCAACCCGTGGTGCTTTTTTCCATCTTACATTGCCACTCACAGCCTATCCTAATTCAGACCCTCCGATTCACAGCACCCTATGATGTTTTTCTCACTCCTACTAATGAATGTAATGTTACACACCCATACAATGCGCACACCCCGCGATGTTTTTCAGAAACCTATCCTACATTGCCACTGCATGTTTCCTGACCTCCCCATGCTCACCAAATCGTGGTGCTTTTCTTCATCCTACATTGCCACTCCCTGCCTATACTAATTCAGACACTATGATTCACAGCATCCCGTGATGTTTTTCTCACTCCTACTAGTGAAAGAAATGTTACACACCCATACAATGCGCACTACCCCGCAATGTTTTTACGAAACCTATCCTACCTTGCCACAGCATGTTTCCTGAACTACCCATGCTGACCGACCCGTGGTACTTTTCGCCATCCTACATTGCCACTCACCGCATATACTAATTCAGACCCTCCGATTCACACCAATGCATGATGTTTTTCTCATCCTACTAGTGAATGTAATGTTACACACCCATAAAATGCACACCACCCCTCGATGTTTTTCAGAAACCTATCCTACATTGCCACTGCATGTTTCCTGACCTCGCCATGCTGACCACCCCGTGGTGCTTTTCTCCAAGCTACATTGCCACTCACTGCCTATCCTAATTCAGTTCCTATGATTCACACCACCCCGTGATGTTTTTCTCACTCCTACTAGTGAATGGCCTGTTAGAAACCCATACAATGCGCACGACCCAGCGATGCTTCTCAGAAACCTATCCTACATTGCCACTGCATGTTTCCTTACTTCCCCATGCTTACCACCCCTTGGTGCTTTCCTCCAAACTTTATTGCCACTCACTGCCTATCCTAATTCAGACTCTCCGATTCACACGAGCCCTTGATGTTTTTCTCATTCCTGCTAGTGAATGTAATATTACACATCCATACAATGCGCAACACCCTGTGATTTTTTTCAGAAACCTATCCTACATTGCCACTGCATGTTTCCTGACCTCCCCATGCTGAACACCCGTGGTGCTTTTCTCCATCCTATATTGCCACTCACTGCCAACGGTAATTCAGACCCTCTGATTCACACCAACTCGTGATGTTTTTCTCACTCCTACTAGTGAATGTAATGTTACACACCCATACAATGCGCACCACCCCGCGAAGTTTTTCAGAAACCTATCCTACATTGCCACTGCATGTTTCCTGTCCTCCCCATGCTGACCATGCCGTGGTGCTTTTCTCCATCGTACATTGCCACTTCCAGCCTATCCTAATTCAGACCCTATGATTCACACCAACCCAGGATGTTTCTCTAACTCCTACTAGGGAATGTAATGTTACACATCCATACAATGCGCAGCACCCCGCGATGTTTTTCAGAAAGCTGTCCTACATTGCCACTGCATATTTCCTGACCTCCCCATGCTGACCACTCCGTGGTGCTTTTCTCCATGCTACATTGCCACTCACCGCATATCCTAATTCAGACCCTCCGATTCACACCACCCCGTGATGTTTTTCTCACTCCTGCTAGTGAATGTAACGTCACACACCCATACAATGTGCACCACCCCGCGATGTTTTTCAGAAACCTATCCTACATTGCCACTGCATGTTTCCTTACCTCCCCATGCTGACCACCCCGTAGTGCTTTTGTCCATCCTACATTGCCATTCACTGCCAATTCTAATTCAGACCCTCTGATTCACACCACCCTGTGATGTTTTTCTCACTCCCACTAGTGAATGGGCTGTTAGAAATCCTTACAATGCGCACCACCCCATGATGTTTTTCAGAAACCTATCCTACATTGCCCCTGCATGTTTCCGGACCTACCCATGCTGACCACCCCGTGGTGCTTTTCTCCATCTTACATTGCCACTCACTGACTATCCTAATACAGACCCTCCGATTCACAGCACCCCGTGATGTTTTTCTCACTCCTAATAGTGAATTTAATGTTACACACACATACAATGCGCACACCCCGCGATGTTTTTCAGAAACCTATCATACATTGCCACTGCATGTTTCCTGACCTCCCCATGCTCACCACCCCGTGGTGCTTTTCTCCAGCTACCTTCCCACTCACTGCCTATCCTAATTCAGATCCTATGATTCACACCACCCCGTGATGTTTTTCTCACTCCTACTAGTGAATGTAATGTTACACACCCATACAATGCACACCACCCCGCGAAGTTTTTCAGAAACCTATCGTACATTGCCACTGCATGTTTCCTGACCTCCCCATGCTCACCACCCCGTGGTGCTTTTCTCCAGCTACCTTCCCACTCACTGCCTATCCTATTTCAGATCCTATGATTCACACCACCCCGTGATGTTTTTCTCACTCCTACTAATGAATGTAATATTACACACCCCTACAATGCGCACCACGCTGGGATGTTTTTCAGAAACCCATCTTACATTGCCACTGCATGTTTCCTGACCTCCCCATGCTGACCACCCCGTGGTGCTTTTCTCCATCGTACATTGCCACTTCTAGCCTATCCTAATTCAGACCCTATGATTCACACCTCCCCAGGATGTTTTTCTAACTCCTACTAGTGAATGTAATGTTACACACCCATACAATGCGCAACACCCCGCGATGTTTTTCAGAAAGCGGACATACATTGCCACTGCATGTTTCCTGACCTCCCCATGCTGACCATTCCGTGGTGCTTTTCTCCATCCTACATTGCCACTCGCTGCCTATCCTAATTCAGACCCTCCGATTCACACCACCCCGTGATGTTTTTCTCACTCCTGCTAGAGAATGTAATGTCACTCACCCATACAATGTGCACCACCACGCGATGTTTTTCAGAAAGCGGACCTACATTGCCACTGCATGTTTCCTGACCTCCCCATGCTGACCACTCCGTGGTGCTTTTCTCCATCCTACATTGCCACTCACTGCCTATCCTAATTCAGACCCTCCGATTCACAGCACGCCGTGATGTTTTTCTCACTCCTACTAGTGAATGTAATGTTACACACCCATACAATGCGCACACCCCGCGATGTTTTTCATAAACCTATCCTACATTGCCACTGCATGTTTCCTGACCTCCCCATGCCACCACATCGTGTTGCTTTTCTCCAAGCTACATTGCCAGTCACTGCCTATCCTAATTCACTTCCTATGATTCTCTCCACCCGTGATGTTTTTCTCACTCCTACTAGTGAATGTAATTTTACACACCTATACAATGCGCACCACCCCACGATGTTTTTCAGAAACCTATCCTACATTGCCACTGCATGTTTCCTGCCTCCCACTGCTGACCACCCCGTGGTGCTTTTCTCCATCCTACATTGCCACTCCCTGCCTATACTATTTCAGACACTATGATTCACACCATCCTGTGATGTTTTTCTCTCTCCTACTAGTGAAAAATTTTTACACACCCATACAATGCGCACCATCCCGCAATGTTTTTCAGAAACCTATCATACCTTGCCACAGCATGTTTCCTGAACTACCCATGCTGACCACCCCGTGGTGCTTTTCTCCATCATACATTGCCATTTCCAGCCTATTCTAATTCACACCCTCCGATTCACAACACCACGTGATGTTTTTCTCACTCCTAGTAGTGAATGGCCTGTTAGAAACCCATACAAGGCGCACCACCTCACGATGTTTCTCAGAAACCTGTCCAACCTTGCCACTGCATGTTTCCTGACTTCCCCATGCTGACCACACCGTGGTGCTTTTCTACATTCTACATTGCCAGTCACTGCCTATCCTAATTCAGACCCTCCGATTAACAACACCACGTGATATTTTTCTCACTCCTACTAGTGAATGGCCTGTTAGAAACCCTTACAATGCGCAAAAACCGCGATGTTTTTCAGAAACCTATCCGACATTACCACTGCATGTTTCCTGACCTCCCCATGCTGACCACCCCGTGAAGCTTTTCTCCATTCTACATTGCCACTCACTGCCTATCCTAATTCAGTTCCTATGATTCACACCACCCCGTGATGTTTTTCTCACTCCTACTAGTGAATGGCCTGTTAGAAACCCATGCAATGCGCACGACCCAGCGATGTTTCTCAGAAACCTATCCTATATTGCCACTGCATGTTTCCTGACTTCCCCATGCTTACCACCCCTTGGTGCTTTTCTCCAACCTTTATTGCCACTCACTGCCTATCCTAATTCAGACTCTCCGATTCACACCAAACCTTGATGTTTTTCTCATTCCTGCTAGTGAATGTAATGTAACACACCCATACAATGCGCACCACCGCGCGAATTTTTTCAGGAACCTATCCTACATTGCCACTGCATGTTTCCTCACCTCCCCATGTTGACCACCCCGTGGTGCTTTTCTCCATCCTATATTGCCACTCACTGCCTACGGTAATTCAGACCCTCTGATTCACACCACCCCATGATGTTTTTCTCACTCCTACTAGTGAATGTAATGTTACACACCCACACAATGCACACCACCCTGCGAAGTTTTTCAGAAACCTATCCTACATTGCCACTGCATGTTTCCTGACATCCCCATGCTGACCACCCCGTGGTGCTTTTCTCCATCGTACATTGCCATTTCCAGCGTATCCTAATTCAGACCCTATGATTCACACCACCCCAGGATGTTTCTCTAACTCCTACTAGGGAATGTAATGTTACACATCCATACAATGCGCAGCACCCCGCGATGTTTTTCAGAAATTGTCCTACATTGCCACTGCATGTTTCCTGACCTCCCAATGCTGACCACTCCGTGGTGCTTTTCTCCATCCTACATTGCCACTCACCGCCTATCCTAATTCAGACCCTCCGATTCACACCACCCCGTGATGTTTTTGTCACTCCTGCTAGTGAATGTAACGTCACACACCCATACAATGTGCACCACCCCGCGATGTTTTTCAGAAACCTATCCTACATTGCCACTGCATGTTTCCTTACCTTCCCATGCTGACCACCCTGTAGTGCTTTAGTCCATCCTACATTGCCACTCACTGCCAATCCTAATTCAGACACTCTGATTCACACCACCCCGTGATGTTTTTCTCACTTCCACTAGTGAATGGCCTGTTAGAAAACCTTACAATGCGCACCACCCCATGATGTTTTTCAGAAACCTATCCTACATTGCCCCTGCATGTTTCCTGACCTACCCATGCTAACCACCCCGTGGTGCTTTTCTCCATCTTACATTGCCACTCACTGCCGATCCTAATTCAGACCCTCCGATTCACACCACCCCGTGATATTTTTCTCACTCCTTCTAATGAATGTAATATTACACACCCATACAATGCGCACCACGCTGGGATGTTCTTCAGAAACCCATCTTACATTGCCACTGCATGTTTCCTGACCTCCACATGCTGACCACCCAGTGGTGCTTTTCTCCATCCTACATTGCCACTCACTGCCTATCCTAATTCAGACCCTCAGATTCACACCACCCCATGATGTTTTTCTCACTCCTGCTAGTGAATGTAATGTCACACACCCATACAATGTGCACCACCCCGCGATGTTTTTCAGAAACCTATCCTACATTGCCACTGCATGTTTCCTGACCTCCCCATGCTGACCACCCCGTAGTGCTTTTGTCCATCCTGCTTTGCCACTCACTGCCTATCCTAATTCATACACTCTGATTCACACCACCCCGTGATGTTTTTCTCACTCCCACTAGTGAATGGCCTGTTAGAAACCCTTACAATGCGCACCACCCCATGATGTTTTTCAGAAACCTATCCTACATTGCCCCTGCATTCTTCCTGACCTACCCATGCTGACCACCCCGTGGTGCTTTTCTCCATCTTACATTGCCACTCACTGCCTATCCTAATTCAGACCCTCTGATTCACAGCATGCCGTGATGTTTTTCTCACTCCTACTAGTGAATGTAATGTTACACACCCATACAATGCGCACACCCCGCGATGTTTTTCAGAAACCTATCCTACATTTCCACTGCATGTTTCCTGACCTCCCCATGCTCACCACATCGTGGTGCTTTTCTCCAAAGTACATTGCCACTCACTGCCTATCCTAATTCAGATCCTATGATTCACACCACCCCGTGATGTTTTTCTCACTCCTACTAGGAAATGTAATGTTACACACCCATACAATGCACACCACCACGCGAAGTTTTTCAGAATCCTATCCTACATTGCCACTGCATGTTTCCTGACCTCCCCATGCTGACCACCCCATGGTGCATTTGGCCAGTCTACATTGCCACTCACTGCCTATCCTAATTCAGACCTTCCGTTTCACACCACGCCGTGATGTTTTTCTCACTCCTACTAGTGAATTGCCTGTTAGAAACCCTTACAATGCTCAGGACCCAATGATGTTTTTTGGATACCTATCCTACATTGCCCCTACATGTTTCCTGAGCTCCACATGCTGACCTCCCCGTGGTGCTTTTCTCCATCCTACATTGCCACTCACTGCCTATCCTAATTCAGACCCTCCGATTCACACCACCCCGTGATGTTTTTCTCACTCCTACTAGTGAATGTAATGTTACACACCAATACAATGTGCACCACGCCGCGATGTTTTTCAGAAACCTATCCTACATTGCCACTGCATATTTCCAGACCTCCCCATGCTGAGCACCCAGTGGTGCTTTCCTCCATCCTACATTGCCCAGCACTGCCATTCATAATTCAGACCCTCCGATTCACACCACCCCGTGATGTTTTTCTCACTCCTACTAGTGAATGTAATGTTACACAGCCATACAATACGCACCACCCTGTGATGTTTTTTAGAAACCTATCCTACATTGCCACTGCATGTTTCCTGACCTCCCCATGCTGTCCACCCCGTGGTGCTTTTCTCCATCCTACATTGCCACTCACTGCCTATCCTAATTCAGTTCCTATGATTCACTCCACCCGTGATGTTTTTCTCACTCCTACTAGTGAATGTAATTTTACACACCTATACAATGCGCACCACCTCACGATGTTTTTCAGAAACCTACCCTACATTGCCACTGCATGTTTCCTGACCTCCCCATGCTGACCACCCCGTGGTGCTTTTCTCCATCCTACATTGCCACTCCCTGCCTATACTTATTCAGACACTATGATTCACACCATCCCTTGATGTTTTTCTCACTCCTACTAGTGAAAGAAATGTTACACACCCATACAATGCGCACTACCCCGCAATGTTTTTCAGAAACCTATCCTAACTTGCCACAGCATGCTTCCTGAACTACCCATGCTGACCACCCCGTGGTGCTTTTTTCCATCCTACATTGCCATTCACTGCCTATCCTAATTCAGACCCTCTGATTCACAACACCATGTGATGTATTTCTCACTCTTACTTGTGAATGGCATGTTAGAAACCCATACAATTCGCACCACCTCGCGATGTTTCTCAGAAACCTATCCTACCTTGCCAATGCATGTTTCCTGACTTCCCCATGCTGACCACACCGTGATGCTTTTCTCCATCCTACATTGCCAGTCACTGCCTATCGAATTCAGACCCTCCGATTCACAACACCACGTGATGTTTTTCTCACTCCTACTAGTGATGGCCTGTTAGAAACCCTTACAATGCGCAACAAACCGCGATGTTTTTCAGAAACCTATCCTACATTGCCACTGCCTGTTTCCTGAGCTCCCCATGCTGACCACCCCGTGCAGCTTTACTCCATTCTACATTGCCACTCACTGCCTATCCTAATTCAGTTCCTATGATTCACACCACCCCGTGATGTTTTTCTCACTCCTGCTAGTGAATGTAATGTTACACACCCATACAATGCGCACCACCCTGTGATGTTTTTCAGAAACCTATCCTACATTGCCACTGCATGTTTCCTGACCTCCCCATGCTGACCAGCCGTGGTGCTTTTCTCCATCCTATATTGCCACGCCTTGCCTACCGTAATTCAGACCCTCCGATTCACACCACCCCGTGATGTTTATCTCACTCCTACTAGTGAATGTAATGTTACACACCCATACAATGCGCACCACCCCGTGAAGTTTTTTAGAAACCTATCCTACATTACCACTGCATGTTTCCTGACCTCCCCATGCCTACCACCCTGTGGTGTTTTTCTCCATCTTACATTGCCACTCACTGCCTATCCTAATTCAGACCCTCCGATTCACACCAGCCCGTGATATTTTTATCACTCCTACTCCTGTGTAATTTTACACAGCCATACAATGCGCACCACCCCGTGATGTTTTTCAGAATCCTATCCTACTTTGCCGCTGCATGTTTCCTGACCACCCCATGCTGACCAACTCGTGGTGCTTTTCTCCATCCTTCATTGCCACTCACTGCCTATACTAATTCAGGCCCTACGATTCACACCACCCCGTGATGTTTTTCTCACTCCTACTAGTGAATTTAATGTGACACACCCATCCAATGCGCACCACCCTGCAATGTGTTTCAGAAACCTATCCTACATTGCCACTGCATGTTTCCTAACCTCCCCATGCTGACCACCCCATGGTGCTTTTCTCCATCCTACATTGCCACTCACTGCCTATCCTAATTCAGACCCTTCGAATCACACCACCCCGTGATGTTTTTCTCACTCCTACTGGTGAATGTAATGTTACACACCCATACAATGCACAGCACCCCGAGATGTTTTTCAGAAAGCTGTCCTATATTGCCACTGCATGTTTCCTGACCTCCCCATGCTGACCACTCCGTGGTGCTTTTCTCCATCCTACATTGCCACTCACTGCCTATTCTAAATCAGACCCTCCAATTCACACCACCCCTTGATGTTTTTCTCACTCCTACTAGTGAATGGCATGTTAGAAACCCCTACAATGCGCAAGAAACCGCGAGGTTTTTCAGAAACCTATCCGACATTGCCACTGCATGTTTCCTGACCTCCCCATGCTGACCAACCCGTGAAGCTTTTCTCCATTCTACATTGCCACTCACTGCCTATCCTAATTTAGTTCCTATGATTCACACCACCCTGTGATGTTTTTCTCACTCCTACTAGTGAATGGCCTGTTAGAAACCCATACAATGCGCACCACCGCGCGAAGTTTTTCAGGATCCTCTCCTACATTGCCACTGCATGTTTCCTCACCTCCCCATGCTGACCACCCCGTGGTGCTTTTCTCCATCCTATATTGCCACTCACTGCCTACGGTAATTCAGACCCTCTGATTCACACCACCCCATGATGTTTTTCTCAATCCTACTAGTGAATGTAATGTTACACACCAATACAATGCGCACCACCTCACGATGTTTTTCAGAAACCTACCCTACATTGCCACTGCATGTTTCCTGACTTCCCCATGCTGACCACCCCGTGGTGCTTTTCTCCATCGTACATTGCCACTTCCAGCCTATCCTAATTCAGACCCTATGATTCACACCACCCCAGGATGTTTCTCTAACTCCTACGAGGGAATGTAATATTACACACCCATACAATGCGCACCACGCTGGGATGTTTTTAAGAAACCCATCTTACATTGCCACTGCATGTTTTCTGACCTCCACATGCTGAGCACCCAGTGGTGCTTTCCTCCATCCTACATTGCCACTCACTGCCTATCCTAATTCAGACCCTCCGATTCACACCACCCCATGATGTTTTTCTCACTCCTGCTAGTGAATGTAATGTCACACACCCATACAATGTGCACCACCCCGCGATGTTTTTCAGAAACCTATCCTACATTGCCACTGTATGTTTCCTGACCTCCCCATGCTGACCACCCCGTAGTGCTTTTGTCCATTCTGCATTGCCACTCACTGCCTATCCTAATTCAGACACTCTGATTCACACCACCCCGTGATGTTTTTCTCACTCCCACTAGTGAATGGCCTGTTAGAAAACCTTAAAATGCGCACAACCCCATGATGCTTTTCAGAAACCTCTCCTACATTGTCCCTGCATGCTTCCTGACCTACCCATGCTGACCACCCCGTGGTGCTTTTCTCCATCTTACATTGCAACTCACTGCCTATCCTAATTCAGACCCTCCGATTCACAGCACGCCGTGATGTTTTTCTCCCTCCTACTAGTGAATGTAATGTTACACACCCATACAATGCGCACACCCCGCGATGTTTTTCAGAAACCTATCCTACATTTCCACTGCATTTTTCCTGACCTCCCCATGCTCACCACATCGTGGTGCTTTTCTCCAAGCTACATTGCCACTCACTGCCTATCCTAATTTCGATCCTATGATTCACACCACCCCGTGATGTTTTTCTCACTCCTACTAGCGAATGTAATGTTACACACCCATACAATGCACACCACCCCGCGAAGTTTTTCAGAATCCTATTCTACATTGCCACTGCATGTTTCCTGACCTCCCCATGCTGACCACCCCATGGTGCATTTGGCCATTCTACATTGCCACTCACTGCCTATCCTAATTCAGACCTTCCGTTTCACACCACCCCATGATGTTTTTCTCACTCCTACTAGTTAATTGCCTGTTAGAAACCCTTACAATGCTCAGAACCCAATGATGTTTTTCCGATGCCTATCCTACATTGCCCCTACATGGTTACTGAGCTCCCCATTCTGACCACCCCGTGGTGCTTTTCTCCATCCTACATTGCCACTCACTGCCTATCCTAATTCAGACCCTCCGATTCACACCACGACGTGATGTTTTTCTCACTCCTACTAATGAATGTAATGTTACACACCAATACAATGTGCACCACGCCGCGATGTTTTTGAGAAACCTATCCTACATTGCCACTGCATATTTCCGGACCTCCCCATGCTGAGCACCCAGTGGTGCTTTCCTCCATCCTACATTGCACCGCACAGCCATTCGTAATTCAGACCCTCCGATTCACACCACCCCGTGATGTTTTTCTCACTCCTACTAGTGAATGTAATGTTACACAGCCATACAATGCACACCACCCTGTGATGTTTTTCAGAAACCTATCCTACATTGCCACTGCATGTTTCCTGACCACCACATGCTGTCCACCCCGTGGTGCTTTTCTCCATCCTACATTGCCACTCACTGCCTATTCTAAATCAGACCCTCCAATTCACACCACCCCTTGATGTTTTTCTCACTCCTACTAGTGAATGGCCTGTTAGAAACCCCTATAATGCGCAACAAACCGCGATGTTTTTCAGAAACCTATCCGACATTGCCACTGCATGTTTCCTGACCTCCCCATGCTGACCAACCCGTGAAGCTTTTCTCCATTCTACATTGCCACTCACTACCTATCCTAATTCAGTTCCTATGATTCACACCACCCTGTGATGTTTTTCTCACTCCTACTAGTGAATGGCCTGTTAGAAACCCATACAATGCGCACCACCGCGCGAAGTTTTTCAGGAACCTATCCGACATTGCCACTGCATGTTTCCTGACCTCCCCATGCTGACCAACCCGTGAAGCTTTTCTCCATTCTACATTGCCACTCACTACCTATCCTAATTCAGTTCCTATGATTCACACCACCCTGTGATGTTTTTCTCACTCCTACTAGTGAATGGCCTGTTAGAAACCCATACAATGCGCACCACCGCGCGAAGTTTTTCAGGAACCTATCCTACATTGCCACTGCATGTTTCCTGACCTCCCCATGCTGACCACCCCGTGGTGCTTTTCTCCATCCTATATTGCCAATCACTGCCTACGGTAATTCAGACCCTCTGATTCACACCACCCCATGATGTTTTTCTCAATCCTACTAGTGAACGTAATGTTACACACCCATACAATTCGCACCACCCCGCGAAGTTTTTCAGAAACCTATCCTACATTGCCACTGCATGTTTCCTGACCTCCCCATGCTGACAACCCAGTGGTGCTTTTCTCCATCGTACATTGCCACTTCCAGCCTATCCTAATTCAGACCCTATGATTCACACCACCCCAGGATGTTTCTCTAACTCCTACTAGGGAATGTAATGTTACACATCCACACAATGCGCAGCACCCCGCGATGTTTTTCAGAAATTGTCCTACATTGCCAATGCATGTTTCCTGACCTCCCAATGCTGACCACTCCGTGGTGCTTTTCTCCATCCTACATTGCCACTCACCGCCTATCCTAATTCAGACCCTCCGATTCACACCACCCCGTGATGTTTTTGTCACTCCTGCTACTGAATGTAACGTCACACACCCATACAATGTGCACCACCCCGCGATGTTTTTCAGAAACCTATCCTACATTGCCACTGCATGTTTCCTTACCTCCCCATGCTGACCACCCGGTAGTGCATTTGTCCATCCTACATTGCCACTCACTGCCAATCCTAATTCAGACCCTCTGATTCACACCACCCCGTGATGTTTTTGTCACTCCCACTAGTGAATGGCCTGTTAGAAAACCTTACAATGCGCACCACCCCATGATGTTTTTCAGAAACCTATCCTACATTGCCCCTGCATGTTTCCTGACCTACCCATGCTAACCACCCCGTGGTGCTTTTCTCCATCTTAAATTGCCACTCACTGCCTATCCTAATTCAGACCCTCCGATTCACACCACCCCGTGATATTTTTCTCACTCCTACTAATGAATGTAATATTACACACCCATACAATGCGCACCACGCTGGGTTGTTTTTAAGAAACCCATCTTACATTGCCACTGCATGTTTCCTGACCTCCACATACTGACCACCCAGTGGTGCTTTCCTCCATCCTACATTGCCACTCACTGCCTATACTAATTCAGACCCTCCGATTCACACCACCCCATGATGTTTTTCTCACTCCTGCTAGTGAATGAAATGTCACACACCCATACAATGTGCACCACCCCGCGATGTTTTTCAGAAACCTATCCTACATTGCCACTGCATGTTTACTGACCTCCCCATGCTGACCACCCCGTAGTGCTTTTGTCCATCCTGCATTGCCACTCACTGCCTATTCTAATTCAGACACTCTGATTCACACCACCCCGTGATGTTTTTCTCACTCCCACTAGTGAATGGCCTGTTAGAAACCCTTAAAATGCGCACCACCCCATGATGTTTTTCAGAAACCTCTCCTGCTTTGCCCCTGCATGCTTCCTGACCTACCCATGCTGACCACCCCGTGGTGCTTTTCTCCATGTTACATTGCCACTCACTGCCTATCCTAATTCAGACCCTCCGATTCACAGCACGCCGTGATGTTCTTCTCACTCCTACTAGTGAATGTAATGTTACACACCCATACAATGCGCACACCCAGCGATGTTTTTCACAAACCTATCCTACATTTCCACTGCATTTTTCCTGACCTTCCCATGCTCACCACATCGTGGTGCTTTTCTCCAAGCTACATTGCCACTCACTGCCTATGCTAATTCAGATCCTATGATTCACACCACCCCGTGATGTTTTTCTCACTCCTACTAGGGAATGTAATGTTACACACCCATACAATGCACACCACCCCGCGAAGTTTTTCAGAATCCTATCCTACATTGCCACTGCATGTTTCCTGACCTCCCCATGCTGACCACCCCATGGTGCATTTGGCCATTCTACATTGCCACTCACTGCCTATCCTAATTCAGACCTTCCGTTTCACACCACCCCGTGATGCTTTTCTCACTCCTACTAGTGAATGTAATGTGACACACCCATACAATGCGCACCACGCCGCGATGTTTTTCAGAAACCTATCCTACATTGCCACTGCATATTTCCGGACCTCCCCATGTTGAGCACCCAGTGGTGCTTTCCTCCATCCTACATTGCCCCGCACTGCCATTCGTAATTCAGACCCTCCGATTCACACCACCCCGTGATGTTTTTCTCACTCCTACTAGTGAATGTAATGTTACACAGCCATACAATGCGCACCACCCTGTGATGTTTTTCAGACACCTATCCTACATTGCCACAGCGTGTTTCCTGACCTCCCCATGCTGTCAACCCCGTGGTGCTTTTCTCCATCCTACATTGCCACTCACTGCCTATCCTAATTCAGACCCTTCGAATCACACCACCCCGTGATGTTTTTCTCACTCCTACTAGTGAATGTAATGTTACACACCCATACAATGCGCAGCACCCCGAGATGTTTTTCAGAAAGCTGTCCTATATTGCCACTGCATGTTTCCTGACCTCCCCATGCTGACCACTCCGTGGTGCTTTTCTCCATCCTACATTGCCACTCACTGCCTATTCTACATCAGACCCTCCAATTCACACCACCCCTTGATGTTTTTCTCACTCCTACTAGTGAATGGCCTGTTAGAAACCCATACAATGCTCACCACCGCGCGAAGTTTTTCAGGAACCTATCCTACATTGCCACTGCATGTTTCCTCACCTCCCCATGCTGACCACCCCGTGGTGCTTTTCTCCATCCTACATTGCCACTCACAGCCTATCCTAATTCAGACCCTCCGATTCACACCACCCCGTGATGTTTTTGTCACTCCTGCTAGTGAATGTAACGTCACACACCCATACAATGTGCACCACCCCGCGATGTTTTTCAGAAACCTATCCTACATTGCCACTGCATGTTTCCTTACCTCCCCATGCTGACCAACCCGTAGTGCTTTTGTCCATCCTACATTGCCACTCACTGCCAATCCTAATTCAGACCCTCTGATTCACACCACCCCATGATGTTTTTGTCACTCCCACTAGTGAATGGCCTGTTAGAAAACCTTACAATGGGCACCACCCCATTATGTTTTTCAGAAACCTATCCTACATTGCTCCTGCATGTTTCCTGAACTACCCATGCTAACCACCCCGTGGTGCTTTTCTCCATCTTAAATTGCCACTCACTGCCTATCCTAATTCAGACCCTCCGATTCACACCACCCCGTGATTTTTTTCTCACTCCTACTAATGAATGTAATATTACACACCCATACAATGCCCCCCACGCTGGGATGTTTTTAAGAAACCCATCTTACATTGCCACTGCATGTTTCCTGACCTCCACATGCTGACCACCCAGTGGTGCATTCCTCCATCCTACATTGCCACTCACTGCCTATACTAATTCAGACCCTCCGATTCACACAACCCCATGATGTTTTTCTCACTCCTGCTAGTGAATGTAATGTCACACACCCATACAATGTGCATCACCCTGCGATGTTTTTCAGAAACCTATCCTACATTGCCACTGCATGTTTCCAGACCTCCCCATGCTGACCATCCCGTAGTGCTTTTGTCCATCCTGAATTGCCACTCACTGCCTATCCTAATTCAGACACTCTGATTCACACCACCTGGTGATGTTTTTCTCACTCCCACTAGTGAATGGCCTGTTAGAAACCCTTAAAATGCGCACCACCCCATGATGTTTTTCAGAAACCTCTCCTACATTGCCCCTGCATGCTTCCTGACCTACCCATGCTGACCACCCCGTGGTGCTTTTCTCCATCTTACATTGCCACTCACTGCCTATCCTAATTCAGACCCTCCGATTCACAGCACGCCGTGATATTTTTCTCACTCCTACTAGTGAATGTAATTTTACACACCCATACAATGCGCACACCCGCGATGTTTTTCAGAAACCAATCCTACATTTCCACTGCATTTTTCCTGACCTCCCCATGCTCACCACATCGTGGTGCTTTTCTCCAAGCTACATTGCCACTCACTGCCTATCCTAATTCAGATCCTATGATTCACACCACCCCGTGATGTTTTTCTCACTCCTACTAGGGAATGTATTGTTACACACCCATACAATGCACACCACCCCGCGAATTTTTTCAGAATCCTATCCTACATTGCCACTGCATGTTTCCTGACCTCCCCATGCTGACCACCCCATGGTGCATTTGGCCATTCTACATTGCCACTCACTGCCTATCCTAATTCAGACCTTCCGTTTCACACCACCCCGTGATGTTTTTCTCACTCCTACTAGTGAATTGCCTGTTAGAAACCCTTACAATGCTCAGAACCCAATGATGTTTTTCGGATGCCTATCCTACATTGCCCCTTCATGTTTCCTGAGCTCCCCATGCTGACCACCCCATGGTGCTTTTCTCCATCCTACATTGCCACTCACTGCTTATCCTAATTCAGACCCTCCGATTCACACCACCCCTTGATGTTTTTCTCTCTCCTACTAGTGAATGTAATGTTACACAGCCATACAATGCGCACCACCCTGTGATGTTTTTCAGAAACCTATCCTACATTGCCACTGCATGTTTCCTGACCTCCCCATGCTGTCCACCCCGTGGTGCTTTTCTCCATCCTACATTGCCACTCACTGCCTATCCTAATTCAGTTCCTATGATTCTCTCCACCCGTGATGTTTTTCTCACTCCTACTAGTGAATGTAATTTTACACACCTATACAATGCGCACCACCCCACGATGTTTTTCAGAAACCTATCCTACATTGCCACTGCATGTTTCCTGACCTCCCCATGCTGACCACCCCGTGGTGCTTTTCTCCATCCTACATTGCCACTCCCTGCCTATACTTATTCAGACACTATGATTCACACCATCCCGTGATGTTTTTCTCACTCCTACTAGTGAATGTAACGTCACACACCCATACAATGTGCACCACCCCGCGATGTTTTTCAGAAACCTATCCTACATTGCCACTGCATGTTTCCTTACCTCCCCATGCTGACCAACCCGTAGTGCTTTTGTCTATCCTACATTGCCACTCACTGCCAATCCTAATTCAGACCCTCTGATTCACACCACCCCGTGATGTTTTTGTCACTCCCACTAGTGAATGGCCTGTTAGAAAACCTTACAATGGGCACCACCCCATGATGTTTTTCAGAAACCTATCCTACATTGCTCCTGCATGTTTCCTGAACTACCCATGCTAACCACCCCGTGGTGCTTTTCTCCATCTTAAATTGCCACTCACTGCCTATCCTAATTCAGACCCTCCGATTCACACCACCCCGTGATGTTTTTCTCACTCCTACTAATGAATGTAATATTACACACCCATACAATGCCCCCCACGCTGGGATGTTTTTAAGAAACCCATCTTACATTGCCACTGCATGTTTCCTGACCTCCACATGCTGACCACCCAGTGGTGCATTCCTCCATCCTACATTGCCACTCACTGCCTATACTAATTCAGACCCTCCGATTCACACCACCCCATGATGTTTTTCTCACTCCTGCTAGTGAATGTAATGTCACACACCCATACAATGTGCACCACCCTGCGATGTTTTTCACAAACCTATCCTACATTGCCACTGCATGTTTCCAGACCTCCCCATGCTGACCATCCCGTAGTGCTTTTGTCCATCCTGAATTGCCACTCACTGCCTATCCTAATTCAGACACTCTGATTCACACCACCTGGTGATGTTTTTCTCACTCCCACTAGTGAATGGCCTGTTAGAAACCCTTAAAATGCGCACCACCCCATGATGTTTTTCAGAAACCTCTCCTACATTGCCCCTGCATGCTTCCTGACCTACCCATGCTGACCACCCCGTGGTGCTTTTCTCCATCTTACATTGCCACTCACTGCCTATCCTAATTCAGACCCTCCGATTCACAGCACGCCGTGATATTTTTCTCACTCCTACTAGTGAATGTAATTTTACACACCCATACAATGCGCACACCCCGCGATGTTTTTCAGAAACCAATCCTACATTTCCACTGCATTTTTCCTGACCTCCCCATGCTCACCACATCGTGGTGCTTTTCTCCAAGCTACATTGCCACTCACTGCCTATCCTAATTCAGATCCTATGATTCACACCACCCCGTGATGTTTTTCTCACTCCTACTAGGGAATGTATTGTTACACACCCATACAATGCACACCACCCCACGAATTTTTTCAGAATCCTATCCTACATTGCCACTGCATGTTTCCTGACCTCCCCATGCTGACCACCCCATGGTGCATTTGGCCATTCTACATTGCCACTCACTGCCTATCCTAATTCAGACCTTCCGTTTCACACCACCCCGTGATGTTTTTCTCACTCCTACTAGTGAATTGCCTGTTAGAAACCCTTACAATGCTCAGAACCCAATGATGTTTTTCGGATGCCTATCCTACATTGCCCCTTCATGTTTCCTGAGCTCCCCATGCTGACCACCCCATGGTGCTTTTCTCCATCCTACATTGCCACTCACTGCTTATCCTAATTCAGACCCTCCGATTCACACCACCCCTTGATGTTTTTCTCTCTCCTACTAGTGAATGTAATGTTACACAGCCATACAATGCGCACCACCCTGTGATGTTTTTCAGAAACCTATCCTACATTGCCACTGCATGTTTCCTGACCTCCCCATGCTGTCCACCCCGTGGTGCTTTTCTCCATCCTACATTGCCACTCACTGCCTATCCTAATTCAGTTCCTATGATTCTCTCCACCCGTGATGTTTTTCTCACTCCTACTAGTGAATGTAATTTTACACACCTATACAATGCGCACCACCCCACGATGTTTTTCAGAAACCTATCCTACATTGCCACTGCATGTTTCCTGACCTCCCCATGCTGACCACCCTGTGGTGCTTTTCTCCATCCTACATTGCCACTCCCTGCCTATACTTATTCAGACACTATGATTCACACCATCCCGTGATGTTTTTCTCACTCCTACTAGTGAATGTAACGTCACACACCCATACAATGTGCACCACCCCGCGATGTTTTTCAGAAACCTATCCTACATTGCCACTGCATGTTTCCTTACCTCCCCATGCTGACCAACCCGTAGTGCTTTTGTCTATCCTACATTGCCACTCACTGCCAATCCTAATTCAGACCCTCTGATTCACACCACCCCGTGATGTTTTTGTCACTCCCACTAGTGAATGGCCTGTTAGAAAACCTTACAATGGGCACCACCCCATGATGTTTTTCAGAAACCTATCCTACATTGCTCCTGCATGTTTCCTGAACTACCCATGCTAACCACCCCGTGGTGCTTTTCTCCATCTTAAATTGCCACTCACTGCCTATCCTAATTCAGACCCTCCGATTCACACCACCCCGTGATGTTTTTCTCACTCCTACTAATGAATGTAATATTACACACCCATACAATGCCCCCCACGCTGGGATGTTTTTAAGAAACCCATCTTACATTGCCACTGCATGTTTCCTGACCTCCACATGCTGACCACCCAGTGGTGCATTCCTCCATCCTACATTGCCACTCACTGCCTATACTAATTCAGACCCTCCGATTCACACCACCCCATGATGTTTTTCTCACTCCTGCTAGTGAATGTAATGTCACACACCCATACAATGTGCACCACCCTGCGATGTTTTTCAGAAACCTATCCTACATTGCCACTGCATGTTTCCAGACCTCCCCATGCTGACCATCCCGTAGTGCTTTTGTCCATCCTGAATTGCCACTCACTGCCTATCCTAATTCAGACACTCTGATTCACACCACCTGGTGATGTTTTTCTCACTCCCACTAGTGAATGGCCTGTTAGAAACCCTTAAAATGCGCACCACCCCATGATGTTTTTCAGAAACCTCTCCTACATTGCCCCTGCATGCTTCCTGACCTACCCATGCTGACCACCCCGTGGTGCTTTTCTCCATCTTACATTGCCACTCACTGCCTATCCTAATTCAGACCCTCCGATTCACAGCACGCCGTGATATTTTTCTCACTCCTACTAGTGAATGTAATTTTACACACCCATACAATGCGCACACCCCGCGATGTTTTTCAGAAACCAATCCTACATTTCCACTGCATTTTTCCTGACCTCCCCATGCTCACCACATCGTGGTGCTTTTCTCCAAGCTACATTGCCACTCACTGCCTATCCTAATTCAGATCCTATGATTCACACCACCCCGTGATGTTTTTCTCACTCCTACTAGGGAATGTATTGTTACACACCCATACAATGCACACCACCCCACGAATTTTTTCAGAATCCTATCCTACATTGCCACTGCATGTTTCCTGACCTCCCCATGCTGACCACCCCATGGTGCATTTGGCCATTCTACATTGCCACTCACTGCCTATCCTAATTCAGACCTTCCGTTTCACACCACCCCGTGATGTTTTTCTCACTCCTACTAGTGAATTGCCTGTTAGAAACCCTTACAATGCTCAGAACCCAATGATGTTTTTCGGATGCCTATCCTACATTGCCCCTTCATGTTTCCTGAGCTCCCCATGCTGACCACCCCATGGTGCTTTTCTCCTTCCTACATTGCCACTCACTGCTTATCCTAATTCAGACCCTCCGATTCACACCACCCCTTGATGTTTTTCTCTCTCCTACTAGTGAATGTAATGTTACACAGCCATACAATGCGCACCACCCTGTGATGTTTTTCAGAAACCTATCCTACATTGCCACTGCATGTTTCCTGACCTTCCCATGCTGTCCACCCCGTGGTGCTTTTCTCCATCCTACATTGCCACTCACTGCCTATCCTAATTCAGTTCCTATGATTCTCTCCACCCGTGATGTTTTTCTCACTCCTACTAGTGAATGTAATTTTACACACCTATACAATGCGCACCACCCCACGATGTTTTTCAGAAACCTATCCTACATTGCCACTGCATGTTTCCTGACCTCCCCATGCTGACCACCCCGTGGTGCTTTTCTCCATCCTACATTGCCACTCCCTGCCTATACTTATTCAGACACTATGATTCACACCATCCCGTGATGTTTTTCTCACTCCTACTAGTGAAACAAATGTTACACACCCATACAATGCGCACTACCCTGCAATGTTTTTCAGAAACCTATCCTACCTTGCCACAGCATGTTTCCTGAACTACCCATGCTGACCACCCCGTGGTGCTTTTCTCCATCCTACATTGCCATTCACTGCCTATCCTAATTCAGACCCTCTGATTCACAACACGATGTGATGTTTTTCTCACTCTTACTTGTGAATGGCATGTTAGAAACCCATACAATTCGCACCGCCTCGCGATGTTTCTCAGAAACCTATCCTACCTTGCCAATGCATGTTTCCTGACATCCCCATGCTGACCACACCGTGGTGCTTTTCTCCATCCTACATTTTCAGTCACTACCTATCAAATTCAGACCCTCCGATTCACAACACCACGTGATGTTTTTCTCACTCCTACTAGTGATGGGCTGTTAGAAACCCTTACAATGAACAACAAACCGCGATGTTTTTCAGAAACCTATCCTACATTGCCACTGCCTGTTTCCTGACCTCCCCATGCTGACCATCCCGTGCAGCTTTACTCCATTCTACATTGCCACTCACTGCCTATCCTAATTCAGTTCCTATGAATCACACAACCCCGTTATGTTTTTCTCACTCCTGCTAGTGAATGTAATGTTACACACCCATACAATGCGCACCACCCTGCGATGTTTTTCAGAAACCTATCCTACATTGCCACTGCATGTTTCCTGACCTCCCCATGCTGACCAGCCGTGGAGCTTTTCTCCATCCTATATTGCCACGCACTGCCTACCGTAATTCAGACCCTCCGATTCACACCACCCCGTGATGTTTTTCTCACTCCTACTAGTGAATGTAATGTTACACACCCATACAATGCGCACCACCCCGCGAAGTTTTTTAGAAACCTATCCTACAGTACCACTGCATGTTTCCTGACCTCCCCATGCCTACCACCCTGTTGTGTTTTTCTCCATCTTACATTGCCACTCACTGCCTATCCTAATTCAGACCCTCCGATTCACACCAGCCCGTGATATTTTTCGAACTCCTACTAGTGAATGTAATTTTACACACCTATACAATGCGCACCACCCCGTGATGTTTTTCAGAATCCTATCCTACTTTGCCACTGCATGTTTCCTGACCACCCCATGCTGACCAACTCGTGGTGCTTTTATCCATCCTTCATTGCCACTCACTGCCTATACTAATTCAGGCCCTACGATTAACATCACCCCGTGATGTTTTTCTCACTCCTACTAGTGAATTTAATGAGACACAGCCATCCAATGCGCACAAACCTGCAATGTGTTTCAGAAACCTATCCTACATTGCCACTGCATGTTTCCTAACCTCCCCATGCTGACCACCCCGTGGTGCTTTTCTCCATCCTACATAGCCACTCACTGCCTATCCTAATTCAGACCCTTCGAATCACACCACCCCGTGATGTTTTCTCACTCCTACTAGTGAATGTAATGTTACACACCCATACAATGCGCAGCACCCCGAGATGTTTTTCCGAAAGCTGTCCTATATTGCCACTGCATGTTTCCTGACCTCCCCATGCTGACCACTCCGTGATGCTTTTCTCCATCCTACATTGCCACTCACTGCCTATTCTAAACCAGACCCTCCAATTCACACCACCCCTTGATGTTTTTCTCACTCCTACTAGTGAATGGCCTGTTAGAAACCCCTACAATGCGCAACAAACCGCGATGTTTTTCAGAAACCTATCCGACATTGCCACTGCATGTTTCCTGACCTCCCCATGCTGACCACCCCGTGAAGCTTGTCTCCATTCTACATTGCCACTCACTGCCTATCCTAATTCAGTTCCTATGATTCACACCACCCCATGATGTTTTTCTCACTCCTACTAGTGAATGGCCTGTTAGAAACCCATACAATGCGCACGACCTAGCGATGTTTCTCAGAAACCTATCCTACATTGCCACTGCATGTTTCCTGACTTCCCCATGCTTACCACCCCTTGGTGCTTTTCTCCAACCTTTATTGCCACTCACTGTCTATCCTAATTCAGACACTCCGATTCCACCAACCCTTGATGTTTTTCTCATTCCTGCTAGTGAATGTAATGTTACACACCCATACAATGCGCACCACCGCGCGAAGTTTTTCAGGAACCTATCCTACATTGCCACTGCATGTTTCCTCACCTCCCCATGCTGACCACCCCGTGGTGCTTTTCTCCATCCTATATTGCCACTCACTGCCTACGGTAATTCAGACCCTCTTATTCACACCACCCCATGATGTTTTTCTCAATCCTACTAGTGAATGTAATGTTACACACCCATACAATGCGCACCACCCCGCGAAGTTTTTCAGAAACCTATCCTACATTGCCACTGCATGTTTCCTGACCTCCCCATGCTGACAACCCAGTGGTGCTTTTCTCCATCGTACATTGCCACTTCCAGCCTATCCTAATTCAGACCCTATGATTCACACCACCCCAGGATGTTTCTCTAACTCCTACTAGGGAATGTAATGTTACACATCCATACAATGCGCAGCACCCCGCGATGTTTTTCAGAAATTGTCCTACATTGCCACTGCATGTTTCCTGACCTCCCAATGCTGACCACTCCGTGGTGATTTTCTCCAACCTACATTGCCACTCACCGCCTATCCTAATTCAGACCCTCCGATTCACACCACCCCGTGATGTTTTTTTCACTCATGCTAGTTTATGTAACGTCACACACCCATACAATGTGCACCACCCCGCGATGTTTTTCAGAAACCTATCCTACATTGCCACTGCATGTTTCCTGACCTCCCCATGCTGACCAGCCGTGGTGCTTTTCTCCATCCCATATTGCCACGCACTGCCTACCATAATTCAGACCCTCCGATTCACACCACCCCGTGATGTTTTTCTCACTCCCACTAGTGAATTGCCTGTTAGAAACCCTTACAATGCTCAGAACCCAATGATGTTTTTCGGATACCTTTCCTACATTGCCCCTGCATGCTTCCTGACCTACCCATGCTGACCACCCCGTGGTGCTTTTCTCCATCTTACATTGCCACTCACTGCCTATCCTAATTCAGACCCTCCGATTCACAGCACACCGTGATGTTTTTCTCACTCCTACTAGTGCATGTAATGTTACACACCCATACAATGCGCACACCCCGCGATGTTTTTCACAAAACTATCCTACATTTCCACTGCATTTTTCCTGACCTCCCCATGCGCACCACGTCGTGGTGCTTTTCTCCAAGCTACATTGCCACTCACTGCCTATCCTAATTCAGATCCTATGATTCACAGCACCCCGTGATGTTTTTCTCACTCCTACTAGGGAATGTAATGTTACACACCCATACAATGCACACGACCCCGCGAAGTTTTTCAGAATCCTATCCTACATTGCCAATGCGTGTTTCCTGACCTCCCCATGCTGACCACCCCATGGTGCATTTGGCCATTCTACATTGCCACTCACTGCCTATCCTAATTCAGACCTTCCGTTTCACACCACCCCGTGATGTTTTTCTCACTCCTACTAGTGAATTGCCTGTTAGAAACCCTTACAATGCTCAGAACCCAATGATGTTTTTTGGATGCCTATCCTACATTGCCCCTACATGTTTCCTGAGCTCCCCATGCTGACCACCCCTTGGTGCTTTTCTCCATCCTACATTGCCACTCCCTGCCTATCCTAATTCAGACCCTCCGATTCACACCACCCCGTGATGTTTTTCTCACTCCTACTAGTGAATGTAATGTTACACACCAATACAATGTGCACCACGCCGCGATGTTTTTCAGAAACCTATCCTACATTGCCACTGCATATTTCCGGACCTCCCCATGCTGTGCACCCAGTGGTGCTTTCCTCCATCCTACATTGCCCCGCACTGCCATTCGTAATTCAGACCCTCCGATTCACACCACCCCGTGTTGTTTTTCTCACTCCTACTAGTGAATGTAATGTTACACAGCCATACAATGCGCACCACCCTGTGATGTTTTTCAGAAACCTATCCTACATTGCCACTGCATGTTTCCTGACCTCCCCATGCTGTCCACCCCGTGGTGCTTTTCTCCAAGCTACATTGCCACTCACTGCCTAACCTAATACAGATCCTATGATTCACACCACCCCGTGATGTTTTTCTCACTCCTACTAGGGAATGTAATGTTACACACCCATACAATGCACACCACCCCGCGAAGTTTTTCAGAATCCTATCCTACATTGCCACTGCATGTTTCCTGACTTCCCCATGCTGACCACCCGATGGTGCATTTGGCCATCCTACATTGCCACTCACTGCCTATCCTAATTCAGCCCTTCCGTTTCACACCACCCCGTGATGTTTTTCTCACTCCTACTAGTGAATTGCCTGTTAGAAACCCTTACAATGCTCAGAACCCAATGATGTTTTTCGGATGCCTATCCTACATTGCCCCTACATGTTTCCTGAGCTCCCCATGCTGACCACCCCGTGGTGCTTTTCTCCATCCTACATTTCCACTCACTGCCTATCCTAATTCAGACCCTCCGATTCACACCACCCCGTGATGTTTTTCTCACTCCTACTAGTGAATGTAATGTTACACAGCCATACAATGTGCACCACGCCGCGATGTTTTTCAGAAACCTATCCTACATTGCCACTGCATATTTCCTGACTTCCCCATGCTGAGCACCCAGTGGTGCTTTCCTCCATCCTACATTGCCCCGCACTGCCATTCGTAATTCAGACCCTCCGATTCACACCACCCCGTGATGTTTTTCTCACTCCTACTAGTGAATGTAATGTTACACAGCCATACAATGCGCACCACCCTGTGATGTTTTTCAGAAACCTATCCTACATTGCCACTGCATGTTTCCTGACCTCCCCATGCTGTCCACCCCATGGTGCTTTTCTCCATCCTACATTGTCACTCCCTGCCTATACTTATTCAGACACTATGATTCACGCCATCCCGTGATGTTTTTCTCACTCCTACTAGTGAAAGAAATGTTACACACCCATACAATGCGCACTACCCCGCAATGTTTTTCAGAAACCTATCCTACCTTGCCACAGCATGTTTCCTGAACTACCCATGCTGACCACCCCGTGGTGCTTTTCTCCATCCTACATTGCCATTCACTGCCTATCCTAATTCAGACCCTCTGATTCACAACACCATGTGATGTTTTTCTCACTCTTTCTTGTGAATGGCATGTTAGAAACCCATACAATTCGCACCACCTCGCTATGTATCTCAGAAACCTATCCTACCTTGCCAGTGCATGTTTCCTGACTTCCCCATGCTGACCACACCGTGGTGCTTTTCTCCATCCTACATTGCCAGTCACTGCCTATCGAATTCAGACCCTCCGATTCACAACACCACGTGATGTTTTTCTCACTCCTACTAGTGATGGCCTGTTAGAAACCCTTACAATACTCAACATACCGCGATGTTTTTCAGAAACCTATCCAACTTTGCCACTGCCTGTTTCCTGATCTCCCCATGCTGACCACCCCGTGCAGATTTACTCCATTCTACATTGCCACTCACTGCCTATCCTAATTCAGTTCCTATGATTCACACCACCCCGTGATGTTTTTCTCACTCCTGCTAGTGATTGTAATGTTACACACCCATACAATACGCACCATCCTGTGATGTTTTTCAGAAACCTATCCTACATTGCCACTGCATGTTTCCTGACCTCCCCATGCTGACCAGCCGTGGTGCTTTTCTCCATCCCATATTGCCACGCACTGCCTACCATAATTGAGACCCTCCGATTCACACCACCCCGTGATGTTTTTCTCACTCCTACTAGTGAATGTAATGTTACTCAACCATACAATGCACACTACCCCGCGAAGTTTTTCAGAAACCTATCCTGCATTACCACTGCATGTTTCCTGACCTCCCCATGCTGACCACCCTGTGGTGTTTTTCTCAATCTTACATTGCCACTCACTGCCTATCCTAATTCAGACCCTTCGAATCACACCACCCCGTGATATTTTTCTCACTCCTACTAGTGAGTGAAATTTTACACACCCATACAATGCGCACCACCCCGTGATGTTTTTCAGAATACTATCCTTCTTTGCCACTGCATGTTTCCTGACCACCCCATGCTGACCAACTCGTGGTGCTTTTCTCCATTCTTCATTGCCACTCACTGCCTATACTAATTCAGGCCCTACGACTCACACCACCCCGTGATGTTTTTCTCACTCCTACTAGTGAATTTAATGTGACACACCCATCCAATGCGCAGCACCCTGCAATGTGTTTCAGAAACCTATCCTACATTGCCACTGCATGTTTCCTGACTTCCCCATGCTGACCACCCGATGGTGCATTTGGCCATCCTACATTACCACTCACTGCCTATCCTAATTCAGACCTTCTGTTTCACACCACCCCGTGATGTTTTTCTCACTCCTACTAGTGAGTTGCCTGTTAGATACCCTTACAATGCTCAGCACCCCACGATGTTTTTCGGATTCCTATCCTACATTGCCCCTACATATTTCCTGACCTCCCCATGCTCACTACCCCATGGTGCTTTTCTCCAAGCTACACTGCCACTCACTGCCTCTCCTAATTCATACCCTCCGATTCACACCACCCCGTGATGTTTTGCTCACTCCTAATAGTGAATGTAATGTGACACACCCATCCAATGCGCAGCACCCTGCAATGTGTTTCAGAAACCTATCCTACATTGCCACTGCATATATCCGGACCTCCCCATGCTGACCACCCCGTGGTGATTTTCTCCATCCTACATTGCCACTCACTGCCTATCCTAATTCAGACCCTTCGAATCACACCACCCCGTGATGTTTTTCTCACTCCTACTAGTGAATGTAATGTTACACACCCATACAATGCGCAGCACCCCGAGATGTTTTTCAGAAAGCTGTCCTATATTACCATTGCATGTTTCCTGACCTCCCCATGCTGACCACGCCATGGTGCTTTTCTCCATCCTACATTGCCACTCACTGCCTATTCTAAATCAGACCCTCCAATTCACTCCACCCCTTGATGTTTTTCTCACTCCTACTAGTGAATGGCTTGTTAGAAACCCCTACAATGCGCAACAAACTGCGATGTTTTTCAGAAACCTATCCTACATTGCCACTGCATGTTTCCAGACCTCCCCATGCTGACCACCCCGTGAAGCTTTTCTCCATTCTACATTGCCACTCACTGCCTATCCTAATTCAGTTCCTATGATTCACACCACCCCGTGATATTTTTCTCACTCCTACTAGTGAATGGCCTGTTAGAAACCCATACAATGCGCATGACCCAGCGATGTTTCTCAGAAACATATCCTACATTGCCACTGCATGTATCCAGACTTCCCCATGCTTACAACCCCTTGGTGCTTTTCTCCAAACTATATTGCCACTCACTGCCTCTCCTAATTCACATTCTCTGATTCACACCAACCCTTGATGTTTTTCTCATTCATGCTAGTGAATGTAATGTTACACACCCATACAATGCGCACCACCCCACGAAGTTTTTCAGAAACCTATCCTACATTGCCACTGCATGTTTCCTGACCTCCCCATGCTGACCACCCCGTGGTGCTTTTCTCCATCGTACATTGCCACTTCCAGCCTATCCTAATTCAGACCCTATGATTCACACCACCCCAGGATGTTTCTCTAACTCCTACTAGGGAATGTAATGTTACACACCCATACAATGTGCAGCACCTCGCGATGTTTTTCAGAAAGCTGTCCTACATTGCCACTGCATGTTTCCTGACCTCCCCATGCTGACCACCCCATGGTGCTTTTCTCCATCCTACATTGCAACTCACCACCTATCCTAATTCAGACCCTCCGATTCACACCACCCCGTGATGTTTTTCTCACTCCTGCTAGTGAATGTAACGTCACACACCCATACAATGTGCACCACCCTGCGATGTTTTTCAGAAACCTATCCTACATTGCAACGGCATGGTTCCTGACCTCCCCATGCTGCCCAACCCGTGGGGCCTTTCTCCATCCTACATTGCCACTCACTGCCTATTCTAAATCAGACCCTCCAATTCACACCACCCCTTGATGTTTTTCTCACTCCTACTAGTGAATGGCCTGTTAGAAACCCCTACAATGCGCACCACCCCGCGATGTTTTTCAGCAGCATATCCTACATTGCCACTGCATGTTTCATGACCTCCCCATGCTGACAACCCCGTGGTGCTTTTCTCCAAGTTACATTGCTACTCACTGACTATCCTAATTCAGATCCTATGACTCACACCACCCCGTGATGTTTTTCTCACTCCTACTAGTGAATGTAATGTTACACACCCATACAATGCGCAGCACCCCGAGATGTTTTTCAGAAAGCTGTCCTATATTGCCACTGCATGTTTCCTGACCTCCCCATGCTGACCACTCCGTGGTGCTTTTCTCCATCCTACATTGCCACTCACTGCCTATTCTAAATCAGACCCTCCAATTCACACCACCCCTTGATGTTTTTCTCACTCCTACTAGTGAATGGCCTGTTAGAAACCCCTACAATGCGCAAAAAACCGCGATGTTTTTCAGAAACCCATCCGACATTGCCACTGCATGTTTTCTGACCTCCCCATGCTGACCAACCCGTGAAGCTTTTCTCCATTCTACATTGCCACTCACTGCCTATCCTAATTCAGTTCCTATGATTCACACCACCCCGTGATGTTTTTCTCACTCCTACTAGTGAATGGCCTGTTAGAAACCCATACAATGCGCATGACCCCGCGATGTTTCTCAGAAACCTATCCTACATTGCCACTGCATGTTTCCTGACTTCCCCATGCTGACCACCCCGTGGTGCTTTTCTCCAACCTACATTGCCACTCTCAGCCTATCCTAATTCAAACCCTCTGATTCACACCAACTCGTGATGTTTTTCTCACTCCTGCTAGTGAATGTAATGTTACACACCCATACAATGCGCACCACCCTTTGATGTTTTTCAGAAACCTATCCTACATTGCCACTGCATGTTTCCTGACCTCCCCATGCTGACCACCCCGTGGTGCTTTTCTCCATCCTATATTGCCACTCACTGCCTACGGTAATTCAGACCCTCTGATTCACACTACCCCATGATGTTTTTCTCAATCCTAGTAGTGAATGTAATGTTACACACCCATACAATTCGCACCACCCCGCGAAGTTTTTCAGAAACCTATCCTACATTGCCACTGCATGTTTCCTGACCTCCCCATGCTGACAACCCAATGGTGCTTTTCTCCATTGTACATTGCCACTTCCAGCCTATCCTAATTCAGACCCTATGATTCACACCACCCCAGGATGTTTCTCTAACTCCTACTAGGGAATGTAATGTTACACATCCATACAATGCGCAGCACCCCGCGATGTTTTTCAGAAATTGTCCTACATTGCCACTGCATGTTTCCTGACCTCCACATGTTGACCACTCCGTGGTGCTTTTCTCCATCCTACATTGCCACTCACCGCCTATCCTAATTCAGACCCTCCGATTCACACCACCCCGTGATGTTTTTGTCACTCCTGCTAGTAGATGTAATGTCACACACCCATACAATGTGCACCACCCCGCGATGTTTTTCAGAAACCTATCCTACATTGCCACTGCATGTTTCCTTACCTCCCCATGCTGACCACCCCGTAGTGCTTTTGTCCATCCTACATTGCCACTGACTGCCAATCCTAATTCAGACCCTCTGATTCACACCACCCCGTGATGTTTTTGTCACTCCCACTAGTGAATGGCCTGTTAGAAAACCTTACAATGCGCACCACCCCATGATGTGTTTCAGAAACCTATCCTACATTGCCCCTGCATGTTTTCTGACTTACCCATGCTAACCACCCCGTGGTGCTTTTCTCCATCTTAAATTGCCACTCACTGCCTATGCTAATTCAGACCCTCCGATTCACACCACCCCGTGATGTTTTTCTCACTCCTACTAATGAATGTAATATTACACACCCATACAATGCGCACCACGCTGGGATGTTTTTAAGAAACCCATCTTACATTGCCACTGCATGTTTCCTGACCTCCACATACTGACCACCCAGTGGTGCTTTCCTCCATCCTACATTGCCACTCACTGCCTATACTAATTCAGACCCTCCGATTCACACCACCCCATGATGTTTTTCTCACTCCTGCTAGTGAATGTAATGGCACACACCCATACAATGTGCACCACCCTGCGATGTTTTTCAGAAACCTATCCTACATTGCCACTGCATGTTTCCTGACCTCCCCATGCTGACCACGCCGTAGTGCTTTTGTCCATCCTGCATTGCCACTCACTGCCTATTCTAATTCAGACACTCTGATTCACACCACCCCGTGATGTTTTTCTCACTCCCACTAGTGAATGGCCTGTTAGAAACCCTTAAAATGCGCACCACCCCATGATGTTTTTCAGAAACCTCTCCTACATTGCCCCTGCATGCTTCCTGACCTACCCATGCTGACCACCCCGTGGTGCTTTTCTCCATCTTACATTGCCACTCACTGCCTATCCTAATTCAGACCCTCCGATTCACAGCACGCCGTGATGTTTTTCTCACTCCTACTAGTGAATGTAATGTTACACACCCATACAATGCGCACACCCCGCGATGTTTTTAAGAAACCTATCCTACATTTCCACTGCATTTTTCCTGACCTCCCCATGCTCACCACATCGTGGTGCTTTTCTCCAAGCTACATTGCCACTCACTGCCTATCCTTATTCAGATCCTATGATTCACACCACCCCGTGATGTTTTTCTCACTCCTACTAGGGAATGTATTGTTACACACCCATACAATGCACACCACCCCGCGAAGTTTTTCAGAATCCTATCCTACATTGCCACTGCATGTTTCCTGACCTCCCCATGCTGACCACCCCATGGTGCATTTGGCCATTCTACATTGCCACTCACTGCCTATCCTTATTCAGACCTTCCGTTTCACACCACCCCGTGATGTTTTTCTCACTCCTACTAGTGAATTGCCTGTTAGAAACCCTTACAATGCTCAGAACCCAATGATGTTTTTCGGATGCCTATCCTACATTGCCCTAACATGTTTCCTGAGCTCCCCATGCTGACCACCCTGTGGTGCTTTTCTCCATCCTACATTGCCACTCACTGCCTATCCTAATTGAGACCCTCCGATTCACACCACCCCGTGATCTTTTTCTCACTCCTACTAGTGAATGCAATGTGACACACCCATACAATGCGCACCACGCCGCGATGTTTTTCAGAAACCTATCCTACATTGCCACTGCATATTTCCGGACCTCCCCATGCTGAGCATCCAGTGGTGCTTTCCTCCATCCGACATTGCCCCGCACTGCCAATCGTAATTCAGACCCTCCGATTCACATCACCCCGTGATGCTTTTCTCACTCCTACTAGTGAATATAATGTTACACAGCCATACAATGCGCACCACCCTGTGATGTTTTTCAGAAACCTATCCTACATTGCCACTGCATGTTTCCTGACCTCCCCATGCTGTCCACCCCGTGGTGCTTTTCTCCATCCTACATTTTCAGTCACTACCTATCAAATTCAGACCCTCCGATTCACAACACCACGTGATGTTTTTCTCACTCCTACTAGTGATGGGCTGTTAGAAACCCTTACAATGCTCAACAAACCGCGATGTTTCTCAGAAACCTATCCTACATTGCCACTGCATGTTTGCTGACCTCCCCATGCTCACCGCCCCATGGTGCTTTTCTCCAAGCTACATTGCCACTCACTGCCTATCCTAATTCATACCCTCCGATTCACACCACCCCATGATGTTTTTCTCACTCCTACTAGTGAATGTAATGTTACACACCCATACAATGCGCACTACCCCGCAATGTTTTTCAGAAACCTATCCTACCTTGCCACAGCATGTTTCCTGAACTACCCATGCTGACCACCCCGTGGTGCTTTTCTCCATCCTACATTGCCATTCACTGCCTATCCTAATTCAGACCCTCTGATTCACAACACCATGTGATGTTTTTCTCACTCTTACATGTGAATGGCATGTTAGAAACCCATACAATTCGCACCACATCGCGATGTTTCTCAGAAACTTATCCTACCTTGCCAATGCATGTTTCCTGACTTCCCCATGCTGACCACACCGTGGTGCTTTTCTCCATCCTACATTGCCAGTCACTGCCTATCGAATTCAGACCCTCCGATTCACAACACCACGTGATGTTTTTCTCACTCCTACTAGTGATGGCCTGTTAGAAACCCTTACAATGCTCAACAAACCGCGATGTTTTTCAGAAACCTATCCAACATTGCCACTGCCTGTTTCCTGACCTCCCCATGCTGACCACCCCGTGCAGCTTTACTCCATTCTACATTGCCACTCACTGCCTATCCTAATTCAGTTCCTATGATTCACACCACCCCGTGATGTTTTTCTCACTCCTGCTAGTGATTGTAATGTTACACACCCATACAATGCGCACCACCCTGTGATGTTTTTCAAAAACCTATCCTACATTGCCACTGCATGTTTACTGACCTCCCCATGCTGACCAGCCGTGGTGCTTTTCTCCATCCCATATTGCCACGCACTGCCTACCATAATTCAGACCCTCCGATTCACACCACCCCGTGATGTTTTTCTCACTCCTACTAGTGAATGTAATGTTACTCAACCATACATTGCGCACCACCCCGCGAAGTTTTTCAGAAACCTATCCTGCATTACCACTGCATGTTTCCTGACCTCCCCATGCTGACCACCCTGTGGTGTTTTTCTCCATCTTACATTGCCACTCACTGCCTATCCTAATTCAGACCCTCCGATTCACACCAGCCCGTGATATTTTTCTCACTCCTACTAGTGAGTGTAATTTTACACACCCATACAATGGCCACCACCCCGTGATGTTTTTCAGAATCCTATCATTCTTTGCCACTGCATGTTTCCTGACCACCCCATGCTGACCAACTCGTGGTTCTTTTCTCCATCCTTCATTGCCACTCACTGTCTATACTAATTCAGGCCCTACGATTCACACCACCCCGTGATGTTTTTCTCACTCCTACTAGTGAATTTAATGTGACACACCCATCCAATGCGCGCACCCTGCAATGTGTTTCAGAAACCTATCCTACATTGCCACTGCATGTTTCCTAACCTCCCCATGCTGACCACCCCGTGGTGATTTTCTCCATCCTACATTGCCACTCACTGCCTATCCTAATTCAGACCCTTCGAATCACACCACCCCGTGATGTTTTTCTCACTCCTACTAGTGAATGTAATGTTACACACCCATACAATGCGCAGCACCCCGAGATGTTTTTCAGAAAGCTGTCCTATATTGCCACTGCATGTTTCCTGACCTCCCCATGCTGACCACTCCATGGTGCTTTTCTCCATCCTACATTGCCACTCACTGCCTATTCTAAATCAGACCCACCAATTCACTCCACCCCTTGATGTTTTTCTCACTCCTACTAGTGAATGGCCTGTTAGAAACCCCTACAATGCGCAACAAACCGCGATGTTTTTCAGAATCCTATCCTACATTGCCACTGCATGTTTCCTGACCTCCCCATGCTGACCACCCCGTGAAGCTTTTCTCCATTCTACATTGCCACTCACTGCCTATCCTAATTCAGTTCCTATGATTCACACCACCCCGTGATGTTTTTCTCACTCCTACTAGTGAATGGCCTGTTAGAAACCCATACAATGCGCACGACCCAGCGATGTTTCTCAGAAACATATCCTACATTGCCAGTGCATGTATCCAGACTTCCCCATGCTTACAACCCCTTGGTGCTTTTCTCCAACCTATATTGCCACTCACTGCCTATCCTAATTCACATTCTCCGATTCACACCAACCCTTGATGTTTTTCTCATTCATGCTAGTGAATGTAATGTTACACACCCATACAATGCGCACCACCCCACGAAGTTTTTCAGAAACCTATCCTACATTGCCACTGCATGTTTCCTGACTTCCCCATGCTGACCACCCCGTGGTGCTTTTCTCCATCGTACATTGCCACTTCCAGCCTATCCTAATTCAGACCCTATGATTCACACCACCCCAGGATGTTTCTCTAACTCCTACTAGGGAATGTAATGTTACACACCCATACAATGCGCAGCACCCCGCGATGTTTTTCAGAAAGCTGTCCTACATTGCCACTGCATGTTTCCTGACCTCCCCATGCTGACCACTCTGTGGTGCTTTTCTCCATCCTACATTGCAACTCACCGCCTATCCTAATTCAGACCCTCCGAATCACACCACCCCGTGATGTTTTTCTCACTCCTGCTAGTGAATGTAACGTCACACACCCATACAATGTGCACCACCCTGCGATGTTTTTCAGAAACCTATCCTACATTGCAACGGCATGGTTCCTGACCTCCCCATGCTGCCCAACTCGTGGGGCCTTTCTCCATCCTACATTTCCACTCACTGCCTATTCTAAATCAGACCCTCCAATTCACACCACCCCTTGATGTTTTTCTCACTCCTACTTGTGAATGGCCTGTTAGAAACCCCTGCAATGCGCACCACCCCGCGATGTTTTTCAGAAGCATATCCTACATTGCCACTGCATGTTTCATGACCTCCCCATGCTGACAACCCCGTGGTGCTTTTCTCCAAGCTACATTGCTACTCACTGACTATCCTAATTCAGATCCTATGATTCACACCACCCCGTGATGTTTTTCTCACTCCTACTAGTGAATCAAATGTTACACACCCATACAATGCTCACCACCCCGCGACGTTTTTTAGAATCCTATCCTAAATTGCCACTGTATGTTTCCTGACCTCCCCATGCTGACCAGCCCGTAGTGCTTTTGTCCATCCTACATTGCCACTCACTGCCTATCCTTATTCAGACCCTCTGATTCACACCACCCCGTGATGTTTTTCTCACTACCACTAGTGAATGGCCTGTTAAAAACCCTTACAATGCGCACCAGCCCAAGATGTTTTTCAGAAACCTATCCTACATTGCCCCTGCATGTTTCCTGACCTACACATGCTGACCACGGCGTGGTGCTTTTCTCCATCTTACATTGCCACTCACTGCCTATCCTAATTCAGCCCCTCCGATTCACAGCACCCCGTGATGTTTTTCTCACTCCTACTAGTAAATGTAATGTTACACAACCATACAATGCACACCCCCCTGCGAAGTTTTTAAGAATCCTATCCTACATTGACAATGCATGGTTGCAGACCTCCCCATGCTGACCACCCCATGGTGCATTTGTCCATCCTACATTACCACTCACAGCCTATCCTAATTCAGACCTTCCGTTTCACACCACCCCGTGATGTTTTTCTCACTCCTACTCTTGAATTGCCTGTTAGAAACCCTTACAGTGATCAGCACCCCACGATGTTTTTCGGATACCTTTCCTACATTGCCCCTACATGTTTCCTGACCTCCCCATGCTCACCACCCTATGGTGCTTTTCTCCAAGCTACATTGCCACTCACTGCCGATCCTAATTCATACCCTCCGATTCACACCACCCCGTGATGTTTTTCTCACTCCTACTAGTGAATGTAATGTTACACACCAATACAATGCGCACCACCTCGCGATGTTTCTCAGAAACCTATCCAACCTTGCCACTGCATGTTTCCTGACTTCCCCATGCTGACCACACCGTGGTGCTTTTCTACATCCTACATTGCCAGTCACTGCCTATCCTAATTCAGACCTGATTAACAACACCACGTGATGTTTTTCTCACTCCTACTAGTGAATGGCCTGTTAGAAACCCTTACAATGCGCAACAAACCGCGATGTTTTTCAGAAACCTATCCTACATTGCCACTGCATGTTTCCTGACCTCCCCATGCTGACAACCACGTGGTGCTTTTCTCCAAGCTACATTGCTACTCACTGACTATCCTAATTCAGATCCTATGATTCACACCACCCCGTGATGTTTTTCTCACTCCTACTAGTGAATGAAATGTTACACACCCATACAATGCGCACCACCCCGCGACGTTTTTAAGAATCCTATCCTAAATTGCCACTGCATGTTTCCTGACCTCCCCATGCTGACCAGCCCGTAGTGCTTTTGTCCATCCTACATTGCCACTCACTGCCTATCCTAATTCAGACCCTCTGATTCACACCACCCCGTGATGTTTTTCTCACTCCCACTAGTGAATGGCCTGTTAAAAACCCTTACAATGCGCATCACCCCATGATGTTTTTCAGAAACCTATCCTACATTGCCCCTGCATGTTTCCTGACCTACACATGCTGACAACGGCGTGGTGCTTTTCTCCATCTTACATTGCCACTCACTGCCTATCCTAATTCAGACCCTCCGATTCACAGCACCCCGTGATGTTTTTCTCACTCCTACTAGTGAATGTAATGTTACACAACCATACAATGCGCACCACCCCGCGATGTTTTTCAGAAACCTATCCTACATTGCCACTGCATGTTTGCTGACCTCCCCATGCTCACCGCCCCATGGTGCTTTTCTCCAAGCTACATTGCCACTCACTGCCTATCCTAATTCATACCCTCCGATTCACACCACCCCGTGATGTTTTTCTCACTCCTACTAGTGAATGTAGTGTTACACACCAATACAATGCGCACCACGCCGGGATGTTTTTCAGAAACCTATCCTACATTGACACTGCATGTTTCCTGACCTCCCCATGCTGACAACCACGTGGTGCTTTTCTCCAAGCTACATTGGTACTCACTGACTATCCTAATTCAGATCCTATGATTCACACCACCCCGTGATGTTTTTCTCACTCCTACTAGTGAATGAAATATGACACACCCATACAATGCGCACCACCCCACGACGTTATTAAGAATCCTATCCTAAATTGCCACTGCATGTTTCCTGACCTCCCCATGCTGACCAGCGCGTAGTGCTTTTGTCCATCCTACATTGCCACTCACTGTCTATCCTAATTCAGACCCTCTGATTCACACCACCCCATGATGTTTTTCTCACTCCCACTAGTGAATGGCCTGTTAAAAACCCTTACAATGTGCACCACCCCGCGATGTTTTTCAGAAACCTATCCTACATTGCCACTGCATGTTTCCTGACCTCCCCATGCTGACAACCCCGTGATGCTTTTCTCCAATCTACACTGCTACTCACCTACTATCCTAATTCAGATCCTATGATTCACACCACCCCGTGATGTTTTTCTCACTCCTACTAGTGAATGAAATGTTACACACCCATACAATGCGCCCCACCCAGCAATGTCTTTAAGAATGCTATTCTAAATTGCCACTGCATGTTTCATGACCTCCCCATGCTGACCAGCCCGTAGTGCTTTTGTCCATCCTACATTGCCACTCACTGCCTATCCTAATTCAGACCCTCTGATCCACACCACCCGTGATGTTTTTCTCACTCCCACTAGTGAATGGCCTGTTAAAACCCTTACAATGCGCACCACCCCATGATGTTTTTCAGAAACCTATCCTACATTGCCCCTGCATGTTTCCTGACCTACACATGCTGACCACCTCGTAGTGCTTTTCTCCATCTTACATTGGCACTCACTGCCTATCCTAATTCAGACCCTCCGATTCACAGCACCCCGTGATGTTTTTCTGACTCCTACTAGTGAATGTAATGTTACACAACCATACAATGTGCACTACCCCGCAATGTTTTTCAGAAACCCATCTGACATTGCCACTGCATGTTTCCTGACCTCCACATGCTGACCACCCAGTAGTGCATTCCTCCATCCTACATTGCCCCCCACTGCCATTCGTAATTCAGACCTTCCGATTCACACCACCCCGTGATGTTTTTCTCACTCCTACTAATGAATGTAATGTTACACACCCATACAATGCGCACCACCCCGCGATGTTTTTCAAAAACCTATCCTACATTGCCACTGCATGTTTCCTGACCTCCCCATGCTGTCCAGCCTGTGGTGCTTTTCTCCCTCCTACATTGCCACTCACTGCCTATCCTAATTCCGTTCCTATGATTCTCTCCACCCGCGATGTTTTCCTCACTCCTACTATTGAATGTAATTTTATACACCTATATAATGCGCACCACCCCACGATGTTTTTCAGAAACCTATCCTACATTGCCACTGCATGTTTCCTGAACTCCCCATGCTGACCACCCCAAGGTGCTTCTCTCCATCCTACATTGCCACTCCCTGCCTATACTATTTCAGACACTATGATTCACACCATCCTGTGATGTTTTTCTCACTCCTACTAGTGAAAAAAATTTTACACACCCATACAATGCGCACCACCCCGCAATGTTTTTCAGAAACCTATCATACCTTGCCACAGCATGTTTCCTGAACTACCCATGCTGACCACCCCGTGGTGCTTTTCTCCATCGTACATTGCCAGTCACTGCCTATCCTAATTCAGACCCTCCGATTCACAACACCACGTGATGATTTTCTCACTCCTACTAGTGAATGGCCTGTTAGAAACCCATACAATGCGCACCACCTCGCGATGTTTCTCAGAAACCTATCCAACCTTGCCCCTGCATGTTTCCTGACTTCCCCATGCTGACCACACCGTGGTGCTTTTCTACATCCTACATTGCCAGTCACTGCCTATCCTAATTCAGACCCTCCGATTAACAACACCACGTGATGTTTTTCTCACTCCTACTAGTGAATGGCCTGTTAGAAACCCTTACAATGCGCAACAAACCGCGATGTTTTTCAGAAACCTATCCTACATTGCAACTGCATGGTTCCTGACCTCCCCATGCTGACCACGCCGTGAAGCTTTTCTCCATTCTACATTGCCACTCACTGCCTATCCTAATTCAGTTCCTGTGATTGACACCACCCCGTGATGTTTTTCTCACTCATACTAGTGAATGGCCTGTTAGAAACCCATACAATGCGCACGACCCAGCGATGTTTCTCAGAAACGTATCCTACATTGCCACTGCATGTTTCCTGACTTCCCCATCCCGACCACCCCTTGGTGCTTTTCTCCAACCTATATTGCCACTCACTGCCTATCCTAATTCACATTCTCCGATTCACACCAACCCTTGATGTTTTTCCCATTCATGCTAGTGAATGTAATGTTACACACCCATACAATGCGCACCACCCTGTGATTTTTTTCAGAAACCTATCCTAAATTGCCACTGCATATTTCCTGACCTCCCCAGGCTGACCACCCGTGCTGCTTTTCTCCATCCTATATTGCCACTCACTGCCTACCGTAATTCAGACCCTCGGATTCACACCACCCCATGATGTATTTCTCACTCTTACTAGTGAATGTAATGTTACACACCCATACAATGCACAAGACCCCGCGAAGTTTTTCAGAAACCTATCCTACATTGCCACTGCATATTTTCTGACCTCCCCATGCTGACCACCCCGTGGTGCTTTTCTCCATCGTACATTGCCACTTCCAGCCTATCCTATTTCAGACCCTATGATTCACACCACCCCAGGATGTTTCTTTAACTCCTACTAGGGAATGTAATGTTACACACCCATACAATGCGCAGCACCCCGCGATGTTTTTCAGAAAGCTGTCCTACATTGCCACTGCATGTTTCCTGACCTCCCCATGCTGACCACTCCGTGGTGCTTTTCTCCATCCTACATTGCAACTCACCGCCTATCCTAATTCAGACCCTCCGAATCACACCACCCCGTGATGTTTTTCTCACCCTTCTAGTGCATGTAACGTCACACACCCATACAATGTGCACAACCCCGCGATGTTTTTCAGAAACCTATCCTACATTGCAACTGCATGGTTCCTGACCTCCCCGTGCTGCCCAACCCGTGGGGCCTTTCTCCATCCTACATTGCCACTCAATGCCTATTCTAAATCAGACCCTCCAATTCACACCACCCCTTGATGTTTTTCTCACTCCTACTAGTGAATGGCCTGTTAGAAACCCCTACAATGCGCACCACCCCGCTATGTTTTTCAGAAACCTATCCTACATTGCCACTGCATGTTTCCTGACCTCCCCATGCTGACAACCCCGTGATGCTTTTCTCCAAGCTACACTGCTACTCACCTACTATCCTAATTCAGATCCTATGATTCACACCACCCCGTGATGTTTTTCTCACTCCTACTAGTGAATGAAATGTTACACACCCATACAATGCGCTCCACCCCGCAATGTCTTTAAGAATGCTATCCTAAATTGCCACTGCATGTTTCCTGACCTCCCCATGCTGTCCAGCCCGTGGTGCTTTTCTCCCTCCTACATTGCCACTCACTGCCTATCCTAATTCCATTCCTATGATTCTCTCCACCCGCGATGTTTTTCTCACTCCTACTAGTGAATGTAATTTTACACACCTATACAATGCGCACCAACCCACGATGTTTTTCAGAAACCTATCCTACATTGCCACTGCATGTTTCCTGACCTCCCCATGCTGACCACCCCGTGGTGCTTTTCTCCATCCTACATTGCCACTCCCTGCCTATACTATTTCAGACACTATGATTCACACCATCCTGTGATGTTTTTCTCACTCCTACTAGTGAAAAAAATTTTACACACCCATACAATGCACACCACCCCGGATTGATTTTCAGAAACCTATGATACCTTGCCACAGCATGTTTCCTGAAATACCCATGCTGACCACCCTGTGGTGCTTTTCTCCATCGTACATTGCCAGTCACTGCCTATCCTATTTCAGACCCTCCCATTCATAACACCACGTGATGTTTTTCTCACTCCTACTAGTGAATGGCCTGTTAGAAACCCATACAATTCGCACCACCTCGCGATGTTTCTCAGAAACCTATCCTACATTGCCATTGCATGTTTCCTCACCTCCCCATGCTGACCACCCCGTGAAGCTTTTCTCCATTCTACATTGCCACTCACTGCCTATCCTAATTCAGTTCCTATGATTCACACCACCCCGTGATGTTTTTCTCACTCCTACTAGTGAATGGCCTGTTAGAGCCATACAATGCGCACGACCCAGCGATGTTTCTCAGAAACATATCCTACATTGCCACTGCATGTTTCCTGACTTCCCCATGCTGACCACACCTTGGTGCTTTTCTCCAACCTATATTGCCACTCACTGCCTATCCTAATTCCCATTCTCCGATTCACACCAACCCTTGATGTTTTTCCCATTCCTGCTAGTGAATGTATTGTTACACACCCATACAATGCGCACCACCCTGTGATTTTTTTCAGAAACCTAACCTAAATTGCCACTGCATGTTTCCTGACCTCCCCATGCTGACAACCCGTGGTGCTTTTCTCCATCCTATATTGCCATTCACTGCCTACCGTAATTCAGACCCTCCGATTCACACCACCCCTTGATGTTTTTCTTACTCCTACTAGTTAATGTAATGTTACACACCCATACAATGCGCACCACCCCGCGAAGTTTTTCAGAAACCTATCCTATATTGCCACTGCATGTTTCCTGACCTCCCCATGCTGACCACCCCGTGGTGCTTTTCTCCATCGTACATTGCCACTTCCAGCCTATCCTAATTCAGACCCTATGATTCACACCACCCCAGTATGTTTCTCTAACTCCTACTAGGGAATGTAATGTTACACACCCATACAATGCGCAGCACCCCGCGATGTTTTTCAGAAAGCTGTCCTACATTGCAACTGCATGGTTCCTGACCTCCCCATGCTGCCCAACCCGTGGGGCCTTTCTCCATCCTACATTGCCACTCACTGCCTATTCTAAATCAGACCCTCCAATTCACACCACCCCTTGATGTTTTTCTCACTCCTACTAGTGAATGGCCTGTTAGAAACCCCTACAATGCGCACCACCCCGCTATGTTTTTCAGAAACCTATCCTACATTGCCACTGCATGTTTCCTGACCTCCCCATGCTGACAACCCCGTGATGCTTTTCTCCAAGCTACACTGCTAATCACCTACTATCCTAATTCAGATCCTATGATTCACACCACCCCGTGATGTTTTTCTCACTCCTACTAGTGAATGAAATGTTACACACCCATACAATGCGCCCCACCCAGCAATGTCTTTAAGAATGCTATCCTAAATTGCCACTGCATGTTTCATGACCTCCCCATGCTGACCAGCCCGTAGTGCTTTTGTCCATCCTACATTGCCACTCACTGCCTATCCTAATTCAGACCCTCTGATCCACACCACCCGTGATGTTTTTCTCACTCCCACTAGTGAATGGCCTGTTAAAAACCCTTACAATGCGCACCACCGCATGATGTTTTTCAGAAACCTATCCTACATTGCCCCTGCATGTTTCCTGACCTACACATGCTGACCACCTCGTGGTGCTTTTCTCCATCTTACATTGGCACTCACTGCCTATCCTAATTCAGACCCTCCGATTCACAGCACCCCGTGATGTTTTTCTCACTCCTACTAGTGAATGTAATGTTACACACCCATACAATGCGCACCTCCCCGCGATGTTTTTCAGAAACCTATCCTACATTGCCACTGCATGTTTCCTGACCTCCCCATGCTGTCCAGCCCGTGGTGCTTTTCTCCCTCCTACATTGCCACTCACTGCCTATCCTAATTCCGTTCCTATGATTCTCTCCACCCGCGATGTTTTTCTCACTCCTACTAGTGAATGTAATTTTACACACCTATACAATGCGCACCACCCCACGATGTTTTTCAGAAACCTATCCTACATTGCCACTGCATGTTTCCTGACCTCCCCATGCTGACCACCCCGTGGTGCTTTTCTCCATCCTACATTGCCACTCCCTGCCTATACTATTTCAGACACTATGATTCACACCATCCTGTGATGTTTTTCTCACTCCTACTAGTGAAAAAAATTTTACACACCCATACAATGCACACCACCCCGGATTGATTTTCAGAAACCTATGATACCTTGCCACAGCATGTTTCCTGAACTACCCATGCTGTCCACCCCGTGGTGCTTTTCTCCATCGTACATTGCCAGTCACTGCCTATCCTATTTCAGACCCTCCCATTCATAACACCACGTGATGTTTTTCTCACTCCTACTAGTGAATGGCCTGTTAGAAACCCATACAATGCGCACCACCTCGCGATGTTTCTCAGAAACCTATCCTACATTGCCATTGCATGTTTCCTCACCTCCCCATGCTGACCACCCCGTGAAGCTTTTCTCCATTCTACATTGCCACTCACTGCCTATCCTAATTCAGTTCCTATGATTCACACCACCCCGTGATGTTTTTCTCACTCCTACTAGTGAATGGCCTGTTAGAGCCATACAATGCGCACGACCCAGCGATGTTTCTCAGAAACATATCCTACATTGCCACTGCATGTTTCCTGACTTCCCCATGCTGACCACACCTTGGTGCTTTTCTCCAACCTATATTGCCACTCACTGCCTATCCTAATTCCCATTCTCCGATTCACACCAACCCTTGATGTTTTTCCCATTCCTGCTAGTGAATGTATTGTTACACACCCATACAATGCGCACCACCCTGTGATTTTTTTCAGAAACCTAACGTAAATTGCCACTGCATGTTTCCTGACCTCCCCATGCTGACAACCCGTGGTGCTTTTCTCCATCCTATATTGCCATTCACTGCCTACCGTAATTCAGACCCTCCGATTCACACCACCCCTTGATGTTTTTCTTACTCCTACTAGTTAATGTAATGTTACACACCCATACAATGCGCACCACCCCGCGAAGTTTTTCAGAAACCTATCCTATATTGCCACTGCATGTTTCCTGACCTCCCCATGCTGACCACCCCGTGGTGCTTTTCTCCATCGTACATTGCCACTTCCAGCCTATCCTAATTCAGACCCTATGATTCACACCACCCCAGGATGTTTCTCTAACTCCTACTAGGGAATGTAATGTTACACACCCATACAATGCGCAGCACCCCGCGATGTTTTTCAGAAAGCTGTCCTACATTGCAACTGCATGGTTCCTGACCTCCCCATGCTGCCCAACCCGTGGGGCCTTTCTCCATCCTACATTGCCACTCACTGCCTATTCTAAATCAGACCCTCCAATTCACACCACCCCTTGATGTTTTTCTCACTCCTACTAGTGAATGGCCTGTTAGAAACCCCTACAATGCGCACCACCCCGCTATGTTTTTCAGAAACCTATCCTACATTGCCACTGCATGTTTCCTGACCTCCCCATGCTGACAACCCCGTGATGCTTTTCTCCAAGCTACACTGCTAATCACCTACTATCCTAATTCAGATCCTATGATTCACACCACCCCGTGATGTTTTTCTCACTCCTACTAGTGAATGAAATGTTACACACCCATACAATGCGCCCCACCCAGCAATGTCTTTAAGAATGCTATCCTAAATTGCCACTGCATGTTTCATGACCTCCCCATGCTGACCAGCCCGTAGTGCTTTTGTCCATCCTACATTGCCACTCACTGCCTATCCTAATTCAGACCCTCTGATCCACACCACCCGTGATGTTTTTCTCACTCCCACTAGTGAATGGCCTGTTAAAAACCCTTACAATGCGCACCACCCCATGATGTTTTTCAGAAACCTATCCTACATTGCCCCTGCATGTTTCCTGACCTACACATGCTGACCACCTCGTGGTGCTTTTCTCCATCTTACATTGGCACTCACTGCCTATCCTAATTCAGACCCTCCGATTCACAGCACCCCGTGATGTTTTTCTGACTCCTACTAGTGAATGTAATGTTACACAACCATACAATGTGCACTACCCCGCAATGTTTTTCAGAAACCTATCTGACATTGCCAATGCATGTTTCCTGACCTCCACATGCTGACCACCCAGTAGTGCATTCCTCCATCCTACATTGCCCCCCACTGCCATTCGTAATTCAGATCCTCCGATTCACACCACCCCGTGATGTTTTTCTCACTCCTACTAGTGAATGTAATGTTACACACCCATACAATGCGCACCTCCCCGCGATGTTTTTCAGAAACCTATCCTACATTGCCACTGCATGTTTCCTGACCTCCCCATGCTGTCCAGCCCGTGGTGCTTTTCTCCCTCCTACATTGCCACTCACTGCCTATCCTAATTCCGTTCCTATGATTCTCTCCACCCGTGATGTTTTTCTCACTCCTACTAGTGAATGTAATTTTACACACCTATACAATGCGCACCACCCCACGATGTTTTTCAGAAACCTATCCTACATTGCCACTGCATGTTTCCTGACCTCCCCATGCTGACCACCCCGTGGTGCTTTTCTCCATCCTACATTGCCACTCCCTGCCTATACTATTTCAGACACAATGATTCACACCATCCTGTGATGTTTTTCTCACTCCTACTAGTGAAAAAAATTTTACACACCCATACAATGCACACCACCCCGGATTGATTTTCAGAAACCTATGATACCTTGCCACAGCATGTTTCCTGAACTACCCATGCTGACCACCCCGTGGTGCTTTTCTCCATTGTACATTGCCAGTCACCGCCTATCCTATTTCAGACCCTCCCATTCACAACACCACGTGATGTTTTTCTCACTCCTACTAGTGAATGGCCTGTTAGAAACCCATACAATGCGCACCACCTCGCGATGTTTCTCAGAAACCTATCCTACATTGCCATTGCATGTTTCCTGACCTCCCCATGCTGACCACCCCGTGAAGCTTTTCTCCATTCTACATTGCCACTCACTGCCTATCCTAATTCAGTTCCTATGATTCACACCACCCCGTGATGTTTTTCTCACTCCTACTAGTGAATGGCCTGTTAGAAACCCATACAATGCGCACGACCCAGCGATGTTTCTCACAAACATATCCTACATTGCCACTGCATGTTTCCTGACTTCCCCATGCTGACCACACCTTGGTGCTTTCCTCCAACCTATATTGCCACTCACTGCCTATCCTAATTCCCATTCTCCGATTCACACCAACCCTTGATGTTTTTCCCATTCCTGCTAGTGAATGTAATGTTACACACCCATACCTTGCGCACCACCCTGTGATTTTTTTCAGAAACCTAACCTAAATTGCCACTGCATGTTTCCTGACCTCCCCATGCTGACAACCCGTGGTGCTTTTCTCCATCCTATATTGCCATTCACTGCCTACCGTAATTCACACCCTCCGATTCACACCACCCCTTGATGTTTTTGTCACTCCTACTAGTGAATGTAATGTTACACACACATACAATGCGCACCACCCCGCGAAGTTTTTCAGAAACCTATCCTACATTGCCACTGCATGTTTCCTGACCTCCCCATGCTGACCACCCAGTGGTGCTTTTCTCCATCGTACATTGCCACTTCCAGCCTATCCTATTTCAGACCCTATGATTCACACCACCCCAGGATGTTTCTCTAACTCCTACTAGGGAATGTAAGGTTACACACCCATACAATGCGCAGCACCCCGCGATGTTTTTCAGAAAGCTGTCCTACATTGCAACTGCATGGTTGCTGACCTCCCCATGCTGCCCAACCCGTGGGGCCTTTCTCCATCCTACATTGCCACTCACTGCCGATTCTAAATCAGACCCTCCAATTCACACCACCCCTTGATGTTTTTCTCACTCCTACTAGTGAATGACCTGTTAGAAAACCCTACAATGCGCACCACCCCGCTATGTTTTTCAGAAACCTATCCTACATTGCCAATGCATGTTTCCTGACCTCCCCATGCTGACAACCCCGTTATGCTTTTCTCCAAGCTACACTGCTACTCACCTACTATCCTAATTCAGATCCTATGATTCACACCACCCCGTGATGTTTTTCTCACTCCTACTAGTGAATGAAACTTTACACACCCATACAATGCGCACCACCCCGCAATGTCTTTAAGAATGCTATCCTAAATTGCCACTGCATGTTTCATGACCTCCCCATGCTGACCAGCCCGTAGTGCTTTTGTCCATCCTACATTGCCACTTACTGCCTATCCTAATTCAGACCCTCTGATTCACACCACCCGTGATGTTTTTCTCACTCCCACTAGTGAATGGCCTGTTAAAAACCCTTACAATGCGCACCACCCCATGATGTTTTTCAGAAACCTATCCTACATTGCCCCTGCATGTTTCCTGACCTACACATGCTGACCAACTCGTGGTGCTTTTCTCCATCTTACATTGGCACTCACTGCCTATCCTAATTCAGACCCTCCGATTCACAGCACCTCGTGATGTTTTTCTAACTCCTACTAGTGAATGTAATGTTACACAACCATACAATGCGCACCTCCCCGCAATGTTTTTCAGAAACCCATCTTACATTGCCTCTGCATGTTTCCTGACCTCCACATGCTGACCACCCAGTGGTGCTTTCCTCCATCCTACATTGCCCCCCACTGCCATTCGTAATTCAGACCCTCCGATTCACACCACCCCGTGATGTTTTTCTCACTCCTACTAGTGAATGTAATGTTACACACCCATACAATGCGCACCACCCCGCGATGTTTTTCAGAAACCTATCCTACATTGCCACTGCATGTTTCCTGACCTCCCCATGCTGTCCAGCCCGTGGTGCTTTTCTCCCTCCTACATTGCCACTCACTGCCTATCCTAATTCCGTTCCTATGATTCTCTCCACCCGCGATGTTTTTCTCACTCCTACTAGTGAATGTAATTTTACACACCTATACAATGCGCACCAACCCACGATGTTTTTTAGAAACCTATCCTACATTGCCACTGCATGTTTCCTGACCTCCCCATGCTGACCACCCCGTGGTGCTTTTCTCCATCCTTCATTGCCACTCCCTGCCTATACTATTTCAGACAATATGATTCACACCATCCTGTGATGTTTTTCTCACTCCTACTAGTGAAAAAATTTTACACACCCATACAATGCACACCACTCCGGATTGATTTTCAGAAACCTATGATACCTTGCCACAGCATGTTTCCTGAACTACCCATGCTGACCACCCCGTGGTGCTTTTCTCCATCGTACATTGCCAGTCACTGCCTATCCTATTTCAGACCCTCCCATTCACAACACCACGTGATGTGTTTCTCACTCCTACTAGTGAATGGCCTGTTAGAAACCCATACAATGCGCACCACCTCGCGATGTTTCTCAGAAACCTATCCTACATTGCCATTGCATGTTTCCTGACCTCCCCATGCTGACCACCCCGTGAAGCTTTTCTCCATTCTACATTGCCACTCACTGCCTATCCTAATTCAGTTCCTATGATTCACACCACCCCGTGATGTTTTTCTCACTCCTACTAGTGAATGTCCTGTTAGAAACCCATACAATGCGCACGACCCAGCGATGTTTCTCAGAAACATATCCTACATTGCCACTGCATGTTTCCTGACTTCCCCATGCTGACCACACCTTGGTGCTTTTCTCCAACCTATATTGCCACTCACTGCCTATCCTAATTCCCATTCTCTGATTCAAACCAACCCTTGATGTTTTTCCCATTCCTGCTAGTGAATGTAATGTTACACACCCATACAATGCGCACCACCCTGTGATTTTTTTCAGAAACCTAACCTAAATTGCCACTGCATGTTTCCTGACCTCCCCATGCTGACAACCCGTGGTGCTTTTCTCCATCCTATATTGCCATTCACTGCCTACCGTAATTCAGACCCTCCGATTCACACCACCCCTTGATGTTTTTCTCACTCCTACTAGTGAATGTAATGTTACACACCCATACAATGCGCACCACCCCGCGAAGTTTTTCAGAAACCTATCCTACATTGCCACTGCATGTTTCCTGACCTCCCCATGCTGACCACCCCGTGGTGCTTTTCTCCATCGTACATTGCCACTTCCAGCCTATCCTATTTCAGACCCTATGATTCACACCACCCCAGGATGTTTCTCTAACTCCTACTAGGGAATGTAATGTTACACACCCATACAATGCGCAGCACCCCGCGATGTTTTTCAGAAAGCTGTCCTACATTGCAACTGCATGGTTCCTGACCTCCCCATGCTGCCCAACCCGTGGGGCCTTTCTCCATCCTTCATTGCCACTCACTGCCTATTCTAAATCAGACCCTCCAATTCACACCACCCCTTGATGTTTTTCTCACTCCTACTAGTGAATGGCCTGTTAGAAACCCCTACAATGCGCACCACCCCGCTATGTTTTTCAGAAACCTATGCTACATTGCCACTGCATGTTTCCTGACCTCCCCATGCTGACAACCCCGTGATGCTTTTCTCCAAGATACACTGTTACTCACCTACTATCCTAATTCAGATCCTATGATTCACACCACCCCGTGATGTTTTTCTCACTCCTACTAGTGAATGAAATGTTACACACCCATACAATGCGCACCACCCCGCAATGTCTTTAAGAATGCTATCCTAAATTGCCACTGCATGTTTCATGACCTCCCCATGCTGACCAGCCCGTAGTGCTTTTGTCCATCCTACATTGCCACTCACTGCCTATCCTAATTCAGACCCTCTGATTCACACCACCCGTGATGTTTTTCTCACTCCCACTAGTGAATGGCCTGTTAAAAAGCCTTACAATGCGCACCACCAAATGATGTTTTTCAGAATCCTATCCTACATTGCCCCTGCATGTTTCCTGACCTACACATGCTGACCACCTCGTGGTGCTTTTCTCCATCTTACATTGGCACTCACTGCCTATCCTAATTCAGACCCTCTGATTCACAGCACCTCGTGATGTTTTTCAGAAAGCTGTCCTACATTGCAACTGCATGGTTCCTGACCTCCCCATGCTGCCCAACCCGTGGGGCCTTTCTCCATCCTTCATTGCCACTCACTGCCTATTCTAAATCAGACCCTCCAATTCACACCACCCCTTGATGTTTTTCTCACTCCTACTAGTGAATGGCCTGTTAGAAACCCCTACAATGCGCACCACCCCGCTATGTTTTTCAGAAATCTATGCTACATTGCCACTGCATGTTTCCTGACCTCCCCATGCTGACAACCCCGTGATGCTTTTCTCCAAGATACACTGTTACTCACCTACTATCCTAATTCAGATCCTATGATTCACACCACCCCGTGATGTTTTTCTCACTCCTACTAGTGAATGAAATGTTACACACCCATACAATGCGCACCACCCCGCAATGTCTTTAAGAATGCTATCCTAAATTGCCACTGCATGTTTCATGACCTCCCCATGCTGACCAGCCCGTAGTGCTTTTGTCCATCCTACATTGCCACTCACTCCCTATCCTAATTCAGACCCTCTGATTCACCCCACCCGTGATGTTTTTCTCACTCCCACTAGTGAATGGCCTGTTAAAAAGCCTTACAATGCGCACCACCAAATGATGTTTTTCAGAATCCTATCCTACATTGCACCTGCATGTTTCCTGACCTACACATGCTGACCACCTCGTGGTGCTTTTCTCCATCTTACATTGGCACTCACTGCCTATCCTAATTCAGACCCTCTGATTCACAGCACCCCGCGATGTTTTTCAGAAAGCTGTCCTACATTGCAACTGCATGGTTCCTGACCTCCCCATGCTGCCCAACCCGTGGGGCCTTTCTCCATCCTTCATTGCCACTCACTGCCTATTCTAAATCAGACCCTCCAATTCACACCACCCCTTGATGTTTTTCTCACTCCTACTAGTGAATGGCCTGTTAGAAACCCCTACAATGCGCACCACCCCGCTATGTTTTTCAGAAACCTATGCTACATTGCCACTGCATGTTTCCTGACCTCCCCATGCTGACAACCCCGTGATGCTTTTCTCCAAGATACACTGTTACTCACCTACTATCCTAATTCAGATCCTATGATTCACACCACCCCGTGATGTTTTTCTCACTCCTACTAGTGAATGAAATGTTACACACCCATACAATGCGCACCACCCCGCAATGTCTTTAAGAATGCTATCCTAAATTGCCACTGCATGTTTCATGACCTCCCCATGCTGACCAGCCCGTAGTGCTTTTGTCCATCCTACATTGCCACTCACTGCCTATCCTAATTCAGACCCTCTGATTCACACCACCCGTGATGTTTTTCTCACTCCCACTAGTGAATGGCCTGTTAAAAACCCTTACAATGCGCACCACCAAATCATGTTTTTCAGAATCCTATCCTACATTGCCCCTGCATGTTTCCTGACCTACACATGCTGACCACCTCGTGGTGCTTTTCTCCATCTTACATTGGCACTCACTGCCTATCCTAATTCAGACCCTCTGATTCACAGCACCTTGTGATGTTTTTCTGACTCCTACTAGTGAATGTAATGTTACACAACCATACAATGTGCACTACCCCGCAATGTTTTTCAGAAACCCATCTTACATTGCCACTGCATGTTTCCTGACCTCCATATGCTGACCACCCAGTGGTGCTTTCCTCCATCCTACATTGCCCCCCCTGCCATTCGTAATTCAGACCCTCCAATTCACATCACCCCGTGATGTTTTTCTCGCTCCTACTAGTGAATGTAATGTTACACACCCATACAATGCGCACCACCCCGCGATGTTTTTCAGAAACCTATCCTACATTGCCACTGCATGTTTCCTGACCTCCCCATGCTGTCCAGCCCGTGGTGCTTTTCTCCCTCCTACATTGCCACTCACTGCCTATCCTAATTCCGTTCCTATGATTCTCTCCACCCGCGATGTTTTTCTCACTCCTACTAGTGAATGTAATTTTACACACCTATACAATGCGCACCACCCCACGATGTTTTTTAGAAACCTATCCTACATTGCCACTGCATGTTTCCTGACCTCCCCATGCTGACCACCCCGTGGTGCTTTTCTCCATCCTACATTGCCACTCCCTGCCTATACTATTTCAGACACAATGATTCACACCATCCTGTGATGTTTTTCTCACTCCTACTAGTGAAAAAAATTTTACACACCCATACAATGCAAACCACCCCGGATTGTTTTTCAGAAACCTATGATACCTTGCCACAGCATGTTTCCTGAACTACCCATGCTGACCACCCCGTGGTGCTTTTCTCCATCGTACATTGCCAGTCACTGCCTATCCTATTTCAGACCCTCCCATTCACAACACCACGTGATGTGTTTCTCACTCCTACTAGTGAATGGCCTGTTAGAAACCCATACAATGCGCACCACCTCGCGATGTTTCTCAGAAACCTATCCTACATTGCCATTGCATGTTTCCTGACCTCCCCATGCTGACCACCCCGTGAAGCTTTTCTCCATTCTACATTGCCACTCACTGCCTATCCTAATTCAGTTCCTATGATTCACACCACCCCGTGATGTTTTTCTCACTCCTACTAGTGAATGTCCTGTTAGAAACCCATACAATGCGCACGACCCAGCGATGTTTCTCAGAAACATATCCTACATTGCCACTGCATGTTTCCTGACTTCCCCATGCTGACCACACCTTGGTGCTTTTCTCCAACCTATATTGCCACTCACTGCCTATCCTAATTCCCATTCTCTGATTCAAACCAACCCTTGATGTTTTTCCCATTCCTGCTAGTGAATGTAATGTTACACACCCATACAATGCGCACCACCCTGTGATTTTTTTCAGAAACCTAACCTAAATTGCCACTGCATGTTTCCTGACCTCCCCATGCTGACAACCCGTGGTGCTTTTCTCCATCCTATATTGCCATTCACTGCCTACCGTAATTCAGACCCTCCGATTCACACCACCCCTTGATGTTTTTCTCACTCCTACTAGTGAATGTAATGTTACACACCCATACAATGCGCACCACCCCGCGAAGTTTTTCAGAAACCTATCCTACATTGCCACTGCATGTTTCCTGACCTCCCCATGCTGACCACCCCGTGGTGCTTTTCTCCATCGTACATTGCCACTTCCAGCCTATCCTATTTCAGACCCTATGATTCACACCACCCCAGGATGTTTCTCTAACTCCTACTAGGGAATGTAATGTTACACACCCATACAATGCGCAGCACCCCGCGATGTTTTTCAGAAAGCTGTCCTACATTGCAACTGCATGGTTCCTGACCTCCCCATGCTGCCCAACCCGTGGGGCCTTTCTCCATCCTTCATTGCCACTCACTGCCTATTCTAAATCAGACCCTCCAATTCACACCACCCCTTGATGTTTTTCTCACTCCTACTAGTGAATGGCCTGTTAGAAACCCCTACAATGCGCACCACCCCGCTATGTTTTTCAGAAACCTATGCTACATTGCCACTGCATGTTTCCTGACCTCCCCATGCTGACAACCCCGTGATGCTTTTCTCCAAGATACACTGTTACTCACCTACTATCCTAATTCAGATCCTATGATTCACACCACCCCGTGATGTTTTTCTCACTCCTACTAGTGAATGAAATGTTACACACCCATACAATGCGCACCACACCGCAATGTCTTTAAGAATGCTATCCTAAATTGCCACTGCATGTTTCATGACCTCCCCATGCTGACCAGCCCGTAGTGCTTTTGTCCATCCTACATTGCCACTCACTGCCTATCCTAATTCAGACCCTCTGATTCACACCACCCGTGATGTTTTTCTCACTCCCACTAGTGAATGGCCTGTTAAAAAGCCTTACAATGCGCACCACCAAATGATGTTTTTCAGAATCCTATCCTACATTGCCCCTGCATGTTTCCTGACCTACACATGCTGACCACCTCGTGGTGCTTTTCTCCATCTTACATTGGCACTCACTGCCTATCCTAATTCAGACCCTCTGATTCACAGCACCTCGTGATGTTTTTCTGACTCCTACTAGTGAATGTAATGTTACACAACCATACAATGTGCACTACCCCGCAATGTTTTTCAGAAACCCATCTTACATTGCCACTGCATGTTTGCTGACCTCCATATGCTGACCACCCAGTGGTGCTTTCCTCCATCCTACATTGCCCCCCCTGCCATTCGTAATTCAGACCCTCCAATTCACATCACCCCGTGATGTTTTTCTCACTCCTACTAGTGAATGTAATGTTACACACCCATACAATGCGCACCACCCCGCGATGTTTTTCAGAAACCTATCCTACATTGCCACTGCATGTTTCCTGACCTCCCCATGCTGTCCAGCCCGTGGTGCTTTTCTCCCTCCTACATTGCCACTCACTGCCTATCCTAATTCCGTTCCTATGATTCTCTCCACCCGCGATGTTTTTCTCACTCCTACTAGTGAATGTAATTTTACACACCTATACAATGCGCACCACCCCACGATGTTTTTTAGAAACCTATCCTACATTGCCACTGCATGTTTCCTGACCTCCCCATGCTGACCACCCCGTGGTGCTTTTCTCCATCCTACATTGCCACTCCCTGCCTATACTATTTCAGACACAATGATTCACACCATCCTGTGATGTTTTTCTCACTCCTACTAGTGAAAAAAATTTTACACACCCATACAATGCAAACCACCCCGGATTGTTTTTCAGAAACCTATGATACCTTGCCACAGCATGTTTCCTGAACTACCCATGCTGACCACCCCGTGGTGCTTTTCTCCATCGTACATTGCCAGTCACTGCCTATCCTATTTCAGACCCTCCCATTCACAACACCACGTGATGTTTTTCTCAGTCCTACTAGTGAATGGCCTGTTAGAAACCCATACAATGCACACCACCACGCGATGTTTCTTAGAAACCTATCCTACATTGCCACAGCATGTTTCCTGACCTCCGTATTCTGACCACCCCGTGGAGTTTTTCTCCATTTTACATTGCCACTCACTGCCTATCCTAATTCAGTTCCTATGATTCACACCACCCCGTGATGTTTTTCTCACTCCTACTAGTGAATGGCCTGTTAGAAACCCATACAATGCGCACAACCCAGCGATGTTTCTCAGAAACCTATCCTACATTGCCACTGCATGTTTCCTGACTTCCCCATGCTGACCACCCCTTGGTGCTTTTCTCCAACCTATATTGCCACTCACTGCCTATCCTAATTCAGACTCTCTGATACACACCAACCCTTGATGTTTTATTCATTCCTGCTATTGTATGTAATGTTACACAACCATACAATGCGCCCCACCCTGTGATTTTTTTCAGAAACATAGCCTACATTGCCACTGCATGTTTCCTGACCTCCCCATGCTGACCACCCCGTGGTGCTTTTCTCCATCGTACATTGCCACTTTCAGCCTATCCTAATTCAGACCCTATGATTCACACCACCCCAGGATGTTTCTCTAACTCCTACTAGGGAATGTAATGTTACACACCCATACAATGCGCAGCACCTCCCGATGTTTTGCAGAATTCTGTCCTACATTGCCACTGCATGTTTCAAGACCTCCCCATGCTGTCCAGCCCGTGGTGCTTTTCTCAATCCTACATTGCCACTCACCGCCTATCCTAATTCAGACTCTCCAAATCACACCACCCCGTGATGTTTTTCTCACTCCTGCTAGTGAATGTAAAGTCACACACCCATACAATGTGCACCACTCCGCGATGTTTTTCAGAAACCTATCCTACATTGCCACTGCATGTTTCCTTACCTCCCCATGCTGACCACCCCGTAGTGCTTTTGTCCATCCTACATTGCCACTCACTGCCTATACTAATTCAGACCCTCTGATTCACACCACCCCGTGATGTTTTTCTCACGCCCACTAGTGAATGGCCTGTTAGAAAACCTTACAATGCGCACCACCCCATGATGTTTTTCAGAAACCTATCCTACATTGCCCCTGCATGTTTTCTGACCTACCCATGCTGACCACCCCGTGGTGTTTTTCTCCATCTTACATTGCCACTCACTGCCTATCCCAATTCAGACCCTCCGATTCACAGCACCCCGTGATGTTTTTCTCACTCCTACTAGTGAATGTAATGTTACACACCCATACAATGCGCACACCCCGCGATGTTTTTCAGAAACCTTTCTTACATTGCCACTGCATGTTTCCTGACCTCCCCATGCTCACCACCCCGTGGTGCTTTTCTCCAAGCTACCTTGCCACTCACTGCCTATCCTAATTCAGATCCTATGATTCACACCACCCCGTGATGTTTTTCTCACTCCTACTAGTGAATGTAATGTTACACACCCATACAATGCACACCACCCCGCGAAGTTTTTCAGAATCCTATCCTACATTGCCACTGCATGTTTCCTGACCTCCCCATGCTGACCACCCCATGGTGCATTTGTCCATCCTACATTGCCACTCACTGCCTATCCTAATTCAGACATTCCTTTTCACACCACCCCGTGATTATTTTTCTCACTGCTACTAGTGAATTGCCTATTAGAATCCTTTACAATGCTCAGCAACCCACGATGTTTTTCGGATACCTATCCTACATTGCCCCTACATGTTTCCTGAGCTCCCCATGCTGACCACCCCGTGGTGCTTTTCTCCATCCTACATTGCCACTCACTGCCTATCCTAATTCAGACCCTTCGACTCACACCAACCCGTGATGTTTTTCTCACTCCTACTAGTGAATGTAATGTTACACACCATTACAATGCTCACCACGCTGGGATGTTTTTCAGAAACTCATCTTACATTGCCACTGCATGTTTCCTGACCTCCACATGCTGACCACCCAGTGGTGTTTTCTCCATCCTACATTGCCACTCACTGCCTATCCTAATTCAGACTCTCCAATTCACACCACCCCTGATGTTTTTCTCACTCCTACTAGTGAATGTAATGTTACACACCCATACAATGTGCACCACGCCGCGATGTTTTTCAGAAACCTATCCTACATTGCCACTGCATGTTTCCGGACCACCCCATGCTGACAACCCCGTGGTGCTTTCCTCCTTCCTACATTGCCCTGCACTGCCATTCATAATTCAGACCCTCCGATTCACACCAACCCGTGATGTTTTTCTCACTCCTACTAATGAATGTAATATTACACACCCATACAATGCTCACCACGCTGGGATGTTTTTCAGAAACCCATTTTACATTGCCATTGCTTGTTTCCTGACCTCCCCATGCTGACCACCCCGTGGTGCTTTTCTCCATCGTAGATTGCCACTTCCAGCCTATCCTAATTCAGACCCTATGATTCATACCACCCCAGGATGTTTTTCTAACTCCTACTAGTGAATGTAATGTTACACTCCCATACAATGCGCAGCACCCCGCGATGTTTTTCAGAAAGCTGACCTACATTGCCACTGCATGTTTCCTGACCTCCCCATGCTGACCATTCCGTGGTGCTTTTCTCCATCCTACATTGCCACTCACTGCCTATCCTAATTCAGACCCTCCGATTCACACCATCCCGTGATGTTTTGCTCACTCCTGCTAGTGAATGTAATGACACACACCCATACAATGTGCACCACCCCGCGATGTTTTTCAGAAACCTATCCTACATTGCCACTGCATGTTTCCTAACTTCCCCATGCTGACCACCCCGTAGTGCTTTTGTCCATCCTACATTGCCACTCACTGCCTATCCTAATTCAGACCCTCTGATTCACACCACCCCGTGATGTTTTTCTCACTCCCACTAGTGAATGGCCTGTTAGAAAACCTTACAATGCTCACCACCCCATGATGTTTTTCAGAAACCTATCCTACATTGCCCCTGCATGCTTCCTGACCTACACATGCTGACCACCCCGTGGTGCTTTTCTCCATCTTACATTGCCACTCACCGCCTATCCTAATTCAGACCCTCCGATTCACAGCACCCCGTGATGTTTTTCTCACTCCTACTAGTGAATGTAATGTTACACACCCATACAATGCGCACACCCCGCGATGTTTTTCAGAAACCTATCCTACATTGCCAATGAATGTTTCCTGACCTCCCCATGCTCACCACATCGTGGCGCTTTTCTCCAAGCTACATTGCCACTCACTGCCTATCCTAATTCAGATCCTGTGATTCACACCACCCCGTGATGTTTTTCTCACTCCTACTAGTGAATGTAATGTTACACACCCATACAATGCACACCACCCCGCGAAGTTTTTCAGAATCCTATCCTACATTGCCACCGCATGTTTCCTGACCTCCCCATGCTGACCACCCCATGGTGCATTTGTCCATCCTACATTGCCACTCACTGCCTATCCTAATTCAGACCTTCCATTTCACCCCACCCCGTGATGATTTTCTCACTCCTACTAGTGAATTGCCTGTTAGAAACCCTAACAATGCTCAGCACCCAATGATGGTTTTCGGATACCTATCCTACATTGCCCCTACATGTTTCCTGAGCTCCCCATGCTGACCACCCATGGTGCTTTTCTGTATCTTACATTGCCACTCACTGCCTAATCCAATTCAGACCTTCCGATTCATACCACCCTGTGATGATTTTCTCACTCCTACTAGTGAATGTAATGTTACACATCCAAACAATGTGCACCATCCCGCAATGTTTTTCAGAAACCTATCTTACATTGCCACTGCATGTTTCCTGACCTCCCCATGCTGACCACTCCGTGTTGCTTTTCTCCATCCAACATTGCCACTCTCTGCCTAACCTAATTCAGATACTATGATTCACACCACCCAGTGATGTTTTTCTCACTCCTACTAGTGAATGTAATGTTACACACCCATACAATGCGCACCACCCCGCGTTGTTTTTCAGAAACCTATCCTATATTGCCAAAGCATGTTTCCTGACATCCCCATGCTGACTACCCCGTAGTGCTTTTCTCTATCCTACATTGCCACTCACTGCCTATCCTAATTCAGATACTATGATTCTCAAAACCCCGTGATGTTTTTCTCACTCCCACTAGTGAATGAAATGTTACACACCCATACAATGTGCACCACCCCGCAATGGTTTTCAGAAAACTATCCTACATTGCCACTACATGTTTCCTGAACTCCCCATGCTGAGCACCCCGTGGTGGTTTTCTCCATCCTACATTGCCACTCACTGCCTATCCTAATTCAGACCCTCCGATTCACACCACCCCGTGATGTTTTTCTCACTCCTACAAGTGAATGGACTGTTAGAAACCCATACAATGTGCACCACCACACGATGTTTTTCAGAAACCTATCCTATATTGCCACTGCCTGTTTCCTGACCTCGCCATGCTGACCACCCCGTGGAGCTTTTCTCCGTCCTACATTGTCACTCACTGCCTACCCTAATTCAGTTCCTATGATTCACACGACCCCGTGAAGTTTTTCTCACTCCTACTAGTGAATGCAATGTTACACACCCACACAATGCGCACCACCCCGCGATGTTTTTCAGAAACCTATCCTACATTGCCCTTGCATGTTTCCTGACCTCCCCATGTTGACCACCCGGGGGTGCTTTTCTCCATCCTACATTGCCACTCACTACCTATCCTAATTCAGACCCTCCAGATTCACACCACTCCGTGATGTTTTTCTCACTCCTACTAGTGAATGTAATGATACACACCCATACAATGCACACCACATCGCGATGTTTTTCAGAAACTTATCCTACATTGCCACTGCATGTTTCCTGACCTCCCCATGCTGTCCACCCCGTGGTGCTTTTCTCCATCCTACATTGCCATTCACTGCCTATCCTAATTCAGTTCCTATGATTCACACCAACCGTGATGTTTTTCTCACTCCTACTAGTGAATGCAATTTTACACACCTATACAATGCGCACCACCCACGATGTTTTACAGAAACCTATCCTACATTGCCACTGCATGTTTCCTGACCTCCCCATGCTGACCACCCTTGGTGCTTTTCCCCATACTATATTGCCACCCACTGCCTATCGTAATTCAGACCCTCCGATTCACACCACCCCATGATGTTTTCTCACTCCAACTAGTGAATGTAATGTTACACACCCATACAATGCGCACAACCGCGCGAAGTTTTTCAAGAACCTATCCTACGTTGCCACTGCATGATTCCTTACCTCCCCATGCTGACCACCCCGTGGTGCTTTTCTCCATCCTACATTGCCACTCCATGCTTATCCTAATTCAGATCCTCCGATTCAAAACACCCCGTGATGTTTTTCTCACTCCTACTGGTCAATGTAATGTTACACACCAATACAATGCTCACCACCCCGCGATGTTTTTATGAAACCTATCCTACATTGGCACTGCATGTTTCCTGACCTCCCCATGCTGACCACACCGTTGTACATTTCTCCATTATACATTGCCACACACTGACTATCCTAAATCAGATCCTATGACTCACACCACTCAGTGATGTTTTTCTCACTCCTACTAGTGAATGTAATATTACAAACCCATACAATGCGCAACACCCCGCGATGTTTTTCAGAAACCTATCCTACATTGCCACTGCATGTTTCCAGACCTCCCCATGCTGACCAACCCGTGGTGCTTTTCTCCATCCTACATTGTCAATCACTGCCTATCCTACTTCAGACACTTCGATTCACACTACCCCGTGATGTTTTTCTCACTCCTACTAATGAATGGCCTGTTAGAAACCCATACAATGTGCACCATCCCGCGATGTTTCTCAGAAACCTATCCTACATTGCCACTGCATGTTTCGTGACGTCCCCATGCTGACCTCTCGGTGGTGCTTTTCTCCAACCTACATTGCCACTCACTGCCTATCCTAATTCAGACTCTCCGATTCACACCAACGCGTGATGTTTTACTCACTCCTACAAGTGAAAGTAATGTTACATACATACAATGCACATCACCCTTGCGATGTTTTTCCAAAACCTATCCTACATTGCCACTGCATGTTTCCTGACTTCCCCATGCTGACCACCCCGTGGTGCTTTTCTCCATCCTATATTGCCACTCACTGCCTATCCTAATTCAGACTCTCCGATTCACACCACTCCGTGATGTTTTTCTCACTCTTACTAGTGAATGTAATGTTACAGACCCTTACAATGCGCACCACCCTGCGATGTTTCTCAGAAACCTATCCTACATTGCCATTCCGTGTTTCCTGACCTCCCCAGGTTGACCGCCACGTGATGCTGTTCTCCATCCTACATTGCCACTCACTGCCTTTCCTAATTCCGACCCTCCGATTCACAACACCACGTATTGTTTTTCTCACTCCTACTAGTGAATGACATGTTACAGACCCATACAATGTGCACCACCCCGCGATGATTTTCAGAATCCTATCCTGCATTGCCACTGCATGTTTCGTGATCTTTAATGCTGACCACCCCGTGGTGCTTTTCTCCATCCTACAATGCCACTCACTGCCATTCGTAATTCAGACCCTCCGATTCACACCACTCCGTGATGTTTTTCTCACTCCTACTAGTGAATGTAATGTTACAGACCCATACAATGCACACCACACCGCGATGTTTTTCAGAAACCTATCCTACATTGCCACTGTCTGTTTCCTGACCTCCCCATGCTGACCACCCCGGGGAGCTTTTCTGTATCCTACATTGCCATTCACTGCCTACCCTAATTCAGACCCTTCGATTCACACTACCCCGTGATGTTTTTCTCACTCCTACTAGTGAATGGCCTGTTAGAAACCCATACAATGTGCACCACCCCGCGATGTTTCTCAGAAACCTATCCAACATTGCCACTGCATGTTTCGTGACGTCTACATGCTAACCACTCCGTGGTGCTTTTCTCCAACCCACATTGCCACTCATTGCCTATCCTAATTCAGACTCTCCGATTGACACCAACGCGTGATGTTTTACTCACTCCTACAAGTGAAAGTAATGTTAGACACCCATACAATGCACACCACCCTGCGATGTTTTTCCGAAACCTATCCTACATTGCCACTGCATGTTTCCTGACTTTCCCATGCTGACCACCCCGTGGTTCTTTTCTCCATCCTATATTGCCACTCACTGCCTATCCTAATTCAGACTCTACGATTCACACCACTCCGTGATGTTTTTCTCACTCCTACTAGTGAATGGCCTTTTGGAAACACATATAAAGCACATGACCCCGAGATGTTTCTCAGAAACCTACCCTACATTGCCACTGCATGTTTCCTGACCTCACCATGCTGACCACCCGTGGTGCTTTTCTCCATCCTACATTGCCACTCACTGCCATTCGTAATTCAAACCCTCCGATTCACACCACCCAGTGATGCATTTCTCACTCCTACTAGTGAATGTAATGTTACACACCCATACAATGTGCACCACCCCGCAAAGTTTTTCAGAAACCTATCCTACATTGCCACTGCATGATTAATTACCTCCCCATGCTGACCATCCCGTGGTGTTTTTCTCCACCCTACATTGCCACTCCCTGCCTATATTAATTCAGACCCTCCCATTCACACCACCCCGTGATGTTCTTCTTACTCCTACAAGTGAATTGCCTGTTTGAAACCATACAATGCACACCACCCTTCGATGTTTCTCAGAAACCTATCCTACATTGCCACTGCATGTTTCCTGACTTCCCCATGCTGACCACCCCGTGATGCTTTTCAACATCCTACCGTGACACTCACTGCCTATCCTAATTCAGACCCTCGGATTCACACCACCACGTGATGTTTTTCTCACTCCTACTATTGAATGGCCTGTTAGAAACCCTTACAATGCGCACCACCTTGCGATGTTTTTCAGAAACCTATTCTACATTGCCACTGCCTCTTTCCTGACCTCCCAATGCTGACCACCCCGTGTAGCTTTTCTCCATCATACATTGCCACTCACTGCCTATCCTAATTCCGTTCCTATGATTCACACCACCCCGTGATGTTTTTCTCACTCCTACTAGTGAATGTAATGTTACACACCCATACAATGCGCACCACCCCGCGATGTTTTTCAGAAACCTATCCTACATTGCCATTGCATGTTTCCTGACCTCCTCATGTTGACCACCCTGTGGTGTTTTTCTCCATCCTACATTGCCACTCACTGCCTATCCTAATTCAGACCCTCCAATTCACACCACTCCGTGATGTTTTTCTAACTCCTACTAGTGAATGTAATGTTACACACCCATACAATGCACACAACCCCGCGATGTTTTTCAGAAACTTATCCTACATTGCCACTGCATGTTTCCTGACCTCCCCATGCTGACCACCCCATGGTGCTTTTCTCCATCCTACATTGCGACTCACTGCCTATCCTAATTCAGATCCTATGATTCTCAACACCCCGTCATGTTTTTCTCATTCCTACTAGTGAATGTAATGTTACACACCCATACAATGTGCACCACCCCGCGATGTTTTTAAGAAACCTATCCTACATTGCCATTGCATGATTCCTGACCTCCCCATGTTGACCACCCTGTGGTGTTTTTCTCCATCCTACATTGCCACTCACTGCCTATCCTAATTCAGACCCTCCAATTCACGCCACTCCGTGATGTTTTTCTAACTCCTACTAGTGAATGTAATGTTACACACCCATACAATGCACACAACCCCGCGATGTTTTTCAGAAACCTATCCTACATTGCCACTGCATGTTTCCTGACCTCCCCATGCTGATCACCCCGTGGTGCTTTTCTCCATCCTACAATGCCACTCACTGCCATTCGTAATTCAGACCCTCCGATTCACAACACTCTGTGATGTTTTTCTCACTCCTGCTAGTGAATGTAATGTTACTGACCCATACAATGCACACCACACTGCGATGTTTTTCACAAACCTATCCTACATTGTCACTGTCTGTTTCCTGACCTCCCCATGCTGACCACCACGTGGAGCTTTTCTATATCCTACATTGCCACTCACTGCCTACCCTAATTCAGACCCTTCGATTCACACTACCGCGTGATGTTTTTCTCACTCCTACTAGTGAATGGCCTGTTAGAAACCCATACAATGTGCACAACCCCGCGATGTTTCTCAGAAACCTATCCTACATTGCAACTGCATGTTTTGTGACGTCCTCATGCTGACCACTCCGTGGTGCTTTTCTCCAACCTACAATGCCACTCACTGCCATTCGTAATTCAGACCCTCCGATTCACACCACCCGGTGATGTTTTTCTCACCCCTACTAGTGAATGTAATGTTAAACACCCATACAATGCGCACCACCCCGCGATTATTTCAGAAACCTATCCTACATTGCCACTGCATGTTTCCTGACCTCCCAATGCTGACCACCCCATAGTGCTTTTCTCCATCCTACATTGCCACTCACTGCTTATCTTAATTCAGTTCCGATGATTCACACCACCCCGTGATGTTTTTCTCACTCCTACTAGTGAATGTAATGTTACACACCCATACAATGCGCACCACCCCACGATATTTTTCAGAAACCTATCCTACATTGCCACTGCATGTTTCCTGACCTCCCCATGCAAACCACCCCGTGGTGCTTTTCTCCATCCTACATTGCCCCTCACTGCCTATCCTAATTCAGATCCTATGATTCTCAACACCTCGTCATGTTTTTCTCACTCCTACTAGTGAATGAAATGTTACACACTCATACGATGTGCACCACCCCGCAATGTTTTTCAGAAACCTATCCTACATTGCCACTGCATGTTTCCTGAACTCCCCATGCTGAACACCCCGTGGTGATTTTCTCCCTCCTACATTGCCACTCACTGCCTATCCTAATTCAGACCCTCACACTAACCCTAACCCTAACGGTAACCTATCCTATAACCCTAATCCTAACCCTTACCGTATACCGAAACGTATCCCCAACCCTAACTCTAAAGCTATCCCTAACCCTAAACACAACCCAAAACTAACACTAACACTTACTCCAACTTTAACAATATTTTTAAAACTAATCACAACCCTAACCCTAACCCTAATCATTTCCCTAACAACTAACACCTAAGCCTAAACGTAACCCTAATCCTAACCCTAACCTTAACCCTAACCATAACCCTAAGCCTACACCAAACATTAACTTCTATTCCTCACCCTAAACCTAAGCCAGCCCTAAATCTAACACTAACGTGAAACCTCAGCGTAACCCTAACCCTAACCTTAACCATAACACTAAACTCTAAATCTAACCCTAACACTAACACTAAGCCTAAATCTAACCCTAAGCCTAAATGTTACACTAAACTTAACCCTAACCCTGACCCCAGCTCAAACATTAACCCTAAACTCTAACCCTAACAGTAACCCTAAACCTAACCCTAAGCTTAACCTCTAACCCTAACCCTAAACCTGAATCTAAACCTAACTGTAACACAAACTTAACTTCTAACCCTTACCCTAACCCTAACCGTAAAACTCAAGCTAACCCTAACCCTAAACATAACGCAAAAGCTAACTTCTAACCCTGAACCTAAATCTGAACCTAAGCTTCAACCATAACCCTAACACTAACCCTAACCTCTAAGCCTAAGCCAAACCCTAAACTGAACCCTACACCTAATCCTAACCATAATTTAACGCTAACTTCTAACTTTAACCGTAACCCTAACCGTAAGCCTAACCCTAAGGCTAACCCTTGCACTAAACTTCAACCGTAACAGTAACACTAACCCTAACCCTAAATCTATCCCTAACCTCCAACCCTAACCCGAACCCTAACAATAACACTAAACCCTAACCTTAACCTAACACTATCCCTAAATCTATCCCTATGCCTAAACCCAACCGTAAACCTAAAGCTAAATCTAAATCTAATCCCTAACACTAACACTAACCCGTACCACTAAAGCTAACCCTCACCCAAAGCCAAACCCTAACACTAACCCTAAACCTTCCCCTATCCCTAACACTTACCGTTAACTCTAACCCTAAACGTAAGCCTAACCCTAAACCTAACCCTAAACATAAGCCTAATCTCTAACCCTAAACCTAACAAGAACCCAAACCGTAACTATAACGCTAACCCTAACGCTAACACTAACCCTAAACTCTAACCCTAACTCTAACCTTTTAACCCTAACCCTAAACCTAACCCTAACCCTAATCCTAAACCTTCACACCAATCCCTAATCCTATCACTAACCCTAACTCTAACCCTAACACTAACCCTATCCCTAACACCAATGCAAACCCTAACTCTAACCCTAACCATGTCTAACCCAAATCCTAACCCTGTACCTAACACAAACCTATTTTCTAACTTTCACCATAACCCTAACCCGAAATCTCAACCTAACCCTAACTCTAACCATAACACTAAAGCTAGCTTCTAACACTAACACTAACGCTCAACCTAAGCTTCAACACTACCCCTAAACCTAACCATAACCCTAACCATAACCCTAAACTCTAACCCTAATTCTAAACTCTAAACCTAACCCTAATCATCACCCTAACCCTAACACTAAACCAAAACCTAAACCTGACACTATCCTTAACCCTATACCTATCATTAAAAACAACCCCAATGTTAAACCTAAGCCTAACTGTAAATCCTAAACCTAATTCTAACCCTAACCCTAACACTTACCCTAACCCTAATGCTAACCATAACCCTAAACCGAACACTAGCCCTAACCATAACGCTAAACTCTAACACTAATGCTAAACTCTAAGCCTAAACATTACACTAATCATAACACTAACCCTAACACTAAACCCAATACCTAATCCTGACACTATACCTAAACCTTAACCTATCACTAAAAACAACCCTAATTCTAAACCTAAGCCTAACTATAAACCCTAACCCTAATCCTAACAATAACACTGACACTAACCCTTACTCTAACCCTAACACAAACCCTAAACACTAACTCCAACCCTAATTCCAACCCTAACCTTAACCATAAACCTAACCAGTAACGCTAACCCTCAATCGAATCCAAAGGCTAACCACACTAACCGTAACCATCACACTAACAGTAACCTCTAACACTAACCCTTATCCTAACCCTAAACCTAACCCTCACCCGAATCCAAAGGCTAACCATAACCCTAACCCTAACCCTAACCCTAACCCTAACCCGAACACTAACCATAACCCTAAGGCTAATCCTAGCTCTAATGCTAACCTCAAACCCCAACCATAACCCTAACCCTAACACTCTAACACTAACCCTAACGCTAGCCCTAAACCTAACCCCTAATGTCAAACACTAATCCTAACACCAGCCCTACCACTAAACCTAACCCTAATCCCAATCCTAACACTAACCTTAACCATAACCCTAAACTTTACCCTAACCCTAAATCTAAACCTAACCCTACCCCTAACTCTAACCCTAACCCTAACACTAAACCTAACTCTAACCCTAACCCTAACCCTCACACTAACCCTAACCCTAACTGTAACCTATCATTTAACCCTAATCCTAACCGTTACCCTATACCGAAACGTATCCCCAACCCTAACTCTAAAGCTAACCCTAACCCTAAACACAAAACAAAACTAACACTAACACCTACTCCAACATTAACGATATTCTTAAAACTAATCATAACCCTAACCCTAACCCTAATCATCTCCCTAACAACTAACACCTAAGCCTAAACCTAACCCTAATCCTAACCCTAACCTTAACCCTAACCATAACCCTAAGCCTACACCAAACATTAACTTCTAATCCTCACCCTAAACCTAAGCCAGCCCTAAATCTAACACTAAACTGAAACCTAAGCGTAACCCTAACCCTAACCTTAACCATAACACTAACCTCTAAATCTAACCCTAACCCTAACACTAAGCCTTAATCTAACCCTAAGCCTAAATGTTACACTAAACTTAACCCTAACCCTTACCCCAGCACTAACATTAACCCTAAACTCCAACCATAACACTAACACTAAACCTAACCCTAAGCTTAACCTCTAACCCTAACCCTAAACCTGAACCTAAACCTAACTGTAACACAAACTTGACTACTAACCCTTACCCTAACCCTAACCGTAAAACTCAAGCTAACCCTAACCCTAAACATAACGCTAAAGCTAACTTCTAACACTGAACCTAAATCTGAACCTAAGCTTCAACCCTAACCCTAACACTAACCCTAACCTCTAAGCATAACTCAAACCCTAAACTGAACCCTACACCTAATCCTAACCATAATTTAACGCTAACTTCTAACCATAACCGTAACCCTAACCGTAAGCCTAACCCTAAGGCTAACCCTAAGGCTAACCCTTGCACTAAACTTGAACCGTAACCCGAACACTAACACTAAAACTAAATCTATCCCTAACCTCCAACCCTAACCCGAACTTTAACAATAACACTAAACCATAACCTTAACCCTAACACTATCCCTAACCCTAACTCTAACTCTAATGCTAACGATAACCCTTAACCGAACCTAACCCTAAACATAACCCTAAACTCTAACCCTAATCCTAAACTCTAAACCTAACCCTAATCATCACCCTAACCCTAACACTAAACCAAAACCTAAACCTGACACTATCCTAAACCCTAAACCTATCACTAAAAACAACCCTAATGCTAAACCTAAGCCTAACTGTAAACCCTAAACCTAATTCTAACCTTAACCCTAACACTTACACTAACCCTAATGCTTACCATAAATCTAAACCGAACCCTAGCCCTAACCATAACACTAAACTCTAACCCTAATCCTAAACTCTACACCTAAACCTAACACTAATCATAACAATAACCCTAACACTAAACCCAATACCTAATTCGGACACTATACCTAACCCTAAACCCTAAACCAATCACTAAAAACAACCTAATTCCAAACCTAAGCCTAACTGTAAACCCTAACCCTAATCCTAACCCTAACCCTAACCCTAACACTGACACTAACCCTTACTCTAACCCTAAAACTAACCCTATACACTAACTCCAACCCTAACTCCAACCCTAACCTTAACCATAAGCCTAACCTCTAACGCTAACCCTCAACCGAATCCAAAGGCTAACCATAACCTTAACCGTAACCCTAACCCGAACACTAACCGTAACTCTGAGCCTAATCCTAGCCCTAATTCTAACCTCAAACCCCAACCATAATCCTAACCTTAACACTCTAACACTAACCCTAACGCTAGCCCTAAACCTAACCCCTAACGTCAAACCCTAGTCCTAACCCTAACCCTAACACTAACCCTAAACCTAATCCCAATCCTAACCCTAACCATAACCATAACCCTGTCCAACCCTAACCCTAACACTCACCCTAACCCTAGCCATAACCCTAACTCTAACCATAACCCTAACACTTACCCTAACCCTAACCCCAGCCTAAAATCTAACGTGAAACTCGAACCATAACCGACCCCTAGCCATAACCCTAACCGTAACCCAAAGGCTAACCCTAACCCTAACCTTCACCTTAACGTTAATCTTAAAACTAACCCTAACCCTAAACCGGACCGAAACCCTAAACACTAACACTAACGCTAACACCATACCTAACCCTCACCTTATCCCTAAAACTAACCCTAACACTAACACTAACCCTAAACACAAATTCTAACACTAACCCTAACCATCACACTAACAGTAACCTCTAACACTAACACTTACCCTAACCCTAAACCTAACCCTCACCCGAATCAAAAGGCTAACCATAACCCTAACCTTAACCCTAACCCGAACAATAACCATAACCCAAAGCCTAATCCTAGCACTAATGCTAAACTCAAACGCCAACCCTAACCCTAACCCTAACACTCTAACACTAACCATAACTCTATCCCGAAACTTATTCCCTAACGTCAAACCCTAATCCTAACCCTAACCCTAACCTTTACCCTAACCCTAAATCTAACCCAGCCCTAACTCTAACTCTAACCCTAACCCTAACGCTAAACCTAACTCTAACACTAACCCTACCCCTCACACTAACTCTAACCCTAATCGTAACCTATCATCTAACCCTAATCCTAACCCTTACCCTATACCGAAACCTAACCCTAACCCTAACTCTAAAGCTAACCCTAACCCTAAACTCATCCCAAAACTAACCCAAACACTAACTCCAACCTTAACAATGTCCTTAAAACTAATCATGACCCTATCCCTAACCCTAATCATCTCCCTAACAACTAACGCCTAAACCTAAACCTAACCCTAACCCTAACCTTAACCTTAACCCTAACCCTAAGCCTAAACCAAACATTAACTTCTAATCCTCACCCTAACCATAAGCCTGCCCTAAATCTAACACTATACTGAAACCTAAGCGTAACCCTAACCCTAACCATAACCATAACACGAAACTCTAAATCTAACCCTAACACTAACACTAACCCTAAATCTAACCCTAAGCCTAAATGTTACACTAAACTTAACCCTAACACTGAGCCTAACTCTAACATTAACACTAATCTATAACCCGAACACTTACACTAAAACTAACCCTAACCCTAACATCTAACCCTAACCCGAAACCTGAACCCAAACATAACAGTAACACCAAAGTATCTTGTAACCCTTACCCTAACACTAACAGTAAAATATAACCTAACCCTAACCCTAAATATAATGCTAAACTAACTTCTAACCGTGAAACTAAATCTAAACCTAAGCTTCAACACTAACCCTAACACTAACCCTAATCTCTAAGCATAACCCTAACCCTAACCTGAACCCTACACCTAATCCTAACACTAATTTAATGGTAACTTCTAACCATAACCTTAAACCTAACCATAAGCCTAACCCTAACGCTAAACCTAGCATTAAACTCTAACCGTAACCCTAACACTAACAGTAACACTAACACTAAAACTATCCTTAACCTCCAACCCTAACCCTAACACTAACAATAACACTAAACTCTAGCCTTAACCCTAACACTATCCCTAAATCTATCCCTATGCCTAAACCCAGCCCTAAAACTAAACCTACCTCTAAACCTAATCCCTAACACTAACCCTAACCCATACCGCTAAACCTAACCCTCACCCAAACCCAAATCCTAAAACTAACCCTAACCCTTACCCTAACGCTAACACTTACCATTAACTCTAACGCTAAACGTAACCCTAACCCTAAACCTAACCCTAACCATAAGCCTAACCTATGACCCTAAACCTAACATGAACCCAAACCGTAACCATAACCCTAACCCTAACAATAACACTAACCCTAAACTCTAACCCTCACCCTAACATTTTAGCCCTAACCCTAACACTAACACTAATCCTAACCCTAATCCTAAACCTTCACTCCAAACCCTAATCCTAATACTAACCCTAACTCTAACCCTAACACTAACCCTATCCCTAACACCAATCCAAAGCCTAACCCTAACCCTAACCCTGTCTAACCCTACCACTAACACTGACCCTAACACAAACCTATTTTTTAACACTCACCCTAACCCTAACCCTAAATCTCTACCTAACCCTAACTCTAAGCATAACACTAAAGCTAACTTCTAACACTAACACTAACGCTAAACCTAAGCTTCAAACTAATCCTAAAAGTAACCCTAACCCTAACCCTAACCCTAATGCTAACCATAACCCTAAACCGAACCCTAACCCTAATCATAACCCTAAAATCTAAGCCTAATCCTAAACTCTAAACCTTACCCTAACACTAATCATAACCCTAATCCTAACACTAAACCCAAAACCTAACCCTAACACTATCCCTAACCCTAACACTGTCACTAAAAACAACCCTAATGCTAAACCTAAGCCTAACTGTAAACCCTAACCCTAATCCTAACCCTAACCCTAACATTAACACTAACACTAACACTTAGTCTAACACTAACACTAACCCTAAACTCGAACTCGAACCATAACTCCAACCCTAACCTTGACCATAAGACTAACCTCTAACGCTAACCCTCACCCGAATCCAAAGGCTAACCATAACCCTAACCCTAACCCTAACCCAAACAATAAACATAACCTTAAGCCGAAACGTAGCCCTAATGCTTACCTCAAACCACAAACCTAACCCTAACCTTAACACTCTAACACTAACCCTGACGTTAGCCATAAACCTAACACCTAACATCAAACCCTAATGCTAAACCTAACCCTAACCCTAACCCTCACCTTAACGTTAAACCTAAAACTAATCCTAACCATAAACCTAACCGAAACCCTAAACACTAACACTAATGCTAACATCATACCTAACCCTAAATTTTTCCCTAAAACTAACCCTAACCATAACACTAACCCTAAACCAAAATTCAAACCCTAACCCTAACTGTAATACTAACAGTAAACTCTAACACTAAACCTTACCATAACCCTAACCCTAACACTCACCCGAATCCAAAGGCTAACCATAACAGTAACCCTACCCCTAACCCTAAAGCTAAACCTAAACCTCACCCCAATCCAAAGGCTAACCATAACTCTAAACGGAACACTAACCATAACCAAAGCCTAATCCTAGCCCTAATGCTAACCTCAAACCCCAAACGTAACTCTAACGCTAACACTCTAACACTAACGCTAGCCGTAAACCTAACCCCTAAGGTCAAACCCTAATCCTAAACCTAACCATAACACTAACCCTAATCTCAATCCTAACCCTAACCCTAACCCTAATCCTAACCTTTACCCTAACCCTAAATCTAACCCTAAACCTTACCATAACTCTAACCCTAACCCTAACGCTAAAACTAACTCTAAACCTAACCCTAACCTCACACTAACCCTAACCCTAACCGTAAACTATCATCTAACCTTAACCCTAACCCTTAACCTATACCGAAACGTAACCCTAACCCTAACTCTAAAGATAACCCTAACCATAAACCCAACCCAAAACTAACCCTAACAGTAACTCCAACATTAATAATATCCCTAAAACTAATCATAACCGTAAGCATAACCCTAATCATCTCCCTAACAACTAACCCCTAAACCTAAACCTAAAACTAAACCTAACCCTAACCTTAACCCTAACACTAACCCTAAGCCTACATAAAACATTAACTTCTAATACTCACCCTAACCCTAAGCCAGCCCTAAATCTAACACTAACCTGAAACCTAAGCGTAACCCTAACCCTAACCCTAAACTTAACCATAACACTAACCTCTAAATCTAACCCTAACACTAACACTAACACTAACACTAAATCTAACCCTAAGGCTAAATGTTACACTAAACTTAACCCTAACCCTGACCCTAACGCTAACTTTAACCCTAATCTCTAACCCTAAACCTAACACTACATGTGACACTAAAACCTAACCTCTAACCCGAACCCGAAACCTGAACATAAACCTAACAGTAACACAAACTTAACTTCTAACACTTACCCTAACCCTAACCGTAAAACTCAACCTAACGCTAACCCTAAACATAACGCTAAAGCTAACTTCTAACCCTGAACCTAAATCTAAACCTAAGCTTCAACCCTAACCCTAACACTAACCCTAACCCTAAGCCTAACCCTAACCCTAACCCTAACCCTAATCTCAATCCTAACCCTAACCCTAAACCTAACCTTTACCCTAACCCTAAATCTAAACCTAACCCCAACCCTAACTATAACCCTAACCCTAACTCTAAACCTAACTCTAACCCTAACCCTAACCCTCACACTAACCCTAACCCTAACCATAAACTATCATCTAACCCTAATCCTAACCATTAACCTATAACGAAATGTAACCCTAACCCTAACTCTAAAGCTAACCCTAACCCTAAACTCAATCCAAAACTAACCCTAACACTAACTCCAACCTTAACAATATCCATAAAACTAATTATAACCCTAACGCTAGCCCTAATCATCTCCCTAACAACTAACCCCTAACCCTAAACCTCACCTTAATGTAAACCTAAAACTAACCCTAACCCTAAACCTAACCGAAACCCTAAACACTAACACTAACGCTAACACCCTACCTAACCCTAACCTTTTCCCTAAAATAACCCTAACCCTAACACTATCCCTAAACCCAAATTCTAACCCTAACCATAACCGTAACCCTAACAGTAACCTCTAAACTAACCCTAACCCTAACCGTAACCCTAACCCTAACCCTAAACCTAACACTAACCCTCACCCGAATCCAAAGTCTAACCATAACATTAACCCTAACCCTAACCCGAACACTAACCGTAACCAAAGCCTAATACTAGCCCTAATGCTAACCTCAAACACCAACCCTAACCCTAACTGTAACACTCTAACACTAACACTAACGCTAGAGCTAAACCTAACCCCTAACCTCAAACCCTTATCCTAACCCTAATCCTAACACTAACCCTAACCCTAATCTCATTCCTAACCCTAACCCTAACCCTAAACCTAACCTTTACCCTAACCCTAAATCTAAACCAAACCCCAAACCTAACTCTAACCCTAAACCTAACTCTACACCTAACTCTAACCCTAACCCTAACCCTCATACTAACCCTAACCCTACCCATAAACTATCATCTAACCCTAGTCCTAACCCTTAACCTATACCGAATTATAACCCTAACCCTAACTCTAAAGCTAACCCTAACCCTAAACCCAATCCAAAACTTACCCTAACACTAACTCCAAACTTAACAATATCCCTAAAACTAATCATAACCCTAACCCTAGCCCTAATCATCTCCCTAACAAATAAACCCTAACCCTAAACCTAACCCTAACCCTAAACTTAACCCTAACCCTAACCCTAAGCCTACACCAAAAATTAACTTCTAATCCTCACCCTAACCCTAAGCCAGCCCTAAATCTAACATTAACCTGAAACCTAAGCGTAACCCTAACCCGAACCATAACACTAACATTAACCTCTAAATCTAACCCTAACCCTAACACTAACCCTAAATCTAACCCTTAGCCTAAATGTTACACTAAACTTAACCCTAACCCTGACCCTAACTCTAACCTTAACCCTAATCTCTAACCCTAACTCTAACCCTAAACCTAACCCTTAACCTAACCTCTAAACCTAACCCTAAACCTGAAACTAAACCTAACAGTAAAACACACTTAACTTCTAACCCTTATGCTAACCCTAACCGTAAAACTCAACCTAACCCTAACCATAAACATAACGCTAAAGCTAACTTCTAAACCTGAACCTAAATCTACAACTAAGCTTCAACCCTAACCCTAACACTAACCCTAACCACTAAGCCTAAGCATAACCCTAACCTGAACCCTACAGCTAATCCTAGCCCTAATTGAACGCTAACTTCTAACCATAACCATAACCATAACCGTAAGCCTAACCCTAACCTTAAACCTAGCATTAACTCGAACCGTAACCCTGACACAAACAGTAAGCCTACACCAAACATTAACTTCTAATCCTCACCCTAACCCTAAGCCAGCCCTAAATCTAACAGTAACCTGAAACCTAAGCATAACACAAACCCTAACCATAACCATAACACTAACCTCTAAATCTAACCCTAACCCTAACACTAACCATAACTCTAACCCTAAGCCTTAATGTTACACTAAACTTAACACTAAACCTGACCCTAACTTTAACCTTAACCCTAATCTCTAACCCTAACCCTAAACCTTAATCTAACCATAACACTAACCTCTAACTCTAACCCTAAACCTGAACCTAAAACTAACAGTAACACAAAACTATACTCTAACCCTTACCCTAAACCTAACCATCAAACTCAACCTAACCCTAACCCTAAACATAACGCTAAAGCTAACTTCTAACCCTGAACCTAAATCTAAACCTAAGCTTCAACAATGACCCTAACACTCACACTAACCTCTAAGCCTAACCCTAACCTTAACCTGAACTCTACACCTAATCCTAACCGTAATTCAACGCTAACTTCTAACCATAACATTAACCCTAAACGTAACCCTAACCCTAACGCTAACCCTAGCTATAAACTCGAACCGTAACCCTAACACTAACCCTAACCCTAAAACAATCCCGAACATCCAACACTAACCCTAACCCTAACCCTAACAATAACACTAAACCCTAACCTTAACACTAACACTATCCCTAAATCTATCCCTATGCCTAAACCCAACCCTAAACCTAAACCTACCTCTATACCTAATCCCTAACACGAACCCTAACCCATACCGCTAAACCTAACCCTCAACCAAACCCAAACCCTAACACTAACCCTAACACTTACCCTAACCCTAACACTTACCATTAACTCTAAACCTAAACGTAACCCTAACCCTAAACCTAACCCTAACCCTAAGCATAAGCCTAACCTATAACCCTAAACCTAACAAGAACCAAAACCGTAACTATAACACTAATCTTAACGCTAACACTAACGCAAAACACTAACCCTAACCCTAAACTTTTAACCTGAACCCTAACCCTAACCCTCATCCTAAACGTTCACGCAAAACCCTAATCATAACACTGACCCTAACTCTAAACCTAACACTAACCCTATCCCAAACACCAATCCAAACCCTAAAAACCTAACCCTGTCTAACACTAAACCTAACACTGACCTTAACACAAACCTATTTTCTAACACTCAGCCTAACCCTAACCCTAAATCTCAACCTAACCCTAAGTTTAATCATAACACTAAAGCTAACTTCTAACACTAACGCTAACGCTAAACCTAAACTTCAACACTACCCCTAAAACTAACCCTAACCCTAACCCGAACACTAACCCTAAACCTAAGACTAATCCTAGCCCTATTGCTAACCTCAACCCCCAACACTAACACTAACCCTAACAATCTAAAACTTACCCTAACGCTAGCGTTAAACTTAACCCCTAACGTCAAACCCTAATCCTAACCCTAACCCTAACACTAAACCTAAACCTAATCCCAATCCTAACCCTAACCCTAACCCTAACTCTAACCTATACCCTAACCCTAAATCTAACCCTAAACCTACCCCTAACTCTAACCCTAACCCTAATGCTAAACCTAAATCTAACCCTAACCCTAACCCTCAGACTAACCCTAACCCTAACCGTAACCTAATCCTAACCCTTACCTATACCGAAACGTAAGCCTAACCCTAACTCTAAAGCTAAACCTAACCATAAACACAACCCAAAACAAACCCTAACTCTAAGTCTAACCTTAACAATATCCCTAAAACAAATCATAAATGTAACAATAACCCTAATCATCTCCCTAACAACTAAACCATAACCCTAAACCTAAACCTAACCCTAACCCTAACCTTAACCCTAACCCTAACCCTGAGCCTACAGCAAACATTAACTTCTAATCCTCACCCTAACACTAAGCCAGCCCTAAATCTAACACTAACCTGAAACCTAAGCGTAACCCTAACCCTAACAATAACCATAACACTAACCTCTAAATCTAACCCTAACACTAACACTAACCCTAAATCTAACCCTAAGCCTAAATGTTACACGAAACTTAACCCTAACGCTGACCCTAACTCTAACATTAACCTTAATCTCTAACCCTAACCCAAACCCTAAACCCAAACCTAACCCAAACCTCTAACCCTAACACTAAACCTGAACCTAAACCTAACAGTAATACAAACCTAACTTCTAACCCTTACCATAACCCTTACCATAAAATTCAACCTAACCCTAACACTAAACATAACGCTAAAGCTAACTTCTAACCCTGAACCTAAATCTAAAGCTAAGCTTCAACCATATCCCTAACACTGACCCTAAACTCTAAGCCTAACCCTAACACTAACGTGAACCCTACAACAAATCATAACCTTAATTTAATGCTAACTTCTAACCATAAGCATAACCCTAAACGAAAGCCTAACCCTAACGCTAACCCTAGCACTAAACTCGAACTGTAAACCTAACCCTAAACCTAACCCTAAAGTTATCCCTAACCTCCAACAGTAACCCTAACCCTAACAATAACACTAAACCCAACCTTAACCATAACACTATCCCTAAACCTATCCCTATGCCTAAACCCAACCCTAAACCTAAGGCTACCTCTAAACCTAATCCCTAACACTAACCCTAACCCATACTGCTAAAACTAACCCTCACCCAAACCCAAACCCTAACACTAACCCTAACCCTTACCCTAACCCTAACACTTAACATGAACTCTAACCCTAAACGTAACCCTAAACCTAACCCTAACCATAACCTATCCTATAACCCTAAACCTAACAAGAACCCAAACCGTAACTATAACCCTAACCCTAATGCTAACACTAACCCTAAACTCTAACCCTAACCCTAACCTTTTAAACCTAACCCTAACCCTAATCCTAAACCTTCACGCCAAACCCTAATCCTAACACTAACCCTAACTCTAACCCTAACACTAACCCTATCCCTAACACCAATCCAAACCCTAACACTAACCCTAACCCTGTCTAACCCTAACCCTAACCCTGACCCTAACACAAACCTATTTTCTAACATTCACCCTAACCCTAACCCTAAATCTCAACCTAACCCTTTCTCTAAGCATAACACTAAAGCAAACTTCTAACACTAACACTAACTCTAAACCTAAGCTTCAACACTACCCCTAAACCTAACCCTAATCATAACCTTAACACTAACTCTAACTCTCATGCTAAAAATAACACTTAACCGAAACCTAGCCCTAACCATAACCTTAAAGTCTAACCCTAATCCTAAAATCTAACCCTAACACTAATCATAACCCTAACACTAAACACAAAATGACACTATCCTTAACCCTAAACCTATCCACTAACCCTGACACTATCCTTAACCCTAAACCTATCACTAAAAATAAACCTAATGCTAAAACTTAGCCTGACTGTAAACCATAACCCTAATCCTAACCCTAAACCTAACACTAACACTAACACTAAACCCAAAACCTAACCCTTACACTATCCTTAACCATAAACCTATCACTAAAAACATCCCTAATGCTAAACCTAAGCCTAACTGTAAACCCTAACCCTAATCCTAACACTAACCCTAACACTAACCCTAAATCTAACCCTAACGCTAACCTCAATTCTAACCCTAACGCTAAACCTAACCCTAAACATTACCCTAACCCTAAATCTAACCCTAACACTAACGCTAAATCTAACCCTAACCCTAACGCTAAACCTAACTCTAACCCTAACCCTAACCCTCACACTAACCGTAACCTATCATCTAACCCTAATCCTAACCCTTACCATATACCGAAACGTAACCCTAACCCTAACTATAAAGCTAACCCTAACCCTAAACCCAACGCAAAACTAACCCTAACACTAACTCCAACCTTAACAATATCCCTAAAACTAATCATAACCCACACCCTAACCCTAATCATCTCCCTAACAACTAACTTCTAAACCTAAACCTAAACCTAAACCTAACCCTAACCCTAGCCCGAAGCCTACACCAAACATTAACTTCTAATCCGCAACCTAACCCTAAGCCAGCCCTAAATCTAACACTAACCTGAAACCTAAGCGTAACCCTAAACCTAACCATAACCATAACACTAACCTCTAAATCTAACCCTAACCCTAAACCTAAACCTAACCCTCACCCGAATCCAAAGGCTAACCATAACTCTAACCCTAACCCTACCCAGAACACTAACCAAAACCTTAAGCCTAATCCTAGCCCAAATGCTAACCTCAAACCCCAACCCTAATCCTAACCCTAACACTCTAACACTAACCCTAACGCTAGACCTAAACCTAACACCTAACGTCAAACCCAAATCCTAACCCTAACCCTAACACTAACCCTAACCCTAATCCCAATCCTAACCATAACCATAACCATAACACTAATCTCTAAATCTAACTCTAACCCTAACACTAACCCTAAATCTAACCCTAAGCCTAAATGTTACACTAAAATTAACCCTAACCCTGACCCTAACTCTAACCTTAACATAATCTCTAACCCTAACCCTAAACTTAACCATAACCCTAACCTCTAACCCTAACCCTAAACCTAAACCTAAACTTAACAGTAACACAAACCTAACTTCTAAACCTTACACTAACCTTAACCGTAAAACTCAACCTAACATTAAAACTAAACATAATGCTAAAGCTAACTTCGAACCTAGAACCTAAATCTAAACCTAAGCTTCAACCCTAAACATAACACTGCCCTAACACAAACCTATTTTCTAACACTGAGCCTAACCCTAACCCTGAATCTCAACCTAATCCTAACTCTAACCATAACACTAAAGCTAAATTCTAACACTAACACTAACCCTAATCCTAACCCTAAACCTAACCCTAATGCTAACCATAACCCTAAACCGAACCCTAACCCTAACCATAACCCTAAACTCTAACCCTAATCCTGAACTCTAAACCTAACCCTAACAAGAATCATAACGCTAACCCTAACACTAAACCCAAAACCTAACCCTGACACTATCCCTAATCCTAAACCTATCACTAAAAACAACCCTAATGGTAAACCTAAGCCTAATTCTAAACCCTAACCCTAATGCTAACCCTAACCCTAACACTAACACTAACACTAACCCTTTCTCTAACCCTAACACTAACCCTAAACTCTAACTCCAAACCTAACTCCAACCCTAAGCTTAAACATAAGCCTAACCTCTAACCCTAACCCTCACCCGAATCTAAAGGCTAACCTAACCGTAACCCTAACCCTAACCCGAACACTAACCCTAACCCTAAAAGTAACCTATCATTTAACCCTAATCCTAACCTTTACCCTATACCGAAACGTAAGCCTAACACTAACTCTAAAGCTAACCCTGACCCTAAATCCATCCCAAAACTAACCCTAACACTAACTCCAACATTAACAATATCCCTAAAACTAATCATAAACGTAACAATAACCCTAATCATCTAATGAACAACTAAACTGTAACCCTAAAACTAAACCTAACACTAACCCTAACCTTAACCCTAAAACTAACCCTAACCCTAAGCCTACACCAAAGATTAACTTCTAATCCTCACCCTAACACTAAGCCAGCCTTAAATCTAACACTAACCTGAAACCTAAGCGTAACCCTAAACCTAACCATAACCATAACACTAAACTCTAAATCTAACCCTAACCCTAACACTAAATCTAACACTAAGGCTAAATGTTACACTAAACTTAACCCTATCACTGACCCTAACTCTAACCTTAACACTAATCTCTAACCCTAACCCTAACCCTAAAACTAAACCTAACCTAACCTCTAAGCCTAACCCTAAACCTGAAACTAAACCTAACAGTAACACAAACCTTACTTCTAACACTTACCCTAACCCTAACCATAAAACTCAACCTAACCCTAACCCTAAACATAACGCTAAAGCTAACTTCTAACCCTGAACCTAAATCTAAACCTAAGCTTCAACAATAACACTAACAATAACCCTAACCTCTAAGCCTAACCCTAACACTAAGGTGAACCCTACAACTAACCTAAACCCTAATTTAATGCTAACTTCTAACCATAACCTTAACCCTAACCGTAAGCCTAACCATAACGAAAACCCTAGCCCGAAACTCGAACTGTAAACCTAACCCTAACCCTAACCCTAAATCTATCCCTAACCTCCAACCCTAACCCTAACAATAACACTAAAGCCTTACCTTAACCCTAACACTATCCCTAAACCTATCCATATGCCTAAACCCAACCCTAAACCTAAACCTACCTCTAAACCTAATCCCTAACACTAACCCTAACCCATACCGCTAAACCTAACCCTCACCCAACCCAAACACTAACACTAACCCTAACACTTAACCTAACCCTAACACTTACCATTAAATCTAACACTAAACGTAACCCTAACCCTAAACCTAACCCTAACCATAAGCCTAACCTATAACCCTAAACCTAACAAGAACCCAAACTGTTACACTAAACCTAACCCTAATGCTAACACTAACCCTTAACACCAACCCTAACCCTAACCTTTTAAACCTAACCCTAACCCTAACCCTAATCCTAAAACTTCACGCCAAACCCTAATCCTAACACTAACCCTAACTCTAACCCTAACACTTACCCTATCCCTAACACCAATCCGAACCCTAACCCTAACCCAGTCTAACCCTAACCCTAACCCTGACACTACCACAAACCTATTTTCTGACATTCACCCTAACCCAAACCCTAAATCTCAACTTAACCCCTATCTCTAACCATAACACTAAAGCTAACTTCTAACACTAACACTAACTCTAAACCTAAGCTTCAACACTACCCCTAAACCTAACCCTAACCCTAACCATAACCATAACTCTAACTCTAATGCAAACCATAAGCCTTAACTGAAACCTAACCCTAACCATAACCCTAAACTCTAACCCTAATCCTAAAATCTAACCCTAACAATAATCATAACCCTACCACTAAACACAAAACCTAACCCTGACAATATCCTTAACAATAAACCTATCACTAAAAACAACCCTAATGCTAAACCTAAGTCTGACTGTAAACTGTAACCCTAAAACTAACCGTAACCCCAACACTAACACTAAAACTAACACTTACTCTAACCCTAATACTAACCCTAAACTCTAACTACAACCCTAACTCCAACCCTAACCTTAACAATAAGCCTAAATTCGAACACTAACCCTCACCCGAATCCAAAGTCTAACCCTAACCCTAAACCTAACCCTAACCCAAACACTAACCATAACCCTAAGCGTAATCCTAGCACTAATGCTAACCTCAAACCCCAACCCTAACCCTAACGCTAACACTCTAACACTACCCTAACGCTAGCCCTAAACCTAACCCCTAACATCAAACCCTAATCCTAACCCTAACCCGAAAACTAACAATAACCCCAATTCCAATCCTAACCCTAACGCTAACCCTGAACTATACCCTAACCCTAAATCTAACCCTAACACTACCCCTAGCTCTAAACCTAACCCTAACGCTAAACCTAACTGTAACCCTAACCCTAACCCTCACAGTAACCCTAACCCTAACCGTAACCTATCATCTAACCCTAATACTAACACTTAACCTATACCGAAATGTAAACCTAACCCTAACTCTAAAGCTAACCCTAACCCTAAACCCAATACAAAACTAACCCTAACACTAACTCCAACCTTAACAATATCCCTAAAACTAATCATAACCCTAACCCTAGCCCTAATGATCTCCCTAACAACTAACCCCTAACCCTGACCCTAACCCTAACCCTAACCTTAACCCTAACCCTAACCCTAAGCCTACACCAAACATTAACTTCTAATCCTCACCCTAACCCTAAGTCAGCCCTAAATCTAACACTAACCTGAATTCTAAGCATCACCTTAACCCTAAGCATAACCATAACCCTAACCTCTAAATCTAACCCTAACCCTAACACTAACCCTAAATCTAACCCTAAGCCTAAATGTTACACTAAACTTAAACCTAACCCTGACCCTAACTCTAACCTTAACGCTAAACTCTAACCCAGCACTAACCCTAATCCTAACCCTAACCCTAACCACTAAACCTAACCCTAAACCTGAACCTAAACCTAACAGTAACACAAACCTAACTTCTAAACCTTACCGTAACCCTAACCGTAAATCTCAACCTAACCCTAACTCTAAACATAATGCTACATCTAACTTCTAACCCTGAAGCTGAATCTAAACCTAAGGCTCAACCCTAACCTTAACACTAACCCTAACTTCTCAGCCTAAACCTAATGCTAACCTGAACCCTACACCTGAACCTAACACTAATTTAACGCTGATTTCTAACCATAACCTCAACCCTAACCGTAAGCCTAACCCTAACGCTAACCCTAGCACAAAACTCGAAAGGTAACCCTAACACTAAACCTAACCCTAAAACTATCCCTAACCTCCAACCTTAACCCTAACCCTAACCCTAACAATAACACTAAACCCTAACCTTAACCCTAACACTATCCCTAAACCTATCCCTCTCCCTAAAACCAACCCTAAACCTAAACCTACCTCTAAACATAATCACTAACACTAACCCTAACCCATACTGCTAAACCTACACCTCACCCAAACCCAACACTTACCCTAACCCTAACACTAACCCTAACCCTAACCCTAATCTCAATCCTAACCTTAATGCTAACCCTAACCCTAAACTTTACCCTAACCCTAAATCTAACCCTAAACCTAACCCTAACTCTAACCCTAAACCTAACGCTAAACCTAACTCTAACCCTAACCCTAACCCTCACACTAACCCTAACCCTACCCGTAAACTAACATCTAACCCTAATGCTAACCCTTACCCTATACCGAAACGTAATCCTAACCTTAACTCATTAGCTAACCCTAAACCTAAACTCAACCCAAAACTAACCCTAACATTAACTAAAACCTTAAAAATATCCGTAAAACTAATCATAACCCTCACCCTAACCCTAATCATCTTCCTAACAACTAACCTTTAAACCTAAACCTAAAACTAAACCTAACCCTAACCCTAACCCGAAGCCTACACCAAACATTAACTTCTAATACTCACCCTAACCCTAAGCCAGCCCTAAATCTAACAGTAACCTGAAACCTAACCATAACCCTAACCCTAACCATAACGATAACGCTAACCTCTAAATCTAACCCTAACCCCAACACTAACCCTAAAGCTAAACCAATGCCTAAATGTTACACTAAACTTAACCATAACCCGAACCCTGACCCTAACTCTAACCTTAACCCTAATCTCTAACCCTAAACCTAACCCTAACCCTAACCTCTAACCCTAACCCGAAACATGAACCTAAAGCTAACAGTAACACAAACCTAACTTCTAACCCTTACCCTAACCCAAACCGTAAAACTCGACTGAAACCTAACCCTAAACATAACGCTACAGCTAACTTCTAACCCTGAACCTAAATGTAAACCTAAGCTTCAACCCTAACCCTAACACTGACCCTAACCTCTAAGCCTAGCCCTAACCCTAACCTGATCCCTACACCTAATCCTAAACCTAATTTAACGCTAACTTCTAACCATAACCTTAACCCTAACCGTAAGTCTAAACCTAACGCTAACCCTAGCACTAAACTCGAAACATAAACCTAACACTAACCCTAACCCTATATCTATCCCTAACCTCCAACCCTAACCCTAACCCTAACAATAACACTAAACCCTAACCTTAACACTAACACTATCCCTAAATCTATCCCTATGCCTAAACCCAACCGTAAAACTAAACCTACCTCTAAACCTAATCCCTAACACTAACCCTAACCCTTACCGCTAAACCTAACCGTCACTCAAACCCAAACCCTTAACACTAACCCTAACCCTTACCCTAACACTAACACTAACCATTAACTCTAACCCTAAACGTAATCCTAACCCTAAACCTAACATTAACCATAAAACTAAATTATAACCCTAAACCTAACAAGAACCCAAACCGTAACTATAACCCTAACCCTAACGCTAACACTAACCCTAAACTCTAACCGTAATCCTAACCTTTTAACCGTAACCCTAACCCGAACCCTAAGCCTAACCCTCATCAGAAACCTTCACGCAAAAACCTAATCCTAACATTAACCCTAACTCTAACCCTAACACTAACCCTATCCTTAACACCAATCCAAACCCTAACCCTAACCCTAACAATATCTAACCCTAACCCTAACCCTGACCCTAACACAAATCTATTTTCTAACATTCACCCTAACCCTAACCCTAAATCTCAACCTAACCCTAACTCTAACAATAATATTAAAGCTAACTTCTAACACTAACACTAACGCTAAACCTAAGCTTCAACACTACCCTTAAACCTGACCCTAACCCTAACCCTAACCCTAACTCTAACATAACCCTAAACCAAAGCCTAACCCTAACCATAATGCTAAACTCTAACACTAATCCTAAACTCTAAACCTAACCCTAATACTAATCATAACCCTAACCCTAACACTAAACCCAAAACCTAACCCTAACACTATCCCTAACCCTAAACCTATCACTAAAAACAACCCTAATTCTAAACCTAAGCCTAACTCTAAACTCTAACCCTAATCCTAACCCTAACCCTAACACTAACACTAACACTAATCCTTACTCTAACCCTAACACTAACCCTAAACTCTAACTCCAAACCTAACTCCAACCCTAGCCTTAACCATAAACCTAACCTCTAAACCTAACCCTCACCCGAATTGAAAGGCTAACCATAACTCTAACCGTAACCCTAACCGGAACACTAACCATAACTCTAAGCCTAATCCTGGCACTCATGCTAACGTCAAACCCCAACCCTAACCCTAACCTTAACACTTAAACACTAACCCTGACGCTAGCCTTAAACCTAAACCCCTAACGTCAAACCCTAATCCTAACCCTAACCCTAACACTAACCCTAATCCTAATCCAAATCGTAACCATAACCCTAACGATAACCATAACCCTGTCCAACCCTAACACTAACACTAACCCTAACCCTAGCCGTAACCCTAAATCTAACCATACTCCTAAACCTAAACCTAACCCTAACACAGCCCTAAATCTAACACGAACCTCTAAACATAACCGGCCCCTAGCCATGACCCTAACAGTAAACCTAACCCTAACACTAACCTAACCCTAAACCTATCCCCTAACCCTAACCCTAACCCTAACCCTAACCCTCACCTTAACGTTAAACCTAAAACTAACCCTAACCCTAAAACTAAGTGAAACCCTAAACCCTAACACTAATGCTAACACCATACCTAAACAAAACCTTTTTCCTAAAATTAACCCTAACTCTAACACTAACCCTAAACCCAAATTCTAACTCTAACCCTAACTGTAACCCTAAGAGTAAACTCTAAAACTAACCCTTATCGTAACCCTAACCCTAACCCTAACCCGAATCCAAAGGCTAACCATATCACTAACACTAACCCTAACCCTAACCATAAACCTAAACCTCACCCGAATCCAAAGGCTTACCATAACGCTAACCCTAACACTAACCCGAACACTAACCATAACCAAAGCCTAATCCTAGCCCTAATGCAAACCTCAAACCCAAACGCTAACCCTAGCCTTAACACTCTAACCCTAACGCTAGCCCTAAACTTAAGCCCTAACGTCAAACCCTAATCCTAACCCTAACCCTAACACTAACCCTAAAGCTAATCTCAATCCTAAATCTAACCCTAACGCTAACCCTATTACCCTAACCCTAAATCTAACCCTAACCATAACCCTAACTCTAAAACTAACCCTAACCGTAACCTATCATGTAACCCTAATCCTAACACTTAACCTATACCAAAATGTAACCCTAACCCTAATTCTAAAGCTAACCCTAACCCTAAACCCAATGCAAAACCAACCCTAACACTAACTCCAAACTTAACAATATCTCTAAAACTAATCATAACCGTAACCATAGCCCTAATCATCTCACTAACAACTAACCCCTAACCCTAAACCTAACCCTAACCCTAAACATAACCCTAACCCTAACCCTAAGCCTACACCAAAGATTAACTTCTAATCCGCACCCTAACCCTAAGCCAGCCCTAAATCTAACACTAACCTGAAACCTAAGTGTAAACCTAAGCCTAACCATAACAATAACACTAACCTCTAAATCTAACCCTAACCCTTACACTAACCCTAAATCTATACCTAAGCCGAAATGTTACACAAAACTTAACCCTAACCCGGACCCTAACTCTAACCTTAACCCTAATCTCTAACTCTAACCCTAACCATAAACCTAAACCTAATCCTAACCTCTAACCCTAACCCTAAAGCTGAACCTAAACCTAACAGTACCACAAAGCTATCTTCTAAACCTTACCCTAACCCTAACCTTAAAACTCAACCTAACTCTAACCCTAAACATAAAGCTAAAGCTAACTTCTAAACCTGAACCTAAATCTGACCTACGCTTCAACCATAACCCTAAAACTAACCCTAACCTCTAAGGCTAACCCTAACCCTAACCTGAACCATACACCTAATCCTAACCCTAATTTAACGCTAACTTCTAACCATAACCTTAACCCTAACGGTAAGCCTAACTGTAACGCTAACCCTAGCACTAAACTCGAACCGTAACCCTAACACTAGCCCTAACCCTAAATCTATCCCTAACCTCCAACCCTAACCCTAACCCTAACAATAACACTAAAGCCTAAACTTAACCATAACACTATCCCTAAATCTATCCCTATGCCTAAACCCAACGCTAAACCTAAACCTACCTCTAAACCTAATACCTAACACTAATGCTAACCCATAACCCTAAACCTAACCCTCACCCAAACCCAAACACTAACACTAACCATAACCCTTGCAGTAACCCTAACACTTACCATTAAATCTAACCCTAAAGGTAACCCTAACCCTAAACCTAACCCTAACCATAAGCCTAAGTTGTAACCCTAAAACTAACAAGAACCCAAACCATAACTATAACCCTATCCGTAATGCTAACACTAACCGTAAAGTCTAACCCTAACGCTAAACTTTTAACCCTAACCCTAACCCTACCCCTAATCCTAAACCTTCATGCCAAACCCTAATCCTAACACTAACCCTAACTCTAACCCTAACACTAACCCTATCCCTAACACCAATCCAAACCCTAACAATAACCAAAGCTGTCTAACCCTAACCCTAACCCTGACCCTAACACAAAACTATTTTCTAACATTCACCCTAACCCTAACACTAAATCTCAACCGAACCCTAAGTCTAACCATTACAATAAAGCTAACTTCTAACACTAACACTAACGCTAAACCTAAGCTTCAACACTACCCTAAACCTAACCCTAAGCCTAAATGTAGCACTAAATCTAACTCTAATGCTAACCATAACCCTAAACTGAACCCTAAACCTAACCATAACCCTAAACTCTAACCCTAATCCTAAACTCTAAACCTAACACTAACACGAATCATAACCCTAGCCCTAACACTAAAACCAAAACCTAACACTGACACTATCCCTAACCCTAAAACTATCACTAAAAACAACCCTAATGCTAAGCCTAAGCCTAACTATAAACGCTAACCCTAATCCTAATCCTAACACTATCACTAACACTAAGCCTTACTCTAACCCTAACACTAACCCTAAACTCTAACTCCAACTTTAACTCCAACCCTAACTTTAACCATCAGCCTAACCTCTAACACTAACCCTCACCAGAATTCAAAGGCTAAGAATTATTCTAACCCTAACCCTAACCCGAACACTAACCATAACCCTAAGCCTAATCCTAGCCCTAAACCAAACCTCAAACACCAACCGTAACCCTAACATTAACACTCGAACACTAACCTTAACCCTAGCCCTAAACCTAACCCCTAACGTCAAACCCTAATCCTAACCCTAACCCTAACACTAACCCTAACCCTAATCCCAATCCTAACACTAACCATAACCATAACCCTGTCCAACCCTAACCCTAACACTAATCCTAACCCTAGCCGTAACCCTAACTCTAAGCATAACCCTAAACCTAACCCTAACCCTAACCCTAGCCCTAAATCTAATGTGAACCTCTAACCATAACCGACCCTTAGCCATAAACCTAACCATAACCCTAACCCTAACCATAACCTAACCCTAACCCTAACACCTAACCCTAACCCTAACCCTCACATTAACGCTAAAACTAAAACTAACCATAACCCTAAACCGAACCGAAACCCTAAACACTAACACTAACGCTAACACCATCCCTAACCCTAACCTTATCCCTAAAACTAACCATAACCCTAACTCTAACCTTAAAGCCAAATTCTAACCCTAACTCTAACCGTCATTATAACAGTAACCTCTAACACTAGTCCTTACCCTAACCCTAACCCTAACACTCACCCGAATCCAAAGGCTAACCAGAACCCTAAACCTAACCCTAACCCAAACCATAACAATAACACTAAACCCTAACTATAACCCTAACACTATAACTAAATCTATCCTTATGCCTAAACCCAAGCGTAAACCTAAACCTACCTCTAAACCTAATCACTAACACTAACCGTAACCCATACCGCTAAGCCTAACCCTCACCCAAACTCAAACCCTAACACTAACCCTAAACCTTACCCTAAACCTAACACTTACCATTAACTCTAACCCTAAACGTAACCCTAACATTAAACCTAACCCTACCAATAAGCCTATAACCTATAACCTACCCATAACCTATAACCCTAAACCTAACAGAACACAAACCGTAACTATAACCCTAACCCTAACGCTAACACTAACCCTAAACTCTAACCCTAACCCTAAAATTTAAATCCTAACAATCACCCTAACCCTAACCCTAATCATAAATCTTCACGCCAAACCCTAATCCTAACACTAACCCGAACACTAACCCTATCCCTAACACTAATCCAAACCCTAACACTAACCCTAACCCTGTCGAACCCTAACCCTAACCCTGACCCTAAAACAAACCTATTTTCTAACACTCACCCTAACCCTAACGCTAAATCTCAACCTAACACTAACTCTAACCATAACGCTAACCTAACTTCTAACACTAACACTAACGCTAAACCTAAGCTTCAACACTACACCTAAACCTAACCCTAACCCTAACCGTAACCCTAACTCTAACTCTAATGCTAACCATAAACCTAACCCTAACCCTAACACTAACCCTAACCCTAATCCCAATCCTAACCCTAACCATAACTACAACCCTGTCCAACCCTAACCCTAACACTAACCCTAACTCTAGCCGTAACGCTAACTCTAACCATACACCATAACCCTAACCCTAACCTTAACCCTAGCCCTAAATCTAACGCGAACCTCTAACCATAACCGACTCCTAGACATAAGCCTAACCCTAAACCTAACCCTAACCCTAACTAACCCTAAACCTAATCCCTAACACTAATCCTAACTCTAAACCTCACCTTAACGCTAAACCTAAAACTAAACCTAAGCCTAAACCTAATCAAAACCCTAAACACTAACACTAACTCTAACACCATACCTAAACCTAACCTTATCCCTAAAATTAACCCTAACACTAACTCTAACCCTAAACCCAAATTCTAACCCTAACCGTAACCCTAACAGTAACCTCTAACACTAAACCTTACCCTAACCCTAAGCCTAACCCTCACCCGAATCCAAAGGCTAACCATAAACGAAACCCTAACCCTAACCCTAAAACTAACCCTAACACTAACCCTAACCCTAACCCTCACCAGAATCCAAAGGCTAACCATAACCCTAACCCGAACACTAACCATAACCCAAAGCCTAATCCTAGCCCTAATGCTAACCTCAAATCCCAACCCTAACCCTAACCTTAACACTCTAACACTACCCCTAATGCTAGCAGTAAACGTAACCCCTAACGTCAAACCCTAATCACAACACTAACCCTAACACTAACCCTAACCCTAATCCCAATCCTAGTCCTAACCATGACCATAACAATGTCCAACCCTAACCCTAACACTAACCCTAACCCTAGACGTAACCCTAACTCTAACCATACCCCTAACCCTAAACCTAACCCTAACCCTAGCCCTGAATCGAACGTGAACCTCTAACCATAACCGACCCCTGGCCATAAGCCTAACCCTAACCATAACCGTAACCCTAACCTAACCCTAACCCTAACCCCTAACCCTAACCCTAACTCTCACCTTAATGCTAAACCTAAAACTAACCCTAAACCTAAACCTAACCGAAACCCTAAACACTAACACTAATGCTAACACCATACTTAAACCTAACCTTATCCCTAAAATTAACCCCAACCCTAACTCTAACTCTAAACCAAAATTCTAACCCGAACCCTAACGGTAACACTAATAGTAACCTCTAACACTAAGCCTTACCCTAAACCTAACGCTAACACTCACCCGAATCCAAGGGCTAACCATAACCCTAACCCTAACCTAACCCTAACCCTAACCCTAACCCTCACCCGAATTCAAAGGCTAACCATAACCCTAACCCGAACACTAACCTGAACCCAAAGCCTAATCCTAGCCCTAAAGCTAACCTCAAACCCCAATCCATGCCTAACCATAACACTCTAACACTAACCTTAATGCTAGCCCTAAACCTAACCCCTAACGTCAAACTCTAATCCTATCCCTAATCCTAACACTAACCCTAATGCTAATCTCAATCCTAACACTAACCCTAACCCTAACCTTTACCCTAACCCAAATCTAACCCTAATACTAACCCTAAATCTAACCCTAAACCTAACGCTAAACATAACTCTAACCCTTACCCTAAACCTCACACTAACCCTAACCCTAACCGTAACCCTAACGGTAGCCTTTACCCTAACCCTAAATCTAACCCTAACACTACCCCTAAATCTAACCCTAACCCTAACGCTAAAGCTAACTCTAACCATAACCCTAAACCTCACACTAACCCTAACCCTAACTGTAACCTATCATTTAACCCTAATCATAACCCTTACCCTATACCGAAACGTAACCCTAACCCTAACTCTAAAGCTAACCCAAAACCTAAACTAAACCCAAAACTAACCCTAACACTAAGTCCAACCTTAACAATATCCCTAAAACTAATCGTAACCCTAACCCTAACACTAATCATCTCCCTAACAACTAACCCCTAACCCTAAACATAACCCTAACCCTAACCCTAACCCTAAGCCTATACCAAACATTAACTTCTAATCCTCACCCTAACCCTAAGACAGCCCTAAATCTAACACTAACCTGAAACCTAAGCGTAAACCTAACCCTAACCATAACCATAACACTAACCTCTAAATCTAACCCTAGCACTAACACTAACATTAAATCTAACACTAAGCCTAAATGTTACACAAAACTTAACCCTAACACTGACTCTAACTCTAAACGTAACCCTAATCTGTAACCCTACCCCTCACAATAAAACTAACCCTAACCCTAATCTCTAACCCTAACCCTAAACCTGAACCTAACCTAACAGTAACACAAACCGAACTTCTAAAGCTTACCCTAACCCTAACCGTAAAACTAAACCTAACAATAACCCTAAACATAATGCTAAAGCTAACTTCTAAACCTGAACCTAAATCTAAACCTAAACTTCAACCCTAACACTAACACTAAACCTAACCTCTCAGGCTAACCCTAACCCTAACCTGAACCGTATACCTAATCGTAGGCCTAATTTAACGCAAAATTCTAACCATAACCTTAACCCTAAACGTAAGCCTAACCCTAATGCTAACTGTAGCACTGAACTCGAATCGTAACCCTAAAACTAACCCTAACCCTAAATCTATCCCTAACCTCCAAACCTAACCCTAACCCTAACAGTAACACTAACCCCTAATCTTAACCCTAACACTATCCTTAAATCTATACCTATGCCTAAACCCAACCCTAAACATAAACCTACCTCTAAACCTAATACCTAACACTAACCGTAACCCATACAGCTAAACCTAACCCTCACCCAAACCCAAACCCTAACACTAACCCTAACCCTTACCCTAACCCTAAAACTTACCATTAACTCTAACCCAAAATGTAACATAACCCTAAACCTAACCCTAACCATAAGCCTAACCTATAACCCTAAACTTAACAAGAACCCAAACCGTAACTATAACCCTAACCCTAATGCTAACACTAACCCTAAAGTCTAACCGTAACCCTAAAATTTTAACCCTAACTCTAACCCTAATCCTAAACCTTCACGCCAAACCCTAATCCTAACACTAACACTAACTCTAACCCTAACACTAACCCTATCCCTAACACCAATCCAAACCCTAACCCTAACCCTAACGCTGTCTAACCCTAACACTAACCTTAACCCTGACCCTAACACAAACCTATTTTATAACATTCACCCTAACCCTAACCCTAAATCTCAACCAAACCCTAAGTCTAACAATTACAATAAAGCTAACTTCTAACACTAACACTAACGCTAAACCTAAGCTTCAACACCACCCCTAAACCTAACCCTAAGCCTAACCGTAACCCTAAATCTAACTCTAATGCTAACCATAACCCTAAACTGAACCCTAAACCTAACCATAACCCTAAACTCTAACCCTAATCCTAAACTCTAAACCTAAACCTAACACTAATCGTAAACCTAACCCTAACACTAAACCCAAAACCTAACCCTGACACTATCCTTAACCCTAAAACTCTCACTAAAAACAACACTAATGCTAAACCTAAGCCTAACTATAAAGGATAACCCTAATCCTAACCCTAACACTAACACTAACACTAAGCCTTACTCTAACCCTAACACTACCCCTAAGCTGTAACTCCAAACTTAACTCCAAACCTAACTTTAACCATAAGCCTAACCTCTAACCCTAACCCTCACCAGAATCCAAAGGCTAAGAATAACCCTAACCCTAACCCTAACCCGAACACCAACAATAACCCTAAGCCTAAACCTAGCCCTAAACCTAACCTCAAACACCAACCCTAACCCTTACATTAACACTCGAACACTAACCTTAACCCTAGCCCTAAACCTAACCCCTAATGTCAAACCCTAATCCTAACCCTAACCCTAACACTAACCCTAACCCTAACCCTAATCCCAATCCTAACCCTAACCATAACCATAACGCTGTCCAACCCTAACCCTAACAATAACCCTAACCCTAGCTGTAACCCTAACTCTAAGCATAACCCTAAACATAACCCTAACCCTAACCCTAGGCCTAAATCTAACGTGAACCTCCATCCATAACGACCCTTAGCCATGAACCTAACCATAACGATAACCCTAACCCTAACCTAACCTAACCGTAATCCTAACCCCTAACACTAACCCTAACCCTAACCCTAAACCGAACCGAAACCCTAAACTCTAACACTAACGCTAACATCAAACCTAAACCTAAACTTATCCCTAAAACTAACCCTAACCCTAACTCTAACCTTAAAGCCAAATTCTAACCCTAACCCTAACCGTCATCCTAACTATAACACTAAACCCTAACTTTAGCCCTAACACTAGACCTAATCTATCCTAATGCCTAAACCCAACCCTAAACCTAAACTTACCTCTAAACCTAATCAATAACACTAACTGTAACCCATACCGCTAAACCTAACCCTCAACCAAACCCAAACCCTAACACTAACCCTAAACCTTACCGTAACCCTAACACTTACCATAAACTCTAAGCCAAAACGTAAACCTAACATTAAACCTAACACTAACCATAAGCCTAACCTATAACCCTAAACCTAACGAGAACCAAAACCATAACTATACCCCTAACCCTAACGCTAACACTAACCCTAACCCTAAACTTTAAATCCTAACAATAATCCTAAACCTAACCCTAATCCTAAATCTTCACGCCAAACCCTAATCCTAACACTAACCCTATCTCTAACCCCAAAACTACACCTATCCCTAACACCAATGGAAACCCTAACCCTAACCCTAACCCTGTCTAACCCTAACCCTAACCCTGAACCTAACACAAACCTATTTTCTAACACTCAGCCTAACCCTAACCCTAAATATCAACCTAACACTAACTCTAACCATAACGCTAAACCTAACTTCTAACACTAACACTAACGCTAAACCTAAGCTTCAACACTACCCTTAAACCTAACCCTAACCCTAACCGTAACCCTAACTCTAACTCTAATGCTAACCATAAACCTAACCCTAATCCTAACACTTACCCTAACACTAATCACAATCCTAACCCTAACCATAACAATAACCCTGTCCAAACCTATCCGTAACACTAACCTTAACTCTAGCCGTAAACCTAACACTAACCATACACCTAACCCTAACTCTAACCCTAAACCTAGCCCTAAATCTAACGCGAACCTCTAACCATAACCGACCCCTAGCCATAAGCCTAACCCTAACCCTAAACCTAACCCTAACTAAGCCTAAACATAAACCCTACCCTAACCCTAACCCTCACCTTAACGCTAAACCTAAAACTAAACCTAAGCCTAAACCTAACCGAAACCCTAAACACTAACACTAACGCTTACACCATACCTAACCCTAACCTTATCCCTAAAATTAACCCTAACACTAACTCTAACCCTAAACCCAAATTCTAACCCTAACCCTAACCGTAACCCTAACAGTAACCTCTAATAGTAACCCTTACCCTAAGCCTAAGCCTAACCCTCACCCGAATCCAAAGGTTAACAATAAACCAAACACTAACCCTAACCCTAAAACTAACCCTAACCCTAACCCTAACCCTAACCCTAACCCTCACCAGAATCCAAAGGCTAACCCTAACCCTAACACTCTAACACTAACCCTAATGCTAGCCCTAAACCTAACCCCTAACGTCAAACCCTAATCCTAACCCTAACCCTAACACTAACCCTAACCCTAATCTCAATCCTAACCCTAACACTTACCCTAACCCTGACCTTTACTCTAACCCTAAATCTAACCCTAACTCTAACCCTAACTCTAAACGTAACCCTAACTCTAACCCTAACACTAACGCTAAACCTAACTCTAACCCTAACCCTAACACTCACACTAACCCTAACCCTAACCGTAACCTATCATCTAACTCTAATCCTAACACTTACTCTATCCCGAAACATAACACTAACCCTAACTCTAAAGCTAACCCTAACTCTAAACCCAACCCAAAACTAACCCTAACACTAACTCCAACCTTAACAATAAACCTAAAATTAATTATAACCCTAACCCTAACCCTAATCATCTCCCTAACAACTAATCCCTAACCCTAAACCTAAACCTAACCCTAACCCTAACCTTAACCCTAACCCTAACCCTAAGTCTACACCAAACATTAACTTCTAATACTCACCCTAAACCTAAGCCAGCCCTAAATCTAAAACTAACCTGAAACCGAAGCGTAACCCTAACCCTAACCATAACCAGAACACTAACCTCTAAATCTAACCCTAACCCTAACACTAAACCTAAATCTAACCCTAAGCCTAAATGTTACACTAAACTTAACCCTGACCCTGACCCTAACTCTAACCTTAACCCTAATCTCTCACCCTAACCCTAACCCTAACCCTAACCCTAACCCTAACCCTAACCCTAAACCTAACCCTAATCCTAACCTAACCCTAACCCTAACCCCTAACCCTAACCCTAACCCTAACACTAAACCGAACCGAAACCCTAAACTCTAACACTAACGCTAACATCATACCTAAACCTAACCTTATCCCTAAAACTAACCCTAACCCAAACTCTAACCTTAAAGGCAAATTCTAACCCTAACCCTAACTGTCTTCCTAACAGTAACCTCTAACACTTGTCCTTACACTAACTAACCCTAACCCTCACCCGAATCCAAAGGCTAACCAGAAACCTAACCCTAACCCTAACCCTAACCCTAACCCTAACAATAACACTAAACCCTAACTTTAACCCTAACACTATACCTAAATCTATCCTAATGCCTAAACCCAACCCTAAACCTAAACCTACCTCTAAACCTAATCACTAACACTAACCGTAACCCATACCGTTAAACCTAACCCTCACCCAAAACCAAACCCTAACACTAACCCTAAACTTTACCCTAACCCTAACACTTACCATTAACTCTAACCCAAAACGTAAACCTAACATTAAACCTAACCCTAACCATAAGCCTAACCTATAACCCTAAACCTAACAAGAACCCAAACCGTAACTATAAAGCTAACCCTAACGCTAACACTAACCCTAAACTCTAACCCTAACCCTAAACTTTAAATCCTTACAATAACCCTAACCCTAACCCTAATCCTAAATCATCTCGCCAAACCCTAATCCTAACACTAACACTAACTCTAACCGTAACACTAAACCTATCCCTAACACCAATCCAAACCCTAACCCTAACCCTAACCCTGTCTAACCCTAAATGTAACCCTGACACTAACACAAACCTATTTTCTAATACTCACCCTAACCCTAACCCTAAATCTCAACCTAACCCTAACTCTAACCATAACGCTAAAGCTAACTTCTAACACTAACAATAACACTAACGCTAAACCTAAGCTTCAACACTACCCCTAAACCTAACCCTAACCCTAACCGTAACCCTAACTCTAACTCTAATGCTAACCATAAACCTAAAACTAACCCTAACACTTACCCTAACCCTAATCACAATCCTAACCCTAACCATAAACATAACCCTGTCCAACCCTAACCGTAACACTAACCCTAACTCTAGCCGTAACCCTAACACTAACCATACACCTAACCCTAACTCTAACCCTAACCCTAGCCCTAAATCTAACGTGAACCTCTAACCATAACCGACCCCTAGCCATAAGCCTAACCGTAACCCTAACCCTAACCCTAACTAACCCTAAACCTAAACCCTACCCTAACCCTAAACCTCACCTTAATGCTAAAACTAAAACTAAACCTAAGCCTAAACCTAACCGAAACCCTAAACACTAACACTAACGCTAACAAAATACCTAACCCTAACCTTATCCCTAAAATTAACCCTTACACTAACTCTAACCCTAAACCCAAACTCTAACCCTAACCCTAACCGTAACCCTAACAGTAACCTCTAACACTAACCCTTACCCTAAGCCTAAGCCTAACCCTCACCTGAATCCAAAGGCTAACCATAAACCAAAGCCTAACCCTAACCCTAAAACTAACCCTAACCCTAACCCTAACTCTAACCCTCACCTGAATCCAAAGGCTAACCAAAACCCTAACCGTCACCCTAACCTGAACAGTAACCATAACCCAAAGCCTAATCCTAGCCCTAATGCTAAGCTCAAACCCCAAACCTAACCCTAACCTTAACACTCTAACACTAACCCTAATGCTAGCACTAAACGTAACCCCTAACGTCAAACCCTAATCCTAACCCTAAACCTAACACTAAACCTAACCCTAACACTAACCCTAAAATAAACCCTAACCTCTAACCCAAATCCTAACCCTAACACTCACCTTAACGCTAAACCTAAAACTAAACCTAACCCTAAACCGAACCAAAACGCTAAACACTAACACTAACGCTAACACCATACCTAACCCTAACTTTATCCCTAAAACTAACCCTCACCCTAACTCTAACCCTAAACCAAATTTCTAACCATAAAACAAACCATAACCCTAATAGTAACCTCTAACACTAACGCTTACCCTAACCCTAACGCTAACCCTCACCCGAATCCAAAGGTTAACCATTAACCTAACCCTAACCATAACACTAACCCTAACACTAACCCTCACCGGAATCCAAAGGCTAACCATAACCCTAAACTCTAACCCTAATCCTAAACTCTAAACCTAACCCTAACACTAATCATAACCCTAACCCTAACACTAAAACCAAAACCTAACCCTGACAATATTCCTAAACCTAAACGTATCACTAAAAACAACCCTAATGCTAAACCTAAGCCTAACTGAAAACCCTAACCCTAATCCTAACCATAACCCTAACACTAACACTAACACTAACCCTTACCCTAACCCTAACACTAACCCTAAACTCTAACTCCAACCCTAACCTTAACCATAACCCTAACCTTAACCCAAACCGGAACACTAACCATAACCCTAAGCCTAATCCTAACCCTAAAGCTAACCTCTAACCCCAACCCTAAGCCTTAACTTAACACTCTAACACTAACACTAACGCTAGCCCTAAACCTAACCCCTAACGTCAAACCCTAATCCTAACCCTAACCTTAACACTAACCCTAACCTAATCCCCATCCTAACCCAAAACATAACCATAACCCTGTCCAACCCTAACCCTAAAACTAACCCTAACCCTAGCCGTAAGCCTAACTCTAACCATACCCCTAACCCTAAACCTAACTCTAGCCCTAAATCTAATGGAAACTCTAACCATAATCGACCCCTAGCCATAACCATAACCCTAACCCTAACCCTAACCCTAAACCTCACCTGAATCCAAAGGCTAACCATAACTCTAACCCTAACCCTAACCTAAACCTAACCCTAACCCCAGACCTTAACCCTAACCCTAACCCTCAACTTAACGCTAAACCTAAAACTAAACCTAACTCTAAACCTAACGGAAACCCTAAACACTAACACTAACGCTAACATCATACCTAACCCTAACCTTATCCCTAAAACTAACCCTAAACCTAACTCTTACCATAAACCCAAAGTCGAACCCTAACCGTAACCGTAACAGTAACCTCTAACACTAACCCTTACCCTAATCCTAACCCTAAGTCTCACCCGAATCCAAAGGCTAACCATAAACCTAACCCTAACCCTAAGCCTAACCCTAACACTAACCCTAAACCTCACCCGAATCCAAAGGCTAACCATAACCTTAACCCTAACCCTAACCTGAACACCAATCATAACCAAAAGCCTAATCCTAGCCCTAATTCTAACCTCAAACCCCAACCTTAACCCTAACCCTAACACTCTAACACTAATCCTAACGATAACCCTAACCCTAACACAAACCCTCACATTAATGCTAAACCTAAAACTAAACCTAACCCTATACCTAATCGAAACCCTAAACACTAACACTAACGGTAACACCATACCTAACCCTAAACTTATCCCTAAAACGAATTCTCACCCTAACTCTAACACTAAACCCAAATTCTAAAACTAACCGTAACCGTAACCCAAACAGTAACCTCTAACACTAACCCTTACCCTAACCCTAAACCTAACCCTCACCCGAATCCAAAGGCTAACCATAACCCTAAACCTAATCCTAACCCTAACCCTCACACGAATCCATAGGCTAACCATAACCCTAACCCTAACCCTAACCCGAACACTAACCATAACACAAAGCCTAATCCTAGCCCTAATGCTAACCTCAAACCGCAACCCAAACCCTAACCCTACCACTCTAACACTAACACTAACGCTAGCCATAAACCTAAACCCTAAAGTCAAAACCTAATCCTAACTCTAACCCTAACACTAACCCTAACACTAATCTCAATCCTAACCCAAACCATAACCCCAACCCTAACTTATACCCTAACCCTAAACCTAACCCTAACTCTAAGCCTAAAGTTAAACCTAACTCTAAACCTAACCCTAACACTCACACTAACCCTAACCCTAACCCTAACCCCTATACCTAACCCTAACCCTAACACAAACATTAACGCTAAACCTAAAACTAACCCTAACCCTAAACCTAACCGATACCCTAAACACTACACTAACGCTGACACCATACCTAATCCTAAAGTTATCCCTAAAACTAACCCTAACCCTAACTCTAAAACTAAACCCAAATTCAAAACAGAACCCTAACCGTAAACCTAACAGTAACCACTAACTCTAACCCTTACCCTAACCCTAACCCTAACCCTAACCCTCATCCGAATACAAAGGCTAACCATAACCCTAACCCTAACCCTATACCTAACCATAACACTAACCCTCACCCGAATCAAAAGGGTAACCATAACTCTAACCCTAACCCTAACCCGAACACTAACCATAACCCAAAGCGTAATCCTAGCCCTAATGCTAACCTCAAACCCAAACCCTAAAACTAACCCTAACATTCTAACACTAAGCCTAACGCTAGCCCTAAACCTAACCCCTAACGTCAAACCCTAATCCAAACCCTAACCCTAACACTAACCCTAACACTATATCTAAACCTAACCCTAACCCTAACCCTAACTATAACCCTAAACCTAATGCTAAACATAACTCTAACCCTAACCCTAACCCTCACACTAACCCTAACCCTAACCGTAACCTATCGTCTAACCCTAATCCTAACCCTTACCATATAGCGAAACGTAAACCTAAGCCTAACTCTATAGCTAACCCAAACCCTAAACCCAACACAAAACTAACCCTAACACTAACTCCAACCTTAACAATATCACTAAAACTAATCATAACCCTAACCCTAACCCTAATCAACTCCCTAACAACTAACCCCTAACCCTAACCCTAACCCTAACCCTAACCTTAACCCAAACATTAACCCTAAGCCTACACCAAACATTAACTTCTATTCCTCACCCTAACCCTAAGCCAGACCTAAATCTAACACTAACCTGAAACCTAAGTGTAACCTTAACGCTAACCATAACTATAACACTAACCTCTAAATCTAACCCTAAAACTAACACTCATCCTAAATCTAACCCTAAGCCTAAAAGTTACACTAAACTTAACCCTAACCCTGACCCTAACTCTAACCTTAACCCTAATCGCTAACCCTAACCCTCAACCTAAACCTAACCCTAACCCTAACCTCTAACCCTAACCCTAAACCTGAACCTAAAACTAACAGTAACGCAAACCTAACTTCTAACATTTACCCTAACCCTAACTGTAAAACTCAACCTAACCCTAACCCTAAACGTAACGCTAAAGCTAACTTTTAACCCTGAACCTAAATCTAAACCTAAGCTTTAACCCTAACGCTAACACTAACACTAACATCTAAGCCTAACCCTAACCCTAACCTGAACCCTACACCTAATCCTAACCGTAATTTAATGCTAAATTCTAACCATAACCTTAACCCTAACCGTAAGCCTAACCATAACGCTAACACTAGCACTAAACTCGAACAGTAACCCTAACTCTAACCCTAATCCTAAATCAATCCCTAACCTCCAACCCTAAACCTAACCCTAACCCTAACCATAACAATAACACTAAACCCTAACCTTAACCCTAACAATATCGCTAAATCTATCCCTATGCCTAAAACCAACCCTAAACCTAAACCTACCTCTAAACCTAATTCCTGATACTAACCTTAACGCATACCACTAAACCTAATCCTCACCCAAACCCAAACCCTAACACTAACCCTAACACTTACTCTACCCTAACACTTACCATTAACTCTAACCCTAAACATAACCCTAACCCTAAACCTAACCCTAACCATAAGCCTAACTTATAACCCTAAAGATAACAAAAACCCAAACCGTAACTATAACCCTAACCCTAAGGCTAACACTAACCCTAAACTCTAACCCTAACCCTAAACTTTAACATTAACCCTAACCCTAACGCTAATCCTAAACCTCCACGAGAAACCCTAATCCTAACACTAACCCTATCTCTAACCCTAACACTAACCCTATCCCTAACACCAATTCAAACGCTAACCCTAACCTTAACCCTGCTAACCCTAACCCTAACACTAACCCAAACCCAGCACTCTAACACTAATGCTAACACTAGATCTAAACCTAACCCCTAACGTCAAACCTAATCCTAACCCTAACCTTAACAATAACCCTAAACCTAATCCCAATCCTAACCCTAACCCTAACCCTAACATTTACCCTAACCCTAAATCTAACCCTGTCCCTAACCCTAACTCTAACCCTAACGCTAATGCTAAACCTAACTCTAACAGTAACCCTTACCCTCACACTAACCCTAACCCTAACCGTAACCTATCATCTAACCCTAATCCTAACCCTTACCCTATACCGAAACGTAACCCTAACCCTAACTCTAAAGTTAACCCTAACCCTAAAGCCAACCAATAACTAACACTAACACTAACTCCAACCTTAACAATATCCCTAAAACTAAACATAACCCTAACCCAAACCCTAATGATCTCCCTAACAACTAACCCCTAAACCTAAACCTAACCCTAACCCTAACCTTAACCCTAACTCTAAGCCTACACCAAACATTAACTTCTAATCCTCACCCTAACCCTAATCCAGCCCTAAATCTAACACTAACCTGAAACTTAAGCTTAACCCTAACACTAACCATAACCATAACACTAACCTCTAAATCTAACCCTAACCCTAACACTAACCCTAAATCTAGCCGTAAGCCTAAATGTTACACTAAACTTAACAGTAACCGTGACCCTAACTCTAACATTATCCCTAATCTCTAACCCTAAACCTAACCATAAACTTAAACCTAACCGTAACCTCTAACCCTAACCCTAAACCTGAACCTAAAACTAACAGTAGCACAAAACTAATTTCTAACCATTACACTAACCCTAAACCTAAACGTAACGTTAAGCAAACTTCTAACCCTGAACCTAAATCTAAATCTAAGCTTCAACCCTAACCCTAACACTAACCCTAAACTCTAAGCCTAACCCTAACACTAACCTGAACCCTACACCTAATCCTAACAATATTTTAACGCTAACTTCTAACCATAACCTTAACCCTAACCGTAAGCCAGCCCCAATGCTAACGATAGCACTAAACTCGAACCATAACCATAACACTAACCCTAATCCTAAATCTATCCCTAACCTCCAACCCTAAACCTAACCGTAACCCTAACCATAACAATAACACTAAACCCTAACCTTAACCCTAAAACTATCCCTAACTCTATCTCTATGCCTAAACTCAACCCTAAACCTAAACCTACCTCTAAACCTAATCCCTAATACTAACCCTAACGCATAGCGCTAAACCTAATCCTCACCCAAACCCAAACCCTAGCACTAACCCTAACACTTACCCTAAACCTAAAACTTACCATTAACTCTAACCCTAAATGTAACCCTAACCCTAAACCTAACCCTAACCATAAGCCTAACCTATAATCCTAAAGAAAACAAAAACCCAAACCGTAACTATAACCCAAACCCTAAGGTTAACACTAACCCTAAATTCTAACCCTAAACCTAAACTATTTAACCCTAACCATAACCCTAACCCTAATCCTAAACCTCCACGAGAAACCCTAATCCTAACACTAACCCTTTCTCTAACCCTAACACTAACCATATCCCTAACACCAATCCAAACCCTAACCCTAACCCTAACCCTACCCTAACACAAACCTATTTTCTAACCGTCACCCTAACCCGAACCCTAAATCTCAACCTAACGCTAACTCTAACCACAACACTAAAGCTAACTTCTAACTCTAACACTAACGCTAAACCTAAGCTTCAACCCTACCCCTAAACCTAACACTAAACCTAACCCTAAACTTAATGCTAACCATAACCCTAAACCGAACGCTAACCCTAACCATATCCCTAAACTCTAACCCTAATCCTAAGCTCTAAACCTAACCCTAACACTAATCATAACCCTAACCTTAACACTAAACACAAAACCTAACCCTGACACTATCCCTAACCCTAATCCTATCACTAAAAACAACCCTAATGCTAAACGTAAGCCTAACTGTAAACCCTAACCCAAATCCTAACACTAACACTAACACTAACCCTTACTCTAACCCTAACACTAACACTGAAATCTAACTCCAACCCTAACTCCAACCCTAATCTTAACAATTAGCCTAACCCCTAACACTAATCCTCACCTGAATCCAAAGGTTAACCATAACCCTAACCCTAACCCTAACCTGAACACTAACCGTAAACCTAAGCCAAATCCTAGCACTAATGCTAACCTCAAACCCCAACCCTAACCCTAACCCTAACACTCTAACACCGACCCTAACGCTAGCCCTAAACCTAACCTCTAACGTCAAATTCTAATCCTAACCCTAACCCTAACACGAACACTAACACTAATCTCAATCCTAACCCTAACCCTAACCCGAACCCTAACCCTAAACGTAACCCTAACCCTAAACCTAACTTTAATCATAAGCCTAATCTATGACCCTAAACCAAACAAGAAACCAAACCGTAACTATAACCGTAAACCTAATGCTAACAGTAACCCTAAACTCTAACCCTAACCATAACCTTTTAACCGTAACCCTAACCCTAACCCTAATCCTAAACCTTGACGCCAAACCGTAACCCTAACACTAACCCTAAATCTAACCCTAACACTAACCCTATCCATAACACCAATCCAAACCCAAACCCTAACCCTAACACTGTCTAACTCTAACCCTAAGCCTGACCCTAACACAAACCTATTTTCTAACATTCACCCTAACCCTAAACCTAAATCTCAACCTAACCCTAATTCTAACAATAACATTAAAGCTAACTTCTAACACTAACACAAAAGCTAAATCTAAGCTTCAACACTACCCCGAAACCTAACCCTAACCCTAACCGTAGCCCTAACTCTCACTGTAATGCTAACCATAACCCTAAACCGAACCCTAACCCTAACCATAACGCTAAACTCAAACACTAATCCTAAACTGTATACCTAAGCCTAACACTAATCATAACCCTAACCCTAACACTAAACCCAAAACCTAACCCTGACACTATACCTAACCCTAAACCTATCACTAAAAACAACCCCAATGCTAAACCTAAGCCTAACTGTAAACCCTAACCCTAATCGTAACCCTAACCCTAACACTAACACTAACTCAAATCCTTACTCTAACCATAACACTAACCCTAAACTCTAACTCCAAACCTAACTCCAACCCTAACCTTAACCATAAGCCTAACCTCTAACCCAAACCCTCACCCGAATCCAAAGACTAACCATAACACTAACCGTAACCCTTACCCGAACACTAACCATAACCCTAAGCCTAATCCTAGCACTAATGCTAACCTCAAACCCCATCCCTAACCCTAACCTTAACACTCCAACACTAACACTGACACTAGCCCTAAACCTAACCCCTAATGTCAAACCCTAATCCTAACCCTAACCCTAACACTAACCCAAACCCTAATCCCAATCCTAACCCTAACCATAACCATAACCCTGTCCAACCCTAACCCTAACACTAACCCTAACCCTAGCTGTAACCCTAACACTAACCATACCCCTAACCCGAACACTTACCCTAACACAGCCCTTAATCTAACGTGAACCACTTACAATTACCGACCCCTAGCCATAACCCTAACAATAACCGTAACCCTAACACTAACCTAACCATAACCCTATCCCCTAACCCTAACCCTAACCGTAACCCTAACCCTAACCCTCAACATAACGTTAAACCTAAAACTAACACTAACCCTAAAACTAACCGAAACCCTAAACACTAAAACTAATGCTAACACCATACCTAACCCTAACTTTACCATAAAACTAAAGCTAACCCTAACCCTAACCCTAACCTCTAACCATAACCCTCACCAGAATCCAAAGGATAACCATAACCCTAACCCTAAACCTAACCCGAACACTAACCATAACCCTAAGCCTAATCATGGCCCTAATTCTAACCTCAAACCCCAACCCTAACCCAAACCCTAACACTCTAACACTAACGCTAACACTAGCCCTATACCTAACAATTAACTTCAAAACTAATCCTAACCCTAACCTTAAGAATAACCCTAAACCTAATCCCAATCCTAACCCTAACCCTAAACCTAACCCTAACTTTTACCCTAACCCTAAATCTAACCCTGTCCCTAACCCTAACTCTAACCCTAACCCTAATGCTAAACCTAACTCTAACAGTAACCCTTACCCTCACACTAACCCTAACCCTAACCGTAACTTATCATCTAACCCTAATACTAACCCTTAACCTATACCGAAACGTAACCCTAACCCTAACTCTAAAGCTAACCCTAACCCTAAACCCAACCCATAACTAACACTAACACTAACTCCAACCTTAACAATATCCCTAAAACTAAACATAACCCTAACCCTAACACTAATGATCTCCCTAACAACTAACCCCTAACCCTAAACCTAACCCTAACCCTAACCTTAATCCTAACTCTAAGCCTACACCAAACATTAACTTCTAATCCTCACCCTAACCCTAATCCAGCCCTAAATCTAACACTAACCTGAAACGTAAGCTTAACACTAACACTAACCATAACCATAACACTAACCTCTAAATCTAACCCTAACCCTAACACTAACCCTAAATCTAGCCGTAAGCCTAAATGTTACACTAAACTTAACAGTAACCCTGACCCTAACTCTAACATTATCCCTAATCTCTAACCCTAACCCTAACCATAAACTTCAACCTAACCGTAACCTCTAACCCTAACCCTAAACCTGAACCTAAAACTAACAGTAGCACAAAACTAATTTCTAACCATTACACTAACCCTAAACCTAAACGTAACGTTAAGCAAACTTCTAACCCTGAACCTAAATCTAAATCTAAGCTTCAACCCTAACCCTAACACTAACCCTAAACTCTAAGCCTAACCCTAACACTAACCTGAACCCTACACCTAATCCTAACAATATTTTAACGCTAACTACTAACCATAACCTTAACCCTAACCGTAAGCCAGCCCCAATGCTAACGATAGCACTAAACTCGAACCATAACCATAACACTAACCCTAATCCTAAATCTATCCCTAACCTCCAACCCTAAACCTAACCGTAACCCTAACCATAACAATAACACTAAACCCTAACCTTAACCCTAAAACTATCCCTAACTCTATCTCTATGCCTAAACTCAACCCTAAACCTAAACCTACCTCTAAACCTAATCCCTAATACTAACCCTAACGCATACCGCTAAACCTAATCCTCACCCAAACCCAAACCCTAACACTAACCCTAACACTTACCCTAAACCTAAAACTTACCATTAACTGTAACGCTAAATGTAACCCTAACCCTAAACCTAACCCTAACCATAAGCCTAACCTATAATCCTAAAGAAAACAAAAACCCAAACCGTAACTATAACCCTAACCCTAAGGCTAACACTAACCCTAAACTTTAACCCTAACCCTAAACTTTTTAACCCTAAACCTAACCCTAACCCTAACCCTAACCCTAATCCTAAACCTCCACGAGAAACCCTAATCCTAACACTAACCCTATCTCTAACCCTAACACTAACCATATCCCTAACACCAATCCAAACCCTAACCCTAACCCTAACCCTGTCTAACCCTAACCGTAACCCTACCCTAACACAAACCTATTTTCTAACCGTCACCCTCACCCGAATCCTAAATCTCAACCTAACGCTAACTCTAACCACAACACTAAAGCTAACTTCTAACTCTAACACTAACGCTAAACCTAAGCTTCAACCCTACACCTAAACCTAACACTAAACCTAACCCTAAACTTAATGCTAACCATAACCCTAAACCGAACGCTAACCCTAACCATATCCCTAAACTCTAACCCTAATCCTAAGCTCTAAACCTAACCCTAACACTAATCATAACACTAACCTTAACACTAAACACAAAACCTAACCCTGACACTATCCCTAACCCTAATCCTATCACTAAAAACAACCCTAATGCTAAACGTAAGCCTAACTGTAAACCTAACCCAAATCCTAACACTAACACTAACACTAACCCTTACTCTAACCCTAACACTAACACTGAAATCTAACTCCAACCCTAACTCCAACCCTAATCTTAACAATTAGCCTAACCCCTAACACTAATCCTCACCTGAATCCAAAGGTTAACCATAACCCTAACCCTAACCCTAACCTGAACATTAACCATAACCCTAAGCCAAATCCTAGCACTAATGCTAACCTCAAACCCCAACCCTAACACTAACCCTAACACTCTAACATCGACCCTAACGCTAGCCCTAAACCTAACCTCTAACGTCAAATCCTAATCCTAACCCTAACCCTAACACGAACACTAACACTAATCTCAATCCTAACCCTAACCCTAACCCGAACCCTAACCCTAAACGTAACCCTAACCCTAAACCTAACTTTAATCATAAGCCTAATCTATGACCCTAAACCAAACAAGAACCCAAACCGTAACTATAACCCTAAACCTAATGCTAACAGTAACCCTAAACTCTAACCCTAACCATAACCTTTTAACCATAACCCTAACCCTAACACTAACACTAACCCTAATCCTAAACCTTCACGCCAAACCGTAATCCTAACACTAACCCTAAATCTAACCCTAACAATAACCCTATCCATAACACCAATCCAAACCCAAACCCTAACCCTAACACTGTCTAACTCTAACCCTAAGCCTGACCCTAACACAAACCTATTTTCTAACATTCACCCTAACCCTAACCCTAAATCTCAACCTAACCCTAAATCTAACAATAACATTAAAGCTAACTTCTAACACTAACACAAAGGCTAAACCTAAACTTCAACACTACCCCGAAACCTAACCCTAACCCTAACCGTAGCCCTAACTCTAACTGTAATGCTAACCATAACCCTAAACCGAACCCTAACCCTAACCATAACGCTAAACTCAAACACTAATCCTAAACTGTATACCTAAGCCTAACACTAATCATAACTCTAACCCTAACACTAAACCCAAAACCTAACCCTGACACTATACCTAACCCTAAACCTATCACTAAAAACAACCCCAATGCTAAACCTAAGCCTAACTGTAAACCCTAACCGTAATCGTAACCCTAACCCTAACACTAACACTAACTCAAATCCTTACTCTAACCATAACACTAACCCTAAACTCTAACTCCAAACCTAACTCCAACCCTAACCTTAACCATAAGCCTAACCTCTAACCCAAACCCTCACCCGAATCCAAAGACTAACCATAACACTAACCGTAACCCTTACCCGAACACTAACCATAACCCTAAGCCTAATCCTAGCACTAATGCTAACCTCAAACCCCATCCCTAACCCTAACCTTAACACTCCAACACTAACACTGACACTAGCCCTAAACCTAACCCCTAATGTCAAACCCTAATCCTAACCCTAACCCTAACACTAACCCAAACCCTAATCCCAATCCTAACCCTAACCATAACCATAACCCTGTCCAACCCTAACCCTAACACTAACCCTAACCCTAGCTGTAACCCTAACACTAACCATACCCCTAACCCTAACACTTACCCTAACACAGCCCTTAATCTAACGTGAACCACTTACCATTACCGACCCCTAGCCATAACCCTAACAATAACCGTAACCCTAACACAAGCCTAACCATAACCCTATCCCCTAACCCTAACCCTAACCCAAACCCTAAACCTAACCCTCAACATAACGTTAAACCTAAAACTAACCCTAACCCTAAACCTAACCGAAACCCTAAACACTAAAACTAATGCTAACACCATACCTAACCCTAACTTTACCATAAAACTAAACCTAACCCTAACCCTAACCCTAACCTCTAACCCTAACCCTCACCAGAATCCAAAGGTTAACCATAACCCTAACCCTAAACCTAACCCGAACACTAACCATAACCCTAAGCCTAATCATAGCCCTAATTCTAACCTCAAAGCCCAACCCTAAGCCAAACCCTAACACTCTAACACTAACGCTAACACTAGCCCTATACCTAACCCTTAACGGCAAACCTAATCCTAACCCTAAACTTAACAATAACCCTAAACCTAATCCCAATCCTAACCCTAACCCTAAACCTAACCCTAACTTTTACCCTAACCCTAAATCTAACCCTGTCCCTAACCCTAACTCTAACCCTAACCCTAACGCTAAACCTAACTCTAACAGTAACCCTTACCCTCACACTAACCCTAACCCTAACCGTAACTTATCATCTAATCTAATCCTAACCCTTACCCTATACCGAAACGTAACCCTAACCCTAACTCTAAAGCTAACCCTAACCCTAAACCCAACCCATAAATAACACTAACACTAACTCCAACCTTAACAATATCCCTAAAACTAAACATAACCCTAACCCTAACCCTAATGATCTCCCTAACAACTAACCCCTAACCCTAAACCTAACCCTAACCCTAACCTTAATCCTAACTCTAAGCCTACACCAAACATTAACTTCTAATCCTCACCCTAACCCTAATCCAGCCCTAAATCTAACACTAACCTGAAACGTAAGCTTAACCCTAACACTAACCATAACCATAACATTAACCTCTAAATCTAAGCCTAACCCTAACACTAACCCTAAATCTAGCCGTAAGCCTAAATGTTACACTAAACTTAACAGTAACCCTGACCCTAACTCTAACATTATCCCTAATCTCTAATCCTAACCCTAACCATAAACTTAAACCTAACCGTAACCTCTAACCCTAACCCTAAACCTGAACCTAAAACTAACAGTAGCACAAAACTAATTTCTAACCATTACACTAACCCTAAACCTAAACGTAACGTTAAGCAAACTTCTAACCCTGAACCTAAATCTAAATCTAAGCTTCAACCCTAACCCTAACGCTAACCCTAAACTCTAAGCCTAACCCTAACACTAACCTGAACCCTACACCTAATACTAACAATATTTTAATGCTAACTTCTAACCATAACCTTAACCCTAACCGTAAGCCAGCCCCAATGCTAACGATAGCACTAAACTCGAACCATAACCATAACACTAACCCTAATCCTAAATCTATCCCTAACCACCAACCCTAAACCTAACCGTGACCCTAACGATAACAATAACACTAAACCCTAACCTTAACCCTAAAACTATCCCTAACTCTATCTCTATGCCTAAACTCAACCCTAAACCTAAACCTACCTCTAAACCTAATCCCTAATACTAACCCTAACGCATACCGCTAAACCTAATCCTCACCCAAACCCAAACCCTAACACTAACCCTAACACTTACCCTAAACCTAAAACTTACCATTAACTCTAACACTAAATGTAACCCTAACCCTAAACCTAACCCTAACCATAAGCCTAACCTATAACCCTAAAGAAAACAAAAACCCAAACCGTAACTATAACCCTAACCCTAAGGCTAACACTAAGCCTATACTCTAACCCTAACCCTAAACTTTTAACCCTAACCCTAACCCTAACCCTAATCCTAAGCCTCCACGAGTAACCATAATCCTAACACTAACCCTATCTCTAACCCTAACACTAACCATATCCCTAACACCAATCCAAACCCTAACCCTAACCCTAAACCTGTCTAACACTAACCCTAACCCTACCCTAACACAAACCTATTTTCTAACCGTCACCCTAACCCGAACCCTAAATCTCAACCTAACGCTAACTCTAACCACAACACTAAAGCTAACTTCTAACTCTAACACTAACGCTAAACCTAAGCTTCAACCCTACCCCTAAACCTAACACTAAACCTAACCCTAAACTTAATGCTAACCATAACCCTAAACCGAACGCTAACCCTAACCATATCCCCAAACTCTAACCCTAATACTAAGCTCTAAACCTAACCCTAACACTAATCATAACCCTAATCTTAACACTAAACACAAAACCTAACCCTGACACTATCCCTAACCCTAATCCTATCACTAAAAACAACCCTAATGCTAAACGTAAGCCTAACTGTAAACCCTAACCCAAATCCTAACACTAACACTAACACTAACCTTTACTCTAACCCTAACACTAACACTGAAATCTAACTCCAACCCTAACTCCAACCCTAATCTTAACAATTAGCCTAACCCCTAACACTAATCCTCACCTGAATCCAAAGGTTAACCATAACGCTAACCCTAACCCTAACCTGAACACTAACCATAACTCTAAGCCTAATCCTAGCACTAATGCTAACATCAAACCCCAACCCTAAACATAACCCTAACACTCTAACACTGACCCAAACGCTAGCCCTAAACCTAACCTCTAACTTCAAATCCTAACCCTAACCCTAACCCGAACCCTAACCTTAAACGTAACCCTAACCCTAAACCTAACTTTAATCATAAGCCTAATCTATGACCCTAAACCAAACAAGAACCCAAACCGTAACTATAACCCTAACCCTAATGCTAACAGTAACCCTAAACTCTAACCCTAACCATAACCTTTTAACCGTAACCCTAACCCTAACCCTAACACTAACCCTAATCCTAAACCTTCACGCCAAACCGTAATCCTAACACTAACCCTAAATCTAACCCTAACACTAACCCTATCCATAACACCAATCCAAACCCAAACCCTAACCCTAACACTGTCTAACTCTAACCCTAAGCCTGACCCTAACACAAACCTATTTTCTAACATTCACCCTAACCCTAACCCTAAATCTCAACCTAACCCTAATTCTAACAATAACATTAAAGCTAACTTCTAACACTAACACAAATGCTAAACCTAAACTTCAACACTACCCCGAAACCTAACCCTAACGCTAACCGTAGCCCTAACTCTAACTGTAATGCTAACCATAACCCTAAACCGAACCCTAACCCTAACCATAACGCTAAACTCTAACACTAATCCTAAACTGTATACCTAAGCCTAACACGAATCATAACCCTAACCCTAACACTAAACCCAAAACCTAACCCTGACACTGTACCTAACCCTAAACCTATCACTAAAAACAACCCCAATTCTAAACCTAAGCCTAACTGTAAACCCTAACCGTAATCGTAACCCTAACCCTAACACTAACACTAACTCAAATCCTTACTCTAACCATAACACTAACCCTAAACTCTAACTCCAAACCTAACTCCAACCCTAACCTTAACCATAAGCCTAACCTCTAACCCAAACCCTCAACCGAATCCAAAGACTAACCATAACACTAACTGTAACCCTTACCCGAACACTAACCATAACCCTAAGCCTAATCCTAGCACTAATGCTAACCTCAAACCCCATCCCTAACCCTAACCTTAACATTCCAACACTAACACTGACACTAGCCCTAAACCTAACCCCTAATGTCAAACCCTAATCCTAACCCTAACCCTAACACTAACCCTAACACTAGCTGTAACTCTAACACTAACCATACCCCTAACCCTAACACTTACCCTAACACAGCCCTTAATCTAACGTGAACCACTTACCATAACCGACCCGTAGCCATAACCCTAACAGTAACCGTAATCCTAACACTAACCTAACCATAGCCCTATCCCCTAACCCTAACCCTTACCCTAACCCTAACCCTAACCCTCAACATAACGTTAAACCTAAAACTAACCCTAACCCTAAATCTAACCGAAACCCTAAACACTAAAACTAATGCTAACACCATACCTAACCCTAACTTTACCATAAAACTAAACCTAACCTTAACCCTAACCCTAACCTGTAACCCTAACCCTCACCAGAATCCAAAGGTTAACCATAACCCTAACCCTAAACCTAACCCGAACACTAACCATAACCCTAAGTCTAATCCTAGCCTTAATTCTAACCTCAAACTCCAACCCTAACCCAAAGCCTAACACTCTAACACTAACGCTAACACTAGCCCTAAACCTAACCCCTAACGTCAAACCTAATCCTAACCCTAACCTTAACAATGACCCTAAACCTAATCCCAATCCTAACCCTAACCCTAAACCTAACCCTAACCTTTACTCTAACCCTAAATCTAACCCTGTCCCTAACCCTAACTGTAACCCTAACCCTAACGCTAAACCTAACTCTAACAGTAACCCTTTTCCTCACAATAACCCTAACCCTAACCGTAACTTATCATCTAACCCTAATCCTAACCCTTACCCTATACCGAAATGTAACTCTAACCCTAACTCTAAAGCTAATCCTAACCCTAAACACAACCCATAACTAACACTAACACTAACTCCAACCTTAACAATATCCCTAAAACTAAACATAACCCTAACCCTAACCCTAATGATCTCCCTAACAACTAACCCCTAACCCTAAACCTAACCCTAACCCTAACCTTAACCCTAACTCTAAGCCTACACCAAACATTAACTTCTAATCCTCACCCTAACCCTAATCCAGCACTAAATCTAACACTAACCTGAAACGTAAGCTTAACCCTAACACTAACCGTAACCGTAACACTAACCTCTAAATCTAACCCTAACCCTAACACTAACCTTAAATCTAGCCGTAAGCCTAAATGTTACACAAAACTTAACAGTAACCCTGACCCTAACTCTAACATTATCCCTAATCTCTAACCCTAACCCTAACCATAAACTTAAACCTAACCGTAACCTCTAACCCTAACCCTAAACCTGAACCTAAAACTAACAGTAGCACAAAACTAATTTCTAACCATTACACTAACCCTAAACCTAAACGTAACGTTAAGCAAACTTCTAACCCTGAACCTAAATCTAAATCTAAGCTTCAACCCTAAGCCTAACACTAACCCTAAACTCTAAGCCTAACCCTAACACTGACCTGAACCCTACACCTAATCCTAACAATATTTTAACGCTAACTTCTAACCATAACCTTAACCCTAACCGTAAGCCAGCCCCAATGCTAACGATAGCACTAAACTCGAACCATAACCATAACACTAACCCTAATCCTAAATCTATCCCTAACCTCCAACCCTAAACCTAACCGTAACCCTAACCATAACAATAACACTAAAACCTAACCTTAACCCTAAAACTATCCCTAACTCTATCTCTATGCCTAAACTCAACCCTAAACCTAAACCTACCTCTAAACCTAATCCCTAATACTAACCCTAACGCATACCGCTAAACCTAATCCTCACCCAAACCCAAACCCTAACACTAACCCTAACACTTACCCTAAACCTAAAACTTACCATTAACTCTAACACTAAATGTAACCCTAACCCTAAAACTAACCCTAACCATAAGCCTAACCTATAACCCTAAAGAAAACAAAAACCCAAACTGTAACTATAACCCTAACTCTAAGGCTAACACTAACCCTAAACTCTAACCCTAACCCTAAACTTTTTAACCCTAACCCTAACACTAACACTAATCCTAAACCTCCACGATAAACCCTAATCCTAACACTAACCCTATCTCTAACCCTAACACTAACCATATCCCTAACACCAATCCAAACCCTAACCCTAACCCTAACCCTGTCTAACCCTAACCCTAACCCTACCCTAACACAAACCTATATTCTAACCGTCACCCTAACCCGAACCCTAAATCTCAACCTAACGCTAACTCTAACCACAACACTAAAGCTAACTTCTAACTCTAACACTAACGCTAAACCTAAGCTTCAACCCTACCCCTATACCTAACACTAAACCTAACCCTAAACTTAATGCTAACCATAACCCTAAACCGAACGCTAACCCTAACCATATCCCTAAACCCTAACCCTAATCCTAAGCTCTAAACCTAACCCTAACACTAATCATAACCCTAACCTTAACACTAAACACAAAACCTAACCCTGACACTATCCCTAACCCTAATCCTATCACTAAAAACAACCATAATGCTAAACGTAAGCCTAACTGTAAACCCTAACCCAAATCCTAACACTAACACTAACACTAACCCTTACTCTAACCCTAACACTAACACTGAAATCTAACTCCAACCCTAACTCCAACCCTAATCTTAACAATTAGCCTAACCCCTAACACTAATCCTCAACTGAATCCAAAGGTTAACCATAACCCTAACCCTAACCCTAACCTGAACACTAACCATAACCCTAAGCCTAATCCTAGCACTAATGCTAACCTCAAACTGCAACCCTAACCCTAACCCTAACACTCTAACACTGACCCTAACGCTAGCCCTAAACCTAACCTCTAACGTCAAATCCTAATCCTAACCCTAACCCTAACACGAACACTAACACTAATCTCAATACTAACCCTAACCCTAACCCGAACCCTAACCCTAAACGTAACCCTAACCCTATACCTAACTTTAATCATAAGCCTAATCTATGACCCTAAACCAAACAAGAACCCAAACCGTAACGATAACCCTAACCCTAATGCTAACAGTAACCCTAAACTCTAACCCTAACCATAACCTTTTAACCATAACCCTAACCCTAACACTAACACTAACCCTAATCCTAAACCTTCACGCCAAACCGTAATCCTAACACTAACCCTAAATCTAACCCTAACACTAACCCTATCCATAACACCAATCCAAACCCAAACCCTAACCCTAACACTGTCTAACTCTAACCCTAAGCCTGACCCTAACACAAACCTATTTTCTAACATTCACCCTAACCCTAACCCTAAATCTCAACCTAACCCTAAATCTAACAATAACATTAAAGCTAACTTCTAACACTAACACAAACGCTAAACCTAAGCTGCAACACTTCCCCGAAACCTAACCCTAACCCTAACCGTAGCCCTAACTCTCACTGTAATGCTAACCATAACCCTAAACCGAACCCTAACCCTAACCATAACGCTAAACTCTAACACTAATCCTAAACTGTATACCTAAGCCTAACACTAATCATAAACCTAACCCTAACACTAAACCCAAAACCTAACCCTGACACTATACCTAACCCTAAACCTATCACTAAAAACAACCCCAATGCTAAACCTAAGCCTAACTGTAAACCCTAACCCTAATCGTAACCCTAACCCTAACCCTAACACAAACACTAACTCAAATCCTTTCTCTAACCATAACACTAACGCTAAATTCTAACTCCAAACCTAACTCCAACCCTAACCTTAACCATAAGCCTAACCTCTAACCCAAACCCTCACCCGAATCCAAAGACTAACCATAACACTAACCGTAACCCTTACCCGAACACTAACCATAACCCTAAGCCTGATCCTAGCACTAATGCTAACCTCAAACCCCAACTCTAACCCTAACCTTAACACTCCAACACTAACACTGACACTAGCCCTAAACCTAACCCCTAATGTCAAACCCTAATCCTAACCCTAACCCTAACACTAACCCAAACCCTAATCCCAATTCTAACCCTAAGCATAACCATAACCCTGTCCAACCCTAACCCTAACACTCACCCTAACCCTAGCTGTAACCCTAACACTAACCATACCCCTAACCCTAACACTTACCCTAACACAGCCCTTAATCTAACGTGAACCACTTACCATAACCGACACCTAGCCATAACCCTTACAGTAACCGTAACTCGAACACTAACCTAACCAAAACCCTATCCCCTAACCCTAACCCTAACCCTAACCCTAACCCTAACCCTAACCCTCAACATAACCTTAAACCTAAAACTAACCCTAACCCTAAACCTAACCGAAACCCTAAACACTAAAACTAATGCTAACACCATGCCTAACCCTAACTTAAGCATAAAACTAAGCCTAACCCTAACGCTAACCCTAACCTGTAACCCTAACCCTCACCAGAATCCAAAGGTTAACCATAACCTTAACCCTAAACCTAACCCGAACACTAACCATAACCCTAAGCCTAATCCTAGCCCTAATTCTAACCTCAAACCCCAACCCTAACCCAAACCCTAACACTCTAACACTAACGCTAACACTAGCCCTAAACCTAACCCCTAACGTCAAACCTAATACTAACCCTAACCTTAAGAATAACCCTAAACCTAATCCCAATCCTAACCCTAACCGTAAACCTAACCCTAAACTTTACCCTAACCCTAAATCTAACGCTGTCCCTAACCCTAACTCTAACCCTAACCCTAACGCTAAACCTAACTGTAACAGTAACCCTTACCTTCACACTAACCCTAACCCTAACCGTAACTTATCATCTAACCCTAATACTAACCCTTAACCTATACCAAAACGTAACCCTAACCCTAACTCTAAAGCTAACCCTAACCCTAAACCCAACCCATAACTAACACTAACACTAACTCCAACCTTAACAATATCCCTAAAACTAAACATAACCCTAACCCTAACCCTAATGATCTCCCTAACAACTAACCCCCAACCCTAAACCTAACCCTAACCCTAACCTTAACCCTAACTCTAAGCCTACACCAAACATTAACTTCTAATCCTCACCCTAACCCTAATCCAGCCCTAAATCTAACACTAACCTGAAACGTAAGCTTAACCCTAACACTAACCATAACCATAACACTAACCTCTAAATCTAACCCTAACCCTAACACTAACCCTAAATCTAGCCATAAGCCTAAATGTTACACTAAACTTAACAGTAACCCTGACCCTAACTCTAACATTATCCCTAATCTCTAACCCTAACCCTAACCATAAACTTAAACCTAACCGTAACCTCTAACCGAAACCCTAAACCTGAACCTAAAACTAACAGTAGCACAAAACTAATTTCTAAACATTACACTAACCCTAAACCTAAACGTAACGTTAAGCAAACTTCTAACCCTGAACCTATATCTAAATCTAAGCTTCAACCCTAACCCTAACACTAACCCTAAACTCTAAGCCTAGCCCTAACACTAACCTGAACCCTACACCTAATCCTAACAATATTTTAACGCTAACTTCTAACCATAACCTTAACCCTAACCGTAAGCCAGCCCCAATGCTAATGATAGCACTAAACTCGAACTATAACCATAACACTAACCCTAATCCTAAATCTATCCCTAACCTCCAACCCTAAACCTAACCGTAACCCTAACCATAACAATAACACTAAACCCTAACCTTAACCCTAAAACTATCCCTAACTCTATCTCTATGCCTAAACTCAACCCTAAACCTAAACCTACCTCTAAACCTAATCCCTAATACTAACCCTAACGCATACCGCTAAACCTAATCCTCACCCAAACCCAAACCCTAACACTAACCCTAACACTTACCCTAAACCTAAAACTTACCATTAACTGTAACGCTAAATGTAACCCTAACCCTAAACCTAACCCTAACCATAAGCCTAACCTATAATCCTAAAGAAAACAAAAACCCAAACCGTAACTATAACCCTAACCCTAAGGCTAACACTAACCCTAAACTCTAACCCTAACCCTAAACTTTTTAACCCTAAACCTAACCCTAACCCTAACCCTAACCCTAATCCTAAACCTCCACGAGAAACCCTAATCCTAACACTAACCCTATCTCTAACCCTAACACTAACCATATCCCTAACACCAATCCAAACCCTAACCCTAACCCTAACCCTGTCTAACCCTAACCGTAACCCTACCCTAACACAAACCTATTTTCTAACCGTCACCCTCACCCGAATCCTAAATCTCAACCTAACGCTAACTCTAACCACAACACTAAAGCTAACTTCTAACTCTAACACTAACGCTAAACCTAAGCTTCAACCCTACACCTAAACCTAACACTAAACCTAACCCTAAACTTAATGCTAACCATAACCCTAAACCGAACGCTAACCCTAACCATATCCCTAAACTCTAACCCTAATCCTAAGCTCTAAACCTAACCCTAACACTAATCATAACACTAACCTTAACACTAAACACAAAACCTAACCCTGACACTATCCCTAACCCTAATCCTATCACTAAAAACAACCCTAATGCTAAACGTAAGCCTAACTGTAAACCTAACCCAAATCCTAACACTAACACTAACACTAACCCTTACTCTAACCCTAACACTAACACTGAAATCTAACTCCAACCCTAACTCCAACCCTAATCTTAACAATTAGCCTAAACCCTAACACTAATCCTCACCTGAATCCAAAGGTTAACCATAACCCTAACCCTAACCCTAACCTGAACATTAACCATAACCCTAACCAAATCCTAGCACTAATGCTAACCTCAAACCCCAACCCTAACACTAACCCTAACACTCTAACACCGACCCTAACGCTAGCCCTAAACCTAACCTCTAACGTCTAATCCTAATCCTAACCCTAACCCTAACACGAACACTAACACTAATCTCAATCCTAACCCTAACCCTAACCCGAACCCTAACCCTAAACGTAACCCTAACCCTAAACCTAACTTTAATCATAAGCCTAATCTATGACCCTAAACCAAACAAGAACCCAAACCGTAACTATAACCCTAACCCTAATGCTAACAGTAACCCTAAACTCTAACCTTAACCATAACTTTTAACCGTAACCCTAACCCTAACCCTAACCCTAACACTAACCCTAATCCTAAACCTTCAGGCCAAACCGTAATCCTAAAACTAACCCTAAATCTAACCCTAACACTAACCCTATCCATAACACCAATCCAAACCCAAACCCTAACCCTAACACTGTCTAACTCTAACCCTAAGCCTGACCCTAACACAAACCTATTTTCTAACATTCACCCTAACCCTAAACCTAAATCTCAATGTAACCCTAATTCTAACAATAACATTAAAGCTAACTTCTAACACTAACACAAAGGCTAAACCTAAACTTCAACACTACCCCGAAACCTAACGCTAACCCTAACCGTAGCCCTAACTCTAACTGTAATGCTAACCATAACCCTAAACCGAACCCTAACCCTAACCATAACGATAAACTCAAACACTAATCCTAAACTGTATACCTAAGCCTAACACTAATCATAACTCTAACCCTAACACTAAACCCAAAACCTAACCCTGACACTATACCTAACCCTAAACCTATCACTAAAAACAACCCCAATGCTAAACCTAAGCCTAACTGTAAACCCTAACCCTAATCGTAACCCTAACCCTAACACTAACACTAACACTAACTCAAATCCTTACTCTAACCATAACACTAACCCTAAACTCTAACTCCAAACCTAACTCCAAACCTAACCTTAACCATAAGCCTAACCTCTAACCCAAACCCTCACCCGAATCCAAAGACTAACCATAACACTAACCGTAACCCTTACCCGAACACTAACCATAACCCTAAGCCTAATCCTAGCACTAATGCTAACCTCAAACCCCAACCCTAACCCTAACCTTAACACTCCAACACTAACACTGACACTAGCCCTAAACCTAACACCTAATGTCAAACCCTAATCCTAACCCTAACCCTAACACTAACCCAAACCCTAATCCCAATCCTAACCCTAACCATAACCATAACCCTGTCCAACCCTAACCCTAACACTAACCCTAACCCTAGCTGTAACCCTAACACTAACCATACCCCTAACCCTAACACTTACCCTAACACAGCCCTTAATCTAAAGTGATCCACTTACCATAACCGACCAATAGCCATAACCCTAACAGTAACCGTAACCCTAACACTAACCTAACCATAACCCTATCCCCTAACCCTAACCATAACCCTAACGCTAACCCTAACCCTAACCCTAACCCTCAACATAACCTTAAACCTAAAACTAACCCTAACCCTAAACCTAACCGATACCCTAAACACTAAAACTAATGCTAACACCATACCTAACCCTAACTTTACCATAAAACTAAACCTAACCCTAACCCTAACCCTAACCTCTAACCCTAACCCTCACCAGAATCCAAAGGTTAACCATAACCCTAACCCTAAACCTAACCCGAACACTAACCATAACCCTAAGCCTAATCCTAGCCCTAATTCTAACCTCAAACCCCAACCCTAACCCAAACCCTAACACTCTAACACTAACGCTAACACTAGCCCTAAACCTAACCCCTAACGTCAAACCTAATCCTAACCCTAACCTTAACAATAACCCTAAACCTAATCCCAATCCTAACCCTAACCCTAAACCTAACCCTAACCTTTACCCTAAACCTAAATTTAACCCTGTCCCTAACCCTAACTCTAACCCTAACACTAACGCTAAACCTAACTCTAACAGTAACCCTTACCCTCACACTAACCCTAACCCTAACCATAACTTATCATCTAACCCTAATCCTAACCCTTACCCTATACCGAAACGTAACCCTAACCCTAACTCTAAAGCTAACCCTAACCCTAAACCCAACCCATAACTAACACTAACACTAACTCCAACCTTAACAATATCCCTAAAACTAAACATAACCATAACCCTAACCCTAATGATCTCCCTAACAACTAACCCCTAACCCTAAACCTAACCCTAACCCTAACCTTAACCCTAACTCTAAGCCTACACCAAACATTAACTTCTAATCCTCACCCTAACCCTAATCCAGCCCTAAATCTAACACTAACCTGAAACGTAAGCTTAACCCTAACACTAACCATAACCGTAACACTAACCTCTAAATCTAAGCCTAACCCTAACACTAACCTTAAATCTAGCCGTAAGCCTAAATGTTACACTAAACTTAACAGTAACCCTGACCCTAACTCTAACATTATCCCTAATCTCTAACCCTAACCCTATCCATAAACTTAAACCTAACCGTAACCTCTAACCCTAACCCTAAACCTGAACCTAAAACTAACAGTAGCACAAAACTAATTTCTAACCATTACACTAACCCTAAACCTAAACGTAACGTTAAGCAAACTTCTAACCCTGAACCTATATCTAAATCTAAGCTTCAACCCTAACCCTAACACTAACCCTAAACTCTAAGCCTAACCCTAACACTAACCTGAACCCTACACCTAATCCTAACAATATTTTAACGCTAACTTCTAACCATAACCTTAACCCTAACCGTAAGCCAGCCCCAATGCTAACGATAGCACTAAACTCGAACCATAACCATAACACTAACCCTAATCCTAAATCTATCCCTAACCTCCAACCCTAAACCTAACCGTAACCCTAACCATAACAATAACACTAAACCCTAACCTTAACCCTAAAACTATTCCTAACTCTAAACTCAACCCTAAACCTAAACCTACCTCTAAACCTAATCCCTAATACTAACCCTAATGCATACCGCTAAACCTAATCCTCACCCAAACCCAAACCCTAACACTAACCCTAACACTTACCCTAAACCTAAAACTTACCATTAACTGTAACGCTAAATGTAACCCTAACCCTAAACCTAACCCTAACCATAAGCCTAACCTATAACCCTAAAGAAAACAAAAACCCAAACCGTAACTATAACCCTAACCCTAAGGCTAACACTAACCCTAAACTCTAACATTAACCCTAAACTTTTTAACCCTAAACCTAACCCTAACCCTAAGCCTAACCCTAATTCTAAACCTCCATGAGAAACCCTAATCCTAACACTAACTCTATCTCTAACCCTAACATTAACCATATCCCTAACACCAATCCAAACCCTAACCCTAACCCTAACCCTGTCTAACCCTAACCCTAACCCTACCCTAACACAAACCTATTTTCTAACCGTCACCCTAACCCGAACCCTAAATCTCAACCTAACGCTAACTCTAACCACAACACTAAAGCTAACTTCTAACTCTAACACTAACACTAAACCTAAGCTTCAACCCTACCCCTAAACCTAACACTAAACCTAACCCTAAACTTAATGCTAACCATAACCCTAAACCGAACGCTAACCCTAACCATATCCCTAAACTCTAACCCTAATCCTAAGCTCTAAACCTAACCCTAACACTAATCATAACCCTAACCTTAACACTAAACACAAAACCTAACCCTGACACTATCCCTAACCCTAATCCTATCACTAAAAACAACCCTAATGCTAAACGTAAGCCTAACTGTAAACCCTAACCCAAATCCTAACACTAACACTAACACTAACCCTTACTCTAACCCTAACACTAACACTGAAATCTAACTCCAACCCTAACTCCAACCCTAATCTTAACAATTAGCCTAACCCCTAACACTAATCCTCACCTGAATCCAAAGGTTAACCATAACCCTAACCCTAACCCTAACCTGAACACTAACCATAACCCTAAGCCTAATCCTAGCACTAATGCTAACCTCAAACCCCAACCCTAACCCTAACCCTAACACTCTAACACTGACCCTAACGCTAGCCCTAAACCTAACCTCTAACGTCAAATCCTAATCCTAACCCTAACCCTAACACGAACACTAACACTAATCTCAATCCTAACCCTAACCCTAACCCGAACCCTAACCCTAAACGTAACCCGAACCCTAAACCTAACTTTAATCATAAGCCTAATCTATGACCCTAAACCAAACAAGAACCCAAACCGTAACTATAACCCTAACCCTAATGCTAACAGTAACCCTAAACTCTAACCCTAACCATAACCTTTTAACCGTAACCCTAACCCTAACACTAACACTAACCCTAATCCTAAACCTTCACGCCAAACCGTAATCCTAACACTAACCCTAAATCTAACCCTAACACTAACCCTATCCATAACACCAATCCAAACCCAAACCCTAACCCTAACACTGTCTAACTCTAACCCTAAGCCTGACCCTAACACAAACCTATTTTCTAACATTCACCCTAACCCTAACCCTAAATCTCAACCTAACCCTAAATCTAACAATAACATTAAAGCTAACTTCTAACACTAACACAAACGCTAAACCTAAGCTGCAACACTTCCCCGAAACCTAACCCTAACCCTAACCGTAGCCCTAACTCTAACTGTAATGCTAACCATAACCCTAAACCGAACCCTAACCCTAACCATAACGCTAAACTCTAACACTAATCCTAAACTGTATACCTAAGACTAACACTAATCATAAACCTAACCCTAACACTAAACCCAAAACCTAACCCTGACACTATACCTAACCCTAAACCTATCACTAAAAACAACCCCAATGCTAAACCTAAGCCTAACTGTAAACCCTAACCCTAATCGTAACCCTAACCCTAACCCTAACACAAACACTAACTCAAATCCTTTCTCTAACCATAACACTAACCCTAAATTCTAACTCCAAACCTAACTCCAACCCTAACCTTAACCATAAGCCTAACCTCTAACCCAAACCCTCACCCGAATCCAAAGACTAACCATAACACTAACCGTAACCCTTACCCGAACACTAACCATAACCCTAAGCCTGATCCTAGCACTAATGCTAACCTCAAACCCCAACCCTAACCCTAACCTTAACACTCCAACACTAACACTGACACTAGCCCTAAACCTAACCCCTAATGTCAAACCCTAATCCTAACCCTAACCCTAACACTAACCCAAACCCTAATCCCAATTCTAACCCTAAGCATAACCATAACCCTGTCCAACCCTAACCCTAACACTCACCCTAACCCTAGCTGTAACCCTAACACTAACCATAACCCTAACCCTAACACTTACCCTAACACAGCCCTTAATCTAACGTGAACCACTTACCATAACCGACACCTAGCCATAACCCTAACAGTAACCGTAACTCGAACACTAACCTAACCAAAACCCTATCCCCTAACCCTAACCCTAACCCTAACCCTAACCCTCAACATAACGTTAAACCTAAAACTAACCCTAACCCTAAACCTAACCGAAACCCTAAACACTAAAACTAATGCTAACACCATGCCTAACCCTAACTTAAGCATAAAACTAAACCTAACCCTAACGCTAACCCTAACCTGTAACCCTAACCCTCACCAGAATCCAAAGGTTAACCATAACCTTAACCCTAAACCTAACCCGAACACTAACCATAACCCTAAGCCTAATCCTAGCCCTAATTCTAACCTCAAACCCCAACCCTAACCCAAACCCTAACACTCTAACACTAACGCTAACACTAGCCCTAAACCTAACCCCTAACGTCAAACCTAATACTAACCCTAACCTTAAGAATAACCCTAAACCTAATCCCAATCCTAACCCTAACCGTAAACCTAACCCTAACCTTTACCCTAACCCTAAATCTAACGCTGTCCCTAACCCTAACTCTAACCCTAACCCTAACGCTAAACCTAACTCTAACAGTAACCCTTACCCTCACACTAACCCTAACCCTAACCGTAACTTATCATCTAACCCTAATCCTAACCCTTACCCTATACCGAAATGTAACCCTAACCCTAACTCTAAAGCTAACCCTAACCCTAAACCCAACCCATAACTAACACTAACACTAACTCCAACCTTAACAATATCCCTAAAACTAAACATAACCCTAACCCTAACCCTAATGATCTCCCTAACAACTAACCCCCAACCCTAAACCTAACCCTAACCCTAACCTTAACCCTAACTCTAAGCCTACACCAAACATTAACTTCTAATCCTCACCCTAACCCTAATCCAGCCCTAAATCTAACACTAACCTGAAATGTAAGCTTAACCCTAACACTAACCATAACCATAACACTAACCTCTAAATCTAACCCTAACCCTAACACTAACCCTAAATCTAGCCATAAGCCTAAATGTTACACTAAACTTAACAGTAACCCTGACCCTAACTCTAACATTATCCCTAATCTCTAACCCTAACCCTAACCATAAACTTAAACCTAACCGTAACCTCTAACCGAAACCCTAAACCTGAACCTAAAACTAACAGTAGCACAAAACTAATTTCTAAACATTACACTAACCCTAAACCTAAACGTAACGTTAAGCAAACTTCTAACCCTGAACCTATATCTAAATCTGAGCTTCAACCCTAACCCTAACACTAACCCTAAACTCTAAGCCTAGCCCTAACACTAACCTGAACCCTACACCTAATCCTAACAATATTTTAACGCTAACTTCTAACCATAACCTTAACCCTAACCGTAAGCCAGCCCCAATGCTAATGATAGCACTAAACTCGAACTATAACCATAACACTAACCCTAATCCTAAATCTATCCCTAACCTCCAACCCTAAACCTAACCGTAACCCTAACCATAACAATAACACTAAACCCTAACCTTAACCCTAAAACTATCCCTAACTCTATCTCTATGCCTAAACTCAACCCTAAACCTAAACCTACCTCTAAACCTAATCCCTAATACTAACCCTAACGCATACCACTAAACCTTATCCTCAACCAAACCCAAACCCTAACACTAACACTAACACTTACCCTAAACCTAAAACTTACCATTAACTCTAACCCTAAATGTAACCCTAACCCTAAACCTAACCCTAACCATAAGCCTAACCTATAACCCTAAAGAAAACAAAAACCCAAACCGTAACTATAACCCTAACCCTAAGGCTAACACTAACCCTAAACTCTAACCCTAACCCTAAACTTTTTAACCCTAAACCTAACCCTAACCCTAACCCTAACCCTAATCCTAAACCTCCACGAGAAACCCTAATCCTAACACTAACCCTATCTCTAACCCTAACACTAACCATATCCCTAACACCAATCCAAACCCTAACCCTAACCCTAACCCTGTCTAACCCTAACCCTAACCCTACCCTAACACAAACCTATTTTCTAACCGTCACCCTAACCCGAACCCTAAATCTCAACCTAACGCTAACTCTAACCACAACACTAAAGCTAACTTCTAACTCTAACACTAACGCTAAACCTAAGCTTCAACCCTACCCCTAAACCTAACACTAAACCTAACCCTAAACTTAATGCTAACCATAACCCTAAACTGAACGCTAACCCTAACCATATCCCTAAACTCTAACCCTAATCCTAAGCTCTAAACCTAACCCTAACACTAATCATAACCCTAACCTTAACACTAAACACAAAACCTAACCCTGACACTATCCCTAACCCTAATCCTATCACTAAAAATAACCCTAATGCTAAACGTAAGCCTAACTGTAAACCCTAACCCAAATCCTAACACTAACACTAACACTAACCCTTACTCTAACCCTAAAACTAACACTGAAATCTAACTCCAACCCTAACTCCAACCCTAATCTTAACAATTAGCCTAACCCCTAACACTAATCCTCACCTGAATCCAAAGGTTAACCATAACCCTAACCCTAACCCTAACCTGAACACTAACCATAACCCTAAGCCTAATACTAGCACTCATGCTAACCTCAAACCCCAACCCTAGCCCTAACCCTAACACTCTAACACTGACCCTAACGCTAGCCCTAAACCTAACCTCTAACGTCAAATCCTAATCCTAACCCTAACCCTAACACGAACACTAACACTAATCTCAATCCTAACCCTAACCCTAACCCGAACCCTAACCCTAAACGTAACCCTAACCCTAAACCTAACTTTAATCATAAGCCTAATCTATGACCCTAAACCAAACAAGAACCCAAACCGTAACTATAACCCTAACCCTAATGCTAACAGTAACCCTAAACTCTAACCTTAACCATAACCTTTTAACTGTAACCCTAACCCTAACCCTAACACTAACCCTAATCCTAAACCTTCAGGCCAAACCGTAATCCTAAAACTAACCCTAAATCTAACCCTAACACTAACCCTATCCATAACACCAATCCAAACCAAAACCATAACCCTAACACTGTCTAACTCTAACCCTAAGCCTGACCCTAACACAAACCTATTTTCTAACATTCACCCTAACCCTAACCCTAAATCTCAATGTAACCCTAATTCTAACAATAACATTAAAGCTAACTTCTAACACTAACACAAAGGCTAAACCTAAACTTCAACACTACCCCGAAACCTAACACTAACCCTAACCGTAGCCCTAACTCTAACTGTAATGCTAACCATAACCCTAAACCGAACCCTAACCCTAACCATAACGCTAAACTCTAACACTAATCCTAAACTGTATACCTAAGCCTAACACTAATCATAAACCTAACCCTAACACTAAACCCAAAACCTAACCCTGACACTATACCTAACCCTAAACCTATCACTAAAAACAACCCCAATGCTAAACCTAAGCCTAACTGTAAACCCTAACCATAATCGTAACCCTAACCCTAACACTAACACTAACTCAAATCCTTACTCTAACCATAACACTAACCCTAAACTCTAACTCCAAACCTAACTCCAACCCTAACCTTAACCATAAGCCTAACCTCTAACCCAAACCCTCAACCGAATCCAAAGACTAACCATAACACTAACTGTAACCCTTACCCGAACACTAACCATAACCCTAAGCCTAATCCTAGCACTAATGCTAACCTCAAACCCCAACCCTAACCCTAACCTTAACACTCCAACACTAACACTGACACTAGCCCTAAACCTAACCCCTAATGTCAAACCCTAATCCTAACCCTAACCCTAACACTCACCCTAACCCTAGCTGTAACCCTAACACTAACCATACCCCTAACCCTAACACTTACCCTAACACAGCCCTTAATCTAACGTGAACCACTTACCATAACCGATCCCTAGCCATAACCCTAACAGTAACCGTAATCCTAACACTAACCTAACCATAGCCCTATCCCCTAACTGTAACCCCAACCCTAACCCTAACCCTAACCCTCAACATAACGTTAAACCTAAAACTAACCCTAACCCTAAACCTAACCGAAACCCTAAACACTAAAACTAATGCTAACCCCATACCTAACCCTAACTTTACCATAAAACTAAACCTAACCCTAACCCTAACCCTAACCTCTAACCCTAATCCTTACCAGAATCCAAAGGTTAACCATAACCCTAACCCTAAACCTAACCCGAACACTAACCATAACCCTAAGCCTAATCCTAGCCCTAATTCTAACCTCAAACTCCAACCCTAACACAAACCCTAACACTCTAACACTAACGCTAACACTAGCCCTAAACCTAACCCCTAACGTCAAACCTAATCCTAACCCTAACCTTAACAATAACCCTAAACCTAATCCCAATCCTAACCCTAAACCTAAACCTAACCCTAACCTTTACCCTAACCCTAAATCTAACCCTGTCCCTAACCCTAACTCTAACCCTAACCCTAACGCTAAACCTAACTCTAACAGTAACCCTTACCCTCACACTAACCATAACACTAACCGTAACTTATCATCTAACCCTAATCCTAACCCATACCCTATACCGAAACGTAACCCTAACCCTAACTCTAAAGCTAACCCTAACCCTAAACCCAACCCATAACTAACACTAACACTAACTCCAACCTTAACAATATCCCTAAAACTAAACATAACCCTAACCCTAACCCTAATGATCTCCCTAACAACTAACCCCTAACCCTAAACCTAACCCTAACCCTAACCTTAACCCTAACTCTAAGCCTACACCAAACATTAACTTCTAATCCTCACCCTAACCCTAATCCAGCCCTAAATCTAACACTAACCTGAAACGTAAGCTTAATCCTAACACTAACCATAACCATAACACTAACCTCTAAATCTAAGCCTAACCCTAACACTAACCTTAAATCTAGCTGTAAGCCTAAATGTTACACTAAACTTAACAGTAACCCTGACCCTAACTCTAACATTATCCCTAATCTTTAACCCTAACCCTAACCATAAACTTAAACCTAACCGTAACCTCTAACCCTAACCCTAAACCTGAACCTAAAACTAACAGTAGCACAAAACTAATTTCTAACCATTACACTAACCCTAAACCTAAACGTAACGTTAAGCAAACTTCTAACCCTGAACCTATATCTAAATCTAAGCTTCAACCCTAACCCTAACACTAACCCTAAACTCTAAGCCTAACCCTAACACTAACCTGAACCCTACACCTAATCCTAACAATATTTTAATGCTAACTTCTAACCATAACCTTAACCCTAACCGTAAGCCAGCCCCAATGCTAACGATAGCACTAAACTTGAACCATAACCATAACACTAACCCTAATCCTAAATCTATCCCTAACCTCCAACCCTAAACCTAACCGTAACCCTAACCATAACAATAACACTAAACCCTAACCTTAACCCTAAAACTATCCCTAACTCTATCTCTATGCCTAAACTCAACCCTAAACCTAAACCTACCTCTAAACCTAATCCCTAATACTAACCCTAACGCATACCGCTAAACCTAATCCTCACCCAAACCCAAACCCTAACACTAACCCTAACACTTACCCTAAACCTAAAACTTACCATTAACTCTAACCCTAAATGTAACCCTAACCCTAAACCTAACCCTAACCATAAGCCTAACCTATAACCCTAAAGAAAACAAAAACCCAAACCGTAACTATAACCCTAACCCTAAGGCTAACACTAACCCTAAACTCTAACCCTAACCCTAAACTTTTTAACCCTAAACCTAACCCTAACCCTATTCCTAAACCTCCACGAGAAACCCTAATCCTAACACTAACCCTATCTCTAACCCTAACACTAACCATATCCCTAACACGAATCCAAACCCTAACCCTAACCCTAACCCTGTCTAACCCTAACCCTAACCCTACCCTAACACAAACCTATTTTCTAACCGTCACCCTAACCCGAACCCTAAATCTCAACCTAACGCTAACTCTAACCACAACACTAAAGCTAACTTCTAACTCTAACACTAACGCTAAACCTAAGCTTCAACCCTACCCCTAAACCTAACACTAAACCTAACCCTAAATTTAATGCTAACCATAACCCTAAACCGAACGCTAACCCTAACCATAACCCTAAACTCTAACCCTAATCCTAATTCTAAACCTAACCCTAACTCTAATCATAACGCTAACCTTAACACTAAACACAAAACCTAACCCTGACACTATCCCTAACCCTAATCCTATCACTAAAAACAACCCTAATGCTAAACGTAAGCCTAACTGTAAACCCTAACCCAAATCCTAACACTAACACTAACACTAACCCTTACTCTAACCCTAACACTAACACTGAAATCTAACTCCAACCCTAACTCCAACCCTAATCTTAACAATTAGCCTAACCCCTAACACTAATCCTCACCTGAATCCAAAGGTTAACCATAACCCTAACCCTAACCCTAACCTGAACACTAACCATAACCCTAAGCCTAATCCTAGCACTAATGCTAACCTCAAACCCCAACCCTAACCCTAACCCTAACACTCTAACACTGACCCTAACGCTAGCCCTAAACCTAACCTCTAATGTCAAATCCTAATCCTAACCCTAACCCTAACACGAACACTAACACTAATCTCAATCCTAACCCTAACCCTAACCCGAACCCTAACCCTAAACCTAACTTTAATCATAAGCCTAATCTATGACCCTAAACCAAACAAGAACCCAAACCGTAACTATAACCCTAACCCTAATGCTAACAGTAACCCTAAACTCTAACCCTAACCATAACCTTTTAACCGTAACCCTAACCCTAACCCTAACACTAACCCTAATCCTAAACCTTCACGCCAAACCGTAATCCTAACACTAACCCTAAATCTAACCCTAACACTAACCCTATCCATAACACCAATCCAAACCCAAACCCTAACCCTAACACTGTCTAACTCTAACCCTAAGCCTGACCCTAACACAAACCTATTTTCTAACATTCACCCTAACCCTAACCCTAAATCTCAACCTAACCCTAATTCTAACAATAACATTAAAGCTAACTTCTAACACTAACACAAACGCTAAACCTAAGCTTCAACACTACCCCGAAACCTAACCCTAACCCTAACCGTAGCCCTAACTCTAACTGTAATGCTAACCATAACCCTAAACCGAACCCTAACCCTAACCATAACGCTAAACTCTAACACTAATCCTAAAATGTATACCTAAGCCTAACACTAATCATAACCCTAACCCTAACACTAAACCCAAAACCTAACCCTGACACTATTCCTAACCCTAAACCTATCACTAAAAACAACCCCAATGCTAAACCTAAGCCTAACTGTAAACCCTAAACCTAATCGTAACCCTAACCCTAACACTAACACTAACTCAATTCCTTACTCTAACCATAACACTAACCCTAAACTCTAACTCCAAACCTAACTCCAACCCTAACCTTAACCATAAGCCTAACCTCTAACCCAAACCCTCACCCGAATCCAAAGACTAACCATAACACTAACCGTAACCCTTACCCGAACACTAACCATAACCCTAAGCCTAATCCTAGCACTAATGCTAACCTCAAACCCCAACCCTAACCCTAACCTTAACACTCCAACACTAACACTGACACTAGCCCTAAACCTAACCCCTAATGTCAAACCCTAATCCTAACCCTAACCCTAACACTAACCCAAACCCTAATCCCAATCCTAACCCTAACCATAACCCTGTCCAACCCTAACCCTAACACTAACCCTAACCCTAGCTGTAACCCTAACACTAACCATACCCTTAACCCTAACACTTACCCTAACACAGCCCTTAATCTAACATGAACCACTTACCATAACCGACCCCTAGCCATAACCCTAACAGTAACCGTAACCCTAACACTAACCTAACCATAACCCTATCCCCTAACCCTAACCATAAACCTAACCCTAACCCTAACCCTGAACGTAACGTTAAACCTAAAACTAACCCTAACCCTAAACCTAACCGAAACCCTAAACACTAAAACTAATGCTAACACCATACCTAACCCTAACATTACCATAAAACTAAACCTAACACTAACCCTAACCCTAACCATAACCTTTAACCCTAACCCTCACCAGAATCCAAAGGTTAACCATAACCCTAACCCTAAACCTAACCCGAACACTAACCATAAACCTAAGCCTAATCCTAGCCCTAATTCTAACCTCAAACCCCAACCTTAACCTAAACTCTAACACTCTAACACTAACGCTAACACTAGCCCTAAACCTAACCCCTAACGTCAAACCTAATCCTAACCCTAACCTTAACAATAACCCTAAACCTAATCCCAATCCTAACCCTAACCCTTAACCTAACCCTAACCTTTACCCTAACCCTAAATCTAACCCTGTCCCTAACCCTAACTCTAACCCTAACCCTAACAATAAACCTAACTTTAACAGTAACCCTTACCTCACACTAACCCTAACCCTAACCGTAACTTATCATCTAACCCTAATCCTAACCCTTACCCTATACCGAAACGTAACCCTAACCCTAACTCTAAAGCTAACCCTAACCCTAAACCCAACCCATAACTAACACTAACACTAACTCCAACCTTAACAATATCCCTAAAACTAAACATAACCCTAACCCTAACACTAATCCAAAAACCTAACCCTGACTCTATCCCTAACCCTGAACCTATCACTAAAAACAACCCTAATGCTAAACCTAAGACTAAATGTAAACCCTAACTCTGATCCTAACCCTAACACTAACACTAACACTAACCTTTACTCTAACCCTAACACTAACTCTAAACTCTAATTCCAACCCTAACTCCAACCCTAACCCTAACCATAAGTTAATCTCTAACACTAACCCACACACGAATCTAAAGGCTAACCATAACCCTATCTCTAACCCTAACCTGAACACTAACCATAACACTAAGCATAATCCTAGCCCTAATGCTAACCTCAAACCCCAACCCTAACCCAAACCTTAACACTCTAAAACTAACCCTAATGCTAGCCCTAAACCTAACCCCTAAAATCAAACCCTAATCCTAACCCTATCCCTAACACTAACACTAACCCTAACCCTAATCCAATCCTAACCCTAACGCTAAACCTAACCCTAACCTTTACCCTAACCCTAAATCTAACCCTAACCCTAACCCTAACACTAACGCTAAACCTAACTCTAACCCTAACCCTAATTCTCAAACTAACCCTAACCCTAACCGCAAACTATCATTTAACCCTAATGCTAACCCTTACCCTAAACCGAAACGTAACCCTAACCCTAACTCTAAATCTAAGCCTAACCCCAAACCCAACACAAAACTAACCCTAACACTAACTCCAACCTTAATAATATCCCTAAAACTAATCATAACCCTAACCCTAACACTAACCCTAATCATCTCCCTAACAACTAACCAGTAACCCTAAACCTAACCCTAACCTTAACCCTAACCCTTACCCTAAGGCTACAACAAACATTAACTTCTAATCCTCACCCTAAACCTAAGCCAGCCCTAATACTAACACTAACCTTAAACCTAAGCGTAAACCTAAACCTAAGCATAACCATAACACTAACCTCTAAATCTATCCATAACCCTAACACTAAACATAAATCTAACCCTAAGCCTAAATGTTACACTAAACGTAACCCTAACTCTGACCCTAACTCTAACCTTAACCCTAATCTCTAACCCTAAACCTAACCCTAACCTAACCCTAACCCGAACCTCTAACCCTAGCACTAAACCTGAACCTAAACCTAACAGTAACACAAACCTAACTTCTAAAACTCACCCTAACCCTAACCCTAAATCTCAACCTAACCCTAACTCTAACCATAACACTAGAGCTAACTCCTAACACTAAAACTAACGCTCAACCTAAGCTTCAAGACTACCCCTAAACCTAACCCTATCCATAACCGTAACACTAACTCTAACTGTAATGCTAACCATAACCGTAAACCGAACCCTAACCCTAACCATAACCTTAAACTCTAACACTAATCCTAAACACTAAACCCAACCCTAACACTAATCATAACCCTAACCCTAACACTAAACCCAAAATCTGCCCATGACATTATCCCTAACCCTAAACCTATCACTCAAAACAACTCTAATGCTAAAAGTTAGCCTAACTGTAAACACTAACCCTAACCCTAACTATAAACCCTAACACTAATCCGAACCCTAACCCTAACACTAACACTAACACTAACCCTTACTCTAACCCTAACACTAACCCTAAACTCTAACTCCAACCCTAACTCCAACCCTAACCTTAACAATAAGCCTAACCTTTAAACCAAACCTTCACCCGAATCCAAAGGCTAACCATAACCCTAACCCTAACCCTAACCCGAACACTAACCATAAACCTAAGCCTAATCCTAGCCCTAATGCTAACCTCAACCCAACCCTAACCCTAACCTTAACACTCTAACACTAACCCTAACGCTAGCCCTATACCTAACCCCTAACGTAAAACCCTAATCCTAACCCTAACCCTAACACTAACCCTAACCCTAATCCCAATCCTAACCCTAACCATAACCATAACCCTGTCCAACCCTAATCCTAACACTAACCCTAACCCTAGCCGTAACCCTAACTCTAACCATAACCCTAACCCTAACCCTAACCCTAACCCTAACCCTAACTCCTAACCCTAACCCTAACCCTCACCTTAACGCTAAACCTAAAACTAACCCTAACCCTAAACCTAACTGAAACCCTAAACACTAACTCTAACGTTAACACCATAACTAACCCTAACCTTATCCCTAAAACTAACCCTAACCCTAACTCTAACCCTAAACCCAAATTCTAACCCTAACCCGAACCGTAACCCTAACAGTAACCTCTAATACTAACACTTACCCTAACCTCTAACCCTAACCCTAACCCCTAACGCTAAGGCTAACTCTATCCCTAAACGAAACCCTCTAACCCTAACACTAACCCAACACTAACACTAACCATAAACCCTAAACCTAACACTAACCCTAACACTAACCCTTACCCAAAACTGAACCCTAACCCATAACTCTTACCATAACTATAACCCTCACCCTAACCGTAACCGTAAACCTAACCCTACACCTATCCCTTACCCTAAACCTAACTTCAAGCTAAACTCTAACTCGAATTCTAGCATAAGCCTAACCATAAAACACTATAAACTTAAACCTAACCCTAAACCTAACCCTAACCCTACAGCTAACCCAAACTTAAATTCGAACGGTAAGCCTAACATTAATCCTAACCCTAAAGCTAAACCTAAGCCTAAACCTAACCCTAATGCTAAACTTAACTTCTAACCCTAACCCTAAACCTAACCCTAACCACAACCCTAATGACAAACCCTAATTCAAACCCTAACTCTAACCCTAACCATAACCGAACGCTAACCCTAACCCTAACCATAACCTATCCCTAACAGCTAACCCCTAACCCTAATCATAATCATAATCTTAACCCTAAACTTAATGTTAATTCTAACCCTAACTCGAAAACAAACACTAACCCTAACCCTAACCCATAAACATAACCCTAACCCTAACACTACCCTGAACCCTAACATTAACACTAACCCTAACCCTAACCTTTACCCAAAGCGTAACACTAACTGTAAATCTAAACCTAACCATAACCCTAACTGTAACCCTAACACTAACCCTAACCCTAACTCTAAACATAACCCTAACCCTCACACTAACCCTAACCCTAACCCTAACCGTAACCTATCATCTAACCCTAACCCTAACCCAAAACACAATCTAAGACTAACCCTATCACTAACTCCAACCTTAACAATATCCCTAAAACTAATCATAACCCTAACCCTAACCCTAATCATCTCCCTAACAACTAACCCCTAAACCTAAACCTAACCCTAACCCTAACCTTAACCCTAACCGTAACCCTAAGCCAACACCAAACATTAACTTCTAATCCTCACCCTAAACCTAAGCCAGCCCTAAATCTAACACTAACCTGAAACCTAAGCGTAAACACAACCCTAACCATAACCATAACACTAAACTCTAAATCTAACACTAACCCTAACACTAACCCTAAATCTAACCCTAAGCCTAAATGTTACACTAAACTTAACCCTAATCCTGACCCTAACTCTAACATTAACCCTAAACTCTAACCCTAACACTAACCTTAAAGCTAACCCTAAACTAACCTCTAGCCCTAACCCTAAACCTGAACCTAAACCTAGCAGCAACACAAACCTAACTTCTAACCCTTACCCTACCCGTAACCGTAAAACTCAACCTAACCCTAACCCTAAACATAACGCTAAAACTAACTTCTAACCCTGAACCTAAACCTAATCCTAAGCTTTAACCCTAACCCTAACACTAACCCTAACCTCTAAGCCTAAACCTAACCCTAACCTGAACCCTAAACCTAATCCTAAACCTAATTTTACGCTAATTTCTAACCATAACCTTATCCCTAAATGTAAGCCTAACCCTTACACTAACCATAGAACTAAACTCGAACCGTAACTCTAACACTAACCCTAACCCTAAATCTATCCCTAACCTCCAACCCTAACCCTAAACTTAACAATAACACTAAACCCTAACCTTAACACTAACACTATCCCTAAATCTATCCCTATGCCTAAACCCAACCCTAAAACTAAACCTACCTCTAAACCTAATCCCTAACACTAACCCTAACCCGCACCGCTAAACCTAACCCTCACCCAAACCCAAACCCTAACACTAACCCTAACCCTTCCCTAACACTAACAACCCTAATGCTAACCTCAAACCCCAACGCTAACACTAACCCTAATGCTCTAACACTAACACTAAGGCTAGACCTAAACCTAACCCCTAACGTCAAACTCTAATCCTAACCCTAACCCTAACATTAAACCAAACCCTAATCTCAATCCTAATCCTAACCCTATCATTAAACCAAACCCTAATCTCAATCCTAATCCTAACCCTAACCCTTACCCTAACGCTAACCTTTACCCTAACCCTAAATCTAACCCAAACCCTACCACTAACTATAACCCTAACCCTAACAGTAATCCCAACACAAAACAGACCCTACCACTAACTCCAACCTTAACAATATCCCTAAAACTAATCATAACCGTAACCCTAACCCTACTCATCGCCCTAACAACTAACCCCTAACCCTAAACCTAATCCTAACCCTAACCTTAATCCTAACCCTAACCCTAAGCCTACACCAAACATTAACTTCTAATCCTCACCCTAACCCTAAGCCAGCCCTAAATCTAACAATAACTTGAAACCTAAGCGTAATCCCAACCCTAACCATAACCATAACACTAAGCTCTGAATCTAACCCTAACCCTAATACTAACCCTAAATCTAACCCTAAGCCTAAATATTATACTAAACTTAAGCCTAACCCTGACCCTAACTCTAAACTTCACCCTAAACTCTAACCCTAAACCTAACACAAAACCTAACACTAACCCTAAATCTAACCGTAACTCTAAAGCTGAAGTTAAACCTAAATGTAACACAATCCTAATTTCTAACCCTTGCCCTAACCCTAACCGTAAAACTCAACCTAACCCTAACCCTAAACATAACGCTAAAGCTAACTTCTAACCCTGAACCTAAATCTAATCCTAAGCTTCAACCCTAAACCTAACACTAACCCTAACCTCTAAGCCTAACCCTAACCCTAACCTGAACCCTACACCTAATCCTAACCCTAATTTAACGCCAAATTCTAACCATAAACTTAAACCTAACCGTAAGCCTAACCCTAACGCTAACCCTAGCACTAAACTTGAACCGTAACCCTAACACTAACCCTAACCCTAAATCGATCCCTAACTTCCAAACCTAACCCTAACTCTAACAATAACACTAAACCCTAACCTTAACCCTAACACTATCCCTAAATCTATCAATATGCCTAAACCCAACCCTAAACCTAAACCTACCTCTAAACCTAACCCCTAACACTAACCCTAACCCATACCGCTAAACCTAACCCTCACCCAAACTCAAACCCTAACACTAACCCTAACCCTAACACTTACCATTAAATCTAACCCTAAACGTAACCCTAACCCTAAACCTAACCCTAACCATAAGCCTAACCTATAACCGTAAACATAATAAGAACCCAAATCGTAACTATAACACTAACCCTAACGCAAACACTAACCCTAATCTGTAACCCTAACCCTAAACTTTTAACCCTAACCCTAACCCTAACACTAACACTAACCCTAACCCTAAAACTAATACAAACCCTAACCCTATCCCTAACCCTGTCTAGCCCTTACCCTAACCCTAACGGTAAAACTCAACCTAACCCTAACCCTAAACATAACGCTAAAGCTAACTTCTAATCCTGAAACTAAATCTAAACCTAAGCTTCAAACCTAACCCTAACACTAACCCAAATCTCTAAGCCTAACCCAATAGCTAAAGTGAAACCTACACCTAATCCTCACCCTAATTTAATGCTAACTTCTAACCATAACCTTAACCCTAACCTTAAGCCTAACCCTAACACTAACGTTAGCACTAAACTCCAACAGTAACCCTAACACTAACCCTAAACCTAAATCTATCCCAAACCTCCAAACCTAACCCTAACCCTAACAATAAAACTAAACCCTAACCTTAAAACTAACACTATCCCTAAATCTATCCCTATGCCTAAACCCAACCCTAAACCTAAACCTACCTCTAAACCCAATCACTAACACTAACCCTAAATCATAACACTAAACCTAAACCTCACCCAAACCCAAACCCTAACACTAACCCTAACCCTTACCCTAACCCTAACACTTACCATTAACTGTAACCCTAAATGTAACCCTAACCCTAAACATAACCCTAAACATAAGCCTAACCTATAACCCTAAACCTAACAAGAACCCAAACCGTAACTAAAACCCTAACCCTAACGCTAACACTAACCCTAAACTCTAACCCAAACCCTAACCTTTTAACCCTAACCCTAACCCTAACCCTAATCCTACACATTCACGCCAAACTCTAATCCTAACACTAACCCTAACTCTAACCCTAACACTAACCCTAACCCTAACACCAATCCAAACCCTAACCCTAACCCTAACGGTGTCCAACCCAAACACTAACCCTGACCCTAACACAAACCTATTTTCTTACATTCATCCGAACCCTAACCCTAAATCTCAACCTAACCCTAACTCTAACCATAACACTAAAGCTAACTTCTAACATTAACACTAACGCTAAACCTAAGCTTCAACACTACCCTTAAACCTACCCCTAACCGTAACCGTAACCCTAAATCTAACTCTAATGCGAACAATAACCCTTAACCGAACCATAACCCTAACCATAACGCTAAACTCTAACCCAAATCCTAAACTCTAAACCTAACCCTAACACTAATCATAACACTAACACTAACACTAAACCCAAAACCTAACCCTGACCCTATACTTAACCCGAAACCTGTCACTAAAAACAACCCTAATGCTAAACCTAAGCCTAACTGGAAACCCTAAACCTAATCTTAATCCTAAACCTAACACTAACCTTAAAACTAAACCCAAAAATAACCCTGACACTATCCTTAACCCTAAAACTATCACTAAAAACAACCCTAATGCTAAACCTAAGTCTAACTGTAAACCCTAACCCTAATCCTAACACTAACCCTAACCCTAACACGAACACTAACACTAACATTACTCTAACCCTAACACTAACCCTAAACTTTAACTCCAACACTAACTCCAACCCTAACCTTAACCATAAGCCTAACCTCTAACCCTGACCCTCACACAAATCCAAACGCTAACCATAAGCCTAACCCTATCCATAACCAGAACACTAACAATAACCCTAAGCCTAATCCTAGCCTTAATGCTAACCTCAAACCCCAACCCTAACCCTAAACCTAACACTCGAACAATAACCCTAACGCTAGCCCTAAACTAACCCCTAAAATCAAACCCTCATCCTAACCCTAAACCTAACACTAACCCTATCCCTAATCCCATTCCTAACCCTAAACCTAACCCTAACCCTAACTTTTACCCTAAACCTAAATCTAACCCTAACCCTATCCCTAACTCTAACCCTAAACCTAATGCTAAACTTAACTCTAAACCTAATCCTAACCCTCACACTAACCCTAACCCGAACCGTAACCTATCATTTAACCCTAATCCTAAACCTTACCCTATACTGAAATGTAACCCTAACCCTAACTCTAAAGCTAACCCTAACCCTAAACCCAACTCAAAACTAACCCTTACACTAACTCCAACCTTAACCATATCCGTAAAACTAATCATAACCGTAACCCTAACCCTAATCATCTCCCAAACAACTAACACCTAACCCTAAACCTAACCCTAACCCTAACCCTAACCCTAACCCTAAGCCTACACCAAACATAAACTTCTAAACCTCTCCCTAACACTAAGCCAGACCTAAATCTAACACTAAGCTGAAACCTAAGAGTAACTCTAACCTAACCTAACCATAACCATAACACTAACCTCTAAATCTAACCTTAACCCTATCCATAACCCTAAATCTAACCCTAAGCATAAATGTTACACTATCTTAACCCTAACCCTGACCCAAACATTAACATTAACCCTAATCTCCAACCATAATCCTAACCCTAACCCTAAACCTAAACCTAACCCTAACCTCTAACCCTAACTCTAAACCTGAAACTAAACCTAACAGTAACACAAACCTATCTTCTAACCATTACCCTAACCCTAACCCTAAAACTCAACCTAACACTAACCCTAAACATAACGCTAAAGCTAAATTCTAACCCTGAACCTAAATCTAAACCTAAGCTTCAACCCTAACCTGAACACTAACGCTAACCTCTAAGACTAACCCTAACCCTAACCTGAACCATACACCTAATCCTAACCCTAATTTAACGCTAATTTCTAACCATAACCTTAACCCTAACCGTAAGCCTAACCCTAACGCTAACCCTAGCAATAAACTCAAACCATAACCGTAACAATAACCCTAATCCTAAATCTATCCCTAACCTCCAACCCTAACACTAACCCTAACAATAGCACTAAAGTCTAACCTTAACCCTAAAACTATCCCTAAATCTATCCCTATGCCTAAACCCAACCCTAAACCTAAACCTACCTTTAAAGTTAATCCCTAACACTAACCCAAACCCATACCGCTAAACCTAACCCTCACCCAAATCCAAACCCTAACACTAACCCTAACCCTTACCCTAACCCTAACACTTACCATTAACTCTAACCCTAAACGTAACATTAAGCCTAAACCTAACCCAAACCATAAGCCTAACCTATAACCCTAAACCTAACAAGAACCCAAACCGTAACTATAACCCTAACGCTAACGCTAACACTAACACTAAACTCTAAACCGAACCCTAAACTTTTAACCCTAACCCTAAGACTAATCCTAAAATTTAACGCCAAACACTAACCCTAACACTAAACCTAACCCTAATCCTAAACCTTCAAGCCAAACCCTAATCCTAACACTAACCCTAACTCTAACCCTCACACTAACACGATCCCTAACACCAATGGAAACCCTAACCCTAGCCCTAAACCTTTCTAACCCTATCCCTAACCCTGACACTAACACAAACCTATTTTCTAACATTCACCCTAACCCTAACCCTAAATCTCAACCTAACCCTAACTCTAACCATAACACTAAAGCTAACTTCTAACACTACACTAAGGCTAAAATTAAACTTCAAAACTACCCCTAACCCTAACCTTAACCCTAACCGTAACCCTAACTCTAACATTAATGCTAACCATAACCCTTAACTGAACCCTAACCATAACCATAACGCATAACTCTAACCCTAATCCTAAACTCTAAACCTAAACCTAACAATAATCATAACCCTAACACTAACACTAAACCCAAAACCTAAGCCTGCCACTATCCATAACACTAAACCTATCACTAAAAACAACCCTAATGCTAAACCTAAGCCTAGCTCTAAACCCTAAGCCTAATCCTAACCCTAACCCTAACACTAACCGTAACACTAAACCCAAAACCTAAACCTGACACTATCCTTTACACTAAACCTATCACTAAAAACCATCCTAATGCTAAACCTAAGCCTAACTGTAAACACTAACCTTAATCCTAACACTAAACCTAAACAGTAAAACTAACACTAACCCTTACTCTAACCCTAACACTAACTCTAAACACTAACTCCAACCCTAAGTGTAAAGCTAACTTTAACCATAAGACTAACCTCCAAACCTAACCCTCACCCGAATCCAAGGCTAACCATAACACTAACCCTAACCTTAACCTGAACACTAACCATAACCCTAAGCGTAATCCGAGTCCTAATGCTAACCTCAAACCCCAACCCTAACCCTAACCCTAACACTAACCCTAATGCTTACCCTAACCCTAACACTTACCATTAACTCTAAACCTAAACGTACCCCTAAGATGAAACCTAACCTTAACCATAAGCCTAACCTATAACCCTAAACCTAACAAGAACCCAAACCGTAACTATAACCATAACCCTAACGCTAACACTAACCCTAAACTCTAAATCTAACCCTAACCTTTTAACCCTAACCGAACCCAAACCCTAATCCTAAACGTTCAAGCCAAACCATAATCCTAACACTAAACCTAACTCTAACCCTAACACTAACCCGATCCCTAAGACCAATCCAAACCCTAACCCTAGCCCTAAACCTGTCTAACCCTATCACTAACCCTGACCCTAACACAACCCTATTTTCTAACATTCACCCTAAACCTAACCCTAAATCCCAACCTAACATTAACTCTTACCATAACACTAAAGCTAATTTCTAACACTAACACTAATGCTAAACTTAAGATGCAACACTACCCCTAAACCTAACCCTAACCCTAAACATAACCCTAACTCTAACACTAATGCTAACCATAACCCTTAACCGAACCATAACCATAACCATAACCCTAAACTCTAACCCTAATCCTAAACTCTAAACCTAACCCTAACAATAATCATAACCCTAACACTAACAGTAAACCCAAAACCTAACCCTGACACTATCCATAACCCTAAACCTATCACTAAAAGCAACCCTAATGCTAAACCTAAGACTAACTCTAAACCCTAACCCTAATCCTAACCCTAACCCTAATACTAACCCTAACACTAAACCCAAAACCTAAACCTGACACTATCCTTTACACTAAACCTATCACTACAAACAATCCTAATGCTAAACCTAAGCCTAACTGTAAACACTAACCTTAATCCTAACACTAACCCTAACAGTAAAACTAACACTAACCCTTACTCTAACCCTAACACTAACCCTAAACACTAACTCCAACCCTAAGTGTAAAGCTAACTTTAACCATAGGACTAACCTCTAACCCTAACCCTCACCCGAATCCAAGGTTAACCATAACACTAACCCTAACCTTAACCCGAACACTAACCATAACCCTAAGCGTAATCCGAGTCCTAATGCTAACCTCAAACCCCAACCCTAACCCTAACCCTAACACTCCAACACTAACCCTAACGCTAGCCCTAAACCTAACCCATAACGTCAAAACCTAATCCTAACGCTAACGCTCACACTAACCCTAAACCTAATCCCAATCATAACCCTAACCCTAACCCTAAACCTAAACCTAAACTTTACCCTAACCCTAAATCTAACCCTAACCCTAACCCTAAATGTAACCCTAAATCTAACGCTAAACCTAACTCTAACCATAACCCTCATTCTCACACTAACCCTAACCCTAACCATACCTTATCATTTAACCCTAATCCTAACCTTCATCCTATACCGAAACGTAAACCTAACCCTAACTCTAAAGCTAAGCCTAACCCTAAACCCAACCAAAAAGCAACCCTAACACTAACTCCAACCTTAAAAATATCCCTAAAACTAATCATAACCCTAACCCTAACCCTAATCATTTCCCTAACAACTAACACATAAGCATAAACCTAACACTAACCCTAACCCTAACCTTAACCCTAACCCTAACCCTAACCCTAAGGCTACACCAAATATTAACTTCTAATCCTCACCCTAACCCTAAGCCAGCCCTAAATCTAACACTAACCTGAAACCTAAGTGTAACCCTAACGCTAACCATAACCATAACACTAACCTCTAAATCTAAACCTAACCCTTAAACTAACCCTAAATCTAACCTTAATCATAAATGTTACACTAAACTTAACCCTAACCCTGACCCTAACTCTAAACTTAACCCTAATCTCTAATCCTAACCCTAACCCTAAACTTAACCCTAACCCTAACCTCTAAAACTAACCCTAATCCTGAACCTAAACCTAACAGTAACACAAACCTATGTTCTAACACTCACCCTAACACTAACCGTAAAACTCAACCTAACCCTACCCCTAAACATAAAGCTAAAGCTAAATTCTAACCATGAACTCCAACCCTAACTCCAAACCTAACCATAACCATAAGCCTAACCTCTAAACCTAACCCTCACCAGAATCCAAGGCTAACCATAACACTAACCCTAACCTTAACCCGAACACTAACCATAACCCTAAGCCTAATGCTAGCCCTAATGCTAACCTCAAACCCCAACCCTAACCCTAACCCTAACACTCTAACACTAACCCTAACGCTAGCCCTAAACCTAACCCCTAACGTCAAACCCTAAACCTAACCCTAACCCTAAAACTAACCCTAACCCTAATCCCAATACTAACCCTAACCCTAACCCTAAACCTAACCTTTACCCTAACCCTAAATCTAACCCTAACCCTAACTGTAAACCTAAATCTAACACTAAACCTAACTCTAACCCTACCCTCACCGTCACACTAACCCTAAACCTAACCGTAACCTATCATTTAACCCTAATCCTAACCTTTACCCTATACCGAAACGTAACCCTAACCCTAACTCTAAAGCTAACCCTAACCCTGAACCAAACCAAAACTAACCCTAACACTAACTCCAAACTTAACAATATACCTAAAACTAATCATAACCCTAACCCTAACCCTACTCATCTCCCTAACAAGTAACCCCTAAACCTAAACGTAACCCTAACCCTAAACTTAACCCTAACCCTAACCCTAAGCCTACATCAAACATTAACTTCTAAACCTCACCCTATCCCTAAGCCAGCCCAAAATCTAAAACTAACCTGAAACCTAAGCGTAACCCTAACCCTAACCATAACCATAACCATAACCCTAACCTCTAAATCTAACCCGAACCCTAACACTAACCCTAAATCTAACCCGAAGCCTAAATGTCACGCTAAACTTAACCCTAAACCTGACCCTTACTCTAACATTAACTCTAATCTCTAACCCTAAACCTAAACCTAACCCTAAACCTAAACTCTAACCCTAACCCTAAACTTGAAATTAAACCCAACAGTAACACAAACAAAACTTCTAACCTTACCCTTACCCTAACCGTAAAAGTCAACCAAACCCTAACCCTAACCATAACGCTAAAACTAACTTCTAATCCTGAACCTAAATCTAAACCTAAGCTTCGACGCTAACCCTAACACTAACACTAACATGAACCCTACAAGTAATCCTAACCCTAATTTAACGCTAACTTCTAATCATAACCTTAACCCTAACCGTAAGCTTGATTATAACGCTAACACTAGCACTAAACTCGAACCGTAACCCTCACAATAACCCTAAACCTAAATCTATCCCTAACCTCCAACCCCAACCTAAAACCTAACTGTAACCCTAACAATAACACTAAACCCTAATATTAACCCTAACAATATCCCTAAATCTATCCCTATGACTAAACCCAACCCTAAACCTAAACCTACCTCTAAACGCAACCCCTAACACTAACTCTAACCCATACCGTTAAACCTAACCCTCAGCCAAACCCAAACCCAACACTAACACTAAACCTTACCCTAACCCTAACACTTACCATTAACTCTAACCCTAAACGTAACCCTAACCCTAAACCTAACCCTAACCATAAGCCTAACCTATAACCCTAAACATAACAAGAATCCAAACCGTAACTATAACACTAATCCTAACGCTAAAACTAACGCTAAATTCTAACCCTAACCCTAACCTTTTAACCCGAACCCTTACCCTAACCCTCATCCTAAACCTTCACGCAAAACCCAAATCATAACACTAACCCTAACTCTAAAACTAACACTAACCCTATCCCAAACACCAATCCAAACCCTATCCCTAACCCTAGCCCTGTCTAACACCAAACCTAACACTGACCCTAACACAAACCTATTTTCTAACACCCAGCCTAAGCCTAACCCTAAATCTCAACCTAACCCTAACTCTAACCATAACACTAAAGCTAACTTCAAACACTAACACTAATGCTAAACCTAAATTTCAAAACTACCCCTAAACCTAACCCTAACCCGAACACTGACAATAAACCTTAGCCTAATCCTAGCCCTATTGCTAAACTCAACATCCAACCCTAACACTAACCGTAACAATCTAACACTTAACCTAACGCTAGCCCTAAACTTAATCCCTAACATCAAACCCTAATCCTAAGCCTAAACTAACCCTAACACTAAACCTAACACTAATCCCAATCCTAACCCTAACCCTAACACTAACTCTAACCTATACCCTAACACTAAATCTAACCCTAACACTACCCCGAACTCTAACCCTAAACCTAACGCTAAACCTAACTCTAACCCTAACCTTAACCCTCACACTAACCCTAACCCTAACCGTAACCTATCATTTAACCCTAATCCTAACCCTTACCCTATACCGAAACGTAAGCCTAACCCTAACTCTAAAGCTAACCCTAACAATAAACCCAACCCAAAACTAATGCTAACACTAACTCCAACCTTAACAATATCCCTAAAACCAATCATTAACGTAACAATAACCCTAATCATCTACCTAACAACTGAAACATAACCCTAAACCTAAAGCTAACCCTAAGCGTAAACCTTAACCCTAAGCCTACACCAAATATTAACTTCTAATCCTCACCCTAACCCCCAGCCAGCCCTAAATCTAACACTAACGTGAAACCTATGCGTAACCCTAACCCTAACCATAACCATAACACTAACCTCTAAATCTAACCCTAACCCTAACAATAACCCTAAATCTAACCCTAGGCCTAAATGTTACACTAAACTTAACCCTTACCCTGACCCTAACTCTAACCTTAACCCTAATCTCTAACCCTAACCCTAATCCTAAACCTAAACCTAAAGCAAACCTCTAACCCTACCCCTAAAACTGAACCTAAACCTAACAGTAACACAAACCTAACTTCTAACACTTACCCTAACCCTAACTGTAAAACTCAACCTAACCATAACCCTAAACATAACGCTAAAGCTAACTTCTAACCGTGAACCTAAATCTAAACCTAAGCTTCAACAATAACCCTAACATTAACGCTAACCTCTAAGTCTAACCCTAACACTAACGTGAACCCTACAACTAATCCTAACCCTAATTTAGGCTAACTTCTAACCATAACCTTAACCCTAACCATAAGCCTAACCCTAACGCTAACCCTAGCACTAAACTCGAACTGTAAACCTAACCCTAACCCTAAATCTATCCCTAACATCCAAACCTAACCCTAACCCTAACAATAACACTAAACCCTAACCTTAACACTAACACTATCCCTAAATCTATCCCTATGCCTAAACCCAACCCTAAAACTAAACCTACCTCTAAACCTAATCCCTACCACTAACCCTAACCCATACCGCTAAACCTAAACCTCACCCAAACCCAAAACCTAACACTAACCCTAACCCCAACCCTAAAACTTACCATTAACTCTAAACCTAAACGTAACCCTAACCCTAAACCTAACCCTAACCATAAGCCTAACCTATAACCCTAAACTTAACAGAAACCGAACAGTAACTATAACCCTAACCCTAACGCTAACACTAAAACTAAACTCTAACCCTAACCCTAACCTTTTAACCTTAACCCAATCCCTAACCCTAACCCTAACCGTAATCCTAAAACTTCACGCCAAACCCTAATCCTAACACTAACCCTAACTCTAACCCTAACACTAACCCTATCCCTAACACCAATCCAAACTCTAACCCTAACCCTAACCCTGTCTAACACTCACGCCAACCCTTACCTAACACAAACCTATTTTCTAACACTCATCCTAACCCTAACTCTAAATCTCTACCTAACTCTACTCAACCCATAACACTAAAGCTATCTTCTAACACTAACACTAACGCTAAACCTAAGCTTCAACACTACCCCTAAACCTAAACCTAACCCTAACCCTAACACTAATGCTAACGATAACCCTAAACCCATCCATAACCATAACCATAAGCTTAAACTCTAACCCTAATACTAAACTCTAAACCTAAACCTAACACTAATCATAACACTAACCCTAACACTAAACCCAAACCTATCCCTGACACTATCCCTAACCCTAAACCTATCACTAACAACAACCCTAATGCTAAACCTAAGCCTAACTGTAAACCCTAACCCTAATCCTAACCCTAACATAACCATAACACTAACACTAACCCTTACTCTAACCCTAACACTAACCCTAAACTCTAACTCCAAACCTAACTCCAACCCTAACCTTAAACATAAGCCTAACCCCTAACACTAACCCTCACCCGAATCCAAAGGCTAACCATAACCCTAACCGTAACCCTAACCCAAACACTAACCATAACCCTAAGCCTAATCCTAGCACTAATGCTAACCTCAAACCCCAACCCTAACCCTAACATTAACACTCCGACACTAACCCTGATGCTAGCCCTAAACCTAAACCCTAACATCAAACCCTAATCCTAACACTAACCCAAACACTAACCCTAACCCTAATCCAAATCCTAACTCTAACCATAACCATAACCCTGTCCAACCCCAACCCTAACACTAACCCTAAACCTAGCCGTAACCCTAACTCTAAACATACCCCTAACCCTAACCCTAAACCTAAACCTAGCCCTAAATCTAACGGGAACCTCTAACCATGACTGACCCCTAGCCATAACCCTAATCGTAACCCTAACCCTAACACTAACCTAACCCTAACCCTAACCCCTAAACCTATCCCTAACCCTAAACGTCACCTTAACGTTAAACCTAAAACTAACCCTAACCCTAAACCTAACCGAAACCCTAAACACTAACACTAACGCTAAGACCATACCTAACCCCAACCTTTTCGCTAAACATAACCCTAACTTTAACACTAACCCTAAACCCAAATTCTAACCCTAACACTAACCGTAACCCTAACAGTAACCTCTAAAACTAACCCTTACACTAAACCTAACCCTAACCCTCACCCGAATCCAAAGGCTAACCGTAACCTAACCCTAACCATAACCCTAATCCTAAATCTAACCCTCAACCGAATCCAAAGGCTAACCATAACACTAACCCTAACCTAACCTGAACACTAACCATAACCAAATCCTAATCCTAGACCTAATGCTAACCTCAAACCCCAACCCTAACCCTAAACCTAACACTCTAACACTAACCCTAAAGATAGCCCTAAACCTAACCCCTAACGTCAAACCCTAATCCGAACCCTAACCCTAACACTAACCCTAACTTTTACCCTAACCCTAAATCTAACTCTAAACCCACCCCAAACTCTAACCCTAACCCTAACTCTAAACCTAACTCTAACCCTAACCCTAAACCTCTCACTAAACCCAGCCCTAACCGTAAACTATCATCTAACCGTAATCCTAACCCTTAACCTATACCAAAATGTAACCCTAACCCTAACTCTAAAGCTACCCCTAACTCTTAACCCAATCCAAAACTAACCCTAACACTAACTCCAACCTTAACAATATCCATAAAACTAATCATAACCCTAACCCTAACCCTAATCATCTCCCTAACAACTAACCCCTAACCCTAAACCTAACCCTAACCCTAACCTTAACCATAACCCTAACCCTAAGCCTACACCAAACATTAACTTCTAATCTCACCCTAACCCTAAGACAGCCCTAAATCTAACAGCAACCTGAAACCTAAGCGTAACCCTAACCCTAACCATAACCATAACACTAACTTCTAAATCTAACCCTTCCCTAACACTAACCCTAAATCTAACTCTAAGCCTAAATGTTACACAAAATTTAACCCTAACCTGGACCCTAACTCTAACCTTAACCCTAATCTCTAACCCTAACCCTAACCCTAACCTCTAACCCTAAGCCCAAAACCTGAACCTAAACCTAACAGTAACACAAACATATCTTGTAACCCTTATCCTAACCCTAAACGTAAAACTCAACCTAACCCTAAACATAACACTAAAGCTAACTTCTAACCCTGAAGCTAAATCTAAACCTAAGCTTCACCACTAACACTGACACTCACCCTAACTTCTAAGCCTAACCCTAACACTAATGTGAACCCTACATTTAATCCTAACCCTAATTTAACGCTAACATCAAACCATAACTTTAACCATAACCGTAGTCTTAACCCTAACGCTAACCCTAGCACTAAACTCGAACTGTAACCCTAACACTAACCCTAACCCTAAATCTATCCCTAAACTCCAAACCTAACACTAACCCTAACAATAACACTAAACCCTAACCTTAACCATAACACTATCCCTAAATCTATCCCTATGCCTAAACCCAACCCTAAAACTAAACCTACCGCTGAACCTAATCCCTACCACTAACCCTAACCCTTACCGCTAAACCTAACCCTCAATCAAACCCAAAACCCTAACACTAACCCTAACCCTTACTCTAACCCTAACACTTACCATTAACTTTAACCCTAAACGTAACCCTAACCCTAAACCTAACCCTAACCATAAGCCTAACCTATAACCCTAAACCTAACAAGAACCCAAACCATAACTAGAACCCTAACCCTAATGCTAACACTAACACTAAACTCTAACCCTAACCCTAACCTTTTAACCTTAACCCTAACCCTAACCCTAATCCTAAAACTTCATGCGAAACCCTAACCCTAACACTAACCCTAAACTCTAACTCCATAACTAACTCCAACCCTAACCTTAAACACAAGCATAACCTCTAACACTAACCCTCACCCGAATCCAAAGGCTAACCATAACCCTAACCATAACCCTAACCCGAAAATTAATTATAACCCTAAGCCTAATGCTAGCACTAATGCTAACCTCAAACCCCAACCCTAACCCTAACCTTAACACTCCAACACTAACCCTGACGCTAGCCATATACCGAACCCATAACGTGAAACCCTAATCCTCACCCTAACCGTAACACTAACCATAAATCTAATCCCAATCCTAAAGCTAACCGTAACCATAACCCTGTCCAACCCTAATGCTAACACTAACCCTAACCCTAGCCCTAAATCTAACGTGAACCTCTAATCGTAACCGAAGCCTAGCCATAACCCTAACCGTAACCCTAACTCTAACACTAACCTAACCCTAATTCTAACCACTAACCCTAACCCTAACCCTAAACCTCACCTTAACGTTAATCCTAAAACTAACCCTAACCCTAAACCTAACTGAAACCCTAAACACTAACACTACCGCTAACACCATACCTAACCCTAAACTTTTCCCTAAAACTAACCCTAACCCTAACACTAACCCTAAACACAAATTCTAACGCTAACCATAACTGCAACCCTAAAAGTAAACTCTAAAACTAACCCTTAACCTAACCCTAACACTAACCCTCACCCGAATCCAAAGGCTAACCCTAACCCTAACCCTAACCCTAAACCTAAACCTAAACCTAAACTTCACCCAAATCCAAAGGCTAACCATAACCCTAACCTTAACACTAACCCGAACACTCACCGTAACCACAGTCTAATCCTAGTCCTAATGCTAACCTCAAACCCCAACCCTAACCCTAACCCTTACACTCTAACACTAACCCTAACGTTACCCTAAACCTAACCCCTAATGTCAACCCCTAATCCTAACCCTAACCCTAACACTAACCCTAACCCTAATCTCAATCCTAACCCTAACCCTAACCCTAAACCTAACCTTTACCCTAACCCTAAATCTAACCCTAACCCCAACCCTAAATCTAACCCTAACCCTAACTCTAAACATAACTCTAACCCTAAGCCTAACCTTCACACTAACCCTAACCCTACCCGTAACCTATCATCTAACCCTAATCCTAACCCTTAACCTATACCGAAATGTAAACCTAACCCTAACTCTAAAGCTAACCCTAAACCTAAACCCATTCCAAAACTAACCCTAACACTAACTCCAACCTAAACAATATCCCTAAAACTAATCATAACCTTACCCTCGCCCTAATGATCTCCCTAACAACTAACCCCTAACCCTAAACCTAACCCTAAACCTAACCCTAACCTTAACCCTAACCCTAACCCTAAGCCTACACCGAACATTAACTTCTAATCCTCACCCTAACTCTAAACCAGCCCTAAATCTAACACTAACCTGTACCCAAAGAGTAACCCTAACCCTAACCATAACCACAACACTAACCTCTAAATCTAACTCTAACCCTAACACTAACACTAAATCTAACCCTAAGCCTAAATGTTACACTAAACTTAACCCTAACCCTGACCCTAACTCTAACATTAACCCTAATCTATAACCCTGACCCTAAACCTAAAACTCACACTAAACCTAACCTCTAACCTTAACCCTAATCCTGAACCTAAACCTAACAGTAACACAAACCTAACTTCTAAACCTTACCCTAACACTAACCGTAAAACTCAACCTAACCCTCAACATAACGCTAAAGCTAACTTCTAACCATGAACCTAAATCTAAACCTAAGCTTCAACACTAACCCTAACACTAACCCGAACTTCTAAGCCTAACCCTAACCCTAACCTGAACCATACACCTTATCCTAACACTAATTTAACGCTTACTTCTAACCATAACCTTAACCCTAACCATAAGCCCAAACCTAACGCTAACCCTAGCACTAAACTCGAACAGTAACCCTAACACTAACCCTAAACCTAAATCTATCCCTAACCTCCAACCCTAACCCTAACCCTAACAATAACACTAAACCCTATCCTTAACCCTAACACTATCCCTAAATCTATCCCTATGCCTAAACCCAACCCTAAAACTAAACCTACCTCTAATCCTAATCCCTAACACTAACCCTAACCCAAACCACTCAACCTAACCCTCACCCAAACCCAAACGCTAACACTAACCCTAACGCTTACCCTAACCCTAACACTTACCATTAACTCTAACCATAACGTAACCCTAATCCTATATCTAACCCTAACCATAAGCTAAACCTATACCCTAAACCTAACAAGAACCCAAACCATAACTATAACACTAACCCTAACGCTAATACTAACCCTAAACTCTAACCCTAATCCTAACCTTTTAACCCTAACCCTAACCCTAACCCTAATCCTAACCCTTCATGCCAAACCCTAATCCTAACACTAACCCTAACTCTAACACTAACACTAACCCTATCCCTAACACCAATCCAAACCCTAACACTAACCGTAACCCTGTCTAACCCTAACCCTAACCCTGACCCTAACACAAAAATATTTTGTAACATTCACCCTAACCATAACACTAAATCTCAACCTAACCCTAACTCTAACAATAACATTAAAGCTAACTTCTAACACTAACACAAACGCTAAACCTAAGCTTCAACACTACCCCTAAACGTAACCCTATCCCTAACCGTAACCCTAACTCTAACTCTAATGCTAACCATAACCCTAAACCGAACCCTAACCGTAACCATAACGCTAAACTCTAACACTAATCCTAAACTCTAAACCTAAACCTAACACTAATCATAACCCTAACCCTAACACTAAACCCAAAACCTAACCCTGACACTATCCCTAACCCTAAACCTATCACTAAAAACAACCCTAATGCTAAAATTAATGCTAAGCCTAACTGTAAACCCTAACCCTAATTGTAACCCTAACACTAACACTAACACTAACACTAACACTAACACTAATCCTTGCTCTAACCCTAACACTAACCCTAAACTCTAACTCCAAACCTAACTCCAACCCTAACCTTAACCATAAGCCTAACCACTAACCCTAACCCTCACCAGAATCCAAAGGCTAACCATAACCCTAACCGTAACCCTAACCCAAACACTAACCATAACCCTAAGCCTAATCCTAGCCCTAATGCTAACCTCAAACCCCAACCCTAACCCTAACCTTAACACTCCAACACTAACCCTGACGCTAGCCCTAAACCTAACCCCTAACTTCAAACCCTAATCCTAACCCTAAACCTAACACTAAACCTAACCCTAATCCCAATCCTAACCATAACCATAACCATAACCATAACCCTGTCCAACCCTAAACCTAACACTAACCCTAACCCTATCCGTTAGCCTAAAACTAACCATACCCATAACCCTAACCATAACCCTAACACAGCCCTAAATCTAACACGAACCTCTAACCATAACCGACCCCTAACCATAACCCTAACAGTAACCCTAACCCTAACACTACCATAACCCTAACCCTATCCCCGAACCCTAACCCTAACCCTAACCCTCACCTTAATGTTAAACCTAAAACTAAGCCTAACCCTATACCTAACGGAAACCCTAAACACTAACACTAACGCTAACACCATACCTAACCCTAAACTTTTCCCTAAAATTAACCATAACTCTAACACTAAACCTAAACCCAAATTCTAACCCTACCCATAACCTTAAAAGTAACCTCTAAAACTAACCCTTACCCTAGCCCTAACCCTAACCCTCAACAGAATTCAAAGGCTAACCATAACGCTAACACTAACCCTAACCCGAACATTAACCATAACCAAAGCCTAATCCTAGCCCTAATGCTAACCTCAAACCCCAACGCTAACCCTAACCCTAACACTCTAACACTAACCCTAACACTAGCCCTAAACTTAACCCCTAACATCAAAGCCTAATCCTAACACTAACCCTAACACTAACCCTAACCTTAACCTTTACCCTAACCCTAAATCTAACCCTAACACTAACCCTAACTCTAACCCTAACCCTAACCGTAACCTATCATCTAACCCTAATCCTAACCCTTATCCAATACCGAAATGTAACCCTAACCCTAACTCTAAAGCTAACCCAAACCCTAAAACCAACACACAACTAACCGTAACACTAACTCCAACCTTAACAATATCGCTAAAACTAATCATAATCCTAACACTAGCCCTATTCATCTCCCTACCAACTAACCCCTAATCCTAAACCTAACCCTAACCCTAACCTTAACCCTAACCCCAACTCTAAGCCTACACCAAACATTAACTTCTAATCCTCACCCTAAACCTAAGCCAGCCGTAAATCTAACACTAACCTGAAACCTCAGCGTAACCCTAACCCTAACCATAACCATAACACTAACCTCTAAATCTAACTCTAACCCTAACACTAACCCTAAATCTAACCCTAAGCCTAAATGTTACACTAAACTTAACCCTAACCCTGACCCTAACTCTAACCTTAACCCTAATCTCTAACCCTAACCCTAACACTAAAATTAAACCTAACCCTAACCTCTAACCTTAACCCTAAACCTGAACCTAAACATAACAGTAACACAAACCTAACTTCTAAAACTTACCTTAACCCTAACCGTAAAAACTCAACGTAACCCTAACCCTAAACATAACGCTAAAGCTAACTACTAACTCTGAACCTAAATCTAAACCTAAGCTTCAACAATAACGCTAACACTAACCCTAACCTCTAAGCATAACCCTAACCCTAACGTGAACCCTACAACTAACCTAATCCTAACCCTAATTTAATCCTAACTTCTAACCATAACCTTAACCCTAACAGTAAGCCTAACCCTAACGCTTACCCTAGCACTAAACTCGAACTGTAAACCTAACACTAACCCTAACCCTAAATCTATCCCTAACCTCCAAGCCTAACCCTAACCCTGTCTAACCCTAACACTAACCCTGACCCTAACACAAAACTATTTTCTAACACTCTCCCTAACCCTAACCCAAAATCTCTACCTAACCCTAACTCAAACCATAACACTAAAGCTGAATTCTAACACTAAAACTAACGCTCAACCTAAGCTTCAACACTACCCCTAAACCTAAAACTAACCCTAACCCTAACCCTAATGTTAACCATAACCATAAACCCAACACTAACCCTAACCATAACCACAAACTCTAACCCTAATACTAAACTCTAAAACTTACCCTAACACTAATCATAACCCTAACCCTAACACTAAACCCAAAACCTAACCCTGACACTATCCTTAACCCTAAACCTATCACTAACAACAACCCTAATGCTAAACATAAGCCTAACTGTAAACCCTAACCCTAATGCTAACCCTAGCCCTAACCCTAACACTAACACTAACCCTTATGCTAATCCTAAAACTAACCCTAAATTCTAACTCCAACCCTAACCTTAAACATAAGCCTAACCTCTAACCCAAACTCTCACCTGAATCCAAAGGCTAACCATAACCCTAACCGTAACCCTAACCCAAACACTAACCATAACCCTAAGCCTAATCCTAGCACTAATACTAACCTCAAACCCCAACCCTAACTCTAAGCTTAACACTCCAACACTAACCCTGACGCTAGCCCTAAACCTAACCCCTAACGTCAAACCCTAATCCTAACCTAACACTAACCATAACTCTAATCCCAATCCTAACCCTAACCATAACCATAACCCTGTCCAACCCTAACCCTAACACTAACCCTAACCCTAGCCGTAACCCTAAATGTAACCATACACCTAACCCTAAACCTAACCCTAACTCTAGCCCTAAATCTAACGCGAACCTCTAATCATAACCGACCCCTAGCCATAACCCTAACTGTAACCCTCACTCTAACACTAACCTAACGCTAATTCTAACCCCAAACCCTAACAATAACCCTAAACTTCACCTTAATGTTAATCCTAAAACTAACCCTAACCCTAAACCTAACTGAAACCCAAAACACTAACACTACCGCTAACACCATACCTAACCTTAACCTTTTCCCTTAAACTAACCCTAACCCTAACACTAACCCTAAACCCAAATTCTAACCCTAACCCTAACCGTAACCCTAACAGTAACCTCTAAAACTAACCCTTACCCTAACCCTAACCCTAACCCCCACACGAATCCAAAGGCTAAGCCTAACCCTAACCCTAACCCTAACACTAACCCTAAACCTAAACCTAAACCTTACCCTACCCAAACCTCTAACCCTAACCCTAATACTGAACCTAAACCTAACAGTAACACAAACCTAATTTCTAACCCTTACCCTAACCCTAACCGTAAAACTCAACCTAACCCTAACCCTAAACGTAATGCTAAAGCTAACTTCTAACCATGAACCTAAATCTAAACCTAAGCTTCAACCCTAACCCTAACACTAACCCTAACCTCTAAGCCTAACCCTAATCCTAACCTGAACACTACACCTAATCCTAACCCTAATTTAACGCTTACTTCTAACCATAACCTTAACCTAACCATAAGCCTAACCCTAACGCTAACCCTAGCACTAAACTTGAACTGTAACCCTAACACTAACCCTAAACCTGAATCTATCCCTAACCTCCAACACTAACCCTAACCCTAACAATAACACTAAACCCTAACGTTAGCCCTAACACTATCCCTAAATCTATCCCTATGCCTAAACTCAACCCAAACCTAAACCTACCTCTAATCCTAATCCCTAACACTAACCCTAACACATACCGCTAAACCTAACCCTCACGCAAACCCAAACCCTAACACTAACCCTAACACTTACCCTAACCCTAACACTTACCATTAACTCTAACAACAACGTAACCCAAACCCTAAACATAACTCTAACCATAAGCCTAACCTATGACCCTAAACCTAACAAGAACCCAAACCCTAACTATAACCCTAACCCTAACGCTAACACAAACCCTAAATTCTAACCCTAATACTTACCTTTTAAAACTAACCCTAACGCTAACCCTAACCCTAATCCTAACCCTTCATGCCAAACCCTAATCCTAACACTAACCCTAACTCTAACCCTAACACTAAACATATCCCTAACACCAATCCAAACCCTAACCCTAACACTAACCCTAATCCTAACCCTTAACCTATACAGAAATTTAACCCTAACCCTAACTCAAAAGCTAACCATAACCCTAAAATCAATCCAAAACTAACCCTAACACTAACCCAACCTTAACAATATCCCTAAAACTAATCATAACCCTAACCCTAGCCCTAATGATCTCCCTAACAAATAACCCTTAACCATAAACCTAACCCTAACGCTAACCCTAACCTTAACCCTAACCCTAACCGTAAGCCTACACAAAATATTAACTTCTAATCCTGACCCTAACCCTAAACCAGCCCTAAATCTAACACTAACCTGAAACCTAAGAGTAACCGTAACCCTAACCATAACCATAACACTAACCTCTAAATCTAACACTAACCCCAACACTAACACTAAATGTAACCCTAAGCCTAAATGTTACACTAAACTTAACCCTAACCCTGACCCTCACTCTAACCGTAACCCTAATCTCTAACCCTAACCCTAAATCTAACCCTAACCCTAACCCTAACATTAACCCCAACCCTAATCCTGAACCTAAACCTAAAAGTAACACAAACCTAACTTCTAACCCTTACCCTAACCCTAACCGTAAAACTCAACGTAACCGTAACCCTAAACATAACGCTAAAGCTAACTTCTAACCATGAAACTAAATCTAAACCTAAGCTTCAACCCTAAACCTAACACTAACCCTAACCTCACAGAGTAAGCCTAAACCTTACCTGAACCCTACACCTAATCCTAAACCTAATTTAACACTTACTTCTAACCATAACCTAAACCCTAACCGTAAGCCTAATCCTAACGCTAACCCTAGGTCTAAACTCCAAACTTAACCCTAACACTAACCCTAACCCTAAATCTATCCCTAACCGCCAACCCTAACCCTAACCCTAACAATAACACTAAACCATAACCTTAACCATAACACTATACCTAAATCTATCCCTATGCCTAAACCAAACCATAAAACTAAACCTACCTCTAATCCAAATACCTAACACTAACGCTAACCCATACCGCTAAACCTAACCATTACCCAAAACCAAACCTTAACACTACCCTAACCCTTACTGTAACCCTAACACTTACCATTAACTCTAACCCTAAAAGTAACCCTATCCCTATATCTAACCCTAACCATAAGCCTAACCTATAACCCTAACCCTAACAGGAACCCAAACCGTAACTATAAACCTAACCCTAACGCTAACACTAACCCTAAACTCTAACCCTAATCCTAACCTTTTAACCCTAACCCTAACCCTAACCCTAATCCTAAATCTTCACGCAAAACCCTAATCCTAACACTAACCCTAACTCTAACCCTAACACGAACCCTATCCCTAACACCAATCCAAACCCTAACCCTAACCCTAACCCTAACCCTGTCTAACCCTAACCCTAACCCTAACACAAACCTATTTTGTAACATTCACCCTAACCCTAACCCTAAATCTCAACCTCACCCTAACTCTAACAATAACATTAAAGCTAACTTCTAACACTAACACAAACTCTAAACCTAAGCTTCAACACTACCCCTAAATGTAACCCTATCCCTAACCGTAACCCTAACTCTAACTCTAATGCTAACCATAACCCTAAACCGAACCCTAACCCTAACCATAACGCTAAACTCTAACACTAATCCTAAACTCTAAACCTAACCCTAACACTAATCATAACCCTATCACTAAAACTAAACCCAAAACCTAACCCTGACACTGTCGCTAACCCTAAACCTATCACTAAAAACAACCCTAATGCTAAACCTAAGCTTAACTGTAAACGCTAACCCTAATCCTAACCCTAACACTAACACTAACACTAACACTAAAACTAATCCTTACTCTAACCCTAACACTAACCCTAAACTCTAACTCCAACCCTAACTCCAACCCTAACCTTAACCATAAGCCTAACCTCTAACCCTAACCCACACCCGAATCCAAAGGCTAAACATAACCCTAACCCTAACACTAACCCGAACACTAACCGTAAGCAAAGCCTAATCCTAGCCATAATGCTAACCTCAAACCCGAAACCTAAACCTAACCTTAACACTCCAACACTAACCCTGACTCTAGCACTAAACCTAACCCCTAACTTCAAACCCTAATCCTAACCCTAACCCTAACCCTAACCCAAACCTTTACCCTAACACTAAATCTAACTCTAACCCTTACCCTAACTCTAACCCTAACCTTAACCGTAACCTAACATCTAACCCTAATCCTAACCCTTATACTATACCGAAATGTAACCCTAACCCTAACTCAAAAGCTAACCCTAACCATAAACCCAACCCAAAACTAACCCTAACACTAACTGCAACCTTAACAATATCGCTAAAACTAATCATAACCCTAACCCTAGCCCTAATCATCTCCCTAACCCTAACCCCTAACCCTAAACCTAACCCTAACCCTAAACTTAACCCTAACCCTAACCCTAACCTCTAACCCTAACCCTTTACCTGAACCTAAAACTAACAGTAACACAAAACTAACTTCTAACCCTTACCCTAACTCTAACCGTAAAACTCAACCTAACCCTAACCCTAAACATAATGCTAAAGCTAACTTCTAACCCTGAACCTAATCTAAACCTAAGCTTCAACCCTAAACCTAACACTAACACTAACCTCTAAGCCGAACCCTAACACTAACCTGAACCCTACACCTAATCCTAACCCCAATTTAACGCTAACTTCTAACCATAATATTATATCTAACCATAAGCCTTACCATAACGCTAACCCTAGCACTAAACTCGAACCGTAAACCTAACACTAACCTTAACCCTAAATCTATCCCTAACCTCCAATCTAACCCTAACCCTACCTCTAACCCTAACAATAACACTAAACACTAACCTTAACCCTAACACTATCACTAAATCTATCCCTATGCGTAAACCCAACCCTAAACCTAAACCTACCTCTAAACGTAATCCCTAACACTAACCCTAACCCATACCGCTAAACCTAACCCTCACCCAAACCCAAACTCTAACACTAACCCTAACCCTTACCCTAACCCTAACACTTACCATTAACTCTAACCCTAAATGTAACCCTAACCCTAAAACTAAACCGAACTATAACCATAAACCTAAACTATAACCCTAAACCTAACAAGAACCCAAACTATAACTATAACCCTAACCCTAACGATAACCCTAACGCTAACACTAACCCTAACGCTAACACTAACACTAACCCTAACGCTAAGCCTAACGCTAACACTAACATTTTACACTAACCCTAAACGCTAACATTTAACGATAACCCTAAACTCTAATGCTAACCCTAACATTTTAACCCTAACCCTAACCCTAATCGTAAACCTTCACGCCAAACCCTAATCCTAACACTAACCATAACTCTAAACCTATCACTAAACTTTTCCCTAACACCAATCCAAACCCTAACCCTAACCCTGACCCAGCCTAACCCTAACCCTAACCCTGACCCTAACACAAACCTATTTTCTAACACTCACCCTAACCCTAACCCTAAATCTCAACTTAAGACTAACGCTAACCATAACACTAAAGCTAACTTCTAACACTAACACTAACGCTAAACCTAAGCTTCAACACTACCCCTAAACCTAACCCTAACCCTAACCGTAAACTAACTCTAACTCTAATGCTAATCAAAACCCTAAACCGAACCTTAACCCTAACCATATCGCTAAACTCTAACCCTAATCCTAAACTCTAAACCTAACCCTAACACTAATCATAACCCTAACCCTAACACTAAACACAAAACCTAACCCTGACACAATCCCTAACCCTAAACCTATCACTAAAAACAACCCTAATGCTAAACCTAAGACTAACTGAAAACCCTAACCCTAATCCTAACCCTAACCCTAACCCTAACACTAACACTAACACTTACTCTAACCTTAACACTAACCGTAAACTCTAACTCCAACACTAACTCCAAACCTAACCTTAACCATAAGCCTAACCCTAACCCTAACCCTAACCCTAATCACAAAGCTAACCCTAACCCTAACCATCATCCTGTACAACCCTAACCCTAACACTAACCCTAACCTAGCCGTAACTCTAACTCTAACCATACCTCTAACCCTAACCCTAACCCTAACCCTAGCCCTAAATCTAATGCGAAACTCTAAACATAACCGACCCCTAGTCATAAACCTAACCCTAACCCTAAACCTAACCCTAACACTAACCCTAAAATAAACCCTAACCTCTAACCCTAAACCTAACCCTAACCCTAACCTCACCTTAACGCTAAACCTAAAACTAAACCTAACCCTAAACCTAACCGAAACCCTAAACACTAACACTAATGCTAACACCATACCTAAACCTAACCTTATCCCTAAAACTAACCCTAACCATAACTCTAACCCTAAACCCAAATTCAAACCCTAAAACTAACCGTAACCCTAACAGTAACATCTAACACTAACGCTTACCCTAACCCTAACCCTAACCCTAACCCTAACCCTGGCCCTAACTCTAACCTTAACCCTAATCTCTAACATTAACCCTAAACCTAAACCTAACCCTAACACTAATTTCTAACCCTAAACCTAAAACTGAACCTAAAAGTAACAGTAACACAAATCTATCTTCTAACACTTACCCTAAACCGAAATGTAAAACTCAACCTAACCGTAACCCAAAACATAACGCTAAAGCTAATTTCTAACCCTGAAACTAAATCTAAACCTAAGCTTCAACTCTAAACCTAACACTGACCCTAACCTCTAAGCCTAACCCTAACCCTAACCTAAAACCTACACCTAATCCTAAACCTAATTTAACGCTAACTTCTAACCATAACCTTTACCCTAACCGTAAGCCTAACCCTAACGCTAACCCTAGCACTAAACTCGAACTGTAACCCTAACACTAACCCTAACCCTTAATCTATCCCAAACCTCCAACTCTAACCCTAACGCTAACAATAACACTAAACCCTAACCTAAACCCTTACACTATCCCTAAATCTATCCCAATGCCTAAACGCAACCCTAAAACTAAACCTACCTCTAAACCTAATACCTAACACTAACCCTAACCCATACCGCTAAACCTAACCCTCACCCAAACCCAAACCCTAACACAAACCATAACCCTTACCCTAACCCTAACACTTAACATTAACTCGAACCCTAAACGTAAACCTAACTCTAACCATAAGCCTAACCTATAACCCTAAACCTAACAAGAACACAAACCATAACTATAACCCTAAAACTAACGCTAACACTAACCCTAAACTCTAACCCTAACACTAACCTTTTAACCCTAACTGTAAACCTAACACTAACCCTAACCCTAATCCCAATCCTAATCCTAATCCTAACCCTAACACTAACACTAACCCTAGCCGTAATCCTAACTCTAACCATAAACCTAAACCTAACCCTAATTCTAACCCTAGCCCTAAATCTAATGCAAACCTCTAACCATAACCGACCCCTAGCCATAACCCTAACCCTAACCCTAACCATAACCATAACCTAACCCTAACCATAACCTAACCCTAACCCCTAACCCTAACCCTAACCCCAACCCTCACCTTAACACTAAACCTAAAACTAAAACTAACCCTAAACCTAACCGAAACCCCAAACACTAACCCTAACGCTAACACCATACCTAACCCTAACCTTATCACTAAAACTAACCCTAACACTAATGCTAAACCTAATCCCAAATTCTAACCCTAACCCTAACCGTAACCCTAACAGTAACCTCTAACACTAACACTTACCTTAAACCTAACCCTAATCCTACCCCAATCCAAAGGCTAACCATGACCATAACCCTAACCCTAACACTAACTCTCACCCGAATCCAAAGGCTAACCATAACCCTAACCCTAACCCTAACCCGAACACTAACCATAAACCTAAAACTAATCCTTGCCCTAATGCTACCCTCAAACCCCAACCATAACCCTAACCCTAACACTCTAACACGAACCCTAACACTAGCCCTAAACTTAACCCTTAACGTCAAATCCTAATCCTAACCCTAACCCTAACACTAACCCTAACCCTAATCCCAATCCTAACCCTAACCGTAAGCATAACACTAACCTCTAAATCTAACCCTAACACTAATACTACCCCTAAATCTAACCCTAAGCCTAAATGTTACACAAAACTTAACCCTAAAACTGACCCTAACTCTAACCTTAACATAATCTCTAACCCTAACCCTAAACCTAAACCTAACCCTAACCCTAACCTCTAACCCTAACCCTAAACCTGATCCTAAACCTAACAGTAACACAAACCTAACTTCTAACCCTTACCCTAACCCTAACGGTAAAACTAAACCTAACCCTAAAACTAAACATAATGCTAAAGCTAACTTCTAACCCTGAACCTAAATCTAAACCTAAGCTTTACCCCTAAACCTAACACTGACACTAACATCTAAGCCTAACCCTAAACCTAACCTGAACCCTACAAGTAATCCTAACCCTCATTTAACGCGAACTTCTAACCATAACATTAACCGTAACCGTAAGCCTAAGCCTAATGCTAACCCTAGCACTAAACACGAACCTTAACCCTAACACTAACCCTAACCCTAAATCTATCCCTAACCTCCAACCCGAACCCTAACGCTAACCCTAATCCTAACCTTAACAATACCACTAACCCAAACCTAAACCCAATCCTAACCCTAACCATAACCATAACCCTGTCCAACTCTAACCCTAACACTAACCCTAACGCTAAGCGTAAGCCTAACTCTAAACATAACCCTAACTCTAACCCTAACCCTAAAAGTAACCCTAGCCCTAAATCTAACGCGAACCTCTAACCATAACTGACCACTACCCATAAACCTAACCCTAACGCTAACCCTAACCTAACACTAACCCTAACCCATAAACCTAACCCTAACTCTTACACTCACCTTAACACTAAACCTCAAACTAAAACTAACCATAAACCTAACCGAAACCCTAAACACTAACACTAACGGTAACACCATACCTAACCCTAACCTTATCCCTAAAACTAACTCAAACCCTAACTTTAACCCTAAACCCAAATTCTAACCCTAACCATAACTGTAACCCAAACAGTAAATCTAACACTAACCCTTATCCTAACCCTAACACTAACCCTCACCCGAATCCAAAGGCTAACCATAACCCTAACCCTAACCCTAACACTAACCCTAACACTAACCCTGACACGAATCCATAGGCTAACCCTAACCCTAAACCTAATCCTAACCCTAACCCTAACACTAACCCTAACCCTAATCTCAATCCTAACCCTAACCCTAACCCTAAATCTAAACCTAACACTAACGCAAACTCTAACCCTAAACCTAATGCTAAACCTAACTCTAACCCTAACCTTAACACTCACACTAACCCTAACCCTAACCCTAACCCTAACCCTAACCTAACCCTAACCCTAATCCATAGCCCTAACCCTAACCCTAACCATCACCCTAACGCTAAACCTAAAATTAAACTTAAACCTAAACCTAACCGAAACCCTAAACACTACATAACGCTAACACCATACCTAACCTTAACTTTATCCGTAAAACTAAGCCTAACCCTAACTCTAATCCTAGACACAAATTCTAACCCTACCCCTAACCGTAACCCGAACAGTAAACTATAACACTAACCCTTGCCCTAACCCTAACCCTAACCTCACCCGAACCAAAGGCTAACCCTAACCCTAACCCTAACCCTAACGTAACTCTAACCCTAAACCCTAACCCTAACCCTAATCCTAAATCTCACGTTAACGCTAAACCTAAAACTAACCCTAACTCTAAACCTAACCAAAACCCTAAACACTACACTAACGCTAACACCATACCTAACCCTAACCTTATCCCTAAGACTAACCCTAAGCCTAACTACAACCCTAAAACCAAATTCTAACCCTAACCCTAATCGTAACCCTAACAGTAACCTCTAACACTAACCCTTAGCCTAACCCTAAACCTAACCCTCACCTGAATCCAAAGGCTAACCATAACCCTAATCCTAACACTAACCCTAACCCTAAGCCCAACCTTCACCCGAATCCAAAGGCTAACCATAACCCTAACCCTAACACTAACCCTAACCCTAACCCCAACCTTCACCCGAATCCAAAGGCTAACCATAACCCTAACCCTAACCCTAACCCGAACACTAACCATATCCCAAAGCCTAATCCTAGCCCTAATGCTAACCTCAAATCCCAACCCTAACCCTAACCCTAACACTAAACCTAACCCTAATCTCAATCCTAAACCTAACCCTAACCCTAACCCTAACCCTAACCCTAACCTTTACCCTAACCCTAAATCTAAAACTAACCCTAACACTAACTCTAACTCTAACCCTAACGCTAAACCTAACTCTAACCCTAACCCAAACCCTCACACTAAACCTAACCGTAACCTATCATCCAACCCTAATCCTAACCCTTACCATATTCCGAAACGTAACCCTAACTCTAACTGTAAAGCTAACCCTAACCGTAAACCCAACCCAAAACTAACCCTAACACTAACTCCAACCTTACCAATATCCCTAAAACTAATCATAACCCTAACCCTAACCCTAATCAACTCCCTAAACACTAACTCCTAACCCTAACCCTAAACCTAACTTCTAACCATAACATTAACCGAAACCGTAATCCTAAGCCTAATGCTAACCCTAGCACTAAACACGAACCTTAACCCTAACACTAACCCTAACCCTAAATCTATCCCTAACCTCCAACCCTAACCCTAACGCTAACCCTAATCCTAACCCTAACAATACCACTAACCCAAACCTAAACCCAATCCTAACCCTAACCATAACCATAACCCTGTCCAACTCTAACCCTAACACTAACCCTAACGCTAAGCGTAAGCCTAACTCTAAACATAACCCTAACCCTAAACCTAAACCTAACCCTAGACCTAAATCTAACGCGAACCTCTAACCATAACCGACCACTACCCATAACCCTAACACTAACGCTAACCGTAACTTAACACTAACCCTAACCCATAAACCAAACCCTAACCCTTACACTCACCTTAACACTAAACCTCAAACTTAAACTAACCATAAACCTAACCGAAACCCTAAACACTAACATTAATGGTAACACCATACCTAACCCTAACCTTATCCCTAAAACTAACTCAAACCCTAACTTTAACCCTAAACCCAAATTCTAACCCTAACCTTAACTGTAACCCAAACAGTAACCCTAACACTAACCCTTACCCTAACCCTAACCCTAACCCTCACCCGAATCAAAAGGCTAACCATAACCCTAACCCTAACCCTAACCCTAAACCTAACACTAACCCTCACACGAATCCATAGGCTAACCCTAACCCTAACCCTAATCTAACACTAACCCTAACACTAACCCTAACCCTAATCTCAATCCTAACCCTAACCCTAACCCTAAATCTAAACCTAACACTAACGCTAACTCTAACCCTAAACCTAAGGCTAAACCTAACTTTAACCCTAACCCTAACACTCACACTAACCCTAACCCTAACCCTAACCCTAACCTAACCCTAACCCTAATCCCTAGCCCTAGCCCTAACCCTAACCCTAACCCTAACCCTCACCTTAACGCTAAACCTAAAACTAAACTTAACCCTAAACCTAACCGAAACCCTAAACACTACACTAACGCTAACACCATACGTAACCCTAACTTTATCCGTAAAAGTAAGCCTAACACTAACTCTAACCCTAGACACAAATTCTAACCCTACCCCTAACCGTAACCCTATCAGTAAACTATAACACTAACCCTTGCCCTAACCCTAACCCTAACCCTCACCCGAACCAAAGGCTAAACCTAACTGTAACCCTAACCCTAACCCTAACCCTAAACCTAACCCTAACCCTAACATTAACCCAAACACTCACACTAACCCTAAACCTAACCATAACCCTAAAGTAACTCCAACCCTAACCGCTAACCCTAACCCTAATCCTAACCCTCACCTTAACTCTAAACCTAAAACTAACCCTAAACTTAAACCTAAACGAAACCCTAAACACTACACTAACGCTAACACCATACCTAACCCTAAACTTATCCCTAAAACTAACCCTAACGCTAACTATTACCCTAAAACCAAATTCTAACCCTAACCCTAACCGTAACCCTAACAGTAAACTCTAACACTAACCCTTACCATAACCCTAACCCTAACCCTCACCCGAATCCAAAGGCTAACCATAAACCTAAGCCTAAGACTAACCCTAACCCTAACTCTAACCCTCACCCGAATCCAAAGGCTAACCATAACCCTAACCCTAACCCTAACCCGAACACTAACCATATCCCAAAGCCTAATCCTAGCCCTAATGCTAACCTCAAATCCCAAGCCTAACCCTAACCCTAATCTCAATCCTAAACCTAACCCTAACCATAACCCTAACCCTAACCTTTACCGTAATCCTAAATCTAAAACTAACCCTAACCCTAACTCTACCCCTAAACCTAATGCTAAACCTAACTCTAACCCTAACCTTAACACTCACACTAACCCTAACCTTAACCCTAACCCTAACCCTAACCCTAACCCTAACCTAACCCTAACCCTAATCCCTAGCCCTAACCCTAACCCTAACCCTAACCCTCAGCTTAACGCTAAACCTAAAATTAACTTAACCCTGAACCTAACCGAAAACCTAAACCCTACACTAACGCTAACACCATACCTAACCCTAACTTTATCCGTAAAACTATGCCTAACCCTAACTCTAATCCTAGACACAAATTCTAACCCTACCACTAACCGTAACCCTAACAGTAACCTCTAACACTAACCCTTACCCTAACCCTAACCCTAACCCTCACCCGAATCCAAAGGCTAAATATAACCCTAACCCTAAAACTAACCCTAACCCGAATCCAAAGGCTAACCATAACCCTAAACCTAACCCTAACCCGAACACTAACCATATCCCAAAGCCTAATCCTAGCCCTAATGCTAACCTCAAATCCCAACCCTAACCGTAACCCTAACACTAACCCTAACCCTAATCTCAATCCTAAACCTAACCCTAACCCTAACCCTAACCCTAACCTTTACCCTAACCCTAAATCTAAAACTAACCTTAACCCTAACTCTAACTCTAAACCTAACACTAAACCTAACTCTAACCCTAACCCAAACCCTCACACTAACCCTAACCGTAACCTATCATCCAACCCTAATCCTAACCCTTACCATATTCCGAAACGTAACCCTAACTCTAACTGTAAAGCTAATCCTAACCGTAAACCCAACCCCAAATTAACCCTAACACTAACTCCAACCTTAACAATATCCCTAAAACTAATCATAACCCTAACCCTAACCCTAACCGTAACCCTAACCCTAAACCTAACCTTATCCCTAAAACTAACTCAAACCCTAACTTTAACCCTAAACCCAAATTCTAACCCTAACCGTAACTGTAACCCAAACAGTAACCCTAACACTAACTCTTAACCTAACCCTAACCAAAACAGTCACCCGAATCCAAAGGCTAACCATAACCCTAACCCTAACCCTAACCCTAACCCTAACCCTCACACGAATCCATCGGCTAACCCTAAACCTAAACCTAATCCTAACCCTAACCCTAACACTAACCCTAACCCTAATCTCAATCCTAACCCTAACCCTAAACCTAAATCTAAACCTAACACTAATGCTAACTCTAACCCTAAACCTAACGCTAAACCTAACTCGAACCCTAATCCTAACACTCACACTAACCCTAACCTTAACCCTAACCCTAACCCTAACCGAAACCTAACCCTAACCCTAATCCCTAGCCCTAACCCTAACCCTAACCCTCACCTTAACGCTAAACCTAAAACTAAACTTAACCCTAAACCTAACCCAAACCCTAAACACTACACTAACGCTAACACCATACCTAACCCTAACTTTATCCGTAAAACTAAGCCTAACCCTAACTCTAACCCTAGACACAAATTCTAACCCTACCACTAACCGTAACCCTAACAGTAAACTATAACACTAACCCTTGCCCTAACCCTAACCCTAACCCTCACCCGAACCAAAGGCTAACCCTAAATCTAATCCTAACCCTAACCCTAACCCTAACCCTAATCCTAACCCTAACACTAACCCTAACACTCACACTAACCCTAAACCTAACCCTAACCCTAACGTAACTCAAACCCTAACCCCTAACCCTAACCCTAACCCTAACCCTACCACTAACCGTAACGCTAACAGTAAACTATAACACTAACCCTTGCCCTAACCCTAACCCTAACCCTCACCCGAACCAAAGGCTAACCCTAAATCTAACCCTAACCCTAACCCTAACCCTAACCCTAACCCTAACCCTAACCCTAACACTAACCCTAACACTCACACTAACCCTAAACCTAACCCTAACCCTAACGTAACTCAAACCCTAACCCCTAACCCTAACCCTAATCCTAACCCTCACCTTAACGATAAACCTAAAACTAACCCTAACACTAAACCTAAACGAAACCCTAAACACTACACTAATGCTAACACCATACCTAACCCTAACCTTATCCCTAAAACTAACCCTAACCCTAACTATAACCCTAAACCCAAATTCTAACCGTAACCCTAACCGTAACCCTAACAGTAACCTGTAACACTAACCCTTACCCTAACCCTAAACCTAACCCTCACCCGAATCCAAAGGCTAACCATAACCCTAACCCTAACACTAATCCTAACCCTAAGCCCAACCCTCACCCGAATCCAAAGGCTAACCATAACCCTAACCCTAACCCGAACCCGAACACTATCCATATCCCAAAGCCTAATCCTAGCCCTAATGCTAAACTCAAATCCCAACCCTAACCCTAACCCTAACACTAACACTAACCCTAATCTCAATCCTAAACCTAACCCTAACCCTAACCCTAACCCTAACCTTTACCCTAACCCTAAATCTAAAACTAACCCTAACCCTAACTCTAACTGTAACCCTAACGCTAAACCTAACTCTAACCCTAGCGCAAACCCTCACACTAAACCTAACCGTAACCTATCATCCAACCCTAATTCTAACCCTTACCATATTCTGAAACGTAACACTAACACTAACTGTAAAGCTAACCCTAACCGTAAACCCAACCCAAAACTAACCCTAACACTAACTCCAACCTTAACAATATCCCTAAAACTAATCATAACCCTAACCCTAACCCTAACCCTAACCCTAACCCTAACCCTCACACGAATCCATCGGCTAACCCTAAACCTAAACCTAAACCTAAACCTAATCCTAACCCTAACCCTAACACTAACCCTAACCCTAATCTCAATCCTAACCCTAACCCTAAACCTAAATCTAAACCTAACACTAATGCTAACTCTAACCCTAAACCTAACGCTAAACCTAACTCGAACCCTAATCCTAACACTCACACTAACCCTAACCTTAACCCTAACCCTAACCCTAACCCAAACCTAACCCTAACCCTAATCCCTAGCCCTAACCCTAACCCTAACCCTCACCTTAACGCTAAACCTAAAACTAAACTTAACCCTAAACCTAACCCAAACCCTAAACACTACACTAACGCTAACACCATACCTAACTCTAACTTTATCCGTAAAACTAAGCCTAACCCTAACTCTAACCCTAGACACAAATTCTAACCCTACCACTAACCGTAACCCTAACAGTAAACTATAACACTAACCCTTGCCCTAACCCTAACCTTAACCCTCACCCGAACCAAAGGCTAACCCTAAATCTAATCCTAACCCTAACCCTAACCCTAACCCTAACCCTAATCCTAACCCTAACACTAACCCTAACACTCACACTAACCCTAAACCTAACCCTAACCCTAACGTAACTCAAACCCTAACCCCTAACCCTAACCCTAACCCTAACCCTACCACTAACCGTAACCCTAACAGTAAACTATAACACTAACCCTTGCCCTAACCCTAACCCTAACCCTCACCCGAACCAAAGGCTAACCCTAAATCTAACCCTAACCCTAACCCTAACCCTAACCCTAACCCTAACCCTAACCCTAACACTAACCCTAACACTCACACTAACCCTAAACCTAACCCTAACCCTAACGTAACTCAAACCCTAACCCCTAACCCTAACCCTAATCCTAACCCTCACCTTAACGATAAACCTAAAACTAACCCTAACACTAAACCTAAACGAAACCCTAAACACTACACTAATGCTAACACCATACCTAACCCTAACCTTATCCCTAAAACTAACCCTAACCCTAACTATAACCCTAAACCCAAATTCTAACCGTAACCCTAACCGTAACCCTAACAGTAACCTGTAACACTAACCCTTACCCTAACCCTAAACCTAACCCTCACCCGAATCCAAAGGCTAACCATAACCCTAACCCTAACACTAATCCTAACCCTAAGCCCAACCCTCACCCGAATCCAAAGGCTAACCATAACCCTAACCCTAACCCGAACCCGAACACTATCCATATCCCAAAGCCTAATCCTAGCCCTAATGCTAAACTCAAATCCCAACCCTAACCCTAACCCTAACACTAACACTAACCCTAATCTCAATCCTAAACCTAACCCTAACCCTAACCCTAACCTTTACCCTAACCCTAAATCTAAAACTAACCCTAACCCTAACTCTAACTGTAACCCTAACGCTAAACCTAACTCTAACCCTAGCGCAAACCCTCACACTAAACCTAACCGTAACCTATCATCCAACCCTAATTCTAACCCTTACCATATTCCGAAACGTAACACTAACACTAACTGTAAAGCTAACCCTAACCGTAAACCCAACCCAAAACTAACCCTAACACTAACTCCAACCTTAACAATATCCCTAAAACTAATCATAACCCTAACCCTAACCCTAACCCTAACCCTAAACCTAACCTTATCCCTAAAACTAACTCAAACCCTAACTTTAACCCTAAACCCAAATTGTAACCCTAACCGTAACTGTAACCCAAACAGTAACCCTAACACTAACCCTTACCCTAACCCTAACCCTAACCCTCATCCGAATCCAAAGGCTAACCATAACCCTAACCCTAACCCAAACCCTAACCCTAACCCTAACCCTAACACTAACCCTCACACGAATCCATAGGCTAACCGTAACCCTAACCCTAATCTAACCCTAACCATAACACTAACCCTAACCCTAATCTCAATCCTAACCCTAACCCTAACCCTAAATCTAAACCTAACACTAACGCAAACTCTAACCCTAAACCTAACGCTAAACCTAACTCTACCCCTAACCCTAACACTCACACTAACCCTAACCCTAACCCTAACCCTAACCTAACCCTAACCCTAACCTAACCCTAACCCTAACCTTCACCTTAACGCTAAACCTAAAACTAACCCTAACCCTAAACCTAACCGAAACCCTAAACACTACACTAATGCTATCACCATACCTAACCCTAACCTTATCCCTAAAACTAACCCTAACCCTAACTATAACCCTAAACCCAAATTCTAACCCTAACCCTAACCGTAACCATAACAGTAACCTCCAACACTAACCCTTACCCAACCCTAACCCTAACCCTCACCCGAATCCAAAGGCTAACCATAACCCTAACCCTAACACTAACCCTAACCCTAACCCTAACCCTCACCCGAATCCAAAGGCTAACCATAACCCTAACCCTAACCCTAACCCAAACACTAACCATATCCCAAAGCCTAATCCTAGCCCTTATGCTAACCTCAAATCCCAACCCTAACCCTAACCCTAATCTCAATCCTAAACCTAACCCTAACCCTAACCCTAACCCTAACCCTAACCTTTACCGTAATCCTAAATCTAAAACTAACCCTAACCCTAACTCTACCCCTAAACCTAATGCTAAACCTAACTCTAACCCTAACCCTAACACTCACACTAACCCTAACCTTAACCCTAACCCTAACCCTAACCCTAACCCTAACCTAACCCTAACCCTAATCCCTAGCCCTAACCCTAACCCTAACCCTAACACTCAGCTTAACGCTAAACCTAAAATTAACTTAACCCTGAACCTAACCGAAAACCTAAACCCTACACTAACGCTAACACCATACCTAACCCTAACTTTATCCGTAAAACTATGCCTAACCCTAACTCTAATCCTAGACACAAATTCTAACCCTACCACTAACCGTAACCCTAACAGTAACCTCTAACACTAACCCTTACCCTAACCCTAACCCTAACCCTCACCCGAATCCAAAGGCTAAATATAACCCTAACCCTAAAACTAACCCTAACCCAAATCCAAAGGCTAACCATAACCCTAAACCTAACCCTAACCTGAACACTAACCATATCCCAAAGCCTAATCCTAGCCCTAATGCTAACCTCAAATCCCAACCCTAACCCTAACCCTAACACTAACCCTAACCCTAATCTCAATCCTAAACCTAACCCTAACCCTAACCCTAACCCTAACCCTAACCTTTACCCTAACCCTAAATCTAAAACTAACCTTAACCCTAACTCTAACTCTAAACCTAACACTAAACCTAACTCTAACCCTAACCCAAACACTCACACTAACCCTAACCGTAACCTATCATCCAACCCTAATCCTAACCCTTACCATATTCCGAAACGTAACCCTAACTCTAACTGTAAAGCTAACCCTAACCGTAAACCCAACCCCAAATTAACCCTAACACTAACTCCAACCTTAACAATATCCCTAAAACTAATCATAACCCTAACCCTAACCCTAACCGTAACCCTAACCCTAAACCTAACCTTATCCCTAAAACTAACTCAAACCCTAACTTTAACCCTAAACCCAAATTCTAACCCTAACCGTAACTGTAACCCAAACAGTAACCCTAACACTAACTCTTAACCTAACCCTAACCCTAACAGTCACCCGAATCCAAAGGCTAAACATAACCCTAACCCTAACCCTAACCCTAACCCTAACCCTCACACGAATCCATCGGCTAACCCTAAACCTAAACCTAAACCTAATCCTAACCCTAACCCTAACACTAACCCTAACCCTAATCTCAATCCTAACCCTAACCCTAAACCTAAATCTAAACCTAACACTAACGCTAACTCTAACCCTAAACCTAACGCTAAACCTAACTCGAACCCTAATCCTAACACTCACACTAACCCTAACCTTAACCCTAACCCTAACCCTAACCCAAACCTAACCCTAACCCTAATCCCTAGCCCTAACCCTAACCCTAACCCTCACCTTAACCCTAAACCTAAAACTCAACTTAACCCTAAACCTAACCCAAACCCTAAACACTACACTAACGCTAACACCATACCTAACCCTAACTATATCCGTAAAACTAAGCCTAACCCTAACTCTAACCCTAGACACAAATTCTAACCCTACCACTAACCGTAACCCTAACAGTAAACTATAACACTAACCCTTGCCCTAACCCTAACCCTAACCCTCACCCGAACCAAAGGCTAACCCTAAATCTAACCCTAACCCTAACCCTAACCCTAACCCTAACCCTAATCCTAACCCTAACACTAACCCTAACACTCACACTAACCCTAAACATAACCCTAACCCTAACGTAACTCAAACCCTAACCCCTAACCCTAACCCTAATCCTAACCCTCACCTTAACGATAAACCTAAAACTAACCCTAACACTAAACCTAACCGAAACCCTAAACACTACACTAATGCTAACACCATACCTAACCCTAACCTTATCCCTAAAATTAACCCTAACCCTAACTATAACCCTAAACCCAAATTCTAACCGTAACCCTAACCGTAACCCTAACAGTAACCTGTAACACTAACCCTTACCCTAACCCTAAACCTAACCCTCACCCGAATCCAAAGGCTAACCATAACCCTAACCCTAACACTAACCCTAACCCTAAGCCCAACCCTCACCCGAATCCAAAGGCTAACCATAACCCTAACCCTAACCCGAACCCGAACACTATCCATATCCAAAAGCCTAATCCTAGCCCTAATGCTAACCTCAAATCCCAACCCTAACCATAACCCTAACACTAACACTAACCCTAATCTCAATCCTAAACCTAACCCTAACCCTAACCTCTACCCTAACCCTAAATCTAAAACTAACCCTAAACCCTAACTCTAACTCTAACCCTAACGCTAAACCTAACTCTAACCCTAGCGCAAACCCTCACACTAAACCTAACCGTAACCTATCATCCAACCCTAATTCTAACCCTTACCATATTCCGAAACGTAACACTAACACTAACTGTAAAGCTAACCCTAACCGTAAACCCAACCCAAAACTAACCCTAACACTAACTCCAACCTTAACAATATCCCTAAAACTAATCATAACCCTAACCCTAACCGTAACCCTAACCCTAAACCTAACCTTATCCCTAAAACTAACTCAAACCCTAACTTTAACCCTAAACCCAAATTGTAACCCTAACCGTAACTGTAACCCAAACAGTAACCCTAACACTAACCCTTACCCTAACCCTAACCCTAACCCTCATCCGAATCCAAAGGCTAACCATAACCCTAACCCTAACCCTAACCCTAACCCTAACCCTAACCCTAACACTAACCCTCACACGAATCCATAGGCTAACCCTAACCCTAACCCTAATCTAACCCTAACCCTAACACTAACCCTAACCCTAATCTCAATCCTAACCCTAACCCTAACCCTAAATCTAAACCTAACACTAACGCAAACTCTAACCCTAAACCTAACGCTAAACCTAACTCTACCCCTAACCCTAACACTCACACTAACCCTAACCCTAACCCTAACCCTAACCTAACCCTAACCCTAACCTAACCCTAACCCTAACCTTCACCTTAACGCTAAACCTAAAACTAACCCTAACCCTAAACCTAACCGAAACCCTAAACACTACACTAATGCTATCACCATACCTAACCCTAACCTTATCCCTAAAACTAACCCTAACCCTAACTATAACCCTAAACCCAAATTCTAACCCTAACCCTAACCGTAACCATAACAGTAACCTCCAACACTAACCCTTACCCAACCCTAACCCTAACCCTCACCCGAATCCAAAGGCTAACCATAACCCTAACCCTAACACTAACCCTAACCCTAACCCTAACCCTCACCCGAATCCAAAGGCTAACCATAACCCTAACCCTAACCCTAACCCAAACACTAACCATATCCCAAAGCCTAATCCTAGCCCTTATGCTAACCTCAAATCCCAACCCTAACCCTAACCCTAATCTCAATCCTAAACCTAACCCTAACCCTAACCCTAACCCTAACCCTAACCTTTACCGTAATCCTAAATCTAAAACTAACCCTAACCCTAACTCTACCCCTAAACCTAATGCTAAACCTAACTCTAACCCTAACCCTAACACTCACACTAACCCTAACAATAACCCTAACCCTAACCCTAACCCTAACCCTAACCTAACCCTAACCCTAATCCCTAGCCCTAACCCTAACCCTAACCCTAACCCTCAGCTTAACGCTAAACCTAAAATTAACTTAACCCTGAACCTAACCGAAAACCTAAACCCTACACTAACGCTAACACCATACCTAACCCTAACTTTATCCGTAAAACTATGCCTAACCCTAACTCTAATCCTAGACACAAATTCTAACCCTACCACTAACCGTAACCCTAACAGTAACCTCTAACACTAACCCTTACCCTAACCCTAACCCTAACCCTCACCCGAATCCAAAGGCTAAATATAACCCTAACCCTAAAACTAACCCTAACCCAAATCCAAAGGCTAACCATAACCCTAAACCTAACCCTAACCTGAACACTAACCATATCCCAAAGCCTAATCCTAGCCCTAATGCTAACCTCAAATCCCAACCCTAACCCTAACCCTAACACTAACCCTAACCCTAATCTCAATCCTAAACCTAACCCTAACCCTAACCCTAACCCTAACCCTAACCTTTACCCTAACCCTAAATCTAAAACTAACCTTAACCCTAACTCTAACTCTAAACCTAACACTAAACCTAACTCTAACCCTAACCCAAACACTCACACTAACCCTAACCGTAACCTATCATCCAACCCTAATCCTAACCCTTACCATATTCCGAAACGTAACCCTAACTCTAACTGTAAAGCTAACCCTAACCGTAAACCCAACCCCAAATTAACCCTAACACTAACTCCAACCTTAACAATATCCCTAAAACTAATCATAACCCTAACCCTAACCCTAACCGTAACCCTAACCCTAAACCTAACCTTATCCCTAAAACTAACTCAAACCCTAACTTTAACCCTAAACCCAAATTCTAACCCTAACCGTAACTGTAACCCAAACAGTAACCCTAACACTAACTCTTAACCTAACCCTAACCCTAACAGTCACCCGAATCCAAAGGCTAACCATAACCCTAACCCTAACCCTAACCCTAACCCTCACACGAATCCATCGGCTAACCCTAAACCTAAACCTAAACCTAATCCTAACCCTAACCCTAACACTAACCCTAACCCTAATCTCAATCCTAACCCTAACCCTAAACCTAAATCTAAACCTAACACTAACGCTAACTCTAACCCTAAACCTAACGCTAAACCTAACTCGAACCCTAATCCTAACACTCACACTAACCCTAACCTTAACCCTAACCCTAACCCTAACCCAAACCTAACCCTAACCCTAATCCCTAGCCCTAACCCTAACCCTAACCCTCACCTTAACGCTAAACCTAAAACTCAACTTAACCCTAAACCTAACCCAAACCCTAAACACTACACTAACGCTAACACCATACCTAACCCTAACTATATCCGTAAAACTAAGCCTAACCCTAACTCTAACCCTAGACACAAATTCTAACCCTACCACTAACCGTAACCCTAACAGTAAACTATAACACTAACCCTTGCACTAACTCTAACCCTAACCCTCACCCGAACCAAAGGCTAACCCTAAATCTAACCCTAACCCTAACCCTAACCCTAACCCTAACCCTAATCCTAACCCTAACACTAACCCTAACACTCACACTAACCCTAAACCTAACCCTAACCCTAACGTAACTCAAACCCTAACCCCTAACCCTAACCCTAATCCTAACCCTCACCTTAACGATAAACCTAAAACTAACCCTAACACTAAACCTAACCGAAACCCTAAACACTACACTAATGCTAACACCATACCTAACCCTAACCTTATCCCTAAAATTAACCCTAACCCTAACTATAACCCTAAACCCAAATTCTAACCGTAACCCTAACCGTAACCCTAACAGTAACCTGTAACACTAACCCTTACCCTAACCCTAAACCTAACCCTCACCCGAATCCAAAGGCTAACCATAACCCTAACCCTAACACTAACCCTAACCCTAAGCCCAACCCTCACCCGAATCCAAAGGCTAACCATAACCCTAACCCTAACCCGAACCCGAACACTATCCATATCCAAAAGCCTAATCCTAGCCCTAATGCTAACCTCAAATCCCAACCCTAACCATAACCCTAACACTAACACTAACCCTAATCTCAATCCTAAACCTAACCCTAACCCTAACCTCTACCCTAACCCTAAATCTAAAACTAACCCTAACCCTAACTCTAACTCTAACCCTAACGCTAAACCTAACTCTAACCCTAGCGCAAACCCTCACACTAAACCTAACCGTAACCTATCATCCAACCCTAATTCTAACCCTTACCATATTCCGAAACGTAACACTAACACTAACTGTAAAGCTAACCCTAACCGTAAACCCAACCCAAAACTAACCCAACACTAACTCCAACCTTAACAATATCCCTAAAACTAATCATAACCCTAACCCTAACCGTAACCCTAACCCTAAACCTAACCTTATCCCTAAAACTAACTCAAACCCTAACTTTAACCCTAAACCCAAATTGTAACCCTAACCGTAACTGTAACCCAAACAGTAACCCTAACACTAACCCTTACCCTAACCCTAACCCTAACCCTCATCCGAATCCAAAGGCTAACCATAACCCTAACCCTAACCCTAACCCTAACACTAACCCTAACCCTAACACTAAACCTCACACGAATCCATAGGCTAACCCTAACCCTAACCCTAATCTAACCCGAACCATAACACTAACCCTAACCCTAATCTCAATCCTAACCCTAACCCTAAACCTAAATCTAAACCTAACACTAACGCAAACTCTAACCCTAAACCTAACGCTAAACCTAACTCTACCCCTAACCCTAACACTCACACTAACCCTAACCCTAACCCTAACCCTAACCTAACCCTAACCCTAACCTAACCCTAACCCTAACCTTCACCTTAACGCTAAACCTAAAACTAACCCTAACCCTAAACCTAACCGAAACCCTAAACACTACACTAATGCTATCACCATACCTAACCCTAACCTTATCCCTAAAACTAACCCTAACCCTAACTATAACCCTAAACCCAAATTCTAACCCTAACCCTAACCGTAACCATAACAGTAACCTCCAACACTAACCCTTACCCAACCCTAACCCTAACCCTCACCCGAATCCAAAGGCTAACCATAACCCTAACCCTAACACTAACCCTAACCCTAACCCTAACCCTCACCCGAATCCAAAGGCTAACCATAACCCTAACCCTAACCCTAACCCAAACACTAACCATATCCCAAAGCCTAATCCTAGCCTTTATGCTAACCTCAAATCCCAACCCTAACCCTAACCCTAATCTCAATCCTAAACCTAACCCTAACCCTAACCCTAACCCTAACCCTAACCTTTACCGTAATCCTAAATCTAAAACTAACCCTAACCCTAACTCTACCCCTAAACCTAATGCTAAACCTAACTCTAACCCTAACCCTAACACTCACACTAACCCTAACCTTAACCCTAACCCTAACCCTAACCCTAACCCTAACCTAACCCTAACCCTAATCCCTAGCCCTAACCCTAACCCTAACCCTAACCCTCAGCTTAACGCTAAACCTAAAATTAACTTAACCCTGAACCTAACCGAAAACCTAAACCCTACACTAACGCTAACACCATACCTAACCCTAACTTTATCCGTAAAACTATGCCTAACCCTAACTCTAATCCTAGACACAAATTCTAACCCTACCACTAACCGTAACCCTAACAGTAACCTCTAACACTAACCCTTACCCTAACCCTAACCCTAACCCTCACCCGAATCCAAAGGCTAAATATAACCCTAACCCTAAAACTAACCCTAACCCGAATCCAAAGGCTAACCATAACCCTAAACCTAACCCTAACCTGAACACTAACCATATCCCAAAGCCTAATCCTAGCCCTAATGCTAACCTCAAATCCCAACCCTAACCCTAACCCTAACACTAACCCTAACCCTAATCTCAATCCTAAACCTAACCCTAACCCTAACCCTAACCCTAACCTTTACCCTAACCCTAAATCTAAAACTAACCTTAACCCTAACTCTAACTCTAAACCTAACACTAAACCTAACTCTAACCCTAACCCAAACACTCACACTAACCCTAACCGTAACCTATCATCCAACCCTAATCCTAACCCTTACCATATTCCGAAACGTAACCCTAACTCTAACTGTAAAGCTAACCCTAACCGTAAACCCAACCCCAAATTAACCCTAACACTAACTCCAACCTTAACAATATCCCTAAAACTAATCATAACCCTAACCCTAACCCTAACCGTAACCCTAACCCTAAACCTAACCTTATCCCTAAAACTAACTCAAACCCTAACTTTAACCCTAAACCCAAATTCTAACCCTAACCGTAACTGTAACCCAAACAGTAACCCTAACACTAACTCTTAACCTAACCCTAACCCTAACAGTCACCCGAATCCAAAGGCTAACCATAACCCTAACCCTAACCCTAACCCTAACCCTCACACGAATCCATCGGCTAACCCTAAACCTAAACCTAAACCTAATCCTAACCCTAACCCTAACACTAACCCTAACCCTAATCTCAATCCTAACCCTAACCCTAAACCTAAATCTAAACCTAACACTAACGCTAACTCTAACCCTAAACCTAACGCTAAACCTAACTCGAACCCTAATCCTAACACTCACACTAACCCTAACCTTAACCCTAACCCTAACCCTAACCCAAACCTAACCCTAACCCTAATCCCTAGCCCTAACCCTAACCCTAACCCTCACCTTAACGCTAAACCTAAAACTCAACTTAACCCTAAACCTAACCCAAACCCTAAACACTACACTAACGCTAACACCATACCTAACCCTAACTATATCCGTAAAACTAAGCCTAACCCTAACTCTAACCCTAGACACAAATTCTAACCCTACCACTAACCGTAACCCTAACAGTAAACTATAACACTAACCCTTGCACTAACTCTAACCCTAACCCTCACCCGAACCAAAGGCTAACCCTAAATCTAACCCTAACCCTAACCCTAACCCTAACCCTAACCCTAATCCTAACCCTAACACTAACCCTAACACTCACACTAACCCTAAACCTAACCCTAACCCTAACGTAACTCAAACCCTAACCCCTAACCCTAACCCTAATCCTAACCCTCACCTTAACGATAAACCTAAAACTAACCCTAACACTAAACCTAACCGAAACCCTAAACACTACACTAATGCTAACACCATACCTAACCCTAACCTTATCCCTAAAATTAACCCTAACCCTAACTATAACCCTAAACCCAAATTCTAACCGTAACCCTAACCGTAACCCTAACAGTAACCTGTAACACTAACCCTTACCCTAACCCTAAACCTAACCCTCACCCGAATCCAAAGGCTAACCATAACCCTAACCCTAACACTAACCCTAACCCTAAGCCCAACCCTCACCCGAATCCAAAGGCTAACCATAACCCTAACCCTAACCCGAACCCGAACACTATCCATATCCAAAAGCCTAATCCTAGCCCTAATGCTAACCTCAAATCCCAACCCTAACCATAACCCTAACACTAACACTAACCCTAATCTCAATCCTAAACCTAACCCTAACCCTAACCTCTACCCTAACCCTAAATCTAAAACTAACCCTAACCCTAACTCTAACTCTAACCCTAACGCTAAACCTAACTCTAACCCTAGCGCAAACCCTCACACTAAACCTAACCGTAACCTATCATCCAACCCTAATTCTAACCCTTACCATATTCCGAAACGTAACACTAACACTAACTGTAAAGCTAACCCTAACCGTAAACCCAACCCAAAACTAACCCAACACTAACTCCAACCTTAACAATATCCCTAAAACTAATCATAACCCTAACCCTAACCGTAACCCTAACCCTAAACCTAACCTTATCCCTAAAACTAACTCAAACCCTAACTTTAACCCTAAACCCAAATTGTAACCCTAACCGTAACTGTAACCCAAACAGTAACCCTAACACTAACCCTTACCCTAACCCTAACCCTAACCCTCATCCGAATCCAAAGGCTAACCATAACCCTAACCCTAACCCTAACCCTAACACTAACCCTAACCCTAACACTAAACCTCACACGAATCCATAGGCTAACCCTAACCCTAACCCTAATCTAACCCGAACCATAACACTAACCCTAACCCTAATCTCAATCCTAACCCTAACCCTAAACCTAAATCTAAACCTAACACTAACGCAAACTCTAACCCTAAACCTAACGCTAAACCTAACTCTACCCCTAACCCTAACACTCACACTAACCCTAACCCTAACCCTAACCCTAACCTAACCCTAACCCTAACCTAACCCTAACCCTAACCTTCACCTTAACGCTAAACCTAAAACTAACCCTAACCCTAAACCTAACCGAAACCCTAAACACTACACTAATGCTATCACCATACCTAACCCTAACCTTATCCCTAAAACTAACCCTAACCCTAACTATAACCCTAAACCCAAATTCTAACCCTAACCCTAACCGTAACCATAACAGTAACCTCCAACACTAACCCTTACCCAACCCTAACCCTAACCCTCACCCGAATCCAAAGGCTAACCATAACCCTAACCCTAACACTAACCCTAACCCTAACCCTAACCCTCACCCGAATCCAAAGGCTAACCATAACCCTAACCCTAACCCTAACCCAAACACTAACCATATCCCAAAGCCTAATCCTAGCCCTTATGCTAACCTCAAATCCCAACCCTAACCCTAACCCTAATCTCAATCCTAAACCTAACCCTAACCCTAACCCTAACCCTAACCCTAACCTTTACCGTAATCCTAAATCTAAAACTAACCCTAACCCTAACTCTACCCCTAAACCTAATGCTAAACCTAACTCTAACCCTAACCCTAACACTCACACTAACCCTAACCTTAACCCTAACCCTAACCCTAACCCTAACCCTAACCTAACCCTAACCCTAATCCCTAGCCCTAACCCTAACCCTAACCCTAACCCTCAGCTTAACGCTAAACCTAAAATTAACTTAACCCTGAACCTAACCGAAAACCTAAACCCTACACTAACGCTAACACCATACCTAACCCTAACTTTATCCGTAAAACTATGCCTAACCCTAACTCTAATCCTAGACACAAATTCTAACCCTACCACTAACCGTAACCCTAACAGTAACCTCTAACACTAACCCTTACCCTAACCCTAACCCTAACCCTCACCCGAATCCAAAGGCTAAATATAACCCTAACCCTAAAACTAACCCTAACCCGAATCCAAAGGCTAACCATAACCCTAAACCTAACCCTAACCTGAACACTAACCATATCCCAAAGCCTAATCCTAGCCCTAATGCTAACCTCAAATCCCAACCCTAACCCTAACCCTAACACTAACCCTAACCCTAATCTCAATCCTAAACCTAACCCTAACCCTAACCCTAACCCTAACCTTTACCCTAACCCTAAATCTAAAACTAACCTTAACCCTAACTCTAACTCTAAACCTAACACTAAACCTAACTCTAACCCTAACCCAAACACTCACACTAACCCTAACCATAACCTATCATCCAACCCTAATCCTAACCCTTACCATATTCCGAAACGTAACCCTAACTCTAACTGTAAAGCTAACCCTAATCGTAAACCCAACCCCAAATTAACCCTAACACTAACTCCAACCTTAACAATATCCCTAAAACTAATCATAACCCTAACCCTAAACCTAACCGTAACCCTAACCCTAAACCTAACCTTATCCCTAAAACTAACTCAAACCCTAACTTTAACCCTAAACCCAAATTCTAACCCTAACCGTAACTGTAACCCAAACAGTAACCCTAACACTAACTCTTAACCTAACCCTAACCCTAACAGTCACCCGAATCCAAAGGCTAAACATAACCCTAACCCTAACCCTAACCCTAACCCTAACCCTCACACGAATCCATCGGCTAACCCTAAACCTAAACCTAAACCTAATCCTAACCCTAACCCTAACACTAACCCTAACCCTAATCTCAATCCTAGCCCTAACCCTAAACCTAAATCTAAACCTAACACTAACGCTAACTCTAACCCTAAACCTAACGCTAAACCTAACTCGAACCCTAATTCTAACACTCACACTAACCCTAACCTTAACCCTAACCCTAACCCTAACCCAAACCTAACCCTAACCCTAATCCCTAGCCCTAACCCTAACCCTAACCCTCACCTTAACGCTAAACCTAAAACTCAACTTAACCCTAAACCTAACCCAAACCCTAAACACTACACTAACGCTAACACCATACCTAACCCTAACTATATCCGTAAAACTAAGCCTAACCCTAACTCTAACCCTAGACACAAATTCTAACCCTACCACTAACCGTAACCCTAACAGTAAACTATAACACTAACCCTTGCCCTAACCCTAACCCTAACCCTCACCCGAACCAAAGGCTAACCCTAAATCTAACCCTAACCCTAACCCTAACCCTAACCCTAACCCTAATCCTAACCCTAACACTAACCCTAACACTCACACTAACCCTAAACCTAACCCTAACCCTAACGTAAATCAAACCCTAACCCCTAACCCTAACCCTAATCCTAACCCTCACCTTAACGATAAACCTAAAACTAACCCTAACACTAAACCTAAACGAAACCCTAAACACTACACTAATGCTAACACCATACCTAACCCTAACCTTATCCCTAAAACTAACCCTAACCCTAACTATAACCCTAAACCCAAATTCTAACCGTAACCCTAACCGTAACCCTAACAGTAACCTGTAACACTAACCCTTACCCTAACCCTAAACCTAACCCTCACCCGAATCCAAAGGCTAACCATAACCCTAACCCTAACACTAACCCTAACCCTAAGCCCAACCCTCACCCGAATCCAAAGGCTAACCATAACCCTAACCCTAACCCGAACCCGAACACTATCCATATCCCAAAGCCTAATCCTAGCCCTAATGCTAACCTCAAATCCCAACCCTAACCCTAACCCTAACACTAACACTAACCCTAATCTCAATCCTAAACCTAACCCTAACCCTAACCCTAACCCTAACCTTTACCCTAACCCTAAATCTAAAACTAACCCTAACCCTAACTCTAACTCTAACCCTAACGCTAAACATAACTCTAACCCTAGCGCAAACCCTCACACTAAACCTAACCGTAACCTATCATCCAACCCTAATTCTAACCCTTACCATATTCCGAAACGTAACACTAACACTAACTGTAAAGCTAACCCTAACCGTAAACCCAACCCAAAACTAACCCTAACACTAACTCCAACCTTAACAATATCCCTAAAACTAATCATAACCCTAACCCTAACCCTAACCCTAACTATAACCCTAAACCTAACCTTATCCCTAAAACTAACTCAAACCCTAACTTTAACCCTAAACCCAAATTGTAACCCTAACCGTAAATGTAACCCAAACAGTAACCCGAACACTAACCCTTACCCTAACCCTAAACCTAACCCTCATCCGAATCCAAAGGCTAACCATAACCCTAACCCTAACCCTAACCCTAACCCTAACCCTAACCCTAACACTAACCCTCACACGAATCCATAGGCTAACCCTAACCCTAACCCTAATCTAACCCTAACCATAACACTAACCCTAACCCTAATCTCAATCCTAACCCTAACCCTAACCCTAAATCTAAACCTAACACTAACGCAAACTCTAACCCTAAACCTAACACTAAACCTAACTCTACCCTTAACCCTAACACTCACACTAACCCTAACCCTAACCCTAACCTAACCCTAACCCTAACCTTCACCTTAACGCTAAACCTAAAACTAACCCTAACCCTAAACCTAACCGAAACCCTAAACACTACACTAATGCTATCACCATACCTAACCCTAACCTTATCCCTAAAACTAACCCTAAACCTAACTATAACCCTAAACCCAAATTCTAACCCTAACCCAAACCGTAACCATAACAGTAACCTCCAACACTAACCCTTACCCAACCCTAACCCTAACCCTCACCCGAATCCAAAGGCTAACCATAACCCTAACCCTAACACTAACCTTAACCCTAACCCTAACCCTCACCCGAATCCAAAGGCTAACCATAACCCTAACCCTAACCCTAACCCAAACACTAACCATATCCCAAAGCCTAATCCTAGCCCTAATGCTAACCTCAAATCCCAACCCTAACCCTAACCCTAATCTCAATCCTAAACCTAACCCTAACCCTAACCCTAACCTTTACCGTAATCCTAAATCTAAAACTAACCCTAACCCTAACTCTACCCCTAAACCTAATGCTAAACCTAACTCTAACCCTAACCCTAACACTCACACTAACCCTAACCTTAAACCTAACCCTAACCCTAACCCTAACCCTAACCTAACCCTAACCCTAATCCCTAGCCCTAACCCTAACCCTAACCCTAACCCTCAGCTTAACGCTAAACCTAAAATTAACTTAACCCTGAACCTAACCGAAAACCTAAACCCTACACTAACTCTAACACCATACCTAACCCTAACTTTATCCGTAAAACTATGCCTAACCCTAACTCTAATCCTAGACACAAATTCTAACCCTACCACTAACCGTAACCCTAACAGTAACCTCTAACACTAACCCTTACCCTAACCCTAACCCTAACCATCACCCGAATCCAAAGGCTAAATATAACCCTAACCCTAAAACTAACCCTAACCCGAATCCAAAGGCTAACCATAACCCTAAACCTAACCCTAACCCGAACACTAACCATATCCCAAAGCCTAATCCTAGCCCTAATGCTAACCTCAAATCCCAACCCTAACCCTAACCCTAACACTAACCCTAACCCTAATCTCAATCCTAAACCTAACCCTAACCCTAACCCTAACCCTAAACTTTACCCTAACCCTAAATCTAAAACTAACCTTAACCCTAACTCTAACTCTAAACCTAACACTAAACCTAACTCTAACCCTAACCCAAACACTCACACTAACCCTAACCGTAACCTATCATCCAACCCTAATCCTAACCCTTACCATATTCCGAAACGTAACCCTAACTCTAACTGTAAAGCTAACCCTAACCGTAAACCCAACCCCAAATTAACCCTAACACTAACTCCAACCTTAACAATATCCCTAAAACTAATCATAACCCTAACCCTAACCCTAACCGTAACCCTAACCCTAAACCTAACCATATCCCTAAAACTAACTCAAACCCTAACTTTAACCCTAAACCCAAATTCTAACCCTAACCGTAACTGTAACCCAAACAGTAACCCTAACACTAACTCTTAACCTAACCCTAACCCTAAAAGTCACCCGAATCCAAAGGCTAACCATAACCCTAAACCTAACCCGAACCCGAACACTATCCATATCCCAAAGCCTAATCCTAGCCCTAATGCTAACCTCAAATCCCAACCCTAACCCTAACCCTAACACTAACACTAACCCTAATCTCAATCCTAAACCTAACCCTAACC